>NC_060143.1:253033469-254454719 GCF_021461385.2 Schistocerca piceifrons | reverse complement strand
TCGACCGACCGACCTGCTGCTGGTATCATCCGGCGACTCCACTCGGGCTGGCTCTTCCGGCCCCCTTGCGTCGCTGACGTTAATTTCCGCATCGCAGGGAAGGGCAAGGCACGTTACGGCACCGTGATCGTCGCGGCGAATACTCCGCACGCAGTCGAATCGCGTGCTCCGTGAATACAATAATTAACGGGATGCCAGTGCATTTTAAAACAAATTCCCCTTCGTTGTCTGACAAAGAGTATGGTGGAACGTGAGAGTGTTGAAGAGATGACCCTTACCAATATGCTGTAAAATTATATTTGGTCAAGAACCGGTTATGGCTTCTTAGGTCATCGTAAGATAACAAGTGAACGTCGCAAATGCAAATAAAATAACGTGGAACCTACACAGCTATCCTTTATACAGACGATACAAAAATTACATAGTATTTACATAAGAAAGCATTCAATTTATTTCTTTGTGTCATGCAGACAGTTACATTAAGTACGAGTAAAAAAAGATTTTATGTGGATATTCATTTAACAAGTGATTAAAGATAACAAGTTTTCAGCAGGTGGTGGCCCATACTCTTATATACGAGGGCTGTCCAGAAAGTGATGCACCGGATTTCTTTTTTCTTCAACAGTTCTTCATTGAACATAATGCGATTTCCACAGACGAAGTAATGGTATTTTATCTACACGTCCTATTTTTCCACGTAATCCCCATCCCGTTGTATGGTCTTCCTCCAGCGCGAAACAAGGACATGTATGCCCTATCGGTACCAATCCTTGTCCTGGTGGCGGAGCTAGTGCTTCATTGTGTGAATCACCTCCTCATTGTCTTCAAAATGTCTTCCACGAATGGCATCCTTGAATGGCATCCTTGAATGGCCCAAACAAGTGGAAGTCCGAGGGGGCTAGGTCAGGTATGTCAGTGTCACAGCCATGGATGGTCTCCGTGACCACTGCAAATCGTGGAGTTCCGCCGAACCGCTCAAGTGGCTTTGAGCACTATGGGACTTGCCGTCTGAGGTCATCAATCCCTACACTTAGAACTACTTAAACCTAACTAACCTAAGGACATCACACACATCGATGCCCGAGGCAGGATTCGAACCTGCGACCGTAGCAGCAGTGCGGTTCCGTACTGAAGTGTCTAGAACCACTCGGCCACAACGGCCGACCGCTGAACCGACTTCTGATGATTTCACCCTCTGTGCCCAGCGACTAACTGTACTTCTGTCGACAGCAGATGCTCCATACACTTTGCACAAGCGTTTGTGAATATTCCCCACAGTTTCTTTCTCTGGATGAGAAATTCAACGAAGGCATGTTGCTTGTAACGTACATCACCTACAGATGCTGTTTTGGAACTGTTCTGCGGCTACGCTATCTGTAAGAAGTGATGGTGCGCTCACTCGGGAGACTTACAATAATACATACGTAACGTTTCGCATTCGTACCATTGTTTTCGGCTGACAAAAAAAAAATGCCGTGCATTACTTTCTGGGTAATCCTCGTATTTGACAAGTTATGTTGCTGCCTTGAGGTGGTGGTATAATAATTT
Organism: Schistocerca piceifrons; assembly: GCF_021461385.2. Taxonomy (NCBI): domain Eukaryota; kingdom Metazoa; phylum Arthropoda; class Insecta; order Orthoptera; family Acrididae; genus Schistocerca; species Schistocerca piceifrons. The sequence goes on along the minus strand of NC_060143.1, from coordinate 254,453,171 downwards.
ATTTATACAACTGCTTCGAGTTACCACGTTCTCGTATACCAAATAAAAGGCGGCCGCGGTGGCGGAACGGTTCTAGGCGCTACAGTCTAACATTCTGCGTGGTGTCTGTTGTTCTATATCGTATCTCCCTACCACTTCCGCACAACGACGCTCTGAGCGCGTTTTTTAGGGGATCGACTAGTTTGAATCTGGGACCTGTTGCTGGTAAGGAGACGCCAGACCACACATGACATGTAGAGTTCAGAAGAGTTCAGTGAGACTAGCGATGATATAACCAAATACTTAATGATTTCAGCGTCAGCTCCACTGCACTCCCTGTAAAAGAATCTTAATTTAGTGGAAGGGGTTCGAGGCGTTCCTATTTTTAGTTAGCTGGTAAAATAACGTCGAAAAAGCAGTTAAGTTTACCATTGGAAATTTTATTCTACTCACAAAACATTGTTTATAAATTGCACTATTTATAAAAGGAAATGTTTTACTACAGGATGGTAAAAACCAACTGCGTTCAACAAAAATGTGAACGAATATTACCTGAATGGGTTTCAAAGTTCCACAATGGATCGAAGGATGACCTATGCCATATCACATCTATAATCTAGGTTTAAATTAAGTTTCACAAGAGAGAAAACTATCAAAATGGTCTACAGTGACCCTCAATTATCTTTAATTACTTATCTAACTTGTCGTAAACTATAGTGGCTGATTTGACTTCTCAATAACTATGTAACAGAAAAATCATCGCTTTTCAGATTTTTACTTCAAGTGGCAAATGTGAACACCATGAGCTTTAATTGACGATCGACACTAGTATTACGCAAAAAGGGGGTGTAACAGATGAGACTTCTGCAGTTCTGAGTGAAGCTTTATGCTCTGTTATGCGGCATCGCGTGCGTTCATTACCTTGTCGGTGTTCGTCAGGGGGCGGCGGGCAGCACAGCTCCGCTCACCTCGCCGTCTCGGAAGCAACTCTCTCCTAACTTCTCCTTACTACAACCCCCCAGGGGGTCCACAAATCTTTTGTGGATACGTGCGTGGCGAGCATGGGCCCCGAGCCATTGCAGCCTTCTTTCTCTCCCGGGCTGCATTTCCTTTCCCTTCGCCTCCTTTCCCCTCCATACCCCTTCCCCTCGCCCTCTCCCCTCCCTCTATTGGTGTCCTTGCTTATGTTGGCCCCCGCTATCCTCCTGGTTCTGTTGGTTTTACACTCCAGCTTTGTTGCGTAATTATCTCCTCCTTTTGGCATTCCTTGGTCCCCCTCTGGGGTTTGACCTCCATTCCAAAATTTCTCTTCCGTAGTGTGAGCCATTTGGGGAAGAGCACCTTACCTAGTGTCTCCGACGTGCGCCCTCCTAGTACATTCCACCTTTCCTTTTACGTCGTTGTCTGATGCTAGGGTGCATAGCCAGCACGGTAGCCAGCCCGTGTGGTGGGGTCGCTATGTACCCTTTTGGTTGAGCCCCCTGAACACACAGGGATCACACTTCTGATACCTGAGCTGTGACCTCCTCATGCATGCCTTGGAGTGGTTGCTCGTCATCCTGGAGCATCGGAACTCCCGGCAGTGGCCGCCGTGCCAGACGGCCCTTGCTGTGGCTGGGTGGCGCCCGTGAGGAGAGCCCCTGATTGGAGTGGGTGGTATCAGGGCGGACGCTATGCAGATGAAACGCATACAGGTCCAAAACTCTGGCCGCTCTTCTGCGGCCGTCTCTCTGCGTGGTACTGATTCCTCAAGTGCTGCTTCTCTTGCCCCATCGGCCTTCCCTTCCATGGCTACCCCCTGGGAGGAGGGTCAGACCCGTCGTCTAGGGGCAAAGCCTTTCCCCCGTTATCTAGTTTGCACCAGGACTGATGGAGATACTTTCACCAGTGTCAAACCTTTATTCTTTGTGGAACACATTGAAGACAAGTTCGGCGAAGTGGACTCCCTGAGCAAGATGCGGTCGGGTTCGTTGCTGATGAAAACTGCTGCGGCTGCCCAATCTGCGGCCCTTCGTGCCTGTACCCATCTTGGCACAATTCCCGTGTCCATTACCCCTCACCAGTCTCTAAATATGGTACAAGGTGTGATTTTTCACAGAGACCTCATCCTTCAAACTGATGAGGAACTTTGGGACAATCTCGGACGGCGGGGTGTTCACTTTGTTCGGCGTGTTCAGAAGGGTCCTAAAGATAATCGTATTGATACTGGTGCCTTTATCCTGGCCTTTGAAGGGGATACCCTTCCTGAGAAAGTTAAGATTATGGTCTATCGCTGTGATGTGAAGCCGTACATCCCACCTCCTATGGGGTGTTTTAAGTGCTTGCGTTTTGGCCACATGTCTTCTCGCTGTTCCCAGGACCCTCTCTGTGGTGACTGTGGGCGTCCACTCCATGAGGGGAGTCCCTGTGTTCCCCCTCCTGTATGTGTCAATTGTCATGGTAGTCATTCTCCGCGTTCAGCAGATTGCCCAGTCTATAAGAAAGAAAAAAAGATACAGGAGTATGAGTCCCTTGATCGTTCAAGCTACACAGAGGCCCGTAAGAAATATGCACGATTGCACCCTGTGTCCATGACATCTAGTTACGCCTTGGTTACATCTTCATCCCTTCTTCCCCCTTTCTTACCCCTATCCCGGACCCCTCTCCTTCCCCCCTCCCCTGCGGCTCCCACACCGTCTCCTCTGGGCGCTGCTCCCCCTCCCCAGCCGGAGAAGTGTCCCACTCCTTCGGCGTCTGCCGGTCAAGGGCGCCTCTCACGGGATGCCCCTTCCCGGTCAAAGGTCTGCTGCAGCGCGGCGACCGCGAGAGCCGCGGTCTCTCGGCCCCCAGGTCGCCCGGTCTCTTTCTGTTCCTGATCTTGCGGCAGCTGGCTCCTTTATGCCACACAGCCCTCCTCGATCTCAGCCTGAAAAGAAGAAGAAACATAAGTCCCGGGACAAAGAGCCTCTGGTGTCACCGGAGGTCCCTTCCCCGACTTCACAACCGGATTCTGACCTGTCGTTTATGGATGTCGCCCCCTCCTTGTCGGTGACGGGTGGGGACCCGGCGGTATGACTGGATTTAGCGTGTTCAGCCCTCATTTAAACCATCGTTCTGTGGTTCTCCAATGGAATTGTAATGGCTACTATCGTCACCTTCCGGAATTGAAATCCCTTCTTTCGTCCTACTCAGCAGCTTGTGTGGTTCTCCAGGAATATCATTTTACTGATGCTCACTCACCGACCCTCCGTGGGTTCCGTGTTTTCTGTCGAAATCGGGTCGGACCCTTGCGGGCTTCTGGTGGCGTTTGTACGTTGGTCCGTACAGACATTGCTAGCACGTGGATTCCTCTTCAAACTACATTGGAAGCGGTTGCTGTTAGGGTCCACTTCGACTCTGCAGTCACAGTTTGCAATCTTTATCTCCCTCCTCACAGGAGTCTTACACCTGCTGCCTTAACCACCCTTCTTCAGCAACTTCCTCCTCCCTTCCTCCTCCTTGGGGATTTTAATGCTCATCATCCTTTGTGGGGCAGTGCCTTTCCATCTAGACGAGGTCTTCTTATAGACCAATTTATAGCAGACCACGACCTGTGCCTTCTTAATGATGGCTCCCCTACTCATTTCAGTGCTGGTCATGGTACCTTTTCTGCCATTGATCTTTCTCTTTCTTCTCCCTCTCTCCTCCCTTCATTACACTGGTCGCCACACGACGACCTTTGTGATAGTGACCATTTCCCGTTGATTATCTCGCTCCCTTCCCGCTCCCCGATGGACAGGTTACCTCGTTGGTCTTTCCACCGCGCCGATTGGCCTCTATACACTGCACAGGTCGAGTTTTCTCCCTCTTTGTCGGGTTGTATTGATGACGTCCTACGTGACGTGTCTGACGCGATTGTTCGCGCTGCTAACCTTGCTGTCCCGCGCTCATCCGGACAATTTCGTCGTCGGCAAGTCCCGTGGTGGAGTACGGCCATTGCCATTGCCATCCGTGATCGCCGTCGAGCTTTGCAACACTTTAAGAGGCACTCATCCGTAGCCAGCCTTTCTACCTTTAAGCGCCTTCGCGCTAAAGCCCGTTATTTAATCAAACAGAGCAAGCGGATATGTTGGGAACGATTCGTTTCTTCCCTTGGTTCTACTGTCCCTCTGTCATAGGTATGGGCTACACTTCGCTCTCTCCAAGGTTGCCATCGGCAGTCCACCCTTCCAGGCCTTCACCTCCCAGATGGCCTTTGTACGGACCAATCAGTTCTTGCAGAACATCTTGCGACCCATTTTGCAGTGGCATCAGCATCAGCCTCCTATCCAGCTACTTTCCTTCACAAAAACAGCGGGCTGAAGCTTCCACCTTATGTTTCACCCCCTTGTGAGTCAGAATCTTACAACGAACCTTTTACTGAATGGGAATTTCTTTCTGCTCTATCTTCTCATGATACGGCCCATGGCCCAGATTCCATTCATAACCAACTACTTCAATATCTCAGTGCTCCACAACGGCAACATCTTCAAGTGTTTAACCGTATCTGGCTCCAGGGTGACTTCCCTTCTCAGTGGAGGGATAGCGTCGTGGTTCCTGTCCTTAAGCCTGGTCAGAACCCCCTATCTGTTGACAGCTATCGGCCAATTAGTTTGACCAATGTTGGTTGTAAGTTACTTGAACGGCTGGTAGCCCATCGGCTCACTTGGGTCCTCGAATCTCGGGATCTATTGTCCCCTTACCAGTGTGGCTTTCGAGAGGGACGATCTCCCATCGATCATTTACTTCGCTTGGAATCCGCAGTTCGGCAGGCTTTTCCCAGCGCCGCCATTTGGTTGCAGTGTTTTTTGACCTTCGCAAGGCCTATGACACGGCCTGGCGCCATCACATCTTATTAACCCTTCATCAGTGGGGTCTTCGGGGCCCACTCCCGATTTTTATCCGCCAGTTCCTGATCCGTCGGTCATTCAGAGTTCGAGTTGGTACTGCTTTTAGTTCTCCACGGACCCAGGAGACGGGCATCCCACAGGGTTCTGTCTTGAGTGTCCTTCTTTTCCTCATTGCTATCGATGGACTTGGGGCCTCTGTCGGTCCCTTGGTCTCCCCTGTCCTGTATTTGGATGATTTCTGCATTTGGGTTAGTTCCTCCTCGATGGTATCTGCAGAACGGTAGCTCCAGGGAGCTATACGGCGTGCCTCTGCATGGACCCTCTCACACGGGTTTCAATTCTCTCCTTCAAAATCGCGGGTAGTCCACTTCTGCCGCCGTACTCCGATCCACCCTGATCCAGAGCTCTATCTCTATGCACAAAGATTGCCTGTGGTCCCACAGTTTCGTTTCCTGGGTCTTCTTTTCGACAACAAGCTCACTTGGCTGCCCCATATCAGACCCCTGAAGGTAGGATGTTTCCGTAAACTCAATGTCCTTCGCTTCCTTGCCCACTCCTCTTGGGGTGCGGACCGTTCCCTCCTCCTCCGTCTTTATCGTGCTCTAGTTCTGTCACGTTTGGACTATGGTTGTCAAGTTTATGGTTCAGCTGCTCCTTCCACACTGCACGTGCTGGATCCAGTCCACCATCGTGGTATCCGTTTGGCCACCGGTGCCTTCCCTACTAGCCCTGTTGATAGTCTCCTGGTTGAAGCTGGGATCCCCCCCCCCCCCTTTCTGTTCGGCGGTCCCAGCTTCTGGTGTCTTATGCCCTTACTATCCGTTCTTCTCCCGCTCATCCTTCCTATTCTCTCCTATTCCCAGACTATGGACGTCGCCCGCCCGACTCCCGCCCTCGGGCGGGTTTACCGGTTGGGCTGCGCCTTGCGTCTCTTAACCGTGATTTTCAGCTTCCTTCTTTGTCCTGTCTTCCTCGCTCCCTCCCCTCCACCCCTCCTTGGTTAGTTCCTCGGCCTCGAATTCGGATGGATCTCCGCCGCGGTCCGAAAGATTCCATCCCCCCGGTGGTGTTCCGTTCCTTTTTCCGCCAAATTTTATGGGAGTTTCGGGATGCTGTTGTTTTTTACGCTGATGGCTCTAAATCTGCTGATCATGTTGGGTATGCCTTCACGTCCTTTGTTGGAACGGAAAATCATCTGCTGCCACCCTCATGTGGGGTGTTTACTGCGGAATTGATGGCAATTTCCCGGGCCCTTACCTTTATTAAACAATCCCAACACAACCGCGTTTTTTTATGTACGGACTCGATGAGTGGCCTTCTTGCTATTGACCGGTGTTTTTCGCGCCATCCCTTGGTCTCTGCCATCCATGACCATCTCGCTGATCTTCACCGTGCTGCTTGTTCCATTGACTTCCTATGGGTCCCGGGCCATGTGGGTATCCCGGGTAATGAGCTCGCTGATCGTTTGGCTGGGGGAGCAGTTAGTTAACCCCCGTTTTCTGTAACCCCTCCTGCAGCGGATTTACGGCTTCACATCAAATCCCACTTTGCACAGTCATGGGCCAATTCTTGGGAGGCTACTCCGCTGTCTAATAAACTTCGTGCAATTAAGGTGAATCCAGGCCCATGGCGTTCTTCCTTTCGCCTCTCCCGCAAGGACTCGACCACACTGTGTCGTCTCCACATTGGCCATACCAGGCTGACACATGGTTTCCTTTTGCGTGATGAGCCACGCCCGCTATGTGGTTGTGGAGCCTTCCAGTCAGTGGCCCACATTTTGGTTGAATGCCCCCTTCTTTTGGCTCTGTGTGCTAAGTACAGACTCCCCCACACTTTACCTTTGATGTTGGCTAACGATTCCCGGATGGTCTCTCTGGTTCTAGGTTTCCTCCGGGAGAGTGGTTTTTATTCTCAGTTTTAAAGTTTTTAATCTCCCTCTGGTGTTGGGGCAGGGCGGTGAGTGTTTGGGTGTCTCCCACTGTAGGCAGTGTTCAGAGATTCCCGATTCACCTCCCTGACCGGAATCCTCTTTTCTTCCCCTTTTACTCTGTTTTTACCCCTTATTTTTAAGGCTTGGTTAGTTTTTCTATTCCCATACGTACTTTCTGCGTTATAGCAGTTGTACCTTTGAAGTCACAGGTGGTCTTGCCTATGCTGCTTCAGCATAGTGTTGGGTTCGTTCTCTTGCCAACTTCCCTCATTTGTTTTTACTAATGACACCGTGACTGCCCTTTTACGTTTCCCCTTTTTCCGTTTTATTGTTCTGACTTCTCTGAGATGTCCCGTTAGCAGAATGGAGTCTATTTGAAACAAGGGACTGATGACCTTGCTGTTTGGTCCCTTTAACCTCAAACAACCAACCAACCAATCCTTACTACAATTTACCGAAGTTGGTTAAAAAAAAACTATCTGGCTGAGTTTTCATCTGACCAATAAGGGTCTCAATGTTAACCTTAAGCTCCGCCTACAAAAATTCTGTCTATCCAATGAGAAACGTTATACTTTTTGTGGTGGGATAATGTTTTTAAAGTTTGCAACGTAACAGAGACGCGAAAAAGTCTCAGGCTAAAACTTGCGGCTGGGGTGGTCCTTTTAGTGTTATCGTAAGATCTATACTGTTCTTCTGGAGGGCTCTAGCTTTTAACATGGGCTGGGGGGTGGTCCTAGCGGTTAGCTGGCGACGTGGGAGTCCGTCTCTTATCGTAGGGCCTTCTAGCTTAACACGGTTCTGCTCTCGGCTTCTGTTCTCGTTTCTCCCCTCGGAACTGCGTCTGTCTCACGGTGGGAAGGTATGACATGCATTTAGGCATTCTTGTGTTAGTCTGTGGTATTCCATTTGCTCACTCGTTACTCGTATTACTTTGGTTAATTTAATGTCACGATTTATTCGGAGCTATGTGACATACTACTGGATTTGCTTATCATGTCAGGGTTTTCATGGAAGGTGTTCGATTTGCCTGACACCTTACATCTGGAACCGCGCGACCGCTACGGTCGCAGGTTCGAATCCTGCCTCAGGCATGGATGTTTGTGATGTCCTTAGGTTAGGTTTAAGTAGTTCTAAGTTCTACTGGACTGGTGACCTCAGAAGTTAAGTCCCATAGTGCTCAGAGCCAACCAAATAAAATACTATATAATAACACAATATTATATTACATCTAAAAGTTGACACCTATGACCATCTCTGCCTCTACCGGTAATAAATGATCACCTTTGCAGTCGCCCCTGTATGGTATGAATTTGTGAGCACACTGCCTAAAACAGTTCCCGTAGATTGACGATGTTATTATATTGCGATATGAGAATAGGTAACTCTGTACACGTGTGAACCATTTACGTCTTTTTGCAACGTGATTTCCGTAATGTGTCACGTCACTGTGTTTTAGTATACTTTTGTTTTCAGTGTATGATTCATGCTTTCACTACCTAACGAGAACTGTTATACTTCATCTAACATGCTGTGGCTGCGTTTGTGTGAATAAGTGGCACTTCATTACATGTGTGTGTTCTTGTTAACATTTACATCAGCTGACAAATTAGTGACAGTTTAAGCTTGTAATATTACTTACGTATTATTTTATTTCGTATAAAAGTACCTGATGGTAGTCAGTCGACTAAAACTGATTGTATAAATAAAGCACTTTACTAATAGCTCAAGGTGGAAATATGACACTTTTCAAATGATTAAAAATAAAGTTGAATTTACAATTTTAATCCAATGTTTATACCTAAAACTCAATTTAACGGAAGGAAAAATGAATTTGAGTTTGGTCATTTAACACTAAGCTGGCATTCTGTCAGTGTTTGTTGATTTACAGTATTTCGTCATTCTAGTTTTCAAAACCAGTTTCAGACTTCACGTTCTACATCATTTGAATGGTTTTCTATTAAAAGATGGCAAGCAAAGATTGCATCTTTCTTGCTTAACCTGCAGCTTTCCTCATGGTCACGTGGCCGTACTACCACAGCTCTCCCCCACTGACCAACATATATTTTTCCACCACTCTGTGCCGAAAGTTTCAGTTTCATTTAGTACTGAACAAAAATTTTGAGATCTTTTAGGTAATACAAAATTGATTTCTGTACTTATGACTTTTTGGTAAGGTTACCTGAAGTTTCGCTAACATATAGAATGATGCACCAGTTTTTGTAACTACTGAGTGATATCTGTTGGCCATCGTACTAAAGTTCTGCAATTCTACGTATTTTCCTTTTTTCATAGTATATTTTCACTCAGGGTGGAACTATAACCGTACTGGAATTTTTAATGGTCCGTAGCTCTGTTTGGAAGGCACATTCAGATAATACTTAATCATAAAAAACCGGTGGCTGTATTTGACTGTAACGTCTTTTTCTTTTTTCTTTTTTTAACACACGCAACACATCATCTCTGGCCCCAGAAGTAACCTGCCATTCAAAACCATTTTCATGTGCAATGCAGAGAATCGAATGCAGCGTGCCAAAATTAAATGGATTTCGTACCTTCCGTAACAACAACAAGCCCAGCATGCTGTTGTTGTTACGGAATGTACGTAATCCATTAAATGAAATGGCCGGTTGCAGACGATTCTGTCCACTGGACATGAAAACGTTTGTGGATGGCAAGTTACGTTCTGAGCCTGAAGAATAAACCACGCTAGATTCAAATACAGCCGCTGTACTTTTACCATTATTCAAGTACTACGCGTCCGGCTGCAGTCCCACTTTCCTTGATGGATTGTCAGAGATTCAGATAATGGTACAGATATGAGGCGATGCACGATCGAATGGAAAGCTTCATGTTTGGGTACTGGGAGCTTTCAGAGATTAGCGTATGTGTAGCTCTTGTATTCCTGTAAATCTTCTGTACTAACAATAAATGTGTAAAACTGTTAAGTCTGTCTGTCTGAACACGATTCTCCAAAACCACAAGGTGAATGTTCATGGGGTTTTGGAGGTAACTTTAGCATAGCTTGGGGAACCGTATAGCATATTTCATGAAAATTGGATCACGAAGAAACGATATCGTGGTTTAAAGTTTCATCTAAAACTGTCGCATCTGTTTGACCACGATAATCTCGACAGCTATTCGATAATGAGAGCACTCAGTGACATGCAAGAAACTTCTCACATGATTTTAAATCTTCACGAAACATTTTCTCTCATACAGTTCCCACACAATGATGAAAGAAAAAAAGTTTATCCCTCTTCATGCAGTGAAACTGCCGCGTCGGGCATGATTTTTTAATTTATTACTGCTGTATTACTAACTGTTTAAGAGACAAATTTTGCAGACAATGTTCGCATAGACCAATGAATGAACCCACGAAATTCATTGTATGACACGTGGTACAGGCTGTATGACATCATAAACACTCAGATGCGTGAAAAACTGCCACATCATGCATTACGCTTAAATTTATTAGTTCGGTGCTATTAATTATATTCGCAGCACAATTCGCAGACAGTATACAGATATGCCACTGATGTACCTACAAAATTATATCGTGGGACGGCACACAGTTCAGGAGATACGACCTCATAAACATTGAGTTGCGTAAAAACTGAACTGCAGCTCTAAATTTGCTAGACATACAGGTGAATTATGTGTACAAATATGTTTATACAAAATTTGGTATGGAGATAGCTTGAACCACGAGGAAGAACGTAGGCAACTTTAGAAAGTGTGTAGTACAGGATACTTACTGATTCGGAGAATATTACGCGAATTAAGGAACAATATTTATGCTTTGAAACAGTTATTTGCTCTTTCACTTTTGCATTTTGTCATATATTTGAAAATGCTTTTATTGGTTGATAAATTATACGTGCTACGATTTAAAGTAACGAATACATTGCTTACAATATCTTCAATGTGTTTAATCCGTGCTTCTACACTTTTTGTTGTATAATGTATTAATTGTATGATGTATAGAGGCATATATGCACGCTCCTGTCTACACCCCTCTGTCTGGACGGCTAGACAGCAACACTGCGATGCCGATGCATCGTGCCTTGGAACAGCTTTGCGGGAGGGAGAGCGGGAAGCACATCACGAGCCATGATTACCCAAACACGCAGACATGTGAGGGCAGTTGATGTCATTGCACATGCAGTAGCTTGCTTACTCAGGATCGTTCATCGTAACAATGCTACTGATATGTGAGCATAGCTGTAGGTAGCAGCTAGTGCTAAATATCCATCTCCTTGTACTAATACCTATATTAAGGGCCAAGAAATTTGTATAACAGCCTCCCAGCTTCTATATGAACTGAATTTCTTAAGTTGAGAGTTTAAATGCCATAGTAGTGTATCTAATTGTCTAGGACAGTGGTTCCCAACAGGTGGTCCGCGGACCCCCCACCCCCGAGCTATGCCATAGGGGTCCGCAAGATATACGAAATATATATAATATATATTTGTATTCTAATAACAGATTTTTTGTTTTGGCCGCTCAATATGTATTAAATAATGAATATTTCAATGTTTTTTCTAAGTACCAAAAACAGAAAACGTATAAAAAGGCAATTGATTTGGCTTTTTTAGGTACTTGATACTGTGATATGACAAGGTACCAATCATGCTTGATGAGGGGGGTCCTCGAGAAAATTTTGTTGGGAACCCCTGGTCTAGGGGTACCAGTGCATAAACACAGCACATCATCCAAATAACTAAACCAGTACCTATTTTGCAGTTTAGAGGCTCTTTGTGTAAGAAAACTTGGTCGAAGCTGCCCGTAAAAAATTAAGATAGTGTTGGACTAAGGGCGGAACCGCTAGCTAGGCCATACAGCAACTGGAACATCTCTTCTGAAACTGCAAAAAGTTTTATGTTACACACATTTGAGTAGTGGCGATTATGTCATGTGATTCTAAAGGATTTACTTCGGATTTGTGCAAAATATCTGTTTATATATGTTTAAACAATCAACGGACGCTAGTTAATTCAAACGATATTAGTTTAGAATTGGGTGGGATTATCAACAAGAGTTATCGAATTGTTTAAGTTTGAAACTGGGTTTCTTTCTAATGGTAAAATCTAGCTTACTTTCTAACAAGTAACAGGGAACAGAAAGAGATGGCAATACTGGGTATACTAGAATACCACCTTTACATAATTTAGGTGATCCATATACTCTATGGGTCATAGATTTTTATTTACTGATGATCATTTACATACTTTTATAATGCTGATTACAGCCTTCTCAAATACTCGTCTTCACATGAGTGCAAGCGTAGCAATCTTTGCCTTGCTGAGGACTACCCATTACCTCTGTCAAAATGTTTATGTACTATATTAGAGAAATATACACTAATGACATAGATGTTTTAGTGAAGAAGATCTAGAGGGCTTTTCGAAAAAAATGGATAAAGCTATGCAACGTGAAAATAAGATTATGAAACAAGGTGATGGTTTGTGAACAAAGGTGGAAAGTCAATTCCTGAGTTCACGTATGTGACAAGCTAGTGCAACAAGCTGACTCATTCACTTGTTTAGGACGCAATATCAAAGGAGATGGAAGAAGCAAAGAAGCAAGAAGGAGGCTTCCAAGCAAAAAGCCTCTTCATTAAGAGGAATATATTAACCTCAAAGCGGTAACAGCCTGAAAATTAGGAAAAGTAAACGTGTGAAGATGGCCTTGTAAGACAAAAACCGGTTAACAGAATAAAAGTAATGCTATCGAACAAAAGAAAACGAGCGCTTTTCGTTTGTTATAATATTGTTCAACCAATAACCGGTGGAAGATTCAGTTAACATAATTAGGAAAAGGCTCCTGAAGGTGTACGTTTGGATTATGGCATTGTATGACTGTGAGAAAATAACATCGGAAACTGGAGAAGCGAAAGGTCTGACTTCTTTTAAACCACAGTGTTACAGGTGTATCCTGAAGATAGATCGGAATAATTAGAAAACGAATGGCGAAATCCGTAAGAATGAAGGAGAACAGGAGTTTATGCATCACTTGTGTAAAAATAAGAGTTCAAATTATTAGTCGTGTATTGAGAGATGAGATGCTCCCAAAATCAGTAATAGAAGGGTATGTGATAGGAAAAGATATCTAGAGGAACAACACTAGTGAAGTACATGGAGCAAATTATAAAAGATACCTGCTGAAATTCCTATACAGAAGATGAATAGGGGAAGCTGTAAGGACTGGATATTGCTATGAACAAATCCTCTAATTCAGCATTAAAAGAAAGGAGGGTATCTTATGGCAGCCAGGCTATTGCCAGTTGGTAAACATTCTTTCTGATAATATTTATTAATGGAAATGGTAGTATTATACATTAATTTCTTCCAGTTACGAAGCTTTGTCAGATCATTAAATGATTGTTCTTTACAATACCTACGTAACCTCTTTAAAAGAGAGTTGGTAACCATATTTTGAACATCCAAAGAAATGAAAGTGTTACGTGAAGTTTATAAATCCAAAACTACTAGACGAATTTTTGTGGGGTTTTCGCACGTAACTTGAGCACGGCTTGGGGCACCGTATAGCCTTTGTTTCAGCAAAATCGGATCACGAAAAACAATGATTTAAAATTTTGTCTGAAACTGTCGTATTTGAACAAGCTAATCTCCAAAACTTCTAGACGATTTTTTTTTGGAGTTTTCATAGGTACCTTGAGCGTAGGTTTGGGTACAGTATAGGTTTTATTACATCACAACCGAATCACAGAAACAAGGATATCCACTATGATGACCAGTTAAAACAGTTGTGGCCGCCTTGTCTAAAGCACGTAACAGTTTTGACAACCTTCCCTACGAAATAGGCGCATACATCCAGGCCAGAGGGCTGCAACGTCCTACTGATAAACGGGCCCCTGCTGCTATGTTTTCTGTGTATTCGAATCGTTACTGTAGTCAGTGAAATAACATCACGTACTCTCTCAACCCACAAAGTTTCATTTCGTTTCCTCTTCACCTTGTGGGTGCTTCGGTTTATTTGTTAGACAATGTACAATGGGTTCTGTGTGCAGTCCCTCAAAAACGTGTGGACAGTTTAGTGACTGATCAGTAAATATACTTCGACAAAAATGGACGTCTCCTAACTGAAGTGATTTCTTACAGGTAGTTGCTCCGTCAGTGTTGTGTACATAGTTCCACATAGTCAGCACGTACACAACTTTCCCACTAGAGCGCGCCCCACTAAGCACAACAGGGCAGGCGCAGCGCTCGTCTGTCTCCGTACTAAGAGATGGCGCTGCCTTAGAGACGGACCAAATTCTGCTTCCGCCGATCCGCGTATTAATATGTAACGCAGCCAATGAGATTGCTGCTAACGTAGAACCTTTTCTCCTCGCGGATCACACTCGTGCAGTGATACCTGAATGCACGAGGTATTATAACGAGTGTACAGACCTCTGATTAGTTAGTCTGCATTTGTCTGCACCAGTCTGTACGAGTCTGCATTAGTCTGTACCAGTCTATAGTCAAGTTTCAGTCTGCACCTAATAAGTTCACCATATTCCTGTACATAGCCATGAAGATAAATGAATAGACACTTTGTCAAGTATCAGAGATATGTGAGAATAAGATTAATGTACGAAGACCAAAGGAACTTCAGATTGTAAGTTGTAAACAGCATCCAGAATCAAGTTACGTAATGTCTATTCTTTCTATTATTTTAATAAATGTGTGTGAAAATTAATGATGTTCTGTTTAAAGTTCGTCACCGTCAATCTGCTACTCTAAGCGTGCAAGTGGCATTTCTATCGTCTGACCTAACGGCAGAAGATAAACACGCCACGATAAGACCACGAGACATATTGCTGACACTGTCTTACTTCGTTAGAGCGACAAGTCAAATAATCTGATGGTGTGTGTACCGAAGGTCTTACAGTACGCACGCCAGTCGGATATTCTGAAATCTTTGTGTTACATTTATAAATAGAAACAATGCAGTTTGGAGTTAGCTCCATAAAAGACGTCTGACAGTGTTCTCAAATATGCCGTGCCTCCCCCTGGACAAACCTCGTGCAGTAGTAGCGCCCCCGCCCCCCCCCGTTTCATCATCGCACGTAGGAAACGTTGCATCGTGTGGTGACGCGCCACTAAGCCACTGTCACTGCCTGTGACGCTGGGTGCCCTGCTGAAGACCACCAGGCCACTAGGAGGCGCCGATGGCGCGAGGCAGAGAGAATTTAAATGATCCGCTTCGCCTCTGTCAGCAGTAAGCGAAGTTGCTCGACGTTCATTAATCTGATTAAAGCGGCCGGAACGAAACAGGCGAATGCTCTCCGCTCTTTGCTAACGTCGACGCGATTGCATTCCCCCGCGCTTACGCTCAGCACGTTCTGCCCAGCTGACTGCAGTCAGTGAAATGACGTGCGACACTTCTTGCGTAAACGGTTTTCAGTATTTCGTCGCATGCAGCTCATTTCTCACTGTTAAACTAAACAGAGGTAAACAGCGCTTAATCGGAGAGCGCTTAGAGTACAGCTAATCCGTAACTGAGGAAATCGTTTATACGCTAAAACATCTTAGCGAAAGTTGAGTGTTCCTTTTTCAGTCAAATTCCGGGAATATTGAAGTCATTGCAGTGACACAAGTGAGACCCAATTAATATTGTCTAATGCAGTTTGGAACTTAGCCGGCAGTTACCGAACAAACCTTCCATGATTGAATGAGTTGCTCACTCCTGCTAGCCATCCCAGTGTCTCGGTTTTCCCTGAATTTCCCCTTTTATCAACTGTGACGGTACGTCACATAAATATTGACATTTTTAGCGGTTGTAAATCGTAGTTAACATTTTTATGAATATAATTAGAGTAAAAGATATAGTTAATGTTCTTGAAACAACTGATATGCAGCGATAGCATCTTTATTTAATGTCTATGAAAATAAAAAAAGGATCAAAAGAGACGCGATTGTACGGCCGAGGAGGAAGGACGTATTTCATGGTACACACACTGTTTTGTTTCGCTATACGGAAGGCAGCCATTGAGCGGCTCACATATTTTATGTAAGTTATTCGTATTTCGGCTTAAATAAAAGTATTATTATTACAAAATGAATTTCTTTGTAATAGTTGTCACCTCAAATGCTCGCAGTGGCTAACTATTTTTAATAAGCATTTTTTCACTAATTTGCGCTGCGAGAAGCTCATCTTCCTATGCAGCCTCTGGTCGACCATTACGCGCCGAAGTATTAATTTATTTTTCAGTGTTAACAGTAACAGTAACTGTAAATGTGAGAGATTTCGTTATAAGAAACTTTTTAAGTTCCAACAGATAATTGATTTACGTTAAAGTTCATGTTTTTAAACTATACAGATTCCATGAGTTCAGTAAGTTTTAGCTTGGCCTCTCCACGGCCACAATCGAAATTCTCTCAAGCCTTGCTTTGCAATCAATAAATAGAAATTAACAAAATTACATTCAATTCAGTTAACGGCAGCTATATTTTAGTCATCACGTTCAAAAACTACAGTTGGTACATGAATAATTGAGGCCCTTCAAGAACCCGTTTCATATTTACTTATGCACGTAAGTAAAAGTGATAAGAAAAGACAATATCCCTCAGAGAATCATGCTGGTAAATTAAAAACTAAAAATATATAAAATATATATGTAATTTCCTTTGTATAAAACGAGTAACGAATGCCACACCGACGTCACACAACGTTGCTATCATCAAGGAAATATGAAGAACGTCAATCTTCAACTTTTCAGCAAACTGTCTTTATAGTTTCATTATTTACGGACTTCGTCTACTTCAAACAATGTAGTAGCAGCCTCCTTTAAGCCCGACATGGTCTTCGTATTTGTTCTTTTCATCTTTAATTCTATATTTGCGAGAGTGTTGTTGTGTGGCCTAGAGCTCTGTTCTCTACAGCCAAATTCCGACGAGGTGGGAGTGTGGCGGAGGTGTTGCCGACTAGAAATAGTTGGGAAGGTATTTCTAGTATCGGAAATTCACTACTCTGCAGAAGTTTCAAGATTTGTTTGCTTTGAAATGTTTGTTAAAATGTTTATGAATAACGCCTGAATTATTCATCTTTTGGATTTGCAACTCTTGTATTTCTTCCGTGATTGCAGTTAAAATTAATGGATGAAAATCATCTGTGCAAAACACTCTCTCTTCTTGTTACCCAAATATGTTTCAGCACGTATGTGCCGTCACCAGTGGGTTTTGTTTATTGGACAACTTGGTTTTAAATTATATGGTTTTGCAGGACCATGTGTACTGTGTCCCGCACTGACAGCTCGTCATTTTTTGTTGTAGCTGATCCTTCTTTGTCGTTCAGAGGTCACTGCACACACGTTGAATATACACTGCGTATCTTCAGTTTTGCAATCACTTTTTCAATTCGCAAAACGCAGTGAACAGGATGTTCGTCGTGTAAAGCTATCGGTGCTGGACATCGTACACATGGCCCTGTAAAACCATGTAATGTAAAATCAAGTTGTCCAATAAACAAAACCCATTGATGATGGCACAGAGGTGTTGTAACACGTTGGCGTAACAAGAAAAAACGGTGTTTTGCATGAAAGGCGGAAACTATCAAACAATTTTAACGCCTGATTTATCTCTGTCTCTGAAATTGGGTCCTCAGCAATATTAAAGTACTTAAAATTATCGGCTTTATCTTTGGTGCTCATTTTGAGCTGGTTAATTAATTTTTCCTGTTTCATATGAGTTTCCTCATTCTCCAATAAATTCCTTAATATGGAGTTGAGAGTTTGGGCGAGGATTTGTATCGTCCTCGCTGCTGTGTTTAAATTTATTTCTAGAAATTACCGAATCCTTCCCCCGTCACCAATGACCTCGATGTTGACGAGACTTTAAAACGTACAAATCAGAAACGTAGAAAACTGACTTGTAACATTTTATGATTCGGAACTTCTAGGATGTAACCCATGAAAAGCGAAAGAGAGTGAGATATTCGAATGGACATTGACGAAAGTGCAGCGACCCTTTAGTGCGATATTCTTTCTAAGATCCTGATTTTAGTTACTTGCATAATTGGACTGTAAAGAAAATCAGATCAGAGGAAAAAACCATTCGACTGTTTGCAACAATGTGTTTACTGAAATTAAATGGACAGACGTCTGAAATAAAGAAATGCTACAGTGAATGAGTGGCCAGATGAGTGTGTGGCAAATATTCAGTGAGAGGTGATAAGGCGTTCAGAAACGAAGGAGTTAAGGGGAAAAGCAATTTCGTGTTTATGAATAACAGGTAGTCTTTACTTTGTAGCAGAATAAGCAGCGTAGGGGAAAATGTGTATGGGGAGCCAAATACTGACATATGTGCAAAGAAGTTCATCGAGGGTATGGGATGTCGGAATCGAATAGGAATCAAGAGAGCAGCACAGCTATACACGAGGGACCATCTGTGGCTGTCCACGGATGGCTGATACACCCACGTGACTATCCCAATAAGGAGACCGATTACCGGGGGGCGAGGCCCTGCGATTGACAGGCGTGGCCCAATTACAGCCCTCTAGAGCCTCATTAGGGACCCAGGTGAGCCAAGCTACGCGATACGTCTGTTACGCAGCAAGCTGTGAAAGACCCTGAGGGCTGGAGGAGCACAACAGGTGCAGAAGGGACCCTCTGGACATCGGTACCACAGAGAACTGCAGCTGGGTCCAAGTTAACGCTGTTCCCCGGTCTGCTAACTATTCATGAGCTGCAAGACAGTAGATGCAACGGACTAGAGAGGTAACTAGCAAAGTGCTCGATATGAGATCCGCATTAACGTACGTGGCCGGTGTGTCTGTTATGAAGCCAGTTTCAGATGAATTTCAGACTTTCGACACTATATGTGTTCATTCCGCTCATGAATGTCCCGTGAGTTGTAGGCACATCGAGGACAACGTATAGATGGACAAGAGCGTGAATGAAGGACACTTATTTCTTAACTGAGTGTTCTGTCACCACTTCTTATCTATCAATCTAGAAACTTCCAGTGTTCTGCTTCAATAGATTTGAAGTTTTTCTTTATTTTAATGAAGAGAAACGTGCCTCCAGAATGAGATTTTCACTCCGCAGTGGAGTGTGCGCTGATATGAAACTTCCTGGCAGATTAAAACTGTGTGCCGGACCGAGACGCGAACTCGAGACCTTTGCCTTTCGCGGCCAAGTGCTCTACCATTTGAGCTTCTGTAAAGTTTGGATGGTAGGAGACGAGGTACTGGCAGAAGTAAAGCTGTGAGGACGGGGAGGGTAGCTCAGATGGTAGAGCACTTGCCCGCGAAAGGCAAAGGTCTCGAGTTCAAGTCTCGGTCCGGCACACAGTTTTAATCTGCCAGGAAGTTTCCGAAACGTGCTTGTTTCTTCGTGATATACATTCATCTTCCACATCAAGTAATTATTAATACACATTAAAATTTTACAGTAATTGAGCTACAGTCTTTCACATAATTATTGCATTCTGAAATATTTCTCTAATTTCCTCTGCTAAAATTTTCCTCCGAACATCATTTATATGTTACATATTGCTCCTTTTAGTGTTAAAGTAACATTCTGCCTTCGGATTAGGTAGGCTAAATGAGAGTGCGTGTTGAGAAGTAATGCCTCCGATTTTCTTACGTGGGAAGCCATAAAGCTTTTTAAATAAAACAAGCGTTATTAACATTATACATCTTTATTTTTCAGGTCTACATATTTGTGGCCTTCTGGCACCAGAGAGCTCCGAATTATAGCGTGTATCATGGCGGTGTGTAACGTAAAAGGTCGGTGTGTGAAAAACAGCGTGTCGTAGTAGAGTTTCGAAGAGCTCGTTCAGACTTGGAGCAGGCTCTCCTTAAGCATGAAAATGCCAGACCACACACGAACGCTGTGACATTTTCAACAAGTTATACAGGACTTGGGGTGGACATCACTCAAACAAAGGCGTTTTTCGTTGCGGCGGAATCTTCCCACGAAATTTCAATCACCAACTTCCTCCTCCGAATGCAAAAATATTTGTCGACGCCGACCTACATAGAGAGAAACGATCAACATAATAAAATAAGGGAAATCAGAGCTCGCACGAAAATACACATGTTAGTTTTTCCGCGTGCTGTTCGAGACTGGAATAATGGAGAATAATTTTGAAGGTGGTCCATTGAACCCTCTGCCATGCACTTAAATGTTATTTACAGAGTATCTATGTAGATGCAGGGCAACGGCCTTGCCGCAGTGGATACACCGGTTCCCATGACATGTCGGGTGTGGCCGGCACTTGGATGGGTGACCATCCAGGTCGCAATGATCTGTTGCCATTTTTCGGGGTGCACTCAGCCTTGTGATTCCAATTGAGGAGCTACTCGACCGAATAGTAGCGGCTACAATCAAAGAAAACCATCGTAACGACCGGGAGAGCGGTGTGCTGACCACACGCCCTTCCTATCGGCATCCTCAACAGAGGATGACACGGCGGTCGAATGGTCCCGATGGGCCAGTGGTGGCCTGAAGACGCAGTGCTATGTAGATGTAGAAGGGTGCTCTGTCGTCGATCATCCTCCATACAGTCCTGACTTTGCTCCATTAAATTTTCGTCTGTTTCCAAAACACCTCCGAGGACTTCGATTTTACAGGGATGAAACGTAGCAAGTAAAGCTGAGTTTCTGGCTGCGTCAACACACTGACGTTCTACAGTGATGGTGTCAACAGACTGGTCTCTCCTCCGGAGAAGTATGCTCAAATGTGTGTGAATTCCTAAGGGACCAAACTGCTGAGGACATCGGTCTTTAGACTTACACACTACTTGAACTAACTTAAGCTAAGAATAATACACACACCTATGCCCGAAGGAGGACTCGAACCTCTGCGGGAGGGACCGCGCAATCCATCACATGGCGCCTCAAACCGCGCGGCCACTCCGCGTGGCGAAATATCGGGTGATCAAAAAGTCAGCATAAACTTGAAAACTTAATAAACCACGGAGTAATGTAGATAGAAAGGTAAAAATTGGCACACATGCTTGGAATGACATCGGGTTTTATTAGAACAAAAAAAGAGTATTGCAAGACGCGTGGAAGATCTCTTGCGCGCGTCGTTTGGTAATGATCGTGTGCTCAGCCGCCGCTTTCGTCATTCTTGGCCTCCCAGGTCCCCAGACGTCAGTCCGTGCGGTTATTGGCTTTGGAGTTACCTGAAGTCGCAAGTGTATCGTGATCGACAGACATCTCTAGGGCTGCTGAAAGACAACATCCGACGCCAATGCCTCATCATAACTCTGGACATGCTTTACACTGCTTTTCACAACATTATTCCTCGACCACAGCTATTTTTGAGGAATGTTGGTGGACATATTGAGCATTTCCTGTAAAGAACATCATCTTTGCTTTGTCTTACTTTGTTATGCTAATTATTGCTATTCTGATCAGATGAAGCGCCATCTGTCGGACATTTTTAAACTTTTGTATTTTTTGGTTCTAATAAAACCCCATGTCATTCAAAGCATGTGTGTCTATTTGTACCTCTCTATCTACATTATTCGGTGCTTTATTCAGTTTTCAAATTTACACTGACTTTTTAATCATCCGATGTGTTCGTTGCCAGGGTGACTATGGTGAGAAATACATACGTAGACCTGAAGGAATACCAAATCTGAAAATTGTTGCAGGTTTCACGGGCCTACTTACAGACGCACGATTTAGTAATAAGTTGTTCTCTGTAAGTTTACCGGCAGCCTCTTTTGTAACGAAGAGCGTATTAGTCCCTATTTTCGCAACATTCTTCAGGTGGTACTATATTTGATTATTTTAGTAGGTACGTGTTTACCAAGGATGCCTTTCTCCTTCAACCTCAGCTGTTCTGCATTTTCCAGGTCTGAACTACATTTACGAATGTCTCTCGTGTCTATCAATTTATATTAGTCGATGCTCTCACAGTTTTTGTCTATTTCCTATTACTATGCCAACTTCCCATCATTATCAACAGACCATAGCGTTTCTCGGGTCATGGCTGCTTCAGAACTTGATAGGAGTGAAAATAAACTTCAGTAGGAACTGCGAGGATATGTTCAGACCTACCAAAGTCTGATACAGCCATCGGCCAAGAAACATGACTGGCTACTGACAATACTGGAAAGTCGAAACTGCAATGGACAACAGACAAATTGTGTGAGTATTGACTAACATGAACTTTATAGACTTGTAAATAATAGATTTCAGTTGTCAGTCGTCCTTTTGAAGTTTTATTGGCAGATCTAGATTTCAGCTAGAAACTAGCCATTCTCAATGCAGTATCATTTTTGATCAATGCATGTAATGCCTGTTGGTCGGGCTTCATCCACAGTTCATTGAATACTGAATGAACTCCCACATTCAATGAACTGTGGACGAAGCCCGACCACCAGGCATTACATGCATTGATCAAATATGATACTGCATTGAGAATGGCTAGTTTCTAGCTGAAATCTAGATCTGCCAATAAAACTTCAAAAGGACGACTGACAGCTGAAATCTATTCCTTACAAGTCAATATAACTGTCACTGCGTGCAATAGCCTTAGGAATGGAAGGTAACCTGATGAACTTTATAGCCAAATTTAATAAGCTCACGGACGCCCTCCACAAACTACGTAGCAAATATGATTAGACTGTCTCTCAGTTCGATATAACTCAAATCCTCTTCCAAAGACAGATATCGAAACGATGACGAAAAGTGTTGACAAAGAACACTGGTATATGTCGGTGGCGTCCGGTGATTGTGGGCTAATGCGCTGCGGAAGACTTTAAATATCGCACTAAATTCATGCCATTTCTTCTCGAATGTGTGCTGGTATGCAGATGAAACGGACGAGAACATGGTTTACTTGGAAATTTGTGGTAATGTCTTATGGGACCAAACTGCGGAGGTCATCGGTCCCTAAGGTTACGCACTATTTAATCTAACTTAAACTAACGACAACACACACACACACACACAGACACACACACACACACACACACACACACACACACACACACACACACACACACACACACACACACACACGTCCGAGGGAGGACTCGAACCTCCGACGGGAGAAGCCGCGCGGGCCGTGATAAGACGTCTGAGACCGAGCGGCTACCCCGCGCTGCGAACGTGGTTTGTTGCGCTCTCTCAACGGTTAAGAAAACTAGTGTCGAGTGCTGAAATTATGGCCAGCCGCACTACTCTCAATTCAGAGAAGGGACGTAGCTGTCTGTTTCCGACTGCGCATGCTCTGGTGTGACAACATCCTTGCCGGCACCAAGTGTGCTATGTTACTCAGAGCAACAGAGCGCTATTTTTCTTTGAAAGTACGTTTGAAGTATTGTACAAGAAAAATGGCGAATTGTGTAGATGATCTGCTAAAGAGGGCCAATTCAGTAGATCTTTGGAAAAGAAAGTGAGAGTTAGTTACGTAGACCTACTCCAAATTTAAATTTAATAAGGGGAGAGCGTGTGACAGGGTTCACCGATTTCTCCTGAACTATGTGAGTACAAGCCTGTAGATGCCCCTTCAAGTTCCAAGAATATTTCGCCTGGGTAGGCCGTAGGGAAAGGCAAAATGCTGTCTAAAGATGTGAGTCGAGTATGAGAGAATTTTGAACAGTGTCTGTGTCGTGGTGGAGTTATCGAACGCATCGACTACCAATTCGTCGGCTCATGTCAGATTTCTGCTGCTACTATTAAGTTTTTCATTTTACTTTATTCCTCACAATTCCTGTTAATTATAAAATTTAAATACATTTAAACAGTTCAGTTTATATACGTAAAATTAATATATTAGTTTTAATTACGATTGCTATCCTTGAAAGTCAAAATGCGACAGGTGGTGGTAAAAAAAGCGAGTGTACGAGAAAATTTAGTGTGAAAGTATGTGAAAAGAGTTCGTTCTGTGGGGTGTGATGTTCGCAGTGCGCTTATTTCCTTTCCATTTTTGTTATTCGGGAACAGTAATGCAAGAGATACAGGAAGATTGAAAAATCTAGGACATATTAACGCATTAACTGTGTTCTAGAAAAAAATGTAAGGATCTCGAATTCGGAGCTAAAAAATCACAAAATTGAAAGAATAACTCTGGGAAGGAAAACAAATGGAATTCAGGTAAACTGCTTGACTTCTGCGGATGTTTTCGCAATATTTTCAGAAAACCTGACAGAAGCAGTTACTCAAACATTCTGGAAAAATTAGCAAACAGAACTGGTCTCAAAATCTCAGCTGAAAAAACAAAATTCATGACAAATAAAAAATGCACCAAAAAACTTAGAAACACAAATAGGTAAAATAGAGCGAGTAAATAAATTTAAATATCTTGGAGAAACTATACAACAGAATGGACTAGAAAAATCTGCAATAGATGTAAGAATTAACAAAATATTTACAACAAGAAATGTATATCTACAAAAAAAAACTAAGACACTACACCACAGTGGTACGACCAGAATGTTTATTTGGATCTGAATGCCTAACGATGAACTATAAGATGGACGAAATAGAGGTACTGGACAGAAGGATTATTAGAAAAATAATGGGTGCAATGAAAACTGCAGATGGTTGGAAAATATGAAGTAATGAGATCTACAAAAATAAAGAGAAAATATCTGAAGTAATGGCCAAACGAAGATTAACCTTTTTTGGACATCTCTACCGAATGGATAGAAATAGACTAACAAAACAAATACTCCTGTGTTTCTGGAAGAAGAAATCGACAATAGCATGGATTACAGAAGTAAGAAAAGATCTTAAAAGAAACATCAAAGAATCAGAAATAGCAGAAAGAAACCGTTTTAAAAACCAAATACTAAATTTGGAAGGCTTTCAAAGCAGAAGAAACAAAAAATCGCGAACAACATGGACAGAAGAAAGGAAGAGACTTCATGGGGAGAAAATGAGGGAATATTGGAAAAATAGGAAACAACAACAGAGGAAGTTGTTAACGTGATCCTAGTTGGTCAATATGATAGTAACTTGATCTTAATGCCTATGTGAAGGTAATACCGCAACAGTATAAAGTCGTGCCTATCACGTCGACATAGTGATACACAATTTATTTTTGTTATATTTTAGAATTTTGCACGACCCGCCATTGGGCCACTGGTACGTGTATAGCCGAATATCATAATGCACGGCAGTCCAGAGGTGACCTTTATCCAGCAATGTATGTCGATTGAGTGATAACGGTAGGTGGTGTTATCGTTGTTTTTGTGATTAATGGGAGCCAGTAATGTAGTATTGTAGGGAGCACTGCGGCAGAAGCCCAGAAAACCTGTAGCGAACAGGGTACAGAAGAGATGTGAGTGTGCCTTCCTGTGGCAGAGAGATCCATTTCCCCAGCAACAGGTACACAATCTGGTAGGCTCAAGGGTGCAGGGCCGTGCAAGCCCGGCGGCAATGTATACGAGCTGCATCGGAGGCCAGCTGGCAGTCCTTTGTGTGTGTGTGTGTGTGTGTGTGTGTGTGTGTGTGTAAGTCCTCAGCGGTGTGGGTTTCGCTGCGGGTCCCCGGTCCCCCGTCCTCTGGGCTCGCCTTACAGGATCGATGTCCCAGCCATAACGGCCCCGCCTCAAGGAGGCGACGGTAGCTCTCCAGAAGTTCTAAACTAAACAAGCACGAGTGTCGGTAGACGTTTGAAGTATTCACCTGTCACGCTTTATCCACGGGGAAGCGCACACACCGGAGTAATTTGCTGCGCGGTTAGTTTATTTCTTCTAATCAGTCACAGACCACGCTTTCAGTTATAAACCATTTCGGACATACATTGACTGTCTTCAGGAACGTGTCCCGTAAATCGTGTAGTAGCACAGGGTGATACACAATTTATGCAGCCCTAAATAAAAAAAAAAGTTCCTTACCAACGGAAATGTTTGTTTTGCCAACGGAAGACCTTACAGAAGACGCATAGCACATAATATCCAAGCAGTTTTCCACTCTTTTGACAGTGTTGAGTTAGCTGTGTGCTAACAGTGATGTTTCTCCTAGGCTGAACGTCTATTTATTCTTGAATGTAATTTCACATCGCAATCTTTCTTAAACTGTCAGGAAGACCTTAGGACAGATTTACCTGAAGCAAGGGGGCCTAACAAATGATTTCACGCCTAGCCGCTCGTTTCAGAAAAAACTGATAGTGATAAGTGTGACCATTCCGGCCGACCTTCGGTGTCAAGTGATGCCTCATTGGAAAATATTCGAGCATCCTTACTACGTTGATCGAGGACGTCCACCCCAAAGCTGTGTCAGCAAACTGGAATGCGCTGCTTGCGTATTCACAGAACCATAAAGAAGCTGATATTCTGCTCCACCACATTCGTGTTGCGTGTTCCGGCGTAACAACAAGCGTCGGCACGAAGATCAGGAATGCAAGAGCAGAGAGGGCTGTGAGACGACGTCAGCCAGTAGTACGCTGAATAGGACGTCACCACGGCTGGAGCGGCATCTACACGAAGAGAATAAAAGCGATGCACTGCCTAGACGCGGCCGGACACTAGAAACCGCGCACTAGAAGAGAGGGCTAGAAGAGTCGCACTATTAGAGCCACACTAGAAGAGCCGTGACTAGTGATCCCTATAAACTCTAGCATGGACATTGTATACAGGGTGAGTCACTATCTATTTCCACCTAGAATAAATCCGAAAGTATGATAGGAGAGGAAACGTTTGTGGGACAAAAGATGCATGGGACAACGGGGCGTAAAATACGACGTTGGTTTCTTTATGCTAGGTGGTGTCGTGTCAGAGATATGATGGTCAAATTCTTTTTGTGGGATGCTTTATCTAGGTACTTATTTTCTGACAGCGGCTATTGAGACGAATCCAATTATGTCTAACAATAAGGTCAACGAAGGTCAAGAAGACGGCATGAACGCCCATTTACAGAAAATGTTCGAAGTGATGAACATTTGTTTCAAAACAGTGCTGCAATCTTCGTATCATGGATTGAGTGGTATTGCTTATCACTTCAGCACTTACCGAAGCACATGCTCTGACAATACTCACATATCACGTAAATAGTACACTCCTGGCCATTAAAATAACTACTCCACCAAGATGACGTGCTACAGATACCAAATTTAACCGACAGGAAGAAGATACTGTGATGTGCAAATAATAAGCTTTTCAGATCATTCTCACAAGGCTGGCGCCGATAGCGACACCTACAACGTGCCGACATGAGGAAAGTTTCCAACCGATTTCTCATACACAAACAGCAGTTGACCGGCGTTGCCTGGTGAAATGTTGTTGCGATGCCTCGTGTAAGGAGGAGAAATGCGTACCATCACGTTTCCGACTTTGATAAAGGTCGGATTGTAGCCTATCGCGATTGCGGTTTATTGTATCGCGACATTGCTGCTCGCGTTGGTCGAAATCCCATTACCGTTAGCAGAATATGGAATCGGTGGGTTCAGGAGGGTAAAACGGAACGCCGTGCTGGATCCCAACGACCTCGTATCACTAGCAGTCGAGATGACAGGCATCTTATCCGCATGGCTGTAACGGATCGTGCAGCCACGTCTCGATCCCTGAGTCGACAGATGGGTACGTTTGCAAGACAACAACCATCTGCACGAACAGTTCGACGTTTGCAGCAGTACGGGCTATCAGCTCGGCGACCATGGCTTCTGTTACCATTGACGCTGCATCACAGACAGGAGCGCCTGCGATGGTGTACTCAACGACGAACCTGCGTGCACGATTGGTAAAACGTCATTTTTTCGGATGAATCCAGGTTCTATTTACAGCATCGTGATGATCGCATCCGTGTTTGGCGACATCGCGGTGAACGCACATTGGAAGCGTGTATTCATCACCATACTGGCGTATCACCCGGCGTGATGGTATGGGGTGCCATTGGTTAGAGGTCTCGGTCACCTCTTGTTCGCATTGACGGCACTTTGAACAGTGGACGTTAAATTTCAGGTGTGTTACGACCCGTGGCTCTAGCCTTCATTCGATCCCTGAGAAACCCTACATTTCAGCAGGACAATGGACCGCATGTTGCAGGTCCTGTACGGCCTTTGTGGATGCAGAAAATGTTCGACTGCTGCCCTGGCCAGCACATTCTCCACATCTCTCACCAACTGAAAACGTCTGGTCAATGGAGGCCGAGAAACTGGCTCGTCACAATACGCCAGTCACTACTCTTGATGAACTGTGGTATCGTGCTGAAGCTGCAAGGGCAGCTGTACCTATACACGCCATCCAAGCTCTGTTTGACTCAATGCGCAGGAGTAACAAGGCCGTTATTACGCCCAGAGGTTGTTGTTTTGGGTACTGATTTCTCAGGATCTATGCACCCAAATTGCCTGAAAATGTAACCACATGTCAGTTCTAGTATAATATATTTGTCCAATGAATACCCGTTTATCATCTGCATTTCTTCTTGGTGTAGCAATTTTAATGGCCAGTAGGGTAAATATTCGCCGAATACGGCATATCCATGTAACGTGTCATTGAAACATAAACACTAATAGGAACGGTAAGACTAGTATCGGCGAATCAAGCGAATGTGAATGATGTATTCCTTCGAAGAACAAGTCGATATACTTCTCATTTAAGGAGAATGTCAACGAAATTCAGTGAGAGCTTGAGACTTAAACGCAGAAATATATCCCCAACATGCTCTCCCTACAAGTCGTACATATAAGTATGTGTATGATAAATTGGGAACAACTGGATCTTTAACGCATCGGAAACACATCCGGCAAAGGAAAATTACTAACGAGGAAACGGAAATTGGTACTCTTGCCACTGTGGTTCGAGATCCTTGTGTTAGTCAGCGTCAAATCGCAAGGGAATCTCACATGAGCCAGAGTAGTGTTTGTGTTCTGCATCGCCATAAATATCATCCTTACAATATCAGTCTCCACCAAGAATTAACTGGTACGGATTGCATGAGTCACACTGAATTCTGCAAATGGGCTCAACTTCAGATTCAGAGGGATGGCACATTTATTAATATGATTTTATTTACTGACGAGGCTACATTCACGAATCATGGAAATGTTAATTTGCATAACATGCATTATTGGACAACTGAAAATTCATGTTGGCTGCCGCAAGTTGTACACCAAAAACCGTTGTCAGTAAATGTATGGTGTGGGATTCTGGAGGACAGAATTAAAGGCTCCTATTTCATAGAACGAAATCTTAATGGTAGGAAATACATCACATTTCTGCAAGAAACATTAGGTCTGTTATTGGAAGAAATACCTTTAGGAACAAGGAAAAGAATGTGGTGTCAACACGATGGCTGTCCGGCACATTTTTCGCTGGTGGTTAGAAATGAGTTGCAGAGACAATTCCCAAATCGTTGGATTGGACGCGGAGCAGATGTGTCGTGGCCAGCTCGTTGGCCAGACTTGACGCCTCTGGATTCTTTCTTGTGGGTTTTCGTAAAAGACGTTGTTTATAAAGACGTTCCAACTACACCTGAATAGATGCGAGAGAGAATTTTCATAGCATGTGCTTCGATAACTGCCGAAGTGATAAGTAATACCACTCAACCCATGATAAGAAGATTGCAGCACTGTATTGATACCAATGGTCATCACTTCGAACACCTTCTGTAAATGGACATTCATGCGATATTTTTGATCCTTGTTGACCTTCAAAGACCTTACTGTTAAATATAATTTGATCTGTCTCGATAGCCGCTATCAGAAAATAAGTACCAAACTATAGCATCCCATTAAAAAAAAAACGAAGTTGACCTTCATATCTCTGACGCGACACCACATAGCAAGAAAAAACCAACATCATATTATGGCCCCTCTTGTCCCATGTAACTTTTGACCCACAAACGTTTCAGCTCATATCATACTTTCGGAGTTACTCTTTGTGGCAATAGTCAGTGACTCACCCTGTATACCAAAGGACATTCATTATTCGCATGTCGCCATCTGCTTGGGACAACTCGTTTTAAGTCAGTTCAGTCACAGTAATAAACTCCATTAATATGATTTGCTTGTATGTTGTCTAGCTATCCGAGAAAATGGCTTCCTAGGCACCCTATAAGGGACGAGTGGGCAGGATTCCGCATCGTGTGTGAGCATCGACAACCTGGTCGAGGTAGAAGACTACATTCGCAACAGTGTCCTGGTGTTGGATTATGTTTTCGACTCTGAAAAAGCATGGTTTTATCGAAGTGGCTATGTAAACAATAACAACACTCAATAACCATACAAATTATCATAAAAATTACAAAAATTAAGAAGTCGAGAATGATGAGGTATTTCCGAAAGACACACAGCTGCATGAAGGTGCTTCTGTTCGCAACTACAAGTTTAACGTCCGTGCAGATGCATCTTCAGGTTTATAATGGTTATATTTCCATAACGCAAATGGAGTAATTAAGGAGTCCCAGCTTTCGGGAAGTTATCCGTATTACGTCAAACCACAATGGTGGACTATCATAATAAAATTGAGTACACCCAAAACATGCTTGTAAAAGAGTACAAACCATGTCTGCTGAGTGAGTCAGGGTGAATTACATCACGTACGATATAAGATCCCGTAGATACGAACTCCATAAAACCAATGAAGTAAAACTCGAAATCCCGTGTAATGTGCATAATTCCGCCGCATTGATAACCGACTGATACGGTGCAAGCAGCCCGTGGAGGGTAGCAATACATTCAAAACACTATGTAAACAACCAGGATGACAAATATTGGAATTCAGAATACCATCATGTTTCCAGTGAGACCCTGTTACATGCAAGAAAGCTGCAATTTGGCGTGGAATTTTGCGCAAAAGAATCGTAGGCCCAGTTTTTCTCCAAAACGATAACAGCTGAACGCTACCAGGCATTCATCATAGAATTCATAGCATTGTTAGAAGCTGATGAATGACGCTGTAGGATGCAGGAAGATGGTGCAACAGTGCACACGGCTAATCACACCATGATGATGTTTCTAGAGTTCTTTGGGGGACACATCTTTTAACGTGACTTGTGGCCGCCTAGATCCCCAAATTAGTCTAAAAGAGCAATACTCACACAATCGACCAGCTAAAGCACATCGAAGACGAAATATCCAGCATAAGTGCAGCGACCACTCAAAGTAGCGGATAACACGGAGAAACGTTCTGAGGTGTGTGTTGTAGCGTTGCAGCAAATTGAGAACAATTCCGGCATTTGTTATGAGAAAACGTAAGTTGAGTGTGTACATTATAAGTGATCTGTATTGAGTATAGGACTGTGTAACTTCTGGCCCATTCTGTTGTAATAGTAGTAGTAGTAGTAGTTGTAGTACTAACAGTCGTCCAGTCCGAAGACTGGTTTGACGCAGCTCCCCACATTAGTTTGTCCTGTGCAAACCAGTTCATTTTTCCATAGCTAAATTTCTTTCCAACCCACTTCAGTTCGGTACCTCCTCTTTAATTACGTTATGTACTTATTTAATTTTCAGCATTCTCCTATGGCACCATGTTTTAGAAGGTTCTATTCTGTCCTTGTCTCAACTGTTAACTGTTAACTTTTCACTGTCGTATAAGGCTAAACTCTGAGTGCACAAATTTCACTTCTTAAGCACTCCTTTATTGTCAATGGCAGTCTACATTTGTGCCGTCTCTATTTCGTCCATGGTCAGTTATTTTATTCCGAAAATAGCAAAAATTGTCAACAACTTTTGTTCTCTCTTTTCTTATTGCAGTTCTGCCATGATCACCGGATTTAATTCAACTTAATTTCATTACTCTACTTCTATCGATATTAACCTTACACACTATTTTCCAAGACAACGTACATTCCTTTAAGTGCTCTTGCAAGTAGTTTGCGGTATCTGACGGAATTACAATGTCATCGGCAAAGCTCAAAATTTTTATTTCTTCACTCTGAACTAAAATCCCCTTTGCAAATTTCACCTTGATTTAATTTATAATATGCTCACCGAACCGATTGAATAACATAGGGGATAGGCTACAACAGTGTCTCACTCCCTTTTGAAGTATTGCTTCCCTTTCACGTACTTGTCTCACTGCAGTAGTTTTGTGTGTTGAACTTCTAGATAACTGTTCAGTCCCCATATTTTATATCGGCTACCTCCAAAATATTCAAGGGTGTAATCCAGTTAACATATCTAAATCCTGATATGCTAGAGCTGTAGCTCTACCTTTTTTCAACATATCTTCTAAAAAATGTCGTAGGGTCATTGTTGCCTTGTGGATTCCTACATTTCTCCGATGCACCCTTACATCACAGCTGCTTGTCGACGATATTCTACGCCCCGTTCTGCTACCCTTCATGGGAAGCCATCCTGGGCTTACTCTCCAGCATGATGATGCCCACTCGCACATGGCGAGGGTTTCTACCTCTCGTCTCCGCGCTTGCCAAACCCTGCCTTGACAAACACGGTCGCCGGACCTCTCCCCCAGTTGAGAACGTTTAGATATCAATCTCGATATTTTGACGATCTAGCGCGCCAGTCGGACGGAATTAAGCACGATATCCCTCGGGAGGATATCCAAAAACTCTGTCCAACAATGCTAAGTCGAATAACAGCTCTCTTAAGGGCCAGAGGCGGATCAACGCGTTTTTGACCTGCTCAATTTGTGAAACTCTTTCTCTTGAACAACTCATCCATATTCTCTGAAATTGTGATCATTTGTTTACCTGTGCTTGTACATCACGTCCAACCATTTCAGTCCCGTTCGGATAAGTCCTTAGTATTGTCTTACAATTAGAGGATGAGGCTGGCAAAAGTTAAGATTCTGGAAATTTAGAAATTTACTTCGAATTTCAATGTGAGTCGTGCTTCATAATTTCCACAGGGAAAGTCTGTCTCTAAATCCTGCACAAAAGTCAAAGAACTGCTTCTCGTATATAGGCTAAAATGAGGGCCGAGAGAAAATCTGTATCTTCTCTGCGGCGTAGTATTGGTAATGTTACTCGGACAGGAAAATTGAAACAGAATTACCGGACACGATTTTCGCTAAGAAAAACAATCAAATGCACATTTCGCCAAGCGACGAACGGCAGCTGATACAAATGTGACTTAGAGGATAGATTTTTTCAATATTATGGGTGAGAGGGGATGTAGGAGTTACCGCTTGAATATATTTCAACAAGTAACTTCTTCCTTTAATTAATACTACGTTAACGTTGCAGAGAAAACGATGTAAACGCTAGGGAGGATGTAAACACAAAGGTAATGTCAATAAGTAAGACCACAGTTGTCAGCACATGGTGCCATCGAAAAAGTTCAAAGAAAGGCAGTACGTTTTGTAGTATCGCGAAATATGGGAGAGAGTGTCACAGAAATGATACAGGATTTGGGCTGGAAATCGTTAAAAGAAAGGCGTTTCTCGTTGCGACGGAATCTTCTCACGAAATTCCAATCACCAGCTTTCTTCTCTGAATGGAAGAATATTTCGTTGACACGGACCTACATGGGGAGGAACGATCACCGCGATACAATAAGGGAAATCAGAGCTCTTACGGAAAGATATAGGTGTTCATTCTTTCCACGCGCTGTACGAGATTGGAATAATAGAGAATTGTGAAGGTGGTTCGATGAACCCTCTGCCAGGCACTTAAGTGTGATTTGCAGAGTATCCATGTAGATTTAGATTCTACATACACAAGGGCGCGCTGAAAAGAAATGCCTCCGAATTAATTTTTAAATCAAACTTTATCAGCAACATTCATCCATATCGTTGACGTCTAGATATTTATTTCTCAGAGTAATCACCCTAGCGACGAACGCATTTCTCTCAAAACAACAAACTAGTTTCGATGAACGCTCTGCTGGGCACTAGCGTGTGATTTGCAGAGTATCCGTGGAGATTTAGATTCAGATGTCGATACTATCACTGCAGGATGTTTGATTTTGTTGATCTACCTACAGCCTCACCTGTCCTTGTACCGCTTCATCACTATCGAAGTGAAGTCCTCGAAGGTGTTGTTTAAGTTTTGGAAACAGATGAAAATCGAATGCAGCCAATTCAGGACTGAATGCAGGGTGATTGATGACAGTGAACCCAATGTGTGGTCTGGCATTTTCATGCTGAAAAAGAGGGTTCTCCATGTGCGGATGAATTCATGCTTTCGTTTTTCTGAGGATCTCGCACCCATTGTTACATAGTTCCTTTACACACCGCCGCAGTACACGCTACAATTCGGTGCCTCCTACAGGTATAAGGTTGCAGCTTGCGTCAGCGAAGCGGTGAAGTCTATCGAGTAATACGCATGACACGTAATGCCTCAACCGATACTGAGAACAGATTAAAAAATTCAGAGACATTATTTTTCACCCCGCCTTCATACATACTGGCAAATCCTCTTCAATAAAAGAAGATAGACATTCCCGGGTATGAACTGAGAATAAATGCAAACGTAAGACAAGCAGTTCAGCTCATGCAATAGAGGAAAGTCTTTTGTTCCAGATTATATACGACTTAACTTCCTTTCAGAATAGACACATGATATAACTCCATTTTAAGCAATCTCACTCGACGAAAGATGCATGCCTACAGACTTGATAATAGCAAACGGCAAGGAAACAGAAGGCGTCCGCAATAAACATAGAACCAGCTCAACAGCATCGACTTGTAGTAAGATTTTGAAGCATATACACACTTCAAAAAATGTTTTGCATCATCTCGGTTCCGAGAGTTCTGGAACCTGTATAGAAAATTGGAACAGAGATCAATGTAAACATCATTTCTGCCCTTTTTATTGCTCATGAAAACCACACATTGCATGTTGTACCACCATACAGGGAGACCTTCAGAGGTGGTGGTCCAAATTCCTGCACTCACCGGTACCTCTGATACCCAATCGCATTGCATTGATGCATGCCTGTATTCGTCGTGGTATACTATCAACAAGTTCGTCAAGGCACTATTGGTCCAGGTTGTCCCACGCCTCAACGGCGTTGACCCCTAAGAGCGATTGATGGGTCACGTTGTCCATAAACAGCCCTTTTCATTCTATCCCACGCATGTAATTCATGCTTTCCCGGCGATCTGTTGACATCTTGGATATTCTAGAATGCAGCCGGATGTACGCGTCGTTCTCGCACGATATTTCAACAGCGTGCCTCGCTGTCTTCTTCAGGTGCTGCCTGAGACTGGTCCTGGGGTCGATAGAGTCCAGTATTTATGCCTGGAAAGAGCTGGGCGATCCCTAATCGGTCCGCGTCGGTCCGTGTTTTCCGTCTGTGGTCCGCGCCCGCCATACTCTGCTTCAATAGACCCCTCCAGTCGCGGATGCTCAGACTGCCGTCCGCGCCCGTTTTGGCCGTCCTCAACGGTTGTGGATGTCATCTGAGGTGTGTCAGACCCGATCTGAGATGTTGGGTAATCTGTCTCACGACTGTTACTATGATATCCACTTCTGTTTCGTGCTGGGCGCTCCATAATCGGTCCGCGTCGGTCCGTGTTTTCCGTCTGCGCCCGCCAGACGTGGCTTTATTGGCTCTCTCTGGTCGCCAGTGATACGACCGCCGTCCGTGCCCGGCCTGGCAGTCTTTTGAAGTCGACTTCATGATCCGGGGTGTGTCAAACCTGGTCTCTAATGTCCGACACCTTATCTCACGGCTATTTCTTGTAGAATCCCGGAGTGTCCTGCGATGAGTTTTCACAAGCTCAAGCGCAGTGCTGATTTGGTATCCCGAGTCACGGTTGATTAGATTGCCTGCGACTTCAATCTCAATGGCTTCTTTAATGACACTGTCCCAAAATCTTGAGGTCTGTGTCACAATCTTGGTGTCATTGTAACCCAAGGAATGACGAAGTTACAGGCAATGCTCTGCTATGGCTGATTTAGTTCAGGAAGTGGAATTTTGGAAAATCCGTGTGTTCTGACGTAAGGTTGCTCAGTCCTGATTATAAAATCACATTACTTTTAATACTTTATACATCTTTAGCAACTGGAGCTAATTTTCTGAAAAAATCAGCGACCAGTTGCACAAAATAAATTTTATTTCTTTATCGATTTCAGGCATCCATCACCCTTCAGAAGACTGTACAGAAAAAATACCGAAAATAAGTTCAACCTATAAGAACATTAAAAAAATTAAGAAAAAGTTTAAAAATATAAAGACAAAGAACTTGTGAATAATTGGAATTGTCGCATTATTAACAAACGTCAAAATAAGCAAATATATGCAGAATAATACTACAGTCCTATAAAAAACAAGAACAATATATAATACGACAATAAAATGCGTTAATGGAGAAGCAGCTATTGACTGCTTACGTATAGGTCATATATTTTTATAGTCCTATCACTATGCTGCATACACCAGCTTATTTTGACTTTCACTAATAATGCAATAATTCTAAGTATATACCATCTCTCTGTCTTTATATTTTTTGGCTTTTCTTCGTACCTTTTTTATATTATGTATTTATTTGTAGTATATTTTTCTGTACAGTATTCTTACAGTGAAGAAGGGCACTATGCGCCTGAAGCCGGTACACTAATAAAATTTATATTGTGCAACTTGTTGCTGACTTTCAACAAAAAGACACATTGCGCTGTAATATTGTGCTGTCCCGACCTGTGTGATCTCCTTTGTTATATTCTGTCCTTTTAATAAGTAAGTGTGTTACTTCGTGTTATAGTTTTGTAAGGTTTTGCCTCCATGCTGCTGCAAACGTCCTCGAACTGTTCGTGTAGATGGTTATTGTCTTGCAAACGTCCCCATATGTTACTTCAGGGATGGAGATGTGGATGCACGATCCGTTACAGCCATGCGGATAAGATGCCTGTCATCTCGACTGCTAGTGATACGAGGTCGTTGGGATCCAGCACGGCGTTCCGTATTACCCTCCTGAACCCACCGATTCCACATTCAGCTAACAGTCATTGGATCTCGACCAATGCGAGCAGCAATGTCGCGATACGTTAAACCGCAATCGCGATAGGCTACAATCCGACCTTTATCAAAGTCGGAAACGTGATGGTACGCATTTCTCCTCCTTACACGAGGCATCATAACAACGTTTCACCAGGCAACGCCAGTCAACTGCTGTTTGTGTATGAGAAATCGGTTGGAAACTTTCCTCATGTCAGCACGTTGTTGGTGCCGCCACCGGCGCCAACCTTGTGTGAATGCTCTGAAAAGCTAATCATTTGGACATCACAGCGTCTTCTTCCTGTCGGTTAAATTTCGCGTCTGTAGCACGTCATCTTCGTGGTGTAGCAATTTTAATGGCCAGTAGTGTACTTTCATGTTACCCGGACGTGTTCCCTCATTTTCTGTGGGACTTCAGTGGGTTGTGTTTATTTCCTTTCCCACGCACCCCTACCATTTACGTATGTTGGCATTTCAGTATGTACCAATATAACGGACGTTTCGTTATAACTATTTATTCTTGTACGTAAAGCCAAGTATTGACGGGGTGTAAAGCTTAAGGACGAAAGTAGCTTTCACATGATGTCAGTGCCAAGTAACATATCTCTATGAAACTTGAACAATACATAGAAAGAACAGTTACAGTATAGGACTCAAGGCAAGGGATACGGGACACGGTTTTAAACAGGTGCCACGCTGGGCACAAGGTTTGTACGGAGCTCCTGTGCTACGGAGAGGTTTCCGTTCATCCACCAACGCCGTTAATCGTTGAATGGTCGTTGGCGCTTGTGCACGTGCAGAAATATATCGTCCCAACGGATCCCACACGTTCTCGATGGGATTAAAGTCGGGAGAAGGGGCAGGTCAGTCCATTCGCCATAAATCCTCTTGTTCCTCACCCACCTGCGCTGTTCTCTGTGGTCGCTCATGTCATCCACAAAACTGAAGTGAGATCCGAATTCACTCCCGAAAAGGCTTACATGGAGGAGTATAGTGTCAAAGTAACGTCGATCGATCGGTGGGTGGGTGGGTGAGTGAGTGTGCCATATTCAAAGACTTGGACGTCCATACGTGTGCTCGCTTTCAGATACTTGACCTCTTTTGTCTAGTAACACTCATAAGAAAAATACCTAGGAGCTCATGGAACCTTCACAGCGTGTCAAGAAAACAGAGCAATGAATAACTTAAATATTAAGAAACCCCAGCAACAAAACATTCATAACTATAAAAAGAGTGAGCGCAGCGAGAATAGATTATGTTCCGAAGTCAGCAGACGAAGGCACTCTCCGTCAAACAAAGTAAACTTCAGAACTTTAATCTCGAGAATCCTTGATACCGACGTCGTGTCCCGATCCATTTTTAAAATGCGTGGAATATTTTGATATTCTGTTCTGTGGCGACCGGTGTGAATCGATCATAATGCTTCGTAAGCCTGCACCCAACGTTAACATCACTTCTGTTGTACATTCGCTGTTCAGTATAATGTAGGAGGTTCTGTTTGTCGAACCAGTTGCTTGCTTTGCATATCATCAGTGTATGATTGGACATGAGAGAGCAGATTGCACGATACAGTTCTGATAGTAGACTGTAGCTTCATCTTGCATTAAAATCTGAACTTTATGTAGGCTCATGAAGTGAGTGACAACATTTTTCTTCCTCCTTATGGACAGGTTGTGTTGTCCTCCCTCTCGATGTTAATTGAAGTAAGGGTGGTTTGTGCTGGCCTCAGGTCTTACACCCCTTCTTCCCTTCATTTCAAACTCATTCTATCAGTAGAGCACACTACATCAAACCCCACTAGACAAGCCACTGCCCCACGACTCGGCTGCCCATTTCGCGCATCAAGGAAATGGCAAACTGTCTCTGGTAGGCTGTAGATGATAAGCATAGTGCAATACATCCGTCAACAGATTATCCCTGACAGTGATTTCAGTGCCGTTCATAGTCTTATCCCGATAAAATGAAATACTAAAACAGTGTAGAGACATCAGTAAGGTGCTGGTGTTATCTCGTGGGATAGTTGCACCTGTTGTTATATTATGGGAAGAATAAATCATGTTGACAGTAACGCTGACCAAACATCAGTCACATTCCCCATTAGAATGCCTGTCTTGCGGAGACAGCGGAAGAGCTTGCTGTCCATCTGAATTTATGAAGGCATTCATATAAAATTGGGAACTGGAATTTCATGATCTGATGAATCAGTACACTGACTAATTTGCATGCATGAGACCCAGTGTCCCCCGTAAATGTCAATAATGGACCAAACAAGCTGGGTATTCCCTGCTGATCAGAATAGCTTTTGCTCATGATAATGATTTCATCCAGTGGTTTCCTTGTATAGCTCCGGTAACTGATGGTACAGAAAGATAATTTCAGGGTTAGTTTCTTTGTTCCTTGAAGTTCATAATAGGTAATCTAGCAAAATGATCTGCTCGTAGTTACGGAACTTCAAACACACTATAAACATAGTCTGAAAATAACGAAGGACTGGTCTTACAATCACTATTTGACAATTTGTGAACAAATGAAGATACAATGAAAAAATTCAATGTCAGGAAGCACTCAAATACTGTAGAATAACGGGCGACTGCTGTAAAACACGGTTCAGGAATACTCCAAAGGTTTTCTTACTGAGAGTGGCCGAGAGGTTCTAGGCGCTGCAGTCTTGAACCGCGCGACCGCTGCGGTCCCAGATTCGAATCCTGCCTCGGGCATGGATGTGTGTGATGTCCCTAGGTTAGTTTGGTTTAAGTAGTTCTAAGTTCTAGTGGACTGATGACCTCAGAAGTTAAGTCCCATTTGAGCCATTTTTTTCTTACTGAAGCGATTCCACGACGAGTTTTGTGATTAAACTAGCTCGGAGAAGCATATAATATATAGGTATTACAAAAATCTATGGTGCCCAGCCAGAAGTAGTTGACAGGAGAAGTACCCAATTTTAATTTTGTTTATAGCTGTTGTTCGGCAGCTACGGACTGCATTCTTCTCACCAAAATAAAAAACAACTTGTGATCTGTACTAAAACTTTTAATTTTACCATTTTCAATAGATAAATTTGTAATCTTAAGGGGTTCGAGACAGACTTAAGTCACAGCTAACCGTACGTCAAGCAATGATAAGGAGCTAAAGACGTCCTATAAATATTAAGTAAAGGATATAAAAAGGTTATTAAAAACGTGTGTACAGAAGTTGAGCATCAGAAAGACACAGAAAAAGGCAAAGTGTGACACATCCCACAAAGTGCAGGGTTGGATTGGAAGAATCCAAACAAAGTTTTATTCTTCTACAAAATAGATCACTTATAAAAACGGTTGTCCACACAATACTTTCAAGCCGTACACTGAGCAAACTAAAGTAGTGTTACGCCTGTAGGTATAACGTGCTGGAAAGTAGCGAGTCATTCCTCTGCCCTAACAAATTTAACCATAGCCTGCACGATGTGTTGAAATTATTCTGGTTGGTTGGTTGGTTTGAGGGATTAAAGGGACCAGACTGCTATGGTCATCAGTCCCTTTTTCGAAATACTAAAAACACCCACAGAGAATAAAAAGATCAGCAGAATAGATGATAGACGACACAGGACAAGAGAAACTTTGACAAACACCAGACAAAACGAATTAAAATCACATAGTGTGTGACGGTGGTTGGCTGACCACAGAAACAAAAAGAGAAGCCAACCACCGAGAGACACTTTAAAAAACTCAGTTTAAAATCGTAGGCCAAAGGCCAGAATCAACTCAAGAAAAAACACACTCTAATTAAATGATAAAAAACCCCTGCCCGAATCAAACGTAAAACTAAGCCAGCCATAGCAGGGTCATCAGATAAAAGGGCAGGGAGCGTACCAGGCAGCGCAAATGTCTGCCTGACCACAGCTAAAAGGGGGCAGGCCAACAAAATGGGGGCCACTGACAAAGCCGCCCCGCAGCGACATAGAGGGGGGGTCCTCCCGGCACAGTAAATTACTGTGTGTCAGCTGGGAGTCGCCAATGCGGAGCCGGCAAAGGACTACTGAGTCCCTGCGAGTGGCTCGCAGGGATGACCACCACACAGCTGCCATCTCCGTGACAGCACAGAGTTTATTACGCGTTGTCAGTTCGCGCCATTCATCGTCCCATAGCGCAAAAACTTTTCGGCGTAAGATTGCCCGCAAATCAGTCTCTGGGAGGCCAACATCCTGAGATGGTTTACTCGTGGCCTCTTTTGCCAGGCGGTCAACATGTTCATTGCCTGGGATACCGACATGAACGGGGCTCCACACAGACCACAGAGAGGCCGCAATGGGCAAGAGTATGTAGGGACTCATGGATAGCCATCACCAGACGGGAACGAGGGAAACACTGGTCTGGAGCTCGTAAACCGCTCAGGGAATTGCTACAGATAATGGACTCACATGAGTAGGAGCGGATATACTCTAGGGCATGAAAGATGGCAACCAGCTCAGCAGTGTAAACGCTGCAGCCATCCTGCAAGGAACATTGTTCGGAATGGTCCCCTAGAGTTAGCGCATACCCGACATGACCAGCAACCATCGAACCAACAGTATAAACAATGCCAGAGGTCTGATACGTGGCCAGGATGGAATAAAAGCGGCGGCGGAAGGCCTCTGGAGGGACTGAGTCGAGCCGAAGGCAAGGGCGAGGAACACACAATGGGGGTGTACGCAACGTGGCCCGGAAAGGAGGTGGAACAGTGAAAACCCTAAGCCCGGAGAGAAGCTCTTTGACGTGGACCGCGATCATACAACCTGACTGGGGCCAACGTCCTGGCAGATGGACGACCAATTGCGGGAACAGGAGACGATAGTTCGGATGCCCGGGCAAGCTAAAAACATGGGCAACATAAGTGGCCAGCAAACGTTGGCGCCGTAACTGCAGAGGAAGGACACCTGCCTCCACTAGTATGCTGTCCACAGGGCTGGTGCGGAAGGCACCAGTGGCAAGTCGTATCCCACGGTGTAGTATTGGGTCCAGCACCTGCAACACAGATGGGGAAGCAGAGCCATAAGCCAGGCTCCCATAATCCAGATGGGACTGGATTAACGATTGGTAGAGCCGTAACAGGGTAGACCGGTCGGGGCCCCAGCTGGTGTGGCTCAAGCATCTCAGAGCATTTAGATGCCGCCAACATGCCTGTTTAAGCTGCCAAATATGAGGCAGCCAAGTCAACCGGGCATCAAAAACTCCACCCGCATCCGATGTTCCGGCAGTACGATGAAGGACAAAGGCGGATACATAGCAAAGCAAGAAGTTCGCCGTTAAGATAAAGCTGCGGCTCAGGATGGACTGTTCGGCGCCGGTAGAAATGCATAATGTGGGGCTTGGAAGCCGAAAACTCAAAACCACGCGCTACAGCCCAAGACTGCGCCTTGCGGATTGTGCCCTGTAGCTGACGTTCAGCAGCTGCAATGCCAATAGAGCTATAGTAAAAGCAGAAGTCGTCAGCATACAGGGAAGGCTTCGATTTGCACGCGGAAGGTACGATACGACAGAAAATTGCGGATAAAGATCGGCAGAGGGCCCCGAAGGCTCCATCCATGAAGCATAGAAAGGATGTGATGACGCCATGTCGTATCATACGCCTTCTGGATGTCGAAAAAGACAACGACGAGGTGCTGACGGCGGGAAAAGGCAGTACAGATGGCAGACTCCAGATTCACCAGATTGTCGGTCGCGGAGCGGCCTTTACGGAACCCACCCTGAGACAGAGGCAGAAGGCCCCAAGACTCCAGTACCCAATTCAAGCGCCAGCTCACCATCGGTTCGAGAAGCTTGCAAAGAACGTTGGTGAGGCTAATGGGGCGGTAGCTGTACACCTCCAAAGGGCTCTTGCCCGGTTTCAAAATGGGGGTGACAATGCTTCCCGCCATTGCGACAGAAACTCACCCTCAACCCAGAGACGGTTGTAAAGGTCGAGGAGGCGTCGCTTGCAGTCCAATGAAAGGTGTTTCAGCATCTGACAGTGGATGCGATCTGGCCCAGGAGCGGTATCAGGCAAGCGGCAAAGGCACTGTGAAATTCCCACTCACTGAATGGAGCATTGTAGGATTCAGAATGGTGGGTGCGAAAAGAAAGGCTCAGACGTTCCATCCGCTCTTTAATGGAGCGGAACGCCAGTGGGTAATTGGAAGAAGTGGAACTAAGAGCAAAATGATCTGCCAAGCTGTTGGCAATTTCGTCAGAGTCTGTACAAACTGCTCCATTCAGTGGGAGCTCAGGGACGCTGCCAGGGGTCCGATAGCCATAGAGGCGTCGGATCTTGGCCCAGACCTGCGATGAGTGACATGGAGGCCAATGGTGGACACACACCACTCCCAGCACTCCTGCTTGCTTTGGCGGATAAGACGGCGGGCCCGCGCACGCAGACGTTTGAAGGTAATGAGGTGTTCAATGCAGGGATGTCACTTGTGATGCTGGAGGCCCGCCGGCGATCTTTAATCGCTTCAGCGATCTCAGGCGACCACCAAGGCACAGTCCGCCGCCGAGGGGACCCAGAAGAACGGGGAATGGCAGATTCGGCTGCAGTAACGATGCCGGTGGTGACCGATTGAAACACCACATCAATGTCATCACTAGAGAGAGGCTAAGTCACGGCAGTGGAGGAAAACAAGTCCCAGTCAGCCTTATTCATGGCCCACCTGCATGGCCGCCCAGAAGACTGACGCTGTGGCAGTGACAGAAAGATCGGAAAGTGGTCACTACCACACAGGTCGTCATGCACAC
This sequence comes from Schistocerca piceifrons, assembly GCF_021461385.2. NCBI lineage: Eukaryota > Metazoa > Arthropoda > Insecta > Orthoptera > Acrididae > Schistocerca > Schistocerca piceifrons. Next base: position 254,409,938 of record NC_060143.1, on the reverse strand, counting down.
TCCATTGGACGGGCGGTAAGAGGCTAGGGCTACAGATCGAAATGTCAGTGGCGGAGAATGTGCCATGCGCCACACTGAAGTGTGTGAAGGCACCATCATTTAAAATCGAGAGATCGAGCTGCGACAATAAATGCTCAATGGTGGCGCCTCGACCTGTTGCCACTGACCCACCCCACAGAGGGTTTGGGCGTTGAAGTCGCCCAGTAACGGGAAAGGGGGCGGCAATTGGGCTATCAGCGCAGCCAGGACATGCTGCGCATCATCATCATCCGGTGGAAGGTAAAGACTGCAGACGGTAACAGCCTGTGGCGTCCATACCCGAACAGCGACAGCCTCTAAATGTGTTTGTAGAGGGACAGACTCGCTGTGAAGAGAGTTAAGGTCATATATGCAGACGCCACCAGACACCCTTTCATAAGCTGCCCGGTTCTTATAATAACACCGATAATCATGGAGGGCGGGGGTTTGTATTGCTGGAAACCAAGTTTCCTGAAGAGCAATGCAGAAGAAAGGGTGAAGGCTGATAAGTTGTTGCTCAGCTAGATGGTGGAAAAAGCCGCTGCAGTTCCACTGGAGGATGTTATTGGCCATGTCTGAGAAAGCGTGAAGGGACTAGGCAGGCAATTTACGCCGCTTGTTCACTCGCTGCCAGCGATTCCAGACCCGCACGAGTGACATCCATGGCGTCTGAGGGACCGGCGAGATCCAGGTCGTCAACAGATGCCAGAATCTCGACCTCGTCCTCACACGCTGTGCTTGTTGGAAGCGGTGGGACGGGTGCCACCGTAATGTCGGGATTCGTGGGAACTTTTTTCTTTTTCAGCTTACTTCGCTCTGCCTTAGATCGTTCAGGCTGGGAGAGCTTCACTGGGTCAGCCTCAGGGACGGACGACGACCGTGAGACCCTACGACCAGGGACCGGTGGTTGTTTGAGCCACGTGCGGCTGTCTGCTTTTGTACCGGTCGGAACTTGCGAAGAGAGGTCCCCAAGGGACCCGTTCCTGGCAACAGGAGTCGAAGAAGTCTTACGCTTCTCTGACTGGGAAGGGGGAACTGGTGACCCCGATGGTTGGGGGGGGGGGGCCTTGCTCCTGAAGTAGAGGGAGCAGGAGCGACAGGGAGGGAAGTGGCCCCCACCATCAAAGGGGCAGGTGTGGTTCTCTGGCTCTGAAAGCTAACATTGTGTGGTGCAGCTATAGGAACTGTAACAGGAGCGACAGTGGCGGCATAAGTGGACGTCATTCGTACTGGATGCAGTCGTTCAAACTTACGCTTTGCCTCAGTGTAAGTCAGCCTATCCAGGGTCTTGTATTCCATTATTTTCCGCTCCTTCTGGAGAATCCTACAGTCCGGCGAGCAAGGGGGATGGTGCTCCCCGCAGTTGACACAATGGGAGGCGGGGCACATGGAGTATCAGGATGGGATGGTCGACCACAATCGCGACATACGAGGCTGGAAGCACAGCGAGAAGGCATATGGCCAAACTTCCAACACTTCAAGCACCGCATCGGGGGAGGGATATAGGGCTTGACATCACAATGGTATACCATCACCTTGACCTTCTCAGGTAACGTGTCACCCTCAAAGGCCAAGATGAAGGCACTGGTGGCAACTTGGTGATCCCTCGGACCCTGGTGGATGCACCGAACGAAATGGACCCCTCGTCGCTCTAAGTTGGTGCGCAGATCGTTATCAGACTGTAAAAGGAGATCTCTGAGAAAAATAATTCCCTGGACCATATTTAACTTTTTATGTGGGGTGATAGTAACAGAAACATCCCCCAGCTTCGTACAAGCGAGCAAGGCTCGTGACTGGGCAGAGGATGCTGTTTTTATTAAGACTGACCCTGACCGCATTTTGGACAAGCCCTCCACCTCTCCGAACTTGTCCTCTATATGTTCGACAAAGAACTGAGGCTTCACAGACACAAACGATTCCCCGTCAGCTCTGGTGCAGACGAGATACCGGGCCGAATACCTTTCGCTCTCATTCATAGCCTTTCGTTCCTCCCATGGTGTGGCCAGGGAGGGGAACGATTTGGGGTCATACACATTAGCCTTAAATTGAGCTTTGGAACGCTGAGAGACTCCTGACGGCGTGCCGCCAGCGAGAGATGATGTACGACGCTTCATTGCGGGTCATCCGCCCTGATGCCACCTACTCCGACCAAGGGCCCTCCCCATGGGCGCCACCCAGCCACAGCAAAGGCCACCTGGCAGGATGGCCATTGCCGGGAGTCCCGATGCCCCAGGGAGATGGGCATCTACTCCTTGGCATACGTGAGGCGTTAACGGCGCAGGCATCAGTAGAGCGATCCCTGTGTTGTCAGGGGGCTACAACCAAGAGGGTACATGGCAGCCCCACCACAACGGACTGGCTACCGTGCTGGATGTTAGGTGACATGTCGTCCATGGTTTTCATCTGTGCAGAAACAGGCACTGCTCATCACGTGGCGGAAAGTGCATGCAGGAACGGATCCATGCCCAAGAGATGGAGAGCGGGCGGGACTGCAATGCTACGACGAATAAGCTGGCGAAAGTTCTCAACGCAAGATGGTCACAAGCACCAAGTAAAGCGCCCTTCCCCAATCGGCTCGCTCTTCAGAAAAATTTTGAGATATGGAGGTCAAACCCGACACGGGACCATCACATAAGGCCGAAACGTGTGAGACTCCTTTTAGTCGCCTCCTACGACAGGCAGGAATACCGTGGGCCTATTCTAACCCCCAAACCTGCAGGGGGGGAAATTATTCTGGAAGGATTATGAGGCACGTGTCTTGTAGTTTTACCTACAAATGTTTTTGTGTCGTTTTTTGTCTGGACTCGTCGATTGTACAAGATCTAGAAGGCGTCCTTCACGTGTTCGATTCAGTTAAGGTCGAATAATATGTCTGGCTAAGCCATGATCATGAATTCACTGGAATGTTCATCACATGCGCGTAATTGAAGACGTGTGAAAAGTTGCATTATCCTTTTGAAATAGTACATCACTATCAGGAAACTTGATGCGAGAAACGGGTGAAGCTGGTCCTGTGAGAATGGCCACTATAGTGGACCTGTCATTGGGGGATGACGGACAATGGGAGCTAACTGCGAGTATGTGAACAAATCGCAGACCATAAATGAACCACCTCCTGCCTGTACAGAACATCGGCGTGCAGGGACCATTACTTCATGGGCCATATGCCTCACTCAAGCGAGCATTACCTCGATTCAGCTGAAAGTAAGTTTCAGCGGGCCATGATATACACCACCATTTTTCCAAGATCCTGCTGACCTAATTTTTTTCTCTCGCTGTTGTTGTGTTACAGTTTGTTCAACTGACGTCCTTTACGTTTTTAGCCTTCTCACTTACATTATGAATCTTCCTGCTTTGCTATGTATCCGCCTTTGTCCTTCATCGTACTGCCGGAACATCGGATGCGGGTGGAGTTTCACTCGCCACAGATGGGCCTGGGAGACAGCGCGTCTGCTCTGCCCTACGCATATACACTACTGGGCATTAACATTGGTACACCAAGAAGAAATGCAAATGATAAACGGGTATTCATTGGACAAATATATTATACTAGAACTGACATGTGATTACATTTTCACGCAGTTTGGGTGCATACATCCTGGAAAATCAGTACCCAGAACAACCACCTCTGGCCGTAATATCGGCCTTGATGCGCCTGGGCATTGAGTCAAACAGGGCTTGGATGGCGTGTACAGGTACAGCTGTCCATGCAGCTTCAACACGATACCACAGTTCATTAAGGGTATTGACTGGCGTATTGTGACAAGACAGTTGCTCGGCTACCATTGACCAGACGTTTTCAGTTGGTGAGAGATGTGGAGAATGTACTGGCCAGGGCAGCAGTCGAACATTTTACAGGACCTGCAACATGCGGTGGTGCATTATTCTACTGAAATGTAGGGCTTCTCAGGGATCGAATGAAGGGTTGAGCCACGGGTCGTAACACATCTGAAATGTAACGTCCACTGTTCAAAGCGCCGTCAATGCGAGCAAGAGGTGACAGAGACGTGTAACCAATGGCACCCCATACTATCACGCCGGGTGATACGCCAGTATGGCGATGACGGATACACGCTTCCAATGTGCGTTCACCGCGATGTCGCCAGACACGGATGCGACCATCATGATTCTGTAAACAGAACCGGATTCATCCGAAAAAAATAAGTTTTGCCATTCGTGCCCCCAGGTTCGTCGTTGAGTACACCATCGCAGGCGCTCCTGTCTGTGATGCAGCGTCAAGGGTAACCGCAGCCACGGTCTCCGAGCTGATAGACCATGCTGCTGCTAACGTCGTCGAACTGTTGGTGCAGATGGTTATTGTCTTACAAACGTCCCCATCTGTTGACTCAGGGATGGAGACGTGGATGCACGATCCGTTACATCCATGCGGATAAGATGCCTGTCATCTCGACTGCTAGTGATACGAGGTCGTTGGGATCCAGCACGGCGTTCCGTATTACCCTCCTGAACCCACCGATTCCACATTCAGCTAACACTCATTGGATCTCGACCAACGCGAGCCGCAATGTCGCGATACGATAAACCGCAATCGCGATAGGCTACAATCCGACCTTTATCATAGTCGGAAACGTGATGGTACACATTTCTCCTCCTTACACGAGGCATCATAACAACGTTTCACTTGGCAACGCCGGTGATCTGCTGTTTGTGTATGAGAAATCGGCTGGAAACTTTCATGTCAGCACGTTGTAGGTGTCGCCACCGGCGCCAATCTTGTGTGAATGCTCTGAAAAGCTAATCATTTGCATATCACAGCATCTTCTTCCTGTCGGTTAAATTTCGCGCCTGCAGCACGTCGTCTTCGTGGTGTAGCAATTTTAATGGCCAGTAGTGTATTTTTAGTTCTTACTTTGACTTAGTTCCTCCAGTGCTAGGCAGCAAATCAAGCGACACGTGTCTTCCAGCAAACTCGATCAGCTGTCAGGTTTTCAGTTTCCTGCCAATTCATGTCCATGCATTGAAGACCTTCCGCAAAACTTCATTTCCAGGTCTTCTTTTACTTCTGTATCATCCTTTGATTTCCAAAACAGTGCTGATTCGGGGATTCTTCCATCTTTCATGCGTCGAACATGTCCTGCAAGCTTAAGTCGCCCTTCAGCAACGATTTTTTAGAGGCTACGTAGACCGCTTCTTCTCAGAACATTATAATTCGAAACGGTGTTGCGATAGCTGATGTCCAAAATTCGCCTCAGCTCTGGCACCAGTATTGCTTTCAGTGCCTCGATTTTACGAGTCTTACACACATTCACAATCTGATCAAATTCCTGGCAGACGTCACTAATTGCTTACGAACGACAAGGGGGTGGGCAAAAGTGTTGACAAACGTAATACACAACACATTATTGTGCCAAATACGATGTAGAAATCCCATTTGCGTTCAAAACAGCTTACAATGGTCTCGGAATGGATAAATACAGGCCCTGTACGTTTTTCAGGGGGAGGTTACACCATTCTCCCTGCAAACTAGTGGCCAGGTCAGGTAATGATGATGTAGGTGAATCTCGGGAACAACAGTACCGGTAGATGTGTTCCACTGTTGGAGTTAAGAGAACGATTTTCGTTTACAGCTTTTCACATCAAACTGATACATTTACCATTCTCCATCATCGCTGAAAGTTTGTAACATCACGTATGTACTGAATGAGCTGAGGTAAGGAGGAGGAGAGAAGTGCAGCGCTGTTAGACAAGAGTTTGCTTAGTCAGTGCGACAGCATCCTAGAAACGGTCAACGGTCAACAGTCACCATGCAGAGGTGCTGCGTGAAATACACCGGTAAGCTGTGCAGTTCCGAACGCGGAGAATCCAGGGCAGGAAATATAACCCACTTCCCCCATACATTTTGCGTAATAACCACGAAAGGAAAATGAAAGAATATCGGGCTTATACGGAAAAATGCAGCAAGTCTGTCTCATCGAGGACTGTTATAACCAGGAATAACACAATAACCTCTTCAGTCTGGTTTATTAAATCACAAATCACTTTTTAACAATTATGTTAGCCAAGCGTCAACCCAGGCTCACACTCAGAAGTAATGCATAATTAAAGTTTGGTTATACCAATGTCCAAATGTGCAAGGTGGGGTGCACGTCCCGTAATTATTCCCAAGTCCAGTGAAGTTCAGTCTCTCCAAGTGAAGTCGCAAGATTTCCGCCGAGCAGCCAGGTAACCTCGAGTGGTGCGGCGAGTCATCCACAAGCAGCTGGAACACGGCGTACTGCACTTCCCGATGAGAACTGTCGTTTGCGGCGGCGGCGGCCGGTTTTATATAAGGCTTGCTAGTTAATGGAGCCGTCGGCTGGGGTCGCTGTTTTCCAGGGAAAACCAATCGCAATGTTTCCTGGCGTAGCCAATTGCTGTGTGCTGACAAACGCGCGCGCGCGAAGGCGGCCAGCGATGGTAGCCGCGAGCCGCCCGGAGAAGTGCGGCCAGCGATGTATTTCTCGGCCACGTAAGGGAGCGTGCGTGTGAAGACGGCCAGCGATGGAAGCAGCGGGGCGCCCAGAGAAGTGCGGCCAGCGATGTACTTGGCGGCCGCGTACTGGAGCGCGTTGTTCGGTGTTTGTTAGAAGTGGTGTATGCCACAAGGACTATCCCGAAAATGAAGTGTGGTGGAATGAAAGCAATACCGATATGATGCGTACTCTCCGGAACACCAGGAAAGACATCTCACGAAGCAAAACTTTATAATATGTAACGTTATATACAGTTGAAGGTAAAAAACAGCTGAAAACAGCGAGTAACCTAACAGTGTTGCTAATATGAGTCCACTAAACAAATATTTCTACACAAAAAGAGTGCAAATGTTTATCAAAAAAAGGTGTTCCCAGTGTTTTAAACTCATTTATTTTATGGGAAATTTGATTACAACAGTTTTCTGATCTTACAATAAAGTCATGGATATGGAGATATATTTATACCTGTTACATCTATTAATTCGCATAGACAAAAACTGTAAAAAAAAGTTTTTCACTTTTCTTATTGATGAACACATTTCGAGACTCAGTTTGAAGCATTAGGAACAGTTTATTCGTTTTGCCCCTTGCTTGTCCTGGCAAAATATTTTCCGTGTATAGAGGACGTCACTCTTACGTCGTAAGGTGCATTTTCTCAGACCTTCCTGCAGATATCTGCAATTTGATTTGACTAGTGTGTAGCTGGAATTCGCCCAAACAAATAATGCTGATCGCTTCTTTCATGCGTCGCCTAGTGCCGAAGCAAAGCACCACTTTCTTTCCTGTTGAAATCAAAATTATTTTTAAAGCGAACGGTACCAAATTAATGTAATGAGATGCCCGTTTTATTGATATCTCTTGAAAGGGACAGTAAAATACAAAGAATAACCAACTCTCCGTCAGCGACAGCAGCGCTTCGCAGCCGCTGCTTCAGTAATGTTATTCCTTGCATTTTACTTTCCCTGCCAATACAAATCGATAACACGGGTATCGCACTAAACTAATTTGGGACCGCTCGGTTGAAAGGGCATGTAAAATTCCGCCTTAAAAATAATTTTGTTTGTGAAGTGAAATAAGTTGACGCTTTCTGTTTACATTGGGCGACGCTTGAAAGACACGATGAGCACTATTTGTTTGGGCTGATTCCACTTACACGTTGGTAAAACTAAGTTGCAAATACCTTCCGAAATGCCAGAGAAAATGCGCCTGACGACTATTACGAAGGATAAATGATTCATATTCATCTCGTGCTCAATCCACGACACCATCGACCTTGTGTTTCATATTTTGTCACTTGCATTTGGGTCATATTTCTTTGTTTTCCTTTTGGGAGATTTTGTCCATAATGTTCCAGGCTGTATTATCTCCAGTGAGGCTTTTTGGCCTTCAAATTAGATTATTTCTATCGTCGGTATTACGTCATTTGTACCTTTTCCACAGAGATCTTGAGAGTCCTATATTGAGGGCTCGCAGTTATCAAGTATAAACTTCCACAGACATAAGTCGTGGAAAGTTTGATTACTGGAAGATCCTAGATATCACTTGACATAACCACTTGAATTGTGGCTCCAGCGATCTGGTTGTCGTCATTCGTTGCATTATCAGGTACCTCAGCTATGAAGTCAATTTCTTCAGAGATATGTCGGAATATCTACAAACAGATCTTCATCATTTATTAAGGTTATACCTTAGTATCTTATGTCTTCTACATTTTATTCTGCTTATTTACAGCAACTTAATGTCATTTTTGAAACTTATTCTCTTCATGGTTCTTGAAACTAACTGTCAAGAGTTAGTATTAAGTTTCGTTTCAAGAAGCCGTGGAACTGTGAAATACGTTAAAAAATGATCGTCGATATTTCATGAGGCGAAAAGAATTACCGGTCAGGAAAAAAATTAGAGAAATTAGGGACTCCAGCTGTAACAAAAATTGACTACTCCCAAAGTATTGGCTACGACTAAACGCCATTACAACCAGAACGTAATATTCAAATACTGATTTTAACTATCAGCTCCCAAACGATTAAAAAACTTACTATGTATTTTTACAATAATCAAATTTCGTAACACACTGCAACAAGCTATCAGAGTAATTACTGTTGAAAATTTAAACCACAGATGGAAGAAAAAAAGCAGCTGTGTCACTGTTAACCATCAACTGGACGGTTCTGAAGAACTTCCAACGCTTCTCACAACTTAGTGTGGGACAAGTTTAGAACAGGGGACCACTTTGCTTCCGAATTTTGTGGATGAGAGTGTTAATAGGTGTTTCAGGTTTCGCAACAGCGGTGCGGTAGACCATGTCGGCTCAATTAGCGTTTCTGTTTCTGTTCCTCTGCTCCCCACCCCTTCCCCTGTATAAAACCCCCCACTACAAACCCATCCACCTTCCCTTACCAAGCGTTTATATCGCACACGCTTGCGTTTCGCCTGCGTCAGCATTCGCAACATATTCCTCCCCTTTGCTGTTTTCCACCAGCTTTACAGACTTGCATGGGACATGCCATTATTTAAACCACAGTAGGAGTACTGACTCACAGACAGATTTCCTGTACGCGGTATTAATTTATTACGTTTACTCTGTGAGTTTTCCTGGAATTATTTGTTCACGTTAATTGATCCTTGAAATGCTGGCACAATTAATACGTACCGATCAGTACTATAGCGGACCAAAACCTCTAAACTACTAGAGGCTCGTGCACATAATGAAATGAGTATACTCCAAACAAACTTTTCTAGTTTTACACGAAAAATCTGAGGTTCCCCCATTAGTATTCAACTTTTGTTAGTTGTGTTCTATGGGTGCAACCTGAGAATAGAAACACGTGCTCTTGTACGATAACTATACAGGGTGGTCCATTTATCATGACGGGGCCAAATTTCTCACGAAAGAAGCGTCAAACTAAAAAAACTACAAAGTACGAAACTTGTCTAGCTTGAAGGGTGACAACAGATAGCGCTATGGGTGGCTCGCTAGATGGCGCTGCCATAGCTCAAACGGATATCAACAGCCTATTTTTTGAATAGGAACCCCAATTTTTTATTACATACTCGTGTAGTACGTAAAGAAATATGAATGTTTTAGTTGGATCACTTTCTTCGCTTTGTGATAGATGGCGCTGCAATAGTCACAAACGTATAAGTACGTGGTATCACGTAACATTCCGCCAGTGCGGACGGTATTTGCTTCGTGATACATTACCCGTGTTAAAATGGACCGTTTACCAATTGCGGAAAAGATCAATATCGTGTTAATGCACAGCTATTGTGATCAAAATGCCCAACGGGCGTGTGCTATGTATGCTGCTCGGTATCCTGGACGACATCATCCAAGTGTCCGGACCGTTCGCCAGTTAGTTACGTTATTTAAGGAAACAGGAAGTGTTCGGCCACATGCGAAACGTCAACCACGACCTGCAGCAAATCATGATGCCCCAGTAGGTGTTTTAGCTGCTGTCGCGGCTAATCCGCATATCAGTAGCAGACAAATTGCGCGAGAATTGGGAATCTCAGAAACGTCGGTGCTGAGTATGCTACATCAACATCGATTGCACCAGTACCATATTTCTATGCACCAGGAATTGCATGGCGACGACTTTGAACGTCGTGTACAGTTCTGCCACTGGGCACAAGAGAATTTACGGGACGATAGACTTTTTGCACGCGTTCTATTTAGCGACGAAGCGTCATTCACCAACAGCGGTTACGTAAACCGACATAATATGCACTATTGGGCAACGGAAAATCCACGATGTACTTCCAACATGATGGATGTCCGGCAGATATCTCGCGTGCGGTTGAAGCAGTATTGAATAGCATATTTCATGACAGGTGGATTGGTCGTCGAAGCACCATACCATGAACCGCGCGTTCACCGGATCTGACGTCCCCGGATTTCTTTCTGTGGGGAAAGTTGAAGGATATTTGCTACCGTGATCCAACGACAACGCCTCCTGAGAACATGCGACAGCTCATTGTCAATGCATGTGCGAACATGACAGAAGGCGAACTACTCGCTGTTGAGAGGAATGTCGTTACACGTATTGCCAAATGCATTGAGGTTGACGGACATCATTTTGAGCATCTATTGCATTAATGTGGTATTTACACTTAATCACGCTGTAATAGCACGCGTTCTCAGAAATAAGTTCACAAAGGTACATGTACCACATATGAAGAACCGAAATAAAATGTTCAAACGTACCTACGTTCTGAATTTTAATTTAAGAAACCTACCTGTTACCAACTGTTGGTCTAAAATTGTGAGCCATATTATTGTGACTGTTACAGCGCCATCTATCACAAAGCGAAAAGTGGTCCAACTAAAACATTCATATTTCTTTACGTACTACACGAATATGTAATAAAAATGGGATTCCTAATTACAAACAGAACGCAGTTGATATCCGTTTGACCTATGGCAGCGCCATCTAGCGGGCCAACCATATCGCCATCTGATATCCCCCTTCAAGCTAATAAAGTTTCATTCTTTGTAGTTTTTTCGTTTGACGGTTATATCGTGAGATATATGGCCCGTTCACGATCAATGGACCATCCTGTAATCGCACTGATCTAGTTTAATCTCATTAGTGATTCACAGGGAGATACAGAGTGGCAATAATACTTTACACAGTCAAATGTTTACACATTTACGCAAATTTGGAAGATACTCGAACTGTATCCGTCGTGTCTTTCACTTTCTCTTCCTAGGAACCGCATTGTTCTCTTTACATTGTTATGGGTAAGGTCAGGTATCCGTATCACTCACAATGAAACGGAGCAAAAGTTAATAAAAAAAAAGCAGCGGAAACTATAAATGAGTATCACTGAAAACCTCATACGTGTACCTTAGCGAGGAAATCGGCAATCAAGTACTTCAACTCTGGCGAGGGAAGGAAGTACCACGAGAACCACAAGAGGACGATTTTAGGCCTGTATACAGCCATTTACTGCAAAATAAACGTGGGTTCAGTTCTACAATAAACGGATATCAATCGATCTGCCATTCTTTGAGTGCCCTCTACAAAACTCTAATAGAAGAGTCTCCAATAAGTTTGAGAAAGCTAGGCCAACCCTACCATCCTGCTTCGCCGGTCGGGGTGGCCGAGCGGTTCTACGCGTTACAGTCTGGAACCGCGCGACCGCTACAGTCGCAGGTTCGAATCCAGCCTCCTGCATGGATGTGTGTGATGTCCTTAGGTTAGTCAGGTTTAAGTAGTTATAAGGTCTAGGGGATTGATGACCTCAGATGTTAGGTCCCATAGTACTCAGAGCCATTTGATCCCACCCTGCTTCTACCCCCCTCCCTCGACACCTCTGTACTCACGCAGAATGTCTAGAACAAAGAAATCCAAATTCAGTGCAAAAATGAGATGAACATACGCCCTGCTTTAATGAGAGTGAGATTACTTCAAAAAATGGCTCTGAGCACTATGCGACTTAACTTCTGAGGTCATCAGTCGCCTAGAACTTAGAACTAATTAAACCTAACTAACCTAAGGACATCACACACACCCATGCCCGAGGTAGGATTCGAATCTGCGACCGTAGCGGTCTCTCGGTTCCAGACTGTAGCGCCTAGAACCGCACTGTCACTCCGGCCGGCTGAGATTACTTGACGTACGGAGGATGCTGTGATGTTTTGCTACGGCACAGTTTTATTTTCACTTCCTGTGACACGCGTTACATCAGTTAATACGGGCGTGGTAGTGAGAAATTTACTCTCGTTTTCTTCCTGATACCATTCATGTTAATACAGGGTGTCCCAGCTATCTTGTCCACCCAAAATCTCTCTGGAACAATAACAGCTATTGGAAAACGACTTTCACCGGTATCAGCGTAGGGCTGGGGCCCATGAATGTACATATTTGGAAACATTCTAAAACGAAAGCATATGTGTTTTTAACACAAACTTATGTTTTTTTAAATTGACCTCCTATATTTTTTCTTCAGCAATCCATAGCCTGACGAAGCACATACACAATGGCGTTCATTGCATCGCAATATTCCCATTACATCCCGAGATATTAAGACGCAAAGTTGACGCTTGAAACACCCGACATGGGCTGGTAGCACACGTCCTGAGGCTCAGGCGTGAACCCCATGCTGCCCGTAATCGCGATGTGATTGACATGTGTAATCACACTTCCATACTTATCAAGAGGTCCGAAACGAATAATACGGTCTGCTGCCATCCTGCATTAACGTCGTACATTCCAGCAGGTATTAATCCCATGCGGGTGATGCGGTTCTGTAACATACCTGTGTACCGCAACGTTAGTCACAAAGTTAACTTTGCTTACCGTTAATCCGTTGCTAAAAAGGTAATGCCGTTCAACGTTGAAACTTTACTTTACTGTAGATCTAGCGCAAGTGACAGTTAATCACTCACTCGTAATAGTAAAATTCATGTTGATGGTTTTAGTGAAACGAGCAAGTCGACTAAAAGCTTTACCGTTGTTTAGGTAAAAATGTTTTGATTTGGAAAGTTCAGGTAGGACATAGAAGACGAATGTAAACATGTTTAACCAATTAGTTTTATTATCACATAATTATCAATGTTATGTTTATCTAATGCGTTAAATGACAAATTGTTGCAAACAAATGTTTCTTAACATCACTGGGTAAAATGGCCCTTTGCAGAAACTTCCACTGTGATACCAGCACTACATACTAAACATAGCGTTCACATCTCATGCTCAAAGTGATGCCCATTGGCTTGCATACATAGGATCACTCTGCGGATGAAGGATGCTCTTCTTCGTGCTACTGTTTCCTCTTTTATGGCTGTACAAGCATCAATAATGCGTTGCTTCATGTCCTCTGGTGTTGTTGGTTCATGTTGGTAAACAGCATCCTTCACTGCTCCCCCAAAGAAAATAATCCAGCGGTGTAAGGTCCGGAGGTCGGGCAGGCCACCTAACTGGGCCACCTCGTCCAATCCACGTACCAGGGAACTTACGGTTCAGAAGTCGTCGTGCTCGTAAGGCGTTACGTGCAGGGCACCCGTCATGCTGATACCACATGACCATTCTCCGGTTCAGAGGTACGGTGTCCAAGAGAACAAGAAGATTGTGTCGTATAAATCTGGAGTATTGTCTGCCATTTTGGATGCCATTTATAAAGAAAGGTCCGATAATGGTATCTCCAATAATCCCACACCAAACATTAACTTTCCACGGACGTTGATGCTCTGACTGAGCCATTTTGGATTGTCTGCGGACCAATAATGCATATTCCTCATATTGACAATTCCTTTGTTGGAGAATGATGCCTCGTCGGTAAAGAGAACGTCTGCAAAAAAATTTGGATTAGTCAGAAATTTTTGCTGAGCCCACCGACAATCTGTCGGACATTTTGTGAACTATTCTTTTTTTATTCTAATAAAACCCCATGTCATTCCAAGCATGTGTGTCAATTTTTACACCTCTATCTGCATTATTCCGGGGTTTATTAAGTTTTCAAATTTATACTGACTTTTTGATCACCCGGTATTTTACGGAGATGCTTCCTGAACTGAAATGGGAATCCCTGGAGAGAAAGTGACTTTCTTTTTGAGGGACACTGTGGAGAAAATTTGGAGAACCGACGTTTGAAACTGTCTACAGAACGATTCTGCTGCCGCCAACGTATATCTCCGTAAAGGCCGCGAAGAAAAGAGAAATTAGGGCTCGCACGGAGGCGTACAGACAGCCGTCTTCCCCTCGCTCTGCTTGGGAGTGGAACAGGGAAGGAAACGACCAGTGATAAAAGATACCATCCTCCGTACATGATATGGTGGTTCCTACATTGTGTATCTAGATGCAGATGGATATCCATTACCTAAAACGAAGAACGGTGAAGATATATCGTGGTTCGTATGGTCGGAGAGAGATACGGGTGCCGAACGTTATTGATTTGGTTACGTAGGCACTCCGATACGTACTCAGTTCCATCCTGCACACGTGGACTGGAAAGAAATACATTTCGAAGTATTGCGTACGTAGCAAAATCGTCGCGGTTTATTTCGCTCTCTACTGGCCTGGGTGACATTACGCACAGTCTTCATAACACGTCTGTGTGGTTCGTATGGCCAAGTCGCGGACTCAATTTGGATTCTCTGTGGATACGGCGCAGAGAGCCCTGGCGACCTGTTCTCGCCTGCGGTTCTCATCAGCTGGGAGTGCCCCACCACTAATGGGCCCCTTTTCAGGGGAACCATAATGGAAGAGCCCGCGAGAGCACCGGCACGGCACCTCCGCTCTCAGTTGGACTGGACTGGGTGAGGGTGGAAGGCGTCTCACCTGGCTAACGAGGCGGAACTCTAAACTGCGGACGAATGTTGCATGCTGATTTCAGGAACGTGCTTCAGTCAGGGTAATTTCCGTCCAACTGCTAATAGGTCCACAATGGATCACTGGATTAGTAAGTGGATTTTTATCCAGAAATGTGAGCTATTGCAACACGTATCTGTATTACTGAAAATACACAGAAAACTAACGCAATTACAGTGTCTTATTTCTCGAATGAACACGGCCTCAGCTTCGCAACTGTTTATCATGATACTTTAAATTAGTAAGTTATTACTTAACAAACACATACTAAATTCTCTCGCATGGTCACTGGCGTGAATCATTATTCCTTCAACACGTCACTGAAACCTTTCATAACCAAATAAATCCTCAAAACCACGTAACGCGTTACACACGTTTTACAATAGCACAATTCGGTAAAGTAAGATATATTATTTTATACTTCGCACTCGTAATAACACGCCCCAAGAACGTGTGTTGAATCTTACTATTTTTTTCGTTCTTTTCTTATATACAGGGTGAAGCGAAATTCGCGCGCACGGGCTTCGCAGCGCAACTGCTCATATCCCAGCGATAAAAAAATTTCTCACAAAATTCGTCCAACTAGTACATCTGGCAGGAAAATGACGTTAAAGAGTGGCAGTCTGGCAACACTGTAACCACAGTTATGGTAACTACCTCTGTCAGTACTCATTAATGGTGCTGTAAAGTTGATGCAGTGGATAGGCTTTTGGGTTAGCACGCAAGAGGTCTATGGTTCGATCCTGGTTTGAGGCATATGTTTTTTATTTGGTAAATGTAGTCCTGGTGATAAGGTATCTGGCATCTTAATCAACAACAACGATTGCAGCGGGTCCTCTAGAAAACATTTGCACTTACATACTACAATCGTAGAAATGGAAGATCGGTCAGCTTTGAAAGAAGCCCTTTCCCCATCCCACAGGGGGTGCACAACTCCTTTGTGGATACGTGCGTGGCGAGCATGGGGTCCCGAGCTATTGCAGCCTTATTTCTCTCCAGGGCTGCATTTCCTTCCCCTTCCCCTCCTTTCCATTCCTTGCTCCTTTCCCATCGCCCTCTCCTCTCCCTCTCTTGGTGTCCTTCCTTATGTTGGCCCCCCGCTATCCTCCTGGTTCTGTTGGTTTTACAATTCGGCTTTGTTGCGTAATCATCTCCTCCTCTTACCCCCTGCGGGTCCGGGGTAAGAATAGGCCCGAGGTATTCCTGCCTGTCGGAAGAGGTGAGTAAAAGGAGTTTCAACTGTTACAGCATTCCATGTGATGGTCCCTCTTGGGGTTTGACCTCTTTTTTTCAAAATTCTACAGAAGTACGAGCCTTTTGGGGAAGGACACCTTACGTGGTGTATCACTGGTCCTCAGTGCACTAAGACCTTGGCACTCAGCATTGTAACGGCGTTGTAACCACACGTTCCGCCCATAGTGCGTCCCCATCTGCACCTACGATCATGATGGACTTTCCATGGCACCCGAAATCCAGCATGGTAGCCAACCCGTTGTGGTGGGGTCGTCATGTACCCTCTAGGTTGTACCCCCTGACAACACAGGGATCGTACTGCCGATACCTGAGCTGCACCCTCCCCACGTCGGCCAAGGAGTAGATGCCCGTCTCCTTGGGGCATCAGGACTCCCGGCAATGGTCATCCTGCCAGGTGGCCCTTGCTGAGGCTGGGTGGCGCCTGTGGGGAGAGCCCCTGGTCGGAGTGGGTGGTATTGGGGTGGACGTTTCGCAGATGAAACGTCAACATGTATCAGGTCGCTCTGTGGCCAAGTCTTTTAAAAAGAAAGGTACTGTCTCCGGTTCTGGTTCTCCTGCCCTTTCCCCTTGGCCACTCCATGGGAGGAAGGACAGGACCTCCGGCTTGGGGCGAAGTACTTCCACCGCTATTTAGTCTGTTCTCAGACCGATGGGGGGACGTTCGCCACCTCCAAGCCCATGTTCTTTGTCCAGCACATCGAGGACATCTTCGGGGAAATCGAGGCTCTCAGTAAAATGCATTCGGGGTCCGTTCATAAAGACCCCCTCTGCCACACAGTCAAAGGCGCTCCAGGTGTGTGACTGACTAGGGGACATCCCAGTGTCCATTGTCCTGCATCTGGCACTGAATAGGACGCAGGGGGTTATTTTTCATCGGGACCTCCTGCTGCAGTCTGATGAGGAGCTCAGGGCCAACCTGGAGCGCCGAGGCGTGCATTTCGTCCGGCGAGCTCAGCGCGGCCCCAAAGACCGTCGCATCGACACCGGGGTCTTTATCCTCGCCTTCGAGGGGGACATTCTCCCCGAGAAGGTAAAGGTGATGTGCTACCGGTGCGACTTGCGACCTTACGTCCCGCCTCCTATGCGCTGCTTTCGGTGTTTGCGCTTTGGGCACATGTCGTCACGATGTGAGGTTGAGCCCCTTTGTGGCGATTGTGGATGTCCTCTTCGTGAAGAACATACATGCACCCCACCACCTCGGTGCGTCAGTTGTCCTGGCATCCACTTGCCTACATCTTTAGACTGCCCCGCGTATCAGAAGGAGAAGAAGACTCAAGAATTAAAAACTTTGGATCGTCTCTCTTATTCTGAGGCCAGGAAGAAGTTTGATCGCCTCCATCCCGTGACGTTGACAACTTCGTTTGCCTCATTGTGTCCACTCCTTCCACAGTATCCTCACCCCTATCCTGTCCCCCCTGCACCTCCTCACCTCATCCGGGGTCTATGCCTCCACCTCCCAAATCGCTCCCTTCCAAATCCTCCTCCCTCGCGGCCCCTGCCCCCTCTGCCCCAGGGGCCACCCTTAATCCTCCTCCCCCTCCGCCGCCTGAGAAGCGATCCTCTTCTCAGGCGTCCATCGGGGAAACGTTCCGGACCCCGGCTTCCGAGGTCCGGCGTTCCAAAACGGACCTCGCGCGTGAGGACCTTCTTCGGGTCCAGCCCACCATCCCCGTGCCTCATCGGACTTTCAAGCAGGCCTCAAAGAAGAAATCTTCATCCCCCTCTCCACCCCGGCGCGTTTCGTCTGACGCTCCATCCGCGAGTCGCTGCTCCTGGCCGTTCTGTTTCGCCGGGACGCTCTGCTGCCAGGTGCTCAGCTGGCCTGTCGTGGGCGAATGATGCTGCCCCTTCTATGCAACCCGGGAAAGCGGCCGCAGCTGGCGACGACTCGATGGAACAGGATCCGCCTCCCGCCGGTTGTAGCGTTGTTCCCTCGAAACCTGGCCCTCCACGGCTGTCGAGGTGACCAGCTCTTCCCCCGTCTCGTTCCCCCTCATTTTTGAGTAGCGATGGCCTTGTTACATTGGATCATACGAGGTATTCGATCTAATCAGGAGGAATTACAACTGCTCCTCTGTCTGCACTGTCCGCTCGTCCTTGGTCTCCAGGAAACCAAGCTGCGCCCGACTGACCATATTGCGGTTACCCGCTATACCTCGGAGCGGTATGACCTCACCCCTGTGGACGGTATCCCAGCAAATGGTGGGGTCATGTTGCTCGTTTGGGACGATGTCTATTACCATCCCATCCCATTGACCACCCCACTCCAAGCAATAGCTGTCCGTATTACTCTTTCTGCCTTTACTTTTTCAGTTTGTACCATCTACACTCCACCATCATCTGCTGTTAGTCGGGCTGACATGATGCACCTGATCGTTCAGCTTCCCCCGCCGTTTTTATTGTTTGGCGACTTCAATGCCGATCATCCCCTTTGGGGCTCTCCTGCATCCTGTCAGAGAGGCTCCCTCTTGGCGGATGTCTTCAGCCATCTCAATCTTGTCTGCCTCAATCCTGGCGCCCCGACTTTCCTCTCGGACTCCACTCACACCTACTTCCAGTTGGACCTCTCGATCTGTTCTACCACTATTGTCCGTCGGTTCGAGTGGTATGTCCTTTCTGACACCTATTCGAACGACCACTTCCCCTGTGTCGTTCGTCTCCTACACCACACCCCATCCCCACGTCCTTCGAGTTGGAACATACCGAAAGCTGACTGGGGACTTCACTCCTCCCTGGCGACCTTTCCGGACCACGATTTTCTCAGTTTTGACAGTCAGGTCGAATACCTCACAGCTGTTATCATCAATGCTGCCGAACGTTCCATTCCTCGTACTACTTCTTCTTCACGTCGCGTTTCCATCCCCTGGTGGAATGAGGCTTGTAGAGACGCTATCCGTGCTCAACGACGTGCTTTACGCACCTTTCGCCGCCATCCTACGTTGGCGAATTGTATTGGATACAAACGACTCGGAGCGCAATGCTGTAGAGTCATCAAAGACAGCAAAAAAGCTTGTTGGGCCTCTTTCACCAGCTCCTTTAACAGTTTTATTCCCTCTTCTCTCGTCTGGGGTGGCCTGCGCCGGCTGTCGGGCATTAAGGCCCACTCCTCGGTACCTGGCGTGACTTCAGGTAATGAGGTCCTTGTTGATCCTGTGGATGTCTCCAACGACTTCGGCCGCTTTTTCGCGGAGGTTTCAAGCTCCGCCTATTACCACCCTGCCTTCCTTCCCAGGAAAGAGGCAGAAGAGGCTCGGCGACCTACCTTCCACTCGCTGAATCTGGAAAATTATAATACCCCCTTTACTATGCGGGAACTCGAACGTGCACTTGCACTGTCCCGGTCCTCTGCTCTGGGGCCAGATGCCATTCACGTTCAGATGCTGGCACACCTTTCTCCGGCAGGCAAAAGCTTCCTTCTTCTTACCTACAATAGCGTCTGGACCGAAGGTCAAGTCCTCATGTGTTGGCGTGACGTTGTTGTTCCTATACCCAAACCTGGGAAGGATAGACACCTTCCTTCTGGTTACCGCCCCATTTCTCTTACAAGCTGTGTCTGTAAGGTGATGGAGCGCATGGTTCATGCTCGTTTAGTTTGGATTCTTGAATCTCGATGGCTACTTACCAATGTGCAATGCGGATTTCGTCGCCGCCGCTCCGCTGTTGACCACCTTGTGACCTTGTCGACATTCATCATGAACAACTTTTTGTGAAAGCGCCGAACGGTAGCCGTGTTCTTCGATTTGGAGAAGGCTTATGATACCTGTTGGAGAGGAGGTATCCTCCGCACTATGCACAGGTGGGGCTTACGCGGTCGCCTGCCCCTTTTTATTGATTCCTTTTTAACGGATCCAAAGTTTAGGGTACGTATGGGTTCCGCCTTGTCCGACGTCCTCCTCCAGGAAAATGGAGTGCCTCAGGGCTCCGTCTTGAGCGTAGCCCTTTCTGCCATAGCGATCAATCCTATTATGGATTGCATTCCACCTAATGTCTCTAGCTCTCTTTTCGTCGATGACTTCGCGATCTACTGCAGTGCCCAGAGAACATGCCTCCTGGAGCGCTGCCTTCAGCGTTGTCCAGACAGCCTCTACTCATGGAGCGTGGCAAATGGCTTCCGGTTCTCTGAAGAGTAGACGGTTTGCATCAACTTTTGGCGATATAAAGCGTTCCTTCCGCCATCCTTCCATCTCGGTCCCGTTGTTCTCCCATTCGTGGAAACAACTAAGTTTCTAGGGCTCACACTGGACAGGAAACTTTGTTGGTCTTTGCACGTCTCTTATTTGGCTGCCCGTTGTACACGTTCCCTTAATGTCCTCAGAGTTCTTAGTGGTTCATCTTGGGGAGCGGATCGCACTATCCTGCTTCGCTTGTATCGGCCCATAGTCCGATCGAAGCTGGATTATGGGAGCCTCATCTATTCGTCTGCTCGGCCATCCCGCTTACGCCGTCTCAACTCCATCCACCATAGGGGGTTACGTCTTGCGACCGGAGCCTTCTACACTAGTCCTGTCGAGAGTCTTTATGCTGAAGCCCTCCCTACCACCTTCAGAGAAGGTGATAGCCCGACTCCACCTTGGCTGCAGGCTCCAGTTCATATTTATCTCGACCCCAGCTCGCTCCTGAAGGAGGGTACTCCGGCTGCAGTGTATTGCTCACGGTTTGTCGAACTTCGTGCGCGTCTTGCCATTCACACCTTTATTTACACTGATGGCTCCAAAACTGACGATGGTGTCAGCTGTGCCTTTGACGTCTGGGCTGTCACCTTTAAATACCGGCTCCTCAACCAATGTTCCAGCTTTACGGCCGAGCTTTTTGCTCTCCATCAGGCCGTTCAGTATGCCCGCCGCCACCGCCATTCATCGTATGTACTCTGCTCTGATTCACTCAGTGCTCTTCAGAGCCTTGGAGCTCCATATCTCGTCCATCCCTTGGTGCAACGGATACAGCAGTCCCTCCATTCTTTCGCTGATAATGGTGGTTCTGTCAGCTTTCTGTGGGTTCCCGGCCATGTAGGAGTGCCTGGGAATGAGGCTGCGGATGCTGCAGCCAAGGCTGCAGTCCTCCTGCCTCGGCCAGCCTCCCATTGTGTCCCGCCATCTGACGTTCGTGGGGATGTATGTAAGAGGCTTGTGTCGTTGTGGTGGGATGCTTGGTCATCCCTCCAAGGAAACAAGCTCCGGGCAGTAAAACCGCTCCCAACTGCTTGGACAACATCCTCCGGACCATCTCGGCTCGAGGAGGTCCTTCTGACCAGGTTGCGGATTGGGCATTGCCGGTTTAGCCACCGCTACCTGCTCTCCGGTGACCCAGCCCTGCAATGCCCTTGTGGTCAGGCATTAACAGTGCGCCATGTTTTATTGTCGTGTCCCCGTTTTAGTCAATTTCGTCTTGTCCTGTCCCTGCCATCTACTTTACCGGATGTTTTAGCTGATGACGCTCGAGCAGCTGCTCGTATTCTGCGTTTTATAACTTTAACTGGTTTGTCCAAAGACATTTAACTTTTTTACTTACTTTATCTGCATCTTTGTCAGGTCCTTCTGGTGTCCCCCCCCCCCCCCCCCCCCCCATCCCCTTGAGTTTTACCAGATTCCATGTGCTCTAACAACAGTGACTGGGCGCTAATGACCTCAGCAGTTGAGCGCCCTTAAACCCAACCCACAAAAAAAAAAAAAATTTCAAATTTTCTTGTTCGTGAAAGTACGTTTTGCTTGCTCAAGATATTTTGTCATATGTTCAAAGACAACGCTCTTACTAAACAAGGAAGTACAGCGTTTACAGTCAGAACAGTAAGAATTATTTTGATACTGTATAGAGCGTTAATTTTAAGATGTTCCGAAAACGAACTAAATTCAGTTATGGTGGTGGGGCACAGTGGCTTACATAGATCGGGATATGTCGGCTTTCACGGTCAACTTGCCCTGCTGTCTTCTTCTAAGTAGGTACTCTTATTTTATAGGTCCATTCGAATCAAAGTCTGGATCATGTCCAAAGCAATTTTTACGTAAGCACTCTGTGTTCGGAATTGATTTTGAACCGGTAGCATCTACAAGGCGTTTGATTCGTTTCTGTTTTATATTTTGATTTTCACCTGCCTTCGAACATAAGGTAGATCTGATTCTAATGCTGTTGGTTGTTAATTGCCGAAGCTGAGCCTTCAACGCTCACGAACACAATAGTAGGCGTATACTGTCAAAACAATGCCTGTTAATTTAAACGTCACATCATCTGACCAACCGTGGTTCCCAATGCCTGAAGAAGATAGACCGTTTGACAAATGCCAACGAAGATAAAAGACAGCAAACTAACGGAAAGAACTTCAGCAGTATCCAGAGAACTTCAGTGAAGGATACGTTACAATGAAAAAAGGATAGAAAAGAAAACATTTAAAGGGAAATATAGATATACTGTATAAAAACTTATTTCTTAAAGAAAGTGACACAGGTCAAACTAAATCACATGATAAAAGTCCTGAAAAAAACGCAGAAATGACGTAGTCACTGCTAAGTAGGTTCTTCAAGATGAAGATGAAGTCGTCGTGTGTCTTAGGTGCCTTAAACAATTTTCTCACAGCAGTCCAGGTGAATAATGGATTCAATGGACAGGAGGTAACGGTGGGCACATCGTTCATGTGTTAAAAATGACACAAAAGTACTTTTTTATGAATGTTCGAACTGCGAAGAGCCTATCGTGTATTCAACGAAGACTGACAAAAATTCTGGACATGCTTTTCTGTCAGGCTATTATTAAAACAATGATAACATACTTCACGATTTTAGTTTCTCAGTTAAAGAACCAATGTAGTAACTAAATTAAATTATAAAGTAATATGGGCCAATAAGTCCAATTGGTCGGACAACTTGCCTTGTTGGTGTAGGTTGGTCCACGAGGTATTTGTGTATAAATATTTTTTTATGAACACACCGTGAGCCACCTTATTAGGTGGCTGTAAAGGTGCCGAAATAACGTACCAATGTTAGCCCATAAAAAGGTCAATGGAAAAATTTAAAATGCAAGCTGGACAAAAATCAAGGAAAAAAGTGACCTATCTTGCCGCAGCTTCCCTACTCGGCTGGAAATGGCAACGTTCCCTTGCTGTTAGCGATGTCTGAATGCGTAAGCCGACAGCTCTGGGCTGAAGTAGTCTCTGCTTGTCACGAAAGCGTACAGAAAATAAGAGTCCTTAGACACGAAATAAAAATCAGCGAGAACAACACAGCATGGTAACAACAGAGACAGTGTAATCTGCGCGGTCTGCTGTGCCCGACCCCCAACAAGTGAATATCGGACCAGAGTTGTACACCGTCTTGAGAATTTTGTCGATTCTGCTACACCCACCAGTCACTGCACCGAGTTTCTTCCTGGAGTATGTCGTCGGTACACGGTTGTCTGCACACTGTGCAGTACAGCTCTCGGACTGTTTTAATTTCCCAAAGGGCCAGCCCGTTATGCTGTTGTTTCTCTCGTTGCCAGAGGAATCGCTACCCCACCTGTAAACCATGTAATCATTTGCATTCCCAGGTGTTCAGATGTTTCGTTTTGATCTCCTTCGCATTGGAAAGCCCATTCCGGATGTAGCAATTTCCAAATGCATAAATGTATTTTAGTTCTGTAATGTTTGCAAGTCCCACAGTGTACGCTTCAGAGCTGCCATTATAATATTACTTCATTCCTGAAATTATGTTAAGGCACAAAGGACCCCATTCATTCTGTTTGATTCATTCAATTTGAATATTTGTTTCATTCTACTCAGACAATTACACTAACATGTCTTTTATATCATTCCTCGTATTAGATACGCAGTTTAATATGGACGAATTATTTTCAGCTTACGTTCCAGTTTTTAATTGATGCCCTACGTTACTTTTTAAAGTGAATTGTTTCCTCCGGTATTGAAACTTCGTCTGTTTTGAAATGCACACGATTGTCTTACTTCAAAGTCGTATCTATTTGTTTTGTAAGGCTTTGGGATATTTTGTCTGATGTTACCTTTTTTGGTCGTCACTAGATGTTAATGGAACTCCTTTATTTTTGTACCACGTTTCGGGCGTAACCCTTTCAGAGGACTGTTAAATTAACAGATTTTTGCATTCTAAATGTGAACGCATAAGGAAATGTGTTTATACAGACAAAATGGTCTGAAAGGAAAACTAATTTTTTTTAAAAATCAGGAATACGTACCACATTGCAAAACGAGTATAGTGATGTGACAAAGAACTGCATTGTGGTACGTATTACTGTAAAAAAAAAAAATTTCGGTTTGAGACCATAGCGCCTGTATAAACACGTTTCTGTGTGTGTTCACGTTCGTAATGTAAGAACGTGTTATTAATTTCGCAGGTCATCTGATCATACACTACGCCCGGAACGCGTTATGAAAATAGAGATCCGTTAACTTCCAGTGACTACTTAGCTTTTCTTAGAATCATAACACTAATCATTAGAAGTGGTCAAGTCTTCCAATCGTATTGAAAATGTCCTTTGTTGACAGAGTAGTTTCTGATTCTGTTATTAACGATAAAATCTATAACTTATTCTGCATTTTGTTGTTGACAGGCTTGAAAAAATTCCCTTACGTGTTCGTTTCTACTGACGTACCGTTTGACACAATGATTTCATTCGCATCAGGACCTCTTACTACAGTTCCTGATCCATGTATTCAGAGACGTAAAAACTCATAACAATCAGTAATTAATTAATTCAACTGTAAATTATGAAAAGAAATATTGCCATGACGACGCTTTAGAGAACCAAAGAAACATTCAGGGAGGTGAGACACAACGAATAAAACTGGGAAACCCTAGAGATGTCGTAGGTAAAAATAATATCTGAAGAAACAAAATTTAAAAATATGTATATTTATTGTACTAAAGAGCACTCAAGAGCAATTAAGATAAGACATTGGAAAGATAACGAGAAGAAAGTAAGAGAATCAAAGACAGATACTTGTATACATGAACATCACTTTCAGTCTTCTAAAATGTGACGATGGTAAAGCAATCTGCAGTCCGTCGTACAGGCTTTCGAAGATTTCTTTGTAACAATGAATCGCTGAAACTGACATCGGGAAATAGATAGTATGAACAAGAGAGAATATGGAAGTGAAACTCAGAGAATTACTTTCCTCACAAGGTGATAAGAAATGTATAAGAAAGGGCAGTGCAAAGCTGCAGTAAAAACTAACAACATAATTTATGTAGTTGGTGCCACACAGCTTGCAAATTCTTGAAGAAAGTCATGTTTATGTCTCCACCAATAGCAGTTGATGAAATAAACATTATTTACAACCACTTTCATTCGATACAAGCATCGTCAGTCAAGATTAAATTGTTGCAGCAGTCTACATTATATGGTACCATTATAACTGCCAGTCAAAATTAATTTGTAAAACAGCCATCCTTGAGACCGCAGAGCGCACTGTAGCAGCAGGAAACACAGGAATGGATTGCATGCTAATGTTATTTAACTGTGTAAAAAAGGCAGGGTTCGTGGGTCCATACTGAGGATGGCGGCGACATTTAGCTATCAGAACTAACTTAGACCTCTGGCTACGGTACAGGTCTGTCACTACAGCAACCAAAGGTTTACAAACTCTCTTTCCTGTCTGTTTCATAATACACTGCTAAGTAAGACGAAAAGCTAACTGCAAAGTAAGATCTAAATAGTTCAAATGGCTCTGAGCGCTATGGGACTTAACATCTGAGGTCATCAGTCCCCTAGATTCAGAACTACTTAAACATAACTAACCTAAGGACAGCACACACATCCATGCCCGAGGCAGGATTCGAACCTGCGACCGTAGCAGCAGCGCGGTTCCGGACTGAAACGCTTAGAACTGCTCGGCCACAACGGCAGGCAAAGTAAGATCTAAGGACAGCATATTTCTCTGTCGACGTCACATTTCCTGACACTTTAGCACAAAAAATCGTACTAAAAGACGCAATTTGGAGAGACCTTTAACTCAGTGTACGAGGTGTGGCTATAAATAACGGAAATGATGCTGTCACAGAGTTAAAACGCATGCGACAAAGATGAACAACCAATAGCTGCGAAGCGCGAAGCCCTCTCAGTCGAATATGGCAACTCTGGGGGCTGTAGACAAATGACTGTGGCCCTGGCCTTCGTTTATATAAGAGCTGTTATTTTGTTTTCCCAGAAAAATGATAAATGCAATAATAGTGCGACGAACTGTCGCGAAGTTTCACATGAAGCTTGGAAAAACTACTACTGAAACGTATCTTTTACCAAAAGAAGTCTGTTGCGATGACTGTTAAGTGCGCTAGTTTTTGTATTGTTCAAGCGTGCCCGAGAAGACCGAGAAGGCGCTGAAGATGACTTATGCACGTGGTGTCCTTCAACATCGAAAACGGATGAAAATATCGGATAAGTAGGGAATATGATTCTATTGGGTATTCGATCGAATGCTGAAACGGTAGGAACTGACGAAGAACGCGTAAGGCAAGTTTTACATAAGCAGTTTAACGCGAGAAATGTGTGCGCGAAACTTGTGCTGAAAATTTTCGCAATTGAGCAAAAAGATCTTGTGAAAATATTTGTATTGACGCTTTGAATATCAGTGAAAATTATCGTAATTTCTTGGAAGGAGCGATAATTTGTGACGAATCTTGATTTGCCACTTATGATTCAGAAACAAAGCGCCAATCTATGCACTGGAAGGGCTCATCTTCACCGAGAGCGAGGAAAGCTCGAATGACAAAGATTCAAAGCGTTGATGATTTTTTTCGGTACTGACGGAATTGCGTATCTTCACCGAGTTGCTGAAGGTCAAACTATTACTCAGAATTATTACCTTGAGGTTCTTGCTCAAATTCATCAGAAAATAAGAAAAAAAGTGACCCGAATTGTGAATTGTGGAAGAACAAGTCACTGGTTCCGCATCAAGACAACGCACTGGCTCATGCGGCATTGTATTTTAAGAGGTTTCTAGCGAAGCACAGCATCCCAGTGTTAGACCAGCTAATTATTCACCTGACCTATCACTAAGTGACTTTATCTATTGCCAAGGCCAAATCTGCATTAAAAGAAACAATAATTCAATCGTTGAAGCAATGAAAGAACGGCAGACGTCATCAACGAGCTCACAGAGCATGACTTCCAGCTGTAAGCCTTAAAGTGCGTTTTTAAAAGCTATGAACTCTTGCTCATTTTCGCTGGAGTGAAACATGTCTTCTCTTGAACAATTGCTCATAATGAAAGTCCCTGGTAGATTAAAACTGTGTCAGACCGCGACTCGAACTCGGGACCTCCACCTTTCACGGGCAAGTGTTCTACCATCTGAGCCACCCAAGGACGAATCACGTCCCGTCCTCACGGCTGTAATTCCGCCAGTACCTTGTCTCCTACCTTCCAAACAGTTTTAATCTGCCAGGAAGTTTCACATCAGCGCACACTCCGCTGCAGAGTAAAAATTTCATTCTAGAATTACTCATAATTCTTAAAGTACACATTTTAGACCTCATTATCAGTCCTTAAAAAACTGTAAAGGGACTTTAGGTACACCCTGTGTAACGACGTAAACAGCGTTAGATGTTAAGTGATCATGTGAAGGACGCGGAGGTGGTACACACTGAAGTAAGGCAACGGTGTCAGCACCGACTGTTTTAAAGTGGCCTGTTGTGGGTGTTCATTAGGCCGGCTTGTTCAGTCGTCAGTATCCAGATTTGTCAGGCATTTGGACGTGACATGGGCCTGGTGTTGGAAACACGGGGGCAGGCACACTCTTCGTCAAGGTTCAAGCCGACCTCACCTGACTACCACAAAGTAAGATGACTCTAGTGTGCGCCAAGCAACATCGTAACCTCTTTAGATTTGCAATTGCCATCCGACGACAAGTAGTAAACTCACAGCAGCGTTCTGTTTCGTGCCATACCGACGATCGGAGACGAGAAGCAGGAGGACTAGGGATTTTCCATCCCATGCGTAGTCTGCTATTAATAGAAAACATGGCTGCGTATGGAGAGGTGCCGCGATTGTGAAGCATGGAATGGTGATGAATGGCACTGCACTGAGTTCAGCGACGAATCGCAGTTCTGTACTGTCCCAGATGATAATCGTCGGCGAGCATGGCGGAGGTCTGGGGACCGATCCCATTCTTCCACAGTTTTGGAAAGGTACAGCGGTGTTAATCCTGGTGTCCTGGTGTGGGGAATCATCCGATACGACTTCGGTTCAGGGTTGGTAGTGACTGAGGGAGTTGTGATGGCACAAAGGTACGTCACAGACACTCTGCGTCCTCATATGTCACGTGTCATTTGACGATATCGTGGTGTCGTTTTTCAAGAGAACAGTGCTAGTCTACACAATGCACGTGTCTCTATGAACTTTTTGCATAATGTTGACATACTACCGTGGCCAACACGATGCCCAGATATGTCCCCAACAGAATATATGTGGGACCAGTTAGGACTTTAACTCTGTCTCATTTCTCATATTCAGGATATCATCGATCAGTTACGACAGTTGTGGCCCATCTTGCTTTGACTTTTTATGCCACCTTTCCCAGCCAAATCAGTGGATGAATCGAGGGCACAGAGGGTGCAACGTCATACTGACAAAAAATGACATCACACATCCTTCCAATCCGTGAAGTTTCATTTATTTCATTTCCTCCTACACCTCAGGTTGCTTCACTTTTCTTTTGTCAGGGAGTGTATAATCTCTGGGTGCGAACTCGACTCTAATGGGCCACCACCAACCATTTGTGAACGTCTGACACTGCTAGCCACTCTTACTCGCGAAAAGTTAGGACAGCCGTTTAACAAACGTCGGCAGAAGATCCAGAGACAGAAACGAACAGCCAATACGTCAAAAAATGACTACGTAAGCCTCAACAGATTTTTACGGGCATGATTTATCTAGAGTTTGATTTTCACACTGCACCATTTCAAATTTCACACAGTTGTTTCGAAATGGTTCAAATGGCTCTAAACACTATGGGACATAACATGAGGTCATCGGTCCCCTAGACTTAGAATTACTTAAACCTAACTAACCTAAGGACATCACACACATCCATACCCGATTCAGGATTCGAACCTGCGACCGTAGCGGTCGTTCGGTTCCAGACTGAAGCGCCTAGAACCGCACAGCCACACCGGCCGGCCTGCCAACAGAAATAACAGGTAATCGAAGGTGTTAGGTCCCGTCAGAATTATTGTCAAGCGTATTTACCACTGTGCTCCTTTTAATGAGGGTATGTAGGATGACGTTGTAATAGAGAATCGGAATACGTATTTTGACACGTGAACGACGCCAATCCTCAGTCTTTATCTACTAAAAGGTGAAAAACGCCAGATGAGCACATTTAGGTCACTAGGGCGCTGGCAACACTTTCAAAGAAAGTGGAACCGAGCCATGATTTGTAAAATCATAGCTTTCCTCATTTTTATTTCTATCGCGGCACCGTAGATATTCGAACACTGAGTGAACTCTTGTCTTTGTCAATTCCTCGTTCCTTGGGTCAAACCATAGCACTGCATTCAATGCTCTGTCACTCATTAACTCGTCTCGTGGTTTCTGTTGATTACGTTCTTCGTTGCAGAGAAAAGTGTCCCCTATCTCGTCGAAAAATAGTACCATTATGGCGTTGACAACCCAGACTCTCCTGTGCTACTCCTTGTTCAGGAAGCGATCAACACGAGTGGCACAATTGGCGAGCTCTTACTCTAAACTTTTAAATACAATTTCTTTAAAGTCATTACCGCCATTAGACTGTTTTTTACTTGCAGTGTTACATATACACGATCATGATTTCGGCTTTAAAATGCCACTATCAAGTGTTTTAATGTTATGTAGTGTCTAAGATGGCATACTGTGGTATTAAAAATACACTATTAGACACATTGTCTAAGGGTCAATGTGTCTGATAGTGTATTTTAAATACGACAGTATGCCATCTTAGGCAATATATAACATTAAAACACTTGATAGTGGCATTTTAAAGCCGAAATCATGATCGTGTAAATGTAACACTGCAAGTAAAAAAAGTCTAATGGTGGTACTGACTTCAAAGAAATCTATTATAACTGTGGCCCCACATTATGAGAAAATTATTCTAAATACAAATTGGCGTGAGGCAGGAAGCTATAACAGTGCAGACAGTTTGGAGTCGCTCCAGCTTAGGAGTGCTGCTAAGGAAATCTAAGGCCGCAGATTTCATCTCGCATGAATCTATTTTCTCTAACACTAGTTATCGTTCTAACTGTAAAATCCTGATAACATGATATTAACTGTCACTCGTCGTAAACCAATGAAACTTCATTAACCAGTTGCTTTCCCTCAAGAAAATTGTCAGTCATTCAATGCAAAATTCAGCATAGCTGTCTGGCCAAAATCAAGAAAACATATTGTATTGAAATGTACTATAATTGGGAGCAAAACGCCCAGCACTTTCTGTCGTCCGCCATAAAATTGCTGATATGTAGTGGATCTGAATCTCTGGGCCCAAAAACGATTCTCTATCGTCGCTTCACGCACAAGAGATCTGCACCCGCCGTAGTAATGTTACATTAAACCTCCATCGGAATCAACCACTTTTCAATAGTCAGTAGTTGTGAGGGTTTCGGATGCAAATCGTAGAGAGAGAGAGAATTAAGGTATAATATAATTTAAACAAATACTTTATCTGTCAGTAGTGTATAAAGTATTTTCCAAGATTTTATTAAGAAGAATAGAAACACTAGACAGGCATTTAGGTGAATATCAAGGTGATTTTAGAAAAGGATGGTCATACTGCGAACAAATATTTATGCTAAAGTTAGTAATTCGCCATAGGTCATTTAACTCAAAGGACACTGTAGATATTTTTATGGATTTCATAAAGGCTTTTGAGTCTGCTGACAAAGTAACTATAAAATAATAGAGAATATGTCGTAAAGTCTAAAGTGACAAACCTAATCATGAAGCACTTACAGATGCAGTCTGTAAAGTAAAATTTATGGGAGAACTTTCATAGCTTTTCAGAACATAAACAGGAGTACGACAAAGTGACAGTCTATTTCCAATTCTTTTTGCAGTGTGTTAGAGAAAACAGCGACAATTTCCAACGAAGAACTTATTGAACTCAACATCTCGCCTATAAGGTTAGGAGGAGGAAACAAAAATATCGAAATCAACTTTTTGTATTTGCAGATGATTTTGCTATATTTTCCGCAAATGTGGCATCTGCTATCACACAAATTACCTACAAGAAATAGCCAGTAGAATTGGCTTAAGAATGTCAGCAGAAAAAAACAATGTGTAACAAACTTTAAGGATGCTTCGAAATTCCTGAAAACAGATATTGGCCAAATAGAGAAGGTAAAAAAAATCAGATGTCTAGGGGGAGACAACCCCAAAAAACTGCCGATTTGATGAGGCATTCCCTTAGCCGTCCGCACCGCGGCTTTGGGAACAAGGCCCCAGTTCTCTCCAGACGCTGATTAGCGCACCATCTGTGCCGGAAGTCGCGTCGCATTGGTATCATTGCTACAAACAGCCTCGGATGTCGTAATAAGTTACTCGGGATACGCATAACCATGAATCGTTTTCGAGTGAAGTGTTAATTCTGGGATGACTTAAATGATCTATCTTCAGTTGGCGTATGTCGTATTTTCAAGTGCCGCCGCGGGACAGACATTCTACCATTACTTAGCATGGCGTTTGATGAACATTATCGTCAAATTATGGCGAGCATTCACTTAAACCTTTAATTTGAACAGTTACAGTTGCTTCAGCGCATTAGACTCTGAACTGCTCTGGTAGTTGGATTGTGTGGATTATTATTTTGGTCTGTGACTTTCAGAATATAGTGAACATTTTAGAGAGAATGGTTTTTGATTATGAATCCCAGACAATCTCCTAATTCCTCAGAGCTATAAGCTGTAGCTATAAGTGTATTTCTCAGATGAAGTGGGCACTAGGAATTCTAATTACAGGCTTCATATTTTGCTAATCACTTTCTGGTTGACAATACTGTAGTTAGAGAGCCAGTGTTGAGAACGGAAAACAGCATTAAATAAATAATAGGAACATTTTATATAAAACTACTCCACCCGCCGCCCCACATATGGTGCATCGGCCGGGAAAGAAACTGAGTAAAAGTGAAAGTGATTTTTTTGAATATTCGGATTCGGGAGTGAAATGCGACACGCAACTGAGTAATAGAACAGTGATAGTGTTACGTGTGCATGTGGATGACGCAATTGGATTAACAACGCATCTGAATTGACGGAGCTGGCACTGAGTCTAGCGGCGCTTTCGGCATCGCGAGACGCCAGTTTCGCCTCACCACAGCAACCGGAGCCGCGCCTGCAGTTACGGGCCACGCACACACACAGCAGCCGTCGAAGTGCCGTCTGCAGTTCAGCGCGCCGTGTCGCATCAGTAATCTGGTACGCCGCCCCGGCAACGTCATACGTCGTGCAGAACGACCTAAGTTAAGTGAAAAGCTGTTAAAATTTTTTCTAACCTGCACTAAAAGATCGTCGGCGATGGAACTGCCAGAAGAAACCGAGGATAAACTTTAATCAGAACCTATGTCTGTTGAGGGAACTGTAAATCCAGACAACGGTTCAAGTGTAAATATGCATGAAAATAGTAATGTTAAAGTGAAATATGAAGAATTGTCTCCTGACAGTAGTGCGAAAAGGGGCAATGGTTCAATAATAAATACCCCTGTAGTAAAGCAGAAAGCAGAAATTGTTAATTTATTGGATGATAGTTTATCTGATGAGTTAATAACGAAACAGTCATCAGAGATTGTAGAGTTTAAAAAGGATGAGTTAGATATGACTCATCGATCAGAAGTTTCATTTAGTTTTGATGATTCTGGTGTTGGAGCTAGTTTTTCGTCACCTGAATGTGATAAAAAACCAGCTAGTGAGCAACCCAAAGATACTGGGGCTATTGATTTAAATGTTACATTACAAGCAATAGCTGCCAGTGATGCAAAATTGTCAGCCAGTAATGCTGAATTAAAGTATGAGATTGTGGCCAGCCAAACTAAGTTTAATAAATGGTTTGAGGCAATGGACAATACCTTCAAGGCTGGTTGCAATAAGTTGAAAGAGGATTGGGACAGTTTGAATTATAAAATTGATTACAATCATGAGGATATTAAGAAAAAGGTTGATCAACAAATTTCTGAAATGTATAAAAAAGTAAAATCCGAAGTTCCTGGGGTTCTCAAAGACTTCCAAAGGGAAGATGCGAAGGTGGAGCACAAGTTAACAGAAAAGATCGAGGCGGAATCTGAACTGTGCTCAGATAGGTTTAAAGATGTTAATATAAAAGTAAACACACGTCAAGCAGAAGTGGACGCAATCAAAACTAATACCACTCATATTGTGCAAAGAGTAGATAATATTGAAATGAGAGTAGAAAATATTAGTACTAACATTGCTAACATTGAGAGTAAAGTAGCTTCCATAACTTCTGGTAATGGTAGTATAAAAGAAGTTGGAGCTGCAAACGCCGCTTTTATAGGGTGTCGGCAGTTCTTGCGGTTCGATCCAAATAAAAATATCCACACGCTAGATTTGTGGAACGATTTTGAAGATGTGATTCCACCAACTTGGTCTGAACGAGAGAAAATCTCATTTATTAGAAGCCATTTAGCAGGTGACGCCATGCGTTGGTCAGCTGATGTTATGTTGAAGTGTAAAACATTAACGGAATTTAAAACAGCTTTCATTAATGAGTATTGGTCTAGTAATAAGCAAAATGAAGTGTTGAGAGAATTTTGCAGTGGAAAACGCTTCAATGCAGGCAAGGAATCTATTAAAGAATTTGCTAGGTCATGGATCTCACGTTTGTCACATTTGGCCGAAAAGCTAAAACCTGAAATAATAATACTAGGTCTTGAAGCCAAACTGCCATGGTATTGGCAAACTAGAATTATATCTGCCCCTAGAGACAATCTGGATCGTTTCATTGAATATTTGGAACGTGTAGAGCGTGTTGCTGCCAATGAGGAGCAAGCACGTAATAACAGAAATGCTAATAACACTAGTAGTAATTTTAAGAACGAGCAGAATGGCAATGTAAACATCAGAACAGTAGGTGTTCGCCATCCTAAGAGAGGTAGTAATTGGAGAAATAATTATCAGAACCAACAATGGCATCCAAATGATATTAATTTTGTTCCGAACAAAATTATGCAGGTAAACAACAGTGCGGAAAGCAATTCTGTGCCAGTTAACTATAATGGAAAACTAGTTCCCGTCTATGAGGACACTGGCGCTCACCAGGCGGTTATTTTTCCTAAGCCAGTAGTTACAGTAATTGGTAAGACAGGTCAGAATACTCAGACTGAACATGTGGATGAGGGGTCGGTAGCATCTAAGGATACAGCAGAAATATTAGATCACTCACAGTATTTGATAGATACCGTGTTAGAGACGCTTTCTAAGTGGAAAGAGAAAGAGAAGGCGCAGCAGTGTAACGGTAGGAAAGAGCTACAAAATACTGAATTGTCAGGTGAGGAAGCAGAAGTAGTTCATGCTTATATTTACAATGAGGATGATGTGCCCTTATCTAAAGTGCCTGTGCAGGATGTTGATACTGTACTAATAGATTTAGGAAAGGAGGTAAGTGAGAATGTAGAGGATAGCCTGTTGGGGGTCGATGAACCCAATAGCTGTGACCAGTTGCCACTTGAGAAGGATCCCGACGAT
Organism: Schistocerca piceifrons; assembly: GCF_021461385.2. Lineage (NCBI taxonomy): Eukaryota > Metazoa > Arthropoda > Insecta > Orthoptera > Acrididae > Schistocerca > Schistocerca piceifrons. The sequence continues at coordinate 254,375,213 of NC_060143.1, read as the reverse complement.
AATAGTGAAAGTGGTTTAGCTGTAACTAGTGTTACGTCCGGTCTGGAGGCGCAGAATCGCTCAGACTACAGTAATTTGAGTCATGTTCAGCAAACTAAATGTAAGGAAGTCGTGCGGTGTTTAGATTTGAAATTAATGGACCGACAGGAAAAGGCAGCTGAAAATGTAATTCAGGAAACCCATACCCACTTTGACCTAAATGTAATGAAGACAGATGTCGATCACTTTAGTTGGAGACAAATCCAAAAGGAACTATTGGATGAGTTTGAGGGACCACCTGTACAACCTAGAATAAGCCACCCTATAATAATAGTGAATATGTTGGGTATCAATGTACGTTGTCTCTTAGACAGTGGAAGTGAGGTGAGTGCGATATCTCAGTCCTTCTTTGAAGCATTACCTGGTAAAGACAAGCTTACAATAATGAGGGTATCAGGACTAAGAATAATTGGTGCTACTGGCAAGGTGTCAAAAACGGTAAAGCAAGAAGCTTTGCCGCCCTTTGATATTAATGGTAATATAATTGATCATCCATGCTTAATTGTAAACAATCTCGGTATTGAGGTTTTAATTGCCATAGATTTCTTGTCGAAATACCAGACTGTTGTTGACTTTGAAAGAAGCCAGTTAAAATTGGTTTTGCCGATAACCGTAGTAATTAAGGTACCTTTTATTAATGAACATGTAGTAACTAATGATGAAACTTGGGAGCTGCCTATACGAGTTCTGAAAAATAGGAGATATTGGGACGAAGGTGTTAATCTTAGTAAATACCAAGGACCTTTCAGGATCATAGGAAAACCACATGCCAATGCATATAGGCTAGAGTACCCTAAGAGTAAAAAGATATTAGGTCTCAGGAACGTGATCGACCTAAAGAAGTTCATAAGTAGTGAATGAATTCCGTAGGGAGGAGGTTGTTCTGTAACCTCTACAGTGTGGCAGCTGTGCAGTCCCAGCTGTGTGAGATCTTCTTTCCTTTTCAGGTCTCACTCACTCTTCATCTTTCCTATCCACCAAAATTTCGGCTCTTCCTCTCATATACAAAAATTTTCCGTCATGGCTATCAATCCATGAGTTCTGTAACCATTCTATCTACCGATTAGTTAAGAAAATACCTAATGTGACAAACCTAACAGTGACATAAACAACGTATGACGTAATTAAAATACAAATGTATTTGAGTAACAAGTATGTATAGAACCCTGGTAATATTATAAGTTCAAAGTTGTTGTTTTATTGAAAATGGTCCACCAACAGTAATTTAAAAAGATATACGAATTCGTGTACAAGCAGGATCTGAAGTGGCAGTGAAACCTATTGTATGCTGTAGAGCTAACTAATTAATAGTAAAAGAGATTACTTAGTGTTATGAAAAATATGCAGATAAGTTGTAAAAATGAACTCACCTTGTGTAGCAAGGAATGGCAGTGTAAAGGAATTGAACAGTGTTTGTGGTTGAGACGTGAAGGACACGTCTTTGAGGTATTTATAAGGTTGGAACTGGCCATTATTTGGTGTAGTGTGTGACAGGACACAACTACATGTATTGAGGTTATGATTGGAGGCGTGAATGCGACCATAGATACCCTTACGTTAGATGAGACAGAGCAGCTCATGGTGTCCTATAGGTTTAAGGAATTTAGCATTACGTTCGCCCATAATTACTTAAAGCACTTTAGTGGTAGGTCGAGAGAGACTACCTGTGGTTTCAGCGTCCGATCGAGTGGAAATGGATTGCAACGTGATCAAACTAATCAGCTGCAATACACTATGGATATGAAATAAATGTGCTATCCTATGCTTGAAATGTTAATGGAGTGAGTATTACTTAAGTTCATACACTAGCAAAGTAAATAAGTACATAATTGCAGATGTGGAACTGACACAGTAGCAGAGGTCCAATAAGTGGATTTAGTAGTCAACTAAACGTAGTGTGTTTTGAACACTCAGAACTGTACTATTACCACAAGCTACCCACATGTACAAAGAAGCTGAGAAGATAACTACTAATCCAATAATCTCATACTCTCTCTAAGAATAAGGTAATCGAAGGTAAGTCAGCTAAGTAAATAAAATACAATTGTATCAGGAATGTACCGAGCATTGGTTCAGTGTTCCGGCCCAGAAATAATAAATTGATATTAAATAGGATTTATGATTGTATGCCTTCAGCATATTTTCTCTTGTACGTGACTAACGGCGTTTTGAGCAATTTGTTTACCGATTTTATGACAAGTAAGTAACCGCGAGAGTAAAATTGAAGAAGTTCTGTTAACTCTGTTCCAGTAACACATTGAAAGGTAAAATGTATATATCCCCATTTCATTGTGACCCACCCTTAGATATTAAGTGAACAGAGTCTGAGGCACTCTTTTTGTTTGTTCTACGGGACAAACCAGAAAATGGCAGCCTGGTAGCTGCGTGAAAGTGTGGAGTGACTTGGACACAACTCACAGTGACCCCTCCCCTTTCCCCATGTAATTTAGAGTGAACGTGAAGGACGCACTCCATAGCAACTTCCCCTCCTCTACGCTTGTGAATGGAAGTGTAGAACGCCAGCCAAAGCGGCTACCATCGCGTGTGTAAAAATGAAATTGTCATGATTTGTGAAATTTTCTTTCTGGTTTAGAAAAGACTGCTAAGATATAATTATCTGTTTATGTATCATGAATAACTGTGTTATTTTCTTTGAATTTGTGTATGTAAAAATATATTCAATGGATTTAAGATTTTTATAATTTTACGTATTTTGTGTGTTCGTCTGTCTAAGGCAATATGTATGCCAAAGTGTTTCATTGATTTTTGCTTAAATTTACATTTAAATTTTAATTTAAAATTTTACATTTAAATTTTAATTCAAAATTTTACATTTAAATTTTAAATTTCATAGGGAGTTAAACTGTACTCGGTGTTCCCTTTTTGTAATTACTTTTTTTCCTTTCTTTTTCCCATTTACATTAAAAAAAATTAAGTAGAGGGTGATGTAGGGAAGTAGCCTACTCACGCCGTATAAAATTCACATCAGTCTTTCCATTGTGTGCCAGCCAGTCGGCTGTAACTAGCTCTGACGTCATAAATGTTGCGCAATACTTCAAAAATCAAGTAAATAACCTGAAACGTTTCTAGCATGTCAGGTGTAATATTAAATAAATATGTGTTGAATATCAGTTAAATAAATTTAACCATTTTCGAAATTTGGATGTTTTTCTGTAAAAATCATTGGCGCAACAGAAAAGAGCTAGAAACTTAAAAATTTATATTTATATTCCTTTTTATAATAATTTAGTAGAAACAGTATTCTGGATCTCACAAATTAAAATTTTAGTTGAAATTCATGATTATCTGGTTTTTGTCTTAAAACTTAAGGAAGCAAGATAGATTAAGTAGACTAATAAATAAGGCTAGGATGTTTGAATTTAAGTAGAAGGGAGATCCGCTATAATCATAAAGATTTGAGAAGTTTCAACTGAATAACTATAAAACTATAGTGATAGCATATCTCCAAAGGGCAAGTCCAGAGCTTGTCTACTGCGTGTAGTGTAATTAAATTATTTTTCTCGCCCAAAATAATTGACTTAGCCACGTCAGACTTTCATTATGATTACTTACCTGTGTGCTGATTGAACATGTAAATTGAGAGCTTCATCGGCCATCAGCAAAGGAAGCAATGATTTATTCGATAACTTAAAGTGGTGCATTACTAGCCGAGCGGCTAGTCGGGAGAGCCGATTTGATCAGGCGTTACCTTAGCCGTCCGCACCGCGGCTTTATATATAAGAACGCTGCGTGAGGAAGCAAGGCCCCAGTTCTCTTCAGACGCTGAATAGTACGCCATCTGTGCTGGGAGTCGCGTCGCATCGGTTTCATTGCTATAAATAGCCTCGGATGCCGTATTAAGTTACTCGGGATACGCATAACCATGAATCGTTTTCGAGTGAAGTGTTAATTCTGGGATGACTTAAATGATGTATCTTCAGTTGGCGTATGTCGTATTTTCACGTGCCGCCGCGGGACAGACATTCTACCATTACTTAGCATGGCGTTTGATGAACATTATCGTCAAATTATGGCGAGCATTCACTTAAACCTTTAATTTGAACAGTTACAGTTGCTTCAGCGCATTAGACTCTGAACTGCTCTGGTAGTTGGATTGTGTGGATTATTATTTTGGTCTGTGACTTTCAGGATATAGTGAACATTTTAGAGAGAATGGTTTTTGATTATGAAACCCAGACAATCTCCTATTTCCTCAGAGCTATAAGCTGTAGCTATAAGTGTATTTCTCAGAAGTGGGCACTAGGAATTCTAATTACAGGCTTCATGTTTTGCTAATCACTTTCTGGTTGCCAATATTGTAGTTAGAGAGCCAGTGTTGAGAACGGCAAACAACAGCATTAAATAAATAATAGGAACATTTTATATAAAATTACTCCACCCGCCGCCCCACATATGGTGCTAATCGGCCGGGAAAGACAAAACATCATGTATATAACAATATTCCACCCGCCGCCCCACATATGGTAATCGGCCGGGAAATGCATCTTTTCTACATTACATTCTACATTTTATATAACAATTAATTCCACCTGCCGCCCCACAACTGGATTGTAAGGCTTACCCTGGAGCAGATATAGACTCAGATGACAGTGTAGTATTGATGAAGAGTAGTTTGAGGTTTGAGAGACAACTCGGGAACAATCAATCTGCAAGGAAGTGGGACACGGAAGTACTAAGGAATGACGAGATACGCTTGAATTTCTCTAAAGCTATAGATACGGCAGTAAGAAATAGCTCAGTAGGCAGTACAGTTGCAGAAGAATCTACATCTATAAAATGGGCAATCACAGAAGTTGGAAAGAAAAACTTAGCTACAAAGAAGATAACTGCGGAGAAACTATGGGTAACAGAATGTTGTCTAGGAATCCTGCATACTCGGTTCGCTGGACAAACGATCAAACAACTCGTATTAATGAGTTTCATTACGACAAGTACAAAAACTTAACTCTGATGTGAGAATTCTTCTAGTCCTTTATACATGATCATCCGCAAGTTCAATTACACAGATGTGTCGCAAGCACAGGGCGACATACAAAATAATCAGTCTTCTTCAGAACAGACAAACACAAGTAACGCTTCTGGTCCTAGCGACCGCTACTAACAGCAGTCTGTCAGCTGAACTGCAGTGACTGCTGATCTCTAACTTTGCTACGTAGAGATCGCTAATGATGTTATGATGCGTCAGCTAATGAAGTGACGAACGTTGAAGCTGCTTTCGAAGTGAGCTGCCATCAGTAGGACGCGGTGCTTATGTCGCCTTCACCTAGGTTTTAGATTAGATGAGTACTTGTTCCGCAGATCATGAATACGACACTTCGTAATTATGTGGAACTTGTCAGGTTAATAAAAAGTGTCTATACAAGATATTACGTTAGACAAAATATTACGTGCCACTTTTTTTAGGTTGGGAGGTTGGGAAATTACCCGCTTACTATATCCAAAGATTCATCTAATGAGTGGAATGAGTTTCAATTAAGAAATTCTTTTAATTTACTTTTAAATGCTATATGGCTATCTGTCAGACTTTTGATGCTATTAGGTAAGTGACTAAAGACTTGTGTGGTAGCATAATTTACCCCCTTCTGAGACAAAGTTAGATTTAATCTTGAGTAGTGAAGATCATCCTTTCTCCTAGTGCTGTAGCCATGTACACTGCTATTAATTTTGAATTCTTTCGGATTGTTAATAACAAATTTCATAAGAGAATATATATATTGTGAGGCTACAGTGAAGATTCTTAGCTCTTTAAATGTCTGCAGGATGACTTGGATGAGTTCCAGCAATTATTCTGATCACACGCTTTTGTGCAATGAACACTCTTTTACTCAATGATGAGTGACCCCAGAATATGATGCCATACGAAAGCAGAGAATGAAAATAGGCGTGGTAAGCTAATTTACTCAGATGTCGCGTTGTCGTCCTGGAGGGAGATCGGTGAGCGAGCGACTGGCTGACCTGACCGCTTCTCACAGCCTCAGCTACTCTGTCGAGCCGACTGGCGTACCGGCGCTGACTACCCCGTAACACAGAAGACATACTTCAGTTGATCGACGGAAGAAGGAAGTACAAAAGTGTTCGGGGAAATCCAGGAATACATAAATACAGGTCACTGATGAATGAAATAAACTGGAAGTGCAGGGAAGCCAATACGAAATGGCTGCATCAAAACTAAGAAGAAATCGAAAAAGGAATGATTGTCGGAAGCGCTGACTCAGATATAGGAAAGTCAAGACACGTTCGGTGAAATTAAAAGGAAGGGTGGTAACATCAAGATTGCAACGGGAATTCCGCTATTGAATGCAGAGGAGAGAACGGATAATTGGAAAGGGTGCATTGAAGGCCTCCAGGAAGGGGAAGATCTGCCTGATGTGATATAAGAAGAAACGGGAGTCGACTTAGAAGATATGGGGGATCCAAAATTAGAATCAGAATTTAAGAAAGCTTTGGAGGACTTAAGATCAAATAAGGCAGAAGGGATGGATAACATTCCATCAGAATTTCTAGCATAATTGAGGGAAGTGCAACAAAGCGATTTTTCACATCGGTGTGTAGAAAGTTTGAGTCTGGTGACATAACATCTGACATTCGGAAAAATATCGTCCACACAATTCCGAAGACTGCAAGAGCTGACAATCAGCTTAATAGTTCATACATCAATGTTGCTAACAAGAATAATAAACAGAAGAATGGAAAATTGAGGATGTGTTAGATGAGGATCAGTTTGGCTTTAGGCAAGGTAAAGGCATCAGAGAGGCAATTCTGACATTGCGGTTGGTAATGGAAGCAAGACTACAGAAAAATCAAGAAAAGCTTATAGGATTAGTCGATCTGGGAAAGGCGTTCAACAATGTAAAATGGTGTAAGATACTAGAAATTGAGAAAAATACGGGTAAGCTACAGGGGAGACGGGTAATACACAATACATACAACAGCCAAGAGGCAACAATAAGAGTGGATGACCAAGAACTAAGTGCTCGTATTAAAAAGGATGTAAAACAGGGGTATAGTCTTTCGCCCCCTACTATTCAATCGGCACATCGAAGAAGCAGTGATAGAAATAAAAGGAAGATACAGGAGTGGAATTAAAATTCAAAGTGAAGGGTATCACGGATACGATTCGCTGACGGCATTGCTATCCCGAGTGAAAGTGAAGAATTACGTAATCTGCTTAATGGAGCCGGCTGGTGTGGCCGTGCGGTTCTAGGCGCTTCAGTCTGGAACAGCGTGGCCGCTACGGTCGCAGGTTCGAATCCTGCCTCGGGCATGGATGTGTGTGATGTCCTTAGGTTAGTTAGGTTTAAGTAGTTTTAAGTTCTAGGGGACTGATGACCACAGATGGTAAGTCCCATAGTGCTCAGAACCATTTGAAACATTTTTTTTTTGCTAAATGGAACGAACTGTGTAATGAATACAGAATACGGACTGAGAGTAAATCGAAGAAAGACAAACGTAATGCGAAGCAGCAGAAATGAGAACAACGAGAAACTTAACATCAGGAATGAGGGTCACGAAGTAGATGAAGTTAAGGAATTCTACTACCTAGTCAGTAAAATAACTAATGACTGACGGAGCAAGGAGGATATCAAAAGCAGACTAGCACTGGGAAAAGGGCATTCCTGGGCAAGAGAAGTCACCTGGTATCAAACATAGGCCTTAATTTAAGGAAGCAATTTCTGAGCATGTACTTACGGAGCACAGCATTGTACGGGAGTGAAATATGGATTGTGGGAAAACCGCAACAGAAGAGAATCGAAGTATATGAGATGTGGTGCTACAGACGAATGTTGAAAATCAGGTGGACTTGTAAGGTAAAGAATGAGGAGGTTCTGTGCAGAATCGGGGAAAAAAGGAATATATGGAAAAAACTGACAAGGTGAAGGGACAGGATGATAGGACATATGTTAAAACATCAGGGAATGACTTCCATGGTACTAGAGGGAGCTGTAGAGGGCAAAAACTGTAGATGAAGACAGGCAGAGATTGGAATACATCCAGCAATTAATTGTGAACGTAGGCTGCAAGTGTTACTCTGAGATGATGAGGTTGGTACAGGAGAGAAATTCGTGGCTGGCCGCATCAAGCCAGTCAGAAGACTGTTGACTCAAAAAACCTCATGTTTTTTTGGACATATGTGTTGAATGCAAGGCAGTATATTAACAAATAAGATTTTGAAATATTTGTGGAGTAAGAAGTCCACAACAAGCTGGGTCAACGAAGTAAAGAGGGATTCAGAAAGAAACACTATAAAAACAGAAGATATAAACAACGGAGAAGCCTTTCGTGAAGAAGTATTGAAAATGGAAGGATTCCAAGAGAGGGTAGCTAAAAAGACTGGTTCAAAATAGACCGAAGACAGACAGGAGTAACACGGTAAATTAGAAATTTGTGGTAAGTTCCTATGGGACCAAATTGCTAACGTCATCGGTCCCTATGCTTACACACTACTTAACTAAGTTACGCTAAGGACACACACACACACACACACACACACACACACACACACACACACACACACACACGGGAGGAGCCGCGCGAACCGTGGCAAGGCGCCCCCAGACCACGCGGCTACCCCACGCAAACATGGTGAAAGGATGAAAGCATACTGGAAGAAAAGAACGAAGAATTTAAATTAGAACGTAGTCCTCAGATGGCCTATTCGCAGTAAAAGAAATTTAAACAAATAGAAAAGTTCACTTTGTATTTTTGGACATATAATCTTTAGATTTTTAATCATGCAGTTATTGTTATAATTAACCTCAGAAAGTTTAGAGGATGTTGAAGGACGAATTCAAAACTTCTAAATATTCCAAAAATCGAGACATTCAAATTTGGTAATAAATTATTTACATTGTGACGGATCTCGCAAAATGGTGCAAGTAAATCTATTGCGTGTACTGACACTTTTCTGTAAGAAATTGTTCCGTCTGAACTTCGTTCTTGGTGATTTCTTACAGCATGATCGCAACAACTGAAACTTCGGAAAAGATAGAATTGGAATGACTAAATCACCAGGAAGTTATGAAATTACGTTAAAACGAATAACTATGTGTTTGTATTAAATAATGTTTCCAGACGACACGTAAGACTCTGAGCATTTATTAACTCTTTTTCTGTCACAGATATGAAACGTTCCTAGGTTTGTGCGTCGAAAGTCATTAAAACGGAGGACTGGCTCATCAACCACATTTACATTTATAGACAATTCCGACCAATTGCACAAAACCACTATTTATAATATCCTTTCCCATGTAAAAAAACCATAAATATAATCATTACATGTTTCTAAACAACTGAGTATATAAGTTCCAATTTTACACAGATTGACTATCAGTTGCAAACATTTTTTCAGAACCAAACCGAATAAGAAGAAGAACTGGAGTGAAATTAGCTTCTCCCTCTACAAGTAAAAACAATTCTTATTGTTAGTTACAAGGATGACTTCTGCCTTACAAAGGTGTGAGTGATAGATTCGTTATTTTTTCACATTTTGTCGTTCTTTGTTCCTTGTACATCTAAAACCTGCTCTATCTGGATAGTATTTTCCTCTCGTGGAAACTCTCGGAGAGATCATTCAAAATTGTGGCTGTTAGGTGTCTGTCACGTTACTTATGTTGTCGGTAGCAGAGCGTACAAAGAGAGTATTTTTTCTAATCAACTAACATAAAATTGTGATGTGGCGATATTGCCTACGTAAAATAACAAAATTCTTGTCCATTCCAATATATTCACCAGCGCTCGCAACAACGAAATAAATACACACATCAATAAAAAGTCATGGGAAAAAGACAAAACGTTATCAAATTGCGTTGAAATGTTGGCCTACCCTCTGACAGCAGAGCGGCGCATTACGGCGTGGAGAACCACACTGCGCGAAAGAGAACACTGCATATGTAGCGGGGGACGATACTGTTCCCCTCGATATAACTAAGATCTGTTGAGCATGGAGACTATTTAATACGAAATCCGCGCCGTGCACTAGTTACCATTGCCACACGCAAATGTCTCCGGAAATTTGTAACTGGATAAATGACTATCTGACAAATAGAACCCGGTACGTTATAGTCGTCTGCGAATGTTCTAAAGAAATGAAAGAAACATCGGAAAGGGCGAAATAAGAGCAACGGGACCGCTAACGTTATCAATTCACTTCAAAGATTTATTACGTAAGATCATCAGCACTGTAAGGTTGTTCACTGGCGACGATGTTGGCAACAGGAAGATTATTGCCGTTGGACTATCGTTAAGACTTGGAGAAAGACCAGGTCAAAATTTACGCTTGGTCTAATGAATTACAGCTTTCTTTAAATATTGTTAAATGTAAATATTAGTAACACAAGGAAAGAATCCTCTGACAACCAATTACACGATTGGTGGTGAAGATCTTGAACACGACACAACGTGTAAGTATTTAGGAGCTACAATAAGAAGTAATAAGAAATAGGGGGGTATCGTAAAGTAGTAGAGAAGAAGAATTGGAAACTTGCATTTGCAGGAAGGGATAAGTAGAGAGAGTACAAGAGGCTAGCGCGACTAATTCTAGTGTACTGTTTTAGCGTTAAGTCCTTATCAAACAGATATGACAACAAACCTCGAACGAATTCAAGGACACGCTGCTAGGATCGTAAGAGGCACGTACAGCATACATGCCAGAGTAACAGAAACGTTCTGGGAACTTGGAATCCTTCGAAGCAAAGCCTGTTAGGTAGACTCAGAGAAGAGGAAAACGGTGTGAAAATTCTGCTTCCATTGATGCATATCTCACTTAGCTGTCCTGAGAATAAGCGAAGAGAGAAATTAGGATGTGAACAAAGGCATACAAATAGTCATTTATTCCTCGCTTACTGTACTAACGGGACAGGACATGGAAATCAATATTAGTACGAAGTACCCTGCGCCATGCAGTGCACAATGGGTTGCGGAGTATATAGGTTGATGTGGTGTGTGCGTTAATATAAAAATTTCCGTCTGTGTGTAATCAGAGAGGATACAGTGCCTTAGTGCTTCGAAGAAAAGAAGCTTTTGTCGAATAAACTGTCTACGTTTAGGATGCATTACTAGTGCGAAACGCAGTTCCCACCTTTCTTTCTTCATTTCCCGATATCTTGCGCGCAGTTAACACAAGTAAAAAGGTAGATTCAGTATGAGTGTGTCTAAAATATTACCTAATTCTTGTCTGAATTTAATGCATTTGTTAAAACGAGTCTTTAGTCTAACGATGAAAAGCTAACCTTACAATCATCATCATCATCATCATCATCATCAGTTATCTGCTATATTAGCAGGTCCTTTGCCTCTCTATTTTCTGCGATCCATTGCTTCCTTCTTAAGGCTGCTGTATGTTGTACCGTCCATCATGTCAACCAGTATCTGGAATCTCTTCCTTCCTCGCTTCCTTCTCCCTTCTACATAACCTTCTAAAACTGTTTCTATCAGTCCGTCATTCTTTCTTAATATATGCCCAATCCAATTTCTTTTTCTTCTGTTTATTACATCTAGTAACTGCCTTTTCTCTTCCACTCTTCTCAATACCTCTTCATTTTTTACTCTGTCCATCCAACTTATTCTTTCCATCCTCTGCCATGTCCAGGTCTCAAAAGCCTTCAGCCTTTCTCTGTCGTTCTTCCTCATAGACGATGTTTCAGCGCCATATAGGAGAACACTCCATACAACACATTTTATGAGTCTCTTCCTGAGTTCTCTGTCCAGACCGCTGCAGAAAATTCTCCTTTTCTTATAAAACGCCTCTTTTGCCATTGCTATGCTTGTTTTAATTTCTGTGGTGCACTTCCAGTCGGTGTCTATCCTGCTTCCAAGATACTCAAAATTTTGCACCTGTTCTAGTATTTCTCCATTCAGCATAATTTTAATTTTTTTGTTTCCTCCTGGTGCCAATACTTTTGTTTTATTTGTGTTAATTTTCATTCCATATTTTTTTCGTTAGTTTCAATTGTGTCCACCAAATCCTGTAATTCTTTTTCCCCTGTGGCTAGAAGGACCATGTCATCAGCAAACCTCAAACACCCTACTCTTCTTCCTCCAATTTCTACACCTTTGTCATCTAATGAGCATTGGTCAATCATATTTACCAAGTAGAGGTTGAAAAGAGTAGGTGATAGACAGCATCCTTGTCTTGCTCCTTTTCCTAGTCCGATCCAGTTTGTACTTTCTCCTCTCACTTTAATTGAAACTTTTTGCTTAAGATATGAGTTTACAGCTCTTCTGGTTTTCCAGTCCACTCTTTTCCCTCATTATAGTCGCCAGCTTGTCCCAAACCACACTGTAAAGTGCCTTTTATACAGCGATGAAGCACATACGAGGGCCGTTCAGAAAGTAACCTCCGATTGATTTAAAAAAATACACCAAGTTAAATAAAAATATTTTAATATATACATCTTACAACTACATCTTTGCACTATTTTTCTACATAGTCTCCATAGCGATTGAGGCACTTATCGTATCTCTTCACAAGCTTTGAAATTCCTTCTGCATAAAAATCACCCGCTTGTGCCTGGAGCCAGCCTGTGACCGCATCTTTGAGCTCTTCGTCATCAAACCGCTGTGACCCGAGCCATTTCTTCAAATGCATGAAGAGGTGATAATCACTTGGCGCCAGGTCTGGGCTGTAAGGTGGACGGTTGATAACGTCCCACTTGAAGGACTCAAGAAGGGCCGTTGTTCTGCGAGCAGAGTGAGGACGGGCGTTATCGTGCAAAAAAACGATACCGGAAGTCAGCATACCACGGCGTTTGTTCTGTATAGCCCGTCGTAACTTTTTTATTGTTTCACAGTACACATCTTGATTAATGGTCGTACCACGTTCCATGAATTCAACCAACAACACCCCTTTGGCATCCCAAAACACCGTTGCCATCAGTTTTCTGGCAGAAAAATCTTGCGAGGCTTTTCTTGGTTTGGTAGGCGAATTTGAATGTGCCCACATCTTTGATTGTTCTTTTGTCTCAGGGTTCACGTACTTAATCCAGGTTTCGTCACCGGCCACGATTCTGTTTAACAATGGTTCTCCTTCGTCCTCATAACGTGACAGAAAGTCTAATGCAGAGCCCATTCTTTGAGTTTTGTGGTGGTCGGTAAGAATTTTGGGCACCCATCGTGCACAGAACTTACGGTAACCCAATCTTGCTGTCACTATCTCGTACAAGAGAGACTTAGAAATCTGTGGAAAACCAGTAGACAACTCCGACATTGAGAAACGTCGATTTTCACGAACTTTTGCATCAACTGTCTGAACGAGTTCGTCAGTCACCAATGATGGTCTACCACTCCTCTCTTCATCATGAACGTCTTCTCGTCCACTTTTAAATAAACGTACCCATTCACAGACAACTCCTTCACTCATAACTCTTGGTCCGTACACGGCACAAAGCTCACGATGAATAGCTGCTGCAGAATATCCTTTGGCTGTAAAAAACCTTATGACAGCACGCACTTCACATTTGGCGGGGTTTTCTATTGCAGCACACATTTCAAACTGCCACAAAAACTAAACTAGCGCAGGTACGACGTTCACTCGACCACGGCTTGATGCCGACTGACCTGTTGAGTGCGTGAACGCACAGATGGCGTCGCTACTCCCCCCACAACCCACACTGTGACCAATCGGAGGTTACTTTCTGAACCGCCCTCGTATATAGGTCTCTCCCTTTTTCAGTAAACCTTTCTCTCTAGATTCGTGGGAGCCCTATTGCATCTCTGGTGCCCGCATTCCGTCTGCTCCTCGCCAAGATTCTCCTCCATTACTTTTTCAAGTCTTTTATTAATTATTCTTAACATCACTTTTCTGCATGTGAAATGAGGCTGATTGTCCTCTGCTCACTGCATTTCCTGTTGCCTTGTTTTTTCGCTAATGGACTCATCACTGTTGTCAAAGTCCTCAGGCCATTCACCACTGTCATATATTTTATTACATAATCTCAATATTTCTCTTATTCCATCTTGGTTCAAGCATTTTAATATTTCTCCCGGTATTTTATCTGTACTTAGCGCTTTGCTATTTTTCATTGCAGCTTTGGCAGACTTTACTTCTCTCGTTATGATGGTTGGTCCTTTCTCGTCATCAGTTACACTGTTGTGTGATCAAAGTTCCAGAGTTTCTGGTTTGCTATTTGTGTCATATAGCTCTTTTAGATATTCTTCCCATCTCTGGAGGACATCATCACGATCTTTGTACACTACTTCTTTGTCTTTAAACTACATGTGTGAAAAGAAGACATTTAGTACCCAGATGTTCGTATAGTATAACTAAACGCCAAATTAAATCCTGGTATAGTTAGTTTGTTAATTACATGTTCTGTAAATAATTTGAACGATTCTTTTATCAAAATGATGTGGAACGAGTCAGTGAAAGGAATTTTTATACATGATTAGTGTGAATATTAATGAACTCACATTTTTCAGTCCTACTCATGATACTACACTTACAAACAAGGTTTTTCTTTACAGGGTGCAGGACTTTAAATAGAGTTTTGTCCATGGGATAGGAGTAGTTGTACAGGGAAAGTGATTTTAGTTTAGATTTAATATTTGCTTTGCTATCTGTCAGTCATTTAATGATACTGGCAAAATTTTTTGTTGCTCTATATTGAACTGTTTTGTGAGCTATTGTGAGCTTTAATAATGGGTACCGAATGTCATTTTCGTCTCTAGATTTGTTATGGACATCATTGCTTTTCTCAAATTATGATGGGGTTTTTATGAGAAATTTCATTTGCGAATATTTGTTTTGTGATGGTACAGTTAATATGCTAATTCCTTGAAGAGGTTCTTCTACGATGACCACATATGAATGACACACATTATTCTTACTGATAGCTTTTGTTCAATAAGTAATCTGTTTTCAAGTGGTGAGTTACTCAAGGAAGTAATTTCGTAAGACATTATTGAGTGGAAATATGAAGAATAGGCCAGGAAGCTGTTTTTTTGTTTCCAAGACTAGCAATCACACGAAGAGCAAACTAGCTGAAGTTAGCTGTTTAAGAAGCTCAGTAACATGCTTCTTCCAGCTCGATTTCTCATCAATATGTACACAAAAAATGTGGAGCATTCTACACAACACACATCAAAAAAATTTTGCATCACCTCGGTTCCGAGAGTTCTGGAACCTGTACAGAAAAATGGAATAGAGGTCAACATAAAAATCATTTCCGCCCTCTTTATTGTTCATGAAAACCACACATAGCATGTTGTATCACCATACAGCGAGACCTTCAGAGGTGGTGGTCCAGATTGCTGTACACACCAGTACCTCTTTTACCCAGTAGCACGTCCTCTTGCGTTGATGCATAGTATCCACAAGTTCATCAAGGCACTGTTGGTCCAAATTGTCCCACTCCTGAACGGCGATTCGGCGTAGATCCCTCAGAGTGGTTGGTGTGTCACGTCGTCCATAAACAGCCCTTTTTCAGTCTCTCATAGGCATGTTCGATAGGGTTCATGTAAACCTAAATAACCTAAGGACATCACACACATCCATGCCCGAGGCAGGATTCGAACCTGCGACCGTAGCAGTCGCGCGGTTCCGGACTGAGCGCCTAGAACCGCTAGACTACCGCGACAGTTGCTGCCTCGCTGTATCTCCTCCATGTCCGAACAACATCGCTTTGCTTCACTCAGAGACGTCCGGACATTTCCCTTGTTGAGAGCCCTTCCTGGCGCAAAGTAACAATGCGGACTCGATAGAACCGCGGTATTGACCGTCTAGGCATGGTTGAACTAGAGACAACACGATCCGTGTACCTCCTTCCTGATGGAATGACTGGAACTGATCGGCTGTCGGACCCCCCTCTGTGTAATAGGTCCTGCTCATGCACGGTTGTCTACATATACTCCTGGAAATTGAAATAAGAACACCGTGAATTCATTGTCCCAGGAAGAGGAAACTTTATTGACACATTCCTGGGGTCAGATACATCACATGATCACACTGGCAGAACCACAGGCACATAGACACAGGCAACAGAGCATGCACAATTTCGGCACTAGTACAGTGTATATCCACCTTTCACAGCAATGCAGGCTGCTATTCTCCCATGGAGACGATCGTAGAGATGCTGGATGTAGTCCTGTGGAACGGCTTGCCATGCCATTTCCACCTGGCGCCTCAGTTGGACCAGCGTTCGTGCTGGACGTGCAGACCGCGTGAGACGACGCTTCATCCAGTCCCATACATGCTCAATGGGGGACAGATCCGGAGATCTTGTTGGCCAGGGTAGTTGACTTACACCTTCTAGAGCACGTTGGGTGGCACGGGATACATGCGGACGTGCATTGTCCTGTTGGAACAGCAAGTTCCCTTGCCGGTCTAGGAATGGTAGAACGATGGGTTCGATGACGGTTTGGATGTACCGTGCACTATTCAGTGTCCCCTCGACGATCACCAGTGGTGTACGGCCAGTGTAGGAGATCGCCCCCCACACCATGATGCCGGGCGTTGGCCCTGTGTGCCTCGGTCGTATGCAGTCCTGATTGTGGCGCTCACCTGCACGGCGCCAAACACGCATACGACCATCACTGGCACCAAGGCAGAAGCGACTCTCATCGCTGAAGACGACACGTCTCCATTCGTCCCTCCATTCACGCCTGTCGCGACACCACTGGAGGCGGGCTGCACGATGTTGGGGCGTGAGCGGAAGACGGTCTAACGGTGTGCGGGACCGTAGCCCAGCTTCATGGAGACGGTTGCGAATGGTCCTCGCCGATACCCCAGGAGCAACAGTGACCCTAATTTGCTGGGAAGTGGCGGTGCGGTCCCCTACGGCACTGCGTAGGATCCTACGGTCTTGGCGTGCATCCGTGCGTCGCTGCGGTCCAGTCCCAGGTCGACGGGCACGTGCACCTTCCGCCGACCACTGGCGACAACATCGATGTACTGTGGAGACCTCACGCCCCACGTGTTGAGCAATTCGGCGGTACGTCCACCCGGCCTCCCGCATGCCCACTATACGCCCTCGCTCAAAGTCCGTCAACTGCACATACGGTTCACGTCCACGCTGTCGCGGCATGCTACCAGTGTTAGACTGCGATGGAGCTCCGTATGCCACGGCAAACTGGTTGACACTGACGGCGGCGGTGCACAAATGCTGCGCAGCTAGCGCCATTCGACGGCCATCCCCGCGGTTCCTGGTATGTCCGCTGTGCCGTGCGTGTGATCATTGCTTGTACAGCCCTCTCGCAGTGTCCGGAACAAGTATGGTGGGTCTGACACACCGGTGTCAATGTGTTCTTTTTTCCATTTCCAGGAGTGTATTTGGGCGGGTTTAGTGACATCTCTGAACAGTAAAAGGGACTGTGTTGTTGTACAATATCCATTGTCAACGTATATCTTCAGGAGTTCTGGGAACGGTGGCGATGTAAAATCTTTTATGATATGTGTTTATACACACAGGCACATAGGCAGTGATTTTGAATGGTTTTTTGAAATTATAATTTTGATTGCGACAATACCTACCCACATTCACCTTGCTGGTGGTAAGTAGGGCGATGCTCATAATCTGCTCTCTTATTAAATTTTCGGTAATGACCTTCTAGTCGCAGCCGGCCACGGTGACCGAGCGGTTCTAGGCGCTTCAGTCCGGAACCGCGCGACTGCTACGGTCGCAGGTTCGGATCCTGCCTCGGGCATGGATGTGTGTGATGTTCTTAGGTTAGTTACGTTTAAGTAGTTCTAAGTTGTAGGGACTGATGACCTCAGAAGTTATGTCCCATAGTGCTCAGAGCCATTTGAACCTTCTAGTCGCAACTGTTTGGACCAGTTTTTATCGTTTAGGAGAGTATTGTGCGTCTTGTTGCTAAGCATATGCTGAGATACTGGCGTTTCGTTTTCCAGATCCCACCTGCCAGCAGCATTATTGTTATCTTAGATGGGAGTCGCTCGTGAGTAAAATTTAAGTGTTTGTCAATTGGAATTCACGGCTACCGTATAGGAACATAGAATTCTGGTCGGCGGCAATTGTGTCTCTGGGCTTTAGTGTTAATAATGTACATCAAAGTAATAAGAGGACACAGGCCCTCAACAACATTATCTCAAGAATAAATGGTGATTTTGCCAGGATAGCGTGTTATTTATTGAGTTGCGTACGAACCTCTTCCTCAGTTGTGTGACTGAAAAGAGCAATTACGCCACACAGTTTGGAGCGCAGTATAAGTACGACTGCAGACCAGGTAAGGACAGGTACGTTTCAACAGGTGGAAGGTGTGTGGGTGGACTAACGGTACGCAGAGCTGAAAGGTAGCTCTCTCTTATGACTCGATCACCCACCCCATTTAATTCACCTCTTATGGTTGCAGATAGTTCTAACATACGCTGCAGCTGTGCTTTAGCCGTATTCCTCCTATTTGTTTACGCCGATTTATAAATTGTTAACGGCCGTTCAGTTTGCGGTTCTCCTCCGTAGTGTGTGCATAATGGCCGAAAAACAAACGACATTATAAACGAGTATTCCCTGTAGTTTCTGGTAATGTGGCGCCGGCTTATGCATCACATTGGACGGTCGGTAGATGGAGCATGTTCTGCGTAAGGTACTTACATTTTGGAGAGCATCTGTTGTAAGATGCATTACTATCAAGGATTTGTGCCCGGTTTAAGTGAATATCATCTTTAAAGATGATGCGCACCATTTGTTTAAGAGTCTGTATTCTCGTTCACTCTTGGATGCGATCCTGTGTGGAGTTAGCTAGTCAGCAGAGAGCTCGTGTGCTGAGTTGAACCGACCCTGCCCGGGGCTGTACTGTGTGGTACACATCTCTGCCGGCAAGTTCAGACTTAATTTCCCTCGATACCAACTTACGCTCGATTCCCTGAGGCCCAGTTCGAAGCTGAGAAGCCGTTTCAACCCAACTTCTTCCAGTACTGGATGCAGCACGCAGACACTTCCGACTCGACTTTCAGGAAACTTCTCCCCCTTTAATCCCTCCAGTGAAACTTTGATAGTTGGCGAACTGTCGCCATTGGAGACAAGCAGTACCACTAAGCGCGCACTCTAAGCAGTCTATCGGCGAGGAACAGCTGAATCGGTACAAATAGTGACATCGACAGTTTGTGTGCTTTCTGGTCGCTGCTACCTTTAGCTAGCCAAGGGGTGATAAAAAAAATTCCCGTCTGAGGGCATTTTAAAATCAAGCTTCTGTTTTCTTCTTGTCTGAGCTTTACCGTGGACGTTTACCTACCATAAAAGCTTACATCCCACGCAAATGCTTTCTGAAATATTCGATGTTAAACTTCTATTTTTCAGAAATACTTTCCTTGCCGTTGCCAGTCTGCATTTTGTATAGTCAAAAGTGGCCATCGTTCGTTACTCTGGTGCCCAATTAGAAAACTCATCTACTGCTCAGTGTCATTTCCGAATTTAAATCCTTTAGTGCCGTTGATTTTATGCGACTACATACCATTGTTCTTGTTTTATTTTTGTTGATATTCTTGTTACTGATACTCATGTTATAACCCTGGTTTCTTTTACTACTCTTTAAGTTATGAATAACTACCAGCTTGCTGTATGGTATCCCTTCTTACCAACATATAAGGGGCGATCAAAAAGTTTCCGTTTGAGGGCGTTGCTGCAACGTACATGCAACGTAGGGCGACTCCGATGCGGGTATCTAAGCACCGACATCTACCTAGGCAAGGAATTAGTGTGCCATTCGTTCCTTTCCGACCTGCATGCTGCGAATGAGGAAACGTAAACTATGGCGGCGTTATTACCAATGGTGTCCAATCAGGACCAACGTGCTGTTATTCTTTTGTTGGATACCGAAGGACAAACACTGGTAGTCATCCATAGGAGACTGAAGAATTCGTGTGGATCAGGATGGTTATCGAAAACCATCGCTGTGGAATGGTGCACCAATTGGTGCTGCTGCTTCATAATATCACACGACCTCACACCCCAAATGTCATAACCTAGAAGTTACGTCAAATCAAGTGTGAGTCCTGATCTTTCTCCATGCGATTATTACGCCTTCGGTCCCTTAAAAAAGGGCCTGAAGGGTCGACTATTTCTGTCCGACGAAGATATGCAGCAGGCAGTTATCGACTGCTTCAAGCAGCAGAACACGGTGCTTTACCTAACGGGTATCATCAACGTGGTGCGCCGATGTCATGATTGTCTCAATGCCCACGGCGATTTTGCCTCATTGGTACACCGATTCTGGACTGTATGGCCTTCGAAAAGAAACTTTTTAATCGCCCCTTATGTTATGTGTAACTGAGTTTCAGACCATGTCATTTCTTGATATGTTGTACTTCAAAAGCATTGTTGTTGTTTGCTGGCTAAAGTTGGTACCGATGCGAAAATAAATTAACTTAGAATTCTGCAGATTTAGCTACCACCGGCAGCCACTCGCCGAAAGTTCTCTTAGACTACACGTGTAGTACTTTTATAAATGGATGTTGTACCGACCACAGAACCAGGATGCCGATATGAGTTTCGAAACACAAAGCACAAAGTAAATAGTGGAAACACATTGTACCTGGGATATATCGAAGATTTTTTTTTTGAAACCCAGTTGTTTATTATCTGCAGATTTCTCTAACAGAACACCTTTACACTGTATCCGATATCTTCTATTCTCCATCGTTCATCGTCACGATAGCCAGTACACGTCCGAACTCCGTCATTTGTTGTGGTAAGCGATTCCCATACTCCTCTGTAATCGCCTATCAGGAATTTAAATGGTTCAAATGGCTTTAAGCACTATGGGACTTATCTTCAGAGGTCATCAGTCCCATAGACTCAGAAGTACTTAAACCTAACTAACCTAAGGACATCGCACACATCCAGTCCCGAGGCAGGATTCGAACCTGCGACCGTAGCAGCAGCGCCGTTCCGGACTGAAGCGCCTACAGGAATTTAACTACGACAATTTGTCACTCTGGAGCAGACAAGCAATAGAATGAAATGCATTGTTGATGCACCTCAGTCATGACTATTAACAGTACGACTCGTCTGCGGTGTTGTTGACTTCGTTACCATAGTTGGCAGTCGGGTATTCGGCTTATAGGTTAAAAAGATGTTCCAAGTTCGAACGTAAATCCTGTGCATGGAACTTGTTATATCCTTAACCAATGCCAAACATGTCTGAGAATACTGTGAAATATATCTCGCAGACGCAGCAAGTACAGGAAGAACAATCTGTAGTACAGCTCAAAGCAAAATGTTGAACTTGGGTTATGTGTAAAAGTCCACGGGTACAAGTTCACAGATACACTACTTGAAAATCAACGATTTCTCGTATACTAGCTGAATGATTTAAAGAAACAGTCCAAGTATTGTGTGTTTATCTCCTAAAAAGACTCACACTTATTCACAAGCCAGCCTGGCCGACAGGACCGCATCTAGGATATACAATGTTGAGAAAAATCATCTGACAAGCCGAAACAATAGACATCTCTACTCGATGTGAGAGGCCAGCAACAGCTGCCCTTCATGACTGAACACGCTCTGTTTAAAAGACAGTACGATGTATGTCAACATTATAAATCAGAGAGCATTGACCAACAATATTGTAATTAGAATTATATTAATACCTTCAGCTGCTAATGGGCGTTGGTATATATCAACGGGGACAGGTGAAAATGTGTGGCCCGACCGGGACTCGAACCCGGGATCTCCTGCTTCCAGGGCAGACTCTCTATCCATATGAGTCACAGAGGATAGCGTGACTGCAGGGACTATTTCGCGCGCGACCCACATTCTCACCTTGTATGTCCACACTACATTCGTAGTGTCCCACCCCAACACACTCATTACTCGTGGAATTCGGGTAATATTTGTGCATCCACACACGAGGAGGAGGTCATGGCCGGTGTTGCCAAAACTATATACTTACATGGATATGGTGCCTGTTCGGACATGTTGAATAATGTCCGAAAGAACACACCATATCCATAAAACTATAACAATATTGTAGGTTAAAGGCTATATTTAAATATAAATAAACAAAATAGAATAAATTTTATATACCGTCCATTACGGAAAGATAGTTTGATTTGCAATCAGTATTTATAAGTATTAGATATAATGGTGGTTTGGCAATATTATGGGTGAAATTTAAAAATAAAAATTTCAACTTTATTCTGTAACATAAAATAACAAGCATTTGCCGTTCATGATTCATTTTCAGTTTGTTCAAACTTGGTTTCTTGCACTAAAATCTATCTGTGATGCATGCCTGTGGAGCGGGTGCTATTTTGACGTGAGTGCATTAGTTAATGCAGGATTTGTTAGAATTTAAATTATTAAAAATAGTATTAATTAAAATGTATGTAGTTTTACTTGCATTCTATTTGACAACCTCCTTCATCTGCAGTTGCAGTAACTCTGGTAAGTGATTTTGTCAAAATTTTGTTTGCAATATACGCAAATCGGAACCTGTTTATTTTCAAAGATCGGACATTTTATTAGTGCTTTCTGACGTTGCCACTGTCATCAAAACAGTGTGGTTTCTTTGTAACTCACCATCGGTTGTTCCAGCGGCATTGCACCATTGTAGCATGTGAGGCAATGGGTGAGTTGTGGCGCCCTGGAAATATTTCGTGAGCGGTCTAAGGCGCTGCAGTCATGGACTGTGTGGCTGGTCCCGGCGGAGGTTAGAGTCCTGCCTTGGGCATGGGTGTGTGTGTTTGTCCTTAGGATAATTTAGGTTAAGTGGCGTGTAAGCTTAGGGACTGATGACCTTAGCAGTTAAGTCCCATAAGATCTCACACACCTGTGTTCTTGTTGGAAATACTTAAAGTTCAGAGTTGGCGGCCACCACTGGGGCCACTCAGCAAGCTGCTGCTTGTTAGCAAACGTGTGAGGCCGCACAGTGGCTGGACCACGTGGTCCAACCGACCACGTGGCTGGGAATTCCATGGTGGTGTGTTGATGGAGACACGCCGGGAGTGCCAAAGATGGTGGACTTTGTTAAACCTTAATGGCAGACGTTTCACAGTTCGTATAGAAATCAATAGCAGCCAGACGAATCATGATGCATCAAAAAGAAAGATGTACATTGTCATTATTTGTACGACGATTCTGATGGTGTAATCAGATTTTGAATATATTTATTAGTTTAAAGTGTAGTATCTGACGCTAAATTATACAAGTACCACCCAGCAACGGATTTCCAAAATATAAACGATTCATCCGATTTTGTCGTTCGACATGTCTTTAGAAACCTATCAGTGTAAACCTAAATTGGTATAAGTTACAGGCGTGTAACTTGAATAGCACATGAGTTAATGGAGGTCAAATTGGCCGATTACTATCGATTGCGTCAAGCCATAAGTACTCCACAGTTACACGAGAAAACGGTAGCAGCATGCTTATAAATATATTAATTCATCTATGTCTTTGTTTATATCAGATATGTACTATTCATGAAGAAATTGGCCAATTATTTACTGTGTTTTAGAAAGTACAGAGACATTAGGCTACTGGCTTACTTCTGTTCTGTTCCTTTGATACATGTTTAATTTGTTTATGTATTTACTAATGTGTGTTAGAGCGTGTTTTTGGTCCAGCCGTAGAAATATTTATTTAATTACAAGTTATTCAAATGTAAGTCCAGTATTTGGAATGTTTCATTATGTTTATGAGTGTGCGTTAGCTTGGAGACAGGGCGGGAGCGCTCTAGCCAATCACAGCGATCGTTCCAAAAAGGACACGTGGGGAGACGGTATGGAAGTAGGGGAGGAGCATCGTTCAGAGAGGACAGGGGGGTTCTGGGGAGTGTGGGAGAGGACACGGGAGAGTGCTGGACGTGAAGGCGCGACGTATAGTCGCAGGAAAGTCTTCGAGAGTGGAGCAGTTTTGCGCGTGGTCACGGGAGATAGAAATATTTCGTAGTGCCGACTTGTGCACTTGGGATTTTCGTGGCTTCTGCAGTGAAGACGTAGTATGCGTTCAGAAGTGAATATCTCGCGACATATGTTGTTGTTCATGACTAATTACATGAAGTAGGAATCTATTTTTTCCCTATTATTCAACTTATATTTTATTTAATTGCTGGACCATCGACACCTGTAGGTGTTTTACAGTAATGAAGAGCATTCTTAAAGGTACTTCTGCTATCGCACCCATAATTTAAAGTCGTTAAAGTAGTACCTGCAGAATTTACTTCATTGCAATCCTTCATTTATAAATTTCAATATAACATTCAAAATTCGCAATTGCCGAGTGTTAGGAACCTTCGACCACTCTATTCATGTGTACATTCATATTGTATACTGTAGACTTGACAGTATTTGGCTTGTAATGCGGCAACTACGTATCCCAGCCCCTAGACAACGAAACCAACCAAAACTTTTAATATTTCAACTTTTACTCAGAGGGTACGTAGTTGAGGGCCACCTCATTTTTTTGTTTTTGAAAGCCCGCAAGCATTGTCTAATGGTGGAATGAGAGCAACCTATATATTCGCGGCACGAAACCAGGTCGGATTCCAAAATTATTCAGAATCTCACAGTTCTCCTTTATTGTTTCTACGACAATTTAAATATCTTTGCATTCACGCAAAATCAAATGCTCCAAGTTCTTACGCCTTGTCTCTTTCTTTGCAGGTGAGTAACGCCGTTTCTTGGACAGGATCTTGGTAGAAGCACGTGTAGTGGTGAGTGGGGCGTGCATCGCTGCAGCGAGTCCCCGCTGCTCTCCACGGCACTATCTGGTCTAGTCGCCGCTCTCTGCTTCAGCTCTCTACATAATACACTACCGGCCATTAAAATTGCTACACCAAGAAGAAATGCCGATGATAAACGGGTATTCGTTGGACAAATATATTACACTAGAAGTGACATGTGATTACATTTTCACGCAATTCGGGTGCATAGATAGTGAGAAATCAGTACCCAGAACAACCACCTCTGGCCGTAATAACGGCCTTGATACGCCTCGGCATTGAGTCGAACAGAGCTTGGATGGCGTGTATAGGAACAGCTGCCCATGCAGCTTCAACACGATACCACAGTTCATCAAGAGTAGTGACTGGCGTATTGTGACGAGCCAGTTGCTCGGCCACTATTGACCAGATGTTTTCAATTAGGGAGAGATCTGGAGAATCTCTGGCCAGGGCAGCAGTCGAAAATTTTCTGTATCCAGAAAGGCCCGTACAGGACCTGCAACATACGGTCGTGCAGTATCCTGCTGAAATGTAGGGTTTCGCAGGGATCGAATGAAGGGTAGAGCCACGGGTCGTAACACATCTGAAATGTAACGTCCACTGTTCGAAGTGCCGTCAATGCGAACAAGAGGTGATAGAGACGTGTAACCATCTAACATTCTGCGTGGTGTCTGTCTGTTCCATATCGTGTCTCCCTACCACGTTCGCGAAACGACGCTCTGAGCGTGATTTTAGGGAATTGACTAGTTTGAACCTGGGACCTGTTGCTGGTAAGGAGACGCCAGACCACACATGACATGTAGAATTCAGAAGAGTTCAGTGAGACTAGCGATGATATAACCAAATACTTAATGATTTCAGCGTCAGCTCCACTGCACACCCTGTAAAAGAATTTTAATTTAGTGGAAGGGGTTCAAGGCTTTCCTATTTTTAGTTAGCTGGTAAAATAACGTCGAAAAAGCAGTTAAGTTTACCATTGGAAATTTTATTCTACTCACAAAACATTGTTTATAAATTGCACTATTGATAAAAGGAAATGTTTTACTACAGGATGGTAAAAACCAACTGCGTTCAACAAAAATGTGAACGAATGTTACCTGAATGGGTTTCCAAGTTCCACAATGGATCGAAGGATGACCTATGCCATATCACATCTATAATCTAGGTTTAAATTAAGTTTCACAAGAGAGAAAACTATCAAAATGGTCTACAGTGACCCTCAATTATCTTTAATTACTTATCTAACTTGTCGTAAATTACAGTGGCTGATGTGGCTTCTCAATAACTACACTCCTGGAAATTGAAATAAGAACACCGTGAATTCATTGTCCCAGGAAGGGGAAACTTTATTGACACATTCCTGGGTTCAGATACATCACATGATCACACTGACAGAACCACAGGCACATAGACACAGGCAACAGAGCATGCACAATGTCGGCACTAGTACAGTGTATATCCACCTTTCGCAGCAATGCAGGCTGCTATTCTCCCATGGAGACGATCGTAGAGATGCTGGATGTAGTCCTGTGGAACGGCTTGCCATGCCATTTCAACCTGGCGCCTCAGTTGGACCAGCGTTCGTGCTGGACGTGCAGACCGCGTGAGACGACGCTTCATCCAGTCCCAAACATGCTCAATGGGGGACAGATCCGGAGATCTTGCTGGCCAGGGTAGTTGACTTACACCTTCTAGAGCACGTTGGGTGGCACGGGATACATGCGGACGTGCATTGTCCTGTTGGAACAGCAAGTTCCCTTGCCGGTCTAGGAATGGTAGAACGATGGGTTCGATGACGGTTTGGATGTACCGTGCAGTATTCAGTGTCCCCTCGACGATCACCAGTGGTGTACGGGCAGTGTAGGAGATCGCTCCCCACACCATGATGCCGGGTGTTGGCCCTGTGTGCCTCGGTCGTATGCAGTCCTGATTGTGGCGCTCACCTGCACGGCGCCAAACACGCATACGACCATCATTGGCACCAAGGCAGAAGCGACTCTCATCGATGAAGACGACACGTCTCCATTCGTCCCTCCATTCACGCCTGTCGCGACACCACTGGAGGCGGGCTGCACGATGTTGGGGCGTGAGCGGAAGACGGCCTAACGGTGTGCGGGACCGTAGCCCAGCTTCATGGAGACGGTTGTGAATGGTCCTCGCCGATACCCCAGGAGCAACAGTGTCGCTAATTTGCTGGGAAGTGGCGGTGCGGTCCCCTACGGCACTGCGTAGGATCCTACGGTCTTGGCGTGCATCCGTGCGTCGCTGCGGTCCGGTCCCAGGTCGACGGGCACGTGCACCTTCCGCCGACCACTGGCGACAACATCGATGTACTGTGGAGACCTCACGCCCCACGTGTTGAGCAATTCGGCGGTATGTCCACCCGGCCTCCCGCATGCCCACTATACGCCCTCGCTCAAAGTCCGTCAACTGCACATACGGTTCACGTCCACGTTGCCGCGGCATGCTACCAGTGTTAAAGACTGCGATGGAGCTCCGTATGCCACGGCAAACTGGCTGACACTGACGGCGGTGGTGCACAAATGCTGCGCAGCTAGCGCCATTCGACGGGCAACACCGCGGTTGCTGGTGTGTCCGCTGTGCCGTGCGTGTGATCATTGCTTGTACAGCCCTCTCGCGGTGTCCGGAGCAAGTATGGTGGGCCTGACACACCGGTGTCAATGTGTTCTTTTTTCCATTTCCAGGAGTGTATATAACAGAAAAATCATAGTTTCAGATTTTTACTTCAAGTGGCAAATGTGAACACCATGAGCATTAATT
Organism: Schistocerca piceifrons; assembly: GCF_021461385.2. NCBI lineage: Eukaryota > Metazoa > Arthropoda > Insecta > Orthoptera > Acrididae > Schistocerca > Schistocerca piceifrons. The sequence continues at coordinate 254,347,760 of NC_060143.1, read as the reverse complement.
GACGATCGACACTAATATTACGTAAAGGGGATGTAACAGATGAGACTTCTGCAGTTCTGTGTGAAGCCTTACGCGCTCAAAAATGCGGCATCGCGTGCGTTCATTACCTTGACAGTGTTCGTCAGGGGGCGGCGGCGGCTGGCGCAGCTCCGTCCAGCTCGCTCTCTCAGAAGCAACTCTCTCCTAACTTTTCCTTACTAAAATTTACCGAAGTTCGTTTATAAACAACTATCTGGCTGTGTTTTCATCTGACCAATCAGGGTCTCAATGTTAACCTTAAGCTCCGCCTACAAAAATTCAGTCTATCCAATGAGAAACGTTATAATTTTCGTGGTGGGGCAATGTTTTTAAAGTTTGCAACGTAACAGACGCGAAAAAGTCTCACGCTAAAACTTGCAGCTGGTGTGGTCCTTTTAGCGTTATCGTTAGATCTATACTGTTCTTCTGGAGGGCTCTAGCTTTTAACATAGGCTGGGGGGTGGTCCTAACGTAACAGAGACGCGAAAAAGTCTCACGCTAAAAACTTGCGGGTGGTGTGGTCGTAGCGGTTAGCTGGCGACGTGGGTGTCCGTCCCTTATCGTAAGGCCTTCTCGCTTAACACGGTTCTGCTCTCGCCTTCTGTTCTCGTTTCTCCCCTCGGAACTGCGTCTGTCTCACGGTGGGAAGGTACGACATGCATTTAGGCATTCTTGTGTTAGTCTGTGGTATTCCATTTGCTCACTCGTTACTCGTATTAATTTGGTTAATTTGATGTCACGATTTATTCGGAGCTATGTGACAAACTACTGGATTTGCTTATCATGTCAGGGTTTTCATGGAAGGTTTTGGATTTGCCTGACACCTTACAACCAGTGGCACCCCATACCATCACACTGGGTGATACGCCAGTATGGCGATGACGAATACACGCTTCCAATGTGCGTTCACCGCGATGTCGCCAAACCCGGATGCGACCATCATGATGCTCTAAACAGAGCCTGGATTCATCCGAAAAAATGACGTTTTGCCACTAGTGCACCCAGGTTCGTCGCTGAGTGCACCATCGCAGGCGCTCCTGTCTGTGATGCATCGTAAAGGGTAACCGCAGCCGTGGTCTCAGAGTTGATAGTTCATGCTGCTGCAAACGTCGTCGAACTATTCGTGCAGATGGTTGTTGTCTTGCAACCGTCCCCATCTGTTGACTCAGGCATCGAGACGTGGCTGCACGATCCGTTACAGCCATGCGGATAAGATGCCGGTCATCTCGACTGCTAGTAATAAGATGGCGTTGGGATTCAGCACGGCGTTCCGTATTTCCCTCCTGAACCCACCGATTCCATATTCTGCTAACAGTCATTGGATCTCGACCAACGCGAGCAGCAATGTCGCGATACGATAAACCGCAATCGCGATAGGCTACAATCCGACCTTTATCAAAGTCTGAATCGTGATGGTACGTATTTCTCCTCCTTACACGAGGCATCACAACAACGTTTCACCAGGCAACGCCGGTCAACTGCTGTTTGTGCATGAGAAATAGGTTGGAAACTTTCCTCATGTTACTACGTTCTAGATGTCGCCACCGGCGCAAGCCTTGTGTGAATGCTCTGAAAAGCTAATCATTTGCATATCACATCATCATGTCGGTTAAATTTCACGTCTGTAGCAAGTCATCTTCGTGGTGTAGCAATTTTAATGGCCAGTAGTTTACATGTCTTACACTAATGAGACTAATACATGGTAATGCAAGCACGAGCATGAGTTTTGGAGCATGAGTATCATTAGCGTGTTACTTCACGACGAGCTACGTGTACTTCTACCAAGGACTCTTGATGTTGTTTGGCCTATACACGGACTGGAGGTGTACGCTGGATTCACTCTGAGATCCAATGCGAATGGATGTATTTAATGAGCATGTATAAATCATGTCGGAACACTATAAGGAAACTTGAGACGTCATCAGAACTGTTCTGTGCATAACAGTAATGCAACTGATACACACTGAGATGACAAAAGCCGCGGGACACCACCTAATGTCGTGCAGGACCCCCTTTTGTCCGGCGTTGTGCAGCAGTTCAACGTGGAATGAACTCACCAAGGCGTCGTGAGTCCCCTGCGGAAATACTGACCCACGCTGCCTCTATGTTAGTGTTACTGGTGCAGGACTTTGTGCACGAACGGACCTCTAGATTATCTCCCATTCATGTTCGATGTGATTCATGTCGGACGATCTAGGTAGCCAAATAATTCCCTCGAATTGTCGACTGTGTTCTTGAAACCGTTCGCGAATAATTGTGGCCCTATGATATGCCACACTAAAACCTATAAAAATTCCTTTCTTTGGGTGCACGAGGTTCATGAATGACTGAAAATGTTCGCAAAGTACCCGAACATAACCATTTCCAGTCTGTTCACTTTGGCCAGAGAACGAAGTCCAGTCCATGTAAACACAGCCTCCACCATTTGGAGCCACCACCAGACTGCACAATGCACGTTTTGCAACTTAGGTCCATGGCTTCGTGCGGTCTGCGCCACATACGGATCCTACCATTAGCTGCCGGCCGAAGTGGCCGTGCGGTTAAAGGCGCTGCAGTCTGAAACCGCAAAACCGCTACGGTCGCAGGTTCGAGTCCTGCCTCGGGCATGGATGTTTGTGATGTCCTTAGGTTAGTTAGGTTTAACTAGTTCTAAGTTCTAGGGGACTAATGACCTCAGCAGTTGAGTCCCATAGTGCTCAGAGCCATTCCTACCATTAGCTCTTACAACTGAGATCGGGGCCCATCTGACCAGGCCACTGTTTTCCAGTCGTCTGTGGTCCGACAGATATGGTCACGAGCCTGCCAGAGCCGCTGCAGGCAATGTTACACTCTTAGCAAAGGCATTCTTGTCGGTCACATGCTGCCATAATCCAGTCACACCAAATTTCGTCGCACGTCCTAACGGATACGTTTGTCGTACGTCCCAGATTGATTTCTGTGATTATTTCACGCAGTGCTGCTTGTCTGCTAGCGCTGTCAACTGTACCCAAACGCCGCTACTCTTATAGTGAAGTGAAGTCCGTCTGATATGGCGTTGTCCGTGGTGTGAGGTAAAGCCTGAAATTTGGTATTGTCGGCACACTCTTGACACTGTGGACCTCGAAATAGTGAATTCGCTAACGAGTTTCGAAGCTTAATGTCCCATGCTCCAACTACCACTCCGCGTTCAAAGTCTCTTATTTCCCATCGTGCGGCCATAACCACGTTGGAAGTCTTTCCACATGAGTCACCTGAGTAAACGTAATAGCTCCGCGAATTCACTGCCATTTCATTCCTTGTATACGCGATACTAAAGCCTTCTGTACATGTGCTTATTGATATCCAATGACTCTTTTAGCCTCAGTGTACTACGTTAGGCTAGTAGCCAGTGCCATGTCGGTCGACTGAAGTCAGTCAGTTATCGACTTTGTGCATAATCGATTCATATGCATGAGAGTCAGCAAGTAATTGGAATTACATCAAACTGCGAACAAGGGTGAGCGTCTGCTGAACTGATGGACCGCGGTAGACACTTCCGGTTCAAAAGGGAACCAGTCTGGCGTACCGTACAAGTACTCTGGTACTCATGCACTCACTACACCATGTTGCTACGAAATCGCATCGAGTATGGTTTGAAGCAAATCCTCGCAAATCACCTAATCTGGCTCCCAATTGACAAATGTGGCTTAACATCGAACCTGGATTGGTGAAGATGGCACAGCCCCGAACGATCTACATCAACATATATACTCTACAATCCACGGTACAGCGCATGGCGGAGGGTGCTAAATAGCATTGTTATCTACTTTCCGCCTCTGCAGTCCAGTACTGAGAAACGGAAAAATGTTTTATACGCCACTGAAGGCTCTCGGTCGCATTGTCTTCTTAGAATACACGGTCTTCAAAGTTACGCGAGTTTCGCGAGAACTAAGTCGTCTTTCATCCAAGAATTACCATGTAAATATGGAAAGCACTTCTGTTGAACTTTCATATGGGCCTTAACGATTCGTTACGATCAGAGTAGCGCGTCTTTGAATGCGTTTTATGTTTACTGTCATGTCTGCTTCATAAGAACATCAAGCACTGCAGCAGTCTCTAGAACTACTGGCGCTAACGTCTTGTTTGCTATGTGCTCTGCCTTCTGGCCCACACGGGCCAATCGGTACCGACCTTCCGCCAAGTCATCCTCTGCGAATGGCGTCGTTTGTATAAGGTATGGACGCGCATGTGGTCAGCAAAGTGCTCTGCCGGTCGTTGTCGTATTTCTTGACCTCGGAGCCGCTACTTCTCATTCAAGAGCTCCTCAATTGGCATCTCGAGTATCAGTGCAAATCATTCCAGTTCTCCCACCAAGTAAAAATCCGTGACAGCAATGGGAATCGAACATGGGTCCTCTGCATAGCAGCCGCCACTCTGATGGATTTCCTTTACATGTTAACGCTTCCAAGATACTGATTATATATGATCGTACCAGTTCGTATCGCATGTTAGTGTTACTTTTACCTACAGATGACGTTATCAAGATATTTACTACTAATCTTGTAATTTTATAATATCGCGTTCTTCCTCTTTATTAAGGATATTGTCTAACGTTTTCTACAATTAAAGATAGCTACCATTAATGAAACCATATGGAATTTTTTGTCAGTATTTGTGTAGTTCTCGTACGAACCTCGGATGACGATACTTCCCTGTACACAACTACACCGTCAGTGAACAGTCTTATTGTGCTGCAGAGCGTATATGTGGTAATTCGTTTAAGTATATTAAGAACGTTAGAGGTCTGTTACGCTTCTTTGGGGCCCATTCATTATTGCTTTAGTTTCTGTTAAACATCGGCGTTCAGTATCATGTACTGGGTTCTAGTTTTCAAATATTCACTGAGCCAGTCACGTCGGTGCGAAAATACTGTGTATCGTCATTCTTTATGTTTTCACTCATCCCTTAGTTGCTTCTGTATTCTTAGATTCGTGGTTCGTCTAAATGACCAAATAAAAGGATGTTTTTATTGTGCCGTATGTCTTTAGATTACTTTTACTTTTGCAGAATCTTCAGTGGCCTGTAATACTTATTTCCTTTTGCATACAATAATCTTATATACACTACTGGCCATTAAAATTGCTACACCACGATGATGACGTGCTACAGTCTCGAAATTTAACCGACAGGAAGAAGATGCTGTGATATGCAAATGATTAGCTTTTCAAAGCATTCACGCAAGGTTGGTGCCGGTGGCGACACCTACAACGTGCTGACATGAGGAAAGTTTCCAACCGATTTCTCATACACAAACAGCAGTTGACCGGCGTTGCCCGGAGAAACGTTGTTGAAACATCCGTGTAAGGAGGAGAAATGCGTATCATCGCGTCTCCGACTTTGAAAAAGGTCGGATTGTAGCCTATCGCGATTGCAGTTTATCGTATCGCGACATTGCTCCTCGCGTTGGTCGAGATCCAATGACTGTTAGCAGAATATGGGATCAGTGGGTTCAGGAGGGTAACACGGAACGCCGTGCTGGATCCCAACGGCCTCGTATCACTAGCAGTAGAGATGACAAGCATCTTATCCACGTGGCTGTAACGAATCGTGCAGCCACGTCCCGATCCCTGAGTCAACAGATCGGGACGTTTGTAAGACAACAACCATCTGCCCAAACAGTTCGACGATGTTCGCAGCAGCATGGACTATCAGTTCGGAGGCCATGGCTGCGGTTACCCTTGACGCTGCAGCACGGACAGGAGCGCCTGCGAAGGTGTACTGAACGACGAACATGGGTGCACGAATGGCAAAACGTCATTTTTCGGATGAATCCTAGTTATGTTTACAGTATCATGATGGTCGCATCCGTGTTTGGCGACATCGCGGTGAACGCACATTGTAAGCGTGTATTCGTCATCACCATACTGGTGTATCACCTGGCGTGATGGTATGGGGTGCCATTGCTTACACGTCTCGGTCACCTCTCGTTCGCGTTGACGCACTTTGAACAGTGGACGTTACATTTCAGATATGTTACGACCCGTGGCTCTATCCTTCATTCGATCCCTGCGAAACCCTACATTTCAGCAGGATAATGCACGACCACATGTTGCAGGTCCTGTACAGGCCTTTCTGCATACAGAAAATGTTCGACTGCTGCCCTGGCCAGCACATTCTCCAGACCTCTCAGACCTCTCACCAACTGAAAACGTCTGGTCAATGGTGGCCGAGCAACTGGCTCGTCACAATACTTCTTGAAGAATCAATGAATGATCAGTTTAATAATGGAGAGAGGTATGTGGGACTTATTGTAGAGGAAGCCATGGCTTGACCACAGTAAGCAGGTTGAAGTGGATGTAAATTGCAGTAGCTGTGCTGAGCTCAAGCGTCTTGCAAAGGGTACACTAGCGTGGAGCGCTGCATCAAACGCAATGAAGGCCACAACACACAGACAGGGGGTGTCGTTTTAATGATAGATTGCTTTGTGTTTTACTGTCTCATCTCTCTTTCGTTCATTAGTTACGTGAATCTGAAAATGACCAGTATTACTGGTCGAAACCAGTATGAAAATAAAAAGCAGCAAGTGACGCAGAGGGTGTCCTTCCACATTCCAAAATGGCTAGTCCCATAACCCGATTTCCCAGAAACTTCACCCAATGGAAGAGGTGTCAAAATAGGAGAACACAGGTCTCGGCTTATCCCTGGATATTCGGCTGTTACTGAGAAAAGAGGATGGGAGTTTTCGATGTACTTCATATGCCTTTTAGCGAGTAAGTAGTTCAGCGGAAGCGGCGGTACAGTGGATAGCGGCGCGACTTCGTACTTTTGGAACCCGTGTTCTGAACTCGATTATTATTTTTATTTCGTTAAAAAATTGTTCAAATGGCTCTGAGCACTGTGGGACTTAACATAGGTGACCAGTGCCCCAGAACTTAGAACTACCTAAACCCAACTAACCTAAGAACATGACACACATCCATGCTCGAGGCAGGATTCGAACCTGCGACCGTAGCAGCAGCGCGGTTCCGGACTGAAGCTCCTCGAACCGCTCGGCCACCGCGGCAGACTTACTTTGTTCTTCATTGATCTACCGTGTCATAGAAAATTACAACACGAATGTTTTCTAAGGTAAATTGAAATAATGACGTTATTCGTCTGCTGATCGTGTTTCTGGTGAATGAATTAAAGAAAGAAAAAGTAAATGAATGAATGAAAAAATTATTTTAAATTTTTTCCGTGGATTTCCTGTGGTGTATCTTGATTTATAACCAGAAAAGTGATCCGCTAAATATGGTTTGCCGTTAAATTAATACCATTGCTTGAGATCTTCAGCAATGTTAGCGACGATTCCTTTCCAAGTGAGCTTCATGCGAAGAAATGTCTGTGACCCCTGACTTGATAATAAACATTGGTGTAGTAACTTTCTATGGACATAGGTTAATAAATACAACAAATGAAATAAATAAAATAAATACAACGAATAATCAGGTTTTGAACACGGGACTCAAAACGAAAGACCGCGACGCTATGCATCTTGCCACTAGTTGCGCTGGACTCAGACCGCACTAAAAGCTTTGACAGTCGTTTTCTGAGAAACGGTCGCGTATCTACGTATATGCCTAGACAAGTGTTCACTTATTTTGGGTTCTCTGCCACAGAGCGAAGTTTCGGGGAAGTCAGGTTATAGTACTTGCCGTGCTCACCCTGTAGGTGTTGGAAATCGGACAGCACTACAGGCAGGCTGAGCTTGCACAGAATCCCTGATCCCCGGCAGGCACACACCTCAGCTGCCCGCTGTCTGAGATTCCCTCGGGCCTGGCCTTCGTCAGCACACACACACACACACACACACACACACACACACACACACACACACACCACCACCACGTTATACGCAGGCGGCTTGCTTAGTACAAAGCGACTGCCGATTATTCATAGCACGCTCCCTGCAGCCTTAATAACTAGTTAATCAACCAATGGAGCACCATTCAGTGGATTAATTTGCGTACAGTGGTCGTGGCGAGAATTTGCGCTAGAGCCCGCTTTCTCCGTGATACACGTGTTCCGTTTGCTCGGCAAACACTTTACGTCATGCTTCTGGTAGGTTACTGCGGCATCGACTCATCATTTCGCAATTCTCACAGTGCCATGCAGAGTTCTCACCCTTTTCAGTATGTAAGGTTAATAGGAATAAAATATCCGTACTTTACCATGACTCAATTCCGTCCATAGACAGACTCTTCAGTCTTCTTATCTCCTACAATCGCTCTTCTTGGTAACACACAACCTGGCCATCAAAGCTGCTGTTTTAATAAGTTATCGTTGTCTAAGACAGGTACCGGTCTGCCTACCGTCAACTTTAAAACGTAATATGGCAAAATTTGCGCCGAATATATTGGAGCACTGGGTAAAATATTAAAGAGAATATCAGTCGCTCTGGAGCACAAACGATGGTGTGGAACTGTTACCAGGTGATCATGTGACGTTTCACTTTCATGGCAATGAGTTGACGTACATGTTGTATGACTGAGTTGGTGTCTGTTCGTCCAGAAATATCCGAAACGCTGCGTCCAAGTGGTGCAGTGGATACCGCAACTGCTTAGTAAGCAGAACAGCCTGGGTTCCAGTCCCGGTCCGGCATACATTTTCACTCCTCGCAGCTGCTTCCGCATAATCTCCCGATGCAGCTGATCTGGTTCCTTTCCTTTCTTTTCCTTTCTCAATTCAAAGAAATAGTATCGGCAGCAATTGAGAGATTTATACAAAATAAATTAAGAAACGACGGAGCTGATTCTCCTTCGTATACGAAACGGGTCAGAACACTGTTGCTGAAACAACGAAACAAACATGCCAAATTTAAACATGAAAAAATCCCCAAGATTGGTCACTTTTTACGGAAGCTCGAAATTTAGCGCGAACTTAAATGTGAAATGCTTATAATAGATTCCACAACGAAATTTTGACTCGAAACCTGGCAGAGAATCCAAAGAGATTTTGGGCGTATATGAAGTACGTTAGCGGGAAGAAACATTCAATGCCTTCTCTACACAATAGCAATGGAGATACTATCGAAGACAGTGCTGCCAAAACAGAGTTACTAAACACGGCCTTCCGAAATGCTTTCGCAAAAGACGACGAAGTAAATACTTCAGAATTCGAATCAAGAACAGCTGCCAATATGAGTAACGTAGAAGTAAATATCCTCAGAGTAGTGAAGCAACCTAAATCACTTAGGCCTAATAAAAAGAAGTCCTCTGGTCCAGACTGTATATCAGTTAGGTCCCTTTCAGAATATGATGTATTAGCTCCATACTTAACAATCACATCCGTTCGCTCGACGAAAGATCGGTAACCAAAGACTGGAAAGTTGCACAGGTCACACCAATATTCAAGAAAGGTGGTAGGAGTAATCCACTAAATTACAGGCCCATATCGTTAATGTTGATATGCAGCAGGATTTTGGAACATATATTATGTTCGAACATTATGAATTACCTCGAAGGAAACGGTCTATTGACACACAGCCAAATGGGTTTAGAAAAACATCGTTCCTATGAAACACAACTAGCTCTTTATTCACATGAAGTGCTGAGTGCTATTGACAAGGGATTTCAGATCGATTCCATATTCCTGGATTTCCGGAGGGCTTTTGACACTGTATCGCACAAGTGGCTCGTAGTGAAATTGCGTGCTTATGGAATATCGTCTCAGTTATGTCACTGGATTTGTGATTTCATGTCAGAGGTCACAGTTCGTTGTAATTGACGGAAAGTCATAGAGTAAAACAAGTGTTTTCTGGCGTTCCCCGAGGTGGTGTTATAGGCCCTTTCCTGTTCCTTATATACAAACGATTTGGGAGACAATCTTAGCAGCCGTCTTAGGTTGTTTACAAATGACGGTGTCGTTTATTAACTGTTAAAGTCATCAGAAGTTCAAAACAAATTGCATAACGATTTGGAAGAGATATCTGAATGGTGCGAAAATTGGCTGTTTACCCTAAATAACGAAAAGTGTGAGGTCATTCACATGATTGAGTGCTGAAAGGAATCCGTTCAACTTCGGTTACACGATAAATCAGTCAAATCTAAAGGCCGTAAATTTAGCAAAATACCTAGGAATTAAAATTGCGAACAACTTAGATTGGAAGGAAAACAGAAAATTTTGTGGGGAAGGCTAACCAAAGACTGCGTTTTATTGGCAGGACACTTCCAAAATGTAACAGATCTAATAAACATATCCACTAAGGAGATTGCCTACACTACGTTTGTCCGTCCTCTCTTAGAATACTGCTGCGCATTGTGGGATCCTTATCAGATGGCATTTACGGAGTACTTCGAAAAAGTTCAAAGAAGGGGAGAACGTTTTGTATTGTCGCGAGATGTGGGGGAGTGTGTGTCACCGAAATGATACAGTATTAGGGCTGGACATAATTAAAACAAAGGCGTTTTTCGTTGCAACGGAATCTTCTTACGAAATTCCAATGACCGACTTTCTCCCGCGAATGCGAAAATATTTTGTTGACACCGACCTACATAGGGAGAAACGATCACCTCGATAATATAAGGTAAATCAAAGCTCGAACGGATAGTTATAGGTTTTCGTTCTTTCCGCGCGCTATACGAGATTGGAATAAGAGGGAATTGTGAAGATGGTTCGATGAACCCTCTGCGAGGCACTTAAATGTGATTTTCAGAGTATCCATGTAGATGTAGATGTGTACACACTTAAGGAAACACCGTGACAAATGCATGCTTGAACAAAAATGGACATGCTTGCCAGGACTGCAGGTTGCGCTGTTTTATTTGACCTCGAGTGACGCCTGTGAAATGCCGTCTGTACATCGGAAGTGTCAGTCGTGGCCAGAGTAGTGTTATGTGCGGTTGTGAGTGCATTATGTCCGATCTCAGTGCATTCGAACGTGGGCAGATCGTTGGTGCTCGTGTGGTGGATGCTACCGTTAGCAAGACAAAGTGTTTGATGTTTCAATACGCACCGTATAGAAGATTTATACTGCATGCAGAAAAAGCGGAAAAAAATTATCCGCTAAACCACAACGCCCACGGAAGTGTGTGTTGCGTGATTGTGACGGACGATCATTGAAGAGGATTGTGACGAAACATAACTGGACGACAGATGTCAAAGTGAGTACAGAACTCGACTGTTGCACTCGCGAACCGTGTCGCACCAAAACAACACGAAGGAAGTTCCAGAAAAAGGGATATACAGCATGAGCATGATTTCTAAAACCACTCATTTGTAGTGCGAATGCCGGCCGCTGGGGCCAAGCGGTTCTAGGCGCTTCAGTTCGGAACCGCGCTGCTGCTACGGTCGCAGGTTCGAATACTGCCTTGGGCTTGGATGTGTGTGATGTCCTTAGGTTAGTTAGGTTTAAGTAGTTTCAAGTTCTAGGGCACTGATGACCTTAGATGTTAAGTCGCATAGTGCTCAGAGCCATTTGAACCATTTTTTTATGTTAGGATCACAAGGATGAATTGTCGCGTCTCATCTGGCACAGTAGTCACGAGATCTCAATATTACTGAGCCTTTATCGTCCACTTCGGAGAGAAGGCCACGTTATCGCTATCCACCTCTAACATCGATAGGAACTTGTCATTATTTTGCAGGAGGAATGGTTTAAGTTTCCCGTGAGAACCATACAGGTTTTATTTATTATGGGACGACTGAAAGAAGTTTTGAATGCCGACGCTTTTCCTACACCGTTTTAGGTTCAAATGGCTCTGAGCTCTATGGAACTTAACATGAGGTATCAGTCCCCTAGACTTAGAATTACTTAAACCTAACTAACCTAAGGACATCACACACATCCATGCCCGAGGCAGAATTCGAACTTGTGACACTTAGCAGCAGCAGCAGCAGCAGCAGCAGCAGCGCGGTTCCAGACTGAAGCACCTAGAACCACTCGGCCACAATGGCCGGCACCGTTTTAGGCATGGTAATGTGTTTCGTGTTTCCATATTTTTGTCCACCCTCTGTAGCTGCCATCAATGAATGTAGCTCTATTTCATTAGTTTCTGAGCGAACTGTAGGAAGCGAATGGAGTGCTGTGGACATCTGGCCAAGAGTCACACCAAATCGTGCAGCTGCACACCTTCAACGGCCAAGTAACAAGAATGTAGGTAGGACTGAATTCAGGTATGTAGTGTGATCTGATGACTCACGCTTTTCACATTTTTCAAATTTCGCAAGGGATCGAATGTAGCGACGTCATAACGTGACAGTTAATCCGCGGTGTGCGGAGGGTTTACTTCATTCGAGAAGTGGTTTGCAGATTTTTTTATTTTTTCGTAGCATGTCTTGGGGCCACAGGTTACTGTGAACATGAATCAGAATCAGGTTACCCTCCATTCAGAGGCTGTAGCACTCAGCGACCGTTATTTTGATTTGTTAATAATAGATTTCAGCTATCAGTCGTTATTTGGAATTTTTATTGGCAGATCTAGATTTCATCTAGAAACTAGCCATTCTCAATGCAGTATCCTTTTTTGGTCAATGCATGTAATGCCTGTTGGTATGGCTTTGTACACAGTTCATTGAATATTCAGAGGCTATTCAGTGGCTATTCAGTGGCTATTCAGTGGCTATTCAGTGGCTATTCAGTGGCTATTCAGTGGCTATTCAGTGGCTATTCAGTGGCTATTCAGTGGCTATTCAGTGGCTATTCAGTGGCTATTCAGTGGCTATTCAGTGGCTATTCAGTGGCTATTCAGTGGCTATTCAGTGGCTATTCAGTGGCTATTCAGTGGCTATTCAGTGGCTATTCAGTGGCTATTCAGTGGCTATTCAGTGGCTATTCAGTGGCTATTCAGTGGCTATTCAGTGGCTATTCAGTGGCTATTCAGTGGCTATTCAGTGGCTATTCAGTGGCTATTCAGTGGCTATTCAGTGGCTATTCAGTGGCTATTCAGTGGCTATTCAGTGGCTATTCAGTGGCTATTCAGTGGCTATTCAGTGGCTATTCAGTGGCTATTCAGTGGCTATTCAGTGGCTATTCAGTGGCTAGTCAGTGGCTATTCAGTGGCTAGTCAGTGGCTAGTCAGTGGCTAGTCAGTGGCTAGTCAGTGGCTAGTCAGTGGCTAGTCAGTGGCTAGTCAGTGGCTATTCAGTGGCTATTCAGTGGCTATTCAGTGGCTATTCAGTGGCTATTCAGTGGCTATTCAGTGGCTATTCAGTGGCTATTCAGTGGCTATTCAGTGGCTATTCAGTGGCTATTCAGTGGCTATTCAGTGGCTATTCAGTGGCTATTCAGTGGCTAGTCAGTGGCTAGTCAGTGGCTAGTCAGTGGCTAGTCAGTGGCTAGTCAGTGGCTAGTCAGTGGCTAGTCAGTGGCTAGTCAGTGGCTAGTCAGTGGCTAGTCAGTGGCTAGTCAGTGGCTAGTCAGTGGCTAGTCAGTGGCTAGTCAGTGGCTAGTCAGTGGCTAGTCAGTGGCTAGTCAGTGGCTAGTCAGTGGCTAGTCAGTGGCTAGTCAGTGGCTAGTCAGTGGCTAGTCAGTGGCTAGTCAGTGGCTAGTCAGTGGCTAGTCAGTGGCTAGTCAGTGGCTAGTCAGTGGCTAGTCAGTGGCTAGTCAGTGGCTAGTCAGTGGCTAGTCAGTGGCTAGTCAGTGGCTAGTCAGTGGCTAGTCAGTGGCTAGTCAGTGGCTAGTCAGTGGCTAGTCAGTGGCTAGTCAGTGGCTAGTCAGTGGCTAGTCAGTGGCTAGTCAGTGGCTAGTCAGTGGCTAGTCAGTGGCTAGTCAGTGGCTAGTCAGTGGCTAGTCAGTGGCTAGTCAGTGGCTAGTCAGTGGCTAGTCAGTGGCTAGTCAGTGGCTAGTCAGTGGCTAGTCAGTGGCTAGTCAGTGGCTAGTCAGTGAACTGTGTACAAAGCCAGACCAACAGGAATTACATGCATTGACCAAAAAATGATAGTTCATTGAGAATGGCTAGTTTCTAGCTGAAATCTAGATCTGCCAATAAAAATTCCAAAGCACAACTGATAGATTTCAACTATCATTTACAAATATGAATTAGAATGTTTATTTCAACGTTTCCGGTGACCAACTGTTGCCCTTTCTTCTGAATGCCGTGCTATGGTCACTCGCGTCTTCAAAGGTGTCAAAAACCTTGTTTACAGAGCTGCGCGTATACGTTCCTGGTTTGATGGACACTCATCCACCCTTGCACATCTCGACTGGCCCGCTAAGTTCAAAGATGGCTCTGAGTACTGTGGGACTTAACTGCTGAGGTCATCAGTCCCCTGGAACTTGTAACTACTTAAACCTAACTAACCTAAGGACAGCACAAACATCCATGCCCGAGGCAGGATTCGAACCTGCGACCGTAGCGGTCGCGCGGTTCCAGACTGTAGCGCCTAGAACCGCTCGGCCACTCCGGCCGGCTTTCAAGTTTCATCAAAATCCTTGTATAAGAAACCAAACGGAATGAAAGTACAGTAAGTTCAATGCTTTCAACACACTCCACTAATGCCGGCCGGAGTGGCCGAGCGGTTCTAGGCGCTACAGTCTGGAACCGCGCGACCGCTACGGTCGCAGGTTCGAATCCTGCCTCGGGCATGGATTTGTGTGATGTCCTTAGGTTAGTTAGGTTTAAGTAGTTCTACATTCTAGGGGACTGATGACCTTAGAAGTTAAGTCCCATAGTGCTCAGAGCCATTTGAACCACTCCACTAATTTTAGTCCTACTGACTGATTAAGGAAGAAATGAAAGTTCAGGGAGAAGAAATAAAGACATTGAGGTTTGCTGATGACAATGTAAATCTGTTAGATAACGGAGGACTTGAAATAGCAGTTGAACTGAATGGACAATGTCGTGAATGGGGGACATACCATGAGCTTCAACAAGAGCAAAACAAGGATACGGGAACGTAGTAGAATTAATTCAGGCGATGCTGAGGAAATTATACTAGTAAATGAGACTAAAAGTAGTTGATTAACGTTCCTATTTGGGCAGTAAAAGAACTGATTATTGCCAAGGTAGAGACGATATGAAGTGTTGACTGGCAGTGGAAGAAAACGTTGCTGAAGAAGGGAAATATGTTAAAATCGAATATAAATTTAAGTGATATGAAGTCTTTTCTGAAGGTGTTTCTCAGGAGTGTAGCCCCATGTGGAGGTGAAACGTGGACAATAAGCAGTTCAGACAAGAAGAGAGTAGGGGCTTTTTAAATGAGGAGTTACTGAAGAATGCTGAAGACTGAATTCGCGTAAGTAATGAGGTGGTACTGAACAGAACTGGGACACACACACACACACACACACACACACACACACACACACACAGAGAGAGAGAGAGAGAGAGAGAGAGAGAGAGAGAGAGGCGGGGAACGGAATTTGTGTAAAACTTGACTAAAATGAGGGTCGGTTGACAGGAACATTCTGGGACATCAAGGAATCATCAATTTAGTTCTGGAGAAAAGTGTGGGAGGTAAAAACAGTACAGGGTGACCTGGGCTTTAATGCAGTTGTCGGGTTTAGATGGATGTGGGTTGCAGTATTTATTCGGAGATGAAGAGGCTTGAACTGGAGACAGTAACGTGGAGAACTGCATCAAACGCCTGGAGACCACAACAACAACAATACCGTTAATACGCTATGGTTGTACTGAGAATCTGGTCAGAGCAAGTTCAGAAATGACTGCCCGAGTGGTTTAGTAGAACAGGATCTGTGTTTTTAATTACTTCAATGCACAAATTGTCTGACACATCCTACATTTTTTCCTGTACCGTCTGTGAATTTTTATAACTAACTTCATACAGGAACTTTCACAAGATATTATCTGGTGACCTACCGAAATAGCTTCTAGATAGTTCTGTATAAGCTCCAATCGGATCCTAGGCTACAATTTTAGCAAAGAGTCCATTTTTTCCTCAATTTCTATATAAAATGAGGTACGGACAGGAAATTAGGTATACTCATTTCTGACTGTTGTAGAAAGCTTGCTTCCAAAAGTGAACTTGCTAACTCTTCTTGTTTTTGGGGAGTCCAGTGAGAACATGGCCTCTCCCTCCTACACATCTACACATGAACTTTAAATTACGAACATTATTTTTGTGGGTTATGTTTCTACTTCTCCAGGATTTACAGTTTATTACTGTCATGAGATTATTACAGAAGAACGTTGAAAATAAGGTGGACTGATAAAGTAAGAAATGATAAAATTCTCCGTATAATCGGCGAGGAAGGGAGTATGTAGTAAACACAGACAAGGAGGAGGGGCAGGAAGATAGGAAAATTATTAAGACATCGGGGATTAACTTCTAAGGTACTAGAGAGCTGTAGAAGGTAAAAACTGTAGATGAAGACAGAGATTGGAATACATCAAACAAATAATTGAGGACGTAGGTTGCAACTGCTGCTCTGAGGTAAACAGGTTGGCACAGGAACTCGGTTAGTCTCTCTCCTTTGTTTTAGTTCCTTTTTACGTCGCTCATTTGCCTTGCCTTTCACCGTCGGCTATGTTCAAAGGAGTGTTCAAACGTGTATTCCAACAACCTTAAGAGTTGGTTCTGCGGTTAAATATTCAGATAATTTTTGGTTGAGACGTTTCGAACATCTGAAATCCTGTCCATACCATCATCTGTAGTTACTTGAGTCTCCTAGTCAATAGCTGGAAAATTGAAATATTTTTTGAATTCAAATAATTACATGTACAGAAATGTGGACTGTAATTTAATAAGCTGATGATACTTAACACTGGCGTCAGCTTACTTATAATACTCTCAAGATCTTCTCTATTGACAAGCATTTTTCACGGAATTGATATCGCCGTTACTTTTAGGCAAAGATGTTTTATATGAGTAGCTCGTACATCACTGTCGGTGCGTCTACACTCCGCAGCATGCAGTGTCAGCAAACTTCGGCAAGAACGGCAGATGGTTAAAAACAAATGCCATATTCTTTAGCAGTCTCAAGGAGTTTTCCATGGCAAGCTTCTACTTTTCTCTGGGGGTGTAGCTAATTTCCATTTAGCTGTGATTGTTACTAAAGTGGTTAGAATTTGAGACATAATTTTTTTTTTTTTTAGTGAGAGCTCAGGGTTGTACCCTTATCCATGATACCTGAGTTGGATTTTCGTTACTTACCGTATCATTCCAGGCCTATGCTGTTACGAATTACAAAATCATGCGATGGGTGTAGTCTATTAGCCGTTGCGTCATCCTGTCATTACTAGTGACGGCAAATATTATTTGTCGCAGTCACATATAATAATAATAATAATAATAATAATAATTATTATTATTATTATTACTATTAGTATACATTTTTGCCTCCATGGCAGTGGTTAATGCGATTGTTACATGATTATTCATGGCTTTCTTTTTTCCTTCTTTTTCTCTTCGCAAAACATCTTCGTCTTTTGGTTGTGTTCCTGTTTCGTTTGCTCTGTACATATTTTGCCTGTTTTCTTCCTTTCTTTTAACTCAGATTTCTTGTTCATAATTTTGTTTCTGAATCTGTCCCTCTCATTTATCATTTCAATATTAGTTCCTGCTTGTGTTAGGTCTTCTTTCAGTTACTCGAAGAAATTTTTTTTTTCTTTTTGGATTGAACTGTTTACTACATCAAAATCCTCTTTGTGATTCCGTTGTTCATTATATGTGTGTGTCCAAACAATGTTAGTCGGTGTTTTCTAACCATGTCTGTGAGTGTGCCTGTGCCTCTGTATGATTGTTTGGTTGATCTCTTAGTCCATATACCATCTCTTTGTACTGCTCCAGAAATTTTGCTGAGGATTCTACGTTCAATTTTTGCTGTCTCTCTGATACCTGATGCTCCAATTGTGGTCGTGTATGATACTTCGAGAGGTTCAGGTAGTACAACTGTTTCGTAGTTCACGAGGTTGGCCTGTCTTGAAATATTTCTTTTATTGCAGTGCGTTCATGTCAGGTTGTGCGCTTACTGAAGTTTTTCTTTTTTTTTTACATCGGTTGCCTTGTATGGGCCTCTTTTTGTATATATTCACCAAAATACTTGAATTTTTCACTCTGTTAATCTTTCTGAATTTTGTGTACACGGCTTGGTTGCTCTTTCTTTCCATGTACTGCGTTTTCTCATATGGTATCTGTTGACCTGTTCTGGCAGGGACTTCATGTAAATATTCCAGTGCTTCTGGAGCTTCTTGTGTATTGTTGTTAAGTATTGTCAGGTCAGCTGCGAATTCCACGCATTTTAAAATCGTCTTGTTTACACAAGTCCTTCCTAAATGAATTCCTTTTATTTACTCCTCCCATTTTTCCATTGTTTGATAATTTTTTCCAAGACTAACTTGCATGAAGGCGGATTATTATTATTGTTGTTGTTGTTGTTGTTGTTGTTGTTGTTGTTGTGGTGGTGGTTTTCAGTCCAGAGACGGGTTTGATGCGGCTCTCCATGCTACTCTATCCTGTGCAAGCTTCTGCATCTCCCAGTACCGACTGCAACCTACATCCTTCTGAATCTGTTTAGTGTATTCATCTCTTGGTCTCCCTCTACGATTTTTACCATCCAAACTGCCCTCCAATACTACATTTGTGATCCCTTGATGATGCCTCAGAGCATGTCCTACCATCCGATTCCTTCTTCTAGTTAAGTTGTGCCACAAACTCCTCTTCTCCCCAATTCTATTCAATACCTCCTCATTAGTTATGTGATCTACCCATCTAATCTTCAGCATTCTTCTGTAGCACCACATTTCGAAAGCTTCTATTCTCTTCTTGTCCAAACTATTTATCGTCCATGTTTCACTTCCATACATGGCTACACTCCATACAAATACTTTCAAAAACGACTCCTGACACTCAATTCTATACTCGATGTTAACAAATTTCTCTTCTTTAGAAACGCTTTCCTTGCCATTGCCAGTCTACATTTTATATCCTCTCTACTTCGACCATCATGTTATTTTGCTCCCCAAATAGCAAAACTCCTTTACTACTTTAAGTGTATCATTTCCTAATCTAATTCCCTCAGCATCTCCCGATTTAATTCGACTACATTCCATGATCCTCGTTTTGCTTTTGTTGATGTTCATCTTATATCCTCCTTTCAGGACATTGTCCATTCCGTTCAGCTGCTCTTATTATTACACTAAACACAGCAAATTACTTCCACTGTGCCGAAAGTGCTGTGATCACTTTGCACAGTAACCGCAGAGTCTGTATATTTCGATTCTCAAGTCTGCGTAGCTGGCAAGCTTTTCAAATTGTTTCTCGTCGCTTCTTGTATCACTGGAGATACAAGTATCAATGATCCACACTTTGTTTTTCTCCTAAATTGTCATGTCTCGTGTATTGTGTTCCAGGGGGTCGATCTGTCTCGTGTAGGAAGTCCTATATTAATTTGGCATGTTCGTTTTGGACTACTTTTCCTGACTTGCGGTCCCACCAGTTTTTTGCTACCGGTAGATGGTAATTTTGACGTAAGTCACAGTGGATCATTCGTGCCGCATTACTGTGGCTCTGCTGGTAATATACATATTGATCCATTTGTAACAGCTCAAAATAGGGGCAACTGCTTCGCCACCCTCTTTGCAGACCCTGAACTTTGGGTCTCTTGCGAATTTTTCGAGCTTGGCTTTGATTACCATAGTTATGATGGCTTGTTTTTGTGCAGGAAAAATTAGTTCTTCAGTTTCCTGCTTTTAGGTTCTGTTGGTCAGCCAAAACCAGGTCAGTTCTTTAGCTACTTTTGACTTCAACATTCTCCAAAAACTGCCCTCGAAGGCTTTATTGCGCAGGCTGTCGGTCCGGCATTGGAGTACAGTCTTCTGGTGTTGATTCCTGGATTGCTGTACTTCGAGAAGTTTTCTGCTGTTCACCTCAGTCAGGGTTGGATGTTTGCTGTCTTTCACTTAGTCTACCAATGCATGCTCCTCTTCTTTCCCTACCTGACTCGCTTGCAAGGGTGCTGTACCTGCTGCCTTTCTGGGCAAGTACAGCCTGTCGACGTCACTGCGACGTTGGAGTGCACGATGACTTGTTATTAGTTTTCTTGAACGAATTTTTTACTCTGTTGTGAAGAGTGCGCTGATGACGGGTCGGGAGTTATGCTTGAATAGCTCAATTGGTCAAGTGCTTGGCCGCGAGAGGTAAAGGTCCTGACTTCGAGTCTCGATTCAATGTACAACTTTTATGTTTCCTGCTTTACTGTCCAGATCATCCAGCTTTAATGTCACTATTACTACTACTGTTATTATTATTATTCACGTTTGGACCCCATAGGACCATGCGATGTAGGTAATGGACCATTTTAAGAGTTTTATTTAGATTTCCTTTGTGCGTATATTACCTTTATTCTTTGAGAAAGTTTTCTTGCATTTTCTGCCTAAATATTCTCCTGTCTTGTATATCAAGTTCCGTTATTTCTGCTTCTTTCAGGATTTGTTTTACTGCATCGATCCATTCAGTGGTCTCAGCTTTTGTGTTACCGAGTGTTTCGTAGGACTCCACAAGGTAGCTAATTTGCTGATATGTCCACTCTGTTTATATGATAAAATGATTTCAGCCTAAGTTTTGTCATATCTGAATACATGTTGGTATACTTTTCAGTTTCTTTATTTGCTCTTAAGCATATGTTAAATCTGCGTTACAGTGAAGAAGGAACTTGCAAACTGATTACTTTTCGTTCTCTTTACTACTACTACTACTACTACTGTTGTTGTTGTTGTTGTTATAGGCGGCGATCAGAAAGTTACCGTTTGAGAGCGTTGTGCAGCGTATATGCAACCCTGCACTACTCCGATGCGGGTATACAAGCAGTCGTAAGGCAAAACGTCCGGGAACGCTTAGACAAGAGGTGGCGCTGCTTCATGATAACGCACATCCCCATCTCGCAAATGTTGTAAGTGGCAGACCCCCGCTCTATAGTCTTGATCTTTCTCCTTGTTGCCGGATGGGGTGGCCGAGCGGTTCTAGGCGCTACAGTCTGGAACCGCGCAACGGCTACGATCGCAGGTTCGAATCCTGCCTTGGTCATGGATGTGTGTGATGTCCTTAGGTTTAAGTAGTTCTAAGTTCAAGGGGACTGATGACCTCAGAAGTTAAGTCCCATAGTGCTCAGAGCCATTTGAACCATTTTCTCCTTGATATTTTCACGCCTTCGGACCTTTAAAGAAGACATTGAAGGACCAACAATTCCTGTCGGAGGAGGATGTGCAGCAGTCACACCTTTTCAGGCAGCAGGACACGGTGTTTTAGCAAACAGGTGCGTCCAATCTGGTGCGTCGGTGGGATGGTTACCTCAGTACTCACAGTAATTTTGCCTGTTTGGCATACCGATTCTGGACTGTACTATCTTCGAACGGAATCATTTTGATCGCCCATGATATTATTGGTGCTGAAGCCATTCAAAAATTATTGAATTATGTTATTACATATTGTTTGAGATAAGATACATTATTCGTGTGAAGCCAGAGAGAGAACAGGTTCAAATGGCTCTGAGCACTATGGGACTTAACATCTAAGGTCATCAGTCCACTAGAACTTAGAACTACTTAAACCTAAGGACATCACACACATCCATACCTGAGGCAGGATTCGAACCTGCGACCGTAGCAGTCGCGCGGTTCCGGACAGAAGCGCTTAGAGCCACTCGGCCACACCGGCCGATAGAGAACAAGTGTGAAGCAGTCTGTGGAGGTAGAAAAGACGTGATGAAAAGATTAAAGGGTATTGTAAGAAAAAAGGACGAATGAGAAGGAATTAAATTTGTATGGACTCCCTAGTTGAGAAAACAAAAAATTAATATTGTTTTTGTCCCTCTCTGAGTCAATGGAAGAAATGAGAAACAGAATATAAGGAAAACAAAGAAAGGAGTGAGGTGAGAGAAGAGTTGTAAATTGTATCCTGTCGAAGACGGGATAAGATTTCGACCTCGGATGGCACAAAATTGGCGTAGATAATTAACTATGAGTTCTTCGAAGAAGGCATCTCCGTAAAATGATTTAGCGTGGCAGCTGTTTTGTCTTATCGTTTGATATTAGAGCCTTGCAGCTTCAGTTTCAATAAGAGGATCGTCTATGTTGATGTAAGGAACATAAGCAAGTCTAGGCAGAGCAATGTCGCATCGAGTGGCTTGAATACAATCCACCATTCTTGATAAACCGCAGAGGGTAACCCATTTCCACACTGCGTCGGCACGTAAACTTAAGAGCCGACAGTGCAGCGAGCTTCTAACTCAGTCCTGATGGAGAATCAGCGGGGTGCGCTGACACAGCTTTATAATTCCGATCCGTGAGACGTCACGTCTGTGATGCGGCAGCCTCAAGTCTTGGCCGTTGTCAGGACACACTGTCGTCCTTCCCGAAGAACTCGGCTGAAAGCAGACTCGAGCTCACTGTGCATGGCTTTGTGCGTAAAACCGAGTACAAGTGCGCCAAAGGCGGATTATCCTGTGCCGTCTTCCTCTCGCAGTCTTTTTATCTTCGTGCGTCTAGCGCCTTCCTTTCAGCTACTGTGCATCGCAACAGCATCGATCCGTTCCGCCTTAACTCCAGGCGTTTTCATGGCGGATTACTACCAAGCCCATCTGAAGACTGCCTTTGGGTTTTCTGGCTTTAATCAGCAGTGTGCTGTCTTGTACCTCATTTAAAGAGAGAGGCACACGCTAACCGCTAATACGTCATAGCTTTTCTGAAACTGTTGATCATTCCGTAAATGTTTCAAGAAACAAGGGCTTCAAATGGCCAGAGACGGGAGCAGTAGAGGTGACAAAAAAGCTCAATACTTTCTTGTTACAGTGGCAACTGTTTACACTTTCTACTTGGAAATGCTACCGTCAACTTCCGTGCAGCCAATGCAGCCAGTCGCTCAGTTTTTAATGGAAGATGCTGTACATATTCTTCTTTAGTGAGTGAAGAATTGTTTAAAGCGCGAGAAGTAAATTCTCCAATCGATTGCGTTTCTTGCTTGCAGATTTCGTCCTTTAATCAATGCACCAGGCAACACAGTGAAGAAAGACAGTGTGATTTTGGTATACATGCAATAATGGCTCTGCCGACGACTGCCTTTTGGCCGGTCGAGGTCGCAGCTTATCGTATACTGATATTGTTGCTCGGCGTATTTCTAACTTGCAGAATTCCGATACGTGCCTGGTAGACGTTTCTCCGTCTTACACAAGGCACTGAAATATGATTTCTGAATGAAAAACCCACTATGCAATCTTTTCTTAAATGCAGGACGTGAGCGATTCATAGCAATCCGACGCCTCTAACATACCGTCTTCGTGCTGTTGCAATTTCAATGGGCAGCAGTATACTGTCAACAGGAGGAACACCGTGCACATTCTTCAGGAGTGATATAGTCTTAAAAACATGAATAGAGAGAAACAGGCAGAATCCCATATTCATAGATTTCCGAAAAGCATTTGACACTGTGCCCCACTGCAGAATACTGCCGAAGGCTAGAGCATAGGAATTTGGTTCCCACATATGCGAGTGGCTCGAAGCCTTTTCAAGTGATAGAAACTAGTACGCTGTGCTCGACGGTGAATGTTTCTTCAGGGACAAGGGTATCATCAGGAGTGTCCCAGGAAAATGTGATACGAGCGCTTGTATTCTGTACATACATAAATGAACTGACAGACAGGGTGTGCAGCAATTTAAAGCTGTTTGCCGGCGACGCTGTGGTGTACTGGAAGCTGCTGACGTTGAGCGATTGTAGAAGGATACTAGATAACTTGTGCAGAATTTCTAGATGGTGTGATGATTGGCACCTTGTTCTGAGAGAGAATTTCTACTAGGTGTGATGAATGGTAGCTTGTTGTAAATGTAAGTTAATGCATGTCAGTAGGAAAAACAATCTTGTACAGCATCAGCAGTGTGCTGCTTTACACAGTCAGATCGAGTAGATATCTGTGCGCAACGTTGAAAAGCGATATGAAACGTAATGAGCGCGTAAGGTTGGCAGTAGTTAAGGTGAATACTCGACTTCGTATTACTGGGAGAATTTTGGGTAAATGTACCTCATGTATAAAGCGCATGGAATTAAATGCTAGTACGACCCATTCTTGAATAGTGCTAGAGTGTTTCGAACGCCCACTAGGTCGGATTAAAGGAAGACATCGAAGAAGTTCAGAGGTGTCCTGCTAGATTTGTTACGCAGGTATTGCGGGGATGCTCGTGAACTCCAATAGAAATCCCTGGACGGAAGAGGACGCTCTTTTCACGTGGAACTACTGCGAAAATTTAGAGACCCGCCATTTGACCCCGACTGCAGAACGATTATTCTGCCGCCAACGTACTTCTTCGCATAAGGACGATGAAGAGAAGAGAAATTAGGGCTCGAACGAAGGTTTACAGTAGTTTTTCCATTGCTCTGTTTTCTAGTGGAATGGGAAAGGAAATGACTAGTAATGGTACAAGGTACCCTCCACCACACATCTTACAATCTTTTGAGGAGTATGTGTGTATTTATGAAGAGAGACTAAGTGTTGCATCGTTGTGGAGCTATTATTGCATGCACACAAAAAATCCTGTATTGTGTGGTTCATTGATTAGAGACTGAACTCTACATGAGAAAAAGCACTCGTCTGACGAATTAATGTTTCACTCTTTATATAATTCTACACTCACTAAGAAAGAACAGGTATTACATATTACATGGAAAACGGTGCACATGACTGCACTGACTGTAGCAAAATGGACAGTAACGTACTCAGAGTAAAAAAGTGTGAATAGAAATCGACCATAACATGCAAGTAATGATCTGTTAGTTTGTTGTCACCTCTACTGTTGCCGTTTCGGACCATCTAAGCCCTCGTTTCTCGGAGAGATTTGTCGAATTTGCATACTGAAAGCCGCGTGGAGTGGCCGCGCGGTTAGAGGCGCCATGTCACTAATGGTGCGGCCCCTGACGCCGGAGGTTCGAGTCCTGCCTGGGGCATGGGTGTGAGTGTTAAGTTAGTTCAAGTGGTATGTAAGTCTAGGGACCGATGACCTCAGCAGTTTGATCCCTTTGGAATTCATACGCATTTCAACTTTTTTTTGCATATTGCATTGTGGCGGAAAGCACCTTGGTGTTTACGTATAAAATAGTCGCTACTGTTTGTAATCTGAGCTAAGGATTATCACTACACGAGCTGTGTTGCGAATAAAGGGGGATACTAATAATGGTCAATCTTCTTGCACTTTACACAAGAAAACGGCTATTAGCAGCGCATGATGCTTCACAACGTAAACCGTGAAACAATGTTTCGAAAAAAGGGGCTACGTAAGGCGATATATGTAGATGCATATAAGATGCCCTGTTCATGTATCTGATGTTCCTCCATTCCAGTTAGTCTATTTTTATTTCAGTTTGAAATTACATACAGGCAACTGTTTGTACAGTCGTATCTGACCTGCCAAATGACCAGGAATACCAGGTATCGTAAATGAGTTGCAAGTAAGTGTTGGATTTTGAATGGCTGTTAGATAACAATCGCTGCAACAAATTATTTTACTTAGATATATAATGCTATTAAGTATTTGCATCCATATTCTGTATAGCAGTACCAGCTGACAAGTACGCTATATATTTGTAATATATTTAATTTACTTAATTGATGCAATTTATTTATTTCATATAGTTTACTTAATACGTATGCGCATGTACAGATTGTGATGTTGATATCTACACCAGAATATTTTATGATCTGAATATGGCAGTAGTCGAAACCGGTAAAAGTGGGTAAAAAAAATAGTGTGTGTCCAATACGGACATTTACAAATAAAGGACCACAGTATGATCGCGGACTCACATGAAGACTTTGTCTTCAGTTGATATATTTGTAGCATGAAAAAGAATGTTCTATTGGCTACGCATTAGCGCTTAGTGTCACTTGAAATTTATTGTCGTGAACTGTATCTAGCTTGTCTATCAAGACTGATTTATCTCAATAAAATAACATAAGTTAAAATCTTAGTAATATAAATTTTAGGAGCCGAAATTGTAAAAAGGTGGGTCTACATGCACTGTATATCGTTGACTTGCTTGTAACAAACTTATTCTTTGAGCAATCAATAAAATATTTAACTTCAACCCCGATAAACACCTATACCACTCAGTTAATAAATACTGAGCAGACATACCACGTAAAGAATCTCCTTACATACGATATTTTCAGAGCTCCGTGCCTCATTCACTAAAAACGAAACCCTTATGGGGATTGCTTTCTCGTCTACTTTTCCGCCTGGTAAGAACCCTCTTCCTCAGGAACGAGCGGCCGGTAACAGCTGCAACCCCGCAGAACGTCGGAGCCATTGAGGCGGTAATTTTGAGCTACCGGACTGTGCAAACGCGAAACTTACAACAGCACTTCACGTTTCCTGTACTTCGGTGTATGATGCTGTTGATGACCCGTCGAAATTTCATAAAGTTAGTGCTCGGTAGCAGCCAGAGAACCTGACAGGCAACCACAAGGGCCATCGAATGATGACAAGCTTGCATCACTTCATGCGTTGCGCCGCAGAAAGGCACGACTTTCTGAAACGAATCGTCAGTAGCGACGAGCCGTGGGCATACCATTACATACCCGAAACCAAGCAGGCGTCTATAGGGTGGAAACATGCTGGTTCTCCAGTACGAAAAAAATTCAGAGTTAGTCAGCCTGCCAGGAGAAAGCTTGTGGCAGTGTTCTGGGAGATGGGTGGTGTATTATTCGTGGATGTCGTTAAACAGGGGACCACTGTGAATGTTGCAGCCTACATTAAAACTTTGGTTATGTTGCGTCGCGCACTTCGTGACAAGCATCACAACTTCTATGCTGACGGTTTCAATCTACAGGGTGATCAAAAAGTCAGTATAAATTTGAAAACTGAATAAATCACGGAAGAATATAGATAAAGAGGTACAAATCGACATACATTCTAGGAATGAGATGGGGTTTTATTAGAACCAAAAAATTACAAAAGTTAAAAAAATGTCCAACAGATGGCACTTCATCTGATCACAACAGCAATAATTAGCTTAACAAACTAAGGCAAAGCAAAGATGATGATCTTTACAGGAAAAGCTCAATGTGTCCATCATTCCTCAACAATAGCTGTAGTCGAGGAATAATGTTGTGAACAGCACTGCAAAGCATGTCCGGAGATACGGTGAGGCATTGTTGTCGGATGTTGTCTTTCAGCATCCCTAGAGATGTCGGTCCATCACGACACACTGGCGACTTCAGGTAACCCCAAAGAAAATAATCGCACGGACTGAGGTCTTGGGGACCTGGGAGGCCAAGCATGACGAAAGTGGCGACTGAGGACACGATCATCACCAAACAACGCGCATCTGTCTGAAATTTTGTGAACTTTGTTTTTCTTTTGTTTTAATAAAACCCCAAACCTTTCCAAGCATGTGTGTCAATTTTTACCCCTCTATCCACATTATTACGTGGTTT
The DNA here is from genome assembly GCF_021461385.2 of Schistocerca piceifrons. Taxonomy (NCBI): domain Eukaryota; kingdom Metazoa; phylum Arthropoda; class Insecta; order Orthoptera; family Acrididae; genus Schistocerca; species Schistocerca piceifrons. The sequence continues at coordinate 254,320,429 of NC_060143.1, read as the reverse complement.
ATTAAGTTTTTAAAATTATACTGACTTTTTGATCACCCAGTACTTCATGACAATGATCGCCCCCATGTTGCTGCTCCTGTAAGTGAGAAAATCGTCAAATTTTGGTGGGAGGTGCTCCAGCATCCACCACACAGTCCAGACCTTACACCATCGGATTACCATCTGTTTGCTCCCATAAAAGAAAATTCCTGACCGGGCAGCGCTTTGAGACAGATGCAGAAGAGAAATCAGTTGTCCGCAGATGGCAATACTCCAACCAAACAGACTTCGACTAACAGGGCACATTGAAACTGGTGCCACGATGGAAGAAATGTGTTGACACGTTGGTGAGTATGTAGAAAAGTAGGTAGAAAATTAAGTTCACTTGCAATTTTTTTTTTACCTATTAAAATTTTTGCTATAAAAATTTGGGCGAACTTTCCAATCTTTGCTCGTAGTTATCGATTAAGGTAAATGTCCGTTCTTTAAATATTTTTACCTTTTTATCCGAAATTCTGCTGAGATATCATAAGCTAAATCTAAGTTAACTTACTACATTTCTGAATTTTAATTCTTTCAACCGCTTAACTAATAGCAACAAATAGTGACTTCACGTTAATATAATTTCTCTTCATCAATTTTTTGAAAGCTTCGTTTACTTTCATATAATTCCTGTATTTATTATTTAGGGATCAAAATAGCGTGATTTGGTGATAAATTATCTTTTTTTCTTTAAATACGAGTCGAAAAATATTTATTTTATTTAGGCGCAACGGACCTTTATTTGGACATATTCATAAATAAGAAGTCAAAGAGTGGACGAGTCACAGAAAAATCTATCCTCCAGTAAGGCGATTTAATATTCACAAAAAAATTACAAATAAATCCCTTACCTGCCATCACCACTTTGGGCCCTGAAGTCTTACAGTCAAAGCAAAATTTATGCCTTTTCAAGTGTTGGCCAACCGTGACCTACTATATGTATTTAATTTAGTGATCACACGCCAGTGAAAAAAGTGAAAGTAATGACAATGCCATGACGTGCATGCTTGAGTGGTGCCGATGGTTTATTAATAATTGTTACGGGAAGAATCATTGAGATTTGTAGGCAACTAACGCAATATGACCAATAAATAGTTTCGTGCCGAAGTTCTCTAATGCCAGTTAAATATCAAATATAGCAAACTGAATCACTTTTGCTCAAAGCGAAATAACAGTCCGCTCGCTTACAGCAACAAGCATTACGCTATCCTCTGAGTGTCTGCAAATCCTACAAATCACCACGACGAACACTCGATTCCATCAGAGTGCGCTACCCACATGCACCAAAAATAACCATTGCAACACTCAATTTTGAGTTTGCGGAACCGGAACACTAGTTACAATTAACAGAACAATTTAGGGCAATATATGACGTCAAATTCGTTTACGACTACAGAATACTCTGCACAGACTCCACAATAAAATACTTCCACCTCTAGTAAAATATTTATGGCCACTCTCTGTTATTGCGTAGGCAGATCTCCATCATTATTAATTCAATTACTCATAGCGTCAACCACTAGCCAGTATTCCACTTACAGAAACTAGTAGAACTACCAAAGTAAATATCTGGAGCCAATAATTACCCGGATCATTAAGTGGCAAAATTTTGCTGTCACTGCAAGTTCTGATATTTAGCTGTAACAATTCGTGCTACAACTTACGGTAACTGTCAGCACGTCACCTATTCTGAGAGTAGCCAGTTCACGTTGACTCCTCCAGGATAAGTCCCCCCATGAACCACACAATATGGGCTGACCATAAAACCCACAGTACACCATTTTGGAACTATTTACACAAATAAACGTAAAGCGATGCCATTACCTTTAGCACTTCAGTCATTACTTCAGATGTTCGTCGATTCTTCTAACAGGCTGCAACTATTTTTTCATCTTCGGCGATAGAACTGCTAATGCTGCCCGCCGCCACTGTAGGTAATGTTTGCCGGTCGCATCTTCATTTGTATTCTACAACATTTTTTAAAATTAATCCATTCTGTTTGGCCTGGTTGTACAGCATTCTTCTATTGCTACTATTTAAAAGCAGTCGTGGCTGCCCAACATTCTTCATTAATTCAAGAACTACACGTTTCGCCCGGGTAGGACATCATCAGGTTATGTTAAAAAATCAGAAATTGACGGATGCTTTTTGGCAGAAAATTTCTGATTTTTTAGTATAACCTGGTGATGTCTTATTCAGGTGAAACGCATCGTTCTTGAGTTAATAAAGAACGTTGTGCATCCTACGACTGTTATTAAGTAGTAATATTTTTTACACAATGTATAAGCAGCATATAATATTAAAAGATGAATATTTGACTCATATAGTAAATCCGTACAGCACTAATATTTCAAGACAGTGAAACCAAAGCAGCGACAACTACAATAAATAATTTGCCTTTCATCAATCACAATACGTTTCGAGAAAGCAATCATTTCAGCGTGTTTACAGGAATTACAATACAGACCATTGTTAATCAACACCATAGAACCCGAAAGTAATTTTTGGAAGCGCTGGGCAACAAACCTGGAGGAAAAGGCTTGGATTTACGGCGGTGCACTTCTGACCGAGAGGGACAGCCAAGAATTCTACATTTCTACTCGTGTTGTTTGGGATTCCGAGACTGTCTTGTGTCTATATAGAATAGAAGTTCAGGAGGGATATACTCAATGCAATATAGAATTTCAACGTCCACACGTGACTAACATCCCGGAAGCTGCTTAGCTGTGCAGCCATACAGTGATATCACATGCACCGTGGGGAAAAGTGCTTGTGCGTAGCTTTGCAAGTATCCAAACGGACAGTGAGGTGATGTATGTTGAAGCGCTGTCAGTAAGCATGGTGAACAATGCTGTTGCTTTCCTTGACAAGAGACCACAGAGGCGTGCCACCAGTGGTGCAACAATGCATAGGCGTGGGAACTTTCCAGGCAGATTTGCGGTTCTGCGAAAATCGCGTTGGACGTAATCCATCAGTGGAATCTCAGAAGATAACGAACGTTGGAAGATTCCATCCGTCATCCTCATTGCAAAATTTAGTACACAGAGTTGCTATCTCTAGCAGCAAAAATGACTAACACAGCTGGGTGTAGAGCCAAACTGAGTCTGAATGACACATAGGGGTATACGATTTCATCCTACTTCAACCCTCTGCTAAATCTGATCAAACGTAATGGCTGGGGGAGTGTGGTCTGGCAGTCTCTCTCGGCAACCCATGACCAGACCTTTTAAAGGGCTGGGAGATCTGGATAACAATCGAACACCCACTGCGCCTACGTAAGTCAGGGCAGCACGGATAACATGAAGTATTGCGTTATCTTGTTCAAAAATAACGTTATGGAGACCTCAAATATGAGTCACAGCCACCGTCCTCAACACATCGCAGAATGTAGCGCCTGCTGACCAGAAGTTATTGTTCGATGTAGCCAATGACACCCCATACCATTATGCCAAGTGCTGGACCAGTCTGACGCTGCCAAATACAATTCTGCATCACTCGTTCTCCTTGGATCCTCCAAAAGTGAATGCATCCAATGTGGTGCTGCACGCAGAAATGGGACCCTCCTGAACAGATGAGTGGTGACACTGCTGTGTCAGCTATTGTGATTGGGGGCACAGTGCAAATCTCTGTCTACAGTAGCGTCAAGGAAAGCTGCAACAACTTATTGTCTGTAGATACTCGTATATCTGCAAACAAGCTCATTTCGTGACAAAAGGTAGGTGATGTGGATTCAGTCCTGGACGGCCGAGCGAGTGACTAGTGTGTTCCCTCGTGCGTAGTCGCGTGGGGCCCTTGAGTTCACGCATGGCGTTGGGGGTGGTCCTACTCAATGCATCGATTCCTTATTCGCATCACTGCCGTGAGAGACCGACGCGAGCTGCAATGTTGCGGAATTTAAGCCGTTGCCTATATAGGTGACGGACCTTCCACTTTCGAAATCCAACACATGCTGCAAGACATTTTTCTTTATAGGAGCCATAACACCATCTTCTCCCAAACAATGCGTAACAAATGTGATTTTTAAATGAGGAAACCGCTGCGTAATATTTCTTTATAGACAGAATGTAGATTACTATATTCCTACTTGGTTTTGTGCGATTGTGCTGAAAAGCTAATCATTTGCATATCAGAACTGTAGAGCTCTTCATATCAATTTGACGTTAGTTTCATGCTGCCTTCAGTTTTACTGGCAAACACCTTTGGGCCCTGCTTCTAATAAGACCTCCTCAACCAAATACATAAATCTGCACACCACATGTAACTTCAGGCAAGACGAGCGATGAATGTTAGTGTGATCCATCCCTACCACATCAGTAACGGGCCATTCAATTTAGCATCACACGCGATATGCCACCAGTCTATAGTATCACCTAACAAAGTATACCTGGTTTACACTCCCTTCAGCAATCTAATGCATCTGGTCACCGAGTTTACACAAAATCTCTGTGTATAAAAGGAAATGACGATTTCAACAAAGGAGGAGAAGATTGACTTCGGTGCAACGGAGCTGGCGGAAGAGGCAACGTCTAGCTGAAGGCTAAAGTGGACAGATGGCACTAAGTTTCCATACGTTAAGAGCGGAATCTGTTGTGCGGAGTCTGTTGTGTGCTCTACATGTTAGTGGTGGCTGTTCAGTAGCATTCGAGGCTAACAATCTACTGTTATTTTGGAAATTTAAGGAGGAACCTAGATTTCATGCCCTCTACAATTTGCAACTTCAAATCATAAAATGGGAAGTTCGCACAGTGTATGCGCTATCCCCAGTGGTATCTCTGAAGAGGAGTCCACCATTTCATCTTGTAATGCATTGCGATCTAGTGTTCTGCAGTGATGAAGAGATAGACTACACTGACAATACTTCTAAGTTTAAATTCAAGACGAAATACTACTTTGAAACGTTAAATCTAAATTCTCTTCTGAAAACAGAAGGAACTGGAATTATTTGCACAGAACAACCACATATAAATTTTAGTAGTGCAGGAAACAGGATTCTAAAATGAGAACGTAGTTGACACACGTCGTTGCAAAATTTATAAAGGTAAACCAGCAGTGAGAAGAATGGAGAAAATGCCAATGTTTGGAACAGCATAGTGTATGAGAATGTACGTCGAAATCAGAAAGAATGTCAAAGTTAACAATTAGATGCAAGAAAGAAAGCTATAACGTTATAAATTGCCTTGTGCTTATAAACGATGATAACAGAAGAAATCTGCAGAACGTAAGTCAGTTTTGCCATCTTTTAGAATCTGAAATCTCCAGCATACTTAAAAGACCTAAAATATTTCCCGGCGACTTCATCGTGAAAGTTGGGGAGGAAAAGATATTTAAAAATATTGTAGGCGAATATCCAGCGCACTTAATAACAAACAGAAATGACGAAAGACTGATAAATATGTGCAAAATGTTCCCGTTAAAACTGATATCCTCTCATTTTCCTAATTACTAGGAAAAGCCAAAACTTGGATATCTTCAAATCCAAACCTATGAGAATTTCAATTGTATCATACAGCCATAGATAAAAAATATCACGGAAAGTAATCAGAAATGAGGAATTTGATTCGTATCATTATCACTCTTAGGTTAAAATGCGATTTCTATCATCTAAAACAAGGAACACAACCAATAAAGTAAATCACATACAACTCCACTGCATCTAGTATTACAATAGAAATTACAGAAAAAGTTACAGAAGAAACTGAGACAGCAAAAAAACTGATTGGCATGAACTGAAGCAGAAGAGAGAACTTGAGGACCGGCCAAGAATAAAAATGAGACATAATGAAAAGAAGAGTGTGTAGAAGCACTAGTACAAAGAGCCCAAAAATGAAAAAATAGGAATGTTCAAAAATAGATTACTGTTCAGAAGAATTCAGACAGCGAAGAGAAGAAACATAAAAAGAATTTCAAAAAATCAAGAGGACCTTCGAAAAACTCATCTTATGGAAATAAAAGAAATTTACCAAAAATAATACTAGTAACTTTTATCAAACTTTGAAACATCTACTTACAAGGTATCAAGTACCAAGTATTTGTTTCAAAGATGAAAATGGCAAAATAGTATTAAATAAGAAAGAAAATTGTAAAATACTAAAATTTTTGTCAGGCTCTTAAACTGTCCCGTTTCAACAGTTGAATTAGAGTTTAAAGCTACACCACAAGATTTGGAGCAAGATTTCCCATCATCAGAACATTAAACTCATTAAGCCATCAAATCACAGGCAAGACAGTGGTGAAGACTCCATTCCCAGCAGAATTATTGAAATGGTCGTAACTAAAGATTATAAAGATATACATCAGTGTTTTGACAAAATTTGGAAAACTGAAAGAGTAGAAAGTAACGTTAGTCCACCCACTGAATAAAGGGAGAGAAACAAAATGTTAAGTTACAGAGGGGTCACTTGCGCCAGTGACATACAAAATATTATCAAAAAATCTCCTGGGCAGAATTGTATAAACTGTAGTAAGACAATTGAGAGAATGTCAGGGAGGTTTTGAGAAGGGAAAATACTGACAGAACAGATTTTTAAATTAAAATCAATAATTGGCCACAGAATGTTAAACAGCATATCTATAATCGTATCATTTACTGATTTCAAAAACCATGTGATTCGGTAGACAAACAATAGATAAAATAACTAGAGAATTAGCGGTTATTCAAATAAATCCTCTGGAAGAAGTAGTTAATTTAATTGGTCTCAAAAGTTCAGGCGAAAAAACAATACACGTGACTCATATAAAAAATGCACCGAACTTCATAGAAACACAAATAATTAAAATGGAACAAGTAAATAAATATAATTATGTTGGAGAAACTATACCACAGACAGGACTAGAAAAATTTTGCAGTAGATGCAAGAGTTGTCAAAATGGAGAAAGCATACGGTCTGAAAAAAAATATTTACAAGAAATGCGTATCCAGAAAATGAAAACTAATACACTATACCACAGTGGTACAACCACAATGTTTATGTGGATGTGAACGCCTAACAATGAACTAAAAGCTGGACAGAATAGAGGTTCTTGGAAGATGGATTGTTGCAAAACCAATGGGTGCATTACAAACTACAGATGGCTGGAAAATGAGAAGTAATGAAGAAATTTACAAAAATTTGAGAAAATATCAGGAGAAATGGCTAAAAGATCAAACTTTCTGGAACAGCTCTGCCGTATGAATGAGCACAGGCTCACAGAACAAATATTCCTTTCTGTATGAAGAAATAGACAGTAATATGGATTATAGAAATAAGGGAAGTTCTAGAAAGAAACATCAAAAATGAGAAATAACACACAACTTTTTAAGAATAAAGTACTAAATTTAGACTCTGCTGCACCATGCTAAAAATATTCTAATTTAGAAGGCTTTCAATGTTGAAGAACTAAGGAATCGTGAACAACATACACAGAAGGAAGACGGCATGGGGAGAAGATGGAGTATTAGAAAAATGAAAACAGCAAGAAGAGGAAATGAAGTTGTTACGTGAGGCTAGCTGGTCAACACGAAAAAATACATAAATAAAAGTAAAAAATAAGAAGTGAAATATCTTGACTGGTTGTTTAATTGTCGCGCAGCCCAACCCGCTAAGGACAGAAACTTGAATTTTGGAGAGGACGATGATCTTACACTGTAGGCATCGTTCTTCGAAATTCCATCCCTAAGGGAGCGACATAGGGAATGGAAAGTTCTACGAAATTGACACTCTTAAGGCAATTTTGAAAGTAGAACTATGAAAATTAGTATTTGAGTTCTCGGTCAGAAATAAGAAAATACTTGTTTCAACGTTTTGGAATGCAACCCTTACAGAGGTGGAATAGGGTATGGAAGTTTTTGTGGAAATATTTAATTATGAAAACACTTTTGAAGCTAAAGCTACGAAAATTTATACTTGGCTTCTCGGTGAGAAATTAAAAAAAAAGTTAGTGTTTCTGGAAATTCAACCCCCGAGAGAGTGAAATACGGGATGAAAGTTTTTATAAAAATATTTCGTTGTACAAAACTTTTACAGAGCTAAGTCCATGGAAACTGGAATTTGGCTTCTGAGTTTCAAATAAAGAAATGTGTGTTAGAGGATGGAAGTTTCTATGGAAATATCCACACAAGAGCTCAAAATGCAAGATTAACAAAAAATTCCGACTCTGGCTACCAAAATCGCTTTTTTGGTCAAGTCAAAAGTATGTTCGAAAATGACCATGATTTCATGACCTTATTAAGTGTGAAAAGCTTAGAAGTGAAGTAAAACAACGAAAGCTGTGTAACAGTCAGCACGACATACCGACCTTGTCAGAATTGCTTCGAAAAAAAAAACTGATCTTGAATACACTGATTTTTCAGTAGGCCTAGTATATGTTTATAAAATTCTTTTCCTTGTAATTACTGTGCAAACGCGGACGAAGCAGCAGGCGCTAAGCTAGTAACATGTAATTGTTGGCAGGAACGAAGGCTAGTAACCGCATTTGTATTTTTTACACCTTTTAGCTTTCAGTTGCCTGTTTAATAATTCATTTATTTCTTCGTTTCAACCATAGTGCAACTGAAAATTGCGATGTCCACTTACGCCAGACGCGTTTTGCATTTTACTGACAAAGTCAGTATCACAGGGCTGAAACTGCATCAAATCTGCTGCAGTTACTCGTCACAAGATACTTAAGGAATTAGGTTAATTTCGGATAAATAATTCTCAACTTAATACTTCCTTCATTTGCCACTGCCGTACGTAACACCTGCAATTACAGAATAGAGGGATTCTGTTCCCCTGGAGACGTTCTGTAAGCAGAATTTACCCTTCGAAGAACTGTATTTAGTGCAGGAAATCCTTGTGTCATGGGTCACGATGGAAACCGCTGTAATAATTACAGTACTCTCCACAAAAGCCACAGCTCCCAACTCGTTCCTCTCGGCCTGCATATAGTTTTAATCATTTGCTGAGGTTGTTATTTCCGCCGTCACCGACGTTTTCAGCGGTCCGGCATAAACAGAAGTACAGAAAACTACCAACAGAGGGATGCGTGCAGCGTTGTTTTAATTATAAAAATGAAAATTGTGTTTCTCAGTTTGTAAACAGCACTAAACTCAGAATACACGTTACTCAGTAGTTATAAAGAAATACCACAACTGAAGCGCTAGTGTGCATACTATCCGTGAAAGTGCAGCTATCCTCTGACGTGAAGTTCATCTCTAGTCCGCTTCACCTCGTCTGCTTTTCCTGTCTCTCGAGACATAATTCGACGTTTAGCATCCGTCAGACAGATCGGAGCGAATGGAGAAGTCGAGGAGCCCAGAGGGCGCAGCTGCTTAAGACGGAGGATTTTGTGTTCGTAGTGGACAACACGAAAATGCTTGTCAATGAACATCATAAGTAGTGTGAAAGTAAGTTGATCTGAATTAGGAAATTTATTATTAAAATAGACTCCGAAGTTCGTAACGTACTCATTCTCGACTAACCAAGAAATTTATAATTCCTATGTGCAGTCTCATCAGATAATATAGAATGAAATACACATTTTCTACACGGTGTTAAACTTCAATACTTGTTTTCTGACGCAGTTCAAAATTTGCCTCTAAGCGACTTCAGGTCCTCGGATTTCTCTCTATATTTAAACACTGTAAGTTGGATATTTAATAATAAACTGACAGTTGTCAATTTTGTTAGCTTCGTATTTTTCTTTCACATTATCGCTAAGGACGTTATTACACAACACTTCGCTATGAATTCCACATCAAGAATACTACTGTTCAAAGATAACGTGTGACAGCCTAAGGTGATCTGAAAAATGAAGATATTACATACAGTTAAATATTGTAAAGCATAATACAGTGGTGTGCAAAGCGTAAGGACGAAAGGAAATTTCTCATAGTGTGTTGCTGCCAAGTAATACAGCTCTATGAAACTTCGACCACACTTAGAAAGAACTGGTACAATACGGTACGCAAGGTAACTGCAAGAAATGTGCAGTTAGACGAACAGAAATGACTCCTCTATTCAAAGAAACACTGAAACAATCGCAATTTATCATGGTTCCCTGGACATCAAAAACAGCGTGACGAGGTTCTTAAAAGGGTGTGTCGTCACCACAGACGGAAACGGATGCTCTGCAGCGTGCCCCCCTGCTGGATATAGCCAGCCGCTGTGGCCGAGCGGTTCTAGGCGCTTCAGTCCGGAACCGCGCAGCTGCTCCGGTCGCAGGTTCGAATCCTGCCCCGGGCATGGATGTGTGTTGGTGTCCTCAGGGTAGTTAGGTTTAAGTAGTTCTAACTCTAGGGGACTGATGACCTCATGACCTCAGATGTTAAGTCCCATAGTGTTTAGAGCCATTTGAACCATTTACTAGACACAAGCTTGGTACGGAGTTCTTGTGACATGGTGCTCCAGTCCTCCAATAGCGCCTTTGACAACTGTCGGATGGTCGTTGGGGCATGCAGACGTGATAGAATACGTCTCGCCAACGCATGGATTTAAGTTGGGGGAACGGGGAGGCCAGTCCATTCGCTGAATATGCTGACGTTCCAAGAGCAGCTCTTTTATTTGGTCGCGCATTGGCAGCCATAAAAATGAAGTCGGGGTTGAACGCACACTTGAAGAGGTGCACATGGGACGAGAGTTAATTGTATGAATAACGTCGACCAGTGACTTTACCCTGTTCAAATATCGGGAGGTGAGTATGGCCTTGCAACTTTATGCCTCCCCACTGCGTGACACCTAGTCTGCCAAAGCGATCATGCTCGGCAATGTTACTAGGTGCATTGCGTGTTCACTCCCCTCGCCATGAGAGGGAAGATCCAGAAACACTACTCAGACTGAACTGCTCTCGTCCGAGAAGAGCAGGCGGTGCCGCTCCCCCTTGGTCCAATCCTTATTCAAGCCAGTGTGACGACACCATCCAAAGTGCCTCCACCTTCCACTCGTACGTTTGCCCCCAGGCAAAGACTAAAGTCACCATCCGAATTGCTTCTCTCCCGTGGCCCTAAACAGCGTTTTAGCAAGAGCTCTTCAACGCTCGCTGCCGTCTGAAGACGCTAACCACAGTGCTCCTCCAACAGTATGCCTCAGAAGCCCTTGCGGTGATGCCATACGGAGGCCTTTGACAGGCCCATCAAAATCCTCCAGTGTATAAAAAGTAATGGGTTTACTTGCCGCGTCAAATTTGGATAACATCCCAAGCTTTCGATGACTACCTCCGTCATCTTCGTCAGGGGTAAAACTGACTGTCGTGGACCGGTGAGACTTCCGCTTTTATAAGCAGTGGAAGCCTCACCGGTCCACGACAGTCAGTTTCACCCCTGACGAAGATGACGGAGGTAGTCATCGAAAGCTTGGGATGTTATCCAAATTTGACGCGGCAAGTAAACCGGGAACTTTTTATGCAAGGACTCCGTCGCGAAAGACTTCGTAATCAAAATCCTCCAGTGTTGCAGACAACGGCTCATCGGAAGTTAGACGAAGCAGCTATCATACGTACGACTAGGACAACAGTAATTATTTTACTGTAGAGGTGAATAAGAGGTTAAGTGCTCTAGAGTCTAAATAGGAAGTGCAGGGAAGCTAAGACGAAATGAAATGGCTGCAGGAAAAATGTGAAGACATCGAAAAAGATATGATTGTCGGAAGGACAGACTCAGCATACAGGAAAGACAAAACAACCTTTGGTGACATTAAAAGCAACGGCGGTAACATTAAGAGTGCAACGGGAATTCCACTGTTAAATGCAGAGGAGAGAGCAGATAGGTGGAAAGAATACATTGAAAGCCTCTATGAGGGTGAAGATGAGTCTGATGTGATAGAAGAAGAAACAGGAGTCGATTTAGAAGAGATAGGGGATCCAGTATTAGAATCGGAATTTAAAAGAGCTTTGGAGGAATTACGGTCAAATAAGGCAGAAGGGATAGACAACATTCCATCAGAATTTCTAAAATCATTGGGGGAAGTGGCAACAAAACGACCATTCACGTTGGTGTGTAGAATATATGAGTCTGGCGACATACCATCTGACTTTCGGAAAAGCATCATCCACACAATTCCGAAGACGGCAAGAGCTGACAAGTGCGAGAATTATCGCACAATCAGCTTAACAGCTCATGCATCGAAGCTGCTTACAAGAATAATATACAGCAGAATGGAAAAGAAAATTGAGAATGCGCTTTAGGAAAAATAAAGGGACGAGGGAGGCAATTCTGACGTTACGGCTAATAATGGAAGTAAGGCTAAAGAAAAATAAAGACACTTTCATAGGATTTGTCGACCTGGAAAAAGCGTTCGACAATATAAAATGGTGCAAGCTCTTCGAGATTCTGAAAAAAGTAGGGGTAAGCTATAGGGAGAGACGGGTCATAAACAATATGTACGACAACCAAGAGGGAATAATAAGAGTGGACGATCAAGAACGAAGTGCTCGTATTAAGAAGGGTGTAAGACAAGGCTGTAGCCTTTCGCCCCTACTCTTCAATCTGTACATCGAGGAAGCAATGATGGAAATCAAAGAAAGGTTCAGGAGTGGAATTAAAATACAAGGTGAAAGGATATCAATGATACGATTCGCTGATGACATTGCTATCCTGAGAGAAGACGAATTAAATGATCTGCTGAACGGAATGAACAGTCTAATGAGTACACAGTATGGTTTGAGAGTAAATCGGAGAAAGACGAAGGTAATGAGAAGTAGTAGAAATGATAACTGCGAGAAACTTAACATCAGGATTGATGGTCACGAAGTCAATAAAGTTAAGGAATTCTGCTACCTAGGCAGTAAAATAACCAATGACGGATGGAGCAAGGAGGACATCAAAAGCAGACTCGCTATGGCAAAAAATGCATTTCTGGCCAAGAGAAGTCTACTAATATCAAATACCGGCCTTAATTTGAGGAAGAAATTTCTGAGGATGTACGTCTGGAGCACAGCATTGTGTGGTAGTGAAACATGGACTGTGGGAAAACCGGAACAGAAGAGAATCGAAGCATTTGAGATGTGGTGCTATAGACGAATGTTGAAAATTAGGTGGACTGATAAGGTAAGGAATGAGGAGGTTCTATGCAGAATCGGAGAGGAAAGGAATATGTGGAAAACACTGATAAGGAGAAGGGACAGGATGATAGGACATCTGCTAAGACATGAGGGAATGACTTCCATGCTACTAGAGGGAGCTGTAGAGGGCAAAAACTGTAGAGGAAGACATGTCAAGCAAATAATTGAGGACGTAGGTTGCAAGTGCTACTCTGAGATGAAGAGGTTAGCACAGGAAAGGAATTCGTGGCGGGCCGCATCAAACCAGTCAGTAGACTGATGAAAAAAAAAAAACAAAAAAAGTGCAACCACAACAGAGGGGTATCTGTTGAGAGGCCAGACAAATGTGTGGTTCCTGAAGAGGGGCAGCAGCTTTTTCAGTAGTTGCAGGGGCAATAGTCTGGATGATTGACTGATCTGGCCTTGTAACACTAACCAAAACGGCCTTGCCTTGCTGGTACTGCTAACATCTGAAAGCAAGGGGAAACTACAGCCGTAATTTTTCCCGAGGGCATGCAGCTTTCCTGTATGATTAAATGATGGTGGCGTCCTCTTGGGTAAAATATTCCGGAGGTAAAATAATCCCCCATTCGGACCTCCGGGTCATCAGGAGAAAGAGAACTGGCGTTCTACGGGTCGGAGCGTGGAATGTCAGAGCCCTTACTCGGGCAGTTAGGTTAGAAAATTTAAAAAGGGAAATGGATAGGTTAAAGTTACATATAGAGGGAATTAGTGAAGTTCGGTGGCAGGAGGAGCCTGACTTTTGGTCAGGTGAATACAGGGTTATAAATACAAAATCAAATAGGGGTAATGCAGGAGTAGGCTTAATAATGATTAGAGCAACAGGAATGCGGGTAAGCTACTACAAACAGCACAGCGAACGCATTATTGTGGCCAAGATAAACACGAAGCCCATGTCTACTACGGTAGTTAAAGTTTATATGCCAACTGGCTCTGCAGATGATGAAGAAATTGATGAAATGTATGATGAGATAAAAGAAATTATTCAGGTAGTGAAGGGAAACGAAAATTTAATAGTCATGGGTGACTGGAATTCAGCAGTAGGAAAAGGGAGAGAAGGAAACGTAGTGGGTGAATATGGATGGGGGGTAAGAAATGAAAGAGGAAACCGTCTGGTAGAATTTTGCACAGAGCATGACTTAACCATAGCTAACACTTGGTTCAAGAATAATGAAAGAAGGTTGTATACATGGAAGAATCCTGGAGATACTAGAAGGTATCAGATAGATTATATAATGGTACGACAGAGATTCAGGAACCAGGTTCTAAATTATAAGACATTTCCAGGGGCAGATGTGGACTCTGACCACAATCTATTGGTTATGAACTGTAGTTTAAAAATGAAGAAACTGCAAAAAGGTGGGAATTTAAGGAGATGGGACCTGAATAAACTGAAAGAACCAGAGGTTGTGCAGAGTTTTAGGGAGAGGATAAGGGAACAATTGACAGGAATGGGGGAAAGAAATACAGTAGAAGAAGAATGGGTACCTCTAAGGGATGTAGTAGTGAAGGCAGCAGAGGATCAAGTAGGTAAAAACACGAGGGCTACCAGGAATCCTTGGGTAACAGAAGAAATATTGAATTTAATTGATGAAAGGAGAAAAAATAAAAATGCAGTAAATGAAGCAGGCATAAAGGAATACAAACGACTCAAAAATGAGATCGACAGGAAGTGCAAAATGGCTAAGCAGGGATGGATAGACGACAAATATAAGGATGTAGAGGCTTATTTCACTAGGGGTAAGATAAATACTGCCTACAGGAAAATTAAAGAGACCTTTGGAGAAAATAGATCCACTTGTATGAATATCAAGAGCTCAGATGGAAACCCAGTTCTAAGCATAGAAGGGAAAGCAGAAAAGTGGAAGGAGTATATAGAGGGTCTATACAAAGGCGATGTTCTTGAGGACGATATTATGGAAATGGAAGAGGACGTAGATGAAGATGAAATGGGAGATACGATACTGCGTGAAGAGTTTGACAGAGCACTGAAGGACCTAAGTCGAAACAAGGCCCCGGGAGAAGACAACATTTCATTAGAACTACTGATAGCCTTGGGAGAGCCAGTCCTGACAAAACTCTATTATGTGGTGAGCAAGATGTCTGAGACAGGCGAAATACCCTCAGACTTCAAGAATATAATAATTCCAGTCCCATATAAGCAGGTGTTGACAGATGTGAAACTCACCGAACTATTAGTTTAATAGGCCACGGCTGCAAGATACTAACACGAATTCTTTATAGACGAATGGAAAAACTGGTAGAAGCCGACCTCGGGGAAGATCAGTTTGAATTCCGTAGAAATATCGGAACACGTGAGGCAATACTGACCCTACGAGTTATCTTAGAAGATAGATTAAGGAATGGCAAAACTACGTTTCTAGCATTTGTAGACTTAGGGAAAGCTTTTGACAATGTTGACTGGAATACTCTCTTTCAAATTCTGTAGGTGGCAGGGGTAAAATACCGGGAGCGAAAGGCCATGTACAACTTTTACAGAAACCAGATAGCTGGTATGAGTCGAGGGACATGAAAGGTAAGCAGTGGTTGCGAAGGTAGTGAGACAGGGTTGTAGCCTATCCCCGATGTTATTCAATCTGTATATTGGGCGAGCAGTAAAGGAAACAAAAGAAGAATTCGCAGTAGGAATTAAAATCCAAGGAGAAGAAATAAAAACTTTGAGATTCGCCGATGACATTGTAGTTCTGTCGGAGACAGCAAAGGACCTGGAAGAGCAGCTGAACGGAATGGAAAGTGTCTTGAAAGGAGGATATAAGATGAAAATCAACAAAAGCAAATCGAGGATAATTGAATGTAGTCGAATTAAATCGGGTGATGCTGAGGGAATTAGATTAGGAAATGAGACGCTTAAAGTAATAAAGGAGTTTTGCTATTTGGGGAGCAAAATAACTGATGATGGTCGAAGTAGAGAGGAAATAAAATGTAGGCTGGCAATGGCAAGGAAAGCGTTTCTGATGAAGAGAAGTTTGGTAGCATCGAGTATAGATTTGTCAGGAAATTTTTCCTGACAGTATTAGTATGGAGTGTAGCAATGTATGGAAGTGAAACGTGGACGATAAATAGTTCAGACAAGAAGAGAATAGAAGCTTTCGAAATGTGGTGCTACAGAAGGGTGCTGAAGATTAGATGGGTAGATCACATAAGTAGTGAGGAGGTACTGAAGAGAATTGGGGAGGAGTTTGTGGAACAACTTGACTAGAAGAAGGGATCAATTGGTAGGACATATTCTGTGGCATCAGGGGATCACACATTTAGCACTGGAGGGCAGCGTGTAGGGTAAAAATCGTAGAGGGAGACCAAGAGATAGGTTGCAGTAGGTACTGGGAGACGAAGAAGCTTGCACAGGATAGAGTAGCATGTAGAACTGCATCAAACCATTCTCTGGACTGAAAATAACAACAACAACAACACTGGCTCTTGATGCGTCTTAAGACATGTCGACGAAAACGTGTCTGCTATCCTACAGCAGAGCAGACAGACAGAATCATATTACGAGACGAAAACGTACCCGCATCCGCAAGTGACTTGCGTGAACTCATGTGTAAGTCTTGCTGTAGGACTCAACATGGATAAAATATACAGGAACCTTGCGGAGAAGCACGGACCAGTACAGCCCTCAACCTTTCGAAATCAGGAGGGCACAGCTACACGTACATGAAGTATCGGTATCAGGATTCTACAACTGCATACCATAAGGAGCATTTTGGTGAATCAGAAGATCACCAAGATAGTGAACGCGGGGCATGCGGACGTGGTGTGTCTTCAAGAGCCTTACACACGGAATGGAAGGACAGCAAATTGTGAACCAAAGTCTGTGATGACAACCCCAAGACAGCTACCGCCAGCTTAAATGGCAAATATATAATCACACGTGTAGCACAGATATGCACACAACGTGCCATTGTAGTAGAGGTCGTAAGTATACAGATCGCCTCCTTCTATGCCCAAATGACAAAGAACTATACACTAACATAAAGCGGCGGATTGCACAATACGCGTCAAACAAAATACTCTTAATAAAAGCAGATGGTATGGTACGGAGACAGAACAGACGAAAGGGAAAGAACAGCTGAGGACACACTTCACGAACGCAACCTATTTATAATTAACAAGGAGGGACAACCACACAGATTTTGAAGTAGAACGGATCCTCGCTGTAACGTAGACATCGCAGTAACAAACAGCATAGCGCCTCATCACACACACAACTCTCGGACCCCCCAGGGGGTCCACAACTCTTTTGTGGACACGTGCGTAGCGAGCACGGGACCCCTAGCTAATGTGGCCCTCCTTCCTTTCCAGGCTGCATACCTTCCCTTCCCTTCCCTTCCCTTCCCTTCCCGCATCCTTCCCCGTCCCCCATCTTCGCCCCCCCCCCCCCCCCTCACCTCTGGATCTTTCCTTCCCTTTCTCCCGCTCTGGGAGTATGGTTTGTGCCTACCTCCGGAGACGGACGCTCGAAACTGTTCCAAATTCCTTGCTTTCTACACTTGCAAGTCCTCGTCCTTCCTCTGTCCTTCTCTTTTCCTTCCCTCTTCTCCTTGGCCTTTTCTCCGCTGCGGCGTTTGAGACGCCCTCTTCTTCCCTTTCCCTTTCTCTTTTTTCCTCTCTGTGCGTGTCTGAAGGCCGACCCACGCACTTCCATGCGTAGCCGGTGACGGGGTAATGCGTAATTACCCGCCCCGGGTAGACAGGTAGGACACGTACGTAACCCCTGGTAACGGCCAGGCCCAGGGAGGGGTGATTACCCGAGCTGATACCTTCCGAAAGTGCCGATTGGTCCCTCCGTCCGTTTGTCGGGAGGTGTGACCTGAGGTGTGAACAATCACCTAAGGCGGGTGTGCCCTCAGTGAGGGCCCCCACAAGGGAGGAGCGCGCCATCGGAGACGCCGGTAATCATGGGGGATTCTTCCGCAATGGTTTCCTCATCTTCCACAATGTCTGCTCACAAACATAAGTTCACTGAGTCTCAGCCACAGACGGTTCTTTTATTGTTGCCACAGTTCCTTGTTGTTTCTCGATCTGACGAAGGTCACGACTTCTCCACGGTCAACCCTTTCATTATTCAGAAAGGTGTCGACGCAATTGCGGGTCCTGTAAAGTCTTGTTCCAGATTACGGAATGGCACCCTGTTGTTAGAAACACACAGTGCCCTCCAGGCTCAAAAATTGCTGCGTACTTCTCTGTTCCACACCTTCCCTGTCCGGGTGGAACCGCACCGTACCTTAAATTCCTCGCGTGGAGTCGTTTATACACGCTCTCTCGATGGATTGTCTGACGAAGAAATTCAGCGCTACCTGTCTGACCAGGGCATAACGGCTGTTCATAGGGTTATGAAAAGGGTTGACACGAACATCATTCCAACCCGCACTGCCTTCTTGACATTTGACAAAGTTCAACTCCCATCGAAAATCAAAGCAGGCTATGAGATAATTTCCGTTCGCCCTTACGTCCCAAACCCTACGTGTTGCTATCGATGTCAGCGTTCAATCACACCAGCCAGTCCTGTTCCAATCCGGCCAAATGTGTTACGTGTGGCAAGGATGCCCATGAGGGTGCTTGTCCACCTCCATCCCCTCGCTGCATCAACTGTATGGGTGACCACGCTGCTTCCTCTCGAGATTGCCCCGTTTTTAAGGACGAAAAGCTCATCCAGGAAATAAGAGCGAAGGAAAAGGTGTCGACCTTTGCTGCTCGAAAATTATTCGCCAGTCGACAGCCCACCGTGCCTCAGACAGGAAAATACAGCACTGTCCTTTCTTCTCCTCGGCCAACAAAGGAGGCGGCCATGCAGACTTGCGACCTCACATTTAGTACCACGGTCGTCAGATCGGCCAGCGCAAAGATCGCCCGTTCAACCTCACCACTTTCGCCTGCCCACTCTATGGCTCACCCTTCATCGGGTTCTGCTAAATCTCGAGCCCAGAAGTCAGACACCAAGACTTCGAAAAAAGAGCATTCTCGTGAAGTGAGTTTTTACGTACCGCAACTTCACAACTATCGGTTTATCCTTCATCTAAACATCATACTTCCAAGAAGGCTACGAAGAAACACAGTTCCTCTCCCTCTCCGCCAAGGCGTGTCCCATCTACAGCACCACCTGGCGGAAATCGCCCTCGGCCGTCTTCTGTGTCGCCGAGGCGCACTGCTGGTGGCCGGTCAACCGGCCGATCGCTGGTGGCAGGAGCTGCTACTGACCAACCTATGGATCAGGATCTTCTGTCTTCGACTGAATGACATTCCATGCTGTCGGTCGCAAGCTCTGAGCAGTCGTTGAGTTGACCGCACCCTTGGTCACACTCCTCCATTTTCTGTTCACCCTATGTCCATTATCCACTGGAATATCCGCGGCATTCGAGCCAATCGGGATGAATTGTCGATCCTCTTACGATCCTACTCGCCGGTCATCTTCTGTCTTCAGGAAACAAAGCTGCGTCCCCATGACCGCTTTGTTCTCCCTCATTTTCAGTCCGTCCGATACGACCTCCATTCTGTTGAAGGCACTCCAGCCCATGGAGGACTCATGATTCTTCTCCATGATACTCTCCATTATCACCCAATCCCCTTAAACAGTTCCTTCCGAGCTTTCGCCGTCCGTCTTTCCCTTTCTGGATACACGTTCTCTCTTTGTACGGTATACATTCCATCGTCCACACCAATGGCACGATCTGATCTCCTTCATCTTCTTGATCAGCTTCCACCCCCCTATTTGCTGGTTGGGGACTTAAATGCCCACCACCCGCTTTGGGGATCTCCACATCCTTGTCCACGTGGCTCACTATTGCTAGACGTCTTCCACCAAGCGGATCTAGTCTGCCTCAACACTGGGGTCCCCGCATTTTTGTCTGCCTCCACGGCAAATTTATCTCATTTGGACCTTGCGGTCGGTACTGTTCCGCTAGCTCGGCGCTTCGAATGGTTCGCCCTTGATGATACACACTCGAGTGACCACTTTCCATGTGTTCTTAGACTGCAGCCTCAACTGCCATATATGCGCTCGCGACGCTGGAAGTTTGCCCAAGCCGATTGGACACTTTTTTCGTCTCTAGCGACATTCGATGACCGTCGCTTTCCCAGCGTCGACGATGAGGTCACACATGTTACCGACGTTATTCTCACAGCTGCGGAACGTTCAATACCACGCACCTCCGAATTGCCCCGGCGCCCCCCAGTTCCTTGGTGGAACGAGGCATGCCGTGACGCAATACGTGAGCGGCGACGTGCTCTTCGCATTTTCCGTCACCATCCAACTTTGGCCAACTGTATCCGATATAAGCAGCTCCGTGCGCGATGCCGTCGCGTCATCCGCGATAGCAAGAAGGCAAGCTGGAAATTCTTTATTAGCTCATTTAACATCTTCACTCCCTCCTCGGAAGTTTGGAGTCGGCTTCGACGGTTCTCCGGCGCGCCTAGTTTCTCCCCGGTCTCTGGGCTCACTGTCGCGCATGATACCTTAGTGGACCCCGTCGCAATTTCTAACTCATTGGGTCAGCACTTTGCTGAGATTTGGAGCTCTTCAAATTACCCGCCAGCGTTTCTCCCGAAGAAACGTGCAGCGGAAGTGCGACATCTTGCTTTCTCCTCTCAAAATCGCGAAAGCTACAATACTGTTTTCTAGATGCGGGAACTCCAACATGCCCTCTCTTCTTCTCGCTCCTCCGCCCCAGGACCGGATGGTATCCATGTCCAAATGTTGCTGCATTTATCAACCCATAGCCTGCGTTACCTCCTTCGCCTTTATAATCGAATTTGGACCGACAGTACCTTTCCCAGACGATGGCGGGAAGCTATTGTTCCCGTTCCGAAACCTGGAAGGGACAAACATCTCCCCTCTAGCTACCCCCCCATTTCTCTCACGAGTAGTGTCTGTAAGGTTTTGGAGCGTATTGTGAATTACCGTTTAGCTTGGTGGCTGGAATCCCGCAGTCTTTTAACACCAGCCCAATGCGGATTCCGAAAGCATCGTTCTGCAGTTGACCATCTTGTTGCTCTCTCCACTTACATCATGAACAATTTTCTCCGGAAACGCCAAACGGTAGCAATATTTTTTGATCTGGAGAGAGCATACGATACCTGTTGGAGGACAGGCATCCTCCGCACACTGTTCTCTTGGGGCTTTCGAGGCCGGCTGCCCCTTTTTCTTCGCGAATCTATGGCAGAGCGCACATTTAGGGTGCGGGTGAACACTACTCTCTCCCGTACTTTCTCCCAAGAAAACGGGGTACCCCAGGGCTCCGTGCTGAGTGTTGTACTGTTTGCCATCGCCATAAATCCAATTATGGATTGTCTCCTTCCTGATGTCTCGGGCTCCCTCTTTGTGGACGATTTTGCGATATACTACAGCTCTCAACGGACCAGCCTTCTTGAACGACGTCTTCAAGGATGTCTCGATCGCCTCCACTCGTGGAGCATCGAAACCGGCTTCCGTTTCTCACCCAGTAAGACCGTTTGTGTTAATTTTTGGCGACGTAAGGAGTTTCTTCCGCCCTCCTTACATCTAGGTCCTGTCAACCTTCCGTTTTCCGACGTCGCTAAATTCTTGGACCTTATGTTTGACAGAAAACTGTGCTGGTCCTCCCACGTTTCCTATCTTACGGCTCGCTGTCTGCGTTCCATTAACACCCTCCGTGTCCTGAATGGTACCTCCTGGGGAGCGGACCGAGTGGCCCTTCTCCGCCTCTATGGCGCCTTAGTGCGCTCGAAATTGGATTATGGAAGCATAGTCTACTCCTCTGCTCGGCCGTCTATTCTTCGGCGTCTCGACTCTATCCACCACCGTGGATTACGTTTAGTATCTGGAGCTTTTTACACCAGCCCTGTGGAAAGCCTTTATGCTGAGACTGCTGAACCTCCGCTGTCCAATCGGCGGGCAGTCCTTCTGAGTCGTTATGCTAGCCATCTGTCTTCCATGCCTGCTAATCCAGCCCATGACCTTTTTTTCGACGCCTCCTTTGATGTCGGGTATGCAGGCCGCTCCTCCTCCCTACTACCCCCGGGAGGCCGCTTCCGTCAACTGCTCCATTCTCTTTCCTTCCGCTTTCCTAAAACCTTCTTGACAACTTGGGGTACAGCACCGCCTTGGCTCCGTCCCCGGATCTACTTGCTCCGTGACCTATGTCAATTTCCCAAGGATGGTACCCCTACACTTGTTTACCGTCGGGCATTTGCTGCTCTATGTGCACAAATGACGGAAGCCACATTTATTTACACCGACGGCTCGAAAACATCGTTAGGTGTAGGGAGTGCCTATATTGTTGGCGACACCCCAAATCACTTTCGGCTTCCCGACCAGTGTTCGGTTTATACTGCGGAGCTTTACGCTGTTCTCCAGGCTGTCCACTACATCCGCCGCCATCAGCGGATACAGTATGTTATCTGCTCAGATTCTCTCAGCTCTCTCCTCAGTCTCCAAGCTCTTTACCCTGTGCACCCTCTGGTCCACCGGATTCAGGACTGTCTGCGCTTGCTCCACCTGGGGGGCGTCTCGGTGGCGTTCCTCTGGCTCCCGGGACACGCTGGTATCTGTGGGAATGAGGCGGCCTATATAGCGGCCAAGGCTGCAGTATCTCTTCCTCGGCCAGCTATTCAGTCGCTTCCCTTCACCGATGTCCGGAGCGGATTATGTCGCCTAGTTGCTCATTTATGGCATGCGCATTGGTCAACACTTCCCCATAATAAATTGCGGGAAGTGAAAGCCCTTCCTTGCGCTTGGACCTCTTCCTCACGAACGCGTCGTCGGGAGGAGGTAATTTTAGCTAGACTCCGGATAGGGCACTGTCTTTTTAGTCATCGACATCTTTTAAGCGGCGATCCTCCCCCACTCTGTCCCCACTGCTCTCAGCTGTGGACGGTCAGACACCTTTTAATTGAATGCCCCTATTTTAATCCGTTACGCTCCCGTCTACAGCTATCGCCTGATTTATCGTCGATTTTAGCAGATGACACGCGCTCAGCCGACCGCGTTCTCCAGTTTATTAGTGACAGTGAAATGACGTCACGGGGGGGGGGGCAGGGAGAGGCCTGACACGATATTAGGAGGCACCCTGTGAGTTTTGTTCGTCACCTCAGCGTATCGCGGCCAGCGGTGTGTGTACGCCTTCGAAACCTGCAGCTCTTGGCGGCTCTGCATAATAATCTCCTAGACTATTGCAAAATAGAGTCGCCGAGTGACGGAAGGAATTCGCAAGGTGATAAAAAAGAAACCGTAAGGGATGCCCACAGGGGTCGATTTGCGGACTCAGTCAGTGGATGGAGACGATAGCTCAAAAGGAGTGGACCACCACCTCTTCGCGACAGCGGCCAACTCCAGAGAGCACCGTGAAGCGAAGACATTAGCAGCACTACAAACAAAGGCAATTCGTGTGCTACAAATAAACTCACCATTACCCAAATAAAGCCCTCTGCATTACTGTTTAATGGAAACATACAAAGGAATCCCGCAATTAAAGCAGATGGAAAACGCATAAAAAGAAACATGGTTACAAGATACTTGGGTGTATTCATAGACCAGAAATTGAATTTTTATCAACATGTCAAAACAACTACAGGAAGGGCATGCAAGTTACTACATTTGCCTGCCAGCAAACACAATGAGCTGCTGATATCCCATGACTACAATAGCCGTCCGGTGTGGCTGAGCGGTTCTAGGCGCTTCAGTCTGGAACCGCGCGACCGCTACGGTCGCAGGTTCGAATCCTGCCTCGGGCATGGATGTGTGTGATGTCCTTAGGTTGGTTAGGTTTAAGTAGTTCTAAGTTCTAGGGGACTGATGACCTCAGAAGTTAAGTCCCAAAGTGCTCAGAGCCATTTGAACCATGGCTGCAATAGAATCGGGTAATCTGCAGATGTAACAGAGCATGAGATGACCCGTGGTCTAGGGCTGCCGGCACGGTAGCTTAGCGTGTTCGGTCAGAGGGTTAGCTGCCCTCTGTAAAAAAAAAAAAAAAAATGAGTGAATGGATCACCGATGTACTAGGACGGGGAAGTCATGGGACGTCCGCTCCGAACAAATGCAACGAATAATAACGATCAGAATGAGACTAAAGAAAAAAGGGGTAGCGTCTTCGGTTGGTAATCAAAACGTTTTAGGTACCGGGTTCAAACCTCGCTGTCGCTTACATTTTGAATAAAAATCATCAGTATTGGCAGCCGAAGTTACTGGCATGAGAAACCACCCCGTTTTGCCAACGGCCTTGTCAAAGAGAACGGAGGGGCGTACAGGGGTTCAGCTGGGAAACTGTCAGTAAAGGCGGAAGAATCAGCAATGACCAAACTATGAAGATGCAGAAGGCAATGGAAACCACTGCATTAAAGACGCATGATGTGTATCCACAGGACATGTGGTTTCTGACTGAAAAAGTGCCGTGATGATCTCTGTTGGCAAAACGTTACGGCGTTGTCCCCCATTCGGATTTCTGAGAGGGAGCTACGAAGGGGGAGGTGACCACGAGAAAAAAGAATAAATAATAAACGAAAGGTAAACATTCTACGAGTCGGGGCGTGGAAAGACAGAAGTTTGAGTGTGGTAGGGAAGATAGAATATTTGAAAACGGGAATTAGAAGGCTCAATCTCGATGTAGTGGGGGTCAGTGAAGTGAAATGGAAGGAGGACAAGGATTTCTAGTCATACGAGTATAGGGTAATGTCAACAACAGCAGAAAAGTGAAATGGGAGTAGGATCCATTATGAATAAGAAGGTAGAGCAGAGAATGTGTTACTATGAACACTTCAGTGATAGGATTTTTCTCATCAGAATCGACGACAAACCAACACCGACAATAGCTCAGGTATACATGGCGACGCCGCAAGCTGAAGATGAATAGATAGAGAAAGTATTTGAGGATATTGAACGTGTCATTCAGTACGTGAAGGGATATGAAAATCTAATAGTCATAGGGGACTGGAATGCGGTTCCAAGAGGAGTAGAAGAAAGGGTTACAGGAGAATATGGGATTGGCACTAGCAACGAGAAAGGAGAAAGACTAACTGATTCTGCAATAAATTTCACCTAGCGAATACTATGTTCAAGAATAACAGGATCTGGAGGTATACTTTGAGAAGGCCGGGAGATAAGGGAAGATTTCAGTTACATTGCGTCATGATCAGGCAGAGGCTCCGAAATCTGGTACTGTACTGTAAGGTGCACCCAGCATGTATAGACTGAGACCACAATTTAGTAGTGATGAGGAGTAGACTGAAGTTTAGGAGACTATCAGGAAGAATCAATGCTCAAAGTAGTGGGGCATAGAAATACTAAGGAATAAAAACCACACTTGAAGTTATCGAAAGTTATAGATATTGCGTTAGGGAATAGCTCAGTGGGCACTTCAGTTAAATAGGAATGGATATTACCAAAAACGTAAGTCACAGAAATTGAAACTGAAAAACATAGGTACAAAGAAAGTAATAGAGGAAATAAGTGACAGACCAGATAACATTACAAAATTTACAAAAGACGTCATTATTGCCTACAGAACGTACAGGTTTCTAATTTATGCCACTATTGTTAGCTGATTTTCAAAAGACATGTAACACAGAAAGGCGAAATAACTGGACGGAATGTCGTTTTATTTTATAAGTACGTCAGGGATTACAGGGAACTGTGACATTCATAACAATTGCACATCGAGAGAGATAGGCTCCCATAAGATGAAAAGTATAGTTGTCAGGAAACCACTCGTCTTCGAAGGATATCACTCACAAAACCGCTCACCACCCCAGTAATTCTTCAGTGGTTTTCTTGTGTTTACTGTCCTTACGAACTTCTAGCACGCTGGAGTAATTGTAGGGCAGAAACTTCTTAATAAATGCAATGGAAAAACAGGCAAAGTTTCAAATTTCTCTTTTATTTACTTGAGGACCCGATACTAGTTATCAAGTAAATAAAAGTGAAATTTGCAACTTTCTTCGTTTATTTATAAAACATGTATAAGGAAAGTGGAAACTGAACTATCTGCTCCGTAAGGGATTTGCTTAGGTGGACCGAGAGTGTCACGAAATTATTTGCTCAACATTATCTACAAGGAGTCGCCAAAGGAAAGGCACTCGTAGTTCTTTCAGAATTCGAAAACCTACTCCCTCTTCCAGTCTCCCAGAGGGATCATGGAGTATAATACATTCTCTCTTAGCTATTGTCAAAGTGAGTGGAAGTGTACAATTAAAACAAAAATTCTGAGCTCTGTTATTAAAGTGATATTTTTAAGTGTGCTGTGTTTACCAGGGAAACGCTTCACAAAAACGGGACAACTCTTTCTACACTGTGGTGGTAATTTGTATTTTTGTTATCGGTAGCAACGACAAAGTCGAAGCAAAACATGTTCCATATTATTTTACCTGTTTATTTATCTTGACTTGTTTATCAGAAATACCAGTAAAATTCTCTCGGCCGAAACAAAAACGTAACGTGGTTATTTACCTGTCGTTCATTTAGTGCTACAAATGTAAAAATTCTCATAGCCTTATTTATTTTTTGAAACATTTGTCACTTCAAAGAAAAACACTTGCGCTTACCTTTAGCCACGCGGGTTATAACTACATCTTTCAAAAAAGTTAGGAGAACACGTGTGTCAACGTCCGGTATGTTAAACATGTTTTGATACAGGCGGTACCTGTGATCGTTGCTTTCAGTTACACAACAAATAAAATAATTCGCCGTCTGTTGGCTGCCTTACGCATTACCGTGTGAGGTGACCCCTCAGAAGGAAGTGAATACTTGGGTCCCAGCGTTTTCTGACGAGGTACACATATGTTGTTGTAGTGGTCTTCAGTCCTAAGACGGGTTTGATGTAGCTCTCCGTGCTACCCTATCCTGTGCAAGCTGCTTCATCTCCCAGTAGTACTTACTGCAACCTACATCCTTCTGAATCTGCTTAGTGTATTCATCTCTTGGTCTCCCTCTACGATTTTTACCCTCCACGCTGCCCTCCAATGCTAAATTTGTGGTCCCTTGATGTCTCAAAACATGTCCTACTAACCGGCCCCTTCTGTTTGTCAAGTTGTGCCACAAACTCCTCTTCTCCCCAATTTTATTCAATACTTCATCATTAGTTATGTCATCTACCCATTTAATCTTCAGCATTCTTCTGTAGCACCACATTTAGAAAGCTTCTATTCTCTACTTCTCCAAACTATTTATCGTCCATGTTTCACTTCCATACATGGCTACACTCCATACAAATAAATACTTTCATAAACGACTTACTGACACTTAAATCTATACTCGATGTTAACAAATTTCTCTTCTTCAGAAACGCTTTCCTTGCCATTGCCAGTCTACATTTTATATCCTCTCTACTTCGACAATCACCAGTTATTTTGCTCCCCAAATGGCAACTCATTTGCTACTTTAAGTGTCTCATTTCCTAATTTAATTCCCTCAGCATCACTCGACTTAATTCGACTACATTCCATTATCCTCGTTCTGCTTTTGTTGATGTTCATCTTATATCCTCCTTTCAAGACACTGTCCATTCCGTTCAACTGCTCTTCCAAGTCCTTTGCTGTCTCTGACAGAATTACAATGTCATCGGCGAACCTCGAAGTTTTTATGTCTTCTCTATGGATTTTAATACCTACTCCGCATTTTTCTTTTTTTTTCCTTTACTGCTTGCTCAATATACAGATTGAATAACATCGGGGAGAGGCTACACCCCTGTCTCACTCCCTTCCCAACGACTGCTTCCCTTTCATGCCCCTCGACTCTTATAACTGCCATCTGGTTTCTGTACAAATTGTAAATAGCCTTTCGCTCCCTGTATTTTACCCCCTGCCAGCTTTAGAATTTGAAACAGAGTATTCCAGTACATACATGGCAATTGTTATTTTTTGTCGTTATCTACAACCAAACACGCGCAATGCTAAATCGTAATGCAGTGTAAGTTGCAACGGCGTTCTGTGTGATCAAAAAAGGATGGACTTTCGGTCGTGTTGCTGCAGATTCCAGTGATCCCATGTGTCATCCACAGGTTGTGTACACGCTACAGAGGGACAGGTCAGTACGCAAGGCGAGAACGACAAGGTCGCGGACGCATTACAACCCCACGAAAGACAGACATCTGGTTATCCCTGCGTTGCGGCGTCTTACGGATACCAGAGCACAGAAAGACGACCTCAGAGGGGCCACCGGAGCCACTGTGTCCGATCATACTGTAATGGTCAAGTTACGAAAATGGACCCTACGACCCAGACGTTCTGTTCGAATACCCCGCTTGACAGGACAACATCTTGCATCTCGCCTTCAGTTCTCGTTCCCACGTCAACTGGCAGCTTCTTCAGTGGCGAAACGAGTCAAGATATCCTCCGATGCGACATGATGGCCGCATCCTTGTGTGGAGACCTGTGGTGAACCGCACCTGTCAAATGTTGCCCAGGACGTCGACAGATTTCCAGTTTTCTGTGATAAAGTGTGGAGGCGTCAGTGTTGACAGCCATACGGATCTTGTCGTTGTCCATGGTCACCTTAACGCCGGGCAATACGTCGAAAAAATCTTGTTGGACCACGAGATGGGTGCTGCATACGGTGGTGTCCCTGAAATCCTTCTAGTGCCTGGACCTACATGGCGGCTTGCAAAGCCTGCACATTGAAGTACTGGAATGGCAGGCGGTGAGTCCAGATTTAAACCCCATGGTGCATATGTGGGAGATGCTTAACAGACGTGTTCGTGGTCGCCTTTTTCCACTAGAGACACTCATTGGCTCTCATTAAAGAATGGGAAAGGATACCATGGGGTAATCTCCTTAGACTTATACAAAGCATGCCACGTCAGTCTCAGGCAGTGATAAACGCTCACGCACGGTATACACATTACTGAAGCTCTCAAAGTCTAATGAAAAGCACTCAGGGGGACGGGATGAATGATTTTTTTCCATTTTGCTTTTCAGTTCTTT
Source organism: Schistocerca piceifrons (assembly GCF_021461385.2). Classification (NCBI taxonomy): domain Eukaryota; kingdom Metazoa; phylum Arthropoda; class Insecta; order Orthoptera; family Acrididae; genus Schistocerca; species Schistocerca piceifrons. The sequence continues at coordinate 254,291,488 of NC_060143.1, read as the reverse complement.
TCGTGCAAATGATTGAGAATGTAATGATCTTTAGTTCTGTACTTAATTTGTGAAAGATTAATGTAAAATTTTGTAACATACCTAGCCCTCACTATTGCTCAGTGAAGTATGGCAAATGCCCAGATTCAATTTCCCCTAATTCTTTTGAGGAGGATAGACAACCGAATGGTTTTTTAAATTTTTTTTAGTGCCCCCTTTAGATCGAGATATTTCTCTGGGTTAGTCATTATGTTACTGTGTAAATCGTTAAGATATTTCTTCAGTTACGTTTGCTTACGTTACCAACCCGCCCGAACGGCCGTGCGTGAGAAAGCGCTGTCTCCAGGGCGGGAAGCTGCGCCGTCCCCGAATCGAATCCGCCAGGCGCATAAACGACGAGGGTACACTATTCGCGAACATTAAAGGACTTCCATTCACTTTCACTTGATTAACGCACTACACACAGGCAAATGGAATACAAACATCCGTCTCAGGGAGGTAAAGAGGTGGTGACAGGAGGAAGAAGCGGTCACTCCTTAAATTAATAATGCCAAGTACATTGAAGAGCCAAAGAAACTGGTACATCTGCCTAATATCGTCTAGGGCCCTGTGACCACAAACAAGTGCCGCAACACGGTATGGAATGGACTCAACTAATGTCTGAAGTAGTGCTGGAGGGAACTGACACCATGAATCCTGCAGGGCTGTCCATAAATCCGTAAGAGTATGAACGGGTGAGGATCTCTTCTGAACAGCACATTGCAAGGTGTCCCAGATATGCTGAATAATGTTCATTTATGGGGAGTTTGGCGCGATCGGAAGTGTTTAAGCTCAGAAGTGTGTTCCTGGAGCCACTATCCAGCAGTTCTGGACGTCTGTGGGTTTGCATTGTTCTGCTGGACTTGCCCAAGTCCGTCTGAATGCACAGTAAACATGAATGGATGCAGGTGATAAGACAGAATGGTTACGTACATATCATCTGTCAGTCGTATCCAGACGTATCGTATCTATCCGTGTTATAAGCCAGTATCTAAATTCAAAAGATAAGATTAATCCATCGAAATCGATTAAATGCAATAAAATATTTCAATCTTCAGCTGAAGATTTTATTTTGGGAAAATATATGCCACTTCTACCGTAAAAATGAGCAAAGTCCTCATTTATGTATTTCAACGCATTACAGTGGATAGGAGGGATGGTTAAGACGTGCAGAAAAAATAAAAAAGCAGGGTCGTAAGTAAGCAGTTGTATCTAGTGTCATGGAACGACATCGTCTCCATAATATTAAAAATGCAACTAATAGGCCTTGGTGTAACTCACTATCACATGGTACTGTGAAAGCTGAAGAAGATAATGAAAGAAAAACTACAGTCAGTAAAAATGTGTTGAAAAACCACAGTAATTGAAAGAGTACAGAACGAAGACATCAAAATAATTATGTAACAGATAAGACATTGGCACAGAGGACAGCAAAGCCCTCAGTTCCCCTCGAGGTTTAAAAAAGCTCAACCACAGGCAGAATTCGACCACGTCACATACCTGGAGCATTCGTATCCCCAGTGATCTCCGTTGTATTCGCTATTGTAATAATGGTAAATGATAATTTCGCATATAACATTACCGAAATTCAAGTCGGTAATACCGGTTCCTGCAATGTGCGTGATATTTCGTTACGATGTCTGCAATCTTGTACAGATGCTTCCGTCTCTACTGTTGTTCAGCATCCCTTATAAATAACTGGCTACAAAAATATTTTGACAGTTTTATACAGGATGGTCCATTGATCGTGACAGGGCCAAATATCTCACGAAATAAGCGTCAAACGAAAAAACTACCAAGAACGAAACTTGTCTAGCTTGAAGGGGAAAACAAGATGGCGCTATGGTTGGCCCGCTAGATGGCGCTGCCATAGGTCAAACGGACATCAACAGCGTTTTTTTAAAATAGGAACCCACATTTTTATTACATATTCGTGTAATGCATAAAGAAATATGAATGTTTTAGTTGGACCACTTTTTTCGATTTGTGATATATGGCGCTTTATTAGTCACAAACATATGGCTCACAATTTTAGAGGAACAGTTGGTAACAGGTAAGTTTTTCAAATTAAAATACAGAACGTACGTATGTTTGAACATTTTATTTCGGTTCTTCCTATGTGATACATGTACCTTTGTGAACTTATCATTTCTGAGAACGCATGCTGTTACAGCGTGATTACCTGTAAATATCACATTAATGCAATAAATGGTCAAAATTATGTCCATCAACTTCAACGCATTTCGCAATTCGTGTAACGACATTCCTCTCAACAGCGAGTAGTTCGCCTACCGTAATGTGCGCACATGCATGGACAATGCGCTGACGCATGTTGTCAGGCGTTGTCGGTGGATCACGATAGCAAATATCCTTCAACTTTCCCCACAGAAAGAAATCCGGGGACGACAAAAATTGTTCAAATGGCTCTGAGGGCTTTGGGAATTAAAATCTACACTCCTGGAAATGGAAAAAAGAACACATTGACACCGGTGTGTCAGACCCACCATACTTGCTCCGGACACTGCGAGAGGGCTGTACAAGCAATGATCACACGCACGGCACAGCGGACACACCAGGAACCGCGGTGTTGGCCGTCGAATGGCGCTAGCTGCACAGCATTTGTGCACCGCCGCCGTCAGTGTCAGCCAGTTTGCCGTAGCATACGTAGCTCCATCGCAGTCTTTAACACTGGTAGCATGCCGCGACAGCGTGGACGTGAACCGTATGTGCAGTTGACGGACTTTGAGCGAGGGCGTATAGTGGGCATGCGGGAGGCCGGGTGGACGTACCGCCGAATTGCTCAACACGTGGGGCGTGAGGTCTCCACAGTACATCGATGTTGTCGCCAGTGGTCGGCGGAAGGTGCACGTACCCGTCGACCTGGGACCAGACCGCAGCGATGCGCGGATGCACGCAAAGACCGTACGATCCTACGCAGTGCCGTAGGGGACCGCACCGCCACTTCCCAGCAAATTAGGGACACTGTTGCTCCTGGGGTATCGGCGAGGACCATTCGCAACCGTCTCCATGAAGCTGGGCTACGGTCCCGCACACCGTTAGGCCGTCTTCCGCTCACGCCCCAACATCGTGCAGCCCGCCTCCAGTGGTGTCGCGACAGGCGTGAATGGAGGGACGAATGGAGAAGTGTCGTCTTCAGCGATGAGAGTCGCTTCTGCCTTGGTGCCAATGATGGTCGTATGCGTGTTTGGCGCCGTGCAGGTGAGCGCCACAATCAGGACTGCATACGACCGAGGCACACAGGGCCAACACCCGGCATCATGGTGTGGGGAGCGATCTCCTACACTGGCCGTACACCACTGGTGATCGTCGAGGGGACACTGAATAGTGCACGGTACATCCAAACCGTCATCGAACCCATCGTTCTACCATTCCTAGACCGGCAAGGGAACTTTCTGTTCCAACAGGACAATGCACGTCCGCATGTATCCCGTACCACCCAACGTGCTCTAGAAGGTGTAAGTCAACTGCCCTGGCCAGCAAGATCTCCGGATCTGTCCCCCATTGAGCATGTTTGGGACTGGATGAAGCGTCGTCTCACGCGGTCTGCACGTCCAGCACGAACGCTGGTCCAACTGAGGCGCCAGGTGGAAATGGCATGGCAAGCCGTTCCACAGGACTACATCCAGCATCTCTACGATCGTCTCCATGGGAGAATAGCAGCCTGCATTGCTGCGAAAGGTGGATATACACTGTACTAGTGCCGACATTGTGCATGCTCTATTGCCTGTGTCTGTGCGCCTGTGGTTCTGTCAGTGTGATTATATGATATATCTGACCCCAGGAATGTGTCAATAAAGTTTCCCCTTCCTGGGACAATGAATTCACGGTGTTCTTATTTCAATTTCCAGGAGTGCACATCTACATTTATACTCCGCAAGTTCTGAGCGTCATCAGTCCCCTAGAAATTAGAACTACTTAAACCTAACTAACCTAAGGAAATCACACAGATCCATGCCCGAAGCAGGATTCGAACCTGCGACCGTAGCGGTGGCGCGGTTCCAGACTGAAGCGCCTAGAACCGCTCGGCCACACAGGCCGGCTCCGGCGACATCAGATCCGGTGAACGTGCGGGCCGTGATATGGTGCATCGACGGCCAATCTACCTGTCGTGAAACATGCTATTCAATTCCGCTTCAACCGCACACCAGCTATGTGCCGGACATCCATCATGTTGGAAGTACGTCACCATTCCGTCATGCAGTGAAACATCTTGTAGTAACATCTGTAGAACATTACGTAGGAAATCAGCATACATTGCACCATTCAGATTGCCATCGATAAAATGTGGGCCAATTATCCTTCCTCCCGTAATTTTGCACGATACATCAACCCGCCAAGGTCGCTGATGTTCCACTTGTCGCAGCCATCGTGGATTTTCCGTTGCCCAGTAGTGCATATTATGCCGGTTTACGTTACCGCTGTTCGCGAATGACGCTTCGTCGCTAAATAGAACGCGTGCAAAAAGTCTGTCGTCGTCCCGTAATTTCTCTTGTGCCCAGTGGCAGAACTGTACACGACGTTCAAAGTCGTCGCCATGCAATTCCTGGTGCATGGGAATAAGGCACGGGTGCAATCGATGTTGATGTAGCATTCTCAACACCGACGTTTTTGAGATTCCCTATTCTCGCGCAATTTGTCTGCTACTGATGTGCGGATTAGCCGCGACAGCAGCTAGAACACCTACTTGGGCATCGTCATTTGTTGTAGATCGTGGCTGACATTTCACATGTGGCTGAACACTTTCTTAAATAACGTAGCTATCCGGCGAACGGTCCGGACACTTCGATGATGTCTTCCACGATACCGAGCAGCATACATAGCACTCGCCCGTTGGGCATTTTGAACACATTAGCCATACATCAACACGATATCGAACTTTTCCGCAATTGGTAAACGGGCCATTTTAACACAGGTAATGTATCGCGAAGCAAGTACCGTCCGCACTGGCGGCATGTTACGTGATACCACGTACTTACAGGTTTGACTATTACAGCGCCATCTATCGCAAAGCGAAAAAAGTGGTCCAACTAAAACATTCATATTTCTTTACATACTACACGAATATGTAATAAAAATGGGGGTTCCTATTTAAAAAAACGCAGTTGATATCCGTTTGACCTATGGCAGCGCTATCTAGCGGGCCAACCATTGCGCCATCTGGTTTCTCCTTTCAAGCTAGACGAGTTTCGTTCTTTGCAGTTTTTTCGTTTGATGCTTATTTCGTGAGATATTTGGCCCGGTCGCTATCAATGGACCACCCTGTGTAAGTCTAAGTGAGCATACAGTTTCGTGTGCCTTTGCTAGACGGAATATCCAGAGTTTAGCTGGAGCACAGGCTACCAGGCTATGGATTCTGATTGGGATCTGGTGTCCATTGCTTTTTTATCTAGGACAGTGGAGGAGAGAGGTCTTACGATGTCTCTGGTGGATACTCCTATTTGTTATTTGTGATTTTACAGTACGGCCTGTCTTCTCCGGTGCGGTGGAAGGTATGCTGATTTAGAAACTTCAGTGCGACAAGGAACGCGAACTCGGTCACAGCGCATCGTCGGCTGCAGCCGTTATGCAGGTCAGGCACCCAGCGGCAACGTCGTGTGGGTACCTGTAACAGGAGGCTGTAGGTGTGTACCTATTGTGGCTCGGTACCAGCTAGTGCGTTCCCGCTCTCAAAGACTGGCATATGCTTAAGCAGCTGAGAACAGCACATCACGAACGGCAGCTATTGTAGAGGCGGAAGCCCAAGACCCAAATCAGCAATACAGCGAGCAGCCATGGAGGCAGTACTCAGTTGCGTCGTCCAACAGCTTTTAGTTTGTATTTTGCAGTTACTTGGTATGGCCTTTCATAATGGGAAGGTCCAGATTCGCCCAATTCATTTTGAATCACGGCTGTGAACAAAGAGCAGTTTGCAATAGCTAAGTTCTACTGCAGCTGGCTGGCTGTGGTCTCGGAGATTTCTTGTTGCACCAAGCAGCACATCACGATTCGTCAACCAAGTTCGTCTGTAACTGGTGAGGCTGGCTTCCGTCGGCATCAGAGAGGACAACGGGATGACCAGACACTGAGACTGGGGCTTCCAAAACCGTCATATTTACGATGGATACGACGTCATCACGGCTGGCGATCCGGTCGTTTGGTCTCATTATCTGGAGGTGTCAGCAGACTGGTCCTCACTGTGGCGTCTCAATTATCGTCAGTTCCTCTTGCCTTAACGCTTTCTATCAATTTTGAAATGTTCAAATCTGTGTGAATTCCTAAGAGACCAAACTGCTGAGGTCATCCGCCTCTCGACTTACACACTGTGCAAACTAACTGAAACTAACTACGCGCGCGCGCGCGCGCACACACACACACACACACACACACACACACACACACACACACACACACACACACACACACACACACACACCCGCGCGCGCGCGCCCGCCCGAGGGAGGACTCGAACCTCCGGCGCCAGGAGCCGCGCAATCCGTGACATGGCGCCTTTCAACCAGCATGGGTTTCGAAAAAGACGATCATGTGAAATCCAGGTCGCGCTATTCGTCCACAAGACACGGGCTCCCCGGTAGATGCCGTACTTTTTGACTTCCGCAAGGCGTTCGATGCAGTTCCCCCACAGTCGTTTAATGAACAAAGTAAGAGCGTATGGACTATCAGACCAATTGTGTGACTGGATTGAAGAGTTCCTAGATAACAGAACGCAGCATGTCATTCTCAGTGGAGAGAAGTCTTCCGAAGTAAGAGTGATTTCAGGTGTGCCTCAGGGGAGTGTCGTAGGACCGTTGCTATTCACAATAAACATAAAGGACCTTGTGGATAATATCGGAAGTTCACTGAGGCATTTTGCGCATGATGCTATAGTATATCCAGAGGTTGTAACAATGGAAAATTGTACTGAAATGCAGGTGGATCTGCAACGAATTGACGCATGGTGCAGGGAATGGCAATTGAATCTCAATGTAGACAAGTGTAATCCGCTGCGAATACACACAACGAAAGATCCTTTATATTCAGCTACAATATAGCAGGTCAGCAACTGGAAGTCATTAATTCCATAAATTATCCGGGAGTAGGCATTAGGACTGATTTAAAATGAAATGACCATATAAAGTTGATCGTCGGTAAAGCGGATGCCAGACTGAGATTCATTGGAAGAATCCTAAGGAAATGCAATCCGAAAACAAAGGAAGGAGGTTACAGTACACTTGTTCGCCCACTGCCTGAATACTCCTCACCGGTGTGGGATCCATACTAGATAGGGTTGATAGAAGAGATAGAGAAGATCCAACGGAGAGCAGCGCGCTTCGTTACAGGATCATTTAGTAACCGCGAAAGCGTTACGGAGATGATAGATAAACTCTAGTGGAAGACTCTACAGGAGAGACGCTCAGCAGCTCGTTACGGGCTTTTGTTGAAGTTTCGAGAACATACCTTCACCGAGGAGTCAAGCAGTATATTGCTCCCTCCTACGTACATCTCGCGAAGAGACTATGAGGATAAAATCAGAGAGATTAGAGCCCACACAGAGGCATACCGACAATCCTCCTTTCCACGAACAATACGAGACCGGAATAGAAGGGAAAACCGATAGAGGTACTCAAGGTACCCTCCGCCACACACCGTCAGGTGGCTTGCGGAGTAGATGTAACCGCGCGGCCATTCCGCGCGGCCTTCTATCAGTGCTAGGACGTTGTGGAGTGGATGAACTCGGATATTATTTGTTATGGCTACGTACTGCAATGCTCGTAGAATGACACCTTAAGTGCTGTTATACTGCGCCATTTGCGCTTTTGGATTAAAACTCGGCTCGGTGTGGAAATATATTACAAGCAGTCCCTGTCTTCTTAAACATTACATTCCTTGTGTGCCTCAGATACCGGTTGTGACATACGATATGAGCCGGATCTGATTTTCTGCCATCTGTGCCAAGTAATAAGTTACAAAATTGACATGCGCACAATGAATGATGTATCTACTGTGCACACAGAACTGTTTAAATACGCATCAGAATCCTCGAATTGGGAGAAATAGGAAGAGAAATGGATTCCTATAATTTTTATGTGCGCTCTGATTCTTATCTGACTAGTGGAATTATATCTGCATGTTAACAAAAGGGGCCCAAGGTAAATTCCTCCTCCTCCTCCTCCTCCAGTGAACATGTGACGTCACTCTAGTTGACCTACCTGACATTCATCGAGCATATTTGGCTACGCCTGGAGCCGGACAGGAAACTGGTATGTCAATAGAAAGGTACGCAGTAAGGTTCTGAACTTTGTCATATGTTACTGAGAGCGTGAATCTGTTCAAATGTACATAAAAAGTATTAAAGTGTTCTCAAACAATAAATCACGTGCTGTGACATACACCGCAGGCCAGTGTATCTCGTTGCCTCCAGTTAACAGTGACTGTAGTTAACGCTTACGTCACTAGCTTTCTATTAATTTACAGATTTGATTGTTTCATCAGACATAGATAATGAGCATATGAACAAAACAGCAAGTCTCTAACTTTAGATACCATATTGCGGTGATTCTTCTGAACTGTGATACCAAGATGGATTGTTTGATGTAAATATTTCAGCATGTCAGAGCGCGGGATGCTGAAGGAGTATGCTCAACTAAGGCATTCCAGCTAAGAGCTGGTGGTCCACACCATCCCAGCTCAGACTGGCCACCGCAGGACAAGATTGAGCGATCGTATATGAGAGTGTGACTCCTGAAATCCTTGCCGTCACATACTCAGTGTCGCAAAATGTATTCAAGGATCACCTGATGATGTCTAAGAGGTTGAAACCAGGTATGATGCCAATGACAAGACGCTTAACAACGAAATAAAATAAATTTTAAAAGTAAAAATATCTATATTGTTAGGCCGCGTCATGTCCTTCAATTTATTTTTACACAGTGAACTTGACCACCCCCTTCTGAGATACTCTTCAGGAGCTATTCGGGAACACCAGGAGATGCTGGCGAGGGTTCCAGCAGAGGGGTTGAAACGTGGATTGTGTTATGAGAAACTGAAAACGAACATGACGTGGCCTAACAAGCCGTAAGATATTACCTTTAACGACAACGGCTTCGAATACCTGCTGACTCGTATAAATAAAATTGGAAGGCAGTTTCTTATGGAAGTTCTTAGTCACAAACTTTTACTCAACTGAACTATGTTCGCTGTATTTTTGTACGTGATTTATTATAATTCCATTAATTTGTCTAACTTTTTCCGATTGTGATGATCGGTCTTTCAAAATGGATTACAGCGTGATATTTGCAGGGAATAAAATTTTGTCAAAATGATGGCCTTGTAATTGAACCTCAAGCCAGAACAGCTAAGCAGTGTTTTTGTTCAGGAGGGGTAGTTTAACATTTTGCAGTCTTCTTGTGGAATTATAGGACAAAGAATGGCAATTTGAGCGGTAGTTGATTATCAGCTCCGAAAAAAATACAGTTTCTTCGGAAATTCCCGTTACAAACTTGTAGGACTCGTAGAGGGGAATGAGTACATAATACTTCGAATAGGAACCCATGTCCGGAAATCTAACGTTTCAGTTCGGTGACTTTCAGGTCAGATGTGTGACGCGTCGACGTCTGCTGAGGGAAAGAACAAAACTGCTTGTCCTGGTATGCAGTAGTGTAGACAGGGTGACGTATACTACGTCAGTCAGTCACCCGATGTCACTTAACGTCTACCATTGCGAGCCATTGCGAGAGGTGATGCGCCACCTCGCTTCTCTCGTGCGGTTCGGCGATATCTAAAAGACGATATGGTTAATGATGTATAGCTCGAGGTTGTACAACCGCGTGGCCTCCACGATCGCCGGATTTAACTCCTATGGACTACTTCTTGTTGGATCGTATGGAAAGCTTAATTTACGAGACTCCTGTAGAGACAAAGGAAGATCTGCTGACAGTAGTTCTGGCTGCTGCACTAAAAACATAAGACACACCAGGTGGGATTGAGAGGGTGTACCAGAACTTTCTTCATATGTACAATGTCTGTAACGACGTTGGTGGTCGCCACATACAGCTGCTGTTGTAATGTATCAGTACTTTTCTGAAATACAGTACGCTGGGAACTTTTTTGTTGTGGTGTAACGTAAACACGTAATGTGTAAGTGTTCATACAAACAAATGTGCTTAAGTGAGAAGTGGATGTTTCATTATGATTCCTTTCGAATCGTTGCTTAATAACTGAACTACATTAAGCTTAATTCAGTTCCTCAAGCAGAAATAGATGAGTTAATCATCTCAATACAAAACGTGCATCGATTTCAACCAAATTTGGCACAGTGAACGGCAGGCCTCATGAACATCAGCATGGGGTACTTTATAACAGCCTAGCTCCAGTAGGAGCGGAGATGTGACGAAAGTTTTTTCTACCACCTGGAGTGATAGGTACGTTGTGTGGGAACAGTTTTGGCCTGCCAAATCAACCTGCTTTGCAGAGCAGTGTACATACTGGCCATTAAAATTGCTACACCACGAAGATGACGTGCTACAGACGCGCAATTTAACCGACAGGAAGAAGATGCTGTGATATGCAAATGATTAGCTTTTCAGAGCATTCACACAAGGTTGGCACCGGTGGCGACACCTACAACGTGCTGACATGAGGAAAGTTTCCAACCGATTTCTCGTACACAAACAGCAGTTGACCAGCGTGCCTGGTGAAACGTTGTTGTGATGCCTCGTGTAAGGAGGAGAAATGCATGCCATCACGTTTCCGACTTTGATAAAGGTCGGATTGTAGCTTATCGCGATTGCGGTTTATCGTATCGCGACATTGCTGCTCGCGTTGGTCGAGATCCCATGACTGTTAGCAGAATATGGAATCGGTGGGTTCAGGAGGGTAATACGGAACGCCGTGCTGGATCACAGCGTGCTCGTATCGATAGCAGTCGAGATGACAGGCATCTTATCCCCATGGCTGTAACAGATCGTGCAGCCACGTCTCGATCCCTGAGTCAACAGATGGGGACGTTTGCAAGACAACAACCATCTGCGCGAACAGTTCGACGACGTGTGCAGCAGCATGGACTATCAGCTCGGACACCATGGCTGCGGTTATCCTTGACGCTGCATCACAGACAGGAGCGCGTGCGATGGTGTACTCAACGACGAAGCTGGGTGCACGAATGACAAAACGTCATTTTTTTTTCGGATGAATGCAGGTTCTGTTTACAGCATCATGATGGTCGCATCCGTGTTGTGCGACATCGTGGTGAACACACATTCGAAGCGTGTATTCGTCATCGCCATATTGGCGTATCACCCGGCGTGATGGTATGGGGTGCCATTGGTTACACGTCTCGGTCCTCTCTTGTTCGCATTGACGGCACTTTGAACAGTGGACGTTACATTTCAGATGTGTTACGACCCGTGGGTCTACCCTTCATTCGATCCCTGCGAAACCCTACATTTCAGCAGGATAATGCACCACCGCTTGTTGCAGGTCCTGTACAGGTCTTTCTGGATACAGAAAATGCTCGACTGCTGCCCTGGCCAGCACATTCTCCAGATCTCTCACCAACTGAAAACGTCTGGTCTATGGTGGCTGAGCAACTGGCTCGTCACAATACGCCAGTCACTACTCTTGATGAACTGTGGTATCGTGTTGAAGCTGCATGGGCAGCTGTACCTGAACACGCCATCCAGTCTATGTTGGACTCAATGGCCAGGGGTAACAAGGCCGTTATTACGGCCAGAGATGGTTGTTCTGGGTACTGATTTCTCAGGATCTATGCACCCAAACTGGGTGAAAATGTAATCACAAGTCAGTTCTTGTATAATATATCTGTCCAATGAATACGCGTTTTTCATCTGCATTTGTTCTTGGTGTAGCAATTTTAATGGCCAGTAGTGTACATGTAAGTGGCAAGAAGCGGTTTTCCCAGCTCCGGTGGGAGGAGAAAATGAACAGAGAAGAGCGGGAAATGCATGAGGAAGGTGGAAGGTGTAGAGGGGTAGAAGGCAGGCGGAAAAGGTAGGAGGGAAGGCACAGATGTAAAAATAGATGGGGAGGAGGAGGATATGTTCAAATGAGTTGGGGAGGAAGATACGGCTAGAGATAGGGGTGAAGCAAATAAACAAAGGGAGGGGAGGAAGTGATGAAGAGACAGAGTGTGGAGGAGTAGTGAGAGAGAGGTGGGAGGATGAGGTGGACAGACATATGGAAGAAGACATGGACACAGAGAGGGGAGAAGGAGACGTTTTTGATATATGTGTCAAACACATATGTAGGTGAAACTGCGCGGAAAACTCTAGCGTATGTAGGATACACTGGGATTGGTGAAGGGAAAATGGAAAGGGAAAAGAAAAGTAGACGGATAGGAGCGAAGCAGAACGGGATGTACGTCGCTCTCAGACAGACGGGCTTCAACCGGCGACGGGGAAGGGAGGCGCGCAGTATATTCTCCCTGCAGACAGGCCTGTGTGGCGGGGGCTGGTCGTGTCTCAGCCACAGCACACCCCAGGGAAATAAGCTGCCGCCTCACCCCTGAAACCACGGAGGCGCGTGTCAACTTCCTGCTGCCCACACTGAATACTCCACTTGATCTCCATCACTGCCAACGTGACAACAACAACAACAACAACAAAAAACATTTCAAAAGGTGGCTTTGTCTTGCCTTTCGTGTTGTTAGAAACCAATATTTTGGTTTTTGCTTCCTATACATGATGTACCTAGAATATTTCATATGTTGTACAGAAATATGTTCTATTTTGGTATTATGAACCTGTGATAACCTGTGATCACCGGTGGCTCGTTACTGAGCTATCGCATCTGTTTTTATTTCTTATCCCCGTATTTTAGATATCGCTGTTCCACTGAAAATGTCGACGGTGTGTGCTGTGTGCCTTATTTGGAAACAGTTGTCCCATTCACTCATAGTAGTTTGTAACCTCCCCCTTACTAATCGGCCTATCCTGCTTGCGATATAAAATATGACCGTGGATCGCGTGTATACCTAATGGTAGTATTCTAATTGGTTAAGGCTATCTTTCCCGAAGAAGTAATACCGATAAGTAGGGGGAAAGTGCACAACCGACCTTCCTGATAGAAAAGTCTACTAGAAATAAGAATGTTATTAAACCGAACAGGGCTATAATTTGGTAAAATGAAAATTATTTTGCCGGCCGGAGTGGCCGTGCAGTTCTAGGCGCTATAGTCTAGAACCGAGCAACCGCTACGGTCGCAGGTTCGAATCCTGCCTCGGGCATGGATGTGTGTGATGTCCTTCGGTTAGTTAGGTTTAATTAGTTCTAAGTTCTAGGCGACTGATGACCTCAGAAGTTAAGTCGCATAGTGCTCAGAACCATTTGAACCATTTTTGAAAGCTATTTTGGGCATTCATTCACGAGCAACACTGGACAGAAAAGGGGTGCCACTGATCATGAATCCAAAAGTTACACTAATGAATGAAAAGGAAATAATTACGGTCGCCAGCCCACTAGAGCGATTTACATCCAAAATCTTGTACAAGATGGTGGGAAAGAAAAACATTTATTATTAAACACTGACGTGGCAACTGAAGGTTGTCACGTTTTTTGACACTAATTTTAAGTGAGTATGTAATGATAAAGAAAACTGAGAAGTAACTTTTACGTTAAGTTTGTCATTAAATTTTGAAAAACGCAATCGAGTAACGATTTGAAAATATGCACTTAAACTATATGTTACTATTGAACTTCATTACGTGAACAATGACTTTGAGACGTCAACATAACGTTATCAAAGAAATTTAGAGAAAGGCAATCACTTTTTATTTTGCAGTTACTTAATTTTCAAATTGGATTTCATGTTATTGTCTGAACAACTGAGCCTTTTTTTGATTTGAACGGAATTAAATACTATAATACATACCAAACCAAACAGCCATGTGCTCCAAGCTATATGTAAGATAAATAAAACTTTCGCACTGTTAATTTGTGCATTTTCTTTAGATTTGGATTTTTTTCCAGTGATAGATTCTCAAACTTCGGCTAGCATATAAGGAAAAAAGGGAACAAGGATCCTGCTTGGTAACAATGTCTGGGGGCAATGGGGGACACAATCGCCCTGAATTGATTATTATTTAACTGAAGTTCGTTAATCAAATCACATGCAGTTGTGTTGGTGGGTTAGCCGTTAATACTTTCTACCAATGAACAGTCTTGCTTCAGTGCTGTGCGTGCTACGAAACTCGGAGCCGACGACGAATCTGTGTTGCTGGAACTGCTGTTGCTGCTGTCGAAGACGGTAGCATCTTGTGGGGCCACAGATAATTACAGGAACGGACAATCGTAATTGATGTAGCCTCTTCCGCCCGTCCACTGTCCATCCTCCTGTTACTAGTCATCTGGCCAGCGCGCGTAGATGATGGTTCTCTCTACTGCGAGAGCGTTAACACCACACTTCCGCACACTACAGGCTCTGGAACCCGTCTCCCGCTCTCTCCGCGCGCTCTACGCAATAACCCCCTATCCAAAGATTTTACAACGCACAAGCACTGCTATTATCGTTGCTAGTCGATGCAAATAACAACTCCTTTGGCTTTTTCCCAGAGCTTATACCTTTCACAGTGAAACACAGATAAATACAATAAAACGTCAACAGACTTCTACCTAAATGTACACATACAGTGAAGCAACGTCCGTACTTATTAAAAGAAAGCATTTAAACTACAAATATTTACATACAGTTAAAAAATTATATATCCGTAACAGGTGCCATGCATCCTGCATTTTCGGTGTTAAAAGTTGCTATTGACAATAATGCGCATTTTGCTCTTAGTTCTCAAGTTTGTATTCAATTCTGCTCGGTTGTGTTTGTTTCGTTTTTCCAGCTGTGTTAGGTGTACATACACTCTGCTGTCATCATGGTGGTCGACATTTTTGAACAGCCCCTGTAAGGGAACAGTTCTGCATTCGTTACTTACGTACTGTAAAGTGACAGAACAGATCGAACACACTGTGATAATATTGTACGTGTTTCGTCTGACTGTTTATGCATTACTCTGTTTTCCGTGGTGCACGCTTTGGTGACTTCATTTTACAGACTGTTTCACTGTTGTGCAAGTATTTTCACCGATATCAAAATACTTACAAAATGTCCGTGAACAACCTGTGAAATTTTTCCGGTGCAGTTGGATATCACCCATTACAGCGGGAGGTTCTTGCCTTGTTATGAAAATACTTTAACCGTACCTAATTTGTCGAAAGTAGTGATAGAACTCTAGTTTTTACGCACAGTCTTTTGCTTTTGATATAAATACGTGAAAATAGAAGAAAAGACTGTGATTCCTATTTCAAGCTCGCTGACGTGCTCGTTGAGGTTTCTCGCCATCAGTTATACTAGTAGCCGGCCGGTGTGGCCGAGCGGTTCTAGGCGCTTCAGTCTGGAACCGCGCGACCTTGGATGTGTGTGATGTGCTTAGGTTAGTTAGATTTAAGTAGTTCTAAGTTCTTGGGGACTGATGACCTCAGAAGTTAAGTCCCATAGTGCTCAGAGCCATTTGAGCCATTATACTAGTAACGCCGTTGAAATTGCTGCATGATCCAGTGCAAAATGTTTCCCAGGAGCTGAACACCACACGCACAGGTATAATTGACGTGGTGGTTAAACAGACAATAAGGATAATCAGTAACTGAACGAGAACATAGACACTCGACTGGCATCTTGTCTCCGGGCAGTGTTTAACATCAATAGAGTTGTTTCGCCTGAGAGATTTTTTTTATTACGGGTAAGCTCATGTTATCTTTTCTCTTATATTAGAGATCATTCTGAATAAATCAGGTGGTGCTTTGCCTAACAGCCTTCTTCAGTTTAATTTAAAGTGCACTCAGTTAAATACTCTGGCATGTGCAATCTTCTTGCGAGGTACGTGAGCTGGAGGGAAACTGGATACAATACGTAATGAGATACAGATGGAAAAACTCCATAGTGAGGGTCCACTCCCAAAATTCGTTCTGAGAACACAAACATGCTGCTCCGATAATATTTTCTTCAAAATGAGAATCAAGTTTCCTGTATCTTGAGAGCAGTCGCTGCCGCCCCCAGCTGGAGAATGAATGTGCCGGCCAAATCTGGTGTGTTCTGCTCTTATGAAGGACGAAGACGTCTCTATAAATGTGGCGTGTCACCGTGTCAGCTGAAGGCCTACCTTTGCGGTTAATTTCTGATCCTATTCCAATATTCTCCATCCTTTAATTAAACTGAAGTTTACAAATATTAATAACAACTTCACTTAGATCCTCGTTTTGCCAACAGAGTGGTTCTGGTAGATCGTCTCCGGTGTTAAACAGCGCTGAAGAAAAACAATGGAGAACATAGAATTCACGCAACAATTACATGAAGATTCTCCAAGAATTGTAATATTATTTACCTTGTCTGTTGTGGTAGATTGTAGTCTCGTTGGCTCTGTTGTGTAATCTACTGTTTGTAGTAAGTCAAAAATAAATGTTTGGATTCTAAATCTGACCTTGTTATCAAAGTAAACAATAAGTTTGCAGCTGTTTTGAGCTATTTTATTCCACCTTGTCTGAAATTTACTCCCACTACGACAAAATCTCATACAATGTCACTACAACAACGCAAATAAAAAAACAACTTCTTGTTAACGCATGCCATGAACAACTCTCATCCAACAAGAACAAAGATATAAAAACGCTCGCACTACAGTGATCTTACAAAATACTGATTTTACACCCAAAGAGTTTAAGTATATGATATGTTTCTTTTTGCAAATGTTTCCTTAATTAAAGGGCAGTGCATTGTCGGAGCTGTCATTTGTACTCTGGTGATTCATGTGAAAAGGTTTCCGACGTGATTATGACCGCACTACAGGAATAAACAACTTTCAACGCGGAATGGTAGTTCGAGCTACATGATGGGAAATTGCGTTTCGGAAAGCGTTAGGGAATTCTACATTCTGCTTTTTGCACTTCCAAGAGCGTGCCGAGATTACCAAATTCCAGGCATTCCTTCTTACCACGGACAATACAGTGGCCGATGGCTTTCACTTTACATTTGCGTAGAGCTGTCGGTACTAACAGAGTACTATATAAATGATATGCCTTCTAGTATTACAGGTGATTCAAAAATATTTTTTGTTTGCTGATGACACCAGCTTGGTAGTGAAGGATCTTGTGTGTAATATTGAAACATTATCAAATAATGTAGTTCATGAAATAAGTTGGTGGCTTGTGGAAAATAATTTGATGCTAAATCACAGTAAGACTCAGTTGTCACAGTTTCTAACTCACAATTCAACAAGAACTGATATTTTGATCAGACAGAATGGGCATATTATAAGCGAGACGGAATAGTTCAAGTTCCTAGACGTTCGGATAGATAGTAAGCTGTTGTGGAAAGCCCATGTTCAGGATCTTGTTCAGAAACTAAATGCTGCTTTATTTACCATTAAAACAGTATCTGAAATAAGTGACATTTCAACACGAAAAGTAATTTACTTAGCGTATTTTCATACGCTTATGTCATAGGGTATTATTTACTGGGGGTAATTCTTCCGATTCAAAAAGGGTATTTTTGGCTCAAAAACGGGCTGTTCGAGCTATATGTAGTGTAAGTTCGAGAAGCTCTTGTCGACCCCTATTCAATAGTCTGGAATTGTGACATTGCTCTCACAGTATATATTTTCTTTAATGTCTTTTGTTGTTAGAATTATTAGCTTATTCCCAAGAGTTAGCAGCTTTCACTCAGTTAACACTAGGCAGAAATCAAATCTGCGTGTGGAATGCACTTCCTTGACTCTTGTGCAGAAAGGAGTGCAGTATTCCGCTGCATCCATTTTCAATAAGCTACCACAAGAACTCAAAAATCTTAGCAGTAGCCCAAACGCTTTTAAGTCTAAACTGAAGAGTTTCCTCATGGCTCACTCCTTCTATTCTGTCGAGGAGCTCCTGGAAGAGCTGAAAAATTAAGCAATTTCCAGTGTTACATTGTTGATTTTCTTTATTTAAACTTCCGAATTGTCGCCTGAATACGTTTCTTGTATTTCATTTTATCTGTTTCTACTTTCGTGATATAGTTTCATGTATTGACTCGTTCCATGACCATGGAGACTTCTCCTTAATTTGGTCCCACGGAACAATAAATAAATAAATAAAAATCTGGCGTTAATGGGCTATGACAGCAGATGAGTCCCGATTCCAATTGCTAAGAGCAAATAGTAGGGTTCAAGTATGACGAAGATCCCACGAAGCCACGGACATAAGTTGTCCACGAGGCACTGTGCAAGATTGTGATGGCTTAATACTGGTGTGGTGTCGTGTGAACCGTCATTGACTGGAGATGGTAACACATTGGACAATTCGAGCGTTAGACTTAGCCACCCAGATCGCCCACCATGAATCCCGTCGAAAATTTATGGCACATAATCGAGAGGTCAGTTCGTGCGCAAAATCCTGCACCGGCAACACTTAACGCTGTTATAGACGGATTTAAAGGCAGCGTGGATCAGTATTTCTGCCGGGGACTTCCAACGACTTGAGTCTCCGCCACGTCGGGCAAAAGGAGGTCCGACACGACATTACGAAGTGTCCCACGACTTTTGTCACCTGAGAGTAAAATATAAGAGTGGAGTAAATGAGCAAACCGGGGAACAGAGGTTATCAGCTAGTTACAAAGTAAATACCATAATTACTACCCTGGAGGTCATGAAAGTCCAAATATGGACCGAAAATGCACGAAATGGTGGCTCCCTTTCGCAAACAGTGTGATGGTGCTTCAGCTGTATTGCAACATCGACCTATCAGCGTACGTAATAGTTAAGAGCAGAATACGTAAGCTTTTTCAAACATTCATCCGTATCAGTGAAATTGCGGCTAGTTTATTAGTGTAGAAATTCCGAGTTTCTGCGTGGTTCAGAGTCCGTATTAAACTGTAGGTACCTCCATATGTGGCTGGGTAATTCAGTTCTGAAGTCTGAAGAAGGCAACGGCACACCACTTCCAACAAGACCATGCCTAGTAAAGCCCTATGGTGTTCTAACCAAGTGTCAGGTTTCCCAGAATGAGACTGTCACTCTTCAGCAGAGAGTGTGCTGATACGAAACTTCCTGGCAGATTAAATCTGTGTGCCGGACCGAGACTCGAACTCGGGATCTTTGCCTTTGCGGGCAGGTGCTCTACCATCTGAGCTACTCAAGCACGACTCACGTCCCCTCCTCACAGCTTTACTTCTGCCAGTATCTCGTCTCCTACCTTCCATTCTCGTTCATCTCCATCTCATTCTGTAAACATCCCCGAGGCTGTGGCTAAGCCATGTCTCCGCAATATCCTTTCTTTCAGGAGTGCTACTTCTGCATGGTTCGCAGGAGAGCTTCTGTAAAGTTTGGAAGGTAGGAGACGAGATAATGGCAGAAGTAAACCTGTGAGGACGGGGCGTGAGTCGTGCTTGGGTAGCTCAGATGGTACAGCACTTGCCTGCGAAAGGCAAAGGTCCCGAGTTTGTGTTTTGGTCCGGCACACAGTTTTAATCTTCCAGGAAGTCTCCAGTGTCAGGTTGTTCGTAGCTTCACTTTGTAGTCAATGCTCTCATTGAGAACCAACTCCTTGGTCGATGTGCTAGCCACTGGTGTATAACTACATGTGCACCATAGTTAGCTCTTCTCTCTGTTTCCTTACATAGTTCTACCCAAGGTACTCTTCGGTACTACTTCATCTGTCAATATGATG
Source organism: Schistocerca piceifrons (assembly GCF_021461385.2). Taxonomy (NCBI): domain Eukaryota; kingdom Metazoa; phylum Arthropoda; class Insecta; order Orthoptera; family Acrididae; genus Schistocerca; species Schistocerca piceifrons. The sequence continues at coordinate 254,271,773 of NC_060143.1, read as the reverse complement.
CAGCAACACAGCGGACTGTCTCAAGCTGCGGCTCAGCGAGCTCATTTACAGACGGGAGTCTTCCCCAAAAGGCTGTTACATCCGAAGAGCCATGTTTTGCTGCAGTGCTGTTTCTCTCTTACCATTTAGCAAGCTATACGAATAATTTTCAGCTCCTTTTAAAGCTATGATGTTGTCACTAGAACAACGTACGCAGAAAAATCGCTTATTGCTGTTTCGTCTGTAGACCTGTTTAAGTTAGAACATAAACAGACAAACGAACTTCAGAATTCAGTCGCGGCCCAGTGCAAGGTTACTTTGTTCGCAGTTTAACACACCAGGTGAATGGGCTTTGATATTCCACCGCAGGCGAGCCCTGTACAGAACATTGAGAAAATCCTTTTTTCAGTGACATTTCAGAATAGAAGCAGATAATTTTTCACAAGACCTTCCATTTGTGTCATAGTAGATTTAATCGAAGGCTAACAGATAAACGAAAAATAAAGTACGTATTTGTTTAACAGTTCCAAAATTACAGAAGTGTGGGGATGACATATGGGCGTAGGATTCCACGGCCACGGTCCATTCCACTAAGATTGTCCTGAGAATGTAAGCGCGTCGTATGACAAGCCATCTAAGTTTCGTCGACTATTGTAGGCAACATTCAGAAGAATCTTATTCACATGAATATAACGTTACTACAAAATATCGCCATCATTAATGAAATGTATTGTGAGAACTAAATAGAAATGTTTCACAACCTAAGACATTACGTTTTGTTTTAAAGTCTAGATGATACGCAGTGATCGGGAAAGACCGTTCCTCATAAATCCTGTTGTCTTATACTTAACATATTGCTATTTATTAAGGAGGTACAGTATGCAGGTTACATACAAAGAATTATGCTTTAAAATTTTTTTGTATAATGGCTACGTAGTAAGCCGTGTTTCGGAGTACAACAAAGCGTAATGGTCCGGTTAACATAACTGCATTTTGGAAGAAACGAAAGTCGCTATTTATTTCGTTTGATAGCTGTATTAGATCGTAACTCATTTTCATAATCCATTTGTTGTGAAGAACATAATGTCCTTTTGGATCAATCAAAAATGCTTAGTAAAGGTTGAGAGGCACCCACATGCCTTGCTCATACTGTGGCATCAAGCAGTCAGGCCTGCAAGATGAGTGGTCTGCCAAGCGAGTGGATTCATTCTTATTTATCGAGTAACATGGGCTCTAGTACTCACAATTAAGTTACAAATTATTCTCCTGATTGAATATTACGCAGCGGAAACGGATAACGGACATCTATTAGTAATTTACACAACTGTCACTTTTCACTACGCACTGGCAATATAACATTTTCTTTCTTACCCAACGGCTTTGATCAACACGTGCCCATCGCACTGAATATGAATGGCGCACACATTATAAATCCTGAATATCATGTCCACATACTATTCGAAGGACAAGGCCACCAATCTTTTTCTTTTCAGTCTTTTTTATTCTGATAATATCTATAACATAAACACACCATTACATTTTCTACAACAATAACACATGATAAACTCCACCCAGTGTGCATGGCTTTACATTAGTGATTCTCTATCTTATGGTCTTGTAATTATCTAACACTACAGTGCACTTTCTGGATAGAATGGTGGATCTTTTGCTATATCTCACACTTCGACTCTCTCACCCATCATCACGAAACTTTCCTCCAGACCGAGCGGTACAAAAAGGTACATGCATAACCCACTGCCTCTGAACCTATCTTGCTACTCTCCCATGCAAACCACACATTAAATTTCATGAAATACACCTCACTGGCGACATGGAATACAACACAAGGAATAGTCACAACGGTATAATCACATCACATCACTTTCAGCTTTCCCACTTCGATTAGCATTCATCCCAGTTTCAGACGACACTGCCCCACTTCGTAACTTTTCTTTCCTACTATGAAATCTGGAGGATATATTCACGCCTTCCTGTGCAATGCAAGCCAAGTGGCGTTGCTGGAGAGACGGCTGACTCACCTTGCTTCACTCTCAGAGTATTATAGTTTGAATCAAGCGTCACACGGAAAAATAACACGCAAAGTAATATTAAGAATATATTCGTCACACACGCGAGTCCTCAACTGATACCATGGACGAGTACTTCTCTTTATCCTTTGTCTCATACACAGATCGAGACTCAGACAGTACTCACCACGCGGAAGTGCTCGTCTCTAATTTCAAGTCCTGCACACACCATTTCTTAAATATTTCCAACTTATAGTACACACGCTAGTAATTCAGCTTAACTTATACACTCGGAAGTATTTCAACTTATTGCTACAAGTGGTTTCATTGTGACCGTTGGTCACTTCTGAAGATTACTACGATCCCCTTAGTATTACCTGCCTGACATTTAAGTCTCCCCACAAACGTTCCTGAAATAGAGAAATTATTATTCCAAACTACTCTTAAGTATTTCACATGCATACCATGTCTCTACTCTTTTGGCTTTACGGAGCACACCTAAGACAGGTCTTACCAACACAAGATCCAGCGTCAGAGTAATGAAACATGGCCGTTCTTCAGGTCAGCTCGCACCTCTGTCGAGGTGGGGGAAGACCATGCTACCCATTGGTCAGCCACATTTCAGGCGCTCAAAGCTCAGGCAAGTTTCATCTCTTTGGTTCCACCAAAGGTGACCAGAGGACCATCTCAAAGATGATCATATATTGCACATTTACTATCTGTGGTTAGCAGACGGCCATACATTCATTCATTTCGCAGATCTCACCAAATTGGATGTAGGGATTTATTTTGTGGGAGTGCACATGTGATCAATTATATAAATAAATTGTCATTCTTTCCTACACTGGTATCCGGCTTCGGTGTATTAAGTGAAATTAAGTTATTATTACAAAAAATATGTTGTTCTGACAAGAATAAGGAATGTTGTACCTGTTTTCAATGTCGGGCGGTACTGTGCCCTTTCAAGGTATTAATAGTAATATATTTATGATGATGATCACTTACGTGTTCTGTATTTCAAACTATTTCACAAGCCAACAGAGATAACATCTGTGTTACAATAGGAATCAGCTGTACTTTTTATCTGAATCCACCTTTGTGTATCGATAAAACGACAAATTTTGAATATTAATCCTATCTCATCTACTTAACATGTATGTATGAAACAGGATTATTGGTCTGTTATAACTGGATATTGCTGTCATTGGGTTTATTTTACGTAGGCTAATTTAGTAGTTGAACACAACTTTTCATGTAGAGTGATTCAATATGCTCTCATACAAGGTGCGTTTTCGATGCGTACGGAAAATCGCATGATACTCAGGTTATTTTGAAAGGAATAGAAAAATGTATGAGCTGTCGCTCCTTTTCTGTAGCTCACAAAGGACAAATTCGAAGGAAATAGAACAAATAAAATAAATACTTCAAACGATCGGATTGTAAAGATTTAACGGGCTGCTTTGTCCAAATGAAGCACATCGTTCGCAAAATGTGCGGAAGCGACAACAGTTCTGGAAACGACGCACTTCCCCTGTGCTGTTTGTAGAATGTCATGGAGAGTGTGTTGCATACGTTCCCTTGTATGTAAACAGCTCGTAATGTAAGGAGGAAGCAGGAATTGTCGTATGCAATTTATCTGTACTTCTGTAGGGAAAGTTTTTGTGCACGTTAAATCCGAAATCGTTGATGTCTTTCGCAATTACGTACATTAATGTCGCTGTTTGTAAGTAATATTATGCAAAATGTCATTCGCTTCTGAGAATTCATTTATTTTCGTCTGCATTCCTTTTTATGTGTGTGAATGAAACGTCGGCTGAGAGAAAAATCGTAACTAATTACCAACAAATGTTTCTCAAACAGACCAAACACGTATTCTTTTTCCATCTCCTCCAACCGAACTTATGATGTGCTTTTAATGACCTAAACATCTACGCGCCGTTACATTATACTTTTTATTCTTTTAATATTGTGCTTGACACCGTTATGTAAACAGCCATAACATCTACAGCTACATTTAACAGGCACAAGAGGTAACAGTTCCACACTAGTAGCACGTCGCACAACAGAAAGGTCAGAGTAAGGCCAGGGACGTGAAAACATGGAAATGAGTTCTTCTGCAAGCATTCCTGGCACATGTTGTTGGTTGTGTGTGTGTTGAAAAGCAAGAAGGCTAACCACATTTTGTGGAATATGTACATGTTGGACGAGAAGAGGCTCTCGATACTATCACCACTGTTCCTCTCAGGTGAGCCTCCTGGATAGCTCCAGGCAGATCAGGCCAGATTCGTACTAATTATTCGCGTATCATTGTTAATCCTCTGATGTGGTTAGATAGTAGTGTGCAGGATAGGCGGATGACTGAGAAACTAATGGTGGGATATTAAATCAATACGACACGTACAGGGCTATTCATTTACTGGTTGCCAAAGCGTTCGTACGCACGGCCACGATGTTCGTGTAGGTTCTTAGGAATTGTCAGAAGCTGGTACATCTTCTGCAGTATCTTACGACATTGTCTAAATGCTTAATAAGATTTTCTTTTCTCTCATAGGATGCAGGAGGTGTTTTGCTTGGTATTCTGATGTAGACTGCTCCTTAATTGTTCAGTTTTGTGATACGCTCTTTGTGTGCTGACCCAGTGGGCTGTAGTTTGTTAAAATGTGACACACACCGAAAAGATGATTTAATATTGTTCCTTTTCTCTTTAAAATGTTATGGAAGTGTTTTGCTTCCTATTTTCATATGAAGTGCTGATTTAGTTGTTCAATTTTGTGTGATGAGCCACGGCGGTTGTAGGTTTTAAAATGCTGGTGCAACGGTCTGATGGTCATTTTTATGTAGCTCGCTAAATTTTTTGTTCAATTTCAGGATATTTTTGTATAATGAATCATGTGGGTGCGGAGCCACATAGGAGCTACTAAGACTGAACGAATGATTCCATAGTCCTCTGCTCCTCTCTAAATGCCAAAGGAGGGTTTTCGCCCGTCGTTCTGTTACAAAAGGTCTCTAGTCTATTTTTGGCATTCAAGGAAAGAGGTGAGAGCTCTGTATTTTGATTTGATAAGTTATATTTCATATTTGTGCACTGGATATTTTTCAAACAATAGTCTGCCGGTCGGAGTAGGCAGAGCGGTTCTAGGCGCTACAGTCTGGAACCGCGCGACCGCTGCGGTCGCAGGTTCGAATCCTGCCTCGGGCATGGATGTGTGATGTCCTTAGGTTAGTTAGGTTTAAGTAGTTCTAAGTTCTAGGGGACTAATGACCACAGCAGTTAAGTCCCATAGTGCTCAGAGCCATTTGAACCATTCAAACAATAGTCTTCAATAGTCTATATCTTACTCCACATAACAAGCAATGTCGTTGCCAATAATATTCTGTGAGAAGTAAGTGAGCGAGTCGGGTGTTGGTCTTGCTACTAAGCGGTCTGGAAATTGCTAGCAGAGCGCACAGATGAAGATACAGAGGATGCTGAGTTTGGAAATATTTTTTGGTAAGGATTGATTTGAGAAGTGTGATGATCTTCAGGTATTGTTGTCGTTGCATTACTTACCAGCGCATAATTTATAATGTTTGGAAAAAGGAAAATTTTGTTGGATTTTTCTTTATTCATACGGGCTAGTTAGTTTGATTGTACAGGTATGATTAAACGAAGATATCAGTTCATATGGTTACACTCATAGTTTTACCGCTCCTTTACCATTCTATTCACTTATTTCACTTATTTCTTTTTATAAAAAGAGTGATTTTTGTAAAGATCATTGCAGTTGTTAAGAAAACTGTTTCAGTAGAGTTTTTGAGTGTTAATCTGTTTTGAATCATTTAGTAAATGCAGTATCTTCCACGTCTCCTCACGAAAATTTGGATTTTCTAATTGTATGTCAGCGCATTGCACTAAACGGAACACTGTCATTTAGAAAAGGTTCATGTGATTTTAATAGTTGCATGTCCTTGCACTGCCCTGCACAAAACTTTATTTCTATTTAACCTGTTTGCTGAAGCGCTGTTCATCACTTTCGAACTGCAGTTAGTTACCGTTGTCACAGGTAAGCCATGAACATTTATTAGGACCAATTTACCATTGCAGTTAGGATACAGTTAAATGTCACAGTTAGCTTTGCATTTAAAAATTAATATCAGGTTGACTTTAGGTAACGCTCAGTGCAGATCTCACTTACTTTGACCGACGGGCTTACAGTTCAGTATCACATTTGCGTGTGTATCGTTTAGTGTTCGGAATTTTATTTTGTCACTTGACGTACGTAAAATCATAGGACATTGTTATAGAAGCATTTCAGACATTTACTCTCTCGAAATTCGATTTGCAATTGTGTGTAGAATTTTTTTTATTCTGTTAGTTTTGAATGTTGGAACTGTAGGTCACATACTGTCACGTCACGTACTGTAGGACTGTTCACTGCACTGTGCAGTATAGAACTTTATAGGACAGCTTATTTAATGCGCTGTTTTACGTGCTCTGATATTTTTGTAAGTGTTAATTCAGACACGGTTGTACAATTCCAGACAGTTTTGTCTAACCTTTTCTTCAGATAGCGTTTTCGTAATTGCGTCTCTTGCATTGTTCATGATTAAAACACCAACATGCACAAATTTTAAGAACAAGAAACCAGTTCAATTCAGTTCAGCTTTAGTTCATAGCATAGCGTAACATAGCATCATAAAAACGTTAAGTACAAATTATGGGGTTAAGCACGTGAGGGTCAAGTGATGCCTCAGTCTGACTTTGAATTGAAACTCACCGAGGAACTATTTCGGCTCATGTTGAATCAGCAAAGCTAATACCTGTGGAGTATTTTTTGTATGTCTTTCTGCTCCTATATTAGTACAAGAAGTCATTTCTCCGATCAACGTCGCGTTAACTGAGGACTTCAGTAGACTTTTGAGTCTCAGGCTCACCTTGCGCGTCTAGAGCGTGTATTTTCGTCCTTACTGCATGTCTAATGTGTTCCCGTAGTAATTAACGGCTGTAAGGACGACTCTTGGCACGGGTGTTTAGTTACTTGAATTTATGTTTCTGGGTTCTCAAATCGATTAAAGACAGAAGGGATTTTAGATGCCGGTACAATAAATTCCGTAACAATATCGAATATTTTACATGATACCCAATTTCTGCCAGACGCTAGAGTTCAAAAGCGCGGCATTTACTAACCCGTTTGGTCTGTTCAGCTTAAGAAAAAGGCAGAATCAAATTGCTGAAATGAATGCTTTAATCCATAAATTGTATGTTGGTGCCTTTTCCAAGTTTTTATTTAATTGAATTGCTAAGTATCTTACGTTTCATCTGTGCTTGCAAGGATTTCTTCCTCTTTTTGATTTATAAAGTGACACAGGTTATTTGCAAATTACTTCGTAAAATGTATACTAACAGGGTCGAAAGTGCCAGATTTACTAAAATATTCTAGGCTATTGCGCTGTGATAGGAAGAATTTCTTTGACGATCCCAATGTTTCATCCCTGTCTGCGGAGGATATTTTAAAGGGAAGCGATAGCTACTATGAAGTCTCCAGACGGAATTCAGATTTGGTTTTACAAAGACTACTCAGCGGCACTGGCCTCTTACTTACATTCCTCTAATGAGGGAATCTCTCGCCCAGAGAAAAGTCCCAAGCGACTGGAAAAAAACGCAGGCGACTCCTGGGTATAGGAAAGGTAAAAGAATTAACCTACTCAATTACAGACCAATATCCTTAACATCGGTTTTCTGCAGAATTCCTGAAGACATTCTGAGTTGGAAGATAATAAATTTCCTTGAGGCAGAAAAGCTTCTATCCTCAAATCAGAATTGGTCTAGAGAGCATCACTCTTGCGAAACTCAGCCTGCCATTTTCTCACATTACATCCTATAAATCGCGAATGGAGGCCTACAGGCAGTTTCCTTATTTCTAAATTTCGGGAAAGAGTTTGACACGATGCCCCTGCAGAAGTTGGCGGAGGTCTGAGTATATGAGAGTGGCTAGAAGACTCTTAAGTAATAGAAGCCAGTACATTGTCCTCGACGTAGGGTGTTCATCAAAGACAGTCAGTGGTGTCGCAGGGTATTTGAACAGGACCGCCTATATTTTCTATATCATTGCTCTAAAGAATTAAGGGAGCTTATGTATCAATGTCCGATATGTTAAATCTATTTTGATAAAGGCGGTACCTGTTGTCTCACTGCATGGCTTGAGACCTTCGCTTTCAATGTAGGCAACAATTCAAATCATTCGACATCTATTGGCTGTGTCATGTATTACAGCGTCAAGTGACCACTTAGGAGGAAGAGAGTACCGGTGACCCAGTGTTTTATAGCGAGGTATACGGATGGCAGTTCTCATTTGTCGACGTTGTATTCAACCAAGCTCATGCAATGCGACATCATGATGAAGAGCAAGTTGTAAAGGCGGTCTGTTTGATCCAAAAAGGATGGACTTTCGGTTGTGTTATTTCAGATGCCAATGTCTCTCCATGTGCCATCCGTAGGCTATGGACACGCTACAGAGAGACAGATCAGTACGCAAGGCGAGTTGCACGAGGTCCCCGATGTATTACGACCCCACGAGAATGAACAGGTTACAAGAATGTACCTCACCACCCGGACAGCCTGTTAGAGTTCCGCGCTGCCAACGACAAAATCTTGCAGCTCGCCGTCAGTTCTGCAGCTCCCATGTCAACTGCCAATTTCTTCACTGGCGAAATATGTTGTTGACATACGAGTCCAGATATTCTGTCACGCAAGAGGAGGCCGTGATGGTGTGCGGAGATCTGTGGTGAGACGTAACTGCCATTGTTGCCCACAAAATCGACAGGTCTCCAAAGTTCTGTGATGCTGTGGGGAGGCTTCACTGTTGACAGCCATATGGATGTTGTCGGCGTCCATGGTCGCCTTACGGCCAAAAAGTATATCGAGCAGATCCTGTTGGACCATGTGTTGGCTGCTGCATGCGGTGGTGGCCCTGAATTCCTTTTAATGGCGTGGCCTATGTGGCGGGCATTACATTACTTTAATTTCCAGGCTTCACAAAACATCCCTGCAAGATGATGTCTTGCGAAGCCTGAACATTAAAGTAATGGCATGGCCGACTGTGCATATGTGAGACATGCTTGACATACGTGTTTTCGGTCGTCCTATTCCATCACAGACTCTCCTACATCAGACTCTCCTACAACTCTCATGGGGTGTCACTGAAGATTGGGATCGGATACCACAGGGAACCTCCGTAGGCTTACACATAGCATGACACGTTTGTCTCAGGCATTGACTGAGGGCATACACGTTACTGAAGCTTTCACGTCCAATGAAAAACATCGAGGACGACGGGATGAATGATTGTTTCCACTTCGTTTTTTACAACTGTTCAACATTTCAGTTCCTTTTATGTAAGCGATCGAGGATGTATTGTTATGATACGCTGTGTACATCATTTCTGGAAGCTAAAGATATAATTTGGTAACATATCAAGTCCTTAGTTATTGCTCAATGGAGTGTGGCAGACGCCCAAAGCCATGTTCCCCTAATTCTTCGAGCAAAGTACATACGCGTATATGACCCGACGATCAGGGTGAGTAGCAATTTACTGTTGTTCGCTGATGACGCTATGGCCTACATGGCGTATCGGAAGGTATCATCGTTGAGTGACTGTAGGAGTGTATAAGATGAGCTAGACAAAATTTATAAGTTTCTAGTTCGTGTAATGAATGGCAGCGCACTGAAAATGTAGAGAAACGTACTGTAACGTTCGAATACAGCATTAGTAGGGTGCAACTTGACTCGGTCACATCTGTTAAATATCTAAGCAACGTTGCAAAGTGATATGAAGAGGAATGAGTGCGTCAGATCGGTATTAGCGAAGGGGAATAATATACTTCGTTTTATTGGTAGAATTTTAGGAAAATGTAGCTCATCCATAAAGAAGACGTCACATAGAATGCTAGTGGACCCATTCTAGCCGGCCAGTGTGGCCGTGCGGTTCTAGGCGCTTCAGTTTGGAACCGCGTGACCGCTACGGTCGCAGGTTTGAATCCTGCCTCGGACATGGATGTGTGTGATGTCCTTAGGTTAGTTAGGTTTAAGTATTTCTAAGTTCTAGGGGACTGATGACCACAGATGTTAAGACCCATAGTGCTCAGAGCCATTTGAATTTGACCCATTCTAGACTACTGTTCCAGTGTTCGCGATCCCCAACAGGTCGGATTAAAGAAAGACATAGAAGCAATTCGTAGGGGTGATTTTTACCGGTAGGTTTGGTCAGCACTCTAGTGTTATGGAGATGTTTCGTGGTGTCAAATGGGAATCCCCGGAGGGAAGGCTGCCCATATTTCGCAAGGCATCATGACTGAAATTTAGAGAACCGGCATCTGAGGCCGACTGCAGAATGTGTCTACTGCCACCAACGCATATTTCGCGTAAGGACCACGAAGATGCGAGAAACTAGATCCCATGTAGAAGTTTTTAGACGATCGTTTTTCCAGTATTTTTATTTGTGATTGGAACAGGAAAGGAAATGACTAGTAGCGGTACAATGTGCACCGTACTGCGGTTTGCAGTTGTGTATGTAGATGCATATATATAAGGTGACACTCCGATTCACACTCTGAATCGCTACTGATTGTAGTGAAAGTTCTTTTCCAAACAATTTCGTTGTATGAGGTGCATTCAAGTTCTAAGGCCTCCGATTTTTTTTCTCCGGACTGGAAAGAGATAGAAACATGCGCATTGTTTTAAAATGAAGCCGCATTCATTGTCAATACGTCCCAGAGATGGCAGCTCCGTACGGCAGATGGAATTTTACCGCCAGCAGCGAGAATGAGAACTGTTTTAAATACTTAAAATGGCGACGTTTTCCTTACTTGAACAGCGTGCAATCATTCGTTTTCTGAATTTGCGTGGTGTGAAACCAATTGAAATTCATCGACAGTTGAAGGAAACATGTGGTGATGGACGTGTCGAAAGTGCGTTCGAAGGTGCGACAGTTTAATGAAGGCAGAACATCGTGTGACAACAAACCAAAACAAACTCGGGCTCGCACAAGCTGGTCTGACGACATGATCGAGAAAGTGGAGAGAATTGTTTTGGGGGATCGCCGAATGACTGTTGAACAGATCGCCTCCAGAGTTGGCATTTCTGTGCATGACGACCTAAAAATGCGAAAAGTGTCATCCAGGTGGGTGCCACGAATGCTGATGGATGGCCAGATGGCTGCCCGTGTGGCATGTTGCCAAGCAATGTTGACGCGCAACGACAGCATGAATGGGACTTTCTTTTCGTCGGTTGTGACAATGGATGAGACGTGGATGCCATTTTTCAATCCAGAAACAAAGCGCCAGTCAGCTCAATGGAAGCACACAGATTCATCGCCACCAAAAAAATTTCGGGTAACCGCCAGTGCTGAAAAAATGGTGTCCATGTTCTGGGACAGCGAGGGCGTAATCCTTACCCATTGCGTTCCAAAGGGCACTACAGAAACAGGTGCATCCTACGAAAATGTTTTGAAGAACAAATTCCTTCCTGCACTGCAACAAAAACTTCCGGGTAGGGCTGCGCGGGTGCTGTTTCACCAAGACAACGCACCCGCACATCGAGCTAACGTTACGCAACAGTTTCTTCGTGACAACAACTTTGAAGTGATTCCTCATGCTCCCTACTCACATCCACGCCCGGGTTCCCGGGTTCGATTCCCGGCGGGGTCAGGGATTTTCTCTGCCTCGCGATGGCTGGGTGTTGTGTGATGTCCTTAGGTTAGTTAGGTTTAAGTAGTTCTAAGTTCTAGGGGACTGATGACCATACATGTTAAGTCCCATAGTGCTCAGAGCCATTTGAACCCTACTCACCTGACCTGGCTCCTAGTGACTTTTGGCTTTTTCCAACAATGAAAGACACTCGCCGTGGCTGCACATTCACCAGCCGTGCTGCTATTGCCTCAGCGATTTTCCAGTGGTCAAAACAGACTCCTAAAGAAGCCTTCGCCGCTACCATGGAATCATGGCGTTAGCGTTTTGAAAAATGTGTACGTCTGCAGGGCGATTGCGTCGAGAAGTAACGCCAGTTTCATCGATTTCGGGTGAGTAGTTAATTAGAAAAAAAATCGGAGGCCTTAGAACTTGAATGCACCTCGTATAGTTAACAAACAAAAGCTTTCTGAAATGTTAGTGTTACCTGCAAATGAATTCTGAATAGTTATGGAAAGGACCGCAAGTGCCTCGTTTACGACGTATTATTTTGTTAAGAGATGATGACTGTAGCGGTGACTCAGAAGAGCAGCTTGCGTGGGCAACGTCTGCTGCGCCTCTACTGGGGTGACCTGTTTGTTTGTTTCTGCACTCCACTTGTTGCTGGCGCGTGGCAGCTTCCACTCAGGGCTGTCCTTGGCCAACTTCCGTTTCATGCTGACCTTCCGTCCCAAACAACAACCGACTGGTGGCGGGAAAGCACGCCTGAGCTGCGATATGTCAGGATTCTTTTTCAATTTTCTTTTGTTACTGTCGATATGATCAGGAATACCGTTAGATTACACATTTCATTTCACACTTCATATGCAGAACTATTTTTCCTGGTCCCTTAAAGATCATAATAGTATTAAAGTAAATGCGATATAAAGGTAATGCAGCCACCTTCCACGATTATTTAGAGATCAATACAAAAAGTAATTGACAACCGAATACTGTTTCGGAGTAACAGATTCTTGAGCTTGCAACATAAATTTACACTGTATACAGGGTGGTTCATTGATAGTGACCGGGCCAAATTTCTCACGAAATAAGCTTCAAACGAAAAAACTACAAAGAACGAAACCAGTCTAGCTTGAAAGGTGAAACCAGATGGCGCTATGGTTGGCCCGCTATATGGCGCTGCCATAGGTCAAACGGATATCAACTGAGTTTTTTAGTAGGAACCCCCATTTTTTATTACATACTCGTGTAGTACGTAAAGAAATATGAATGTTTTAGTTGGATCACTTTCTTCGCTTTGTGATAGATGGCGCTGCAATAGTCACAAACGTATAAGTACGTGGTATCACGTAACATTCCTCCTGTGCGGACGGTATTTGCTTCGTGATACATTACCCGTGTTAAAATGGACCGTTTACCAATTGCGGAAAAGATCGGTATCGCGTTGATGTATGGCTATTGTGACCAAATGCCCAACGGGCGTGTGTTATGTATGTTGCTCGGTATCCTGGACGACATCATTCAAGTGTCCGGACCGTTCGCCAGTTAGTTACGTTATTTAAGGAAACAGGAAGTGTTCAGCCACGTGTGGAACGTCAACGACGACCTGCAACAAATGATGATGCCCAAGTAGGTGTTTTAGCTGCTGTCGCGGCTAATCCGCACATCAGTGGCAGACAAACTGCGCGAGAATCGGGAATCTCAAAAAAGTCTGTGTTGAGAATGCTACATCAACATCGATTGCACCCGTATCATATTTCTATCCACCAGGAATTGCATGGCGACGACTTTGAACGTCGTGTACAGTTCTGCCACTGGGCATAAGAGAAATTACGGGACGATGGTAGATTTTTTGCACGCGTTCTATTTAGCGACGGAGCGTCATTCACGAACAGCATAATATGCACTATTGGGCAACGGAAAATCCACGATGGCTGCGACAAGTGGAACATCAGCGACCTTGGCTGGTTAATGTATGGTGCGGCATTATGGCAGGAAGTATAACTGGCCCCCATTTTTATCGATGGCAATGTAAATGGTGCAGTGAATGCTGATTTCTTACGTAATGTTCTTCCGATGTTACTACAAGATGTTCCACTGCATGACAGAATGGCGATCTACTGTCAACATGATGGATGCCTGGCACATAGCTCGCGTGCGGTTGAAGCGGTATTGAATAGCATATTTCATGACAGGTAGATTGGTCGTCGAAGCACCATACCATGGCCCGCACGTTCACCGGATCTGACGTCCCCGGATTTCTTTCTGTGGGGAAAGTTGAAGGATATTTGCTATCGTGTTCCACCGACAATGCCTGACAACATGCGTCAGTGCATTGTCAGTGCATGTGCGAACATTACGGAAGGCGAGCTACTTGCTGTTGAGAGGAATGTTGTTACACGTATTGCCAAATGCATTGAGGTTGACGAACATCATTTTGAGCATTTATTGCATTAATGCGGTCTTAGAAATGATAAGTTCACAAAGGTACATGTATCACATTGGAACAACCGAAATAAAATGTTCAAACGTACCTACGTTCTGTATTTTAATTAAAAAAAACCTACCTGCTACCAACTGTTTGTCTAAAATTGTGAGCCCTATGTTTGTGACTATTGCAGCGCCATCTATCACAAAGCGAGAAAAGTGGTCCAACTAAAACATCCATATTTCTTTACGTACTACACGAATATGTAATACAAAATGGGGGTTCCTATTTAAAAAAAGTTGTTATCGGTTTGACCTATGGCAGCGCTATCTAGTGGGCCAATCGTAGCGCCATCTGATTTCCCCCTTCAAGCTAGACAAGTTTCGTTATTTGTAGTTTTTTCGTTATACGCTGATTTCGTGAGGTATTTGGCCCGGTCACGTTCAATGGACCACCCTGTATAATCAGGTTATTATTCTGGAGGTAAAGTAGTCCTTCATTCGGATCTACGGACGTCGTTATCAGGAGAAAGAAACTGGCGTTCTACGGATCTGAGCGTGGAATGTCAGATCCCTTAATCGGGCAGGTAGGTTAGAAAATTTAAAAACGTAAATGGATAGGTTAAAGCTAGATACAGTGGGAATTATTGAAGTTTGACGGCAGGAGGAACAAGGCTTATGGCCAGGTGAATACAGGTTTATAACTACAAAATCAAATAGGGGTAATGCAGGAGTAGGTTTAATAATAAATAAAAAAGTAGGAGCGCGGGTAAGCTACTACGAACAACGTAATGAACGCATTATTGTAGCAAAGATAGACACGATGCCCACGCCTACACAGTAGTACAAGTTTATATGCCGACTAGCACCACAGATAATGGAGAGATCGAAGAAATGTATGATGAGATAAAAGAAATTATTCAGATAGTCAAGGGAAACGGAAATTTAAAGGTAGTGAAAGAGGAAGCCGCCTGGTAGAATTTTGCACAGAGCATAACTTAACCCTTGCTAACAGTTGGTTTAAGAATCTTGATAGAAGGTTGTAACGTGGAAGAGGCCTGGAGACACTGGAAGGTTTCAGATAGATAATATAATGGTAAGATATTTAGGAACCAGATTTTAAATTGTAAGATATTTCCAGGGGCAGATGTAGACTCTGACCACAATCTATTTGTTAAGAACTGTAGATTAAAACTGAAGAAACTGCAAAAAGGCGGGAATTTAAGGAGATCGGACCTGGATAAACTGAAACCAGAGGTTGTAGCGCGTTTCAGAGAGAGCATTGGGGAATGATTGACAAGAACGGGGGGAAAGAAATAATGTAGAAGAAGAATGGGTAGCTTTGAGAGATGAAATAGTGAAGGCAGCAGAGATCAAGTAGGTAGAAAGAGGATGGATGGTAGAAATTCTTGGTTTACAAAGGAGATATTGAATTTAAGTAATGAAAGGAGAAAATATAAAAATGTAGTAAATAAAGCAGGCGAAAAGGGATAGAAATGTTTCAAAAACGAGATCGACAAGAAGTGAAAAATGGTTGAGCAGGGATGGCTAGAGGATAAATCTAAGGATGTAGAGGCATATATCACTAGGGGTAAGATAGATAGTGCCTAAGGAAAATTAAACAGACCTTTGGAAAAAAAAGAACCGCTTGTATGAATATCAAGTGCTCAAATGGAAAACCAGTTCTATGCAAAGAAGAGAAGGGAGAAAGGTGGAAGGAGTACATAGGTCTATACAATGGCGATGTACTTCAGGGCATTATTATGGAAATGGAAGTGGATGTAGATGAAGAAAGCAGAAATTCGTCACCCTACACTCAAAGGGGTGCAGGCAAAATCAATGGGGTTGCAAGCCCACAGTCCCTTTACAGAAGGGGTGAATTAAACGGGGACTGTCAGTAGCGTCAAATGTTGTTAAACACATGGTACTGTTGCTCGTCACTCTGTGAAATGTTGTTTTCGACCAAAACATGTGTGGAATCAGGGGCAGTTTCATTGACGCTCTTTGTGATACACCTTGAGGCCTTTTCGTGGCGATACGGAAAGGCGGTGTGTTTGAAATGTTTTCCTCGGCCACTCATAAAACAACGGCGTGATTTCAACTCTGAGCGTCGCGGTTCCGAGTTCCATCCCAGAGGCGTCAAAAGAAGAGTCGAAACGTGGCTAAAGGGGCCTGTGACGACCATCCCGTCGAGTGACAATGTCTTGGTGGCGTTGCGTAGAATTGTGGTGAAGTTTGGTGCGAATGCCAGATCATTAACCCGCCTTACACCTCGTATGAACTTCCGAGCTCTGGCCTCATTTCGCAAGTGTCGACACCTGCTGTTTGAAGCGCGGCAGAGCCAGAGGGTGAAGTCGCATGGCGCCACGCTTTTGTCCTATAACAGAGGAAGGTTGTAGGCACCTTTCAGCTAAATTTAAAACTTCTGTTTCGCAATGGGAGACGATTACGGAGTTTCGAAAAAATGACCCTTCCATTGTGTTTCACAGTTTAGTTAATCTTTAGATTTTATTTGCGGTGGTTACACTATTTCATGTACGGGGATATAATGTGTTTTTAATTAGGCCCTGCTCATCGAGAGATTTTCCGTCCGGCGTAGAATTATAAGATATGATTTTTCTGCTTATGTGCCATGTAACAGAAAATCACGGCATTAACCCTGGTAGTGGATTCGTTTGGACATTCTTTAAGTATATATGTTATTTGTTTTAAAATATGAATACAAGATCTGTTGCGTTTTATTGCGTTTTACAACTTGTATAATCGTCAAAGTTTTGTTGTAATTTTTCAGATTCACCTGAAGATAAGACTGTCGTCTGTAAACCTGGTGATGCTTTCCTTCTCCTGAAAAATAAAAAATTATTTCAACTCTAAAAGATTCTATCAGTCACGAACTTAAAAGTAATTTCCGGTTTTCCTTTAATATAAATAATTATATATATGTTTACTCAAACATAATGTAGCTGATGGACTTAGTTTTACGCTATTTAAAGAAATGTGCCATTTGTTTACATGAGATAGCACTCGTCGTCCGAATACAAGTATTTGTTGAGGTGTTGCCCATTGTTCTATGGTAGCCCTCTGTTGTCGACATGAAAAAAAGTGCTCATTGTTTTTGCCACTCATTCTTACATAGCCTTCATTCCTTTCTCCAAAAGAATCACGAGCTTATGTGAAGACACTTGCTTTCAGGTATGGTCTCATGCATGGGTGACAGGCTTCTGTATCGATTACACTATGTCGGTGGATGTGCAATACAAATAATCCATTCGAATGTCCACACAGAAATCGAGTGGATTAATGTCACGTGAAAGGTGATGTCATTCTTCTGAACCACCTCCTACCATTCCATCGGTTATTAAATGTTTTTGTTACACTGTTAGATGGCGTGTGTAAACTTTGTACGTTAGCAGGGGTAACGTTCCCCAAAACCAGTACTAAAGAAAGCAAAGCAATTTATCTAGTTTCTATATCTGCACAGGGCATGACAATGCCGCGATACCGTCACTGTCGGTACAGATGTAACCGTACTAGCCGATGGTGGCTCGCATACGAAGCTGTGGAGCTGAACGCCGTATAGGAAATGAAACTGTATGTGCGACTCTGTCTACAGAGAGCAGGTAGTCCGAACACGGCACAGGGGCAAACACGGAGAAAAACACAAAAGCGACCAGCGCCACTGACTGAACAACGAAGCACTAGGAAACAGAGAGCGGCGCAAGGTGAACGCCAAGTGCAACGTACCGACCGAGTGGCCGTAACTGAAGTGCAGTTCCTGTGGATTGTCCACTGTGGATTGTAATTATGGTATGGCAGCGAAACGTAGTTCATGCTCTAACGAATTAATGCGGAATCGATGATCGCTGAAAAAAAGTTAGTTACAGTTTTGGTCACCAGGTGCATATCTGGCGCGATACACTGTTTCCATGACGGTTGACATCCATGCTGTCATTTGAATATGACACGCCATAACGTGAGTGAACAGTGTGGCTACTGAGAAGAGAGATCCTGAGCTTTTAGTGATACTATTTTATGCGAACGGCAGCAATTACAGTATTGCATTGAGAAAGTATCGTTGACTGAAAGATCTGACGAGCGCCCCGATGTTATTACGTAGCTCAAAGACGATGATGATGAAATTCGAAAACAATGGTGAATTTGGTGTGGCAGCTGAAAGAGGAAGGCGTCCTATCCTGTTCATGTAACTGACCATGCACCGTATGTCACGGATAATGCCGGTACTCGTGCACTATCACGAGAATTGTTCATCCCAAGGTCAACAGTACGGGAAGTTTTGCGGTCTATTGCACACTGGTGCCTGAACAAATCCAGAAGGGGCAGCAACTGAAACCTCGGAGATCCGCAGCAATGTTAAGAATTTGCTCCTCGGTTTCTGGCACTGATCGAAGTTGGTAGCTTGTAGCTGGGCA
Source organism: Schistocerca piceifrons (assembly GCF_021461385.2). Taxonomy (NCBI): domain Eukaryota; kingdom Metazoa; phylum Arthropoda; class Insecta; order Orthoptera; family Acrididae; genus Schistocerca; species Schistocerca piceifrons. Next base: position 254,253,247 of record NC_060143.1, on the reverse strand, counting down.
ATATTCTGTGAAGAGATACATTCTACTCGACAGGGTGAAGTGAATACACATATCTGCCGAATTTGGGGTACTGTTAAACTGCTTGTTGTGCACGAAGAGCACACCTCGACCACGATTCTCGCTGTCCATGCCCATGTTGTCGTTCCATGACGCGGGAACGTCCATAACCCAGAGAAACTGCCAGCGCAAAGGGAAAGATACACTCTTAAGCATGAGAGTTAGTCTTATCCCTACAGCCGCAGACACAAGTAAATAACGAGAGGATCCCTCCAAAGTAAAAATCCGGAATAACATTGCAGTGGATGGAGCTTCTGAAGTACGCATTTCTGCCGCTAGACGTTGTACTGGATCTCCTGGGGTGATCATGAATTTGAAACTTATGTCATGTGGTGATAGTTATTGTATGAATAGCTGGCGTTGTGCACCAAAGAGTAATCAAATGCATTGTGTTGAAATGTATTCCATGGCCATTCGAGATTCTGTGACTGAATTTTTTTTTCTTTTTTTTTCTTCTGGTCTTGGACTCGAAGAAGAGAGAACGATTGTCTGAGGTTCATTTTGCTGTAGTAATCTAAGTAAGTTGTAAACCGAACTAAAATATAGTTATTCATGACTAGAAATGTGTGTACGGTACGCAATAATTTGTAAACATTGTAAATCTAAACCTTGCTTGTCTTGAGTGGAGGTGGCCTTAAAAGAAAATTGACCATTGTTAGGCGCCATACTAGAAAATAATTAGTAATTTTCGTTCAGCTCATCTTCGAGACGTGCCGACGATTAGGACACTAAACTTCCTTTCAGATTCCACGAGCTTGCGGTCGCTACCAATAATTTAATGTTTCATTTCAGATTTTCTTAAGGTTGGGCGACAACATCCCAGAGAGAAAAGCCTGGTTACAGGATTTTAGTTCTAGTATAAGATATCATCAGCAAAACTTTATGCTTGTTTTCTTATATTGGTATTCGAGACGAAATCACGATCTGAAGTTACGGGTTTTATTACTTCACATTGAACTGACCTAAGAAATATTATCTGGTGTTACAAGCACATGAATTTTAACTATACTTCATATATATCTTGAGGAATATCTGTGATGATTCAAGAGAGAGACGATTAATTATATATAATCCCGTAACCACCCTGAGTACTGAGCTAGTTTGCTGATTGCTGATCCACGTCGGACTAAATTAAATTAAATTACATTACATTCTTAATAGTATTATTAGTTATTTCTCTTTTGTTTTGACGTCACTTCATTAAAAGCTATCAAAGCATTTATAAATATTTATTAAATTACATTACAACGTGCCTAGAGCAACTGACTGCCAGTTCAGTGCCGCCTGTTATGGACGTTCCCGCGTCATGGAACGACAACATGGGCATGGACAGCGAGAATCGTGGTCGAGCTGTGCTCTTCGTGCACAACAAGCAGTTTAACAGTACCCCAAATTCGGCAGATATGTGTATTCACTTCACCCTGTCGAGTAGAATGTATCTCTTCACAGAATATTTATTTATCTATTTATCTATTTATCTGCAGCGCTTGTTTTTGCTAGCACTGTTTTGTTCTTGTCTATTTTTTTGTGATGGCAGGTTTAAGTGAACAACGTGCAGCTGTGAAATTTCGTTTTATACGCGGCAAAAAAGTTGTTGAATCTGTTTTAATGTTGAAAACAGCTTACCAAGATGATGCTGAGGGAAAAACTCAAGTGTACGAGTGGTTGTCCCGATTTAAAAATGCTGTCGTATCGATTGATGACAAATCTCGTTCTGAACGTTCATAAACTGCCTGAATCGACGAAAATATCGAAAGAAATCGAGAACTTGTGCTCACAGACCGTCGACAGACAACTGATCAACTGTCAGAGATTAGTGGGTTATCTTGGAGCTCCGTTCAGCGAATTTTAAGGGGAGATTATGGAATGAAAATTGTTGATGCCAAGTTTGTTTGAGTCCTCCCTTGGGCATGGGTGTGTGTGTTTGTCCTTAGGATAATTTATGTTAAGTAGTGTGTAAGCTTAGGGACTGATGACCTTAGCAGTTAAGTCCCATAAGATTTCACACACATTTGAACATTTTGAACAAGTTTGTTCCTCCGGTTCTGAGTGACAATCAAAAGGAACTTTTAGTTGAAACATGTTGTCCTATGAAACAACAGTTGGAACTGGTCGAGATTTTCTATCAAAGGTCATTACTGCTGATGACTCATTATGTTATGGTTACGGCCCAGAAACAAAACAGTCAAGCCAGTGGAAGACAAAATCATCACCCCGTCCAAAAAATTGTCTTAAAGTCAAATCAAACATCGAAAGAATGCTGATTTGCTTTTTTTGGTGCAAAGGGCGTAGTTCATCCAGAGTTTCTTCCCCCAAGGCAAAGACCGTCAATTAAACCTTTTATTTGGAAGTTTTAAGGAGATTGCGAAACATGGCTCGTCAAAAAAGACCCAATTTCTGGCAGACAGACTGGTTCTTCCACGACGACAACGCACCTTGACACACAGTCATCTCTGTTAGACAGTTTTTGGCTAAAAATGGGATGGTCCCACTGCCCCACGCACCTCATTCTTCTGACCTGGCTCTGTGCAACTTTTTCTTGTTTTCACTCTTGAAACGGGACATGAAAGGACACCAATTTGACAACATTGAAGAAGTCAATAGAATCACGAGATAGTAGCGGTCAGCCATTTCTAAAGATGACTGCCAAAAATGTCTCGAACAGTGGGAGCACCGGTGGAAAAACTGTATTAGTTGCAATGAAGATTATTTTGTAGGGTGTTTTTTAAACAATTGGAAAATATATAACTTTAAAAAAATAATTCCTGTTTCTTTTTGGGTACTCCATCTTATCCTTAGGAAAGGCAGCCACAGGATGTAGCCGCGGTCAGCTCCCCACTACACCGTGCAGCGTGGCTCACCACTCGACAAAAACTTTTTCCACTGCTACACAGGCAAACGACTGCCTCCTTTTTACTACTATAGACGAAGTTGGGCATTGGTTCTGGTCATGTATTGGTTCTGTGTAGCAGCATGATCGCAGAATCCCTTGCCTTCCCTCACTTGCAAGTGTATGCCTCGGTTGGAACGAAGTGATTTGTAACAGACTACATCTACATCCATACTATGTAAACTATTTTGGAGTGCATGAAAGAGGGTACGTCCCTTCATATCATATATTAGGGCTTCTTTTCGTTTCACTCACATATGGAGTGTGGGAAGAATGATTGTTTAAACGCCTCTCTGCGCGCGTTGTAGTTAATCTGATCTTGCCCTCGAGATCCCAAAAGGAATGAAAAGTAGAGGGTTGCAGTAATTCCTAGATGCATAACATAAAGTTGTGTTTTCACACTTTCTGTGTAGGCTTTCACGGGGTAGTTTGCGTCTGTCTTCATGCGTTTGCCAGTTCCATTTTTTTCAGTATCTCAATGACGCTGTCAAACGATCCTGTGAACAGTCTTGCTGCCCTTCTCTGTATACGCTCAGTATCCCCTATGTGTATTATTTAGCACGGGTCCCTCACACTTGAGCTCTAATGTAGGATGTGTCGCAAGATTGTTTTGTCAGAAATCTCCTTTGTCGACTGACGGCATTTCTCTAGTTTTCTACCAATGATCCATATATAGACTTGGGCGTCTCAGTTACTGCCTTAGGCATAGCAGAATCGCAGATCAGACGCGCTCTCCGCCCCACCTCTACAGTATAGCGTGTGGAGGCGGAAGAAGTCACGGAGGAAGAGATACACTGCCTATATACCGTATACTTTCGCACTATCGGAGAAAATAGGACGAATATTGAGGAAACACCGAGTAGGAACATGAGCATTTTTGGGAAGTGTCAAAGATGATCTCAGTTTGCGAAAGGCCGGCATGTACCAGATCCTATGTCAGTGTGGGAAGACTTACATTGGAAGATTTTAAACATGGCTGAAACAGCAACTGATGAAAATCTTCACGGTAAATGAAAACAGCGAAACAGTTGCAGGATAAATATTTATTAAAATCCTTGACCTCGGTTTCGGTATATCTAAATATACCTTCATGAGAAGCAAAATACACTAAAATCACATCCTGCAGTGGAGATACATATAACAACCGTGCCAAAGGCGTCGTCAGTAGTTCAAACATCATCTCCATTTATACAACATAATTATATATTGCTGTATATTATATTATGTTGTATAAATGGAGATGTTTTAATAATAATTGTATAACTATGTTGTATAAATGATGTTTTAACTACTGACGACGCCTTTGGCACGATTGCTTTATGTATCTCCACTGCAGGATGTGATTTTAGTGTATTTTGCTTCTGATAAAGGTGTATTTAGATATACCGAAACCGTGGTCAAGGATTTTAATAAATCTTTATCCTGCAAATGTTTGGCTGTTACCATTTACCGTGAAGACTTATAATGGACACAGTGCACACCATCAAAGATCGTTGCCGAGAACGTCAGAGGCACACTCGAATTAGGTACCCCAACAAGTCAACGGTCGCAGAGCACTGTTTGTCCGAAAGTCACGAAATGGACTACCAACATACCAGGGTCTTGGCACAGACATCTAAATACTGGGACAGCGTCGTTAGAGAGGCTATCGAAATTCGTACCAGGGACGGACTCATCAACCGAGATTGCGGCTACAACCTCAGCAGGGCATGGGAACCAGCACTGAGTCTAATTAAAAAGACGCTCAGCAAAGAAAACGAACGGGCGACCAGGGTCGATGAGGCAATTACACCGACGCCACCACAGACGCCGACGCCAGCGTCTCAGCGATCGTCGGCGCGCGGCCGCGGAACACAAAGAGAACACCTCGCAGGGGGAGGGGATTTAAGACGGCCGCCCGGCCTAAGGAGCTCAGTTCGTCAGCGCACCTGACGATGGCGACATGCCTGATGGCCGAAATATTGCGCCCGTTGGGCACTATGGACTGGCAGTACACCCGTAGACTGTTAGAGCAACAAATACGCTGAGAGAAACTGAAGAATCTTTCAAAACACCGTCTACAGATGGGTGTAGTCAGACAAATATATTGATTGGTCCTGTGTTTACGTCAAAAAGATCGTGAAGATAAAATTACAGGTTTCCGAGCTCATGTGGGTTCTTGCCAACAATAGTGCTTCCCAGGCACAGGAAACGGGCGTGGTGGTGGGGAGAGTGGCGGTGATACATGAAGTACCTTCCACCACCCAACATAAGGCGGATAGAGGAATCAAAATGTAGATATAGCTGTAACGTTACCCTTTGATTCATACACTACTGGCCATTAAAATTGCTACACCAAGAAGAAATGCAGATGACAAACGGGTATTCATTGGACAAATATATTATACTAGGACTGACATGTGATTATATTTTCACGCAGTTTGGGTGCATAGATCCTGAGAAATCAGTATCCAGAACAACCACCTCTGGCTGTAATAACGGCCTTGATACGCCTGGGCATTGAGTCGAACAGTGCTTGGATGGCGTCTACAGGTACAGCTGCCCATGCAGCTTCACGCGGTACCACAGTTCATCAAGAGTAGTGACTGGCGTATTGTGACGAGCCAGTTGCTCGGCCACCATTGACCACGTTTTCAATTGGTGAGGGCTCTGGAGAATGTGCTGGCCATGGCAGCAGTCGAACATTTTCTGTATCCAGAAACGCCAGTACAGGATCTGCAACATGCGGTCGTGCATTATCCTGCTGAAATGTAGAGTTTCTCAGGGATCGAATTAAGGGTAGAGCCACGGGTCGTAACACATCTGAAATGTAACGTCCACTGTTCAAAGCGCCGTCAATGCGAGCAAGAGGTGACAGAGACGTGTAACCAATGGCACCCCCATATCATCACGGCGGGTGATACGCCAGTATGGCGATGACGAATACACGCTTCCAATGTGCGTTCACCGCGATGTCGCCAAACACGGATGTGACCATCATGATGCTGTAAACAGAACCTGCATTCATCCGAAAAAATGACGTTTTGCCATTCGTGCATCCAGGTTCGTCGTCGAGTACACCATCGCAGGCGCTCCTGTCTTTGATGCAGCGTCAAGGGTAACCGCAGCCATGGTCTCCGAGCTGATAGTCCGTTCTGCTGCAAACGTCGTCGAACTGTTCGTGGAGATGGTTGTTGTCTTATCTGTTGACTCAGGGATCGAGACGTGGCTGCACGATCCGTTACAGCCATGCGGATAAGTTGCCTGTCATCTCGACTGCTAGTGATACGAGGCCGTTGGGATCCAGCACAGCGTTCCGTATTACCCTCCTGAACCCTCCGATTCCATATTCTGCTAACAGGCATTGAATCTCGACCAACGCGAGCAGCAATGTCGCGATACGATAACCCGCAATCGCGATAGGCTAACCCTGTCGGTTAAATTTCGCGACTGTTGCAAGTCATCTTCGTGTTGTAGCAATTTTAATGGCCAGTAGTGTAGTTTCAAGATGTGGGCGTTGACATACATGATCGTCAATTGAAGTGTGAAGTGCACACGGTGTAGATATTAGATTAAATGGTTATGAAAGATGTGTATATAGCGAGAAATGTCAGTTTGTTCGTTATATTTGACAGTTTATTTGGATTATTTACGACTTTGGCCATCTGAGACTGCCGCACATTTGAGTGATACGTATTCTTCGACTACCAGGTTTTATCGTATGGTTGAGCAGAGCTCGGACGAGCGAAGGAGTCGGAAGCTGTTGGCCAAAAAGCGTGAGAGAGTGTCTGTCATGGCAGTGAGTAACTTAGACGGCGGATGTGCCGCACAGAGCTTTTTATTTCAGATGTTCCGTGATGTGCAATTTGAGTACAAAGAATTATTTTTGTAAAGTCTTTATAGAAAGACAGCACTACGGAAAATAGGTGATTTATACCGAGTATATTTTTGTTGCAAGCACTAGTTTATTAAGTATTATAGGGCAAAGATTTCATCATGTTTAACAATATCTACACTTCAGTAACCATGGAGAATTATGTCATGTGTTTGGTATTCTAATTGGTTTCCTTCCATCGATGTTAGTTAAAAATATTTCATTTGGAAAGGATAACTTTCAGATAATCTAAACATTGTGTGTAAAAGTAAATTTTATGGTAAATGACAATGCTTGAAAAATTATCTCTCATGTTAACTGAAGTTCCCTTTATGTTATTAAAAGGATTACATAAATTACAGAATCCTTCCCTATTCATTTATTAATATTTCATGAAGTTCATATCCATTATTAGATGAAAAGATAGGTTTGGCCCAACCTGCCGTTTCACGCCTTGCACTATCGCGTTAACAGTAAGACTTATTTTCAGAAAAGAGAACAAGAGTTTAATTTACGGAAATAAAGTAAAATAAGACAAGAAGGAAAAATACTACGCAGTGATTTGTTTCAACTTATCATTTCTGCAGTGCAGTCAGAGCAGAGTCAAGTAATCCGTTGAAAGGTAAGAATCAATTGTAAGGGCCTAAATGAACTTTCTGAGAGAGAATTATGATGAATTTTCATTACCGAAATTTCATTTGAATTCAACAGATGCGTTTTTATAACAGGGCACAATTTTTGCTGCGTAACAGTTAACAACTGCGTGTGATTGTTTCATGCGAGAGTCATTCTGATTATTATTGATAACCATTATTTACATTTATTTACAGATAGTTATGCAATTTAGATTAATGGTTATCATGTACATCAAAAATGATTTACACAGTCATGTTCGTGTTTACAAGTACGGTAGCTTAAGCGATTCTAGATAAAGTAATGTAATCAGAGTTTGAAAATATTTCCTTTCGCATTTCTAGCGAGAGTTTTGGCGCACACACACAGTTTCCAGTTAATAAAAGTAAAAGCTTAGATAGTTTGAAATGTAATAATGTTTCTCAGTTTACAGAAAACACTCCCAACTGCAATTCGTTGGCAGCTAATGGGAATTCACGGGTGGATGCCAATACCACGAACACAGGTGTGTTTTGCGCGAAAGGAATTTGATAAATGCGTAATAGACATGTGAGACGAGGAAAGGTCCTTGCGATCAAGCGCACCCATGTCCGACAACAACGTGTGTCGTGTTAAATGTTTCATTCAAGTCGTTTCCGTGTGCGACCGATTTCACACGAACTCAGTATCTTCGTTGTCAGTGTAGAGAACTTTGTGCACAGCACAGTAGACTTCCAGAAGACGTGTTTTCGTTGGGTACCACTACAACTCTCAAGAGAGACAAACGCCAAGCGAATGAGGTTGTCCCTGCAGCAGTTAATACGATACAAAGCGGAGAGAGTTCCATTCCTACGTCGAAGTATCACAGGGTTGGAAACGCGCCAATTGACACTTGAGACGAAGAAAGCACCTATGTTGAGGAGACACTCCCCGTCTGTCTGTTACGAAATGAAACATTCGTATACTTGAAGTTGTGGCCACAGTCTTTTGGGACACAAATTTTGTGTTTCTAGTTGATTTTCTCACCCTTGGAGGGACCGTGAATGGTGCCAGCTACTGTGCAGAAGGCAATTCGGGGGAAACTATCAGGACTGCTTTTGAAAGGTTCTCGTTTCGGTGTACAATAATACCCGACTCTGCGTCATTCGGTCAGGCGATTTTAGGGACTGTATTGGAACAAGCTTGTTTCCGTGAAGTCGCGTGGAAATCCCTGGATGGAACACGTAGTACACGGTTGGGAAATTGTTGAGAACTGGCATTTTAAGCTGACTGTGGCCTTACGGAGCCAGATAGGGAGTCCTTTTTCCGTAGCCCAATTTTCGATTGTAAAAGTACAAAGTATTCTCCGCCGCGCACCTTACAATGGCAAGTGGAGTATGTATGTAGAAGTAGATACAGCCTGGATTTCGCAGCAAGCAATTTTGATGGCTTTGGACAGTTCAAGAAACACTTGGCCGGTCTGCACTCCAGACCGACGTTGCCGTTAAGGAATCTGTTGCTAAGTGATTCCTTAATGTCCTTTATCCCGGTTCCGACAAATTTACCGGTTCAGATGTAATGAAGTAAAAAATTGTATTAATCCGTACAGGAATTGAGAACGTATTAGGTAACCGTATCACAGCAGCTTCGTTAAAGTAATTCGTCCCCCACAAAATGGCTGAGCAGGAAGGCTAACGAGGACTCTCATTAAATGTGCAGAGGCTGGACCGTAAGCTACACGTGTGACAGTGTGTGGGACGAACGTGAATTACACGGCGGAAAGCAACAAGGCGTGGCCAACAGAAAAGCTGCACATTATTCTAACGGGTTTTATAATGGCGGCGTTTCAATCCAATAAACTGTAAACATATAGCAACAGACACCTGAATTAAATCAGCAGAGAGGAATAGTACCTTTTTACTGTATCCTTCACGGTGTGCCTCTTTCGTTGATTTTCTAATTCCGTCGTTTTTGCTTTTCTGTTGCATGACCCAACTCGACCTCAAAAAAACGACGAAGCGTGGTTCATTTGTCCGAGGAATTCACGGAATTAAAAAAAAGACAGAATGACGTCGTGATGACCATTTGGCTTACAGGGAGGACATTCCGACTAGCTGGTTCGATTCTCAGAGACCCGAGTATGATGAATCAATCTTTATGTATAAAACTTTAACCTGCGTAAGTTTGTGCTTACAGAACTCCAAAAGTAATCGGTCTATTGACTTGAAATCTTGACATAACATTTTGTTCTATTCTGTGCGGGGTTTTATGTACCTACCCTTCGATATTCTTAATATACAAACAAATGTCATATATGAAATAGAAACGTTATTGCCAAATATGTGGAGAACTTAATGACCGGTTTACTTAAAGTTCTTACACGATACTCTGATGAAAATTCGGATGACATACGCTAAATATTTTTAATGTAATATAAGAACATATATGTAAAATATGTAAGGAAAACATTGTTGCCAAAAATCCTGTAACATTCTTCACAGATTTACTTAAAATTTTACACGATACTCTAATAAACATTTGGTCCGACTTCGGAAACATATTTTTTAAATATACGTAATGTGCATTTAATACATAAAGGAGAGATACTGTTACCAAATCTCAAAGTATTCGACCGATTTACTTCAAATTTCTACATGGCACTATAGTAACTGGTTGGACAAATATAGGTTATATGCTTTTTAATGAATAAAATACATAAATACGTAGGGTGAGTCACTAACTATTGCCACCTAGAATAACTCCGAAAGTTTTTGCAGTTGTAAGACCTTTCACCCACACTGAGACAGATTCCAATTCATTTATTTTAAGATGATCCCTGGTTCTGACAACCAAAGGCATAGACGACATGCCATACGATGAACCCTTATCTCTGTTGTACACTACAAAAATCTGAAATGTCCTATAAGCGATGACATCACGTGACCTGAAATTATCTAGCCTTTTTACTTTATCGACTTCTGGTCCACGTAAAAGAGCAACGGTGACCCAGCGGCTACCGTGTTCATTCGTATCCTTGTTAGCGAGAGTGAAGTTCAAAACCACCGCAAAACACCGGTGGACCATGCGAGATGACTTGGGCGCCTACGAAATCCTTGGTAGTAATAGAAATGTTGTCTATTGCTTTAAAAACTATAAGACGCGGTATAACATGTGAAGTGTACAACAGAGATCAGGTTTCATCGTATTACATGTCGACTATGCCTTTGATTCACATGATAGGATCTGAAAACTTTGTGGGACAAAAGTAGCGTGGGAAAACGGGGGCCATAATATAACATTGGTTTTTCGTTGCAAGGTGGGGTCTCTGCAGAGATAGGGTCAACTTTGTTTTTTAAATGGGATGCTATAGTTTGGTATATATTTTCTGATAGTAGCTATCAAGACGAATCCAATGATGTGTAATCGTAAGGTCTTTGAGGGTCAACGAAGGTCACAAAGATGGCATGACCGTCCATTTACAGAAGGTGTTCGAAGTGATGCTGTTTTTTATCATGAATTGAGTGGTATTCCTTACCACATCGGCACTTATCGAAGCACAGGTCCTGACAGTTCTCTCTCGCATATGTGTTTATAAACGTCTTTTACGAGCCTCCGCAAGAAAAAATCCACAGGCGTCAAGTCTGGCGAACGAGCCGCCCATGACACATCTCCTCCGCCTCCAATCCATCTATTTGAACGATTTGGGAACTGTCTGTGTAACTCATTTCAAGCCATCAGCGAAAAATGTGCCGGAAACCCATCATGTTGATACCACATTCTGTTCCTTGTTCCTAAAGGTAGCTCTTCCAATAACAGACCAAATATTTCATGCAGGAATGTGGTGTACTTCCTACCATTAAGGTTTCCTTCGACGAAATAGGGGCCTATACATCTGTCCTCCAGAATCCCACACCATATATTCGCCGACCACGGTTTTTGGTGTGCAACTTGCCGCAGCCAACATATTTTCAGTCGCCCAGTAATGCATGTTATGCAAATTAACATTTTCATGGGTCGTGAATGTAGCCTCAGGAAATAAAATCAAATTAATAAATGTGTCATCCCTCTGAATCTGAAGTTGAGCCCATCGACATAATTCAATGCGACGCATACAGTCCGTACCAGTTAATTCTTGGTGGAGACTGATAAGGTAAGGATGATATTTATGGCGATGCAGAACACGAACAACACTACTCTGGCTCATGCCAGATTCCATTGCGATTTGGCGCGAACTAACACAAGGATGTCGAACCACAGTGGGAAGATATCAATTTCCGTTTCATTGTTAGTAACCTTCCTTTGCTGGATATGTTTCCGACACGTTAAAGATCCAGTTCTTCTCAATTTATCATACACACATTTAAATGTACGACGTGTAGGGTGAGTACGTTGACGATATCTTTCAGCGCATGATTCTGTAGCTCTCACTAAATTTCGTTGCCATTCTCCGTAAATGAGAACATCGACTTGCTCTTCGAAGGAATACATCATTTACATTCGCTTGATTCGACGATACTAGTCTTACCGTTCCTATTAGTGTTGTCTTGCGAAACCGTCGAATGACGTTTACATGTCAATGGCACGTTAGATGGATACGCCTTATTAGAGTAATCTCGGAAACTACTGTAGAGATTTCGATACGGTTTTCAGCAACAGACTGATTCAGGAGGAAGGTTTCATTGCCTCTGTGCCGGACAAGTTGCCCTGACACAGATACATACAAGGGAGAAGCCACATCGTAACCCCGCCCCCCACCCCTTTTCAGATTTAGTGGTAAGATGGCCCAGTGGATGTTGTTGTTGTGGTCTTCAGTTCAGAGACTTGTTTGATGCAGCTCTCCATGCTACTCTATCCTGTGCAAGCTTCTTCATCTCCCAGTATCCACTGCGACCTACATCCTTCTGAATCTGTTTAGTGTATTCATCTCTTGGTCTCCCTCTACGAGTTTTACCCTCTACGCTGCCCCCCCAATGCTAAACTGGGTGATCCCTTGATGCCTCAGAATATGCCCTACCAACCGATCCCTTCTTCTGGTCAAGTTGTGCCACAAATTTCTCTTCTCTCCAATTCTATTCAATACCTACTCATTAATTATGTGATCTACTCATCTTATCTTCAGCATTCTTCTATAGCACCACATTTCGAAAGCTTCTATTCTCTTCTTGTCCAAACTATTTATCGCCCATGTTTCACTTCGATACATGGCTACACTCCATACAAAGACTTTCAGAAACGACTTCCTGGCACTTAAATCTGTTCTCGATGTTAAAAAATTTCTCTTCTGCAGTGGATAGCTCGTGAAAAACTGAACACAGATAAAGCAGGATAACGATAAGGAGATGTACTGAACTGTGAAAACAGAAGCAAAATAGAAACAGAAAATGGTCCAAGCTCAAGATATGCAGCATCGAGGATATATCTGCATCGCGGTTATGTGGTTACAGCGTTGGACTGCGATGTGGGAGATCCGGGTTCAAATCACGCTTGTGTTCATTTCTTTTGTTCACAACATTATGAACTGAACTGCCTCACTGTTAATCACACTTACTTGCGACGGTAATAATTCTTACCGCATGACGTATTCTATAACCAATGTATAATTGTAGTATGACAGTTGCCAAGACTAGAGAGGGAGGAAAGCCACGTCGGCGAACGGACGGAAAAATCAAAATTTCGTGAAAAAAAAGGGGCACGATTACGCTCAGTGCTGCATATTTTGAGCTCGGACCATTTACTGTTTCTATTTTGCTTATTTTCTTCACAGATCAGTACACCTTCTTCCTGTTTTCATGCTTGAACTATCCATTGGGCTACCTTACTTCCAAATTTGAGAGGGGTACGATGCGTAGTTTCCGTTGTTAGAGGTACCCATGCGGCACCGTGACGGGTCTACATCTACATCTGCATCCATATTCCCCAAGCCACCTGACGGTGTGTGGCGGAGGGTACCTTGAGTACCTCTATCGGTTTTCCCTTCTATTCCGGTCTCGTATTGTTCGTGGAAAGGAGGATTGTCGGTATGCCTCTGTGTGGGCTCTAATCTCTCTGATTTTATCCTCATAGTCTCTTCGCGAGATATACGTAGGAGGGAGCAATATACTGCTTGACTCCTCGGTGAAGGTATGTTCTCGAAACTTCAACAAAAGCCCGTACCGAGCTACTGAGCGTCTCTCCTGTAGAGTCTTCCACTAGAGTTTATCTATCATCTCCGTAACGCTTTCGCGATTGCTAAATGATCCTGTAACGAAGCGCGCTGCTCTCCGTTGGATCTTCTCTATCTCTCTCATCAACCCTGTCTGGTACGGATCCCACACTGGTGAGCAGTATTCAAGCAGCGGGCGAACAAGCGTACTGTAACCTTCTTCCTTTGTTTTCAGACTGCATTTCCTTAGGATTCTTCCAATGAATATCAGTCTGGCATCGGCTTTACCGACGATCAAGTTTATATGATCATTCCATTTTAAATCACTCCTAATGCCTACTCCCAGATAATTTATGGAATTAACTGCTTCCAGTTGCTGACCTGCTATATTGTAGCTAAATGATAAGGGATCTTCCTTTCTATGTATTCGGAGCACATTACACTTGTCTACATTGAGACTGGTTATCTTACAAAACAAACATGACACCATATTGCACTCACCCGTAGCGGTCACGTACACTTAGCAGACACACTTAGTACACAACTCGCTCACACCATGAGGAAACTGATCATTGTGTTCGGTGGAAGGGAACACTCTCCGCTTAGGGGGTATCCTTGCCAACCACGACGTGCAACTCATTTCCTGTGTTTCTTTTCAAATGCAACAATATTATACAAGCGAAATTTGCGATTTTTCCTTAGTTCCGTTTCACCTAGTAGCATCATTCATCCTCAGAAGTTTTGAAATAGACAAACCGAAATAACTGCTTTAAATGAGTGTGTAGGTATTTTGTATGTTATAGCTGGTATTGAAGTGGTGCTTCCAGAGATTTTTTAACAATCGGTATTTGTCTTTTAAGTTCTTTTTTAAGCCGTAAAAGCGCAAATTCACTAATACTGTTGTAAGACGTGTATATTTCTCAAGACTACTGAAGGTATGTTTGCGCAATGCTAGTTGTTAAGATTATTATAAAAAGTCAATCCCATTTGAACGTTTGTAAAATCATTTCATTACCAACAGTAAATATTTGAAGAATCGTTTTCAGAATATAATTAATTTTTGCCAGCAATTTTGCATTACTAATAATAATTCATCCCAAAAACCATCAATGTAAAACTTTGCAAAATTTTATTGTTGTCAAGAAAAGGTTTAACTATGAGTTACGTAACTTCAGTCAAATTAATTAAAGAATGTCAGCTTTGCTATTAAAGAATGTCAGCTTTGGTAATAAATACAGTCACTTATTATGACAGCCCACCAGCAGCTAATAGAGTATGGTAAAACAGAGGAAGTATATTCATTTCGCAGTTCGATGTAGCAGTTAGATGGCGATCCAGTAACAGTGTAAAAGGTAAGGAACAGTTTTGAGTCATTGCAGGCAACGACTGAGGGCCACGACGACGACACATTCTATGTTTCGTCGAAACAATCAGCAAATCACTTTTAATAAGCAGCATTTAAATTTGTATGCGAAGATAGCACTTATTGTTATTGAGAAAGAGAATTAATTTCAAAGGGAAGATTTCATTTGTTATTATTAAGCAAGAGATAGAAATCCTAAGGGAAGGTTTCATAGGTTATTGGAGAAAAGGTTGCGTAGCAAAAGAGATATAGAGGAGACGGGAAGGTCTCACAGCAACTGTCGTTCTCTCTAGTGTGAGGAAATTTAGAGTTCAGTAGATAGTTATGGTATCCTTTATATACAGTAATGAATTTTCGTTCACATTTTAGTTTACTAAAACATTTTATTTTGCGCGAAGCGCAACGTATCCTCCTCTACTGGCAAAATAAAAAGTGAAAGAATTCAAATCTGGTGAAAGGTATGCAATAGGTTTCCTTCGGGAAACACTCGTCACAAACTCAGTGGTACGATGCGGTTATTACTTTAACACACATCAAATGATCTCTAGCTAATTTGTACCTCATAACCTTAAACGATTTGCATACGGCATCGCTCTTTTCTTTTCTTCTTGATGTATCAGACTCTGGTGACTATTCTATATCGTCATTGTAAGGAAACGTTGACCGCAGAATATATTATAACAACTCCCATACACAAAGTGCTAACAATTGTGGAATTGGACTTCGTAGTAGAGAATGAAGAGATTCGATTTTATATGTACGTAGTACTTAAACGACACGACGCTAATTCGATTTTATATGTACGTAGTACTTAAACGACACGACGCTATCAGCTATCCGACGTTCTGCTCTCAACCAATGTGTGCATAATCCTGATACATTGACCTGTAGTGTGAAACTCATATAACAAAATTAATATATTCGTTTTGAGGAATTCTACAAATGACGGCATACACATTTAACAGCAAAGTGACAATTATTATTCAATAACAACTAGAAATTACGCATAGTACTAAACATGTATCTCTGATTACATCGACTGAAGTGAATTACAAGAGGAGGAAGCCTTTGCTCCCCAAACTTTTCTTTCTGAAAAAAATGAAGGAGATTTAAAGCTTTATCATAACATTTATCGAGATAGAAAGTCTGGGTTACACCCAATATTAGTTCTCTTATACATGACATTATGCTCGTTTCTCATTACATTGTTCCCATACATAGGAATTATTTTATCATAAGATAAAAAAATTAAAAGTAGTTCTTCTTTTACAACATATGTTTCACAAGCCATATTCAGAAACTGTTTCCTCTGAACTATGTTCTTTGTAATTTCTGGGTACGCAATTTTCTGTGCAGCTCTTACACTCTTTCACTCTTTTCATTTCTTGTTATAGTCAGCAGGGGTTACTTGACTTAGTGTTGTAATTAAAAATGCTGCTTTTCATGCTTCCACACGATGCTGAAAACGTCACCAGAAACTCTTATTTAGCTATGAATATCTTAGTGAGGTAAGTTTTTTTCAGTTTTCTGATGCTTAAATTTTCGTATTGAATAATGGCTTCATTTTCTTCGTATATACGCTTCCGCTATGTGCAGTACTGGTGTAATGGAGAAACGTGTTTTAGGGAATATTTATTACAGATATTCGGGCTCCAGCTTGCTCCATCCATGTACCTAAGAACATCAGATAATTAGCTGTCCTCATGATAACAAAAGCTAGTTGTTTAATTGTGAATAATCTATTACCTTTCGTTTCGCCCTTAATGTTAGTCATAAATCTACCAAGCGGCAGCCCTATTACAGTAAATGAAGTCAGATTAAATGTTCCCTCTTTAAGCGGAATAATTAATGCGAGTTAATCTAGTGTAGTTACCCTGTCGGCGGTAAATATTAATTAGGTGGTGTTTGTGAATGTTTTATTGCTAGGTCATGCGCAACAGTTTTCGCTGTGATGTCTCTGAGTTCAGTGTGTCTGACGCTGTTGTTTTGCAGTTGTTATATTGTTGTAGCCCAGAGGTATAGTTCGGCGATTCTCCATTTCCAGTAATTACTCAATGTGTAGCAGCAACACATTCGCCTCTAGCGGAATTGCGATAGACAGTTCTGCGTTCCCATATGAGAACGTCGCGTGACAGGCGGGCAACGAACAAAACGTATATAGCTGTTCGCTCGTCTTCCGTCAGTCACTGATAACCTAACGTAATGCTTCAAAAATTCAGCAATGTAGGTTTCATAGCATTTGTGTTCGTACGTGTCTGTACGCGATGTATCATGCATTTGACTGGGAACATCTGATATGGGAGGATTGATTATTTAATGATGTATTGTGTTCCACTGGTGTAGTTTTTACAGATATGTGCTCACTTGTCGATAAGAATAAACTTGTGACTACGTGAAGTTGGCGTTTGCGGTCCCTCCAATACGGTACCGTCAGCCAGTTCGAATTTTCTTTGCATGTCATCGATAGTCTCAGCCCAATTTGCAGCGAGTCTTTCCACTTTGTTAGCAATAACTAACATAGCCACACACCATCACCTTTCCAGTTTTAATGTGATACGACTGCGACTGTGTTTGTCTAATGAAATAGGTACTTCTCTTATAGTGCTGTTCCGTACATAACGATAGAGAGGAGTGCTTTAAAACGGGGTACCGGCGATACTCTTACTCTGTCCTGTTTTGAATCAGACGGCATAAAAATGGTCGCCAGTGAGGAAGGAAAGGCTCAGTTCGATACTGACAACTTAACAGCCTAAATCTTGTTCAGTTGTAAAGGGGATACATTGGCCCGAAATACAATGAGCCAGTCTAAACCTCCAAGATACGTTCACTACAGTAATATACTTCAAAACCATTTGTATTTCAAGTCAGTTCCCGCTTCAATCTAAAATTAGCTGGCCAAAAACAAAAATTAATCATGTGAAATTGAGATAAATGAGTGGGGTTTTGTTACCTCATAACATAATATACTTGAATACACGCTTTAATTATGATTATTCAGTACCGCAAAAAACTTTATCAGTAATGTCAGGCCAGCCGTTGTGGCCGAGCGGCTCTAGGCGCTTCAGTCCGGAACCGCGCTGCTACTACGGTCGCAGGTTCGAATCGCGCCTCGGGCATGAATGTGTGTGCTGTCATTATGTTAGTTAGGTTTAAGTAGTTCAAAGTCCAGGGGACTGATGACCTCAGATGTTAAGGCCCATAGTGCTCAGAGCCATTTGAACCATATGAATTGATAATGTCACTACAGAAAAAACTGCAACCATCCACACTGTTTGCGTGACTGATTTGTTCCGCTACACCTACAACAGTTTCGGGCCTGAGCTCATCGAGAGACGGCAGTGAGTAATTCTTGTACAAATTTCGCATTATCATCTTTGAGAAAGGTCTTTATCTGTAAGTGACAGCACGTGGATCTGCATCATTGGTATGGCGCGAGGTGAACATGACCTAGTGTTTTTTCTTTTGTTGCGAATATGAGCTGAGTAACCACCGTTGCCTGGTACGTCTTTTTTCAATCTTCTCTTAGCCTGTATCCTGCTTCCCTCTGCCCATCGTTCTCCTACCATCCTCCTGCAAATCTCCTTGTCCCTCTACCATTGTTCATCTCCTTCCCCCTCTTCTTGCTGTCTACATCCTTCTCTTCCCGGTCTATGTCCACCTCCACCACCCCTCTCTCATTGCCACCCCTACCTGCATCCCTCTGTGTCCATTTCCTCTTCCTCCATCTCCCTATACATCTCTCTTCCCCCCCCCCTCCTACAGCTCTTCTCTTCCTCTTCTCCTTCTCTGTCCATCACCTCGTCATTTCCCCCCTCTGTCCTCATTTCCCCCCTCTGTCCTCATTTCCCCCCTCTGTCCTCATTTCCCCCCTCTGTCCTCATTTCCCCCCTCTGTCCTCATTTCCCCCCTCTGTCCTCATTTCCACCCTCTGTCCTCATTTCCACCCTCTGTCCTCATTTCCACCCTCTGTCCTCATTTCCACCCTCTGTCCTCATTTCCACCCTCTGTCCTCATTTCCACCCTCTGTCCTCATTTCCCCCCTCTGTCCTCATTTCCACCCTCTGTCCTCATTTCCCCCCTCTGTCCTCATTTCCCCCCCTCTGTCCTCATTTCCCCCCCTCTGTCCTCATTTCCCCCCCTCTGTCCTCATTTCCCCCCCTCTGTCCTCATTTCCCCCCCTCTGTCCTCATTTCCCCCCCTCTGTCCTCATTTCCCCCCCTCTGTCCTCATTTCCCCCCCTCTGTCCTCATTTCCCCCCCTCTGTCCTCATTTCCCCCCCTCTGTCCTCATTTCCCCCCCTCTGTCCTCATTTCCCCCCCTCTGTCCTCATTTCCCCCCCTCTGTCCTCATTTTCCCCCCTCTGTCCTCATTTTCCCCCCTCTGTCCTCATTTTCCCCCCTCTGTCCTCATTTTCCCCCCTCTGTCCTCATTTTCCCCCCTCTGTCCTCATTTCCCCCCCCCTCTGTCCTCATTTTCCCCCCCCTCTGTCCTCATTTCCCCCCCGCCCCTCTGTCCTCATTTCCCCCCCGCCCCTCTGTCCTCATTTCCCCCCCGCCCCTCTGTCCTCATTTCCCCCCCGCCCCTCTGTCCTCATTTCCCCCCCGCCCCTCTGTCCTCATTTCCCCCCCGCCCCTCTGTCCTCATTTCCCCCCCGCCCCTCTGTCCTCATTTCCCCCCCGCCCCTCTGTCCTCATTTCCCCCCCGCCCCTCTGTCCTCATTTCCCCCCCGCCCCTCTGTCCTCATTTCCCCCCCGCCCCTCTGTCCTCATTTCCCCCCCGCCCCTCTGTCCTCATTTCCCCCCCGCCCCTCTGTCCTCATTTCCCCCCCGCCCCTCTGTCCTCATTTCCCCCCCGCCCCTCTGTCCTCATTTCCCCCCCGCCCCTCTGTCCTCATTTCCCCCCCGCCCCTCTGTCCTCATTTCCCCCCCGCCCCTCTGTCCTCATTTCCCCCCCGCCCCTCTGTCCTCATTTCCCCCCGCCCCTCTGTCCTCATTTCCCCCCCGCCCCTCTGTCCTCATTTCCCCCCCCCCGCCCCTCTGTCCTCATTTCCCCCCCCCGCCCCTCTGTCCTCATTTCCCCCCCCGCCCCTCTGTCCTCATTTCCCCCCCCCCTCCCCTCTGTCCTCATTTTCCCCCCCCCTCTGTCCTCATTCCCCCCCCCCCTCTGTCCTCATTTCCCCCCCCCCTCTGTCCTCATTTCCCCCCCCCCCCCCGCCCCTCTTACATTCTCTTCCTTTTCTCTGTCCATTTCCCTCTTCCGCCTCTGACAGTCCATCTCATCATTCCCCTTTTCTCTCGAACTTATGACTTCCATCGGAATAGAAAGTTACTGGTCCTTACCCCAACAAGATTTCCTTCCAGACAGAAAGTAATATGGGAACTCGGTTTGGTTGAAACCGATCCAAGGCCTTGGGAAAGCTTTTGGCCGCTGTCTTTGTTGCGCACCTGTAACACACATTTGACACGTGTTTAATACACGGTGATTCAAAAAGAATACCACAACTTTAGGAATTTAAAACTCTGCAACGACAAAAGGCAGAGCTAAGCACTATCTGTCGGCGAATTAAGGGAGCTAAAAAGTTTCATTTAGTTGTACATTTGTTCGCCATTTCAGCCAATAAAGTTTTCGGTCCCTTTTTCTTCGAAGGTGCTACTGTAACTGAACTACAGTATCTGGAGATGTTAGAGAATTGGCTGTTCCCTCAGCTCGAACAAGAAGCACAACAATTCATATTTCAGCAGGATGGAGCGCCACCACATTGGCACTTATCTGTCCGTAACTACCTGAACGTCAACTACCCGAGGCGATGGATCGGCCGCCAGGCAGCCCGTGACAGAGCACTTCATCACTGGCCTCCAAGAAGCCCTGATCTTACCCCCTGCGATTTTTTCTTATGGGGGTATGTTAAGGATATGGTGTTTCGGCCACCTCTCCCAGCCACCATTGATGATTTGAAACGAGAAATAACAGCAGCTATCCAAACTGTTACGCCTGATATGCTACAGAGAGTGTGGAACGAGTTGGAGTATCGGGTTAATATTGCTCGTGTGTCTGGAGGGGGCCATATTGAACACCTCTGAACTTGTTTTTGAGTGAAAAAAAAACCTTTTTAAATACTCTTTGTAATGATGTATAACAGAAGGTTATATTATGTTTCTTTCATTAAATACACATTTTTAAAGTTGTGGTATTCTTTTTGAATCACCCTGTATATTTCACGTATATTTGTACATGTATTTTTACCTGTACCTGTATCGAAGTTTGCCACGCTGTTTCAGTCACACCATATCTTCTGAAATTTGTGTCGTATAGTGATATAATTTTGCAGGAACATCCAGTGGTATATGTGAATACTGTCTGCAAAATGTGTTACGAATAGAGTTAGTAATAAAGAAGTAGTAAATTAAGACGGTATGCCTGAGGTGGCAGTTTTAATGCATGAACTGCTTTTTCCTTTTATCCTTTTGTGGTGATTGCTGACGAGAAAAAGTTTCGTACAGGCTTTAAATTGTGTGTGATGTTCGTTGGAATTCACTAAGTGCTCTCATTCTCAAACACTAGAAGAATATAGCGTGGCTATTTGTGAGTTGTGACCTACGCTACTTCTTCAGCCCCGTCCCCACCCTTTGGTAGGTAGGTAGGTAGTCCTAACGCCCTGTAACGTATCCTACGTCGGGTTTCGGTGAACAAAGATGAAAATGATAAAGTAAAAATGAATCTGCTCAGAAGCATACAGTGCATGGATTAAAGGCTCGCCGGCGGTAGGACACACCAAAAATTTGGAAATTTGTGGCAAGTCCCATGGGACCAAACTGCTGAGGTCGTCGGTCACTGAGGTCATCGTTCACTAAGCTTACACACTACTGAATCTAACTTGAGCTAACGACAACACACACACACACACACACACACACACACACACACACACACACACACACACACACTAGCACGCGCGCGCACGCCCCCGAGGGAGGACTCGAACCTCCAACGGAAGCATCCGCGCGAACCGTGACAACACGCCTGAGACCGCACGGCTACCCCGCACGGCTAGGACACATCACAGAAGCGATATCGCGACGTATTGGATTTATATCCAGATATATTAATTAGCTTTCTGAGTATAATTGTGAATTACTGTAAGAAAAAAATAAATCGCTGTCGCTTACTCACTCTTGAGTGTATCAGGCGGTGGATGCTGTTGAACGTACAATTGTTCGATAAGCATGTTAACCATGAAAAGTCTTAAATTAATTTCTACCGTCAATAGTAGTAGTAAAACTAAATCGGACTTCTTAATTAAATATGCAGGTTCTATTAGGATACAATGCTGAAACAGCAAGGATCGACCCGCGCTCGGGCTTATTGCTTTACAACGATGTACGTTGCTCTTCCCGACACACCGTCTGTGACACAGAAAATACACAACTTAAAAACGTATCTGAACGATCTCCAAGTGGTATTAACGGTAGGCACTTTTGATAACACCGCATGTTATTATTCAGAATAACCTAAGTACAACATTTGACAGTTTCTCATACCTACGTCTGCTGTGAGGACGGAGAAACGAGAGTGAATAACGAGGAGCAGCTTGTTCCTTCAAAACACTTCTGCTGTTAAACAACTGACAGTTTTTTCACGTATCGATACCTTGCCTTTTTACTGTTAGTGAATCGTCTAATCTCTTTTTATCTTACGCTTGGATGTATGTACGTTCTATTATAACGATTCTTTCCAGATAGTGAGTGATACGTGAATCAGGCTTGGCTGAAATCGGTCAAATGGTTTAGGAGAAGACATGAACATACATACATACATACATCCATATGTACATACACACGTACATCAATTTTCATAACATGTGTGGATTACAAGATACACTTTGATTATACTATACAGATCATTTTACAGCTGTTTTCGTACAAGGAGACATACATTATTCACATTCACAGAGCACTCCCTGCTTCGTATTCTGGATGCCGACATTCAAACAACATACAGCAAACATTGTGATTTATGAATTCAAGTCTGTCAACCAAGCTTACTAAATTTCGCAAACTCCATACTCCCAATACACACACAAATTTAATAATGTATTATTCTTGTTTGAGCCTCTATTAAATGTACACCAGGAAGCAGAAAATGAGCAGGCGTACGAAATACATACAGCAGAACCCCAGATACCGGAGCCAACGTTAAAGGAAGTAAGAGATGCATTCAACAAATTGAAAAACCATAAAACACCAGGATCAGATTACATAACTGCAGAATTAGTTTAAAATTGGGGACAGAAATTGGTGGAAGTAGTTCACAAAGTGATAACTAAAGTATGGACCTCAGAGATGATACCTGAAGAGTAGCAGAAGTCGATTCTGATCCCAATTTTTAAGAAGGGCGACAAAATGGACTGTAGTAATTATAGAGGGATATCGGTATTACCAGTATGTTCCAAAATTTTCTCGAAAATTCTGCTAAGCAGGCTTACACCATTAGCAGATGAAATTGTGGGGGATTACCAAGCTGGCTTTCGGAGGAACAGATCAACTGTAGACCAAATATTTACCCTGCGTCAAATTTTGGAAAAGAAATGGGAATACAATAAACCAGTTCATAATCTTTTCATAGATTTCACAAAAGCATATGATTCAGTATTGCAATCAAAATTGTACAGAATTCTTTTGGAACTTGGAATACCAAAGAAGTATGTTAGACTTACAGAAGCGAGTTTGAAAAACACAAAAGGTGGAGTACGCGTTGGGAAATTGGAGTCAGAAGAATTTGTAATAAAGAACGGACTTAAGCAGGGAGATGCCCTGTCTCAGCTACTTTTTAATTTAGTCCTAGAATATATTGTACGAATGGCAGCAGATAATTCAGAGAGTGTGGAGTTAAATGGAAATATTAAGATATTAGGGTATGCAGATGATCTAAACATCATTAGCTATAGGAAAGAATTTGTAACAGCAAATGCGAATGAGTCAATCAAGGCTAGTGAAGATGTAGGTCTAAGGATAAGTGAACGCAAAACTAAATACCTGGTTACTACTAGAATGCCAACAGCAGTAGATGAGGAAGTGTTAAGAGTTGGAGAGATGCAGTTTGAAAAAATGAACACATTTAAGCATCTAGGCGTGGACATCACTTCGAGAAATAAGATTGAATCAGAACTGAAGAAGAGATTACGGGCGGGAAATGCGTGCTACTTCTCACTGAATAGATTACTTTCATCACGGATATTGTTTAGGAATTTAAAGATCAGAATATACAAAACTGTTATTCTACCAGTTATGCTCTATGAGTGTGAGACTTGATCTCCCACTGTGCAAAATGAAAAGCCGTTTCGAGTATTTGAAAACAATTTTGAGGAAAATTTTCGGAGCAAAAAGGGATGACATTAGAGGAGAGGGGCGAAAACTGCGTGAGGAAGAGGTTCACGAACTCTATTCAAGCCCTGACATAACCAGTATTATTAAATCACGTAGGCTGCGATGGGCGGGTCACGTAGCTCGAATGGATGAGGGCAGGGCAGCGTGCAGGCAGAGTACTGGTAGGGCACTTGGAGGGAAAACGTCCTGTGGGGAGACCGAGGCGTAGATGGGAGGACAATGTGAAGGCTGATTTGAGGAGCCTAGGTATTGTAGGTGAATGGAAGGAAATAGCCCAAGACAGGGACAGATGGCGAAAATACGTTGCTGTGGTAATGGACTCTCGAGTCCGGTATGACCAGTGAGTGAGTGATTTTTCTTGTTATGCTGCATACTCACATTAAGTAAAATTTCGTTATTTTCTATCCTTCCTGGTGCTGCTGTTTCAGTGGCCAGCGGTGTATATAGCTGTTTCGGGAGTAGTTATGGCTGTATTTCATTTCACTCTCCCCCTCCCCTCCTCCCCCCTCCCTCCCCCCCCCCCCCCCCAGTACGATCTACTGTCTGCTTCTTGGTTATTTCAACGGGTGATTGGGGCTAATTAAGCCTGTAAGAGAGAAACCAGGTCTGATATTCCTTGCTCGCTACATCAGTTTCTTACTCTACACCAGGAATTCAAGGCGAACTGGCGCCATTGTTACGAAATCTTAATCACTGCATATCGATATTTCTTACTAGTAGAGACCCATTGTTGTGGAAGTCTTTGTACTCTGCCCTGAACGGCTTCCGTATTCCGCCTTGTTTCTAACGTCTCATATAATCGTGTTTCTTAGGTACAAAATACTTCCTTGTCTTCCACAGTCTCTTGCATCAAGTCACCTTTCTCCTTTCTACTATCCGAGCGAGGTGGCGCAATGGTTAGCACACTGGAGTCGCATTCGTGAGGACGACGGTTGAATCTCGCGTCCGGCCATCCTGATTTGAGTTTTCCGTGATTCCCCTAAATCCCTCCAGGCAAATGTCGGGAAGGTTCCTTGGAAAGGGCACGGCCGACTTCGTCCCTCGTTCTTCCCTAATCCGATGAGACCGATGGCCTCGCTGTTTGGTCTCCTCCCCCGAACAACCAACCCAATCCTTTCTACGACTAATACACATTTTCATCTTTATTACCTGATATCAGTCCCACTGGATTCGGCGTTCAGCAACGGAATCTCCATTTCTTCAACAGGTTCACTCGGAAGATGGTGGAACGGTATACGACCCAAACGTTCCTTGAAGAAATTGATTTTCTCTTGCTGCACGCTGTTAATACGCAGCGAATACATGAAGCTGCTCATCTGATAAATGATCAACTGAAGTACGGATGACAGTAAAGTGTTCCTCATTTTTTGACCAGAAGGCTTATGACTTTAGCGAACCGTAGCAATGGTATCCGGTTCACTTACACTTTGATCATAAACTGAAAGTAAACGTTAACTTCCTTAAATCAAAACTTAACTTTTTATATACTAAGACATGTCCGAAAGAACAGATATCATCGGTGACCGTGCAACTCGTTAGAATGAAATTACAATGAAATGAAGACCCGTAGCTGCTTACAGGCGTTGACGTACGTCAACGGGGACAGATGAAAATGTGCCCCCCGACCGGGACTCGAACCCGGGATCTTCTGCTTACATGGCAGACGCTCTATCCATCTGAGCCACCCGGGACACACAGGATAGCGCGACTGCAGAGATTTATCTCTGGCATGCCTCCCGCGAAACCAACATTTTCAACATATTGTCCCGCACTACATTCATAGTGCCCCCGCCCATTATCCCGGTTACGAGTCGCGGCCGGGGCACACATTGTCATCTGTCCCCGTTGACGTATGTCAACGCTTGTAAGCAGCTACGGGTGTTCATTTCATTGTAACTTAACTTTTTTAGGTTTAGTATGATTCTCATAGATATTATAGGTAATTTCCATGCCAGTTTACATCGTGAAATAACTCTTCAGCTTTCCGAACGCGTTCTTCGACCTTACGATGTCGATGGTGTTGTATACATTCCAAAATGCCTTGAGGTTCCCCAGTTATCGTTTATTCTCTCTTCTAAACATGAGCGTAACGCTGCACTCCCGTTCAAGGCAGATTTATTGTTTCTCAATACGTACAGCTAACTCAGCGTCTGCTCAGTTTTACTTTCCTCATGGATAATGGTTTAGTGAGCAATAAATAGCCATGACATGGCAATACATCGCTTAATGTTTGCCCAAAGTTGGTGCTTCTCGTTTTTTTGACGATAAAAAATTCTCGAAACGTGATAGTTAGCCCTTTGATTCATGAGACTTGGAATTTGGCATTGCATTGCTTCTGATATCGGATCAAATAATGATAAAGTTTCTATCCCTCACACTGAGTTTTAAGAATTCAGAAGTTACATTGTCTACTACCACGTTATTTGTAGGGATCTAATTTATTGCTCTGATAAGATACAACCACATCCTACGATATCTCTCTCTCTCTCTCTCTCTGTCTCTCTGTCTCTCTCTCTCTCTCTCTCTCTGTCTCTCTCTCTCCCCCCCACATCAATCTCCCACCCACGTATCTATTGCGCTGGAGAACAGCTTATTTCTGTTGTACAAATTGTCAATGAAATTTCTGCTGTATGTCTTCCATTAGGTACTGAATAGAATTGGGGAGAAGAGGAATTTGTTGCACAACTTGACCATAAGTAGGCATACGTTGGTAGGACATGTTCTGAGGCATCAAGTTCTCACCAATTTAGTATTGGAGGGAAGCGTGGAGGGTAAACATCATAGAGGGAAGTCAAGAGATGAATTCACTAAGCAGATTCAGAAGGATGTAGGTTGCAGTAGTTACTCAGAGATGAAGGGGCTTGTACAGTATAGAGTAGCATGGAGAGCTGCATCAAACCATACTTCGGACTGAAGACGGCAACAACAACAATCTTCCACTGTTCTATTTAAAATCTGTTTCTCTCTACATCGTGCAGGATAAAATCTTTCTTTCAATTACGAAATATCTGGTAGAATGTATCACGTTTTTTTTATTTTATTTTTTTTACAGACGGCCCGTTGAACAAAGTTTTGTTACCCCATTCTTAATTTAGTCCTGACACCCGCTGATGATGTCACATGAAGGTGAGGGGGTCATTTGTTCACATGCCAGTGGCAAACTGCTTCTTTAAGTAAGAATGAATTTTCTTAGCGGCCTAGTGCATTCTCACGTTATTAATGCAAAGTTTTGCACGTCTATAGGTTCCTTTTTCGAATTTAAGTTTGGAAAATTTAAAGAAATACTCGTCTGCTGTGAATTAACCACATTAGTGTGTTCTGTGTACAAACTTAAAACTTCATTGTAGTATACGGGGTAATTCAGCTGCCCCAAGCGATGCGGTTTTATGCAACCCGCAATGTAATATCTGGCCTTCAAAAACCACGCGTGGGAGTTTGGAATTCACTGCTCGCTACGCACGAACCGTTAGTACTACAGAAAAAATGAACACGACCTTTTTGTAGGGAATTTAATGTAGTTAAATTTTGTACCGGGATACGTTTTCGCTGGAGGCCACAGTTTATGAATCATTCAATAAAAATGTACATTAATGACATTCGAACGCAATCCCACTTCCACACTAGGCCCCTACCGGGCAGGATGTCTAGCATGTTATTAACGGCTCTCCCTCCTACGACTGCACAAAAATTTGCGACTGCAGGAATTATTTCCCACATTTGACATTTGTTGATTGTCATTGATTGGCCTTATTACGCCATCGGGTTGGTCGAGAACTTACGAATTGTAAAGCCGACGTTAGTGTAAATTTTACCTAACAATTTTGTGACACATGTAAATTAATAATGGCAACGAAAATAGCCGACTGCGCTGGTTGTGTAATAGTCCAGTCAGTGGAGACCAATAAAAGGTCGATTATCAGGAATAGTCAGTGCAGCCACAAATTTTTCTATGGTGATAGGAAGGAGTGCTGCGAACAACATACTACAAAACTTGACTGGTGAGGAATGAGTGTAGGTGTGGGAGTGCGTTTGAAGATAATTTTTGTACTCTTTTCTTGAATAACTCGAAAATGTTGGCCTCCAGCAAAAACGCATCCCAGAACAGAATTTAACTACATTGCATTTCCTACAAAAAAGTCGTGTTCATTTTTTTCTATAGGGCTAACAGTTTTCGTGTAGTGAGCGAAATAATATAAAATCTCGTGCATGATTATTGAGGGCGAGACATAACATTGTGCGTTGCATAAAACGACACCGACAGGGGTAGCTGAATCATCTTTTAAAGCAGATCGCTAAATTTACTCTTTGCTTTCACAAACAAAATTTAGTGCTAGTTTCCTTTCCGTTCCTCTACATTCTTATCCCTAGTTCACTCGCGCTGTTGCATTAGTGACGTGATATAACGTAAAGTGCGGCTTTCCCCGCACGGCTGCAATTACCGCGTCTGTCAAAGGACAGACGTGATAAATCACGTTAATACGGAGCCTGCAGTGAGGACAGCACGCTCAGGTGACGGGAAGGGGCAGCTGCCAATGCGCAGACGTGCGGAATTAATGGAGTGCTCTCACCCTCACGTGACAGTCCATGATTCCTAGCGACATTAAAGGAACTCTGCACTTTGACGGCCTTAACTGCTTTTCACGTCACGAAACATTGAGGACTTTTTGGCGTACGAAAATGCTGATCTTTTCCACATTGCCAACATACGTGATCCGATTAAATTTTCTGCGTCGGCAATATCTGAAATCTCCCCCTCTGACTTTAAACTCCAAACAAGTAAAAGCATTAGTGTATTTAAGGCGGGAGATACATTAAAATTTGGTGATCCGGAAGTGATTATGTGGGGCGGCGAGTAAGTTACTTCAC
Source organism: Schistocerca piceifrons (assembly GCF_021461385.2). Lineage (NCBI taxonomy): Eukaryota > Metazoa > Arthropoda > Insecta > Orthoptera > Acrididae > Schistocerca > Schistocerca piceifrons. The sequence continues at coordinate 254,224,102 of NC_060143.1, read as the reverse complement.
GGTTTAAAGTTTTGAAGCCGTCTTTAATCACGTGAGCCTGGCAACTAATTTGGTTGTCAGCCAGAAAGCGAAGGGAAACATACTGACCTTAGTTTCCAGTCAGCACGGCCACATTCCGGTCCAGCCCTCTGAAAGAAAAGTGTCTATTTCCCATTTCTTTGCGGGATCAGGACTATAACTTCAATAAAAGTTTAAAGTTCCAATCAAGATTTAATTTAATTAAAGTTTCTCACAAACAGCACTTAAAATTACGTTATGTTCAATTGAAAACAAGTCTCTCTAATCTAACAACACCTTTAGCAGTTCAGAGGCGACCTCTACGGTAACTTCCTACCAAATTGTTTTTCGCCCTGACTAACATCACTCAATTAAAAGTTCGCAATAAATGTTCAAAAATTAATGCTCGCCATAAAAGTAGAAACAAATTCACCACTTGCCACGCGGAATCGAATTTCACACGGACGGCACACTAACAGCTACTTTACCGAATTCTAAACGATCCAGGACGGTGTACAGTCCTCGCGAGTTCACTATTCATTTTCACTGCCAAATACGCGCTTGTCACAGATCGGCTCTGACGTCATCCGAGGCAGAGGGCGACCAGACGTTTAACTGGCGTGGACCTCACAGTGTCAGAGAGCGAAGTGAACCTCCCTACTGCTTCAGGGGCTGTATTTATAAGGTGCCGATGCGGACTGCCGAGAAAACATCTGTTGTCTCTGTCAGTTTGCGTACGGCGGCAGTCTACAAACCACAGCTATCTCGGGAACATAATCTTTAATAATATAGTTACCATTTACTTCAGAAACTACTGAATTTTTGCTGGTATGTAGATAAGCAGTTTGAAAGCACGTAGAAAGTTTCAGCTCGCTAGAATGTAAACTTTGCTTAATAGAATTTATTTAGTGGAACTAACGGTAGATTGTTACCTCTGAACCATACCTTTGCTAAGACTTTTATCAGTTGCTATTTATGTTACAAGTCTTAAACTTGGTGTAGCTCTATTATTTATTTGATCATCTGGTTTAACCAAAATTCTCTATCATTAAAATTTCAAGTACTTAATCTACAACACTTAGATACATTTTAGTTACAAAATTAGTTTTTACTTTTTTACTCAAAAAATATGAGGTAGATTAACTTGGACTCTATGTTATTATTTTTGGGGTGTACTGAAGCATAAAACAAATTTTCAAGTTTGTAAGTCCATTATTTAGCGCCTCTGAATTTTCCGAAAAACGTGGATTCTGGCGTTAATTTTTGTTTCAAGGTTTTGGAAACCAGCATCACTTATTTATAACTTCTAACTGCACCTTCGGACCAAATTCTGGCTACCTGGAGTCATTATTTAGCGCCTCCGATTTTTTCTTAAAACGGCATTTTTCCGTAAACTATTGAGTTTAGAACATCAAAACTTGATATTTGGAACATCATTACACTAAACTGTAATTTAACTAAGTTTTAAACATAAATTTTGATTTTTAATTTCATACTAAATTGTGGCGCAATACTTGTGCGCTACACGCAGACGCATTAAGGTGACGTGGCGCTACTAGCAGTGAACTGAGGTAAGTCCCGGCGAACTCGCTCGCCTCTGTATCTCACACATGATACAGCGCTTGGTTTGCTTCAATTAGAATAAAAAAATATTATTTTAGCCAGTTGTCTCTCAGTAACAAATTGAAAACACGCATAATGTGCGATTATTTATTATTGTTGGCTCTAGGCCAGTATCTGTGATTACCACAGATCGCAAACTTACTGGCTGATACCTTTTAGTCTTATATCAATTACTTCGAATTTTGTATTTAATATGAACTGTTGTGAAATTCACGAAAGCTGCATCTGCATTTATACTCTGCAAACCACTGTGAAGTGCCTGGCACTGTACCAGTTATTAGGCGTAACGACAAACGCCGGAACGATGATGAAGAACTCAAGAGCAGAGAAGGCTGTGAGACGACGTCGGCCAATGGTGCACTAACGAGGACCGCACCACGACGGGAGCGGCCTCCAGAAGAAAGTACATGCGCTGCTCCTGCTAACCTCGGCCGGACAGTAGAAAACGCGCACTAGCAGACCCGGACTAGAAACCCACATTAGTAGACGAGAGGCATTAGAAGGGCCGTGACTCGTGATCCATATGAACTGAAAGTATCTAACCAAAATGAATCCTTTTTTTTTTTTTTTTTGAAAGTATCAATGATAAGATTGTCCTAAATTAATTATTCAACAAACCTGCGTCTGACTGCGTCTGTGAACCTGTTTCTTGCAGTCCTCCATTTTGCCAGAAATGCAACATGTATTTGACTCAGCAATCAAGCTTAAGAGAATAATGCCGTTTGTGCAATGGCATCGAGATGGTACTGAAAAATTAACTTTTGGTCGTGTTGTTTACTTAATGAAATTATATCTTTACTTGAATAATGCCAATTGTGCAATGGCATAAAATTAGTTATTTGAAATAACTTTGCTCTGATAGCGTTAGTTATACCAAAATCGATCTCAAACCATGAGCTGCACACATATATATTGCATAGAGGCCTCATTTTCTTTACGTTCTTTCATTGATGGGTAAATTTGCTACTCATTTTCATATTCAATACAACCAAAGGGTGTATGTGGATTACGATTCAGGCTGTTAAATTTAAACACAACGTTGATCTCAACATGTTGTTGTTGTTGTTGTTGTTGTGGTCTTCAGTCGTGAGACTGGTTTGATGCAGCTCTCCATGCTACTCTATCCTCTGCAAGCTTCTTCATCTCCCAGTACCTACTGCAGCCTACATCCTTCTGAATCTGCTTAGTGTATTCATCTCTTGGTCTCCCTCTACGATTTTTACACTCCACGCTGCCCTCCAGTACTAAATTGGTGATCCCTTGATGCCTCAGAACGTGTCCTACCAACCGATCCCTTCTTCTAGTCAAGTTGTGCCACAAAATAGTCTTCTCCCCAATTCTATTTATTACCTCCTAATTAGTTATGTGATCTATCCATCTAATCTTCAGCATTCTTCTGTAGCACCACATTTCGAAAGCTTCTATTCTCTTCTTGTCCAAACTATTTATTGTCCATGTTTCACTTTCATTCATGGCTACACTCCATACAAATACTTTCAGAAACGATTTCCTGACACTTAAATATATACTTGATGTTAACAAATTTCTCTTCTTCAAAAACGCATTCCTTGCCATTGCCAGTCTACATTTTATATCCTCTCTACTTCGACCATCATCAGTTATTTTTCTCCCCAAATAGCAAAACTCCTTTACTACTTTAAGTGTCTCATTTCCTAATCCCCCCCCCCCCCCCCCCCCCCATGAACCATAGACCTTGCCGTCGGTGGGGAGGCTTGCGTGCCTCAGCGATACAGATAGCCGTACCGTAGGTGCAACCTCAACGGAGGGGTATCTGTTGAGAGGCCAGACAAACGTGTGGTTCCTGAAGAGGGGCAGCAGCCTTTTCAGTAGTTGCAGGGGCAACAATCTGGATGATTGACTGATCTGGCCTTGTAACATTAACCAAAACGGCCTTGCAGTGCTGGTACTGCGAACGGCTGAAAGCAAGGGGAAATTACGGCCGTAATTTTTCTCGAGGGCATGCAGCTTTACTGTATGAATAAATGATGTCGTGCTCTAGGGTAAAATATTCCGGAGGTAAAATAGTCCCCCATTCGGATCTCCGGGCGGGGACTACTCAGGAGGACGTCGTTATCAGGAGAAAGAAAACTGGCGTTCTACAGATCGGAGCGTGGAATGTCAGATCCCTTAATCGGGCAGGTAGGTTAGAAAATTTAAAAAGGGAAATGGACAGGTTAAAGTTGGATATAGTGGGAATTAGTGAAGTTCGGTGGCAGGAGGAACAAGACTTTTGGTCAGGTGAATACCGGTTTATAAATACAAAATCAAATAGGGGTAATGCAAGAGTAGGTTTAATAATGAATAAAACAATAAAAATGCCGGTAAGCTACTACAAACAGCACAGCGAACGCATTGTTGTGGCCAAGGTAGACACGAAGCCCACGCCTACGACAATAGTACAAGTCTATATGGCAACTAGCTCTGCAGATGACGAAGAAATTGAAGAAATGTATGATGAATTAAAAGAAATTATTCAGATAGTGAAGGGAGACGAAAATTTAATAGTCATGGGTGACTGGAATTCGGTAGCAGGAAAAGGGAGTGAAGGAAACGTAGTAGGTGAATATGGATTAGGGGTAAGAAATGAAAAAGGAAGCCGCCTGGTAGAATTTTGCGCAGAGCATAACTTAATCATAGCTAACACTTGGTTCAAGAATCATCATAGAAGGTTGTATACATGGAAGAACCCTGGAGATACTAAAAGGTATCAGATTATATAATGGTAAGACAGAGATTTGGGAACCAGGTTTTAAATTGTAAGACATTTCCAGGGGCAGATGTGGACTCTGACCACAATCTATTGGTTATGAACTGTAGATTAAAACTGAAGAAACTGCAAAAAGGTGGGAATTTAAGGAGATGGGACCTGGATAAACTGACTAAACCAGAGGTTGTACAGAGTTTCAGGGAGAACATAAGGGAACAATTTACAAGAATGTGGGAAAGAAGTACAGTAGAAGAAGAATGGGTAGCTTTGAGGGATGAATTAGTGAAGGCAGCAGAGGATCAAGTAGGTAAAAAGATGAGGGCTAATATAAATCCTTGGGGACAGAAGAAATATTTAATTTAATTGACGAAAGGAGAAAATATAAAAATGCAGTAAATGAAGCAGGCAAAAAGGAATACAAACGTCTCAAAAATGAGATCGACAGGAAGTGCAAAATGGCTAAGCAGGCATGGCTAGAGGACAAATGTAAGGATATAGAGGCTTATGTCACTAGAGGTAAGATAGATACTGCCTACAGGAAAATTAAAGAGACCTTTGGAGAAAAGAGAACCACTTGTATGAATATCAAGAGCTCAGATTTAAACCCAGTTCTAAGCAAAAAAGGGAAAGCAGAAAGGTGGAAAGAGTATATAGAGGGTCTATACAAGGGAGATGTACTTGAGGACAATATTATGGAAATGGAAGAGGATGTAGATGGAGATGAAATGGGAAATATGATACTGCGTGAAGAGTTTAACAGAGCACTGAAAGACCTGAGTAGAAACAAGGCGCCGGGAGTAGACAACATTCCATTAGAACTACTGACAACCTTGGGAGAGCCAGTCCTGACAAAACTCTACCATCTGGTGAGCAAAATGTATGAGACAGGCGAAATACCCTCAGACTTCTAGAAGAATATAATAATTCCAATCCCAAAGAAAGCAGGCGTTGACAAATGTGAAATTTACCAAACTATCAATTCAATAAGTCACGGCTGCAAAATACTAACGCGAATTCTTTACAGACGAATGGAAAAACTGGTAGAAACCGACCTTGGGGAAGATCAGTTTGGATTCCGTAGAAATATGGGAACACATGAGGCAATACTGACCCAACGATTTATTTTAGAAGCTAGATTAAGAAAAGGCAAACCTACGTTTCTAGCATTTGTAGACTTAGAGAAAGCTTTTGACAATGTTGATTGGAATACTTTCTTTCAAATTCTAAAGGTGGCAGGGGTAAAATACAGGGAACGAAAGGCTATTTACAATTTGTACAGAAACCAGATGGCAGTTATAAGAGTCGAGGGGCATGAAAGGGAAGCAGTGGTTGGGAAGGGAGTGAGACAGGGTTGTAGCCTCTCCCCGATGCTATTCAATCTGTATATTGAGCAAGCAGTAAAGGAAACAAAAGAAAAGTTCGGAGTAGGTGTTAAAATCCATGGAGAAGAAATAAAAACTTTGAGGTTCGCTGATGACATTGTAATTCTGTCAGAGACAGCAAAGGACCTGGAAGAGCAGTTGAACGGAATGGACATTGTCTTGAAAGGAGGATATAAGATGAACATCTACAAAAGCAAAACGAGAGTAATGGAATGTAGTCGAATTAAGTCAGGTGATGCTGAGGGAATTAGATTAGGAAATGAGACACTTAAAGCAGTAAAGGAGTTCTGCTATTTGGGGAGCAAAATAACTGATGATGGTCGAAGTAGAGAGGATATAAAATGTAGACTGGCAATGGCAAGGAAAGCATTTCTGAAGAAGAGACATTTAACATCGAGTATAGATTTAAGTGTCAGGAAGTCGTTTCTGAAAGTATATGTATGGAGTGTAGCCATGTATGGAGTGAAATAGTTTGGACAAGAAGAGAATAGAAGCTTTCGAAATGTGGTGCTACAGAAGAATGCTGAAGATTAGATGGGTAGATCACATTACGAATGAGGAGGTACTGAATAACATTAGGGAGATGAGGAGTTTGTGGCACAACTTGACTAGAAGAAGGGATCGGTTGGTAGGACATCTTCTGAGGCATCAAGGGATCACAAATTTAGTATTGGAAGGCAGCGTGGAGTGTAAAAATTGTAAAGGGAGACCAAGAGATAGGTTGCAGTAGGTACTGGGAGATGAAGAAGCTTGCACAGGATAGAGTAGCGTGGAGAGCTGCATCAAACCAGTCTCAGGACTGAAGACCACAACAAAAACAACATTTCCTAATCTAATTCCTTCAGCGTCACCCAATTTAATTCGACTACATTCCATTATCCTCGTTTTGCTTTTGTTGATGTTCATCTTATACCCTCCTTCCAAGACACTGTCCATTCCGTTAAACATATATATTGTTAAAATTTTAAGTCATACACAATAACTTTTACAAAACGCTTACTGTATCAAACCTTGGACATACAAATCCTAACTCTGAACATTATCTATCTTCTCTCATTTACGTGCTAAAGTTTTCTTACGGTAACTGCTCAGCGAGCGTGAGTCCTACCTTAAAGCTGTCTGCGTATGTCTACTCCCTCCGGGCACCTACCTGCGACTCACCGGTTTTTTACTGCACGCGCCCGGCTCTCCTAACCATCAAAGATCCTTGCGGTTGGCAACTACCGACTTTATTTTGTGGATCTACCCTGATCAGACCTTAGCACATACCTTCCAGAACTTGGGTGAATTATTTGCATTGACATTGTATATAGCGAATCACATTGATTATTTGCATATCACCATTTGCTTGCGAGCCAAAGTTTTGTCAGTCTACTTAATTTTAATTAAAACCGTAAGTGTGATTTGCTAGAATTGTTGTATGGCTATCAGAGAAAACAGCCTCCTTTATGCACCCTATAAGAAACGAGGAGCATGACACGACAGGAGTCCCTCCAGTTTCAGTCGTGTATGGGAAGAGTGATTGCTTAAATGTCTTGCCTTCACAGTCCCTATGGGAGCACTACGGTGGGAGCTTATAAAGTATTACTAGGCTCCTTAGGTAATACCGGTTCCTGAAACATTTTATGCATCCCTTCATGTGATAAGAGACGTCCATCATCCAGTGTAACGCTTTCTGGTTTCTCAGCTTCTCTGCATCACTTCTCACATGTCAGACAAACCTTTGACTATGCATCCTTCATGTGTTTGCTTATGTTCAGTTTCCCTTCGTAATACTATTTAGCAGGAGTACCTCGCACTACAGCAGTATACCAGGACGTATCAAACGAGTGAATGTAAGCAATCTCCGTTCGAGGCTGATTATACTACTAATGAACCAACTCCTGCCACCTGGTTTACCTACAAGTAAATCTATATGATCACACTACCCCGCGTCCCCACAGATTGCTGCAACCAGGTATTTCTATGTTTTGACTGTTTCCAATTATCACTCACTGATGACATAGTAATGGGATGCTACGTTTATTTTTTTTTTTTTTTTTTCGTTTTCTGAAGCACACAGTTTTGCATGTCTGAACATTTAAAGCAAGTTATTCAATATAAATACAGAAAAATGCAACCAGTAATATTTTCAAAATACTTGTTTATTCCATAAACCGGTTTTCGAATCCTTTCAGGCTCATCTTCAATGGTGCATAGGAAGCAATATGAGAGTTTCATACCGTAATGCTGACTGCTGTCTCTGTTACAGGAAGATAGAGAACGCTTTAATGTATCATCATGAATATTGTTTCTGTGGCTCTTTGTAGCCAAAAGTAAATTCTGGACATACTGCAGCGGTATGCGCGGCTTTATAATCAGTATCTAGCAACTTCCATTGTGACTGTCAGTTGGTTATAGATCACTCACTTTTGACTGGATGTTAACATATATATGTGGATTATCACGAAACTTTTCCAACATCCACATGTGATGTACAACTGGTGCTTGTTACAAAAATCCTCTCACAACGATATAATATTCTTTGCTTAAACAATTTGTTTTGCGTATAATACAGCCGATGTGTGGTGAGATAATTTCTAACATTCTGCGTAGTGTCTGTCTGTTCTATATTGTGTCTCCCTACCACTTTCGCGCAACGACGCTCTGAGCATGTTTTTTAGGGAGTTGGCTAGTTTGAACCTGGGACCTGCTGCTGGTAAGGAGACGTCAGACCACACATGATACGTAGATTTCAGAAGAGTTCCGTGAGACTAGCGACGATATAACCAAATACTTAATGATTTCAGCGTCAGCTCCACTGCACTCCCTGTAAAAGAATCTTAATATATAACTAAATTTAGTGGCAGGGGTTCAAGGCTTTCCTATATTTAGTTAGCTGGTAAAATAACGTCGAAAAAACAGTTAACTTTACCATTGGAAATTTTATTCTACTCACAAAACATTGTTTATAAATTGCACTATTGATAAAAGGAAATGTTTTAATACAGGATGGTAAAAACCAACTGTGTTCAACAAAAATGTGAACGAATATTCCCTGAATGGGTTTCCAAGTTCTACGATGGATCGAAGGATGACCTATGCCATATCACATCTATAATCTAGGTTTAAATTAAGTTTCACAAAAGAGAAAACTATCAAAATGGTCTACAGTGACCCTCAATTATCTTTAATTACTTATCTAACTTGTCGTACATTACAGCGGCTGATGTGGCTTCTCAATAACTATATAACAGAAAAATCATCGCGTTTCAGATTTTTACTTCAAGTGGCAAATGTGAACACCATGAGTTTTAATTGACGATCGACACTAGTATTACGCAAAAAGGGGGTGTAACAGATGAGACTTCTGCAGTTCTGAGTGAAGCTTTATGCGCTGTTATGCGGCATCGCGTGCGTTCATTACCTTGTTGGTGGTTGGGCAGCGTCAGGGGGCGGCGGGCGGTGCAGCTCCACACACCTCGCCGACACGGTAGCAACTGTCTAACTTCTCTTTACTGCAATTTACTGAAGTGGGTTTAAGAAAAAGGTATCTGGCTGTGTTTTCAACTGACCAGTCAGGGTCTCAATGTTAACCTTAAGCTCCACCTACAAAAATTCTGTCTATCCAATGAGAAACGTTATACTTTTCGTTGTGGGGCAGTGTTTTTAATGTTTGCAATGTAACAGAGACATGTATAGTCTCACACTAAAACTTTCAGCAGGTGTGGCCCTTTTAGTGTTATCGTAAGATCTATACTGTTGTTCTGGAGGGCTCTATCTTTCAACATGGGCTAGGGGCTGCTCTTGGCGATCAGCCGGCAATGTGGGTGTCCATCCCTTATCGTAGGGCCTCCTAGCCTGCATAAATAGTGTTATATGTGTCTAAATATGAAAGCTTTGTCCTGTTAAAATTAATTATACTCAAATACATATAGCCATTTAGCTGCAATAAACAGAATCTCGTTTTTCTAATATTCCATACTGTGTTAATGTAAGAACAGGAATAAAATAGCAGTTCATTTGAAGTTCTGTTTTTGTTTTCCATAGTTAAGGTAATCTACATACAGCCAGCTGCAATTCTCAGCAAATATTATAAGTTCATTTTATTTATTCTTGGGCACTCATGCTAACGTCAGTTCCGATCAAAGTATCTCACCACACATCGATTGTATTATATGCAAATAAAAAAAGAAATTATTTCTCTGAGCAAAGAATGTTATATCTTTGTGTAAATATCTTTGAAACAAGCACCAGTTGTAAACCACGTGCTGGATGCTGGCAGAGTTTCTTGATAATCCGCATATATATTAACATCCAGTCAAAAACGAGTTATTTGTAACCAACTGGAAATGACAATGGAAGCTGCTAGATGTTTTCTAATTAAAAGGCCGCCCATACCCCGCACTAAGTCCGTAATACATTTTTGGCTACGAAGCTCCAAAGAAACAATATTCAGGACGATACATTAAAGCGTATTCTACCTCATTGTCACAGAGCCTGCAGCGAGCATTACGCTATGAAACTGTCTTGTTGCCTCTTGTGCACCTTCAGAAGATGAGCCTGAAAAGGCTCGACAACCGGTTTATGAAATACGTATTTGTAAAAAAAAGTTCTGGAAGCAGTTTCATCTATTTATATTGAATAAAGTCAGGGATACTTAAATATCCGCAATGTATAAGCTTAATTTAAAGCAAATTGTCAACGTTTTTTAAACCTTGGAATCTTCTCAAGCTGTGACTGGGCATTTGTGCAGCTTGTTTCAAATAGTACTTCATTCTAGATAACTGCATGATGTGCAAAAAGTCTGAGGTTACTCTTTTTTTGTCAGCAAGGTCATAATATATAACAAGAACAGCAGTGATGCAAATGCAGTTCCCTGAGGCACCGCAGACTACGTTAACGCTACAGAGTAGATTTTTAGAGCGCCACGCGAGGGCACAGGTTAGCCATGAGGTAGAAAGCAGCTTTGTGGGTCGTCACGAGGTACGAACTAGAACAGTCGGCGAAGACTGGCGTCTGCGTCGTGGGTGGAATGTCGTTTCGGAGCGAGTCTGTACGCGGTAGGCAACGGAGTACTCTGAGCGCTTGAATACGTGAGATAAAATACCAGCGTGGTTCAAAAAATTGGGTACCCTACCGTGCGTACCAAGCCTTCTGCGAGAAAACGTTTCCTCAGGAAATCAAAGAGCTTCACAAAATTACAAAGGCACTTATACATGTTATATTTCCACGTAGTGACCACTGTTGTCTAAGCATTAGTTTTGTCGGCCAACCGCTCTGTCGGAACCGTCACAAAAAAAGAAAAGATCGTGTTTCACAAAACAGCGTCCTGAACGTCGGCATCGGTTTTGAAGTGGTGACGGGCTAGGTGCTGGGTTGGGTTGTTTGGGGGAAGAGGCCAAACAGCGAGGTCATCGGTCTCATCGGATTAAGGAAGGACGGGGAAGGAAGTCAGCCATGCCCTTTCAAAACAAACATCCCGGAATTTGCCTGGAGCGATTTACGGAAATCAGGGAAGACCTAAATCAGGGTGGCCGGACGCGGGATTGAACCGTCGTCCTCCCGAATGCGAGTCCAGTGTGCTAACCACTGCGCCACCTTGATCAGTGGGCTAGATGTTTCTCTGTCGGTCCGGAGATGTGTAAATCGCTTGGTGTGAGATACGGCCAGAGATGTGGAAATCGCTTGGTGTGAGATACGACCAGTGTGGGTGGATGTTCCTACGCAATCGATCGAAATCGCCGGATTTAATCGTGCTTAACCACGGCTGTATGAGGTTGGACGCTATCATGGAAGGTCACCCATCGGAAGCAATCTCAGGTGTTTCCTCTGAACCGCCTTCAGCAAGCGTTGCAGCTTGCAGATATAATTGGCCTGGCAGCATTCACGATCTCTTAATGGCTGCGGAAATCAACCAGCAGCAGCACACTTTGAGCATCCCAAAATTATATGATCATAACTTTCTTCGGGGATACCACTGTTTGCAGTTTCTTCATGGGGGTGAGCGAATGTTGTCTCCGTGATACTGATGCTTTCTTAGTCTCAGGTGTTGTACGACGCACCCACGTTTCGTTCCCTGTGACGATGCGGTACCGGAACGGAAGAATTTGCACGTCATACCGCAAGGCTAAACCCATGTACTTGGCTTTATTTCTCAGCTGTGAGATGCCACGATGCCACTGAGAGCACGTATCCCTGTAGTCCATTATGTTGTACACTACACAGCCAATGAAGATCCTGTGTTCACGTGCATTCTGTGTCACATGGAGTACTGATCAACTTGAATCAATCCTTCGACGCGGCATACGTTATCATCTGAGATGAGGTGCTTAGCCGCCATACATCTACATCTACATGGATACTCTGCACATTCAAGTGCCTGGTAGAGGATTTATCGAACTACCTTCACAATTCTCTATTATTCCAATCTCGTATAGCGCGCGGAAAGAATGAACACCTATATCTTTCCGTACGAGCTCTGATTGCCCTTATTTTATCGTGGTGATAGCTCCGCTCTGTGTAGGTCGGTGAAGACAAAATATTTTCGCATACAGAGGAGAGAGTTGGTGACTGGAATTTCGTGAGAAGATTCCGTCGCAACGAAAAACGCCTTTCTTTTCATGATGTCCAGTCCAAATCCTGTATCATTTCTGTGACACTCTCCCCCATTTTTCGCGAGAATACAAAACGTGCTGCCTTTCTTTGAACTTTCTGTATGTACTCCGTCAGTCCTATCTGATAAGGATCCCACACCGTGCAGCAGTAGTCTAAAAGAGGACGGACAAGCATAGTGTACGCAGTCTCCTTAGTAGGTTTGTTACATTTTCTAAGTGTCCTGCCAATAAAACACAGTCTTTGGTTAGCCTTCCCCACAACATTTTCTGTGTGTTTCTTCCAATTTAAGTTCTACGTAATTGTAATACCTAGGTATTTAGTTGAATTTACGGCTTTTAGATTAGACTGATTTATCGTGCAACCGAAGTTTGAGTTCCTTTTAGCACTCATGTGGATGACCTAACACCTTTCGTTATTTATGGTCAACTGCCACTTTTCGCACCATTCAGATATTTTTTTTCTAAATCGTTTTGCAGTTTGTTTTGATCTTCTGATGACTTTATTAGTCGATAAACGACCGTGTCATCTGCAAACAACCGAAGACGACTGCTCAGATTGTCTCCCGTTAATTTAGATAAGGAACAGCAAACGGCCTATAACACTACCTTGGGAACGCCTGAAATCACTTCTGGCTTCCTCGATGACTTTCCGTCAGTTACTACGAACTGTGACCTCTCTAAAAGTAAATCGCAAATCCAGTTACATAACTGAGACGATATTCCATAAACACACAATTTTAGTACGAGCCGCTTGCGTGGTACAGTGTCAAAAGCCTTCCGGAAATCCAGGAATACGGAATCGATCTGAAATCCCTTTCAATAGCACTCAGCACTTCATGTGAATAGAGAGATAGTTGTGTTTCACAGGAACGATGTTTTCTAAACCCATGTTGACTGTGTGTCAATAGACCGTTTCCTTCGAGGTAATTCATGATGTTCGAACACACCATATATTCTAAAATCCTTCTGCATATCGACGTTAACGATATGGGCCTGTAATTTGGTGGATTAGTCCTGCTACCTTCCTTGAATATTGGTGTGACCTGTGCAACTTTCCAGTCTTTGGGTACAGATCTTTCGTCTAGCGAACGGTTGTATATGTTTTATTACATTTTTTATTTTATTCATTTTTTTTAAGAAAAAGGGAACGATAAACCCTCATTACACATCACACGTAGATTTCCGACAGTATATCCTTCCTAGCCTCCATCTGAAAATCGTATCTCGGAGCTAACTCCATCTAGCGACGACGTTTCAAAGCTTTAATCGTCTCTTCCAGCCACACACAGAGTTTAACTCAGATCAGTTATTTATTCGTCCATGAGCGCTCTCGTTGGCTTGCTTACTGAACCGCCGTCGTAATCAGTGCTGTTTGGCAACCAGCCAGATGCACGTCTTGCGATGTGACACCACTTCAGCGTCAGTTCGATTGCTTAGTTATTCAAGCAGCTTCTGATTTCGATATCTCGGTGCAAAGTGGATCTTCTTTCGGACCTTGGCGACACAGAACAAACTGAAGTGGTTACTGGAAATCGAATCGGGTACTGCGTGTCAGTAACAAGTAATTCTAATCACTAGATTACTGAAGCGGGGGTAATTAAGCCATTTGTACTGTTTGATAACCGGTATGTCATTACAATTTGGCGTTAACTTTATAAGCAAACGCTCGTGCCTATTGACAAATTAACAAATACTCTACGCGCGGAGTGGCCGTGGAGATTTCAGTCATAAACAGAATTACGCGAAAAGTTATTTGGACAAGAGTATTTCAAATTCCATTATGTTTCCCAATACAACATTGCTACCGTGTCAGATCCGTTGGCTGCATACATGGAAGAGATCCAATTACAGAAAAATCTTACTCTCAGTGAATGGCCCAACAAATCTATGGTACAAAACTCTTATGCTTCCGAATATAACAGCAATATCATACAGTCGAAATTACTAAACACGTTCACAAAAACTGGAGCCTCTGAACGGTAGTTAGAAAACTGGCCAACAACTAAACAAGAAATGGACAAGGAACATCGTACCTTTAAAGATTCAAAATGTTTACATTTGCTGTAAGAGGGTTAAAAGATTCCGTCCCATGCAAAACTTTCGTCATAAATCCAAAAGATGGTAGTGCTAGCCGTACATGGACTCAAGTTGTCATTCTCTGGTTACTGAGTATTGTAGTTCTATTGAATGTCAGACATTTCGATTTCGTCAAAGAGAAATGAAAAATCTGAGACGGAAAATGTACTTTAACGTCTTTGCAGGTCTCTCAGTATTTCCGTCAACAACCATATGCATTAACTTTTCTGCTTCTTACGACTTGCATTTTATTTAACTTGACAGACATCTAGTTAACACGACAGAGGACGCTGCGTTATATTAACAGGATATAATTGCGATGGTGTGTCAGGTCGGTAATGGTGCTAAAGTGCCTGAAGATGAATCAGTATTTTCTTCAAAATAGACTACAAATGAATCAAAACAGCAAGCACAACTGAATCGAAGAAAAGTAGAAAGAGAATAGCCTCCATTCTCCATGACAAAATGTTTCACAAATGACGTTTCCTATTTCCAGTACCATGCGAGTCACAAATTACCGATACTCATCTTGTAGTAAGTAAATAATCGAAAACTTGGAACTGGAAGTCCAAACAGAGTTTCGAACTCCGCTATTCCTGAGCGTGTGTCCATTTATAGCACTACCGTCTGCTACTGCAGTACCATAACCTTAAAGCTGGAAACTGGCTTTGAAATAAAACTATTTTGTTAAAGCAGTTATGGTATAAAGCAACACAGCAGTGTTACCCTCTGGGAGGAATTTTGTTATGGTGATCGTGTTGTACCTAATGGAGGTGGCTTATCGGAAATGAAAGTCAGAATTACGTAAATGTTTGAACAGTAACAAACGAAATTTTGTTTATCTGCACTGTTCAATGGATAAAGAAAACGGTCGCCAGCCTAACTAGGCAAGAGAATGATTAACATTCTCGTTCAAGAAAATAGTTATTAGTAATTTTAGTGGATAAACACAACCTATACTTTGTCACACGGGAGTGCAGTGAACTCTGACACATACAGTTGTCTACGTTAAGATTGAAGCTAGCAGCTAGAGCAGCACAAACTGTTTGCAAAATTATAACAGATACCGAAACACACTATTACTTTCAGGGCTTACACAGACTGAATGGTCTTTATAACGTTATTATTGCTATTCACTGCAGAATCATTTATTAGATATAAGTTAAGTCTCTCTCAGTTAAATACTTTACTATTTAAAATGAAAGTTAATTGGAATCCACTGAAAGGTTGCTTCTCACTATCAGTTGAAGAAAGAAATTATGATTTTCATAATTAATGGTCTTTCCGTTACTTGTTACCAAGCATTAACACAATAGACAAACTGTGGATCCAGTTATACTATTAATATGAGAAAATAGTTATTAGTAATTTTAGTGGATAAACACAACCTATACTTTGTCACACGGGAGTGCAGTGAACTCTGACACATACAGTTGTCTACGTTAAGATTGAAGCTAGCAGCTAGAGCAGCACAAACTGTTTGCAAAATTATAACAGATACCGAAACACACTATTACTTTCAGGGCTTACACAGACTGAATGGTCTTTATAACGTTATTATTGCTATTCACTGCAGAATCATTTATTGGATATAAGTTAAGTCTCTCTCAGTTAAATACTTTACTATTTAAAATGAAAGTTAATTGGAATCCACTGAAAGGTTGCTTCTCACTATCAGTTGAAGAAAGAAATTATGATTTTCATAATTAATGGTCTTTCCGTTACTTGTTACCAAGCATTAACACAATAGACAAACTGTGGATCCAGTTATACTATTAATATGCACTTCCAATACACAAGAGAGACAAACATTTAGCAATCATGAACATATAATTTCCTACTATTGTAGTTTTCCACTTTTACTACAGCGAAACACAATGTTAACAAAATTGCAAGAAACTGGCTCACCTTTTAGAATTTACTACAGATAGCAAGGTGATCATTTGCTAATAAAACTTTATAAGCATTAGTCTTAAAAACTTTTAATTTTGAATTTGGCAACAACACATTAATAAGCAGTTTTAATAGGAAAATTATTTTGAGAAAGCATCATTTACTTTAACTCACTCTCTTGCCACATTAACTTTAACTTTTTTTTTACTATGTTAAAGAGCCATTAATTATCAAAACACTGGGTTTTAATGTTCTTTCAGTAGGGATACTTCGTAATCAATTTAGTTCAAACGGAGAGGAACCTGAGAGGAGTTATAAGGAAAAAAATAAAGTTAGGTACATAAATTCAGTTATAAATTACCTTATATTTGAGCACACTAACACCTCCATTAAGCTGATCCTTCACTGTCCATCATTGTAGTATTCCGATGCAATGAATTGCCCAATGTGGTGGCAACTGCATGTTGGTAGGTGGAATTGCAGGTACAATTGCTGGACTCTGTCAGTTCTTGGTGGCGATGATAGATACAAATTCCAAAATAGTTCCAGCTATTTATCCATCCATCCGAGGCATTGGAAAGTAGCAAAAAAAAACCTCTCTCGGAACCAGCACAATATGCATCTTTTACATGGCAGTGCACAGTTTGGTAGCTCGTCCCCGACTCGTAGCTCGTCCCCGACTCGTAGCTCGTCCCCGACTGACACTTGTTCCACCTTTTCTACCTAGGCCAACCATAATTTGTGCGCGCTACACAGTTCCGTTCCTGAGGGGAACCACTACACCTTTTACATACAAACTAACTAAGAACCCTAAGTGAGGATCAGCAGTTTACATAACAGCAACCAAATTCATTCAATAAAACAGAACATTTGCACATATTGACATTTCTACAAAAAATTATTCATTCAGAAATTATAATTAAATGTAGTAGCTTTTGTTCCCTCCAAATGGGGCAAAGAATTTAAATGACAGATATACTACATGGCATAGAACCAAATCAAGACATCAAAGTTCTTACAACGAAAGGAGTATACAATTTTATGTTATCGATTCAAACAAACACATTTACAGAAGCTCAACGAAGTAACATTAAATAAGCAAAAGCTAAATAAATCAGTAGAGCACTAGAGTTATGGTGTTACACATTGTGTGACCCACCGAAGTCCCATATAGATAATTCCACACAAAACATGCCACTACAGCTAGTTAAGCATGTCAATATCGATATCAACCTATAAACACAGATTTCTGTACAATTTTCAATTAAATGTAACTGTAGTCGCGAATACACTGTCGAACCAGAACATCAAGAATGCTGGCTGACAGCGTTGGGGGTAGATGGTGCGGTAACGGAAGAACATAAACGAAACGGAGAAGAACGGGGAATCACTCCAGTAACGGTACGGCCCAGCGCTTGGTAACGAGCATCTCGGAACGGCGAAGTTGGTAAACTGTTCGCGTTCTGGTGTCGTGTCTTGGGAAGTGCCTGCAGAAGGGTGAAACTACGACAAGGTGAGGGACGTCCACGCCGCTTCACAGAACATGGAGGTCCCATGGTCGCCTACTCTGCAAAGCAGAATAGAAGGCGATTTGCGCCACATCTGACAACAGCGTATAGCGTTGGTGCACGCACAAGCTTTTCGATGCACGTTGTGCACCACGCACTGTTCACAGTGGGGCTCTACTACAGGTGACCGATAGGTGTTTCCATGTTCAGCCAGGGCTATCGTCAGATATTATTGCGCTGGGCATACGGTATTCGACACTGGACCGTGGACCAATGCAAAAGTGTTGGCTGACCGGATGAACCACGTTCGTTATTCAACCAAGTCGATGGAAGTACACGGATACGCCGTCACCCAACTGAATGACTGTGGTAGTAATCGAAGGCAGCATAGCAGCTGTGGAATACGTGAATAGTATTGTGAACCACTATATCTGAAGTCTCCTCTGACGGAGATGCTATCTTCCAGCAGGATAATTTGTGACGACCCTACAACTCTGTTCTTAAATAGCGTGTACTTTCACTGTCTGTTACTATGAAAACCTGGTCATGCCTCCTAAACAGCGTGATCTTGCTACAACGTTGAGTGGCTGTCATAGCGGCGAGCTACGAACTCGCAAAGATCATTAAAAAGTGCACTATGCTAACTGTTTTAACTTGAACAGAATTATTTTATAAATGATAACCGCGTGTACACCTGTTTCATTACTGTTAAGGGTATAGTAATTAATTCGGAGCATTTAGCGGCTATGTAGCGCGTTAGTTCTCTCTACAAACGACATTTAACACGAACTTCGATTCACTCTTACGTTAATTATCGTACTGATAATTAGATTTTGATATTAAAACTTAGTGGCAGTATTTACAACTCCGGCAGAAACCATTACAATTCATTTTGAGATGTTCCTTCTGAAAATAAGTAGTTCTGCCTTCTAAATTTGACCCCCAGTTATTAAGGGACAAATTTTGAAAACAGCTCTGTTCATTGAACTTGAAATAGCTAATGTAGATATCTTTGAATATATGGAAATTTAGTTTTAGTACCAGAATGAAACTCAAAAGATATTTAACGCCTACCTGTTTAACAATCAGGTCTACGAAACTGTTCAAATACAAATCAATTTAAATATTTATACCACACTGAATTTACTTTGGTCCTGAGAAGCAAAATAATTTAATTTAATCAACATCTTTTACCGTGGGACCCATGAAATTTGCATTTTTTGACTTCCTTATATAAATTAACCCCACAAATCTTTTGTTAACTGCGATCTCTCTTTCATTTAACCAGTAACATTTCTTGATATCATTTAAACAAAACTAATTATAAAGTACTTGTAAAAAGACTGTAATAGTTTCGACAAATTATTACTATATTGTTCCTCAAAAAATTATCACCACACTTACTTCGAAGATCTCTCTCTGCAGTTAAAATACTCTGTACAAAATAAACTGTTCGTAGTTTGCCATTTCAAACGCTGCATATTGAGAATATGGTACAAATACGCTTTCACATCTTCACGTCTCGTATTATTTAGATTGGCCGAACACTCCATGTTATCTACTTCTTGCAACCATACTTGATGTAATGATCGTGCAATTCTTGCAGCACCATATTTTGGCTGGAAATATTTTCCAGCCATGGTTACAAATTGCGTGAGACGGCTTACAACTGGAAAAGTACTAAAAATCGCCTTCCGCCATAAACTGCACCACTATTAGCATCAAGTACCAACATCTTCGTAAGTGCACGATCGCGTGAACCTTACTCAACAACAGGCACTTCCTGCTGACTACTCTCTGCACTACAGTTGGTCTGCCACAGACTTCTTCCAAAGAAAAGGCCGCCTGATAACCCCATAAAGACGCTGTCCGCTGGGCCAGCCTTCTGTGTATTTCTCCCAAAGAAAAGGCATTTCAGAAATGGAAACGACGAGGAAAAATGACAAGTATCGCACCGCTGCAGCTTCAGCAAGAACACGGTCGAGCCAAACGAATTATTAAATAAAGACATGAATTGATGTCTCCTCCTTGGAGTAAGGTTTTACGCTGACAGTACATGGTTAAGACAGAGCTGCACACGAATAGCACAATAAGTGTCAGTTGACTGACGGCCCCAAGAAACATCAAAGTTAGCTGCCGACTTCATTTTGGAACGAAAAGGTTAATAAGCGAAGCTCTATCACGGGCAAAATGCTGCAGATGCATGTGCAATCAAACGTCCTTCAGATATTACTGTGCATCATAATCGTTGAATAAATCCTGTGTTATTATAGTTTCTGCGGCGACACCTCTCAGACTTACAAATGGCTTTGTATCAGCAACTGAAGTGGAGCCTCAACAAGGTCAAAAAATCTGTAGAAATGCATAATATTTATATTTAATCATCACAGTTTATTCTGTACACTATTGTAGGTTCCATTTCCATCACGGATAGTGAGACTAAATTTCTTGATCGTTAGTATTCGCTTCGTTTACAATCCCTGAAAATGTTTCCTACGCTTAACATCCCACAGAGAGCGCTGCAGAATTATAGTGCTATATCGACCTACCCTATACTCACAACCGCTGCCTGCTAGGCGTCGGCGCTCCATGTTTTTGCTGCAGTGGATTTTCCGTAGTGTGCTACAGCAGACCAGAACAATAGCGGAGTGCACCAGCACTAGCGAACTCCTGTGTGCGAAGCCCTGCGGCTGTTGTCGCAAGATGGCTGCCGGAGCTGCCCAGCTGCAACAAAGCAAAGCGATGGGGCTTCTGCGTGGGCATCAGGACACTGACCAACCAAATCGCGGGACCCTGATGAGGTGTTATGCACACGCGTAAGAAGCACGAATCTTCTAGGAGCGAAGTTACACGTGTTAAAAGCTTACCTTACGTGTCAACCACTGAGTATTCTCTCTCTCCTTGGCATCTACATGTGCAAATTAAAGTTAAATTTTGTCACATTAGCAAGACATTTATTTTTCTTTACTCTGTTCTTGTTTCAACACTTTCTACCTTCCTTGACAACTCTTTTACTGCCTTATAATGGAAAAAAAGACATCTAAATAAAATAATTTTTGGTGTCAGGCCACGTCATTGCGAAAAATTAATCAATTCATAATATAAAAGTGTACAATGTGGGTGCCGCTAAAACTCAGAAACGAGTCCCAGTATGATAAAAGCAGTTATCAGCTGTGGCAGCCTTCTGTCACCCATCCATGAAGAAGTATCCCATTTCAACCGGAAGGGCGTGCATTTCATTCCAGAACATTTGAGAGTATTACAGAGCATTCCACAACATTCCAAAACGTTGCGGAATGTTCCACAATGATCTGGGACGATCCGGAGTGTTCGGAAATACTGTGGAGTATTCGGGAGGATTTCAGAATGTTCATAAACATCCCAGTCTCGAATGTTGTGGAATGTTCTGAAACTTTGTGGACAATTCGAAGCCTTTTTGGTATGTTCTGGAATTCGCCACTGGTGCAGTTACCCATTCGTAAGGGCATATGAAGCAAGACCCATAGTGGGTTCAAGTCAGTTTCTTATCAGTGCAGAAGGGAGGAACCCAAAAAGTAGTGCAGTGAGTGAATAAAAACAAACAGTGAAGTGTTAGTAGTCAAAGTGATACAGTAACTAAATATAAATCGAAGCTGAAGTGTGTAAAGTGTACTTTGTGTATTTGTTGATAAAAAGTTGCTTTGCTTTGATTTGATCCAGGCAATGCCCAAACGTAAAAGAGATCTTGCTAGTTCTGAAGAAAAACGGCGATAATATAAAGAATAGCGAAAAAACGAAATGCATGAAGAGCGCGTAGCTCGTTTATAAGTTCCCAACGAACGAGATTGGGCAAAAACGAAAAATGTTCATATAAAAGCACTGTAAGTAGTTGGAATATACTTTCAACAAAAATTTTTGCCTCTTGTACTTCAGCAAGTAATACAAGAGCTAGAATATGTTTTCAAAATAATTTTTCTTACCTCTTGTTCTTGAAACTTCGTTCTATTATTCCAACTACCACGCAGTCTCACATCAAGCGAAGCCGAGTACCCCAGCTAGCACAACTATAAAACCGTCGTTTCGAGTGTTTGCAGTGGTGCTCTTGAGCGTTACTAAGCTGTTGGTTTCTGAGATGGTCCTCACTGCGTATACTATCTTCCTTTGGTTGTCGGGTGACAACCTACGTAACGTTCTCGTACGTTATTTTACAGTTCAGTTTATGATATGCACCTTCGTTTCTTCTTCTCCACCTTCACAGCCAGCTGATTCATACAGAAAGACTCGCTTTATTATTTTTGTTCTGCCTCTAGCCACTACTGTGTGAAACCTGTTTAGCGATATTCAGGTCGACTTTGTTTCTTTGTGTCACGGTGGAAATTCTGAAGGCGCCAGTTCGTTCAACAGATGATTGTTCCATGGTTTCTGTAGTTACGGCCTGGTCTACCGGGCGAACACACAGACAGACCTTGGGTTAATTGCATGAAACTTCTTCTCAGCTTGAGGTTTTGAGCGGCAGGTTGCTGGCCATACAGCGCATGTCCTCCAACAGTAAAAACCGTTTAATTATTTTCTGAGTTGTGGATTTTTTACGGAAATGTGCTCATTTGAAGAAATGTTGCTAGCACCGCCAAATACACTGTCCAGTCACATTAATGTGAGCAAATATCAGAAGCCTCAATAACCATCCTTTGCAGCACGGATGGCAGCGAGACGCGCAGGAAAAATGTCAGTGAGGTTCTGGAAGGTACCAATAGGGACGTGGAGCCCAGTGCCGTGATCAGCTCTACTACACTACTGGCCATTAAAATTGCTACACCAAGAAGAAATGCAGATGATAAACGGGTATTCATTGGACAAATATAATATACTAGAACTGACATGTGATTACATTTTCACGCAATTTCGGTGCATAGATCCTCAGAAATCAGTACCCAGAACAATCACCTCTGGCCGTAATAACGGCCTTGATACGCCTGGGCATTGAGTCAAACAGAGCTTGGATGGCGTGTACAGGTAAAGCTGTCCATGCAGCTTGAACACGATACCACAGTTCATCAAGGGTATTGACTGGCGGATTGTGACAAGCCAGTTGCTCGGCCGCCATTGACCAGACGTTTTCAATTGGTGAGAGATCTGGAGAATGTGCTGGTCAGGATAGCAGTCGAACATTTTCTGTATCCAGAAAGGCCCGTACAGGACCTGCAACATACGGTCGTGCATTATCCTGTTGAAATGTAGCGTTTCGCAGGGATCGAATGAAGGGAAGAGCCACGGGTCGTAACACATCTGAAATGTAACGTCCACGGTTAAAAGTGCCGTCAATGCGAACAAGAGGTGACAGTCGTGTAACCAATGGCACCCCATACCATCACGCTGGGTGATACGCCAGTATGGCGATTACGAATGCACGCTTCCAATGTGCGTTCACCGCGATGTCGCCAAACACGGATGCGACCATCATGATGCTGTAAACAGAACCTGCATTCATCCGAAAAAATGTCGTTTTGCCATTCGTGCACCCAGGTTCGTCGTTGAGTACACCATCGCATTCGCTCCTGTCTGTGATGCAGCGTCAAGGGTAACCGCAGCCATGGTCTCCGAGCTGATAGTCCATGCTGCTGCAAACGTCGTCGAACTGTTCGTGCAGGTGGTTGTTGTCTTGCAAATGTCCCCATCTGTTGACTCGGGGATGGAGACGTGTCTGCACGATCCGTTACAGCCATGCGGATAAGATACCTGTCATCTCGACTGCTAGTGATACGAGGCCGTTGGGATCCAGCACGGCGTTCCGTATTACCTTCCTGAACTCACCGATTCCATATTCTGCTGAGAGTCATTGGATCTCGACCAACGCGAGCAGCAGTGTCGCGATACTATAAATCGCGATCGAGATAGGCTACAATCCGACATTTATCAAAGTCGGAAACGTGATGGTATGCATTTCTCCTCCTTGCACGAGGCATCACAACGTTTCACCAGGCAATGCCGGCAACTGCTGTTTGTGTTTGAGAAATCGGTTGGAAACTTTCCTCATGTCAGCACGTTGTAGGTGTCGCCACCGGCGCCTACCTTGTGTGAATGCTATGAAAAGCTGATCATTTGCGTATCACAGCATCTTCTTCCTGTCGGTTAAATTTCGCGCCTGCAGCACGTCATCTTAGTGGTGCAGCAATTTTAATGGCCAGTAGTGTAGATTCCTCTGTTGAGGATCCATGGCGCGAATAGCCCGATAGAGGTGGCCCCACAGATTCTCGACTGGGCTTAAATCCGAGAAGCGTTGGTGGGTACAGGAGTATCCTGGTGCTGTTTGAACCTCGCACGCACACTGCGAGTTGTGTGACACGCTATATTGCCCTTCCGGTAGATGCCATCGTGTATAGGCAAAACTAACCTCTTTTAGCGGTGGACACGGTCCTCAGGGCTAGACGCATACTTGCGTTGATCCACTGGGCCTTACAGAATGACGAGGTCACCCACGGTATGCAACGGAAACATTTCCCTGGCGATAAAGCTCGCCACTTGTTGCAGTGTGTTTGCTTCCGTGTGTTTCATTCCGTACGCGCCAACGGCCATCTTCCTGATGTAGCATAAAAGTGATTCGTCTGAAAATGCCGTCTGTCAGCACTCAGTGGACGTCCAGTTACCGTACTTTCGTGCAAATTCCAGCCTCTGTCGTCAGAGAACAGCTGTCAGTATGGGTGCATGCATGACGCAGGTGCCTGCCGCTGAGGCCCATGCGCAGGAATGTTCGCTGAACGGTCGTTGAGGACACAATGTTGGCAGCGCCAGTGTTCGTGTGGGCTGTCAGTTTCTCGACAGTTGCACGTCTATTCCCCCGTACACAATCCGCGCAGCCATTGTCACCTATGGCCCCTGGTGCTCCAGTTTCTTCGGTCCTGTATAGCTTCATTTAGCCAAAAAGCACTCCATACTTCGCGAACAGTTTACAAGGGAGGCCGAGCGGTTCTAGGCGCTACAGTCCGGAAACGCGCGACCGTTACGGTCGCAGGTTCGAATCCTGCCTCGCGAATGGATGTGTGTGTGATGTCCTTAGGTTAGGTTTAAGTAGTTCTAAGTTCTAGGGGACTGATGACCTCAGAAGTTAAGTCCCATAGTGCTCAGAGCCATTTGAACCATTTGTTTCCCGCGTCCCGCACACTTCATATACCCCTCCATTGGTAGCGCTGTGAGGGGTTATTGCAGGCTGACGTCGAACACAGGCGGTAATGACATTGTGACTGTACCGCGTGTCAATCAGCAAGTGAGCGCGGTGGCTTGTGGACTGAACCAAACTTGTCGCTGTGAATATGTTACGCTAAAGAGCGCGGTTAGTGGTTAAACAGAGTTTAATAATCAAATACAGGTAAAATTCAGAATGCTCTTCAGTAGGTTTTATGGAACTTTTCTGTGACGTTGTAAAACTTGACGATTAAACCAGGTATACTAGAAATCCCATAATGCCATTTACGGCAGTGGGCTGCACTATGGAAGCAGCATTGCACTAGTGTAGTCTCCATACGGTATTGACTGTTGGTCTATACATCAGACCTTATACGCTATGTCATCAAAAGTATCCGGGCTCCTCCAGAGACATACGTTTTTCATATTAGGTGCATTGTGCTGCTACCTACTGCCGGGTACTCCTTATCAGCGATCTCGGTAGTCACTAGAGCAGAATCGGGTGCTCCGCGGAACTCACGGACTTCGAAAGTGGTTAGGTGATTGGGTGTCACATGTGTCATACGTATGTACCCGAGGTTCCCATACCCGTAAACATCCCTGGGTCCACTGTTTCCGTTGTGATAGTGAAGTGGAAACGTGAAGGGACACGTACAGTACAAAAGCGTACAGGCCGATTTCGTCTATTGGCTGACAGAAACTGAGGGTCGTAATGTGTAATAGGCAGACATCTATCCAGACCATCACACAGGAATTCCAAACTGCATCCGGATACACTGCAAGTGATATGGCAGTTAGGCGGGAGGTGAGAAAAATTGGCTTAAATGGTCGAGCGGCTGCTGATAATCCTCTCATCACGCCGGTAAATGCCAAACGATGCGTCGCTTGGTTTAAGGACCGTAAACATTGGACGATTGAACGGTGGAAGAACGTTGTGTGGAGTGACGAATCACGGAACACAATGTGGCGATCCGATGGCAGGGTGTGGGTGTGGGGAACGCCCGTTGAACGTCATCTGACAACGTGTGTAGTGTCAACAGTAAAATTCGAAGGCAGTGGTGTTATGGCGTGGTCGTGTTTTTCATGGAGGGGGCTTGCACCTCTTGTTGTTTCGCGTGGCACTACATTGATGTTTTAAGCTCTTTGTTGCTTCCCACTGTTGAAGAGCGATTCGGGGATGGAGACGGCATCTTTCAACACGATCGAGCGCCTGTTCATAATGCACGGCCAGTGGTGGAGAGGTTACATTGAAATAACATCGCTGTAATGGACTGGCCTGCACAGAGTCCCGAGCTGAATACTATAAAACACCTTTGGGATGTTTTGGAACGCCGACTTCGTACTAGGCCTCAGCGACGCACATCGATACCTCTCCTCAGTGCAGCACTCCGTGAAGAATGGGCTGCCATCCCCCAAGAAACCTTCGAACACCTGATTGAACGAATGCGTGTGAGAGTGGAAGCTGTCATCAAGGGCAACGGTGGGCCAATACCATATTGAATTCCAGTATTATCGATGGAGGGCGCCACGAACTTTTAAGTCATTTTCAGCCACTTGTCCGGATACTTTTGATCACATATTGTATGTCGTCAGTTCCTATCGCTTGGCATTAGTCGACTGCACCCGCCTTGCCATTGAATGTTAGCATATATATCGGATATGGTTGCGGAAAGTTTTGACGCCAAGAATAATAGACGTCTTACATTCGTGTTTAAGAGTTTTCGAACAGCGTATTAAAAATTACGTGATTCAAATAACATATGTCTTTCAGTAATTTTATTTATGCAAGGGCTAAAGACTAATACCAATAAAACAATATTCCGAGCCCCTTATCACTAACATGATATGCTGATAACCTCGCTTCAATATATCGAAATTCATTCCTAGCAATTATTTCTCCGCACAATCTCCCCTGCAACACCCTTACGAGCTTTTCAGATTTTCACCGCCCTGCATGTGGCATACCGACTGACACGGAGTTATATATGCAGGCCAGTAGCTGCCATTATCCTACACAGTTGGGTAGCGTCTTACGCTCCCTGGTATATACAGCACATGTGGTGTCAGATATCGACAGCCTGCCAGGTGAGCTGCAATTCCTAAGAATAGTGTGCCAACAGAACGGTTATTTTGATAAACATATAAGCAATGCGTTCCAATCAAAGCGAGTCCAATGTAGGGAGCAAATGAAGGAACGAAGACACACACTGCAACAGCCTTCTTGCCGTATTCTGCAGCATTTCTTCAAAAATAGATAGAATCCTCAAGAGACACGTGACTAAGTGCGTTTTTCGTACACTAGCAAAACAGTGTTGGGTCAAAACAATCTCGACCTTAGAAAACTACTTGTACACAGGGTGTTACCTATGTTAGAGCTCATTTTAGTTTCGTCAGTATGTACTGTACTTCCTCTATTCACCGCCAGTTGGCCCAATTGAAGGAAGATAATGTTGACTTCGGTGCTTGTGTTGACATGAGACTCAATACTCTACAGTACTAGCATCAAGCAGATCAGTACGTAGCATCAACAGGTTAGTGTTCATCACGAACGTGGTTTTGCAGTCAGTGCAATGTTTACAAATGCGGAGTTGGCAGATGCCCATTTGATGTATGGATTAGCACGGGGCAATAGCTGTGGCGCGGTACGATTGTATCGAGACAGATTTCCAGAACGAAGGTGTCCCGACAGGAAGACGTTCGAAGCAATTGATCGGCGTCTTAGGGAGCACGGAACATTCCAGCCTATGACTCGCGACTGGGGGAGACCTAGAACGACGAGGACACCTGCAATGGACGAGGCAATTCTTCGTGCAGTTGACGATAATCCTAATGTCAGCGTCAGAGAGGTTGCTGCTGTACAAGCTAACGTTGACCACGTCACTGTATGGAGAGTGCTACGGGAGAAGCAGTTGTTTCCGTACCATGTACAGCGTGTGCAGGCACTATCAGCAGCTGATTGGCTGCGAATGGTTTATCCAACAATGTGTCAATCCTCATTTCAGTGCAAATGTTCTCTTTACGGATGAGGCTTCATTCCAACGTGATCAAATTGTAAATTTTCACAATCAACATGTGCGGGCTGACGAGAATCCGCACGCAATTGTGCAATCACGTCATCAACACAGATTTTCTGTGAACGTTTGGGCAGGCATTGTTGGTGATGTCTTGAATGGGCCCAATGTTCTTCCATCTACGCTCAATGGAGCACGTTATCATGATTTCATACGGGATACTCTACCTGTGCTGCTAGAACATGCGCCTTTACAAGTACGACACAACATGTGTTTCATGCACGATGGAGCTCCTGCACATTTCAGTCGAAGTGTTCGGACGCTTCTCAACAACAGATTCGGTGACTGATGGATTGGTGGTGGTGGTGGTGGTGGTAGTAGTAGTAGTAGTAGTAGTAGTAGTTGTTGTTGTTGTTGTTGTTGTTGTTGTTGTCTTCCGTCCTGAGACACCAATTCCATGGCCTCCACGCTCTCCTGACCTCAACACTCTTGACTGTATATGATCCCATGCCGTTGTGGGAAGTCTTACACTGGATGGACATCTCACATAGTACAAGAATGTTGTGTTGAACATCATCGCTATACACTCATGGGCCACAATCAACGGTAATGGAACACTGCCTGAAGAGGGGCTTTGCATGTTTCAAAAGAAGACTAAAATTTTATCCTCAGCGTCATCGTTATGTGACTGTGTTTTTAAGAAGGCCATGCATATCCGAATTGCAGACGATCTTATTAACAGGATACGGGATTGCAGCCAAGAACAGTCTGGAATATAGCGCTGGCTGTCATTAAAATAAAACAGGAAAAAAGGACAGCACAGGCATTGCCCACTGCGCGCGGGGAAGACCTCTCTTCGGCTCCCGTTAGGAGGTGCTATGGGCTAGAGATGGGCAAACCCATTTTTAGGAACTAATCCACTGGTGAGCCTCTTTGGGAACCATTCATTTACACTCGCTGACCATTCCTTCTTTTATCTATTTGTGTACTATATGGATTGTAGGTCAATTTCCAGAAGAAAAAAGAACCACGAACAAATATTACTTCTGGATTGTATTGAAATTGACTCCTTAATTTAGACAGATTGTTTACTTCGATTTCCTTACTTGAATGTGTTCTCAGAAAGCATCGCATTGATTGGGTGATGTGACAAACCAGCGGCCGCAAGCTAGGCAGAGGTCAAAACAACGGCACCCCAAAAATTGCACTACCGTATCAAAAAACCAGTTCCACAGAATTAGGATTTCTTGTTTTGATTTTAATACATCTACGTATATGGTCCGTAAGCCACCGTACGGCGCGTGGCGGAGGGTACCTTGTACCGCTACCACTCATTTCCTTTTGTGTTACACTCGCAAATAAGGGAAATCGCCTGTCTATGTGCCCTAATCTCTTTTCACGGTCCTTACGCGAAATATACATTGGCGGCAGTAGCATCGCTCTATGCACAGCCTCAAATGCCTGTTCTCTAACTTTTCTCAGTGGTGTGCCTGGAAAAGAACGTCGCCTTTTCTACAGTGATTCCCATTTGAGTTCCCGAAGCATCTCCGCAATACTTGCGTGTTGTTCGAACGTAGCGGTAACAGACCTATCAACCCGTCTCTGAATTGCTTCGACGTCTTCCTTCTATAACACCTGGTGCAGATCCCAAATACTCGAATAGTACTCAACAATAAGTCGCATTAGCGTGCTATATGCGGTCTCCTTTACAGGGCTGAACCACACTTTCCTAAAATTCTCCCAATGGATCAAAGTCGACCT
The DNA here is from genome assembly GCF_021461385.2 of Schistocerca piceifrons. Lineage (NCBI taxonomy): Eukaryota > Metazoa > Arthropoda > Insecta > Orthoptera > Acrididae > Schistocerca > Schistocerca piceifrons. The sequence goes on along the minus strand of NC_060143.1, from coordinate 254,194,369 downwards.
TTCGTATTGCCTTCTTCAATCCTTACATGCTCATTCCATTTCATATCGCTTTGCAACGTTATGCCCCGACATTTAATAGAAGTGACTGTCAAGAAACACACTACTAATGCTGCATTCGAACATTATGGATTTATTTTTCCTATTCATCTGTATTAAACTACATTTTTCTGCATTGAAAGTTAGCTACCATTCATCACACCAACTAGAAATACAGACATCAAAAAAAGTTTTGCATCGACTCGGTTCCGAGAGTTCCGGAACCTGTACAGAAAATTGGAATAGAGATCAACATAAACATCATTTCCCCCCTTTTCATTGCTCATGAAAACTACACATTGCATGTTCTACCACCATACAGCGAGACCATTAGAGATGGTGGTCCAGATTGCTGTACACACCGGTACCTCTAACACCCAGTGGCACGTCCTCTAGCATTGACGCATGCCTGTATTCGTCGTGGCATACAATCCACAAATTCATCAAGGCACTGTTGGTCCCGATTGTCCCACTTCTCAACGGCGATTCGGCGTAGATCCTTCGGAGTGGTTGGTGGGTCACGTCGTTGACAAACAGCCGTTTTCAACCCGTCCTAGGCATGTTCGATAGGGTTCATGTCTGGAGAACATGCTCACCACTCTAGTCGAGCGATGTAGTTATCCTGAAGGAAGTCATGAAGGCGCAAATTGTCGTCCCTGAAGACGAATGCGTCGCCAGTATGCTGCTGATATGGTTGCACTATCAGTCGGGGGATTCCATTCACATGTTATACAGCTGTTACGGCGTCTTCCATGACCACCAGCAGCGAATGTCGGCCCCAAATAATGTCAGCCCAAAACAGTAGGGAATCTCCATCTTGCTGCATTTGCTGGTCAGTGTGTCTAAGGCGTTCAGGCTGACCGGGTAGCCTCCAAACACGTCTCCGACGATTGCCTGGTTGAAGGCATATGCGACACTCATCAGTGAAGAGAACGTGATGTCAGTCCTGAGCGGTCCATTCAGCATGTTGTTGAGCCGATCTGTTCTGCGCGGCATAGTTTCGTGGTTGCAAAGATAGACCTCGGCATGGACGTCGGGAGTGAAGTTGCGCATCATGCAGCCTACTGCGCACAGTTTGAGCCCTAACACGGCGTCCTGTGGCTGCACGAAAAGCATTATTCAACATGGTGGCGTTGCTGTCAGGGTTCCTCCAAGCCATAATCTGTAGGTAGCGGTCATCCACTGCATTAGTAGCGCTTGGGCGGCCTGAGCGAGGCATGCTATCGACAGTTCCCGTCTCTCTGTGTCTCCTCCATGTCCAAACAACCTCGCTTTGGTTCACTGTGTGACGCCTGGACACTTCTCTTGTCGAGAGCCCTTCCTGGCGGAAAGTAACAATGCGGACGAGATCGAACCGCGGTATTGACGGTCTAGTTACGGTTGAACTACAGCCAACACGAGCCGTGTACCTCCTTCCTGGTGAAATGACTGTAACTGATCGGCTGTCGTACCCTCTCCGTCTAATAGGCGCTGCTCATGCATGGTTGTTTATATCTTTGGGCGGTTTTAGTGACATCTCTGAACAGTCACAGGGATTGTGTCTGTGATACAATATCAACAGTCAACGTCTATGTTCAGGAGTACTGGCAACCGGGGTGATGCAAAACTTTTTTTGATGTGTGTATATAGTTACAATGTAATATATAATGTGTATATAGTTATCATGTATGTACGTATAGTTACGGGTTGTCTTATAAGTTACTTCATTTCTCTCGCTCGACCCATCTATAGCTCCTGCAAACCCTGCAACTATCGTGCCCCCTAGGGTAGCACAGTTGCATAACCGGCCCTGTTACGCAGAGGTCGACAACCTGACGCTCCATTGTATACGTTAGAGTGTGTGTGTGTGTGTGTGTGTGTGTGTGTGTGTGTGTGTGTGTGTGTGTGTGTGTGTGTGTACCTGGCGTTGGATGGAACAGCATGGACGTGTGTTCACAAGCTATGGGAAGCAAGAAGGAGCATTTCTTGTATCTTATACTGCTCTCCTATCGTAAGGAAAAACCGTCTCTCAATAATAGCAGAAGATTTGTGTTGTATAAGGGGCCGATGCAGTAACGGTTCGAATATGTAAAAAATGGTTTAGTCGATTTCGAGCTGGGAATTTCGTCCTAACACACATATATTGACCTGGATGGCCAACTGTTAGTGATGTGGAACGGCTTGATGACATGATAGTCAACGATCCAAGAAAGACAACGCAGGTGTTCGCATTGAAGCTCAGTGTCGTAGCCAAGAACTTGAAGATGCTGGGATACGTAAATATTGGTTCCTCATGAACTGAGTGAAGCTAATTTGTTTCAGCGCGGTTCCATCTGTGACCCTGTATTGAGGTGCAATCAGACTGCTCCTTTTCTGGAACGGCTGGCAACTGCAGGTAAGTGGATCGGGTACAACAACGCCCGGAAGAGTAAATAGTGGCTGAAGACAGGGCGGCACCACTATCGGTTCCTAAACCAGGGCTGCATACGAGAAAGGTTCTGATACGTATCCGGTGGGATCGTATTACGAACTTCTTCCGAATGAGACTATAAGTTCCGAGAAATACTGTTCGCATTTGGATCGTCTCAAGGCAGCTCTTGAAGAGAAACAACATGATTTGGAACACGATATGATCTTTCACCACGAAAGTGCCAGACCTCATAACTCTACAGTGACCCGTCAAAAGCTGCCTCGTTGGTAGCGGGATGTGTCACCCCATACGCCGTTTTCGCCAGAGATTGGCACTTCCCACTTTCATCTGTTCTGGTCCCTCCAGAATTTCCTGAATGACAAACGCTCACTTCCTTGGAGGACTGCAGGCTGAACCTCGAAGAGTCCATCAACCTGAAATCCCTCACATTTTGGAAGAATTAAATTTATAAGCTTCTACAGAAATGGCAATATATTGTCGACAATAACAGTGTATACTGCAGGAAATAAATAGTTTGTTTACAAAACCGATCCATCCAATTCAATTCTATTGGGCATGACCCTGTGTGTGAACTGTGTAAGCAGACAGGCCGGCACCCACTCCGGGGAGGTGTGTTCCCAGGCGTTCTTTGTGGCTGCACTGTAACAAAATGTGGAATAACTTATGAGACAACCCAATATGTGTAAATTACTATTCGTGAAGGCTGATGGGCGTCGGCAAAGCACTAGAGGTCAGGATCTTGAAATTTAACAAGGACAGGGGAACACAGTGAACGAAAGACACCAAAGATGAAAGAACAATGGTGGAGTTGGAGCAAGTGATCACCCGAAAAAAAGAACGAAACTGACCGAACGAGACTGAGGCTGAAACGAAGCGAACCTGATGATAACGGTGACCGTCCATTCCTTAGAAGTCGTTCTTCAGTTCTTCTGTTCAGTCTAGTGAACCGTTCCTTCAGATCCGTTCTTTTACGGAGACTCAACTCTCGTCTCTTATACGAAAAAGACTCATAAGTAATCAAGAACTACATCAGAATTTGGTGGAATTCTTATTCACAGTGCACAGGGCACTGTGGGAGTGGGGTGGGGTGGTCGGGAGTAGGTAGTGGGCAGGAGGATTTAAAAGGTGTTCTGACGACCGCAGAAGATTAAAGACGTGGTCAGCTCGTCCAAGGATCCAGTGGACTGCACATGCGTACTTAACAGCAATACGTGAGTGCAGGCTATAAGCTCCCATCGTTGATGGAGATTATACAGGTTAATTAATGATATTGTGTTACAATCCTCTTGTTGTAGTTGACCGTGTATATGGCGACTTCGTTCATTGTTAAATGCAATGGTGTGGTACTAACTGGTGGAGACGCATTATGAACTGGTAAAATTTATTTCCTTTATCACACTGCACAAACATAAACACGCTATTATTCAAACTATGTGCCACTACTATTAAACATAGAGATAAATCCTTCGCTACGCAACCGCCTTTGGCTCACGCATTCTACACTTTCCACAGCCTCTCAATAACTGCTTCTGCTTGCGACTCTCTGCGCCACTGGGCATTGTCGCCCTCCAAAGAACAACCACTTACAGATACTACACACCAGTACCCTCACAAGGCGGCAGACACAACGCTGCGCTATGCAGCGCTGGCTGGACCAGGCGGAAACGCAGGGTACTACTGGATGCGCGGCTACTGCTTAAACCGGAAGGCCATTTAATTTCTTTCGGCTTCAGATGTGGCTCGCATCCGATGGTATAACGAGCATAGTAGCTCGCAATAGCACCTGGATACCAGCAGAGCCCTCAACTGGACACCTTTGCCGACCACAGCTCAAGAGGACACGACATAGCGCGCAGTGTCCAAGTGGAGCGGGACGGATAAAGACAAATGTAACATCTTAAAGTAAGAAGAGTCACAGCCCAGCGTTTTATTTTGTATTTTATTTCAAGAACGTCGAAAATTTCCAGTTAAAGTTGCAATGTTTTAACCGTGTGTGTTGAGTTAGACAACTTGGTGATGGGAGCATTCACTTTCGAAACGTGTTGTTAGTTTTGCTAAATGTGATTAAAGTGAACGCTGCCAATGATTTCTGATGAAACGTAACAACTACCTCTTATAAAAATGTATTACAATATTAAAAGAAATCTTTGAAACGAAAACGCAGTCATTTGTTTCATGAAATGATTTCACTGAATGTAAGAAATAAAATGAAGAAACATTTGACGTGCTCTAGAATGATCCTCGAAATCATGTACAGCAGTGAGCTGTCAAATGTTTCATTAATCTGTTTTATTTCTTACTGTTAGACAAATCATTTCATAGAAATTTTATCGTACTTTTACAATTTTTTTATTTTAAAACTTTGTTCAGAAAGCGTGAAATACAATAGATTTAAATATCAGTCGCTATTCTATTATTATGACCATATAAATCAAGACAAGCCAGAGAAGTTTCAATTTATGCTGTGATTTGATATTTATTTATTTTTAAACATGAAAGAAAGAATTCCACAGTTAATTCATCAGTGTAACTGTAAACATAACTATGGCTTGAAGAGAGAAACATTCTGACACTTCATTTGCACAGCTAAGAATAACGGGTCGTGAAATATTACTACTTTTGCTAAAATAACAAATTAATTTGTTCTTAGTTATCTCTATTACTTCTCAACAATTAAATATTTTTTTGAAAAACTAGGAACCGGGCTAGTCAGTTTGATAACCACATTTGTCCATTTCCCACTCTTCGTTTGACGATGAATATTCGGACCAAAATTTTCCCTTAAATCACTTATTCAGTTTTTCTTAATTACCCTCATAACTTCGAACAATTAAACGATTCTTTGTTTATATAGTTACTTATTTCTTCCAGAAAGAAACCTCAGGCTGGTTCTTCTCCATTTCTGATTCTTCATCTGGAAATGAAAATTCAGACAAAAATGTATCGTCTTGTTTTCGATTCACTCGAAAGTTCGATCAAAAAGACACACTTTTGCCTCAGAGAAGGACAAATATAACAAGTGGTCGCTAAATACAAGTGGTATCGTGGGCTGGGGAGTACTGTAACACCCCCCTGCTTCCCGGGATTTGCGAAATTACAAGTTGACAATGACCGTGAATTATGAATTTTGACCGGCGTCGGGATAAGGCATCCGAATCCGAAGTAAATAATGATTATTCCGCGGGAAACAGGAGACGTTATAACTTGATCGTTATTGAATGAGTAATTTCATTCCATAACGATCGGTAAATGAAATAATGGAAATAATTTGGAAATAAATTTTGCCAGTGGAAATTTTGCCGATAGAAATGATTCAGTTTTAAAAGCAATTTAAAAAAATCGGTTGCCAGCTCAACTGATGAGCAACAGTACTGTGTCAAAAATAAAGTTTACCTGTTTGTAGCACAGCAGGTGGAACGGAAACTTTACGTAAGTGCTGTGTCAGGCTCAGTAGTCATATAAAACAATGACATAACAATCTAACTAGACTTATTTTGTTCATAATTTGTCAGCTAAGTGCAATGCTGACAACACAGATAATTATCTATTGAGATTTTGAATAATGGACTGTCATTCTGTCTTTAAAATTAGGTACTTTGCACAATTTAATCTACTGATAATGAAATATATAGCCAATAATTGATTAACTATATTTTGACTGATAATAATTCATTCATTGGGGGATTGTCAGCTGGAATAAGCTTTATAGTTTCATGAAATACCCTTGAATTAACTTCAGCTGAATATGCATTGAAATAAATCTTAATAATCAAATTTATTACTTCAGTCTATTACTAAGTTACTACGGTTGGCGTAAGCTTATTAAGTGCAACAATTAACTACGACAACCAATCGTTCAAAACAGTCTGAAATTTACTCTTCACCGTCTACGCAAATAATTTGATAATTAACATATTTTTCTCTTGATAATAGCGTGACACACTCAGTTCAATAAGGTAAGGATCGGAAGGGACCTACATGGTGTTATTGTCGGGTGGAATGTAACTGCAACACTTCGATTATAAAGTGCTTGTTATTAATTGTTCAACTTCAGAGAAAAGCACAGTCACTGGCAAGCCTTCCACAATTTTATCCTACGGAAATTACGTAGATCTTACTTCCCTCGTCGTCGGTGGATCGACGGAAGTCCATGGCAGCGACACAATGTGGCAGCGGGCTTTTACTGTTGCGACTTGGGCCCACAGTGCGTTTCACATTTAAGTCCTCGTTTCTTCAGAACTGTGCCCATTACTCCATAATAACTCGCCCGGCCATGCTTCCAGATATGCCGACCATTAGTTTCCCGTCGTACTTAGATCCAGACACTAGCCGTTAGATGTAACGCAGGTAGGACTAGCAACACTCGACTGTACGTGTTACTCCGAGCACGGCGTCACTGCGCTGGCGCGCTCCCGCGCACAGAGGCGCGACAACGCAATCTCTCTGACGTCAACGTTAACTAAATATGCCCTGACTTGACAGTGTTAAATACTACATAATTTAAACATAGTATTTACAATACATATTTAGACTAGACAATACATTGCATACAGTTTCATGTGTTCAGTAAGCGAAAAAATTCATAGCTAGGACTGCGTTGTAGCGTCACAGTACGACAAACTAATTCTGTTGTTTCAAACCACACACGTACATACGAGCTGTGTGACGCATTGCGTTGTACATCTGGTAAATGCCATCGAGCCGATGAAAAATGAACGTCGTGGAAGGGTGTACATGGTCGCCAAGGAGAGATTCATAGTTTTCTTAATCCATTGTGCATTGCAGAATGACACTGGACTCGCATTCGGGAGGACGACGGTTCAATCCCGCGTCCGGCCATCCTGATTCAGGTTTTCCGTGATTTCTCTACATCGCTCCAGGTAAATGCCGGGATGGTTGCTTTGAAAAGGGCACGGCCGACTTCCTTCCCCGTCCTTCCCTAATCCGATGAGACCGATGACCTCGCTGTTTGGTCTCTTCCCCCAAACAACTCAACTCCTTGCAGAATGAAGAGATCACCCAGGAAACACCCTCCAACTTGGATCATTCCAACGATTGTCGCACGGTGTTTGTTTTCGCACAGTTCATGCCGTACATTCCAACGGCCATGTGTCCGATGAAGCATAAAACGTGATTCATCTGAAGAGGCCCCCAGTCACCAGTCAGTGGACGTCCAATTGCCGATGGCATGCAAATTCCAGCCTTCGTCATTGATGAACAGCAGTTAGCATGGGCGCATGAGTTGGGCACCTGCTGTGGAGGCACGTATGCAGCAATGTTAGCTGAACGATCGTTGAGGAGACAATTTTGGTAGCACTGTGGTTCATTTGGGCGGTCAGTTGCACGTCTATTCTCCTGTACACTGTTCCGCAACCGTCTTCAACCGTGTCATCTATGGCCCGTGGTGCACAGAAGTTGCCTCGGAGATCGATAGTGTCTTTTTTCCATGTACAGTTTACTTTAACTGTGGCGGCAGGCAAACGGTATATGAACTTAGCCGTTTCGGAAATGCTTCTACCCCTGGCCCGCAAACCAATGATGGTGCCGTTTCCAACGTCAGGTACATCTACATCTACATGGATACTCTGCAATCACATTTAAGTGCACAGAGGGTTCATAGAACCACCTTCACAATTTTCTGTTATTCCAATCTCGCACAGCGCGCGAAAGAATGAACACCAATATCTTTCCGTACGAGATCTGATTTCCGTTATTTTATCGTGGTGATCGTTTCTCCCTATGTAGGTCGGTGTCGACAAAATATTTTCGCATTCGGAGGAGAAAGTTGGTGATGGGAATTTCGTGAGAAGATCCCGTCGCAACGAAAAACGCCTTTCTTTTCATGATGTCCAGTCCAAATCCTGTATCATTTCTGTGACACTCTCCCCCATTTTTCGCGAGAATACAAAACGTGCTGCCTTCTTTGAACGTTCTGTATGTACTCCGTCAGTCCTATCTGGTAAGGATCCCACACCGTGCAGCAGTAGTCTAAAAGAGGACGGACAAGCGTAGTGTACGCAGTCTCCTTAGTAGGTTTGTTACATTTTCTAAGTGTCCTGCCAATAAAACACAGTCTTTGGTTAGCCTTCCCCACAACATTTTCTATGTGTTTCTTCCAATTTAAGTTGTACGTAATTGTAATACCTAGGTATTTAGTTCAATTTACAGCTTTTAGATTAGACTGATTTATCGTGCAACCGAAGTTTGAGTTCCTTTTAGCACTCATGTGGATGACCTAACACCTTCCGTTATTTATGGTCAACTGCCACTTTTCGCACCATTCAGATATTTTTTTTCTAAATCGTTTTGCAGTTTGTTTTCATCTTCTGATGACTTTATTAGTCGATAAACGACAGCGTCATCTGCAAACAACCGAAGACGACTGCTCAGATTGTCAACCAAATCGTTTATATAGATAAGGAACAGCAAAGGGCCTATAACACTACCTTGTGGAACGCCAGAAATCAGTTCTGTTTTGCTTGATGACTTTCCATCAGTTACTACGAACTGTGACCTCTCTGACAGGAAATCAAGAATCCAGTCACATAACTGAGACGATATTCCATAATCACGCAATTTCGCTAAGAGCTGCTTGTGTGGTATGGTGTCAAAAGCCTTTCGGAAATCCAGGAATACGGAATCGATCTGAAATCCCTTGTCTATAGCACTCAGCACTTCATGTGAATAAAGAGCTAGTTGTGTCTCACAGGAATGCTGTTTTCTAAACCCATGTTGACTGTGTGTCAATAGACCGTTTTCTTAGAGGTAATTCATAATGCTCGAACAGAATATATGTTAGGCCGTCCGAGGTGGCCGAGCTGTTTTAGGCGCTACAGTCTGTAACTGCGCGACCGCTACGGTCGCAGGTTCGAATCCTGCCTTGGGCATTGATGTGTGTGGTGTCCTTAGGTTATTTAGGTTTAAGTAGTTCTAAGTCCCATAGTGCTCTGAGCCATTTGAACCATTTGAAAAATATATGTTCCAAAATCCTGCTGCATATCGACGTTAACGATATGGGCCTGTAATTTAGTGGATTACTCCTACTACCGTTCTTGAATATTGGTGTGACCTGTGCGACTTTCCAGTCTTTGGGGACGGATCTTTCGTCGAGCGAACGGTTGAATATGATTAAGTATGGAGCTAAGGCATCAGCATACCAGAAGACTTGCTTTTATTACGCGATTTAAGGGGGGTAGGACGTCAAACGGGCCGACTTGGAGCAGGAGAGGCACCACAGGACATTTTATTTTCTACTATCTATACTTTTACAAATAAATTCATAAAACTTTGACAGCATGACCAGGAAGGATTCAGGATTCACACTCATAGCAGTGGAAGTGCAAAAACATAACAAAATAAATTTTTTTAGATATGAAATTTCATCATTTTTTTCACTTACTGTTGGCTGTATTTGTTGCTATAGGTATACTTTTCTTCACAAGTAAGAGAGATTCTTTGATGAATTTTGCACAGCATACAAACCATACTTACAGGTGTATGAAACTCTAGAATTTTCGAAATCTATTAAAACTGTGGTAGAAATTGAGATAATTAACTACAAAATTTGATTTTTTCTTAACATAAAGTTTAAAATGTAACAGCTCATTGATTTTTTCATAAATTAAATAGATTCTAGAGTTTCAGACACCTGGAAGTATGGTTTGTATGCTGTGCAAAATCCATCGAACAGTATCTCTTACTTATGAAAAGTGTACCTATAGCAACAAACGCAGCCAATAGTAAGTGAAAAAATGATGAAATTTCACATGTAAAAAAATTATTTTGTTATGTTTTTGAACTTCCGCTGCTACGAGTGTGAATCCTTCCTGGTAATGCTGACAAGGTTTTATGAATTTACTCTTAAAAGTATGTTGTTGTTGTGGTCTTCAGTCGTGAGACTGGTTTGATGCAGCTCTCCATGCTACTCTATCCTGTGCAAGCTTCTTCATCTTCCAGTACCTACTGCAACCTACATCCTTCTGAATCTGCTTAATGTATTCATCTCTTGGTCTCCCTCTACAATTTTTACCCTCCACGGTGCCCTCCAATACTAAATTGGTGATCCCTTGATGCCTCAGAACATGTCCTACCAACCGATCCCTTCTTCTAGTCAAGTTGTGCCACAAATTTCTCTTCTCTCTAATTCTTTTCAATACCTCCTCATTAGTTATGTGATCTACCCATCTAATCTTCAGCATTCTCCTGTAGCACCACATTTCGAAAACTTCTATTCTCTTCTAAACTATTTATCATCCATGTTTCACTTCCATACATGGCCACACTCCATACAAATACCTTCAGAAATGACTTCCTGACAGTTAAATCTATACTCGATGTTAACAAATTTCTCTTCTTCAGAAACGCTTTCCTTGCCATTGCCAGTCTACATTTTATATCCTCTCTACTTCGACCATCATCAGTTATTTTGCTCCCCAAATAGCAAAACTCCTTTACTGCTTTAAGTGTCTCATTTCCTAATCTAATTCCCTCAGCATCACCCGACTTAATTCGACTATATTCCATTACCCTCGTTTTGCTTTTGTTGATGTTCATCTTATATCCTCCTTTCAAGACACTGTCCATTCCATTCAACTGCTCTTCCAAGTCCTTTGCTGTCTCTGTCTCTTAAAAGTATAGACAGTGGAAATTAAAATGTCCTGTGGTGCCTCTCCTGCTCCAAGTTGGCCCGTTTGACGTCCTACGTCCCTTAAGTTGCGTCACTAGTCCGAGGATATTTACTTTTACGTTACTCATGTTAGCAGCTGTTCTCGATTCGAATTCTGGAATATTTACTTTGCCTTCTTTTGTGAAGCCATTTCGGAAGGCTGTGTTTAGTAACTCTGCTTTGGCAGCACTGTCTCCTATAGTATCTCCATTGCTATCACGCAGAGAAGGCATTGATTGTAAATCGCTCTACATCCGCATTACGACAATTACTGCATTGGTCTCTGCGTCTTCCCGACATGCTTTATATACCCTCCACTGTTATAACTGGCACCTGTCGCCTATGATTGGTTATTGCAAATTGACGTCGAACATTGGCGGTGCTCACATTAATGCGAGTGGACCATCTTTATATATATATATATATATATATATGTATATATATATATATGGTTTAGATTCACAAATCAGCCGGGCAGATGGCGCTGCAGTCGGTATCTAGGTTATTTATCTATACTGCAACTAAACGGCTGGATCGACTTGAATGAATTTTTGTGTATGCATTCAAGTGGGGGCCTGGAAAATTTACATTCTTAAATCAGAACGGTAGGTGGCGTAGCATTTTTGTGTGCAATATTGAGCGTATTATATTCAGATATGTTACGTACAAAGGATTTCGTTTATTTTTCGACATTTTAGTTCGAGTGTATTATATTACGTGTGTTTTGTTATTTTGACATTGCAATTTTTTTGTACGGTGTCTTTTGATTCTTCAGGTGTCGCATTTCAGTGAATATTAAGTGTATTATATTCACATGTAAGTTACGTACATAAAACAATGCCATGTCTTCGTGGACAAGGAAGAAATATTGATCGACAAACTCGGAATTCACAATTAGGATCCAAGATGCCGTTGAACATTCACACAAATCCAGATGCAGTGAGCGACATAAAAAACATTCCGGTATAGCGAAAGTTTTGCAAAAATGCAAAATTATTATCTGGGATGAATGCACTATGGCCCACAAGCATTCACTTGAAGCTCTTGAGATAGAATGATGAAATATATAAATAATAACACCAGGCTTTTCGGTGGTGCCTAACTGCTGCTGTCCGGTGATTTTTAGACAGACATTGCCGGCCATTCCACGCGCTACATATGCGGATGAAATTTACGCATGTATAAAACAATCTTATCTATGGCGAAATGTCAATACATTACGTCTAAACACAAATATACGTGTTCAACAGCAAAACGATCCATTGGTACTATCATTCTCCGAGCAATTGCTCAACATTGGAAATGGAACAATACCATTGCATGGAGATACACAATGCATAAAATTGCCAGACAATTTCTGCAACACGGTAAATACGAAAGATGCTTTGATTGAAAGCATATTTCCAGATTTACAGGCTAATTATATTAATCATGCGTGTCTTCGAAACGAGCTACCTTAGCTGCAAAAAATAAAGATGTTGACGATATTAACTTGAAAATACAACAGTAATTGCCCTCAATGAGATACTGTTCAAATCGATCGACACTGTTACCGATCCTGACGAAGCAGTCAACTATCCTGTTGAATTTTTTAATTCGCTGGATTTACCAGGAATGCCACCAAATAAGTCGCGATTAAAAATTGGCTAACCTATCATTTTGCTTCGGAGTTTAAATGCACTCAAGCTATGCAATGGTACAAGATTTATCATTAGAAAATTATGGGAAATGTTCTTGAAGCTACAATTTTGAACGGCAAATTTGAAGGTGAAGTTGTTCACCTGCCACGAATCCCAATGATCCCTTCAGACTCACCCATTCCGTTCAGACGTCTGCAATTTCCAATTCGCTTGTCATTTATCGTGACCATTTATAAGTCACAAGGTCAAACAATGTCGATTTGTTGGTTGGATCTAGAAAATCTGGTCCTTTCACATGGCCAATTATGTGTGGCGTGTTCTCGCGTTGGAAAACCGTCAAGTTTATTCATTTATACTCCTTAGGAATTGACTAAAAATATTGTTCATCAACTCGCATTAAGATAAAATTAAACATTATTGATTATAACGAATTGTTTTTAGAAAAACTGATGTTATTTCAAAATAAAGAATAATGAAATTATTATATTATTTGTCTTTCATTTCATACTTTGTTTAATGTCCTAATCGCTTGAAATATCATGCAGGACAACGTCTGTTTGGTCCGCTAGTGTATTTATAATTTTAAGTTGAATGTAAGAATCCCGATATCCGTTTGAAACATTTTTTTCCGGTGAAATTAGTTGCCTGAATGAGCGCTGAAGGTTATCGGGAAATCTAAAATGATCGGTAGTTGCGGTATGCCTGGAAACCACCAAGCCGGCTTTGCATAAATGCGCATTGCTGAGATGGCTACAGAACAACCGAACCTCAGTGAGTAACCACACCAGGACGGGGAGACGCTTCCTTTGCGGCGCACCGCGGCGGCCGAATACTCGCTGAGCTTCCGCTTTGCCACGGGCGACAGCAGCAGCGGAAGCGGCAGTGTTGGTGGGGGGAGGCGCTTCCAGCCACGGCTCAGCCCAGCTGACGGGCCATCCGGCGGCGTCCTCAACATCCCCTCCTCCTCCCTCCCACACCGCCCCCGCTACAACTTCCTGCTGTCCGCCGCCGCCCACGCGCCACGGCCATCGCCTCGCTCGTGCACGCGCGCGCCTGCACTTCCTTCCGCAACCTGCCTCACCTCTGGAACACCCGCTGCGATCACTTCAGAGCGTTAAATCATTCGTGACGATTGTACCCATTACTGTTAAATGTGGCCGTCTTCTGTTATTTTGTCTAAAACTGACACGGTGAGATCGTGGCTGTGTACAATTAACGTAGATTAATGCTTACAAAGAAGAAGACAGGAATCAGCCACTATTAATACTGCTGTTTATTTAGGTAAACAGCACCGTTACCGGTTTCGAACTGGCAAGTTCATCATCAGACGGCTGTTCACATGATTTTCAAGGTACGCTTTACATTATTGTCCGTTTCCGATTTTTATTCTTCCACTGTGGCGAAGTATTTTCGGTGTGTTGTTGCCCTACGGTAGAAAACAGTGTTAGAACCGCCCTATGTGAAAATAACTAACCTTCAAACGATGAAATACAGAGTAAATAAATATGTGAGGTTAAGCGGTTATGGTACTTACGTCGAAAATTCCGTGCGATTTTGTTGCGAAGTTGCAGGATTGTATTTTCGGGAAAATTCCAAAATATATCCAGCACTTGTGTAATTTGTACATCACCATATTGTGCAAAGCACCACACACACACACACACACACACACACACACACACACACACATCAAAAAGAATTTGCCACATGTGAAGTTATCACAAAGATGGTAGATTAACAAATACAACAGTGTCAGAGACGTTCTCTCTGAGACAATATACAGATTGCTTTGATTTCACAGTATGACTCTTTTTAAAGAGTAACATAACGTAATGAAACTAAACACACAAAGATAAACCTTACATTATGAGCATATAATATTACAGATGAAGTTGACAGATGTGGTAACCACCTTGTGTGAATGCTACTTATATGGTATTATGTAAATACTGACTGTACTATTTAATATAAATACTTGTAATGCTACCTTGAGTCCCTGGAGGAGGAAAAAAAAAGTAGTTTGCTGCTACTATACTTGATCCAAAATTTCAGTGTACCATAGATGTCAATATAATTGTTACTGTCATATTATTCATTTTATCTCCCCTCTATGTTGCTCCATGTATATAGCGCAGTATTGAACTTCTGATGATGAACTTGGCAGTTCAAAACCGGTAACGGCGCTATTTACCTAAATAAATAGCAGTATTAATAGTGGCTGGTTGCTGTCTTCTTCTTTTTAAGAATTAACCTACATTAATTGACTGTCTTCTGCTTCTACATCTGCCCTCGTACATGTCGCAACGTACTAAGATGTTGTGCGTCGTCCCACACAAACTCTTGGTTCTCTGTAGCTTCTCGGTGATCTGTAACTCTTATGTCGGGGCTATCACCACCGCACTTCTTGTACTGAAGTGCTCTGACATCTGTCGGGTAGCGATATAACTACAAGGAAACGCTTACCGCTATTGTTTTGTTTCATGTTTTTAGTTGTCCCTGAAGGCGGTGTTCGGTACTACAGCAACAAAAATGGAGAATTTTGGTGATAATACAAAACAATAATGGAGGTGTCGGATCGAAGTGTTAGTGATACGAGAGATTTGAGCGATGGCAACAGTAATTAAAATTCACAAAACAGTGGCACTGAAGGAGAAAGTACAGTAACTGATAGAGATGAACATGCAGAATCTAAAAGTAGTTGACATTGACGACCAGCCTGCTACTGACGAATGGCGAAATTATCCAAACCAACCAAATTTCGCAAAATTCAGTTTCACTGTTGCCCACTACTGGCCATTAAAATTGCTACACCATGAAGATGACGTGCTACAGACGCAAAATTTAACCGACAGGAAGAAGATGCTGTGATATGCAAATGATTAGCTTTTCAGAGCATTCACACAACGTTGGCGCCGGTGGCGGCACCTACAACGTGCTGACATGAGGAAAGTTCCCAACCGATTTCTATACACAAACAGCAGTTGACCGGCATTGCCTGGTGAAACGTTGTTGTGATGCCTCGAGTAAGGAGAAGAAATGCGTAACATCACGTTTCCGACTTTGATAAATGTCGGATTGTAGCCTATCGCGATTGCGGTTTATCGTATCGCGACATTGCTGCTCGCGTTGGTCGAGATCCAATGACTGTTAGCAGAATATGGAATCGGTGGGTTCAGGAGAGCAATACGGAACGCCGTGCTGGATGGCAACGGCCTCGTATCACTAGCAGTCGAGATGATAGGTATCTTATCCGCATGACTGTAACGGATCGTGCAACCACGTCTCGATCCCTGAATCAACAGATGGGGACGTTTGCAAGACAACAACCACCTGCACGAACAGTTCGACGACGTTTGCAAGACAACAACCACCTGCACGAACAGTTCGACGTTTGCGGCAGCATGGACTATCAGTTCGGAGACCATGGCTGCAGTTACCCTTGACGCTGCATCACAGACAGGAACGCCTGCGATGGTGTACTCAACGACAAACCTCGGTGCACGAATGGAAAAAGTCATATTTTCGGATGAACACAGGTTCTGTTTACAGCATCATGATGGTCACATCCATGTTTGGCGACATCGCGGTGAACGCAAATTGGAAGCGTGTATTCGTCATCACCATACTGGCGTATCACTCGGCGTGATGGTATGGGGTGCCATTGGTTACACGTCTCGGTCACCTCTTGTTCGCATTTACAGCACTTCGAACAGTGGACGTTACATTTCAGATGTGTTACGACCCGTGGCACTACCCTTCATTCGATCCCTGGGAAAACCTATATTTCAGCAGGATAATGCACGACAGCATGTTGCAGGTCCTGTACGGGTCTTTCTGGATACAGAAAATGTTTGACTGCTACCCTGGCCAGCACATTCTCCAGATCTCTCACCAACTGGAAATGTCTGGTTAATGGTGGCCGAGCAACTTGCTCGTCACAATACGCCAGTCACTACTCTTGTGAACTGTGGTATCGTGTTGAAGCTGCGTGGGCAGCTGTACCTGTACTTGCCATCCAAGCTCTGTTTGACTGAATGCCCAGGCGTATCAAGGCCGTTATTACTGCCAGAGGTGGTTGTTGTGGGTACTGATTTCTCAGGATCTATGCACCCAAATTGCATGAAAATGTAATCACATGCCAGTTCTAGTATAAAATATTTGTCCAATGATAACCCCTTTATCATCTGTATTTGTTATTGGTGTATCAATTTTAATGGCAGGTAGTGTAAATGCTTTCAAACCCCTTCTTCAGTGTTCTAATGAGGTACTGTTTTTTTCTGTTATTTCTTACGCATAAGGTTTTAACACAATGTGTTAAGAACCCTCCCATGAACGCCACGTACAGTGACGAGCGCGTGGGCGGCGCAAGACCGGGAACAAAGTATGAGTCCAGAACTAAGTAATGAATATGAAATCAGGTGACAGATTCGGGACCTTTTGACGAGGAACAAACCACTGCTCCATCCATGATTTGCATATCGGTTTTATTTCGAAGTAGCTAAGGATTTAACCGTGAGTTAAAGCAGCTAAATAATTACAGAAACGAAAGAGAGCTCGTAATTATAATTCCCTACACACGGAAGAAACTAATTCTATAAACAGATCTCAGCTGCCGTCATTTTGAAAGGAAATAGTAAATTGTTCAAAATGGCAGCGGCCGTTAGAAAGATTTTGCACCAGGTTAGGAAACTTTTGGGACAGAAACGAAGCGGCCAGATCTATGGCTCAGTTGCCGAAAGCTAGTCGTTTAACCACTCAGCAAGCTGGCACCGGAACTACTTTTTTCAGCCGTAGACACACTAGGGTGAGTCTAACCTGGTAACAAAACCCCTGAATATCGCCACCCAGGCCGATTCTGCAACGTCGTCTTGGAAGGTGCGCTAGTTTCCGTCTCGCTCGTGACCGCCTATTGTTCATAGACACGCTCCGTCATGCGAAGATAAAGCTAAATGGCTCGTGACTTCGGGCACAGTCTAATAATTATGCTCTGATTCGATCGCCGTTTCGGTCGTTCGACGATCGCGAAAATTTCACAATGTTACGGGAGAGCAGCAGTGCCGACCATGCGCTAAGGTTCATCGAATTCTATAACTCCCCTTCTGTTGCCGAAATTAGTCCTCATGGTTCAGTATTCTCACACCGAACTATTGTCATTTCAAGTCGTGTACCGTTGCTGCAGGTGAATGCTCTCTCTATATGGCATTCCGGGAACGTGTCTATGTCAGTGGAGGCTGCCCTCGGCTGAGAGTAAGTTGTTCTGTGCTAATTTCAGAATATATATCTTTGTGCTAATATCTAAATCTTTAATTTGGTTTCCGATTTCTACCACCTTCTATCCGTTCAAATCAGCGGCTCCCTGGAAGTAGGGTCGTAATCTATGCCTTCCGAAGTTCTGATACTAGGTAGAATATTAAGAGGAGATAGCGATGGCTTGTCAATATTTATTTTACCTGGTAACTGGGGAAAGCTCTTTCTATTCAGGCCGCCTGGGAAACGAAAGCTGTGCCAGTCAGTTCAGCTGTGGTAGCACAAATTTATGAATGAGATAACAAAAAATACTAATGAGTAAGCTAAGGTTCAATTAAAAAGAAAATAAAAAATCTGAAGCAGAGATCGACCTGGAAAGATTGGAAAGACGTTACTTTAGATGAAATAAAAGCGTTCTTAGACGAAACTCTGAATACCGCTATGAATCCCAAGCCGGACATTCAGAATTACTTAACAGAAGACTGGACATAAAAGTGTTCATCTTGTTGTTGTTGTTGTTGTTGTTATCTTCAGTCCTGAGACTGGTTTGATGCAGCTCTCCATCCTACTCTATCCTGTGCAAGCTTCTTCATCTCCCAGTACCTACTGCAACCTACATTCTTCTGAATCTGCTTAGTGTATTCATCTCTTGGTCTCCCTCTACGATTTTTACCCTCCACTCTGTCCTCCAGTACTAAATTGGTAATCCCTTGATACCTCATAACGTGTCCTACCAATCGATCCCTTTTTCTAGTAAAGTTGTGCCACAAACTCCTCCCCAATTCTATTCAATACCTCCTCATTAGTTACGTGATTCACCCATCTAATCTTCAGCATTCTTCTGTAGCACCACATTTCGAAAGCTTCTATTCTATTCTTGTCTAAACTATTTATCGTCCCACGTTTCACTTCCATACATGGCTACACTCCATACTAATACTTTCAGGAAAAACTTCCTGACAAATCTATCCTCGATGTTAACAAACTTCTCTTCTTCAGAAACGCTTTCCTTGCCATTTCCAGTCTACATTTTATATCCGGTGTTCATGTTATAAAGATTATGTGTTTATCTTATAAAGACATATTCAGTCGAGAAAGATTTTTCAAAAAGATTTTGGGTATTTCATGCTGGACCAATTGCAAGACGACGTCCAGATGGATCTTTCACAAGGGGGTGTATAATGGAAAGCATAGTGTAGTAACTTGACAACAAGTTCAGAAAATTTTACGTTCCAGGAAGGCATGTAAGCACTGATGTAAGCACTGATGAGAGCACTATTGGGTTCAAGGGGCGTCTGATTTTTAAATCTTACAATTCGGACAAGCCGAGAAAGTAGGGCATGAGGGTTTATGTTTTGGCTGATAGTCAAACACCATAAGTCGCGAGATCCGAACCACACTTTGGAGTGACTACCAGCCAGGCATAGCTAAGGCCAGTAACCGCGTTTACAACTAGGATAGTTATGAGCTTGTGTGACAAACTGTTACATCGTACTTTTGATACAACCACAGAAGGATATCTTACTCGTCAGCATTCTCAACTATTTACAATGCACCGAGGGAAACAGTATGAGAGGAGAATGATAACATGAAACACTGATAATGATTAGTGCCAAGAACACACACTTTTATTGACAAATACTTAACTTTTTACAAACCGGTTCAGGCAGCAGATTCTGAATTTCAAAAACTACTCCAGAAACTGAGGCTGGGTAGTAAACAGCAAGTGGAGGGCCGTCTTCCCGGCAGTCGAGCTGGATTAAAACTGCCCGCTCCGCTGTGGCGCCAGCGGCGTATCACATCTCTGGTGGCACCATCGCTGCGAATTCTTGGTGCGGCAATAGCTGAGCTATACGCCGTCTCTGGAGTGGGTTGTCCACATATACACGCCTGTGGTGCTGCCAGATGCCTGCTCTGCTTACCACCTTCTGGTGACAAACAGACCCGAACTATTTGAAACAGTTAACGCAGAACAGGGAATAAGCGATCATAAAGCGGTTACTCCATCGATGATTTTAGCCGTACATAGAAATATTAAAAAAAGGTAGGAAGATTTTTTCTGTTTAGCAAAAGTGACAAAAAGCAGATTACAGAGTACCTGACGGCTCAACACAAAAGTTTTGTCTCAAGTACAGATAGTGTTGACGATCAGTGGACAAAGTTCAGAACTGTCGTACAATATGCATTAGATGAGTATGTGCCAAGCAAGATCTTAAGAGATGGAAAAGAACCACCGTGGTACAACAACCGAGTTAGAAAACTGCTGCGGAAGCAAAGGGAGCTTCACAGCAAACATAAATATAGCCAAAGCCTTGCAGACAAACAAAAATTACGCGAAGCGAAATGTAGTGTGAGGAGGGCTATGGGAGAGGCGTTCAATGAATTTGAAAGTAAAGTTCTATGTACTGATTTTGCAGGAAATCCTAAGAAATTTTGGTCTTATGTCAAAGCGGTAGGTGGGTCAAAACAAAATGTCCAGACACTCTGCGACCAAAATAGTACTAAAACAGATGATGACAGATTAAAGGCCGAAATACTAAATGTCATTTCCAAAGCTGTTTCACAGAGGAAGACTGCACTGTAGTTCCTTCTCTAGATTGTCGCAAAGATGACAAAATGGTAGATATCGAAATAGACGACAGAGGGATAGAGAAACAATTAAAATCACTCAAAAGAGGAAAGGCCACTGGACCTGATGGGATACCAGTTCGATTTTACACAGAGTACGCGAAGGAACTTGCCCCCCTTCTTGCGGCGGTGTACCGTAGGTCTCTAGAAGAGCATAACGTTCAAAAGGATTGGAAAACGGCACAGGTCATCCCCGTTTTCAAGAAGGGACGTCGAATAGATGTGCAGAACTATAGATCTATATCTCTAACATCGATCAGTTGTAGAATTTTGAAACACGTATTATGTTAAAGTATAATGACTTTTCTGGAGACTAGAAATCTACTCTGTAGGAACCACCATGGGTTTCGAAAAAGACGATCGTGTGAAACCCAGCTCGCGCTATTCGTCCACGAGACTCAGAGGACCATAGACACGGGTTCCCAGGTAGATGCCGTTTTTTTTTTTTACTTCCGCAAGGTGTTCGATATAGTTCCCCACAGTCGTTTAATGAACAAAGTAAGAGCATATGGACTATCGAGCCAATTGTGTTAATGGATTGAAGAGTTCCTAGATAACAGAACGCAGCATGTCATTCTCAGTGCAGACAAGTCTTCCGAAGTAACCGAAGTAAGAGTGATTTCAGGTGTGCCGAAGGGGAGTGTCGTAGGACCGTTGCTATTCACTATATATATATATATATATATATATATATATATATATATATATATATATATATATATATATATAACCTTGTGGATATCATCGGAAGTTCACTGAGGCTTTTTGCGGATGATGCTGTGGTATATCGAGAGGTTGTAACAATGGAAAATTGTACTGAAATGCAGGAGGATCCGCAACGAATTGACGCATGGTGCAGGGAATAGCAATTCAATCTGAATGTAGACAAGTGTAATGTCCTGCGAATACATAGAAAGAAAGATACCTTATCATTTAGCTACAATATAGCAGGTTAACAACTGGAAGCAGTTAATTCCATAAATTATCTAGGGGTACGCATTAGGAGTGATTTAAAATGGAATGATCATATGAACTTGATCGACGGTAAAGCAGATGCCAGAATGAGATTCATTGGAAGAATCCTAAGGAAATGCAATTCGAAAACAAAAGAAGTAGGTTACAGCATACAATGTTCGCGCACTGCTTGAATACTGCTCACCAGTGTGGGATCTGTACCAGATAGGGTTGATAGAAGAGATAGAGAGGATCCAAGGAAGAGCAGCGCACTTAGTTACAGGATCATTTAGTAATCGCGAAAGCTTTACGGAGATGATAGATAAACTCCAGTGGAAGACTCTGCAGGAGAGACGCTCAGTAGCTCGGTTTGGGCTTATGTTGAAGGTTCGAGAACGTACCTTCACCAAGGAGTCAAACAGTATATTGCTCCTTCCTACGAATATCTCGCGAAGAGACCATGAGGATAAAATCAGAGAAATTAGAGCCCACACAGAAGCATGCCGACAATCCTTCCCTCCACGAACAATACGAGACTGGAGTAGAAGGGAGAACCGATAGAGGTACTCAAGGTACCCTCCGCCACACAATGTCAGGTGGCTTGCGGAGTATGGATGTAGATGTAGATGTAGCTGTAGACATCACTGTTACCAGTCTATGTGGACAGATTCTTCACTTGGTATGATACCACTATGAAGCTGCTGGACGTAGACTGTAACGTAGTTGCCGGCCGTAGTGGCCGAGCGGTTCTAGGCGCTTCAGTCTGGAACCCTGCGACCGCTACGGTGGCAGGTTCGAATCCTTCCTCGGGCATGGATGTGTGTGATGTCTTTAGGTTAGTTAGGTTTAAGTAGGTCTAAGTTCTATGGGACTGATGACCACAGGTGTTAAGTCCCATAGTGCTCAGAGCCATTTGAACCATTTTTGAACTAACAACTGTATACAACAGACGTGCATTCAATTGGTCAGTTTCGATCAGGCAGCATTAAGTAGTGGACCTGCAGCCGTAGTGTATCAACGGTGCTGTGTCACGAATCACAATGGAGCATCATCACTAAAGCATGTGTACTCTACATTCTTTGGAAAGTGTGTGCGAAGCTTGTACAGCAAGCACGCACAAAAACAACTGCACGTGTACGCCTACCACGAATTGACTGAAACACAAACCGGGTGACGATACTTGGTGTCATCAATACGAACCTGCCACAAAACGACAAAGTTAAGAAATTCACATGAAGGGTCGACGCTTTGATGACATAACCGACATTTAAGCCAGTGCGAAACATGAGTTGAATAACATCCCAAAGATCGAGTTTTCTGACAGTTTCACATGTATGAACATTATATGAATGTTCGGTGCGTTGTACCGAAGTGGAGGGAGACTATCTAGAACGCCGGAAGAATTAAAACTGTCATAACTTTCATCTATTTTTTTGTTAATCCACCCGAAACTTTTTTGATTGACGGGGTCACAGGGTACACTGCCTGCCAAAATAAAAAGTAAAGCACACAGAACGGGAGGAGGAACGAAGTGGAACTTCCCGGGCTGAGCGGGCATGTGATGCTATCGTAGTGATTAAATAAATGGAGTTAAATTTACAAAGTACTTGGCAATATGAGCCCTCTGCCCTGACTGCGTGTGCTGATAAGGTCGTCATAAACGTCGCTGAATTGTCTACTGAGGCAGTACTTGTAACTGCTCCTTGATATTCTGGATACTGTAGCTGGGACGGAGCTGAAGTCCGAGTTCGTCTTGCACATGCTGTTGCTGTCGCTGTGACAAATCTACGGACCTTCTATGGCAGTACCCCAACAACACGCAGGCAGTTCATAGGCACAAGTGTCAGGATGTGGGCGACCACAGTACTACTGAGCATTGGCACCACGATACTGTTGGAAGAGAGCTCACACACGAGGACAGAGGATTTCATTGATGACGTACCGCTGAGTTGTCAGAGTCCCTTTGACCACTTACAGCCGTGACTTGAAGTCGTATCCAATGTATCCCCACACGATGACACCAGGAGTAACAACACTGTGCCTCACCAAAACATTGGAAGAATGAAACTCATTCCCAGATCGCAGGGTGTACCCTGACGATGGTCTCAAGGTTAGTGCAGAACTGCAGTTCATAGCTGAACACAGTCGACGCTATACATCAGCAGTCCTAGCTTCGAAGTCATGGCAACACTCCGAAACTCAGCTGTGTTTGTTGTGGTGCTAATGGCAGCCCACGCATGCTACCGTACTTGTCTATTGCAGGTGCTGTTAGTCTGACCAGTGGTGTCGAATGGCGCCCAGTGTTGCGGGGAGTGAATAACTTATTCTCGAGCGGCAGAAGCGGGCGTGAAGGGGTTACGAGGTGCTTGATGCACAGGACGGCGAACCTCCGTTGTGATGGTTAGACGTGGTCGATCGGAAATTTGTCGGCAAGTATCAAATGGTTCAAATGGCTCTGAGCACTATGGGACTTAACGTCTGAGGTCATCAGTCCCCTAGAACTTAGAACTTCTGGAAACGGAACTAACCTAAGGACATCACACACAACCATGCCCGAGGCAGGATTCGAATCTGCCACCATAGTGGTCGCGCGGTTCCAGACTGTAGCGCCTAGAACCGCTCGGCCACTCCGGCCGGCTGTCGACAAGTATCCCTGATCTTATGTTCCCACGCGGTCCAACAGCGGGCGACTGTTGCATCCGAATGGCCTTCAAATTTCGACGTCACACGATTCGATTAGCTGGCCAAATGGGGAGCCACAATGAGTCCGATGTTAATAACAGGGACTCAAGCGAATAAGCGGCATCTACAATTTGCTCACAGTGAACTCTAAACGTCTGACGCTGATCACGCCCTTTATATACGGTACCAGGCCTGTAACGAGACTAAGGACGTACAACACTAATGCACTTGTGTGGTCGTGCTACCTGTCGCAGAGATTTGCAACTCCAATCATTTATCTTCCCACCGATGGGGTGTACGTGTATAAAGTTACATTGACTTCCCGCCATGTATTCTGTTCACTTCACTTTTTTTTGTCAGCCAGTACGTCAGTTAGACAGCATTAAATCCTATCGGAAAAAACAACGTAAGTTACAACAGTTGAAGGGAAAAACTATGTTATCAAATTAACGTAGAAACAAGAGATCTGTTGTTGTGGTTTGGATTATCAATCTGTATTGATGAGAATATTATGGTTCTTCATAAAAAAATGGACATGTAATGCTGAGAGAGTATTAACTATTTATAGATACATTTTTAAAACAGTCAGTGAAATGAGCGAGTGAGCATGGTTAGCTTGATGACACGTGCCTTTTGTTTTCATGTCGGGGCGATTTTAAACGTTGGCGGCTGTTTGGGACGAGAAATGTGACCGAGGCCGTGAATTTCAAACTCAACAGATAAGACAGACACTGTCTGTCTTAGGTTGTGTGCAAAAATTGAAGTCACCAGGAAATTTAAGAGACTTTCTGTAGGACATTGGGTTCTCACCTGGGGATAATAACAGCCCAATGGGCAATACGACAATTTCTGATGGTACACAGCAAATCGTGTTCGATGAAGATCTAGTGACCGCTCTAGATTACTTTGTTGAAAATGATCTCTGTTATCAAAGTCGGTAGACTTTAATAAATCATTATCGTCTACAGGCATCTGATATCGAATGCTGGGTAATATTCCTCTAGAAATTCCATGCATTGCGATGTTCAGCACTGCGTACCAAAATTGCTTTTAATATGTCCGCCTACATTCCGTAAGTTTGTCTTCTCTGCCTTTCCTAACTGCTTAGAATCCAGAAGAGAACTGCTTTTGACCGCCTTCCACCAATCTTCCAGGCTAGTGTTCAGCACACTTACAATATTTTTACGTCACTATTATCGTTGTCTTCCGTTCTAGTCTCTTCGCTAATCCATTTACTTCCATTCCTTTCCCTCCCAGTAATCTGCAACACGCATCTCTCCATTGGTCAATAAGCCACCCACAGATTTCGAGTGGTCGTCTTGTTAAAAGATCACGTCTCGCTGTCATGAGTGAAAGCTATTAATAAAACCAATTTGTTAACATTTAGTTACATACAAATGGCTCTGAGCACTACGGGACTCAACTGCTGAGGTCATTAGTCCCCTAGAACTTAGAACTAGTTAAACCTAACTAACCTAAGGACGTCACAAACATCCATGCCCGAGGCAGGATTCGAACCTGCGACCGTAGCGGTCTTTCGGTTCCAGACTGCAGCGCCTTTAACCGCACGGCCACTTCGGCCGGCAGTTACATACAAATAAAAAGGTTCATTTCGGAAGTTTTTGTAGTTTACCAACAACATTCGAGGCAGATGAGAAAATAGCAAGTAAGCTGTTTACTGCGTCAAAAGTAATTACCATAATTGGTAATACGTTTATCCTACTGTGAGACAAAACAGTCAATAGGCATTCATGGAAAAAAGTTTGGACTTGGCTACGGAACTATGATCGTAGCCAGGCGCGCTCCCTTTCGTTCAGAGCAAATGTATGGTCGCGAATTTCTTTCTTCCGGGCTCCAGAATTGTGGAAGTAGCATGGGTGGAGACTGGGACTGCATGAAGGATGTGCAAGGGCTTCCCAACGAAACTCATGAAACGTAATCGGAACTACCTAGGGAACATGTGGACCGACCCACATCTTTCGATTTCGCTACAAAAGTACCGCTGGGACGCCGTTACACATCCTCCATACAATCCCAACCTCTCCCATGGGTTTTCCCTCTGTTTGGAGCCCTGAAGGAAGGGATTTGTGGCCGTCGATTTGCTTCGGACGAAGAGGTTCACGCCTTCGTGCGATCATAGTTCCGTAGCCAAAGCCAAACATTTTTCCGTGGAGGCATTGATTGTCTTGTCTCACAGTAGGATAAATATATTAACAGTTGTGGCGATTATTTTTCATACAATAAACTCTTACTTTTTTTCTAACTGTCTGGTTTCCATTTGACTTTCCCATGTATATATTTCTTTCCCTGTCCATCCTGTGGTAGAGACTTTTTTCCGTCAGTAATAAATTCTAATGGTAACTGTTGGTTCGGATTTGGGAAAGTAACCAGGGTTCTAAGACCAGTTTCAGCAGATGAAGGAATGTTTTCAGGTAGTGAGGTTCGAGCCAAAGTACAATTTCGTGTGCGTTTCAAAGACGACAGGTTTTCATACAGCTGAACTATCATTCTTTTAGCGACCCGTCTATCATTACTAGCTGTTGTTATTATTGGAAGAACCCTTAAGAATACCAATTCCATTCGCGGCGCCTTACAGGTGTGAAAGTGTACTTTCAACTATGGTATCAAAGAGAACAGTAGTAAAGAACTGAACGGACTTTGTGCAGGACTTCAGATGTACCATGGCGGGCACCAGACCAAATAAAAATGGGGATTGTTAAAAATAAGCAAAAATTAAGACACCCATTGACTCATTATTTATTGGTTTAGTGAAAAATGTAGAAAATGCGCGAGTTTCAGTTGTCTGAACATTAACAAACTATTATAAATCCTCTACACAACAAAGGAGATAGATCGGATGTAAACAACTATAGGGGAATCTGATTGATATCAGTAGCTTACAAAACTCTATCCCAGTGCCTTCTCGATAGAGCACAACAACAACTAGAACCAAAAATTGGAGAATATCGGGAAGGATTCAGACCAGACCGTTCATGTCCAGAGCAAATTCTGAACTTAAAACTAATCTTAAGACACGAGGGAATAAGTGTCAAAGATGTTGTTTGCACATTTGTTGACTTTAAAAAAGCCTACGATTCAGTTGATCGTCAATCATTATTCCAAATATTAAAAGAACAGGGTTTAGATCTGAAAACACTTGCAAACATACAACAGACATTGATAGACACAAAATTTAAAGTCAAATTTATGGGAGAAATCCCTGAACCTTTTCTGATCAAAACAGGAGTAAGACAAGGAGATGGACTCTCTCCTCTACTGTTCAACTGTGTCCTTGAAAAGGTGATACAAGAATGGCGCAAACTGAAAGCAGTCCTCAAAATTGACCAAGCAATTACTGTAGACAGAGGAAAATTAACAGTAGATTGCTTAGCATTTGTAGACGATCTAGCTATCTTAACTCGAGATGTTTCAACAGCCAAAAAACAGATTGAACTCCTGAAAGAAACTGAGGAAAAAGTCCACCTGCAAGTATCTTCAGAAAAGACAGAATTTATGACATGCAACAAACAAGCACCAAAATCCATGGAGACAAAATATGGCAAAATTAAAGGAATCCCACAGTTTAAATATATCGTTGAAACGATTCAGGAAAATGGGATAGGAACGAAGTTCAACGAAGTCAGATGTCAACAGATAGAAACTGCTTATCGACTCACTCAAAATATCTACAATAAAAAATGTCTCCAAGCACAAAAAAGTACGACGTTACAATACTGTCATAAAACCAGAATGCCTATATGGATCAGAGACACTAATTTTAAACAGGAAAACAGGCATAGAAAATATTCAGAAAAAGGACCCGGAGATCATAAGAAAAATGTTAGGCCCAAAACTTGTAGATGAACAGTATCGGCTCAGAGGCAAACAGGAAGTCAAACAATACTCTAATATTCTCAGTGACATTAGAAAACACAGAGTAAGATTCTACGGACACATCAAAAGAATGACTCCAGATAGACTTACAAAGCAAATAGTTGAATTCTATGGAAACAGGAGTAAATCAAAAACAGACCCAATGAACTGGATTGGCGAAATGAAAACATATCTGAAACTAGCAGGAATTACACCAGAGAATATTCAAAATAGGGAAATCTTCAGATCCAAAATTCACAAGTGGAAGGCTTACCAAGAGGAGAAACCAAAGAAGAAGACTGGAACAACGTGGTGTCAAGAAGGAAAAGCAGCCCACAGCAAAAGAATGAAAGAAGTATGGGCACAAAGAAAGCCAAATGCACGCCACTAAGTACTTTACGTTGTCCTGATTGGCTCATTCGCAAATATATATAAAGTATTATAATTAATTTCTCACTTTAAGAAGAAGATCGTTAATTTAAGATATAATGTTTAAGTAGGTTCAAACTTTTTTAGGGTATTGGATGTTTGATATCGTTCAGGGATAAAGGCCCTAGAAAGTTTGGGCTGAGGCAGACGGTCCAATATTTTGGGTGAAACCAAGCGCCAAAGAAGGGCCACGGGAGACGGGTGGAGGGCCCGTCTTCGTGAAGGATGTGCCTCTGCTTTTAATCCAGGGCCGGCGCGCCACTGACCCCACCACAGCCCACGTAGCAGTACACAGGCAAACTCTCCACGCTTGGCAAAGCACTGGCGCATTTGTTCCTCCGATTTCTCCCTCGACCCTCGGATTTCTGTGAGTTTTCATCGTTATAGCATGTGCACTGAAATGCATGAAGAGTATATGCAGTTCTAACCAGAATTTCTGCATTCATTGTTTTTTGCATGACCAGCACATCTTAAACCTCTGGAATGAATCCACGGTCACAATATTGCTGTTAAACAGTGCAAGTAGGACCGGACCGATGCCCTCTGATTCAGAGCATTCCTATTTCGCTCAGTGTAAACGGTTGCTATTTTGGTTGAGTAACATTAATCTGGCAACCGCACTTTATTCAGTAACTTGATATGAGCATGTAGGCACAGTCGGTCTAAGTCATCGTTGAGCTATGGACAAGTAATAAAATTCAGGGGGAGACCTACAGACGGTTGCTATCACAAACCCTGTGGCTGGTATGCTGCGGCTCTCTATTCGTGTCACTCGTCAGCTATCGTGTTTACTTCAGCATACGTTCTGCTTCTTACATCACTGACGACTTGACTTACGTACTAACATCCACTACTGCACCTGAGATTCCACCGGTCTTTCAACTACATTAAAAATTTATTACACCAAGTTTCGACCACATTAAAACATTTATTTCATAGTCACAGGTTTCAATCAGAATGTGACCTTCCCCAGGCTCTTTATACCATGATGGTAGGCAGGGGCGATGAACAGAGCAGGTGTTGTGACTCGATGAAATCAACTGTGTTCATCATAACACCTGCTACGTTCACCGTCGTGGTATAAAGGGACTGGGGATGGTCACAGATACCTGTAACCATTGAAACTAATATTTTATTACGGTCGAGACTGTAAACCCTTTTAAAGTTCCTTTAGCTAGACCGTTGTTTCTGCTCTTTAAACTACA
The DNA here is from genome assembly GCF_021461385.2 of Schistocerca piceifrons. Lineage (NCBI taxonomy): Eukaryota > Metazoa > Arthropoda > Insecta > Orthoptera > Acrididae > Schistocerca > Schistocerca piceifrons. Next base: position 254,164,600 of record NC_060143.1, on the reverse strand, counting down.
GTTTTCAGCAGTGACTCATGTCGTCATAGGTGCCCAACAATTCTGTCTCTACGATTCATTAGTTCTTTATTGGGCTTTTCTTCTCTTTGTCATTTACGGGTTGTCTTCACTCTTCACTCGATCAACCCATTCGATCTTAAACAGTCTCCTCTAACACCACACTTTAGGGGCTTCTCATCATGACATTTGTAAGGTTCTCATATGTGTTCTACTATTGTAATTAATTCATCTTTACTGTATTGGTGCAAAGATGAATGAGCGCACTGCATGATGGTGAATAACATCTTTGATTCTGTGGTTGACTCGCTGGTCAGTCTGTTGTGCAGCGCTGGACGTTCTAAGATGCAGCATAGTAACGAGCAGTTGAGTTCTTTCGAGAAATAGATCAGTATTTGTGAATCTGGGAGAAACTATATGGAATATTTTACTACAGAGACGAAAAATGACGTTTAATAATTTCTTGTTCTCTGCATTGGTGAAGATTTTGGAGGAGCTGTAAAGGCATGTTTGCTATTTTTATAATGAGAATGTTGTAATTGTTAACGTCTTCTTGTGTGTTGCTGTCTTTTTCTCAATAATCAGTGTCTGATATCTGAGAAACGATTTTCTGTAAAGTAAAACGCAGCTTCATAATTTACAGCAAAGTTTTGAATTTTTTATTGTGTATTACATTGCATCTTATGCCACATGAACCAACATACTGTTAATGATAAAAAGAACTGGGAGTAGGTTATTTATCTTTAGCTGCTACTTCTGCTGATTTGTATTTGCTTTTGAGAACATCAGCACTCCAGACACGGAAACAGCATGCAGCGAAAGAGGTAAATCACTTTTACTTTAGGGTAGATCTCAACTTGCATTCATGCGCAAACATTCTGTAGTTACGATTGCCAGGTGTCGTGCTATCTTGTATATTTATTTTCAGTGAACAGTGTTGATAATTTCAAAGAGTTACTTCCTTCCGAGTAGAGCAGTAATATGTTTTTGTGGATATTCTTAGTTTGACATTGCACTTCATACTACGCATCGTTCAAAATGTGCTTCTGTACTGAATTTTATTTACATAGTTTTCATTGAGGACGAAATTAGTTTCCTTTGGCATTTAATTGGATCCTTTATTTCAAATTTCGCATTTTATGAAGTTTAAAGTTTTATTTCTCGGCACTGTTCACATTTGCAACACAGGCCCAACCAGCAGTCTGTTTTTCTCAGCAACTGATCACGTTATCTGAAGTAGAGGGCGATAATTAGTGATATATATGGAAAAAAACCATGAACCATGGACCTTGCCGTTGATGGGGAGGCTTGCGTGCCTCAACGATACAGATAGCCGTACCGTAGGTGCAACCACAACGGAGGGGTATCTATTGAGAGGCCAGACAAACGTGTGGTTCCTGAAGAGGGGCAGCAGCCTTTTCAGTAGTTGCAGGGGCAACAGTCTGGATGATTGACTGATCCGGCCTTGTAACACTAACCAAAACGGCCTTGCTGTTGTGGCACTGCGAACGGCTGAAAGCAAGGGGAAACTACAGCCGAAATTTTTCCCGAGGGCATGCAGCTTTACTGTATGTTTAAATGATGGCGTCCTCTTGGGTAACATATTCCTGAGGTAAAATAGTCCCCCATTCGGATCTCCGGGAGGGGACTACTCAAGAGGACGTTATCAGGAGAAGGAAAACTGGCGTTCTACGGATAGGAGCGTGGAATGTCAGATCCCTTAATCGGGCAGGTAGGTTAGAAAATTTAAAAAGGGAAATGGATAGGTTAAAGTTAGATACAGTGGGAATTAGTGAAGTTCGGTGGCAGGAGGAGTAAGACTTACGGTCAGGTGACTACAGGGTTATAAACACAAAATCAAATAGGGGTAATGCAGGAGTAGGTTTAATAATGACTAAAAAAATAGGAGTACGGGTAGACTACTGCAAACAGCATATTGAACGCATTATTGTGGCCAAGATAGACACGAAGCCCACGCCTACTACAGTAGTACAAGTTTATATGCCAACTAGCTCTGCAGATGACGAAGAAATTGATGAAATGCATGATGAGATAAAAGAAATTATTTAGATAGTGAAGGGAGACGAAAATTTAATATTCATAGGTGACTGGAATTCAAGAGTAGGAAAAGGGAGAGAAGGAAACATAGTGGGTGAATATGGATTGCGGCTAAGAAATGAAAGAGGAAGCCGCCTGGTAGAATTTTGCCCAGAGCATAACTTAATCATAGCTAACACTTGGTTTAAGAATCATGAAAGAAGGTTGTGTTAATGCAAGAACCCTGGAGATACTAAAAGGTATCAGATAGATTATATAATGGTAAGACAGAGATTCAGGAACCAGGTTTTAAAATGTAAGACATTTCCAGGGGCAGGTGTGGACTCTGACCACAATCTATTGGTTATGAACTGTAGGATAAAACTCAAGAAACTGCAAAAAGGTGGGAATTTCAGGAGATGGGACCTGGATAAAATGAAAGAACCAGAGGTTGTACAGAGTTTCAGGGAGAGCATAGGGGAACAATTGACAGTAATGGGGGAAAGAAATACAGTAGAAGAAGAATGGGTAACTTTGAGGGATGAGGATCAAACAGGTAAAAAGACGAGGGCTAGTAGAAAGCCTAAGGTAACAGAAGAAATATTGAATTTATTTAATGAAAGGAGAAAATACAAAAATGCAGTAAACGAAGCAGGCAAAAAGGAATACAAACGTCTCAAAAATGAGATCGACAGGAAGTACAAAATGGCTAAGCAGGGATGGATAGACGACAAATATAAGGTTGTAGAGGCTTATCTCACTAGGGGTAAGATAGAGACTGCCTACAGGAAAATTAAAGAGACCTTTGGAGAAAAGAGAGCCACTTGTATGAATGTCAAGAGCTCTGGTGGAAACCCAGTTCTAAGCAAAGAAGGGGAAGCAGAAAGGTGGAAGGAGTGTATAGAGGGTCTATACAAGGGCGATGTAATTGAGGACAATATTATGGAAATGGAAGAGGATGTAGATGAAGATGAAATGGGAGATACGACACTGCGTGAAGAGTTTGACAGAGCACTGAAAGACCTGAGTCGAAACAAGGCCCGGGAGTAGACAACATTTCATTGGAACTACTGACGGCCTTGGGAGAGCCAGTCCTGACAACACTCTACCATCTGGTGAGCAAGATGTATGAGACAGGCGAAATACCCTCAGACTTCAAGAAGAATATAATAATTCCAATCCCAAAGAAAGCAGGTCTTGACAGATGTGAAAATTACCGAACTATCAGTTTAATAAGCCACAGCTGCAAAATACAAACGCGAATTCTTTACAGACGAATGGAAAAACTGGTAGAAGCCGACCTCGGGGAAGATCAGTTTGATTCCGTAGAAATGTTGGAACACGTGAGTCAATACTGACCCTACGACTTACCTTAGAAAATAGATTAAGGAAAGGCAAACCTACGTTTATAACATTTGTAGACTTAGAGAAAGCTTTTGACAATGTTGCCTGGAATACTATCTTTCAGCTTCTGAAGGTGACAGGGGTAAAATACAGGGAGCGAAAGGCTATTTATAATTTGTACAGAAAGCAGATGGCAGTTACAAGAGTCGAGGGACATGAAAGGGAAGCAATGGTTGGGAAGGGAGTGAGACAGGGTTGTAGTTTCTCCCCGATGTTATTCAATCTGTATATGGAGCAAGCAATAAAGGAAACAAAAGAAAAATTCGGAGTTGGTATTAAAATCCATGGAGAAGAAATAAAGACTTTGAGATTTGCCGATGTCATTGTAATTCTGTCAGAGACAGCAAAGGACGTGGAAGAGCAGTTGAACGGAATGGACAGTGTCTTGAAAGGAGGATATAAGATGAACGTCAACAAAAGCAGAACGAGGATAATGGAATGTAGTGAAATTAAGTCGGGTGATGCTGAGGGAATTAGATTAGGAAATGAGACACTTAAAGTAGTAAAGGAGTTTTGCTATTTGGGGAGCAAAATAACTGATGGTGGTCGAAGAAGGGAGAATATAAAATATATACTGACAATGCCAAGGAAAGCGTTTCTGAAGAAGAGGAATTTGTTAACATCGAGTATAGATTTAAATGTCAGGAAGTCATTTCTGAAAGTATTTGTATGAAGTGTAGCCATGTATGGAAGTGAAACATGGACCATAAATAGTTTGGACAAGAAGAGAGTAGAAGCTTTTGAAATGTGGTGCTACAGAAAAATGCTGAAGATTAGATGGGTAGATCACATAACTAATGAGGAGGTATTGAAAAGAATTAGAGAGAAGAGAAATTTGTGGCACAACTTGACTAGAAGAAGGGATCGGTTGGTAGGACATGTTCTGAGGCATCAAGGGATCACCAATTTAGTATTGGAGGGCACCGTGGAGGGTAAAATTCGTAGAGGGAGACCAAGAGAGGAATACACTCAGCAGATTCAGAAGGATGTAGGTTGCAGTAAGTACTGGGAGATGAAGGAGCTTGCAGAGGATAGAGTTGCATGGAGAGTTGCATCAAACCAGTCTCAGGACTGAAGACAACAACAACAACAACAACGCAAATCGTTCAGAAGTTCGAACGATTTTATTTCATACAGTACAACAATTGTTACCATGTGCCTGTTACACGAGGAGAAAGTTTTCGAAATGAAAGTATTGTTTTCTCTTATACTGAGAATATTTAATAGAAAACTTACATACTTCTGTCTTCTTCACTGGTCACGTTTTACTTTGATTAAGGGCATAGCTTTTCACGAAACGTCCTCTTTTGTCGAGGCTGCTACTGTTTCTTTTTACAGATACGCGCCGTGTTACTCATTGTCGAGTGTTGGAAGAATAAGCTCTTTCCTCTCACCAACAACTCCTGTTTGTGTGAGCACCTACATCTACCTCGCACACTGCCTCGTAAGAGCGTGAATTAATTATCAACCTGTAGCAAATCAACTGCTAATTCTGAAAGACGATACCAAAAAATTAATTACTGGGTTGAGAGGTCGCCACTAGGCTCTATTGGCTAGAAAAGAATGTAAAAGAAGTTCGGTTGATCATCATGTTAGAGTCTGAACAGTAAGACTGCACATTTACTGACTTGCTACGATGGTAGTCTTGCAGTGACACAGTAAAGCATTTGACACCAGTGATCAACGAACGTTTTTTTTCTACGATTATCGTAATATACTCACACTACGCACATCTTACTCCTAAAGCTAAAAAAACTGTATTGGAAAAAAGTAATATAAATAATTCACTTGCTAATGAACATCAGCTAAGCCTAGTTACTCATTCACGTGTGCTTCATCGCACTCGGCCAATATTCTGTGTAAAATGGCACCAAGTTCTGTCATGGAATGACGACAATGAAAATTACTGCCGGACCGACACTCGACCCAGGATTTGCCACTTTAAGCCACTGACCAACTTAAGTGCCATGGCTTTACGTGCATGAGTAGCGGCCGGACCCAAACTTCCATATGTCGTCGTTCACGCGTTGCAACCAGCACTCGTACAAATTATGTAATTTCAGTGCAGAGGGGTGGGCGGATATTGTAATTGATTGTCACTGTCTGGTATCGGCGACAGATATGATATTGCAGTGCCTGTATGTTGAGAAGCACGTATTTCTTAACATTACAGTACAGTCGCAATGTTGTGCAGCTACTGGGGAACGTCCGTCGTCTATCAAGCACGCTAAAAACCCTGAGGCCGGATTTCATTCTTTTCTGAAAACAATGATGTCCTGTCCCAGGGGTTTTTAGCAGGCTGGAAATCGTTGTGTATCAACTGCCCGATTTCAACACAGGCGATTTGCGATCGCTAAATCTGCCACCAAAAGCTACATCTCCTAATCCTGTTACAAAACAATAACACGAGTATATTATTAGTTTTACTTCGAGATATAAGTCTCCCGTAATGGGGCTCCTTATTATCTTTCTCTTTTTTATTGCATTTTCTTATTAAACCAAATAGCTCACTGCCTTAGTTACTGATAATTTTAAAACTCGCGATTTTGTGCAATTGTCCGTTGTTAATGCTAGCGGTTTGAAAATCTCCCTCTTTTCGAAGGCAGCGACGAGGAGAAAGTGGCTGCCTGTTCAACAACGGCTTTCTCCAGAGAAAACACCCATCGGATGCGGTGCGTGGGGTCGGCCAGGAATTCTTCGAGCCAGACTAGAGACATAGCTCGTTATGCATGCCCCAAGCAAGTTTGCCAACCTCGTTACCTTACAAAGGCGTTTCCCTATTGCAGCCCTTGTTATTCTGTCTTCCATACATCTTCCTTCATTATCTAATCTACTTGCGAGATAGGAATATGCGTCCATTTCTTAGGGCTCTCCACTTTTAACATGCAGCCATTCATTTCGTCCAATCGCTGAGCGCACCATTACCTCAATTTTCTTTTTCTTTATGCGCATGTTACTTCCATCAAACAGTTCCATTTCATTAAGCACCCGACGCAACTGGTGTTCATATTTGGTGATTGCTGCTGTGTCATAGACGAACCGTATGATTTTGATTTTCTGCTCCCGTCAAACAACCCTGATGGACTTTTACTAACCTCATTTACTCTCCAATACAGAAAATAATTGACACTGATGACAATGATCGGTTACTCCACTGCAGTTCATGAGTATGTAAATTAGGAATGTGAGAATTGCGTCAAAAATCAAATTATTTTGAAACCATGCGAAGGCTAGGTGAGCCTGAGACAGAGATGAAATTTTGTTTGTGTCATATTAGTACATGTAACACAATAGCGTTAGTCAAGTTGAAAGGTGTACATATTAGGAGGAATGATTATAAAAGGTGTACATAACATGTGCAATGGTAGTTTTTTGGTGCATTTGACAGAATGTTCACCACTACAAGCATCTTTGCATGCCTGAACACACGAATGGTACGTATTCTTCGACTACCCGAGGTTGAAGTGTTAATGAATTGAGCCATGGAGGTAAACATAAGAGAGTTGCAATTACGTCAAAGAACTGAGGCCGATGTCCGCCCTCTAAGTTGCCCCAAAACTTAACCTTCAGGTATTTCTATCCTGTCCACAACAGGAACCACTGAATACGCTAAGTTCACGCACACAGTCAGGCAAAATTTCGGAAACGAAATGCCACGACACGACTTCATCAGGTCCTTTGTTGGAATTAAAATACGGGTTTACCAGAAGAAAGCAATTGAGTATTGAATGAATAGAACGGTAGCTGGAGGCGGTAACAAGCTTCATTGGCTGAAATATTAGGAAGCGGAGACTTCTTCTGGTAATCCACAGAGACTGATTCCTTAATTACATATTTTGTCGGCTTTAAATGATTTTAATATAGTACAGCTTGTCTGCTTTGCTCTATATAGTTCATTTTAATTCGTTAGATGTCAGTTCCAGGGTAATAAAAACTTATGTCCTAGTTAGTTACAAAAATCAATCGATATTGTTCGTATGTCACGGGTGTTGGAAACTGTTTCTCTGAATATTGCAACTGGAACTCGCTAATATTAAGACTTCTGGTAAATATACGTTTGCTATCATGACTTTTGCTTTGCCACCACTCAGTCACTGTATTATGTATATGGGCTTTAGATACGGTTTCTCCTTCCAATTTTATTTGTTTTTGTGTTATGTTTCCCCCTGGTCTTCACATGCGTTTTCCCTGTAGTAGCCAGTGCTCAGTATTTGTTCTTCTCTATTAATATGCAGCTTCCACACATAGGAAAAATCATGACACGCAGCTTCATCTGGACTTTCCTTTGGTCTTTTTTGCAAAACAGGATTGATACGGAAGTCCAGTCAGGTGAGTTTTGTGTAGCATTGGAAGCCATTTTATTGAATTCCTTCATTGATATAACGTTTAGAAAACATCTCAATTGTAGGCACCATCATCCGTCACCTGTAACGTGAATCGTGGCCCGTATTTCTGAAGAATCAGAAATATGCCCCAACACTTTTCTTTTCCTCGTATTCCTCATAGGACTGAATTATTCATCTTCATTCTCCGACATTTCTGAAGCCGTTATTTCATTTAACAGCTTCATGAGTAATTTTGGTAACACTTAAACAGAAATGTTCCTGCTCAACTTACCGAGAAAAACTCCGTTCTCAGCCTACTTTGGGTGCACAATGCGGCGCAATTTTATATTGGTCTTTGCTTTTATAATTTTACTTAATACTGTGTTTATACTGGTTGCTGGTGAGGAGGAAAGTTAGTTATTAGTATTTTATTAATGATCTCATTCATAAGCACCCATATCACAGTCATCACAGTCGCTCAATAAAGTTATATATAAGCTTTACTTGTTTAATCAGAATCGGATGATGACTCTCCTTGTCCGCAGTCTTGATGACTCGAAGCGATCTGCAATCCTGTGTAAATAAAATGTTTTGGTTTTCTTCCATTGCGTAGTCAGTCGGGAAACCTCAGATCAAGCGGAAAATTTGCTTTGATAGAGTTTAATTATCCGATGAAATAATGGAACTCTTGGATGTAAATATTGCAGGTTCGTTTCCAATACATCGAAAATTCCCTTATGATTACCAAAGGAACGACACCTCCGTGCAAATTTCCAATTATAGAATACATATATAATAAATTCCTTATACACCTTTGATATAAATGCTCAGTGTATATTTTCTTGAGTAACATACAATATATTTTCAATCTCTTTCTTCCAGTAATCTCGATAGCAAAATTACAATTATTCAATGCGGCTGTTCGGCACGGAGAAGATCATAGAAATCCCCTCAACACACCAGAGAGAATATTACAAAGAGTCATTATGTGCTCATGGAATAGTAATAGTACTGTACTACTTTGCGCATCGATTCTGTGAGTATATAGATGGTTAATTAGGAAACGTTATTCACTCATGGAATTATGCAGGGATAATTAGTAGAATATAAAGAGATATTACACTTTATTACGAGACAATGTAACAGTTCGAGCTTCGTTTGCACTGTGTGGTCGACCGGCAAGTATTCTTGGAAAGCCATTAACATGAGCTGCGGCATTATAAATCGAAATATAAAATGAGAAGAAGAAAGCTGTAAATGGAAAAGGGATCTTTATAGTTCTTCCTCAGCACCATGTGCACCCTGATCGTTTGTCTCAAGTACATCAATATTTTAGCACAGGTTTTCGAGCACCTTGTTCATTTTTACAAAAAAGGAAAAGAAAAAAAAAACCTTGCCACATTACAGTATTCCATTCCTCTGTAAAATGGCATTATAAACTAAACTTTAAATTTTGATGGACCTTGATCGTTATTCCAGTGTACCCTTATTATGCACACTTGGGCTCAAGACTGTATCTGACAAGTAGGTCGTGCCAAATTTGATCTCCTGTGTGATGGATTAATAAATAAATAAAATCAGTAGTTGTAGGCGTTATAGTATTATCATTGCTGTATCAAGGAGCTCGATGTAGGCTTATGTTCTTCGAAAACCTCAAAATGAAATTCAAAAGTAAAATAAAGTAGGTTATTCCTGAAAAACCGACACAAGATATGTCCTAGCAAGGAATATTCTGGGAAATGAAGTAAATATGCTATTGTTAAAAATATTTAGTTATTTAGTTTGAAAACCAACCTTGAAACAACATGAATTTAATTAAGTCTTCATTAAAGTATATATGGGACATCTGTTTAAGAAGGATGTAAATGTTACAGACGTCAGGCTATCATTATCATAAAAAGAGTTATCATACAAAAGAGTTACATACCCGTTCTTGTTGAAGAAAAATATCCATTTTACAGGGTCTAGGCTATTGAGAACATTACTTTATTCACAATGCAGACTTTTGCACTAACTAATGTACGAGGTGTTAGCTTAAATGCGCATTAACACCATTAGATCCGTCTACTGGTGATAGTTCCTGAACTGCACATTTCTTGATGGTTCAAATGGCTATGAGCACCATGCGACTTAACTTCTGAGGTTATCAGTCGCCTAGAACTTAGAACTAAATAAACCTAACTAACCTAAGGACATCACACACATCCATGCCCGAGGCAGGATTCGAACCTGCGACAATAGCGGTCGCTCGGGTTCAGACTGTAGAGCTTAGAACCGCACGGCCACTCCGGCCGGCAGATAGCTTGACCATGCCTTCAAAAATAAATTTGTAGTGGCCACACACTGAATGACACTTCATAGTAAAGGTTTCAGAGTGAGAAGATGTCGACACTGCAGTGCAAACGGCGCATTGACAGTCTAATAAAACTAGAACACAATTCTGCACGGAAGCAGCCTATACTTGCATGTGGTTCGGTTCCTTTATTTCAAGAATCTTTCACTTTGTTGCAATCGACAAGTCATGACAGCATGCCTTGGTTACTTCTTTCATCACTGGACACATTTACGGGTTAACAATGACAACGTAGGTAAGTTTTTTGTAAACGTAAACGTTAAACATGTTACGCATATGATTTAAATGTTGAAAATGAAACGAATAAGAATCAGTAACAGTACGCAAACAAGCATTGTTTTCGGAATTCTAGCTTCGTCAGCTATCGACGCAAAAACAGTAAAAGACGATTAAGTGGATTATAAAAGAATTTTTCTCACACAACATACTTCTGTCCTTAGTTATTTCGAACGTACAAACAAAAGGAAAGTTAGATTTGCGAGTGCAAATGCGTCATTCTACTGGATCAAATATGCGTTTAAAACCAGAGAAACGTTTGTTAATACCTCCGTGACAAAATGTTATTAGCGTGCGTTCTGTAATATTCACTGCAGAAATTAATTACAAAAAGCAACCGTAGGCAATCTACGTATAAAAAAGTGTGCTGATGTTCTGGCGCATCTAAAATGGCGGGGCTGGCTTTAAAACGACGTACAGAACAAATCTGTAGCGCCGTCTCCCGTTATTTTTATCTTCATGAATTGAGCTCTGGCGAGTCCGCCAGTCGGTAGCAGTTGTCGACCAGAGAGGGAGAGAGAACGTTGTGTAATGGCAGAGTGAGGAGACTGGATGGGGGCCGTACCTCACAGAGAATGGAATTTTATTTGAGAAGCTCCCAGATGTATAATGGGGGATAAACAACGACTTTTAAGAGGATTCTACAGAGAGGAGGTTCATTTGGATAAAGGTAATTTGCTCTGAATTTATTTTGCTGTAAACGCTAATAGCAAAGTGCTGTAGTGTAAAGATTGTATTCAACAAAACATACTTGTTTCCATCCAGGGTGAATTACCAGTCAGTATTCTAATTGGTTTTCTACCGCCATTTTTGGTTAAAAGAATTTAAATGGAAAGCGCAAACAGTTAATTTTATTGAATTAAAAATTATTCTACGTAAAAGTAATTTTTAAGGTATATGGAACTGCTAAGAAATAGTTATTGTTTATGCTAGAGTTTCATTTCTGTCTCATTAAAAGGATTCAGTTATCACAGTCAAGGGGCATGAAAGGGAAGCAGTGGTTGGGAAGGGAGTGAGACAGTCTTGTAGCCTATCCCCGATGTTATTGAGCAAGCAGTAAAGGAAACAAAAGAAAAATTCGGAGTAAGAATTGAAATCCAAGGAGAAGAAATGAAAACTTTGAGGTTTGCCGATGACATTGTAATTCTGTCAGAGACAGCAAAGGATCTGGAAGAGCAGCTGAACGGAATGGACAGTGTCTTGAAAGGAGGATATAATATGAACATCGACAAGAGCAAAACGAGGATAATGGAATGCAGTCGAATTAAATCGGGTGATGCTGCGGGAATTAGATTAGGAAATGAGACACTTAAAGTAGTAAAGGTGTTTTGCTATTTGGGGAGCAAAATAACTGATGATGGTCAAAGTAGAGAGGATATAAAATGCAGACTGGCAATGGCAAGGAAAGCGTTTCTGAAGAAGAGAAATTTGTTAACATCGAGTATACATTTGTCAGGAAGTCGTTTCTGAAAGTATTTGTATGGAGTGTAGCCTTGTATAGAAGTGAAACGTGTACAATAAATAGTTTGGACAAGAAGAGTATAGAAGCTTTCGAAATGTGGTGCTACAGAAGAATGCTGAAGATTAGATGGGTAGATCACATAACTAATGAGGAGGTATTGAATAGGATTGGGGAGAAGAGAAGTTTGTGGCACTCCTTGACTAGAAGAATGGATTGGTTGGTAGGACATATTCTGTGGCATCAAGGGATCACCAATTTAGTATTGGAGGGCAGCGTGGAGGGTAAAAATCGTAGAGGGTGACCAAGAGATGAATACACTAAACAGATACAGAAGGATGTAGGTTGCAGTACGTACTGGGAGATGAAGAAGCTTGCACAGGATAGAGTAGCATGGAGAGCTGCATCAAACCAGTCTCTGGACTGAAGACAACAAGAACAAGAAAAGGATTCAGTATACTCTGATCAGTCAGAGCATTATGGCCTCCTACCTAATAGCCAGTATGTCAACCCTTGGCAGGATAACAGCGGCGTAGCGCCGTTGCATGAAAGCTATGAGGTCTTGATAGGTCGCTGGAGGTAGTTGGCACCACATCTGCAACACACGCGCACACACACACACACACACACACACACACACACACGCACACACACACACACACACACGTCACCTAATTCCCGTAAATTCCGCGGAGAGTGGCGGGGGGGGGGGGGGGAGGCGATGAGCTCTCAGATGTGTTCGTGTTCAGATCTGGCGAGATGTGGGACAGGACGTCAATTGTAACTCGCCACTGTGTTCCTTGAACCATTCCATCACGCTCCTGGCCATCTGACATGGCGCATTATGTTGTTGAAAAATGCCACTGCCGTCGGGAGACATGGTCGAAATGAATGGCTGTGCGTGGTCCGCAACCAATGTGCGACACTCTTTGGCCGTCATGGTGACTTGCACGAGCCCCACTGGACCTATGGATGCCGACGTGAATGATCCACAGAGCATAATGGAACCACCGGTAGCTAGTCTCCGTCGCGCAGTACAGATGTCAAGGTACTGTTCCCTTCGAAGACGACGGATTTGCGACCTTCCATCGGCAGAAGGTATCGAGATCCATCAGACCATGCAACCCTTTGCCACTGTGCCAACGTCCGGTGCAGACGCACATGTGCCCATTGAAATGGGTAGTTGCCGATATCGTGTTGTTAACATTGGCAAATGCATGGGTCGTCGGTAGCGGAGGCCCATCGTTAGGAGTGATCGGTGCAGTGTGTGTTCAGACACACTTGTACTCTGCCCATCATTAAAGTCCAATGTTAGGTCCGCCGCAGTTCGCCACCTGTCCCGTTTTACCAGACTGCCCAGCCTATGACGTCCGACATCTGTAATGATGGATGGCTACCCAGCCCTACGACGTCTGGACGTGGTTTTACCTCGATTTCGTCACGTCTTGAAGACACCACAGCATTCCGCCTCGAACACTCGAAAGGTGATGCAGTTTCCGAAATGTTCGTGTCGAGCCTGTGGGTTATCACAGTCTGCCCTCTGTCAGACTCAGACAGACAGATCGTACGCCTTCCCCATTCTACACAGGCTCACTGATACTGTATGCACCGGGCGCGTTTCTGATTAGCAGTCACTCCTCGCCAGGTGAGTCTGCTATCGTCTGGACGGGTTTATATCGATAGTAGCTCGGTGCTCACAGTGTTCCGGGCGATCAGCGCAACTGCGGAATACTTTTCTTCTGTCATTTATAAATGTTTCGTGGAGGCTATTCTCACACGTGTAGTGAAAGATCTGGTAAAACCTGAACTGTGACGCCTTGCACTTTAGCGTGGATAGAGAATTATATTTTCGGGAAGAGAACGAAACTTTAATTTACGAAAGTAAAATAAAATAAGGCAGTTTGCCGCGCAGTGGTTTATGACAAATCATGAAGTTCAGCACTTCACGTTCTTGCGGGGTGCAGACATCGTAGAGCCGAGTTATCCGTTGCGAAGTCAAGAATCTATTATAGGACCTAGATGTTCTTCGAAAACAGTATTAATAGTATTCACTGGCAAAATTTTCATATAAATTCAGTAGATGCATTTTCTATTTTCAGTATGCAACAGTTAGGCATTATGTGTGATTGTTTCATGACAAAGCCAGTCTAAGTATTACTCTGAACCAGTTTTGATATTCAGTTTCATTTACAAAAACTCAGACGCAGTTTCAATTGACTGGTATCACATACATTCAAAGTAGTCTATCTAGTTAACGTTTGTGTCAAAAATAGGGTAGTTAAGGCTATTCTAGATCGGAAACTATAATCGGAATCTTAAAACGTACTTGCTTTCATATTCCTAGCAAGGTGTTTTTGACACAAACAGTTTTCATTTACTATGTTCAAGCAGATCATTTTTGAAGTCTCAGTTTAACTTTCGGAGTAGTTTCCTTTATACAGTTTTCTTTCTAAGTAGTTTCATTGTGTTAGGTTAAAAGAAATGGAATACCGTTCCACAGTTAAATGAGTTCTATTGAATAGCCTGTCGACACCGGGAATCCGTTCACTGCTGATCAATGTTTATAGGCAGTCTGCTCCTACTTTCTCATTTCTAAAGAAATGCACGACGCCACAAGTTTCGATCATTATGCCCATCTGCAAGTCCACTTCCGTAACAGAGGAGCATACTAAACGTAGATTTGGTGTTTTCAGCCATCCCAAATGCAACAGCGATGGCAAATCCTGGATACATAATCCCCCAAACATGATCACAGGAAAGTAGTAATCCGTGAACCAGGACTGGAATCCCTTGTTCTATGCTTATCTTACTATCCGGATACTTAGTATGCTCATACAAGTATAAAGTAGACAGTCCCCATCTGTAGCTGATTTGGCTGTTATGTGGATAACCTGTCTTCGTTTCCTGGTACCGATAGGGAATTTTCACTGATAGGAGGAAAGGGATAAAGTCAACCTCGTGATGGCACCTTAGAAGCTACTGCAGCTGGTTGAGAATTAGCGGTTCCAAAGCCTGGGCAGCTAACAGGGGCCGGGATAACGGAGTGCGCACTCCATGCGCCGCCATACTGCAACCGAATGACGCCTTTGATAGACGCCTTCACACCCGCCGGCTGGTTCTGAATAGCAGGACGAGTACGAGGAGCTGGTATCCAAAACACATTATACAGATTTATCAGAGCGCGTCAGTTTAGCTTCATGCTCTTTTTTGCGCTACTCAGGTTAGCATAAACATAATAATAAAACACACTCTAAGAAAAAGTCACAAAACGAAAGAATTATCCGAAGAGGACGAACTGGAAGTGTCGTGAGAACTATGGGGCCAAACTGCTGAGGTCATCAGTCCCTAGGTCTACGAACTACTTTATCTAACTTAAACTAAACTTAAACTAACTTACGCTAATGACAACACACATACCCATGCCCGAGGGAGGACTCTAACCCCCGAAGAGGCAGCCGTTTGAACCGTGACAAGACGTCCTAGACCGCACGGCTACCCCGCGCGACCGAATAGGACGGAAATTGGTAGACACGATGTACACATACAAACAAATGGATACAGTTTTAGAAGAAATGGGTGATTTGTTCAAGAGAAAGTGTTTCACAAATTGAGCAAATCAGTGTCGCACTGGTCCATCTCTCGCCCTTACGAAAGCAGTTACTGGTCTTGGCATTGATTGACAGAATTATTGGATGTCCTGCTAACGGATATCGTGCCAAATTCTGTCCAATTTGTGTGTTAGATCGTCAAAATCCGGAGTTAGTTGAAGGATCCTGCCAATAATGCTCTAAAGGTTCGCAGTTGGGGAGATATCCGGAGACCTTACTGACCGAGGTAGGCTTTGGCAACCAACAAGACAAGCATTAGAAACTTTCTCCATGTGGGGGCGGGCATTATCTTGCTGAAATGTAAGCTCAGGATGGCTTGCCACGAAGGGCAACAAAACGGGGAGTAGGAAATCATCGACATACCGCTGTACTGAAGGGTGCCGTGGATGACGATCAAAGGCGTCCTGCTATGAAATGAATTGCCACTCCGGACCATCACTCCAGGTTGGCGAACCGTATAGCGGACGACAGTCTTGTTGGTAAACCACCACTCTCTGGGGAGTCTCCAGATACCTCTTCGCTGGTCATCGAGGCTCAGTTCGAAGCGGGACTCATTACTGAGGACAATTCTACTCCAGTCAATGAGATTCCAGGCCTAATGTGCTCGACCCCGCTGTAACCTGGTTTGTTGGTGTAAGGAAGTTAATGATAGTCGTCGGAATGGGCACTGTGAGGTCAACCTCAGTTCTGTAATAAATAAATGTCGTGTGACTAGGGCGTCCCATCAGGTATACCGTTCGCCGGGTGGAATTCTTTCGATTTGACGCTACTTCGGCGACTTGCGCGTCGATGGGGATGAAATGTTGATGGTTAAGGCAACACAACACCTAGTCCCTGAGCGGAGAAAATCTCCGACCCAGCTGGGAATCGAACCCGGGCCCTTAGGATTAACACTATGTCGCGCTGACCACCTCAGTGAAGCTGTGAGCCGCCTATTATGGTCCTTGTGGTCACAGAAGCAGCAGTTGCGCGTGGGATATATGATAAATGATGAATTCGAGGGTCTGAGTGTCTGACGACTGTTCGGTCTTCTTGTTCTGTCGTCTCTCTAGATCGACCAGTTTATTCCTAATGACGTGTTCGGCATTGATTCGTCCATTCCGGCCAACATAGTCGAATAGCGGCATCACTCCTATTCAAATGTTGAGCGATTCTCCGATTGCTTTAAACGGCTTCTTTGGGCCCAGCTACACGACCCTTGTGAAATGCTGAAATCTGCGTATATTGTTCATGCATCTGTCTGCGAGGCATAGTTATTGTCGCATTAACTACATGGAATGGAATTCAATGCCGTGGTATCAATGTGTCCACTTTTTACTATCCTTGCGAGCTGTGCAGTGACAGTTGTGGCGTTCGCTGTGTTATTCGGTGGTTTGGTATTTTATTAATTTGTAAATGAAAATGATAATCTTATTTTATTACATTGAGTAATTACTAAATAATTTTTCTCCCGGCTAAAGATTTGGTCAAGTTGCTAAAGAACTCCAAGTTAAAGTGTTGTCTGTAAGTTGTGTAAGTGTCACCAAATCACAGTTCATACAACAGATTCTATACAACTATTGATTATGATGGAAACAGTTATCTGCAGCAAAATGATCACTAAAACCACCGAATATCAGCTGCGCACAACACTGACGTATGTTACCTGAAGCAATATTCTTCGCAACTCCTGCTTAATTAATTTCGGCTCCATACATTAGCTAGAAAAGTTTGTTATAACGATCGTGCTATGAGCACTGTTTTTAAAGAACCAATCTGATTCGAATTATTTTCATTAAAATGAGTTCGGGACCACCGGTGCACATTTATTTTTACACATTTGTATCACCCTTGGCATTTATGTCTGCAGAGCTGCGTAATTTGAATTTGCCGCTGAGATAATTATTAAGATGGCGACAGACAATTGATAGAGACTTTTATTGTTAGAGCAAATAGAATAAGTATTTGAAATGGTTGCTAACTTTACTTTCTTATTGTGCACTATTTAGACTTCATCAAGCAAACATTTGATTATTTTCTAAGGAAAACATAGACAAAAAACGCGATACAAATCGCTATCATCAATGGCTGCTCCCCTTGCAGCGGAAAGAAATAATTAACACAGATAATGCTTTCTGAGAGAGGAATTAAAGCTACAAATAATTATTCACTCTTATTTGTAATAATAATGAACTCTATAGTCAAGTAATAATTAACAAATAATTACAATTTCTTAACAGACCTCAGTTTGATATGCCTCTTGCGTCCTGAACCTACAAAAGCCAATCAACAAAAGGTAAAAACAAAAGAAGACAAACACAATCATAAAAGGAATTTACAATTATCATTGTCTTTGTATCATACACATCGATATGTCCAATTACATCATAAAATATTATATAAATAATTAATATTTATCATCGTTTTCACTGTTTTTTCATATGTCGAATAGATAATGTTTATAACTGTTAGAGGCACAATTTCCTCTCGTCGCACTGTAGCTAAAATTTATCTGGTGGATGTTACATAGTACGCTGCAGAGTGACACATTCACCCCTCGGCCTCCAAAGTTGACTATATGCATTCAGTCTACATTCATTACAAAGTACTGATTTCGATAAATGTGTTGTCCAGCAAGGATGGATGTACAGTGCACTAAACACACTACGCCACATGCAGAAAACTCGCCCGGATTGCCACGTGCTCTAAAACGCTCGCTTCCGGCTCGGAAAGGAGCGCCGGCCCCTGTTCGAATCAGGCCGGCAGATTAGCTACGATAACCGGTGAGCTGGCCAGCCTGCATGTGGTGTTTAGGCGGTTTCCCACATTCCGCCAAGTGAGTACCGGACTGCTACCCACGCCTAGCCTCAGATATCCACTATGCAAACATTTAAAAAATTTTCTTACGCTTACACAAAGAATTTACAGCAGACGCAGACAGATGTGGTATACTGATTCCGTCCTGGAGGGTGACTAGAACGCTGATGACCTTAAATGTTTAGTCTTCTTAAGCCCGTGATCAGCAGCAGTACGTAGAGAAAATGAACTACCAGGCCGAATCAAAAAGTCAGAAGTCAAAACAGCCATTCACAGCAGTGGACCTTTCTTCGGCCGACCCGGCTTATCTGCCGGCAGCTCCGCTGCAAGGCGCTGCTAAAGATGGCAGTTGTGACTCACACGTCCACGGCGTACGTGCCACGAAACGTGATTCGTTTTCTATGGAGCAACGGGCGGACGCCCATCGAAATCCAGACCACGTATGGGGAAAAGTGTCTCGCTTTTCGGAGGACGAGTAGGTGGAGGGGGAGGAGGAGGAGGAGGATCTGGTGCTGTGAGTTCGCTAAAGGCCGTGAAGACTAACATGACAATGAGTATTAGGGAGGTCGGGTTCATCATTCACTGACAGCATTCCCTGCGGAGATGCAATGATAAAAACGGATTGGCGTGCGCGCCTCCAGGACGTTTCTCGGGAGCTTGACATTGCCTATGATACTGTTTGCGACGGCACTCTCGGGTCTTTGGGGTACAGGAAAGTTGCATGTCGGTTGGTGCCTAAGCAGTCAGAGGACATGATGAGAGGCAAGCGAATGAATACTTCACTGAATAACCTGCAACAGTACGCCGAGGAGGATGACCGTTTCCTGCATCGCATTGTTACTGACGATGTACGTGGGTTGGGGGGGGGGGGGGGAGGGGGCGTTGATTTGGGGATGTGATCAGACTGCAAGGTCATCGGTCTCATCAGATTAGCGAAGGATGGGGAAGGAAGCCGGCCGTGCCCTTTCAAAGGAACCATCCCGGCATTTGCCTGAAGCGATTTAGGGAAATGATGGTAAACCTAAATCCGAATGGCCGGATGCGGGATTGAACCGTCGTCCTCTCGAATGCGAGTCCATTGTGGTAACCATTGCGCCACCTCGCTCGGTGATGAAACGTGGAAATTGCGTTTCAGGCCGGGATCGAATATGCAGAGCGAGGTGTGGAAACATCTGGGTTCGCCTATGACAAAAAATTCCGTACAGTGCCTTCTTTTGAGAAAGTGATTTTAACGGTCTTCAAGGATTACTGTGAACAGCTCCCGCTGAATCTCATGCCACTGGGTGCCGACAGCTATTGTTCCCAACTGTCACGTCTGCGGTCTGCCATTAGGAAGAAGAGTCGAGGTGTTCTCGATGTGGAAAACGTGGTTCTAATAATAACTGAAGGTAATGTGTAATGGTGTAATGACTGACAGTTATCTCATTATTAGTATGTGTAACCTACTGCGTATAACAAGGCGAAAATCCCCATTAATGTATAAGTACAAAATAAATGATCAGTCTTTGGAAGCGGTAACATCAGTGAAGAATCTGGGTGTGACTCTTCGAAATGATCTCAAATGGAATGATCAGATTACACAAGTAGCGGGTAAGCCGAACTCTAGATTGCGTTTTATTGGTAGAGTCCTGAAGCGGTGCAGTCCTTCAACAAAGGAAATAGCTTACAATACGTTAGATCGCCAGTCTTGGTGTATTGTCCGTCTGTGTGGGACCCTTACCACTTGGGTCTGATTCAAGAGATTGAGAAGGTCCAAAGAAGAGCGGCACGATTCGTGACTCGTACATTTAGCCATCAGGAGAGCGTTACAAATCTCAAAGTTTGAAATGGGATACACTTGCAGATAGACGATGCGCTAAACGGAAGGGGCTGCTCTCTAAATTACGAAATCCAATCTTCGCCGAGGATGTAGAGCATATACAGGGTGTTACAAAAAGGTAGAGCCAAGCTTTCAGGAAACAAATAAAGAAAAGATGTTATGTGGACATGAGTCCGGAAACGATTAATTTCCATGTTAGAGCTCATTTTAGTTCCGTCAGTATGTACTGTACTTCCTCGATTCACCGCCAGTTGGCCCAGTTGAAGGAAGGTAATGCTGATTTCGGTGCTTGTGTTGACATGCGACTCATTGCTCTACAGTACTATCATCAAGCACATCAGTACGTAGCATCAACAGGTTAGTGTTCATCACGAACGAGGTTTTGCAGTCAGTGCAATGTTTACAAATGCGGAGTTGGCAGATGCCCATTTGATGTATGGATTTGCACGGGGCAATAGCCGTGACGCGGAACGTTTGTATCGAAACAGATTTCCAGAACGAAGGTGTCCCGACACGAAGACGTTCGAAGCAATTGATCGGCGTCTTAGGGAGCACGGAACATTCCAGCCTATGACTCGCGACTGGGGAAGACCTAGAACGACGAGGACACCTGCAATGGACGAGGCAATTCTTCGTGCAGTTGAAGATAACCCTACTGTCAGCGTCAGAAATGTTGCTGCTGTACAAGGTAACGTTGACCACGTCACTGTATGGAGAGTGCTACGAGAGAACCAGTTGTTTCCGTACCATGTACAGCGTGTGCAGGCACTATCAGCAGCTGATCGGCCTCCACGGGTACACTTTTGCGAATGGTTCATCCAACAATGTGTCAATCGTCATTTCAGTGAAAATGTTCTCTTTACGGATGAGGCTTCATTCCAACATGATAAAAGTGTAAATTTTCACAATTAACATGTGTGGGCTGATGAGAATCTGCACGCAATTGTGCAATCACGTCATGAACACAGATTTTCTGTGAACGTTTGGGCAGGCATTGTTGGTGATGTCTTGATTGGGCCCCATGTTCTTCCACCTACTCTCAATGGCGCACGTTATCATGATTTCATACGGGATACTCTACCTGTGCTGCTAGAACATGTGCCTTTACAAGTACGACACAACATGTGGTTCATGCACGATGGAGCTCCTGCACGTTTCAGTCCAAGTGTTTGTACGCTTCTCAACAACAGATTCGGTGACCGATGGATTGGTAGAGGCGGACCAATTCCATGGCCTCGGCGCTCTCCTGACCTCAACCCTCTTGACTTTCATTTATGGGGGCATTTGAAAGCTCTTGTCTACGCAACCCCGGTACCAAATGTAGAGACTCTTCGTGCTCGTATTGTGGACGGCTGTGATACAATACGCAATTCTGCAGGGCTGCATCAGCGCATCAGGGATTCCATGCGATGGAGGGTGGATGCATGTATCCTCGCTAACGGAGGACATTTTGAACATTGCCTGTAACAAAGTGTTTGAAGTTGATGTGTCGGCAGCTGGGCCAACACCTTGTAGATGGAGATGGCTGAAAATGCACGCTAGACTAACGCAGACGGGCGTGGAGTACTGGAACAGGCTACGTAATTAATGCTATGAAGAAAAGTACGTAGCTGGATTAATACTTATCTTTAATCAATCATTGTGGTACATCGTTCTTGACTATACACAGGAGACTTTAATTACAATCACTGTAAGGCCAATGGCGCCTTGCTAGTTCGTAGCCATTAACTTAGCTGAAGGCTATTCTGTCTCTCGGCTAATGAGAGAGAAAGGCTTCGTACATCTAGTCGCTAGCTAGGTCGTCCGTACAACTGGGGCGAGTGCTTGTTCGTATCACGAGACCTGCCTTGTGGTGGCGCTAGGTCTGCGATCACACAGTGGCGACACGCGGGTCCGACATGTACTAAATGGACCACGGCCGATTTAATCTACCACCTAGCAAGTGTGGTGTCTGGCGGTGACACCACATTCCTCCCCCCCAAATCGGCGAACGGTCGTGAGATAAGGCTTCCGCCCGCCGTGGGGAGGACCCCATGTTGACGTAGGCGATGAGGTCGGGAGCCTAACAACAGGCGAGGCTGTGCCACCCGCACCCGGCCATTCGGTCCGAGGGGAGCTAGGAAACGCCTGAAAACCTAGTCCAGGGTGCACGTTAACATGCGGTGTATGCGCCCGTAAAGAGACAGGAGGGGCCGAAGGGTCGACCTCCATTGCGTCGGGGTAGCCGACGCGCGATGACATCATGTGGTCCGGAGCGGGCGGGAGTTCCATGGCGGAAGACAGCTGGTCACGGGAAGCGATCGGCGGCGCGTGACCCTGGGAGGCGCTGGGCGGCTGCAGCGAAGCGTCGAATGCGGGCGGCGCGGGCCGGAGGACCGGCGGCGGCGGCGGCGGCGGCGTCGGCGGCGACTGCTGCGGCGGCGCGTCGCCATGGGGCAAAATGGAAGGCATCGTCGGTAACACCTGGGGATGAGGCGAGCCAGTAGATGGGTCCCCAGGGCGCTGACCGGACGGCACCGTCGCTGAAAGCAGATGGGTAGCGGCAGAACCCGTTCGACGACAGAGGCGCAGCTGATTGAGATGCCGACGCACCTCACCAGAGGCCCCCAAAACCAAATACATCGCGCGGCCGAGGCAGCGAAGAATGCGCCCTGCGAGCCAACGCCGTGAACCTCGATTGTTGCGATAAAACACAACGTCGCCTGGAGCAAAAGCAGGAGTCTGCCACTGCAAAGGAACCTGATGCGGCGGATGCAGCAAAGACATCAAGGTGCGATGAGGACGACCATGGAGCAACTCAGCCGGCGAGCGACCATCGCGGGGCTGAGAGCGATACGAGGACAAAAAGAGCAACAACGCGTCTTCCCGAGAATGCGACTCTTTCAATTTCAACATCTGTGACTTGAAAGTCCGGACCAATCGTTCAGCGGCACCGTTTGACTGAGGCGAAAACGGCGCGGACGTCAGATGTTGAATACCATTGGCCTGGCAGAATGACTGAAATTCTGCGGACATGAATTGTGGGCCATTGTCGGAAACAATAGTCTGCGGAAGACCTTCAATGCAAAAGATAGCAGACAATGCTTGGATGGTGGCAGAGGACGTCGTGGAAGACATCCGGACAACAAAAGGAAAATTACTGAAGGCGTCGACCAGAACCAACCACCGAGCATTCCAGAATGGACCAGCAAAATCGATGTGCAAGCGTTGCCAATGGGAAGTGGCTTTCGGCCATGCAAAGACTTTCCGCGGCGGTGCGGATTGTTGTTCGGCACACGCCATGCAAGAAGAACACATATTCGTAATCGCAGCATCGATTCCGAACCAAGTACAGTGCTGACGAGCTAGTTGTTTCGGTCGCACTATACCCCAATGTCCTTGGTGAAGAAGCCGTAAAACAGAGGACTGCAACGAACGTGGGACCACGACTCTGGACTGATCATTATCAGAACGCAACAACAAAACACCACGTCGAACAAAAAGTCTCTCCTTGTGAGCAAAAAATCTGCGAACCAACGGATCCTCGATCCGAGACTTTGACAAAGGCCATTGCGTAGCAACAAAACGTAAAACAGTAGCAAGGACAGGGTCACCAGCTGTGGCGGTAGCGACACGACGAAAATCGATCGGAAACGATTCGACCACTTCATCGGTTTCCGAATCAATGAACATGCAAGCAAGTTCGGAAGAATCGAATGCTTTATCCTCAGCAACAGGCAAACGGGACAACGCATCAGCGTTGCCGTGCTTAGCAGTGGACCGATACAAGATATCGTAGCGGTACTGCGAGAGGAAAATAGACCAGCGAACGAATTTCTGCGCTGTACGCGGAGGTACAGGCTTGTTCGGATGAAAAAGCGATGTCAAAGGTTTGTGGTCTGTGATGATGGTAAAGTGACGACCATACAAGAAATCATGGAACTTAGTAACACCAAACACGAGAGCCAAAGTTTCTTTCTCTATCTGGGAATAATTTCTTTGCGCAGACGAGAGCAATTTGGACGCAAAGGCAATAGGGCGATCATGCGAGCCAACTTTGTGCGCAAGGACAGCACCGATCCCGAAATCCGATGCATCTACCATCAACAAAAGGGGTTTCCGGGGATCGATAGGCGTGAGGCAAGTATTAGAAAGCAACGTCGATTTCAACTGGCGAAAGGCGCGTTCGCATTCCGTCGTCCAGAGAAACGGAACACCTTTACGGCGTAAGCGATGAAGCGGAGCTGAAATGGAAGAGGCCTTGCGCACATTCACTCACACCTTGTGATTCTACATTGTTCAATGTTCTTGCGACCTCATGACGCAATGCGTGAGGAACATTGCGCGCTCTGAAAAATTTCGGTTGCGCGTCTACTTTCAGTTCCAAATGTGCTTCATAGTTTTTAGCGCAACCTAAGCCCGGTGCAAAAATGTCTGCAAATTCGTCACATAAGCGAGAAACACTGTCTGTAGGTACAGTTTGATTCACTGATAGCACCTGATTTACAATAGACATGTTAAACAACTGAAATAAATCTAAGCCAAACAAGTTCACTGCAGTAGAAGAACGAAGAACGTAAAATGACACAAGTTTTGTTTGTCCTTTATATGTTGCAAAAAGAGTGCACTGTCCTAACACAGGAATTGTCTGTCCGGAATAACTTTTTAACTGAACATTTGTGGCACGCAACGGAGGTGCGCCCAGTTGTTTGTACGTGTCGTGATTGAGCAATGAAACTGCAGCTCCGGTATCGAGCTGGAATGGTATCACTTTGCCTTCAAAGTCTAAGTCCACAAAAAGTTTATTGTCCTGCTGACGACAAGAGCGACTGTTTTGTGCAATTTGAATAGACACTGGTACAGAATCACTTGCTAATTGACGTGATTTCCGGCGACGTCGACGCACAGTTTTTGTGGGACGAACACAGTCACTGTTAGAGAAAGTGTCACTGGACGAAGTGGAATTAACGACATGAATGTCCATGGGCGAAGTTCCACGAGCCTGAGTGTCCTTGGTTCGAGTCCAACGCGAAGCAAAGGGCCTGGAATGATCGTGATTGTCCGATCGGAGCTTTTTCTGGCAAACACTTTGAACATGTCCTTTCCTATTGCAGAAAAAGCAAATAGCTTGGCGTGACGGGCAATGTTCACGCGAATGTCGAGTAGCACACCGCGGGCATGATTTCACTGCATTTGTGGGCTGGCGCGGCACACCTGGTTTATAACGCGGCGGAAGCCGCGTTTGTTTGCGCGAGGGCAGTTGACCGGGCCGCGCAGCTCGCCCGGCGGGCCGGTTAATGTTACACACTGCTGGCGAAGTTTCAAAAGATTCCTGAGCACAGTCAAGTGTGTCTTGTCTATCCAATATGTCTATCACTTGTTGAAGGGAGGGATTAACAAGTTTCAAAATTTGCTCCCGTATGCGAACATCAGAAACGTTCTGTGCAATTGCATCACGTACCATTGTATCTGAATAAGAAAGACCACAGTCACAGTCAAAGGCACAGTCCCTAGTAAGTCCTTGCAATGTTGCTACCCACTCCCTATTAGTTTGACCGGCCGTACGTTTTGTACGAAAAAACGTATACCGTTTTGCAACCACATTAACTGTTTCTTTGAAATAGACATCTAATGCAGACAAAATTTCCTCGTAGGACAGAGTTGCTACGTCGCGCCGGGGAAACAACTTCACTATCACACGGTAGGTGGACACACCAACACAAGAAAGCAAAAACGGCTGCCGCTCATTACCTTGAATTCTGTAGGCGGCGAGGTGGAAGGCAAACTGGCGGGACCATTCCTGCCAAGTCTCGTGGTTCGGGTCGTAGTGCCTAAAAGGCGGTGCAACTGCGAGTTGAGGCTGCGGTACCGGTGAAGCGGCGGCGGCCGCATCGGTGTGAATGGCACGTTGACCCTGGACGAGCTGTCCAAGGGCATCCAATAATGCCTGCGTCTGCTGATTCCGCAAGCGATAAAATTCGGACAGTACATCTGGAGAATGTGGCGAAGCCATGACACAAATAAGTTAGGGCAAAGTAAAACACAAGATCCTTTGTAGACTCGTCGCCATGTGATGTGTCGGCAGCGGGGCCAACACCTTGTAGATCGAGATGGCTGAAAATGCACGCTAGACTAACGCAGACGGGCGTGGAGTACTGGAACAGGCTACGTAATTAATGCTATGAAGAAAAGTACGTAGCTGGATTAATACTTATCTTTAATCAATCATTGTGGTACATCGCTCTTGACTATACACAGGAGACTTTAATTACAATCACTGTAAGGCTAATGGCGCCTTGCTAGTTCGTAGCCATTAACTTAGCTGAAGGCTGTTCTGTCTCTCGGCTAATGAGAGAGAAAGGCTTCGTACATCTAGTCGCTAGCTAGGTCGTTCGTACAACTGGGGCGAGTGCTTGTTCGTATCACGAGACCTGCCTTGTGGTGGCGCTAGGTCTGCGATCACACAGTGGCGACACGCGGGTCCGACATGTACTAAATGGACCGCGGCCGATTTAATCTACCACCTAGCAAGTGTGGTGTCTGGCGGTGACACCACAGAAGTCACGCTGGTACGTTCTGTTGCTGTGTGTTTCCATTCCATGATTAATGTGATTTGAAGAGAAGTAATAAAATGAGCTCTAACATGGAAAGTAAGCGTTTCCGGACACATGTCCACATAACATATTTTCTTTCTTTGTGTGTGAGGAATGTTTCCTGAAAGTTTGGCCGTATCTTTTTGTAACACCCTGTATTATTACCACCAACTTTCAAATCGCGTAATGACCATCATTCAAAGGTAAGGGAAATAAGAGCTGGTACTGAGGCGTGCAGACAGTCGTTTATCCCTCGCGCGATCCGCAGGTGGAGCAGGGGGGGATGGGGATGATATGACTTTGGCGCGAATTGGGCCCACCGCCACACACCGCTTGGTGGCTAGCGGAGTATATAAGTAGATGAAGATGTAGAAGAGAGTGCACTGAACAACATTGTAGTAGTATTTAATTCATTTGCAAGTGATAATTACATCTCTTACGAGTAGCACGTTTTTAGGTTAATTAATGCCTCCAAGTATGGGTGACGCAAGCAAACCATTATGTTTTTTTCCCTCGCGGCAGCAGGTCAGGTATTGGACTCAAAATGGAGTGTCTATAATGATCAGGCATAGTCCACTTCACAGATCAGTTGCTACCGTGCAGATATCATCAGATAGTAAATTATGTGAGGCGTTTGTGGGAAGATTTTTAGATGCAGAGAGAAAACAGCTAACACACTGAAGGGGTACATATTGAGGTATCAGTTATCACTATATTTGTGTCTATACGCCTGTATTCTTAAAATCTATTGCACCACCTAAATTTCTGCGTGCGTGTGTGGGCTTAGATTCTACGGTAGTAGGCAGTGAATAAACTCTGTTAAACTAAAAGGATGATGGCTTTACTCCGGAATAAATGCAAAACAACAACCAAAATAAAGGCACAGTTGTTGTAAGTGTGCTAATGTGACATCAAAATCCGCTGATGGGGAAGATTAGTACTGTGCTCGTTCTTCCCATGCGTCGTATTATGCTTGAATCCACGTCGGCGTGCGGTTTACCGGTTGGTGGCGTCGTTGCTGCAGAATAATGTTCCACTATTGGACGATGTGATTCCCGAATTCATCCAATGCGCGATGAGGGTTCTTGCGTTGGCGCTAATGTAAATTTCATCTGTTTAAAAAGATGCTCAGTCGGGTTCACCTCGACATGTATCACAGGACAATGCGATTAGTTGACTCCCCTCTCCTGGAGGAAGGAGTCCACGATATAGGCTCGCTGTGCTCGTGCGGTATTGTCTCAAAAGACGCGCACATCGCTGAAATGTTGAGTACAGTGCTGGGCTATAGGTTGGAGGGTGCTAGCCTGACAGTGCGCAGCCCTCAAGTTACTGTAAAAAAAAAAATTTCAGTTCATAATGGTGTTGGTATAGCAATCATCAAAACAGCTTCAAACGTCTGATTACAAATGAGTTAATGTGTTCACTCTTTACCTTTAAGCATAATTTCAGACCTTTTCTAAACTTTCTGTCGCTTACATGCTTAAAGTTTGTAGGAAGTAGCTAAGTGCTCTCATTATGAAACACAGGATGAATACAGTCCTGGTAATTAGCGCTGCATTTTAATCTAGTCCTACTTTTTCATACATCTCAATATTTATGACGTCGTATCCTCAGAACTATGTGCTTTACAATGACATTATTTTCGAAGTAAATTCAGTGGTTGTGTGTGGATGTTGTATGCAAAATATACTGCGAATAGAATTAGCGGTAAACATATAATAAATTAAAAAGTCTCACGTGATCCTAAAGTTTGATTGCATCAGTAGCGTAGATACAGTAAGCAAGCAACAAACTATCTCCTTTCACTACTTTGTAAGCGAGTGTCAGCGGGAAAACAATTCGTAAAGATTTGGAATTATGTGTAAAGTTTGTCGCAAGTCGCTAAGTGCTCTCATGCTCAAATACTGGACAAATGAAGTCCAGGTAATTGCGCCCTGTGCTGTCAGTTATATCACCTCATGACAAACACACAGCTTCTGACTGCAATATCTGTTTTAATGTGTTAAACTTCAAATACAAGATCGTACGTGTTAACGAGTAGATTACGAGAGACTTTTAAATTCTTAAAGTCCGTTAATAATATAGAAAGCAGAATTTTAATTGCTCCTGGAAGCCGTCAGATAGGCAACCTGGAACAGAAAGTAGGTTCCAATATAGCGGTTTAGTAATACAGATAGCAAACAGAACACACACAAGTTAAATGCATGGCTATGGTTTGTTGACACTTTTTTGTGAGTTTTTTAAGAGCGCAAGCCAGAATAGACTGTCACATCCTATCCCCGAAGACAGTCAACGATCACCCCTGGCACCGTCCCATGTGCGTAATCCGCCATGTTGCAATCCACCTGACCCTTCACAAAGGGCTGTTGTGTCTCCCCAAATCCCTGGCAAGCCTGGACGGTCGCATTGAATTCTGACATCCACCCTTGCGTCTTTTTTCAGCATAACTATAGCACAAGACACTGAACTGGCTGCCCTTCTATCCCATTACAACGTGCATGCCTTAAACGTGCGCTGCCACCAGGCTGTCTCCATGTTCTTCTGCGTCGATCGTCAGACGTCAGACACATCTTCCATATGTTGGTGAAGAGAGCCCGACGCCATTGATGGTTTCCTTCCATTTGACGACGATGGTGATGGTGATGGTGATGATGATGATGGTGATGATGGTGATGGTGATGACGGTGATGGTGATGATGACGGTGATGGTGATGATGACGGTGATGGTGATGATGACGGTGATGGTGATGATGACGACGATGGTGATGATGACGACGATGGTGATGATGACGACGACGACGACGACGACGACGACGACGATGACGACGACGACGATGATGACGACGACGATATTTGCATTGTATGACGCTCAACTGGGCGATTACCAGTGCCTGTACAAATTCCCAATCTTTGTACAGTACAGTCACGGCACTTTTCCCAGTTTATGACAAAATGAGGAGGGCAACACGAACACCAAGTCTCTGACTGAGAAAATCCCCGACCATGCCAGGAATTGAAGCCGCGACATGGCGATCCAGCGGCAGCAACGCTGACCACTAGATTGAGAGCTGCGGAAGTTTCCTTCCAGGTGGTCACCTGCTGATCCTTCACGCACCACACTGCTGGGAAATTCTTTGTGTTGACCGCAAAGAACGCAGTCTATCGTGTGGTGGCAGTTGCATACCGTCAGGATTGATACCGACATCCCAAAAGCCTCCCAAAAGGAAGAAAGGAAGATTAGGGTTTAACGATGCGTCGACAGTGGGTTCCTTGTTGTTGTTGTTGTGGTCTTCAGTCCTGAGACTGGTTTGATGCAGCTCTCCATGCTACTCTATCCTGTGCAAGCTTCTTCATCTCCCAGTACCTACTGCAACCTACATCCTTCTGAATCTGCTTAGTGTATTCATCTCTTGGTCTCCCCCTATGATTTTTACCCTCCATGCTGCCCTCCAATACTAAATTGGTGATCCCTTGATGCCTCAGAACATGTCCTACCAACCGATCCCTTCTTCTGGTCAAGTTGTGCCACAAACTTCTCTTCTCCCCAATCCTATTCAATACTTCCTCATTAGTTATGTGATCTACCCATCTAATCTTCAGCATTCTTCTGTAGCACCACATTTCAAAAGCTTCTATTCTCTTCTTGTCCAAACTATTTACCGTCCATGTTTCACTTCCATACATGGCTACACTCCATACAAATACTTTCAGAAATAACTTCCTGACACTTAAATCTATACTCGATGTTAACAAATTTCTCTTCTTCAGAAACGCTTTCCTTGCCATTGCCAGTCTACATTTTATATCCTCTCTACTTCGTCCATCATCAGTTATTTTGCTCCCCAAATAGCAAAACTCCTTTACTACTTTAAGTGTCTCCTTTCCTAATCTAATTCCCTCAGCATCACCCGACTTAATTCGACTACATTCCATTATCCTCGTTTTGCTTTTGTTGATGTTCATCTTATATCCTCCTTTCAAGACACCATCCATTCCGTTCAACTGCTCTTCCAAGTCCTTTGCTGTCTCTGACAGAATTACAATGTCATCGGCGAACCTCAAAGTTTTTATTTCTTCTCCATGGATTTTAATACCTACTCCAAATTTTTCTTTTGTTTCTTTTACTGCTTGCTCAATATAGAGATTGAATAACATCGGGGAGAGGCTGCAACCCTGTCTTACTCCCTTCCCAACCACTGCTTCCCTTTCATGCCCCTCAACTCCTATAACTGCCATCTGGTTTCTGTACAAGTTGTAAATAGCCTTTCGCTCCCTGTATTTTACCCCTGCCACCTTTAGAATTTGAAAGAGAGTATTCCAGTCAACATTGTCAAAAGCTTTCTCTAAGTCTACAAATGCTAGAAACGTAGGTTTGCCTTTCCTTAATCTTTCTTCTAAGATAAGTCGTAAGGTCAGTATTGCCTCACGTGTTCCAGTATTTCTACGGAATCCAAACTGATCTTCCCCGAGGTCGGCTTCTACTAGTTTTTCCATTCGTCTGTAAAGAATTCGTGTTAGTACTTTGCAGCTGTGGCTTATTAAACTGATTGTTCGGTAATTTTCACATCTGTCAACACCTGCTTTCTTTGGGATTGGAATTATTATATTCTTCTTGAAGTCTGAGGGTTCCTTAGAGACTGTTTAATATTTTAATGTTCGGATTATAAGTTGCCGTCTCTTTAATCTAAGAATAGATGATCAATGCAGCTAGCCGTTATCTCTGTGTAATGTATTGTCTGTATAGACGTGTACCTGTTGTCTTTAAGATCCCTTCACCTTCACACATAAGTCTATACAGTAAAGTAAGGCCCTCCCAGTTCTTGGCTGATCCGTGATAAGACAGGCGAAAAATTAGACTAATGGAGGATTCTTAGAATTATCTCTCTTTTCATTCGCTCTCTCTCTTTCTCTCCTTTATCTATGTATAGTTTTTAATATAAGATTTCATTACGTGATATAGTGATAAAAAGTATCAGCCAAATAGAATCTTTGGTGGAGTCCTTCGTCTTGGTAATCAGCGGCTGGCTTGCTGTATGAGATGTTTACATTTATTATTACTGTTAAACACTGCAGTCAGTCGGGAGAATCAATCGTTTGGACAATTTGTTCCTTTTACGAAAGATTGCGAATTCCAGATGTGTACGAAGCCTTTTTGTACGATTTAACACAGACTCAGTGATTGCAGGCTCTCTTCGACACAGCTGAAACTTCCCCACTAATTATAGGGCCAACGTGATCAACAAATGATTGAGAAAAAACTCATTCGTTCATTCACTCCAGAACAAAAGAGTCACAAACCTTATTTATGGAGGAAATCGTGTATTAAATCCATCTCCATTACATGTACAGATCTCCGGTGATTCCACGCCTTAATTATTTTCCTTTTATAATCTGTTTCTCTTCAAAACAAACCGCTAGCGGCACAAATGTTAATTGGCTCGCTTTAGCGAGAAGAATGCAGAAGATGTATCTCTTAGAAACACGTCAATCCCTTAACAGATACTCCAGAAGGTGTCCTAGTTACCACTGTAACAACCATGGAGAATGCATATATGCATCTCTGTTACTTCAAAGAATAAATGCAGTAAAAAATGCTTTGGCGTCGACGAGCTGTCGCCGCATATATTACGGGAAAATCAGATCAGATAACTTTCCCAAAGTGGATGAATGTGGATGGTTTGATTGAAAATGATTAATTGGTGTCTGGTAGAGGGTATTTGCTGTGGGGACATTAAAACTGGTCTCACAGAAGGCAGCGCAAGTTTCTGTCGCCTTCCGTTAAGGGTACCTGATTTTCAGTTAGCGGTCGTCAGACGGTGTCCACTACGCTGCAGATCGCCACTGCCTTGTGTCCCACTGGCGCGGGTGGATGCTCGAATCACTTCGGAGTGGCGTACGCCAGTTTGGCAAGCGGCTCTCCCTCATGACCACCCTTCTTTCCGTAAAATGAAAATGCGAAGTGGATCTAAGCTTACTTGACGAAATACAATACCGGGAAAAGAAATTAGTACACCTAGAAGGACTACATACAATTTGATCCTATGACGGCATATGAAACTGTGTGGATAGTAGATGTTCTGATCGTCGTCCGCCAACAGACATAGTGGTGGCATAGCTGCCAGAACACGATCTGTGTCTACTCTTTAATATATGATGCTCACAGCAAGCGCGTGAAGCAAGGAGGCAACCATGCAACGGAGACGCACTCGTGCTTCCTACAGTCAACTGAGCAAGTTTCAAAGGGCAATTGTGGCGTTCTGAGTGGCAGGATAGTTCTTTCGGAGAATTGCCATCCAAGTTGGACGACCTGCGTTAGTTCTATAACTAAGCTGATATCAGTGGGCACGCGAACGTTTTCACAGCCATAGACGAGTTTCTGAAGTTCGCGCAGGACAGACGCCAGCCAGGATTGTAAAGGCGGCAGCGGCAGGTCGTACCGTTAAAACAGATAAGAGCGCTTGTGAGCCCAGGCGTGTCAACACGAACTGTTGCGCACCTGTTGTTGGCTGTGGGACTGTGGACACTTCTAGCCTGACTTCTACTCACGTCACAGCATAAGCATGCACAGCTCGACTAGGGCCATCAGCAAATCACTAGGAGGATGGAATGGCGCGCCGTGGTTTTCAGCGACGAAAGCTGATTCTGTATGCAAAACACTGACCCCACCCAAAACTTTACGGTACGGAGTGCGATAAGCTACAACTCTCGTACTCCTCTGGTATTTTTGAAAGGCAGGATAACTAGTGGTCAGTACGTTCATAATGTTGTTAGATCCGTTCTTCTGCCGTTCTTGCAACAGGAAAGTGTTGTATTGTTCCGACAGGACAATGCTCGCCCAAACAGTACCCGTGAAACTCAACGGACTCTGCAAGACTCTCAGCAACTTGTCTCCAATAGAACATGTGTGCGATATGATTGGACGAGACGTGACCCGTGCGACTCGTCAACGAACCACTGTGAACTATGTGAACAGGTCGTGCACGCTTGGTGTAACGTACCCCAGGACAGTGTTCGCTATCTGTACGCTCGATTGGATGCCATTGTCAGTCTGCATTGTCGCTCATGGAGGCTACACACCTATAGGTGTGTCAGCATCGGTCGATACTTGGTGTCGGAACCGCTGGTGCTATTGATCCGTAATTATAATCATTTCATGTACTCCATATGCACTCCATATGCGCTGTTGCAGCCAGCCGATGTGGCTGAGTGGTTCTAGGCGCTTCAGTCTGGAACCGCGCGACCGCTACGGTCGCAGGTTCGAATCCTGCCTCGGGCATGGATGCGTGTGATGTCCTTAGGTTAGCTAGGTTTAAGTAGTTCTAAGTTCTAGGGTACTGATGACCTCTGATGTTAAGTCCCACAGCGCTCAGAGCCATTTGAGCCATTTTTTGCACTGTTGCAACAATAAATATTGAGTCAATTTGAAATCTCTAAAAGGCTCCAATAATTTTTTCCGACAGTGTTATACGCCCTTCCCTTAAAAGAGCACACAGCTTGCCCTGAACACAGATGGTGTACATTTGGTGCCTGGCGGTCGTATGACCCTTCGCCGCTGATGAAAGTCGTGGGAGTGAACAGGTGTGTGTGTGTGTGTGTGTGTGTGTGTGTGTGTGTGTGTGTGTGTGTGCGCGCGCGCGCGCCAATCGATCGTATGGAATGAGCTTAGTAAATGGGTCGACGTGAGGAGGTGACAGAATGGCAGAACCTGTTGTGTTCGGTCGTACCCATGACGACACCGTAAATGAAGTTGTCCGACTGGCTAGTGTATAAACAGCGACTTCAGGGAATGGTGTACAATTCAGTCGTATAACATGGCACAGCAGCAGTAGTCGCAAAAGATCCTAATCGACAGGGACTGGAGACAAATGTTTCACCTTCTAGAGAAAAATTACTGAGACGCCCTGCTTAAGTTCACAGGGCAGAACAGGTAGTTGGAATTGTGGAAAGGGGCCAAAAGGGGTTGTCAGTTACACTCAAACACACACAACTTTATTCAGTTGTCCAAACAATACAGCAAAAGTTTTTGAACTTTCAGGTCACACTATCTTGTGCCTTAAGGGCACAACCACTTAAATTTAAAAACAGCTGAAAGCTATTAACTTAAAATTCTGACTCAAAACAGAATACTTAGAAGGCAGAAGGCCTCACGGAAGTAAGTTCTATAACTTAGCTGAAGGCCCAACAAATCGAACACTTGAAAGGCAAACAAGTTTAATACACGTATAATTTAAAGACGGCTGAAGGCCCAAGGTTTAGGACTGGAGGAAAAATTAATTAAAAGAAAAAAAAACCACAAGGAAGAAGGCCTTATCTTCAATTAGGCTGAAGGCCCCTCACAGTCTGATACTTGAAAGACAAGAACTTTAATTTAAAAACGGCTGAAGGCCGATCACTTAAAAAAATAATTTTTTGTAGGCAGAAGGCCCAAAACTTTATCTTTAAACAGTATTTTGCACAGGCTGAAGGCCCAAAAAATCTAAGATTTAACAAGTAAGGAATTTAAATTTTAAAGCGACTGAAGGCCCATTATTGAAAACACAAATACAACAAATTTTCAAAAGGCAGAAGGCCCCCAAAGCTTTAGCAAAAAAAAAAAAAAAAAAAAAATTAAATGAGGTTGAAGGCCCAAACAATACAAGACTTGACAAGTAAGGAACTTCCAGTTTTAAAGCGGCTGAAAGCCCATGATTTAAAACCCAACTAAAAGCATAAAAATTCAAACCATCGGTTACATGCCATTAAAATACACAATCAAGCACCAGTAAGAAAAAGGCAGTACAGACAGCGGCGCTCTTGAAATATT
Source organism: Schistocerca piceifrons (assembly GCF_021461385.2). Lineage (NCBI taxonomy): Eukaryota > Metazoa > Arthropoda > Insecta > Orthoptera > Acrididae > Schistocerca > Schistocerca piceifrons. The sequence goes on along the minus strand of NC_060143.1, from coordinate 254,129,151 downwards.
AACTTGAAATATTAACGTTCGCTTCGGGGAGACAGGTAGTCACCCAATTATATCCGATCCGTCGGCAACCCAACCAAGAGACAGTCAACGGACCCACCGACAAGACGACTTGCTTTCCACCCGACCAGTGCACAAGGAACTTCAAAGCCAAAACGTAAAAGGCGTAGCCGCTCACAATCAAGTATGCATAAGCCGTCAAAACTACACGAACGTGTTGGATAGCGACAACACGGTGTGGAAAGGACACTGCCTGAATTTTGTGTCAGCGGCCAGGGCAGGTAACCGGAACGCTAACGACCAAAAGGCAGAAAATTCCGCTGGTGCACTTAGACTTCAAATAACGAAAATACAGTTAAACTCCACCGGATGGTGGCCAAACCTTCGTCAACTCGAACACTCCTTGTTGCTCACGGGAACACCCCCAACAGCCAACCATGAACACCAACGGCACAATATGAAGCGTCTGGCTTCGGTAACTTTGATGTCCTGGGTCGGTGAGCCACGAAGCCCGTAGCAATCGGAACAGCTCTCACACACTCAGACACTGCGTAGACACCGCCAGTGGGCCCGGCCCACTGCGCCACGAGGAGATTTCCTCTCTGATCCACACCAACCGGCCGACTCCTCAGAGCCAGCACGCCGCCAACATTTAAAATAACTTGTCAGTCAAAATCACACGAACTACACACAGATTTAGGAACACCTGGACGAAGAACTAGACCACGCTAACGGCAGTGCCCGTACAATAACAGGGACGAATCACGAGTCGGCACACACAGCCAACCCATAAGCGATCACCGGCCAAATACACGTCGTCCGGCAAGACGACAGACCGACGAGCAACCAAAGTCGTCCCCACTCCCATCATGTGTGTCGGCAACCCTCGGGGGAGTAATGGCGGTCCGGACCTCACTGGTGCCGCGCCCCGACTGAACTTGTGCCGCGTGCCAGCTCAAACACTGCCAGGTCCGAACTAACTGCTGGCACGTTCCACCTGACTCTCCGTTGACACACGACGACCGGGAAGTAACAGCAGTCCAGGAAAGATAATACGGCAGGTCCTATATCGATAAGCGCTGCTGCTGCCGCTCACGGGCTGGCAAGGCAGAAACTCAGTGACACCAGTAATTGAAAATTAATATAACGAGGTGGCAGTACGGTAAAAACAAGATGTAAAATAAGAAATGTCACGAACACAAGCCACGCACGGCTCAGTTACTTTCAAATCCCAACAGTAATTGCTTGATACCAGTGAATGCAGATCAGTCTCAACCAGTTTCTGAGCCTACACTGCGAGTGGAACAGCATGCAGTGGACATTTGGAGCCGGGTACCTCACAAATGGCCGTTGCAATTGCAGAAATGAAACTAAGTCTTCAGCGGACCACACAACATAGTAACGGTCAAAAGGTGTGTGTGTGGTCCGACGAGTAGCGATTTTGTCTCTTTTCAGACGATGCAAGGCGTCGTGTGTACCTGTAGTCCAATGACGGCTGCCACCTTCACTGTCTGGAGGCTGTCTTCTGTACCACGACTTTTTCCCAGGTATTCAAGTCACCGAGAACGTGACTGAGGATATAAGCTGGTAGGCTTCCATGGCCACTGTCATTTTGAATTAAATAATTCTGAGTGTTGGGCCATGCCATAGTAAAACACTAAAGCAACGACGTTTCGACCGACTCACTGCGGTTCTCTTGAGGGCTGTTAACTGCTGGATACTGGTGAATATCTTCCTCTACACACTACTTCGGTTATCTAGTGTCTGATGATGATGATGATGATGATGATGATGATGATGTCCCATACTCCAAGGAGCGTAAGGGACGATGCGGGAGACCCGCACCACCGTAGTAGGCAAGGTCCTAGCGGAGGTGGTTTGCCATTGCATTCCTCCGACCGTAATGGGGATGAATGTGATGATGAAGACGACACAACAACACGTAGTCCCAGACCCCGCCGGGAATCGAACCCGGGACCCCGTGGCGGGAAGCGAGAACGCTACCGCAAGACCACGAGCTGCGGACGACATATTTCTGTGATGTCACTGGACAATACCGAGGGAGATGGCTATACGGTGAGCCGCCTGTGTTGCTCTGGTGGTTGCCTGGAGATTGGCAGGGAACAGCATATCGGCAGGCTAGTGCTTACGCTGCTGTAGAAAGTGATTCGTAGACAGCTCTCGATGGTGACATTTTAGCAGCTGGTATCGATGACGTAGAGAGTGAAGTGTTCAGGCCACCACGGAAGTGCTGCTGATCTCTGCTGCTGGCTGGAACACACGCGCTGCGCCAGGCTGGAATCGCTGAGAATCCGTGCGAATGGATACAACAGCAGAGACATCCAACGAACTATGAGCAACAGAGGAGACAATAGTACAGAAATAACTCTTTTCCTGTAGCTCGCCTACCTTAATTAAGAGGCGCCAGCGACACTGTAGGCAAGGTTCCACTTCACAGAGGAATTAAACCCATATTTCAGAGTGGCCGCAAGATACGAGATATGTTGAGGTTCACTAAGAATTCTACTGATACTCTCCAGACTGCAGGCGTCTACGAACTTCGGTGTGGATGCGGTGCAGTCTGTATGGTGAAACCGACAGACCTGTTAGCAATCAAATGTTGGAGCATGAACATCACGTAGCTGCCTTTGCGAGGGAACAAGTTAACTATAGGAGAACACCACCAGGTGTAGTATCTCGAGTGCTTGCTCGTCAGCTGTGGTTGCACCAGCGGAAAATAAGAGAGACTGTTGAAATAATCGCCGCGCGGGATTAGCCGAGCGGTCTCGGGCGCTGCAGTCATGGACTGTGCGGCTGGTCCCGGCGGAGGTTCGAGTCCTCCCTCGGATACGGGTATGTTTGTTTGTCCCTAGGATAATTTAGGTTAAGTAGTGTGTAAGCTTAGGGACTGATGACCTTAGCAGTTAAGTCCTATAAGATTTCACACACATTTGAACATTTGTTGAAATAATCGAGGCCCTAACAACGTGAACAGGGAGGATGGTTGTTAAATTACCTGAGGACTGGCTGGCTACGATTCCAGCCTGGCGGACCGTGTATGTCCGCCAGCCAGGAGCACCTCTTCACCTGGGTTTAGCAGCACAAACAGCGGCCACGAGAGAAATACCGTGCGGCCTTGACACTTCGCTGGAGGACAATACTGTTGTGTGGATACTGGCTGCCGATCTGCTGTTGCCTTTCAGTCTCTTACAGAATTGCCTACCTCTGAGTGGCAAAGGCAATAGCCTGCTGATACGTTATTTCCTACGAAACAGTTACAACACTTGCCTTCCAGTCAGCCAACAGATTAGCACAGGCATTAGCCCAACATACAACCATCCTCTTCCCTAACAACCTCTCATTACACAGTCCAGCAACATCCTAGATATGGAACATCGGTAACACTAGACAGGCAGTATATAGGGCAATTCGTCCCCCAGTATCCAGCAATTAACCACCCTGAAGAGGACCGCAACAAGTCAGTCGAGAAATAGGGAGTTTAGTTATTTTGTTTTAGACTCCTCCCATGAACCATGGACATTCCTGTTGGTGGGAAGCTTACGTGCCTCAACGATACAGATAGCCGTACCGTAGGTGCAACCACAACGGAGGTGCATCTGTTGAGAGGCCAGACAAAGATGTGGTTCCTGAAGAGGGGCAGCAGCCTTCTCAGTAGTTGCAGGGGCGACGGTCTGGATGATTGACTGATTTGGCCGTGTAACACTAACCACAACGGCCTTGCTGTGCTGGTACTGCGAACGGCTGAAAGCAAGGAGAAACTACAGCCGTAATTTTTCCCGAGGGCATACAGCTTTACTGTGTGGTTAAATGATGATGGCGTCTTCTTGTGTAAAATATTCCGGAGGTAAAATAGTCCCCCATTCGGATCTCCGGACGGGTACTACTCAAGAGGACGTCGTTATCAGGAAAAAGAAAACTGGCGTTCTACGGATCGGAGCGTGGAATGTCAGATCCCTTAATCGGGCAGGTAGGTTAGAAAATTTAAAAATGGAAATGGATAGGTTAAGGTTAGATGTAGTGGGAATTAGTGAAGTTCGGTGGCAGGAGGAACAAGAATTCTGGTCAGGTGATACAGGATTATAAATACAAAATGAAATAGGGGTAATGCAGGAGTAGGTTTAATAATGAATAAAAAATAGGAATGCGGGTAAGCTACTACAAACAGCATAGTGATCGCATTATTGTGGCCAAGATAGATACGAAACCGACGCCTAACACAGTACAAGTTTATATGCCAACTAGCTCCGCAGATGATGAAGAGATTGAAGAAATGTATGATGAGATAAAAGAAGTTATTCAGATAGTGAAGGGAGACGAAAATTTAATAGTCATGGGTGACTGGAATTCGATAGTAGGAAAAGGAAGAGAAGGAAAAGTAGTAGGTGAATATGGAATGGGAGTGAGGAATGAAATAGGAAGCCACCTGGTAGAATTTTGCATAGAGCATAACTTAATCATACATTTGGTTCAGGAATCATTAAAAAAGGTTGTATGCATGGAAGAAGCCTGGAGATACTGATAGGTTTCAAATAGATTATATAATGGTCAGACACAGATTTAGGAACCAGGTTTTAAATTTAAGACATTTCCAGGGGCTGATGTGGACTATGACCACAATGTGTTGGTTATGAACTGTAGATTAAAACAGAAGAAACTGCGAAAAGGTGGGAAATTAAGGAGATGGAACTTGGATAAACTGACAAAACCAGAGGTTGTACAGAGTTTGAGGGAGAGCATGAGGGAACAATTGTCACGAATGGGGGAAAGAAATAGAGTAGAAGAAGAATGGGTAGCTCTGAGGGATGAAGTAGTGAAGGCAGCAGAGGATCAAGTGGGTAAAAAGACTAGGGCTAGTAGAAATCCTTGGGCAACAGAAAAATATTGAATTTAACTGATGAAAGGAGAAAATATAAAAATGCAGTTCATGAAGCGGGCAACAAGGAACACAAACGTCTCAAAAATGAGATCGACAGGAAGTGCAAAATGGCTAAGCAGGCATGGCTAGAGGACAAATGTAAGGATGTAGAGACTTATCTCACTAGGGGTAAGATAGATACTGCCTACAGGAAAATTAAAGAGACCTTTGGAGAAAAGAGAACCACTTGCATGAATACCAAGAGCTCAGATGGAAACCCAGTTCTAAGCAAAGAAGTGAAAGCAGAAAGGTGCAAGGAGTATACAGAGGGTCTATACAAGGGCGACGTTCTTGAGGAAAATATTATGGAAATGGGAGAGGATGTGGATGTAGATGAAGATGAAATGGTAGATACGATACTGCGTGAAGAGTCTGACAGAGCACTGAAAGACCTAAGTCGAAACAAGGTCCCGGGAGTAGACAGCATTCCATTAGAACTACTGATAGCCTTGGGAGAGCCGGTCCTGACAAAACTCTACTGTGTGGTGAGCAAGAGGTATGAGACAGGCGAAATGCCCTCAGACTTCCAAAAGAATATAATAATTCCAATCCCGAAGAAAGCAGGGGTTGGCAGATGTGAAAATTAACGAACTATCAGTTTAATAAACCACAGCTGCAAAATACTAACACGAATTCTTTACAGACGAATGGAAAAACTGGTAGAAGCCGACCCCGGGGAAGATCAGTTTGATTCCGTAGAAATGTTGGAACACGTGAGACAACACAGACCCTACGATTTATCTTAGAAAATAGATTAAGAAAAGGCAAACTTACGTTTCTAGCATTTGTAGACTTAGAGAAAGCTTTTGACAATGTTGACTGAAATACTCTTTCAAATTCTGAAGCTGGCAAGGGTAAAATACAGGGAGCGACAGGCTATTTACAGTTTGTACAGAAACCAGATGGCGGTTATAAGAGTCGAAGGGCATGAAAGGGAAGCAGTGGTTGGGAAGGGAGTGAGACAAGGTTGTAGCCTCTCCCCGATGTTATTGTATCTGTATATTGAGCAAGCAGTAAAGGAAACAAAGAAAAATTTGGAGTAGGAATTAAAATCCATGGAGAAGAAATCAAAACTTTGACGTTCGCCGATGACATTGTAATTCTGTCAGAGACAGCAATGGACCTGGAAGAGCAGTTGAACTGAATGGACAGTGTCTTGAAAGGAGGATATAAGATGAACATCAACGAAAGCAAAACGAGGATAATAGAATGTAGTCGAATTGAATCAGGTGATGCTGAGCGACTTAGATTAGGAAATGAGACACTTAAAGTAGTAAAGGAGTTTTGCTATTTGGGGAGCAAAATAACTGATGATGGTCGAAGTAGAGAGGATATAAAATGTAGACTGGCAATGGCAAGGAAAGCGTTTCTGAAGAAGAGAAATTTAACATCGCGTATAGATTTAAGTGTCAGGAAGTGGGTTCTGAAAGTATTTGCATGGAATGTAGCCATGTATGGAAGTGAAACGTGGACGATAAATAGTTTAGACAAAAAGAGAATGGAAGCTTTCGAAATGTGGTGCTACAGAAGAATGCTGAAGGTTAGATGGGTAGATTACATAACTAATGAGGAAGTATTGAATAGAACTGGAGAGAAGAGGAATTTGTGGCACAACTTGACTAGAAGAAGGGATCGGTTGGTAGGACATATTGTGAGGCATCAAGGGATCACCAATTTAGTATTGGAGGGCAGCGTGGAGGGTAAAAATCGTAGAGGGAGACCGAGAGATGAATACACTAAGCAGATTCAGAAGAATGTAGGCTGCAGTTAAGTACTGGGAGATGAAGAAGATTGCACAGGATAGAGTAGCATGGAGAGCTGCTTCAAACCAGTCTCTGGGCTGAAAACCACAACAACAACAACAACAACAACAACATTGTTTTAGAATGGCGGAGGCTAGTACCCAAAACTATTTTGTTTAAATTGAGCGAGTGTCTTTATTTTAAAATTCTCGACGACCAAATATTGTCGTTGTTCCTGCATCTTTATGATGAGAAACAAAGATCACAACAGCTATATCTGCAAACATACATCCCTGGTAGGAAGTTCAGGCACCCTATCACGAGTCGATTAGACAGCCAAATCAGCTCATCTTAGTCCCAGACATTTTGTATTAGATTTCTCTTCCTGGAGAGCGTTCAGACTCGTCCGAGAGATGTTCCATAAGGTCCAGGTAGGGACTCTGGGAAGGCCTGTCTGCTTATCTGCTCCTTACAGACGCTGCCCTATAAGAGGGTGCAATGTCATGCTGAAAAATCATCCTCTCCGAACTGTACCTCTACTGCAGGCAAAAAACACTGCTGTAAAATGGGCCCATACCGTTCCACATTTAGCATTTTCTTTTGCACAGTAAGGGAGCACACCGTAACCACGAAAAATGTCCCCATACCGCAACACCATCTCGTTGTAGCCACTGTTCGCACTACACTTGAACTCAAACTGTTCCATCGGATTGCCACAAATTATGGTGTGATTTTTCACTCCAGATCAGTCGTTTCCAGTCATCCACTCTCCAGTGGCTTTCGCTCAGCACTCACTAGAAACATGTGTGGCTTATGAGGAACTGGTCGACCACACCCCATTCCTTTAAACACCTTACTCATAAGTCACTGTGCTACCCGGACTGCTGGTAGCACTTTGGAACTCATGAGTGATTCCTTCCACTGATTTCGTGCGATTTTTCACAACGACCTTCCACAGTGCCGAGTGGTCCCTGTACATGAGTGAGTGTGGATTGCCAGGTGTTATTTTAGCTGGGGTTCTTCCTTCACGTTTACACTACACGTTCATCACTGACAGTGGACTTCGGCAGCATTAGAAGGGTTCCAATGTTTCAGGTGGATTTATTACTCTCATGACAGCCAGTGAATAGCACACGATCAAAGTGACTGAGCCCTGCTGACCAACCCGCCCTGCAGTTACTGCTTTGCCTGAAGATGGGTGTGCTGTGAACACAACCACTTGATCATGAGGTGCTCTGTGGGTATGCAGATTAGACTGACGCTAATTCTATCACTCCAAATCAAGCAATGGTAGATTATCATTGTGAAGTTGTAACCTCCCCACAGATAAAATATATATATTGCATTCACATTTAGTATAACATACCAGCAGATAAATTCCGTAACCTATCAATAATAAAATGTGACTAATCTCTCAATAAAATTGTGGCTCACTTATAATCTTTCAACAATTGACTGTGAATTTAAATTGGTAAATTTTGGACGTCAGCAGTGCTGCGTCTTGGCCCTGAAAATTCACTCTGAATAAATTGAAATATCTTACATGAGTGAATCTTACGTCTGCTCCTATCAGAAATTTTTCTGGCACAGCCCAGTGCAATGCTGGCCGCTAGATTTGTCATGTATAAAAAGAAACAACTGATTTTTCTTTACGATAATCGGGATGACCATGGATTGCAGAAACTAGTAAATTCTTTAAATCCAAATGAATGATTGTCAAAAAAGTTAATTTTTTAGAAAAGATCGTTATTAAAAGATTTTTAAAACATTTACATGGGATTTGATATAACAATAGTACATATTTTGTTGTAATAAACTACATATGCGCGAGGCTGCTTTTACCTTATACTACACTCCTGGAAATGGAAAAAAGAACACATTGACACCGGTGTGTCAGACCCACCATACTTGCTCCGGACACTGCGAGAGGGCTGTACAAGCAATGATCACACGCACGGCACAGCGGACACACCAGCAACCGCGGTGTTGGCCGTCGAATGGCGCTAGCTGCGCAGCATTTGTGCACCGCTGCCGTCAGTGTCAGCCAGTTTGCCGTGGCATACGGAGCTCCATCGCAGTCTTTAACACTGGTAGCATGCCGCAACAGCGTGGACGTGAACCGTATGTGCAGTTGACGGACTTTGAGCGAGGGCGTACAGTGGGCATGCGGGAGGCCGGGTGGACGTACCGCCGAATTGCTCAACACGTGGGGCGTGAGGTCTCCACAGTACATCGATGTTGTCGCCAGTGGTCGGCGGAAGGTGCACGTGCCCGTCGACCTGGGACCGGACCGCAGCGACGCACGGATGCACGCCAAGACCGTAGGATCCTACGCAGTGCCGTAGGGGACCGCACCGCCACTTCCCAGCAAATTAGGGACACTGTTGTTCCTGGGGTATCGGCGAGGACCATTCGCAACCGTCTCCATGAAGCTGGGCTACGGTCCCGCACACCGTTAGGCCGTCTTCCACTCACGCCCCAACATCGTGCAGCCCGCCTCCAGTGGTGTCGCGACAGGTGTGAATGGAGAGACGAATGGAGACGCGTCGTCTTCAGCGATGAGAGTCGCTTCTGCCTTGGTGCCAATGATGGTCGTATGCGTGTTTGGCGCCGTGCAGGTGAGCGCCACAATCAGGACTGCATACGACCGAGGCACACAGGGCCAACACCCGGCATCATGGTGTGGGGAGCGATCTCCTACACTGGCCGTACACCACTGGTGATCGTCGAGGGGACACTGAATAGTGCACGGTACATCCAAACCGTCATCGAACCCATCGTTCTACCATTCCTAGACCGGCAAGGGAACTTGCTGTTCCAACAGGACAATGCACGTCCGCACGTATCCCGTGCCACCCAACGTGCTCTAGAAGGTGTAAGTCAACTACCCTGGCCAGCAAGATCTCCGGATCTGTCCCCCATTGAGCATGTTTGGGACTGGATGAAGCGTCGTCTCACGCGGTCTGCACGTCCAGCACGAACGCTGGTCCAACTGAGGCGCCAGGTGGAAATGGCATGGCAAGCCGTTCCACAGGACTACATCCAGCATCTCTACGATCGTCTCCATGGGAGAATAGCAGCCTGCATTGCTGCGAAAGGTGGATATACACTGTACTAGTGCCGACATTGTGCATGCTCTGTTGCCTGTGTCTATGTGCCTGTGGTTCTGTCAGTGTGATCATGTGATGTATCTGACCCCAGGAATGTGTCAATAAAGTTTCCCCTTCCTGGGACAATGAATTCACGGTGTTCTTATTTCAATTTCCAGGAGTGTACATCGCTCAGGCACCGCCATAGCTCCCCACGACCGGCCCAGCCAACACGATACACCAGACTGCCAGCTACTACTTACTCCTACTGCCACACAGTTCCTACTGCAGCCAACACTGCTCTCTGGTCTGTGATTCTCTTATAGCTTACATATCGCAGGCAGCACGTGAGCAATCCATCGAAATTAAATCTGCTCGAGTGCACTAGCAATAAATTCCTTAGTCATGGGCCTCTTACGAAGTTAATAGGCTACTTGAAAAATTATCTGCTGCGCACATTGTATACCTTATTCGATAACCTCCTGAACTTGTCAGGGGCCTCCTGTTGCTTAAGGTTGGAGAATTTGATCTGGTACACGTATGATTTATTGAAAACAATAGGCAATTTCCAAAGAGCACATAAACGTCCAGATTACAGATAACTCGAGGATGAATTTTACATAAATGAAGTGAATCAGTGACCAGAAAAATGAACGGTTATTAGGGTCACCAACAGCATGATGCTAGGCGATTATGGTGAGAAGATGCCCAGACACATAAGATACATAAAATGCGTTTCCAGTCGTGAGTGTAAAGCTTTATGATTATATAAAAAAGAAGAGTGTGAATCGAACAGAGCACACAACAGACCAATAAATAAACGGAGGAACAGATAGAATCAGCACCAGATGGGTAAAATCCATTGAATTAACTCAATGCCGAAGAGAATACGTGAGCGGTTACATTAGAAGATCCCCTTTGAAACGGGACAGAGAACATGCACACTAATGCACGAAGCTCGTAGGTCAAATTATCTACATCTACATATATACTCCGCTAGCCATCAATGGTGTGTGGCGGAGGGCACAATTCGCGCCAAAGTCATATTTCCCCCCCCTCAGTTCCACTCGCGGATCGCGCGAGGGAAAAACGACTGTCTGAACGCCTCAGTACGAGCTCTGATTTCCCTTATCTTTGAATGATAATCATTGCGAGATTTGAAAGTTGGTGATAATAATATATGCTCTACAGCCTCGGCGAAGATCGGATTTCGGAATTCATTGAGCAGTTATGGAAACTGAACGCGGAAAGTGAGAATCTCTTCATAAGATCGTGACCACAGAAATCGGGAGTTTGTACTGCAGGTGCGGCCTTACCGCGACTGCGGTTCAAACGGCTCCAGATAAGTCACCGTGCGCCGTGCTGCAGTGGCTGCTAACTGTTTCTGGCCAGGGCAGATGCGGTGGATCTCATCTTCATGATTACCGATCTCGGATACCAGTAAGTTCAGAGTAGAACTTAGGAAACTTGGCCAAAGTCAAGAAAAACGCGCACAAACGTTGGATTCCGCAACCGAATTAAAGTTCAGAATTTGCCTGAGATTGAGACCGACAGTCCGAAAACGGAATCAGATTGTGACTCTTAACGAAAATACCTCTCCAAATTTTGATAGCTTTTCTTCAGACCTCACAAAGGTATCCAGCACAATCTCTCTAGCCAGTTACAGAAAGGGCCTAAGTGCTCTTCCAGTGAGCCACCTGGAAGTCCATTTACTCGCTCCCACCCATCATACAAAAGATGTATCCGCCAACGAGCTTCCTGTTTATGGGGACTAGAACCGAGGGTCGCCCCATTCCCTCAGCCAGACTTCTTTGTCGGAAATTCTGGTGATTTTGGAAAGCTACGCAGTGTGTTCACATGGAAAGGGCCGAGTTTGAAAATTTCGAAGATCCACATGCGACCATATACCGTGTGATCAAAGAGTCAGTATAAATTTGAAAACTGAATAAATCACGGAATAATGCAGATAGAGAGATACAAATTGACACACACGCTTGGAATGACATGGGGTTTTATTAGAACCAAAAAAAAAATACAAAAGTTCAAAAAATGTCCGACAGCTGGCGCTTCATCTGATGAGAATAACAATAATTAGCATAACAAAGTAAGACAAAGCAAAGATGATGTTCTTTACAGGAAATGCTCAGTATGTTCACCATCATTCCTCAACAATAGATGTAGTCGAGGAATAGAGATGTCGGTCGATCACGATACACTTGCGACTTCAGGTAACCCCAAAGCCAATAATCGCACGGACTGAGGTCTGGGGACCTGGGAGGCCAAGCATGACGGAAATGGCGGCTGAGCACACGATCATCACCAAACGACGCTCGCAAGAGATATTTCTAGCAATATGGGGTGGAGCGCCATCCTTCATAAACATCGGACGTACCAGCAGGTGCTTATGAGCCACGCTGGGGATGATGAGATTCTGTAACATATCGGCGTACCTCTCACCCGTCACGGTAGCAGTTACAAAACCAGACTCACGCATTTCCTCGAATAAAAAGTTCCGATAACGATAGATGTGGTAAATCCAGCCCATACCATGACTTTCTCGTCGTGCAATGGAGTTTCCAAGACAGTTCTAGGATTTTCGGTAGCCCAAATTCTGCAGTTGTGGGCGTTGACAGACCTTCGGAGCGTGAAATGAGCTTCGTCGGTCCACAACACGTTACTCAACCAATCGTCATCTTCCGCCATCTTTTGAAACACTCACACCGCAAATGGCCTCCACTTCACTAAATCGCCAGGTAACAGTTCATGATGCCGCTGGATTTTGGACGGATAGTATCGGAGGGTACGCCCCAGTGCCAACCAAACAGTTGTGTATGGAATGCCCGTGCGACGTGCGACTGCACGATCTCTGACTTTCCCGTGCATAGACGAACCAGCTACAGTCTCCATTTCTTCCTGAACTGTCTCAGCAGCATTACGCCTTTTGCTCGGTCGGCCACTACGGGGTCTATCGTCTAAACAACCCGTGGCTTCGAACTTCGAAATCATTCTCGCCACAGCTGCATCAGTCAACGGTCCATTACCCGTTCGAATCCCCTTCCTATGGCGATCGGATCGTAAGGCTGAACTAGCACATTCCCCATTCTGATAATACAGCTTCACTGAAAGCGCCTCTTCAGGCAACGTCAACATGCTGCGACTGCTCGCGCATCTGATTCTCTCTCTCATTACAGCTCCTTTTATACACGATTGTCATGCGCAGTCACTGACGTTTTGCTGTCCAGCGCCATATGTCGGACATTTTGTGAACGTTTTTCTTTTGTTCTAATGAAACCCCATGTCAGTCCAAGCATGTGTGTCAATTTTTACCTCTGTATCTACATTATTCCGTGGTTTATTAAGTTTTCAAATTTATACTGACATTTTGATCACCTGGTATTTAGCTTGTGGAAACTGTGTCAGGGGACCAACACACAGCTGCATAATGTCACGTGGACAGCTGAGTGCCACAGCAAAAGTTTACTAGTAAGTGGAGTTCATTCCTTCCACCACTGGCTTCTCGTTCTGCTACAGAGGATACGAGGCGACCGTTCCAGAGCCCGCTGTTAGAGGTACTTGCAGGATGATCCCTGGAAGGCTTGCTAAGTTGCTTGTGTGGTCTTCCAACATGAAAACTTCTCTTTCAGCGACATGGGATCTCCTCAAGAGCGAACGAAACGTTCCACCTATGTCCATTCCCAGTGAGGAGGAGACCCCATGTTCCAGACCACATAAATTAAAGGTAAAAGCTGTTGCAGGAATGAAATGTTGTATTTGGTACAGAGAGATGAGTTATTTACGTTGCTACAAAATACACCCCGACCACTCATGTAATGAACAGACAGTACGGGTGAAAAGATGACAAATAATCTGAAAGTAAATGGAACAAGGGATTCTTGCATGTAAATTTAGTATGCAAATACAATAAAATGTGAGGTGAGAGGCCTTACGCAAGCTTCCACTTCAGAGCTTTTCTACTGACAGCAATGTGCTTCACGCCTCCTTTAATACTGGAGGGTCCACCTGTCGTGACATCTAGTGATCATTTCCACTTTATATATGGGTCTCCGGATTCTTTTGAGCAAATGGCGCAAGCGTTGACGTGTTGTCAAGAATATTTAAAACATTTTACCAATACAAAGAAAAAGAAAATACACGAAGAACATGATGCAAAACCTTATTTCAGCAGTTAAATACTTACATCGAAATGGTTCAAACGGTTTCCAGTTTGCAATACGCAGTGTATAATGCGCTACGAATGTTGCCTATATAACACATCCGAGGTGGAATTGTTTAGGGATTGTATGGTTGGAGCACTCTACAGTGGATCCAATTACGAGAAGAGCGGCTGAATGTAAACGTCGTGATGCCTCTATTCTCTCCCTGTCAGCGGTAGCAATATTGTGAACTGGTGCGTACGACCTACTTGACAGCATCGGTTAAACACACAATAGCGCCCGGGGAAAGGAACGGGCAAGTAGTCTCATGTCCGCCGAGTATTCATGGCCTCAGTCTGACACTGTTAAGGGCCACACAGAAATTCGGTTTGGGTTTCAGGATTACCTGTGGGCGTAAGGCGCACACACGCAGACGCATGATATGGGAAATCTGAGAGGTCTTCAATTTCCCCTGTGGCCGTGGCTCCGACCGAAGGGCACGCATTCAGGGTGCGGACAGAGGGGGTGAGAGTGGGGGAGAAAGTGTACGAATGAGGGGCGCACATGCGTGTATGTTTGTATGTATATACGATTTACAGAAGTAAAGTGTTAAATACTGAATTATTCTAGCATAATTTTCTGCTGGAAAAGTAAAGCGCGTGTTGTAACTAGATGGATCGTTTCATCACTTGGCTTCATATAATGTTATAAGCTGTCCAGCACGTGACATTGCAATGCAAATGGTCATAATAAATAAAACAGAAAACAAGTTTCAGATACAACGGAAAAACAATTAAAGCTGCAAATTTTACTTTTATGTACTTGACGATTAGTTTCGAGTCGGGATTTATTTTTAAATCATCCAGACAGTCAAAACGGTATTTTCCAAAATATAAGAACCATGTCAAGATAACAGACATATACGTATAACAAAGTGCGAATGAAGAGTTACAGAGAATACAGGTATTGATTTTCAAATCATCCAGTCAGTCAATATGCTACTTCCCAAAATATAAGGACGATGTCAAGATAACAAACATATAACTATAATAAAGTGCACATGATCAGTTACACAGCATACAGGCTGGATGATTTGAAGATGGGCTCCGAGCTGAAACTAGTCATCAAGTCAATAAAAGTGAAATTTGCAACTTTGGTTGTTTTTCCGTTGCATTGATTAACACAAGTTGCTGCCCTGCAATTACTGGAGCAAGCTGGAAGTTCATAACTTTGAGTTACGTGATCATGAATGCTGTATATTTCTAGCTAAATTTTGCCCATCATACATCACAGGTACCGTCTTCGTCAGCTCTTATCTCGCTCGATATGGAAGCGTGCTTTCGACTAGTCAAATCATTGTACGAGGGTCATTCCAAAAGAAATGCACACATTTTTTAAAAATCCATCTTTTATTCTACATGTTTGAAAGTTTTTCAGTGTGTAGATACATCATTTAGGAACAATATTTTCATTTCTCCACATAATTTCAATCTCAACTGCCTTACGGCACCTTGGAACTAGCGCTTGTATTCCTGCACGGTAAAATTCTGGACCAACCTGTTGGAGCCACTGTCTGGCAGCGTGCACAAGGTAGTCATCTTCAAACCTTGTTCCACGAAGAGCACGAAGAGAGTCATTCAGTTTCCCAAAGAGATATTAGCCAAATGTTTCAAATGGCTCTGAGCACTATGCGACTTAACGTCTGAGGTCGTCAGTCACCTAGAACTTAGAACTACTTAAACCTAACTAACCTAAGGACATCACACACATCCATGCACGAGGCAGGATTCGAACCTGCGACCATAGCGGTCACGCAGTTCCAGACTGTAGCGCCTAGAACCGCTCGGCCACGCCGGCCGGCAGATGATAGCCACATGGAGTCAGGTCAGGACTGTAAGGTGGGTGTTTAAATGTTGTCCATCCAAGTTTTGGGATCGCTTCCATGGTTTTTTGACTGACATGTAGCCGTGCATTGTCGTGCAACAGCAAAACATCCTGCTTTTGCCAATGTGGTCGAACATGTCTCAGTCGAGCTTGAAGTTTCTTCAGTGTCGTCACATATGCATCAGAATTTAAGGTGGTTCCATTTGGCATGATGTCCACAAGCAAGAGTCTTTCGGAAACGAAAAGCACCGTAGCAATAACTTTTCCAGCAGAAGGTGTGGTTTTGAATCCATGTTTCTTTTCTTGGGTGAATTTGCATGACAACGCTCCATTGATTGCCGCTTCATCTCTGGTGAAAAATGATGGAGCCATGTTTCAGCACCTGTCACAATTCTTGCAAGAAATTCATCTTCACCATTTTCGTATTGTTCCAAAAGTTCGCTGCATACAGTTTTTCTTGTTTCTTTGTGAGCCACTGTCAACATCCTGGGAACCCACCTGGCACAAACCTTTCTTAACGCCAACACTTTCAGTATTCTGCAAACACTTTCTTCTCCTATCCGATCGTAGCGTGACCATTCGTTCACTGTGATGCGTCTGTCAGCAGTCACCAATTCGTTAATTCTCTGCACATTGGAGTGTGTGCAGTACGTGGCCTGCCGCTGCGAGGACAATCCTCAGTATTGCCGTGCCCGCTTTCATCACGTAACCTTCTTGCCCACCGACTAACTGTACTGCGATCGACAGCACCATCTCCATACACCTTTTTCAACCTCTTGTGGATGTTTCCCACCGTCTCGTTTTCACAGCACAGGAATTCTATGACAACACGTTGCTTCTGACGAACGCCAAGTGTAGCAGCCATCTTGAAGACGTGCTGTGACGGCGCCACTCACGGGAACAGGTTGAGCTAAGTTTGAAAACAAGCGGGAAGGATGTATCTACACACCGTAAAACTTCCACAAATGCAGAATGAAAACTGTATTTTTACAAAAATAGTGTGCATTTCTTTTGGAGTGACCCTCGTAGTTACATATTTGTTATCCTTTTTGTACAAAATTGTATGAATTTTAACTATCAGATTTTTTACCGTCCTGAGTTTTCGAGTATCATGTGCTTATACATTTGAAAAATTCATTATTTAGTAACCGCTAGAGACAGAATATTGTGGTTTGTTGTAAAACGTTTCGCAGCTCTCAAAATTGTTTTCTGTTACGCCAGAACCTCAGTGCAGGCTCCGCTCGTCACGGCAATATCAGGGTCCTGCCCATGTACGGGCCAGCATTGCAGCACAAACAGTTCTGTCTCACAGACCTGTGCGCGAAAGGTGGCACTGTCACTGACTATAGTCTTCTCCACGAACGATGGCGGTTCACTCAGGTCGAGAAATGGCTTGTTCAAATGGCTCTGAGCACTACGGGACTTAACATCTGAGGTCATTAGTCCCATAGACTTAGAACTACTTAAACCTAACTAACCTAAGGACATAAGGACATCACACACATCCATGCCTGAGGCAGGATTCGAACCTGCGACCGTAGCAGTCGCGCGGTTCAGGACTGAAGCGCCTAGAACCACTCGGCCACCCCGGCCGGCACTCAGGTCGAGAAACTGACGGGAATTGCGTTGTTGTCGGTTCCAGGCGACAGATACGGTACGCACACACACTTGCTTTGCGGGTGATGCAAATTGTGTGTCTCACTTGCTCCTGAAGAATTGTCGTTCACCAGCTATATCAGCAACGATGACTCGCAACAAATGGAATAAAAATTCAGTAAATAATTCTCTTTCACGTTTAGTCGTCGCAAATTCCCAGCCCAGCGCTCAGAACACTACTGACCGCTCTTTGGCTGTCTGATAATGCGTGACGTAGGTGCGCGAAAAGATCCTAAACTCGACCGCCATCGTTAGTGACTCCAACTATAGTGTAGTGTACACATGATCTTCGACGTAACACCACAGAAAGACTTCTAATGGCGCTACATCGAGACATCGCGGGCTTCCACGCGATGGGACCATCGCGATCCACCCACCTCACAGTAAATGTTTATTCAACACATGCTGCACGCTCAGACAGCAATGTGGTGATGTACCATCATGCTGCAAGATGGCGCACGGTTGCAGCAGCTCGATCTGTGGTAGCAGGAACAATTCGAGCCTGTCCAGGGAAAGATTTCTAGTTACAGTTTTCCCTGCGAATAAAAACAGGGCTATCACTCTGAACTAGTCTGTCACTGACGTGTTCATGTGCGTTGTGAGGGTGGAGGGGGGGGGGGGAAGGGAGGTTGTGGCCTCAAATCCAAATGGTGCGGCCAGTCAAATGTCCAGAAATATGGAACGCTGCTTCATCTGAAAACGGGCACTTCTTCAAGTAGCCATTGTCAGCATATATGGAACAGACGAATGCATACCGCAGAGAACGATCGTTTTGCTAGGGAGCCACATGCTATGCAACGCTGATGTCGTCGTAACTGCCGTCTGTGTCACGTCTGCTGTGGAGCCAGCTACGTTAATTTAAGTATTAACTGTATTTTTCTTACTTGTCACTTCTTCTTCTTCCGTGTGTTTTTGCTTTTAGGAAGCTATAATTGTCGAATGCTAGTAACAGTGTTCCATACATTTCGTGTTTGTTTTGAATACAGTCAGAGAGAGTCTCTTTAGTCAGCCACAGTGCCAGAAGTGCTAGTGTTTGTTTTGAATACAGTCCAGAGACAGGTATTGCTATTTTCATTGTTTTCTGCAAGAAGTATCTAGTATCCACAGTATAGTCAACTATCAGCCACCTTTAGTGAATTAGCAGTCTAGTTAAAAGTTTATTAACTCTCTACAGTAAATTGATTTCTTAGGATGGATAAGATGTGTGACTGCTGTGTACGGACGCAGGAGGAGCTGGCCAATGTTCGCGAACAGCTGAACGTTTTGATGACCGCGGTCAGCCGTCTTCAGGCTGCTGCCTCGGAGTGTAGCGGCAGTGGGGAGTCTGGTGCGTCGCATGGTACACCCCAGGAGTTACATGCTTCACACACTGTCCCTGCTGTCGAGACATTTTCGTGGGTACCGGGCGCGGTTGGGCCACCCTCTCCCCAAGGGGTTCAGCGGCGTTCGTGGCGCACGAGGCGGAGGGTCAATATGGAGGCTGGCCGTGAGGCATCGCCCGCTCTGCCTGTGAGTGGACATGTGGCCGCTCCTTCAGCAAGGTCCGAGCAGGCACACGGGGGAGGAAGGGTTTATTAGTGATTGGGAGCTCCAACGTTAGGCGGGGGATGAAGCCCCTTAGGGAAATAGCGGAAAGGTCGGGGAAGAAAGCCAGTGTTCACTCTGTCTGCTTGCCGGGGGGTTTCATCCGAGATGTGGAGTAGGCCCTTCCGGCGGCGATAGAGAGCACTTGGTGCACCCGAATGCAATTTTTTGTTCATGTCGGCACCAATGACTCCTGCCGTCTTGGTTCAGAGGTCATCCTCACTTCGTACAGGCGGTTGGCGGAGTTGGTGAAGGCGGAAAGCCTCGCTCGCGGGGTGGAATCTGAGCTAACTATTTGTAGTATCATTCCCAGAACCGATCGCGGTCCTCTGGTTTGGAGCCGAGTGGAAGGTCTCAACCAGAGGCTCAGACGAATCTGCGGAGATGTGGGGTGCAAATTTCTCGACCTCCGATATCGGGTGGAGAAATGTAGGGTCCCCCTGAATAGGTCAGGCGTGCACTACACGCAGGAAGCGGCTACAAGGATAGCGGAGTACGTGTCGAGTGCACATATGGGTTTTTTAGGTTAGAGAATTCCCTCCCTAGACCCGAAAAGACGCCTCCTGAGACGCGGCAAGGTAGGAGTAGGCAAAATGCAACAGGGAATAACAATATTAATGTGCTAATAGTAAACTGCAGGAGCGTCTATAGAAAGGTCCCAGAACTGCTCTCATTAATAAACGGTCACAACGCCCATATAGTACTAGGGACAGGAAGTTGGCTGAAACCAGACGTAAACAGTAATGAAATCCTAAACTCAGACTGGAATGTACACCGCAGAGACAGGCTGGACAGTGAAGGGGGAGCGTGTTTACAGCGATAAGAAGTGCAATAGTGTCGAAGGAAATTGACGGAGATCCGAAATGTGAAATAATTTGGGTGAAGGCCACGGTTAAAGCAGGCTCAGACATGGTAATTGGATGTCTCTATAGGCCCCCTGGCTCAGCAGCTGTTGTGGCTGAGCACCTGAAGGATAATTTGGATAATATTTCGAGTAGATTTCCCCACCATGTTATAGTTCTCAGTGGAGATTTTAATTTGCCGGATATAGACTGGGAGACTCAAACGTTCATAACGGGTGGCAGGGACAAGGAATCCAGTAAAATTTTTTTAAGTGCTTTATCTGAAAACTACCTTGAGAAGTTAAACAGAGAACCGACTCGTGGCGATAACATATTAAACCTTCTGGTGACAAACAGACCCGAACTATTTGAAACAGTTAACGCAGAACAAGGAATCAGCGATCATAAAGCGGTTACTGCATCGATGATTTCAGCCGTAAATAGAAATATTAAAAAAGGTAGGAAGATTTTTCTGTTTAGCAAAAGTGACAAAAAGCAGATTTCAGAGTACCTGACGGCTCAATACAAAAGTTTTGTCTCAAGTACAGATAGTGTTGAGGATCAGTGGACAAAGTTCAAAACCATCGTACAATATGCGTTAGATGAGTATGTGACAGGCAAGATCGCAAGAGATGGAAAAGAGCCACCGTGGTACAACAACCGAGTTAGAAAACTGCTGCGGAAGCAAAAGGAACTTCACAGCAAACATAAATATAGCCAAAGCCTTGCAGACAAATAAAAATTATGCAAAGCGAAATGTAGTGTGAGGAGGGCTATGCGAGAGGCGTTCAATGAATTCGAAAATAAAGTTCTATGTCCTGACTTGGCAGAAAATCCTAAGAAATGTTGGTCTTATGTCAAAGCGGTAGGTGGATCAAAACAAAATGTCCAGACACTCTGCGACCAAAACAGTTCTGAAACAGTGGATGACAGACTAAAGGCCGAAATACTAAATGCCTTTTTCCAAAGCTGTTTCACAGAGGAAGACTGCACTGTAGTCCCTTCTCTAGATTGTCGCAAAGGTGACAAAATGGTAGATATCGAAATAGACGACAGAGGGATAGAGAAACAATTAAAATCGCTCAAAAGAGGAAAGGCCGCTAGACCTGATGGGATACCAGTTCGATTTTACACAGAGTACGCGAAGGAACTTGCCCCGCTTCTTGCAGCGGTGTAGCGTAGGTCTCTAGAAGAGCGTAGCGTTCCAAAGGATTGGGAAAGGGCACAGGTCATCCCCGTTTTCAAGAAGGGACGTCGAACAGATGTGCAGAAATATAGACCTATATCTCTAACGAGTATCAGTTGTAGAATTTTGGAACACGAATTATGTTCAAGTATAATGACTTTTCTGGAGATTAGAAATCTACTCTGTAGGAATCAGCATGGGTTTCTAAAACGACGATCGTGTGAAACCCAGCTCGCGCTATTCGTCCACGAGACTCAGAGGGCCATAGACACGGGTTCCCAGGTAGATGCCGTTCGATACAGTTCCCCACAGTCGTTTAATGAACAAACTATGAGCAAATGGACTATCAGATCAATTGTGTGGTTGGATTGAAGAGTTCCTAGATAACAGAACGCAGCATGTCATTCTCAGTGGAGAGAAGTCTTCCGAAGTAAGAGTGATTTCAGGTGTGCCGCGGGGGAGTGTCGTAGGACCGTTGCTATTCACAGTATACATAAATGACCTTGTGGATGTCATCGGAAGTTCACTGAAGCTTTTTGCGGATGATGCTGTGGTATATCGAGAGGTTGTAACAATGGGAAATTGTACTGAAATGCAGGAGGATCTGCAGTGAAGTGACGCTTGGTGCAGGGAATGGCAATTGAATTTCAATGTAGACAAGTGTAATGTGCTGCGAATACATAGAAAGAAAGATCCCTCATCACTTAGCTACAATATAGCAGGTCAGCAACTGGAAGCAGTTAATTCCATAAATTATCTGGCAGTACGCTTTAGGAATGATTTAAAATGGAATGATCATATAAAGTTGATCGTCGATAAAGCAGATGCCAGACTGAGATTCATTGGAAGAATCCTAAGGAAATGCAATCCGAAAACAAAGGAAGTAGGTTACAGTACGCTTGTTCGCCCACTGCGTGAATACTGCTCAGCAATGTGGGATCCGTACCAGATAGGGTTGATAGAAGAGATAGAGAAGATCCAACCGAGAGCAGCGCGCTTCGTTACAGGATCATTTAGTAATCGTGAAAGCGTTACGGAGATGATAGATAAACTCCAATGGAAGACTCTGCAGGAGACACACTCAGTAGCTCGGTACGGGCTTTTGTTGAAGTTTCGAGAACATAACTTCACCGAGGGGTGAAGCAGAATATTGCTCTCTCCTACGTATATCTCGCGAAGGGACCATGAGGATAAAATCAGAGAGATTAGAGCCCACACAGAGGCATACCGACAATCTTTCTTTCCACGAACAATGCGAGACTGGAATAGAAGGGAGAACCGATAGAGGTACTCAAGGTACCCTCCGCCACACACCGTCAGGTGGCTTGCGGAGTATGGATGTAGATGTAGATGTAACACTTTCTGAACAGTTGGTTCTGCTTCGTACAATACGCAGCATGCACGGCGAATTGACTTCTGGGAGCCACGTTGAAATTCATCTCACACACTGTCAACACGCGCCTGAGACTCAGGCGACGTCCACGTCGAGGAACATATTTGACACTGCCTGTCTCTCTTCATATTTTTTGAACCACTTCATTACGTTTGTTTTCGCCGGTTGTTCCCTCCATACTGGCATCAATAATTCCACAGTATGGTTATTACAGATTTGGATTCTACATAACAGATGACACATAGCGCCGTCTCCTGGTCTTTCGCCATTCTGATGCACTCTAAGCCAAATCTGGAACTAAGGGAATTTTTTTTTGAGAGATTCCAAAGCTCTCACAAAAACCATATTTCCCTATTTCTAAGAGTTTGCAAGTTATATGATATGACAGCAGTACTTTACCGACACTTGGTACTTTAATCCCCACACATCTGGCGGCCTACATTAAATTACAGGTAACTTGTCTTCACTTAAAGTTGTCACCCCCGTTGTGTTTACCAGTGTCAAGTTATCAAGGATGAATGTCATGGCGCATATTCTCTAAGATTTGTTCTCTTCTTTTCCTAGTGCCTCCTCTTTCCACTTATCTGTCCATTAAATCTTTTTTACTGTCTGCTGTACCACTACGCTTCAATTGTTTTCAGATCAACAATCTTCTCCCGTTTGCCATCTTCTATATTGCACTTCCACATAATGTATTTTCAGAAACCTCTTCTTCGCCCTTCTTTCAATATTTTTCTATGCAGTAAGTTTCCTTATTCCTTTTCAGTGGTATTTCTTGCCTTTGTATCATAGCGTAATGCCTGGATTGTTTACACTACATGCACTCCTCCCCAGGCTCAGACCGAGCGAAGTGACGCTTTGGTCAGCGCACTGGACTCGCAGTCGAGACTACGGTGGATTAGTTCATGTCCGGTCATCCAGGTTTAGGACAATGTGGTTTCCCTAAATCGTTCAGGGTCAATGTCCAGGTTGTTCCTTGGTAAGTGATGCAGCCTATTACCTGTCTCATCCTTCTCCGAATCCGAGCGAGTCAACAACGACCCCGCCATCGACGGGGCGTTAAACCACAATATTTTTTTTCCTCGCTCATGATCAGCGACTTTTCGGCAGCCGTACCACTGTGTAAACGAAATCCTGTTTCCCAATGAATGTGAATTGTGAATATAAGCCACTGACTTTAGTAAATGATGCCAATAATCGGCTTACCTCCACTGAAAGCGAAGCAGAATATTTTTTCGTAGATTAGCAGTAAGACTGGACCTCGCGAGCAGCATGTCGTGACAAAACGCTGGTACAAAGAGGGTTCTCCGCTTATCGGTTTTGTTGGAAGCTCTTTAGCCTAGCAAATGCATCAAAGGACGTAAAAAAATGAATAATAATCCGATTAACGGAACCCTCCCCCGGAAATAACGGACTATCGTAAGAGTCTGTGGTAGGAATCGCGCTGCCGTGAACCGCGACGGCATAAAAATCGGATCATTATACAGAGTGGTTCATAGTTATGCACCCATTATACTAAAATAAAAGTAAAGACTATTATTTTGTCGAAAACTGAATTACCGAAACCGTGACTGTGCATAAAATACAAATAGTCTTACAAAAACAGAAAACAGCAACGAACCGCTGTTAATAGTATTTATTTAGACAAATAGCGACGGTACCGGTTTCGATTCGGCAACTTCACATTTGGATGTACATTTATTGATGTTTACTTTGGTTTTCGGCTCTTTATTTCCTTTTGTGATGAAAGTTCCTTGGGCTGATGCTGCTATCGCAAATCACTCGTCATTATGTTCAATTTTAACTGCCTGTGTTCACGAAACAGTGAAAGTAATATGTATGCTGTATTTAAATCCTCGTGCCTAACCTTTCTCTGTCAATTTCACGACGAACGCGGAGTGCGCCACCTGCACTGGATTTGGAATATGTACATACACGAAAACATTTAGGAGAAATAACACACATTGCAGCCCTGACTGAAAACTGTAGTCGCCGAGAAGTGCGGCAACACTGGGGCGTTACCACAGAAACATAAACAAAATCGTGTTTCGTTATTGGTTGTGGCAGACGAGCTTGATCAGCCGCGCGGACACTAACTAGTCGATCTGTTAATGCCGATACAAAAGGGAGGTTTATCCTTGGAAATGAAATATGGTTAAAACAAGTTTAAATACTGTAACAACGCAGATAAAAAGAATTACAGGTCCTAAGAAAAGCCCAGAGTAAAGTGAAGAAACAGGGCGCTAATCGTGTGCTGCACTCCATGGTTGCCGTTTCCCTTCCTGGTCTGTTGACAAAACATGGTTCAAATGGCTGAGGTCATCAGACCCCTAGAACTTAGACTTACTTAAACCTAACCAACCTAAGGACGTCACACACATCCATGCCCGAGGCAGGATTCGAACCTGCGACCGTAGCAGTCGCGCGGTCCCGGACTGAAGCGCCTAGAACCGGCCGGCGGTTTGTTGACATATATGGGGAATTCGCACTTCTCATGATCGCATAGGGTTGCCACGAGTGTACCGTTCTGATCGCTGAGGCAGCCCTCCTGAGAAAAAGGAATTCCTACAATTTCCTTGAGATATAGTCACCACAGTGTTTTGGTATTCATATGGTAATTCAATGTCTCAGCACTCATTTTAATAGAAACTAGGAGACAATATACTTCGTTATTAGCGAAAGGCCAAGTTGTATAACTAAACATCACTCTTGGAGTCTGAGTGGCCACCACCCTGTATTACGATTCTCCTAAGTGACACAGCCTAATTGGCGCTCGTGGGTGATAGACAAAAAGGTATTCACTTCCATACGTTGTTGTTTATCCAGAGTGAATTCCCAAAAAGGCGATACTTTATTATATGATCACGCAGCCAATACTCCTGTGTCATCTATAGGACATGAACGAGGTTACTGGAATCCAAGCTTACTGTGCTGACGGAAAAGGCAAAGTGCTACAGGTCGAAGCGTAAGTGATTACTCCCGCGCCATACGCTGCACGTCGCCGCTACATTTGGCCGTCATACAGGGCACATTTACAAACGGAACAACAATTCCTGGATCTTTTGGACAGCCCATTTATATGTTGCATAATAGCATTCTCATAAAGCTGCTAATATCTGTTACACCATATGATCTGTTCATTTGTTTCCAAAGCGTCACAGGATTTAGTAATATCCTTCTGAAATGTCGCTTCCTCCCATAGAGATATCCAACGCTCTGTCGACTTCTTCAGTGACTGCTTCCAAAAAAAAAAAAGGACCGGCATTGGCCTTTTCCCCTTCAAAGCTGTCACGCAATCTCTATTCACAGGATACAGTTAAATTAATGTCACCTCTACCTGTATTCGACTTCAAGGTGCAATAACTAGTCACATAGGGCAGGTGGCAGCACTGGCAGTGGAGGGAAATATAAAGCGCGCTGGGGGACGAGGGGAACAGTGCAGCCGTTGTTGTAAAGCGGAAACGGAGCTATTTATCTGACGTCCAAAAGTGCAAGCTCGTTCCCTTTCGGCCAAACAGTTAAGTTAGTGAACTGTTCTCGAGCAGCCCTGGTTGAAGTATACCGTACATTGCTAAATGGTGGTATCCAAAACTGACGCACCATGCACCATAAATGACGGCGGTTAACGACGGCTGCGGGGACATAACACTAGCCTGCCGCGACACAAACTACTGTTACCCTCTGAGAGGATTTAGAATTTTGACCGAGTGTTTGTCTAATGGATAATGGTATCGGACTGTAATATTGAATATATTGTTTTTAACAGAAAACTAAACACTGTGAGAACCTCTTCCCTTGCACTGTGTTACTCTGCCGGAGAATACGCAAGCCCAGTGTGGTTCAATTCTTGCCATACCAAAACAGTAGACGTCACTCTTAATGATACTTGTCGTATCATCACCGGGTCCCTGAAGCCTACTCCTCTGGATTAACTGTACAGCCTCGCGGGAATTGCACCCCCCGACATCCGCCGAGAAGTAGCAGCAAAAAGTGAGAGGAAAAAATCAGAAACTTCTGAAGCTCACCCCCTATATGGCTATCAACCAGCAAACCCATGACTAAAATCTAGAAAGAGCTTCCTCAGATCTACCGAGGCTCTAGTTGGGGCACTACAGCAATGCCGAATCGAACTATGGCGTGCAAGGCTTACCAGTACTGTTGGATGGAATACACCAACCGAAAGACTACCACCGGGCTACACAGAGAATTGGAGTGGATGGAGATCCCACAACAGACTACGCTCGGGTGTCACGAAACGTAAGAGCAATTTGACTAAATGGGGTTTCCTAGAGGAGCCGCCACTCTGTGAGTGTGGAGCAAAGCAGACGGCTCTCCACCTGATCCATTGTACCCAATGTCCAGCAACATGCACAACAGAAGACGTGCTACATCCAACGCCAAATGCAATAGAGGTCGCTGACTTCTGGGCGGCGAAAGTGTAAATAATTGTCTTGTAAATACATATATTTACGACATGTAAATATTGTACATTATTTTATACATCGCAAATGCTTCTGACACGAATAAATAAATAAATAACTTTGGAGTTAATGAAAGTAGTAAAATTCATATAAGAATGAAAAAATAACGGTCGCCAGCCCAATTAGGCTAATTAATTCGGAAATATATGTTTAAGAAAATTGAATATTAGTTGTTGAAGATACTTCCATTAATATTTCTGTTTTGAATAGCACACAGGATACAAAGTGCCACAGGGCACTCTGAGCTGTGGGTAGCAGTAGCTAACAATAATGCACACATCAGTAACCATAGAAAGCAAAAATGCACCAAACTCACACTAATAACAGTTACACTCAAGGTAATTACTTGAATCAGTACTGAAATGTTACTGCAAGAAGTGCAGAACTAAATTTAGATCGGGCTTCTGACTTAACTGACATATACGACCACTAATAAAGAAACAAATATCATCACAATTACACTGCCGCGCCGGATTAGCCGAGCGGTCTTAGGCGTTGCAGTCATGGACTGTGCGGCTGGTCCCGGCGGAGGTTCGAGTCCTCCCTCGGGCATTCCGCGTTCCCGGGCTCGATTCCCGGTTGGGTCAGGGATTTTCTCTGCCTCGTGATGACTAGGTGTTGTAAGATGTCCTTAGGTTAGTTAGGCTTAAGTAGTTCTAAGTTCTAGGGGACTGATGGCCATGGATGTTAAGTCGCATAGTGCTCAGAGCCATTTGAACCATTTGAACCTCCCTTGTCCATGGGTGTGTGTGTTCGTCCTCAGGATAATTTAGGTTAAGTAGTGTGTAAGCTTAGGGACTGATGACCTTAGCAGTTAAGTCCCATAAGATTTCACACACATTTGAACATTTTTTTTGAACACAATTACCCTGTTTATACTCCAATTTAAAGAAATATATCAGATGCAATAATATTCCAATTATATTTCTAATATAAGAAGAATATGGTGGGGACCCATAAACGGGTATAGTATCACTATTCATGCTCTAAGATTATTTCAGTAGCAAAAATTAATTCAAACAAAGTCATTACTTTACTTCACTTGGGATAGTTTATATTTTACTTTTCAAGGCAAATGATTTAACACTGAGCTCAGTTAACTTCAAAAACAATCATTCATGATAGTAATCGAAGCTAAGTTATGTTTCAAATCAGATAACTTATTTGCCTTTTTCATCACCTGTGAAGCAGTTTTTTTAGACAGTAACATTTACACGATCTAGCACTGTATTTTTACAAAGCGATACTTTGCACTAAACTTAGAGTACTTTAGAAAAATTCTAACTTCAATTTTCTGGTTTTAACTTCAACTTTTGCTAATGCTTGTTGCATTTGACAAACATAAATAAGTCACTAGTTCATTTGAAACAGGATACTCGGTTTTATACACACGTAGGAGAGGACCCTACATAGGTTCGTGATGAGGATAGAAGATACGGTTTCAAATTCAGATTTATAGCATTACAGCATTTGGATTATTATTGAAATCACTCACACAAATTTACTGGTCACTGCACTGATACATATCTGTATGCATGAAGTTAGTGGACCAGTGGCGAAGTTGTGGTGGCAAGCGACATGGCGGCTAATTGTACTCACGGCTCTTGATGTTTGGATGCTCTATAATGATCCTTCTAGGGGACGGATTTTTAATGTATTAGAGCCATCTCTTATTGCCGAGAATACCAAGCAACAGCCAAATCCACATCCGATGCAAAATACCTTGCAAAGCCGTTTGGAATTGCCTCCCTTGGCATCGTCGATGTGTACCGTGCAACGGCTAGCCACTGACTGCCTCCCGTTCACACCAAGGAGCCGCCCAGTTCGACTGCCAAAACCACCTTTTACATCGCGCCATCCCACTTCCGTTGCGGAAGGCCTTCACCGCATCTTTTACATTTTACAATACAGGTGGCCTAAGAATGAACAGGTTCCAATAAACACTGTTTTTCTTACAAACATACACGTTTTATAAAAATTCATTATTTTAAACAATCAGTTAACTTTTTTCCATATAGGCGTTACAAACTTTAAATTTCCTGTCACAAATCAATGACCTTAACTAACAACTACTACATCTACATCTACATCACATTTAAGTGCCTGGCAGAGGTTTCATCGAACCATCTTAACAATTCTCTGTTATTCCAATCTCGTATAGCGCCCGGAAAGAATGAACACCTATATCTTTCCGTAAGAGCTCTGATTTCCCTTATTTTAACGTGGTGATCGTTCCGCCCCATGTAGGTCGGTGTCAACAAAATATTTTCGCATTCGAAGGAGAAAGTTGGTAATTGGAATTTCGTGAGAAGATTCCGTCGCAACGAAAAAGGCCTTCCTTTTAATAATTTCCAGCACAAATCCTGTATCATTTCTGTGACACTCTCTCCCATATTTCGCGATAATACAAAACGTGCTGCCTTTCTTTGAACTTTTCCGATGTACCTCGTCAGTCCTACCAGGTAAGGATCCCACACCGCGCAGCAGTATTCTAATAGAGGACGGACAAGCGTAGTGTAGGCAGTTACATTTTCTAAGTGTCCTGCCAATAGAACTCAGCCTTTGGCTAGCCTTCCCCACAAAGTTTTCTGTGTGTCCTTTCCAATTTAAGTTGTTCGTAATTGCAATACCTAGGTATTTAGTTGAATTTACTGCTTTTAGATTAGACTGATTTATCGTGTAACCGAAGTTTGAGTTCCTTTTAGTAATCATGTGGATGACCTCACACATTTCGTTATTTCTTGTGAACTGCCACTTTTCACACCATTCAGATATTTTTTCTAAATCGTTTTGCAGTTTGTTTTGATCTTCTGATGACTTTATTAGTCGATAAATGACAGTGTCATCTGCGAAGAACCGAAGACGGCTCCTCAGATTGTCTCCCACATCGTGTATATAGATAAGGAACAGCAAAGGGCCTATATCACTACCTCGGGGAACGCCTGAAATCAGTTCCGTTTTACTCGATGACCCTCCGTCAATTACTACGAACTGTGACCTCTCTGACAAGAAATCGCAAATCCAGTCACATAACTGAGACGATGTAGAATAAAGAATAATCACTTCATAATTACAGACACAAAGTTACATAATATAAACCTACTTCTATTCGCTCGTAGACGCTGTAACACTTATATCGATTAGATGTACAACAGTTGAGCAAATGATCGCCCGTGTGAACTGAGAGGCTATCAACGACTGTTCAGCGAACGTTGCTGCGTAAGGGTCTCTGCATCAGTCGCCTGGTTCATGCATCTGTACTGACTACCGTTCAACACCGACGAAGGCTGGAATTTGCACGCTGATACTGCAACTGTAAGTGCAGTGATGGGCGAGAGGTGTTCTTTCCTAGTGAATCACGTTTTATTTTCCATCGGGCTGATGGCCATTGACGTGTTCGGCCCTGCAATAATCGTCGGAATAATCCAGGCCGGAGGAGGAAGAGTTGTGGTCTGGAGTATGTTTCCGTGGCATTTATTGGCTAATTTCGTCATTCTGAGAGATTCAATGGATCAACACAAGTATGCATCTATCAATGGGGCGATGTCCAGCCGTAGATGCAGTTTTTTTATCCTCGGCATCATCTTCCAATAGGACATCCTAGCTCGCAGTGTACGTGCGTCGTTCGAAGAGCCCCAGGATGAGTTCTCCGGTCTCTCCTGGCCACCAGACTCCTCGGATTTAAACCCAAACGAGAAATCAGTGCGACCAACTCGATCGACTGTTCCTGTCTTAGATCCTCATCCGAGGAACCCAGCGTACCTGATCGCGTCACTGGAGTCGTTGCGGCTCCACATCCCTGCCGGTACCTTCCAGCACCTCACAGACACCCTTCCAGAACGCCTCGCAACGGTCTACACTGCAGAAGATGGTTATTCAGGCTTTTTATAAGCAGTCACACTAGTGTGACTGGATCGTGCAAATTCGCATGCCTGGCCTTTATCTGTGGCTCCTGTTCTAACTCCTAATCTTCACTGCTTCACGCAGTTTTCACCGTTAATGTCAATAACGCCACATACAGAATCTGAGCAACATGAAATAGAGCTTTAGGGGAAAAATACCACACAGCAACGCTGACTGAAAACCGTAGTCGCCTAAGACTGAGGCAACAATGAGGCGTTACCACAGGAACGTAAAAACAAAATCGTGTTTCGTGGCTGGTTGTGCCGGATTAGCGAAATGCGCCGGGCGAAGTCGAATGTAACTAGTTAGCAGCAGTCAAGAGGAAAGATTATTTTTTTAAATGAAGAGTAGTGTGACCAGTAGCATGTGTAAATAGTGCAACAACGCAGATAAAAAACTACACGTCTGGTGGACAGTGAGGCAGAGGCGCGCAGATCGTGCACTGCTATCTGTCGCTGCCATTTTCGTCCCTGGTCTGTCGACGAATATGGGAAACTGACACTTCTCGTAAACACACGGTGCTGTCCCGGGGGTACCGTTCTGGTTGTTGTTGTGAAGGAGCCCTCCAGAGAAATGCTTTCCTTTAGTTCACTGTAAGTAAAGCACTCCATCTTCAGGCCACGAGTGGCCTACCGGGACCATCCGACCTCCGTGTCATCCTCGGTGGAGGATGCAGATAGGAGGGGCGTGGGGTCAGCACACCGCTCTCCTGGTCGTGATGATGGTATTCTTGACCGAAGCCGCTACTAATCGGTCGAGTAGCTCCTCAATTGGCAACACGAGGCAGAGTGCACCCCGAAAAATGGCAACAGCGCATGACGGCCTGGATGGTCACCCATCCAAATGCCGACCACGCCCGACAGCACTTACCTTCGGTGATCTCACGGGAAACTGTAAGCAAAGTCATCACATTATTTTGATAGTCGTCCGGTAATTCAGTATTGCAATACTCGTTTTAACAGTAGCTAGCTTACAAAAAACGTTCGTTCTTAGTGAATGCCCAAGTTGCATAACTAAAGAGCATTTTCGGAGTTCCCAACAGCTACCACTTTGTTTTATTTGTATAGTAAGTGACCCAGTCCGAATAATATCCGTCACAGGTCGACGAAAAGAGTATTCACCTCCATACTTTGTATTTCATCGAGAGTGAATGTTCAAAAAGGCCGTAATGTATTGAAAGATACGCCGCTCACGCAGTATTTCCATGTCATTTTTCGGGAATGGAAGCAGCGTTTCAAATACAAGCGTACATGACTGACGAAAAGTCGAAGCGCTGCACCTCGAAGTATCAGTTCGATATAAAAATTTACGAATGAGGAATCAGCCCCATGTGTGCATATTAACCGTTGCATTTGTTGCGGCATGGAAGCAAATAACCTCCGAACGTCATCTTGCTAGATTTCGTGTCATGAGTGAAACACATTCTGTGCCTATAATTTTCAATGCTATAGGGGCAGCCGCTGCTATGAATTTTTTGGATGATTTCTTGAAGCCTTCAGCTACTATTTCCTTTACTTCCTGTACGATTGCAGAATTTCGGCTTTAGGCCATTTTCAAGTATCTAAACCGGAAGTTTCATACATTGAATACATCAGTGACACTTGTGATTTTGGTGTAGGAACAAGTCATATCTGTAGATATATTAGGCGCATTATAACTTACTTTATGGATGCGTTTTTGGTAACAGATTTTGTCATATACGTCGTTGCTCCTATGACATCATGTCATGCTCATAAATTAGTTCGAGGTGTTCACGCTATTTTAGGAGCACGTTACTTTCGAGCAGTTGTTGCAAAGCTCTTATATATATCATACTTAACACTAGGAAGATTATAATTATTTCACAGAATTTTGCTACTTAATCTACATATGCTTTTGTACTTAGTTATATTTAATTATCGTTAATCATTGTCGTAAATATGACTGTATGTAATTTCTTTAAAGTAACTTGTAAATATTTGTTCTGTTATCGTAGGAGCACGTCATTTTTGAATAGTCATATTTACGTCAGTGATCTGTCACGTCAGTCAGTGATCCATTCATTCATCAAGCAGTTTGTAGTATGAATTGCAGTGTGTGGTCTTGCATTATCCTGCTGGAATACGCAATTAGGTATCCTGGTCATGAAGGATATGACAATAGTGTTTACCATTATTGCGATGTAGTGGCGAGCACTCAGCCTCCTTTCAAAAAATAGCAAACCAATTCCGTTGTGCCCAATAGATACCCACAGCTCATCAGGAGGTCTCTCTCTGTGCCTTCCAGTGCACTTTGCATCCTACAGAACAATTCGGGTGTTTTCATTGCTAAATTTCGTACCATAGAAGACTGAGCTATGGTTTAATCTAGCCGTAGCCTATTCCTTTCTACGATTTGCTAACATCATATAGCTATTATGTTGGTTCTTTTCAGACTTGCAAATGCATCTATAACGACATTATAAGTCTTCCATGTTTTTATGTGTAATCCAACTCACAACTATGATTCCATAAAATGTTTCTCCCTTATTCCCCTATTCCAAAACTCTCTGGCACGCGTGAGTGAATGAATGTGCGTGTGTTTAATTTTGCTGTAGGGTGGTTTAGCCTGCTGCATAGAATAAGCGGTAGTCTTACAGAAAGGCCAACCCTTGTAGTTTTAGGCAGGCAAAGAGGATTGGTCACCGTGTGTGAATGTTACCGGTGTTAGGTTGGTGGCGGAAACCTCATCTATGGGCTTTTCTGGCCACGGTGTTGTGTGGGAGAAGTTTTACTGTAAGATGGGCCGTCTGCTTCCAGCTCTCCGAGGGTCTGCAGACGAGGTCTCTTCAAAGAAGGGTGAGTTGATTTAACCCCGTGGCGCGTTGTCTCATAGCGAGATGGGGGCATTTAGTTTTTGGCCTCGCATTTTGTCTTAAAGATTGTTTTGTTGGGTCGCAGCAAGGAATTCAAGGCTTTTGCAGACTTCCAGTTTGATTCCTAATGCAGACTTTGGTTCTCAAGAAGAACGTAGTACAAAGGTGTTGCATATGTTGAAGCGACCTCACGTAAGAAGTGCGCCCTCGGTTCATTGTCAATGTTTGTGTACCTGCTACTGCATGTGTATACATTCTATTCTTTTCCGAATATTGATAATTTTGCCTCTTTGTGAATTTTCTTTGTTTCATTACTATATGTCCGTTGGAAACCATCCACGTGGGTTGGTATTAGCGTTTGTTGGCCCTCTGCCATTACCCTTTGTCTATTCAAATATGTTCTCCGTAAAATGTTAACTGTTCGCGGCTGCGCGGTTTAATGTTGCTAAAATTTGGCCACGGTACATAGAAATTGTGTTTCCGCGATCCACGTGGCTACACGAGTTAACTGTGGACCTAACACTTTTGTGGCCCCCTGCCACTGTCCTAGAGTTTACTTATTGCTCCGATTTTGGAATATTAAATATATCATGTCCGGATTATTCAGTTGTATTTGTGATTTGTGATTTCATGTTAAGCGCGTAAGCGCGGCCCTCGTTGAGGCGGTTTCTCCAACCGAGGTTCAACTTTAAATACAACCATGAATTGCAGATTTACCCTTTTATTTAATCATTTCTCATCACAGTGGAACAAATTTCCTAGCTCTAGCTTCGTTGCATGTTGGTGTTGGGGCCGTCCTTTCTGTTCTTTGAATGGAAGTGGATCTGAAGGCGAATGTTAAACCTTTCCCGTCCCCTTTAATTATGACCGTGATTCTAAATTAAGAGATTCTGTTGTGAATCGCTTAGCGTTTCACAAGCATTCGTACGTAGTTACCAGGCAGCAGCAGTTATATAGATGTCTTATAACAATGTATTAAGAAATAAATAATTTTTTTTCAAGTCTTATACAGTGTATCGATGTTACATCTCCTTCACCTATGCCATTCACCTTGTAGTTTCCTTGTTAGCCCACCCATAGCGTTTCCATGCCCACATGTCCCGTAATTAATGTTCTGTTTATTTAAAACGAATTCTTTAGAATAGATCTTGTTTTCAGGAATGTTGCTACAAGCTGCCCGTATTCAGTGTTCACACACTTTTTACTTTAACATATGATTCATGTGAACAATCCCTGGATCATATTAATAGTGGCATCCCATTTTTTATGAGCGACACTACAGTGAATGATCCTTTACGAGTTTTATTCTGATGCCTGAATTATTTAATTTTCCTAATTTTCCAACTACTCAGTCGAACCTCTTGCTTGTCGTGTGGCTAGAGTTGGTGGCGACCAAATCTTTTACTTTGATTTTAATGTCAGATAGCATTTCCATTTGTGTGTGGCTCTTTTAGCCATCAGGATATAGTTCAGGGCTCCACTCATTTCATAAACATCACTTAAGTGCACGTCACTTATACAGTGTGAGCGTTTTTTTTTTTAAAAAAAATGACCTCGGTATACTCGCTTAAGGTTCGCCAGCGAGCCCTGTGGCGCCACATCCGAATTCGCCGTTTCCGTGTGCTCGTGGACCAGATTTGTGGGTCTCTGCCGCTGCCCACTCCTCACTTGAGTCGATTGTCAGGTACAAGTGGACTCGCACCGCCCAGAGAGTACACGACTTCACAATTCAAATATAACCCCGGACTCGCGGCATTCACGCTACATAAGCAACCTTTTTCATTTATTCCACACAACCATAATTTCGGCTGTATAATCATTCTCAAGTGCAAGTTGAAATGTAACAAAATATTCGACCGGTCTAAACGGCATAAGCGACCTTTGGGTATGACGATTATTGTATAAGAATATAATGACTGATCGGTTAGCAGCTCATATATATACACTTCTGGAAATTGAAATAAGAACACCGTGAATTCATTGTCCCAGGAAGGGGAAACTTTATTGACTCATTCCTGGGGTCAGATACATCACATGATCACACTGACAGAACCACAGGCACATAGACACAGGCTACAGAGCATGCACAATGTCGGCACTAGTACAGTGTATATCCACCTGTCGCAGCAATGCAGGCTGCTATTCTGCCATGGAGACGATCGTAGAGATGCTGGATGTAGTCCTGTGGAACGGCTTGCCATGCCATTTCCACCTGGCGCCTCAGTTGGACCAGCGTTCGTGCTGGACGTGCAGACCGCGTGAGACGACGTTTCATCCAGTCCCAAACATGCTCAATGGGGGACAGATCCGGAGATCTTGCTGGCCAGGGTAGTTGACTTACACCTTCTAGAGCACGTTGGGTGGCACGGGATACATGCGGACGTGCACTGTCCTGTTGGAACAGCAAGTTCCCTTGCCGGTCTAGGAATGGTAGAACGATGGGTTCGATGACGGTTTGGATTTACCGTGCACTATTCAGTGTCCCCTCGACGATCACCAGTGGTGTACGGCCAGTGTAGGAATCGCTCCCCACACCATGATGCCGGGTGTTGGCCCTGTGTGCCTCGGTCGTATGCAGTCCTGATTGTGGCGCTCACCTGCACGGCGCCAAACACGCATACGACCATCATTGGCACCAAGGCAGAAGCGACTATCATCGCTGAAGACGACACGTCTCCATTCATCCCTCCATTCACGCCTGTCGCGACACCACTGGAGGCGGGCTGCACGATGTTGGGGCGTGAGCGGAAGACGGCCTAACGGTGTGCGGGACCGTAGCCCAGCTTCATGGAGACGGTTGCGAATGGTCCTCGCCGATACCCCAGGAGCAACAGTGTCCCTAATTTGCTGGGAAGTGGCGGTGCGGTCCCCTACGGCACTGCGTAGGATCCTACGGTCTTGGCGTGCATCCGTGCGTCGCTGCGGTCCGGTCCCAGGTCGACGGGCACGTGCACCTTCCGCCGACCACTGGCGACAACATCGATGTACTGTGGAGACCTCACGCCCCACGTGTTGAGCAATTCGGCGGTACGTCCACCCGGCCTCCCGCATGCCCACTATACGCCCTCGCTCAAAGTCCGTCAACTGCACATACGGTTCACGTCCACGTTGTCGCGGCATGCTACCAGTGTTAAAGACTGCGATGGAGCTCCGTATGCCACGGCAAACTGGCTGACACTGACGGCGGCGGTGCACAGATGCTGCGCTGCTAGCGCCATTCGACGGCCAACACCGCGGTTCCTGGTGTGTCCGCTGTGCTGTGCGTGTGATCATTGCTTGTACAGCCCTCTCGCAGTGTCCGGAGCAAGTATGGTGGGTCTGACACACCGGTGTCAATGTGTTCTTTTTTCCATTTCCAGGAGTGTATGTATATATATATATATATATATATATATATATATATATGCTGCAGAAACTTCAGTGATTCATGGTCATACGAAGATCAGAGAGATTGAAAAGCTGGAAACAAAAATTCTGAGGAAAGTATATGGACCAGTGTTTGGGGAGGGAATTTGGATGAAGAGGCCAAATAGAGAGATTTATAAAGACTTAGAAACATTAACAGAGACGATTAGAAAGAGAAGGATGAAATTTTAAGGACATACCAGCAGGATGAATACAAGCAGGCTCACAAGACAAATCTTTGAGATATTAAACAAGAGCAAAAACAAGACAAAGTGGAGCACTGAAGCAGAAGAAGACATAAAAGAACTGGGGATCACACAAGACAACATAAACAATAGAGAACAGTTCAGAAACATCATAAAGCAACACACACCTAAACAAGAACATACGCAGAACAGAACTGGAAAAAGATGTTCGGACGAACGCAGGAGAGAACACAGTGAACGTATGAAGAGAATTTGGGAAGAACGAAGAAAGAAGAAGAAATCATGACTACTGAAAATCAATCGCTCTCTCAAAAGGGAATAATCGAAAATAATAATACCGGATGATTCTGCTAACCCTACCGCTGTTGTTTTATGCAACCCACAATGTTATATAAATCACGCTGGAGTTTTTATAGTATCTTGCTCGATACACGCAAACTATTAGCCCAAGAGCAAAAATGAGCAAGACCTGTTTGCAGGAAATTTATTTTATTTACGTTTTGTACCGGAATACTTTTTTCTGGAGGCCGTAGCTTTCGAGTTATTGAAGAAAAAACGGACAAAAGTGACCTTCAAACGCACATCAAGCGCACACTCATGCCTCACCTGTCAGGATTTCTAGTGTGTTGTTCGTGGCACTCCCTCCTACCAATGTATAAAAAATTTCCAACTGCACGATTTGTTTCCGATATTCGATCTATTTCGGTGCCTTTTGATTGGGCTATTATGCCACAAGTTTAGTCGGCTACTTCATTGTCATTAATAATTTGAACGTGCTCATGAAAGTAATTAACGAGAAACGACTTTTGTAAGCGCTACGCTAAAACTAATTACGCTGGCAGTTCGATCCAAATCAGTAGTTTCGTAGTCAGAAAGGCCGGCCGAATACAACTATGTAATTGTTTATTTTATTCTATTAAAATTTAGAAAACTGTTACGTAAAATTTACACAAACGTCAGTTTTACAATTTGTAAGTGCTTGGTGAAACCGGTAGCGTATTAACGCCAGTCAATGAAGACCAAAACAGTTCGAATGCGGAAAATAATTTGTGTGTAGTCGCAAATATTTGTACAGTGGTAGAAGGAAGTGCCATGAAAAACATAGTAATAATCCTGATCGGTGAGAGCAGAGCGTGGGAGTGGGGTGCGTTTGAAGGTCACTTTCGTACGTTTTGTTTGAATAGCTCGAAAACTACGGGATCCAGCGAAAATTTATCGTAGTACAAAATGTAATTGTACATTAAATTTCCTACAAAATATCTATTTAATTTTCTATGAAGGGCTAATAGTTCGCGCTAGCAAGCAAGGAAATATCAAATCTGATGCATGGCTTACGAAGGCCAGCTATAGTATTGCGGGTTACATAAAACGGCAGCGGTGCGGCAGCTGAATCATCTTCTAGATACAAAAGTTTTTCGAAGACTGCTGTTAATTTATTTTAATGTTCAATATCTATACAGAGAATGTCTAACGATGCGTTACCGAGTCTTTAGCAACAGTACCAGAAAACATAACACGAGAATGCAGTGCAGTCACTAAATATTGAGTAATTATTGAAGTACATTTATAACAGTTTTCGGAAAAAGTTAGTGATGAATGATAAGCTACATAACTTTCTGTTACATAAAACGGCAGCGGTGCGGCAGCTGAATCATCTTCTAGATACAAAAGTTTTTCGAAGACTGCTGTTAATTTATTTTAATGTTCAATATCTATACAGAGAATGTCTAACGATGCGTTACCGACTCTTTAGCAACAGTACCAGAAAACATAACACGAGAATGCAGTGCAGTCACTAAATATTGAGTAATTATTGAAGTACATTTATAACAGTTTTCGGAAAAAGTTAGTGATGAATGATAAGCTACATAACTTTCTGTTACCTCATAAACGCAAGTTGCTACGATAAAAGAACACAGAAGCAGCGCACTTTTGGTTTGCAGGGATATGACAGTAACGTTGATCTGCGCCCTGTTTTTGTTTGACGCAG
This sequence comes from Schistocerca piceifrons, assembly GCF_021461385.2. Taxonomy (NCBI): domain Eukaryota; kingdom Metazoa; phylum Arthropoda; class Insecta; order Orthoptera; family Acrididae; genus Schistocerca; species Schistocerca piceifrons. Next base: position 254,089,870 of record NC_060143.1, on the reverse strand, counting down.
CACATATATTTTCTCGTGGTGGAGGTGGAATAATCGGGAATACAACCATTCAGTTTGCAATAGCTGAAGCGTCGACTGTAGCGTGAAACTTATTCAAGATATCACTCCTCCTTAAATGGAAAACATCGGCAATTGTGACTCTCTTTCTATTAACTTTGTGACGCTACGTCACATAAATGGACATTTGGAGAAACGGAAAGGAAGTTTTTGTTATGAGACGTGTGAATTATAAATTATTTCAAGACTGTGCACGTGTGCGCGATGTCTAACAAATAGTAAAGAACGTAAGTTATTATTTCAAAACACAGTTTTTTTGGTATAATCACTGTGTGACATAGGCCATGAAGATCAGAGACAATGCTTTGATTGAACCAGCTCTCTTGTTTTGTTTCGTCTAGCGGTAGGCCGCCATTGTAGTGCTGTCTGATAATTAACGTAAGTTTTATCTGCATTTTGAAAAATATAATAGAAATTGTCATTAGAAAGTGTGTGTTATTGACTTAGTTGTCACCTCTCATGATTGCAACCATTAATTGTAATTAACAAAGTTTTCACAGAACTTCGCAGTACAGGGAGCTCATCTCCCCTAGCATGACTTAGTCGGCCATTACGCTGACTGTATTATTTAATTAAAATATCATGTCATAATATTAAATGTAAATGCGAGAGACTTTTCAATTTTGATCTTTCATTAATTTCAAAGTTAAAAAGAGTGAAAATAGATTTCGTTCATTAATATTTAGAATACTGAGTGAGTTCAGTATGTTTCATTTTGGCCGCCTAACGGCAGACGAGATTCTCTCCAGTTTTGCCTCGCAGATAAATGAACAAAAATATTGAAAAGCATTATATTCCGCAATATCTCAGTCAATATTTGTGTAATTTGGTACATGAATAACCAGTAGCCCCTGAGACCCATATTAATAATTACAGTTTTCGTAATAATACGCATATATTCTTTTCTAAATAGCAGCGCTCACGCAAACTATTTATTAGAAGGCGGCGAGCCGCGCGTTGTGCTTTTTTTTTTTAAAAAAAAAAAGGTATATCGTACGTACTTCGGGGCAGCCGATGTCCGTACGAGTGTTATCGCGGTGTAAGTTAATTAAAAGTCTCATGCTAGCCCACAATATTTAAAGCCACCCCAACCAAAATCATAAAATACGTAGTTATAAAAATAAAAAATATACACCTGTACCGTGATACCTTTCTTCTTACTCCCTGCACAATCCCATAGCAAAAAACATCGTTTCAAGCCGTCTGATCCCAATGGTCGTTCCCTTCGCCTTGTCAGTGCTGCTTTACAGCAACAAGAGCGTGTGCTGATGTTCTAACAATAGGCCACTATCAGCCGTACACTTCGACATGCTTCAGTAAGAGACAACGGGTCGACAAATATGCGACGACCACAGCGCCACGGTCCTCAATCTCGTCATTTTGCGGAACTTCAGCGGGAACGAAGGAAGCCGGTATAGCAATGTGTGACGTGGACGCCTCGATTTATAAAGTGTGTAACCTGCAACATCAGGCTCATACTCGCTCCGTTTCTGATCTATACTATATGCGTGCGTGCGTGCTCGTTCGTGTGTGTGTGTGTGTGTGTGTGTGTGTGTGTGTGTGTGTGTGTGTGTGTCGTAACGTCCATAGCGCCAGCAGTGGCGTGGAGAGTGGACAATGGCGCATCCCCTAGCGGGTACTTCCGGGAACGGAAGCGTGGATGACCTCTGCCGAGGCCGTGTAATATTACGTCATGACTGTGTCGGTACTCCACCGTAACGACACACACACACACACACACACACACACACACACACACACAGCTGTATCTGTAATGGAGGGCGGCAGCTACCGGCGCCTCGCAAATGCGCGCCCATATCGCCTCGACATTTATCGTCCCATATCTTCTCGGCAGTTATCGGCTCGTACAGACACACGCGAACCAATCCCCGCAGAGTGTCCGCCGCCGGGCTCTCTTCTGCGAGCGCAAAGGCGTGATTTTCGTACTGCGTCGCCAATGTGACTGCCTTGAACCGACGCTGGCGATCGTGTATTGAGATGTCACGTACAGTGTTCGTACTTGCAGCTTACATCGATAACGTGCGAGACTGAAACGCGGAAGACGTCTGTACAGGAAACTGCAACGTTCGGCCACTTTGACGTGCATTCCGTTCCAGTCTCACGACCAGCGCTCCTTGAAGTACAGATCACACGTACTGTCCATGGAACGTGAATAGCCCTTGCCTGTTATAAAGACTCTAAGATATCGATACAGCCTTATTCCCTATGTTCATAACATAAATTTTCACAAAATAAAAATTGGTTCTGATATAACATAAGACAGTTTCGTCAACAACATAGAACTGCTTCATTTTATTAATATTTAATGGAAATTAGAACTATCTTCTAAATGCAACGATGTAGTATATTTCTTGGAGACAGCCTCAGTGAAGTAAACCAAATACCAGAAGTGCACTGCTTAAGGGGGGGAAATAGGACGTCAAACGGCCCGACTTGGAGCAAGAGAGGTACCACAGGACATTTTAATATTTTAATTCCCACTGTTTATACTTTTACAAATAAATTCATAAAACTTTGTCAGCACGACCAGGCAGGTTTGAGGATTCACACTCATAGCAGTGGAAGTTCAAAAACACAACAAAATAATGTTTTTTTTACTTGTGAAAATTCATTATTTTTTCATTTACTACTGGCTGCATTTGTTGCTATAGGTACACTTTCCTTCGTAAGTAAGAGAGATTCTTTGATGAATTTTGCACAGAATACAAACCATACTTCCAGGTGTATGAAACTCTAGAATTTATTTAATTTATGTAAAATGAATGAGCTGTTACATTTTAAACTTCATGTTTAGAAAAAACTCAACTTTTATAGTTAATTATCTCAATTTTTACCACAATTTTTAATATATTAGGAAAATTCTAGAGTTTCATACACCCGTAAGTATGGTTCGTATGCTGTGCAAAATTCATCGAAGAATCTTTCTTACTTACTAAGGAAAGTGTACCTATAGCTACAAATGCAGCCAGTGGTAAATGAAAAAATGATGAAGCGTTTTGGAACAACCGAGGTGTATTGATGGCTTACCGTAACTAAGATATATCGATTCAGATAACTTATTTCATCTAAAAAATATTTTAGTTAATATTGAAATGAAATGAGCGTATGGCATCGTTGGGCGGGAGGCTCCAATGGGGGACGTTTTGTCTCCAAGTGCAAGTTTTATTTCGTTCGACGCCACATTCGGCGACTAACGCGCCGGTGATGAGGATGAAATGATGATGAGGACAACACAACATCCTGTCCACGAGCGGAGAAAATATCCAACCCGGCCGGGAATCCAACCCAGGCCCGCTTGCATGGGAGGCAAGCACGTTACCACCCAGCTAACAGGCGGACTTTAGTTCATATTAATTCACATATCGATCGAAATTTGTCGGTAATTTGAAATTACGTTGCGTTTGATTTACAGGTCACAAATTTAGATTCGGGTATTATCAACGATGCAATCTGATATACTACTAACGACAGTTTGTTCTGGTCTTATTCTCGTATTCTTGTAGAGATTTTCGTTTTGTATGATTTTAGCTCTTCTTTTTCCGTGTCAGCACTGCTCAATCAATATATTATAAACATGATTTTCATGAAAAGAGAACCAGCAATCCGTGAGAGTCCCCAAATTTTATTTCGTTGGTCTGAATCTTGATTTAAAATAGGCATATAGCGTCATCTGTTATTTTAAAACTGGTAATTTGTTTCAAAATACATTGTGTAATTCCAACTTAGGCTTGTTTGACACTGCAACAATGACGTCACAAACAGCCATTATAAAAGTGGCTGCGTCAGCTGCTAGCAGAGTGATGAGAATGACAGATTTATAATTACTACAGACAATTTAATTTTGATGTGTAGATTGGTGTAAGCTTTTTATCGCTTTTGCTTTTGAAATTTTATATTTTTATACAAGCTTGTTTTAAATCGAATGGGATTCTACTAGTTAAATTATAACAGCTGGTAGGATAGAGCGGGGCTCGTTAAATAGAGGGGCTATGTGTAAATACATAAAACTGCAACCAGGCACTTTTTTCAATAGTTACTTATTATTCCATAAACAGGTTTCCAAAACTTCGCAGGTTCATATTCAGATGGTTTTCTGGAAGTTATCTCACTATTTTTAGCATAATGCTCAGTGCTGTCTCTGTGTCAAGAAATTGGAACTCGTTTAAGAGGGACTATCTGAATAAACGTAAGCTTCTGCGCATGTCCCATGAAAACAGCAAAGAGGGGACGCCATTATGTGGGTGATTGTTGTTGTCGGGAGTTTTCCCTGTTCAGTGACCGCGTGTATCCAAGATTTATTTAAAGAGTAGAAGTTAAGTGGCTCGCAACTGGTCATTGCACTCTTTCTAAAAGTGATGTGGTATTCGCTAGGGACTTCCTGTAGTTTGCAAGAAATGAAAGCCGTGAAATAAGTTGAGGCCTACGCGAGACTGGTGACAGGTGTTGCCGTCTATTAGTATGTTGGGGAATTACTATACAATGACGTTTAAACGTTTCTTGGGACAAAATGAATAGCTGTGAGCTGGGCTTTACGAATAGATAGTGGAAAACTGATTGAATATTAACTAGTGTGTGTTTACAAAATATTTTCTATTGTGTAAAACTGTTGTAATTATTCTTTCATCTTCGTCAGATGGTGAGGACCTGTAAAAGGAAAGGAGGCAGACTGGAATGGGACGAGAAGGTCGATGAAGGAGGCAGTTGAAGAAGCGATGAAATCGACATCACTATTAGAAGCCAGTAAAACTCGTGGAGTGCCATTTACGAGTTTGTACAGACATTTCTGAAGAAGAGAAATTTGTTAACATCCAGTATTGATTTAAGTGTCAGGAAGTCATTTCTGAAAGTATTCGTATGGAGTGTAGCCATGTATGGAAGTGAAACATGGACGATAAATAGTTTGGACAAGAAGAGAATAGAAGCTTTCGAAATGTGGTGCTACAGAAGAATGCAGAAGATTAGATGGGTAGATCACATAACTAATGACGAAGTATTGAATAGGATTGGGGAGAAGAGGAGTTTGTGGCACAACTTGACCAGAAGAAGGGATCGGTTGGTAGGACATGTTCTGAGGCATCAAGGGATCACCAATTTAGTATTGGAGGGCAGCGTGGAGGGTAAAAATCGTAGAGGGAGACCAAGAGACGAATACACTAAGCAGATTCAGAAGGATGTAGGTTGCAGTAGGTACTGGGAGATGAAAAAGCTTGCACAGGATAGAGTAGCATGGAGAGCTGCATCAAACCAGTCTCAGGACTGACCACCACCACCACCACCACCACCACCACCACCACCACCACCACAACAACAACAACCGACATTATGTAAAGAAAAAATATAACATGATGAGTATCAGTAATCTTTTACAAAAAGAATATGCTTGTGGTAAACCTGCTGGATATTCAAATATATTTTCTAATTATTTGGAAACCTCTCTTGCCAACAGAATAATATGTTTGGGAAAAAGAAAATTTGGACTGACACGAAAGATGTTCGTATTGCAGCCTCCAAATTAGCTGTCAAGAACAACGCGAAATACTCCTGGGAAGACATAGCTGGAAAGGACTGGTATTTTACATTCTGGGAATGAAACAATCTTTCATCGAGAAAACGAGAGGGTCTCTCGAGAACATGAGCAGTGGCACTAAGCGCGGGGACTGTGAAACAGCACTTCGAACTTTTAAATGAGCTTCTTATAAATCTCACCAAGCGTTACCAAGCAACTCACATATATAACGTGGATGAAACAGGTTTGCCACTCAATAATATCGAACAAGGTGGCACACTGGACTCCCACTCAGGAGGACGAAGGTTCCAACCCCCGTCCAGCCATCATGATTTTGCTTTTCCGTGATTTTCCTCAACCGCTTCAGGCAAAAGACGGGATGGTTAACCCCCTGCGGGTTCGGGGGTAAGAATAGGCCCGCGGTATTCCTGCCTGTCGTAAGAGGCGACTAAAAGGAGTCTCAAACGTTTCGGCCTTAATGTGATGGTCCCCTAAGGGGTTTGACCACTACCATTCAAAATTTTCTGTTAGTGCGTACCATATGGGGAAGGACGCCTTACGTGGTGTATTATATATCCATCTTGTCCTAAGATCTGGCACACCCAATATTGTCATGGAGTTGGCCTTACACCGTGCTTCCAGCCACATCAGCTGCTGTGTGTTCTGGGCAGCATACATGCCCTCCATTATGGACTTCCATCTTTGCCCTCCTGGCACATATGGATATTCGACACCCGACATCCAGCACGGTAGCCAGTCCGTTGTCGTGGGGTCGTCATGTACCCTCTTGGTGGTAGCCCCCTGACTACACAGGGATCGCACTGCTGATGCCTGAGCTGCTACCTGCCCACGTATGCCGAGGAGTAGATGCCTATCCCTCTGGGGCATCGGGACTCCCAGCAAACGCCATCCAGCCAGGTGGTCTTTGCTGTGGCTGGGTGGCGCCCGTGGGGAGAGCCCCTGATCGGAGTGGGTGGCATCAGGGCAGATGACCTGCAATGAAGCGTGGTACATCATCTCTCGCTGGTGGGCCTCCACCAGCAGTCTCTAAGCGATCGAGGTCTAACCTCAACGGCAAGCAATTCAATCCAAGATCATTTCCCTCCCTGGCCACTCCATGGGAGGAACGCATGGCTAAAGACAGCAGTGGAGATTATTCACCCCGGTACCTTGTCTGTATGCAGGTCGATGGTGAATCTTTTATGCAAACTAAGCCTCAGCTTTTTGTGGAGCATTTAGAGGACAAGTTCGGGGAGGTGGAGGGCTTGTCCAAAATGCGCTCTGGGTCGGTTCTCATCAGAACAGCATCCTCTGCCCAGTCACGGAGGTTGCTCACTTGTGACAAGTTGGGGGATGTTTCCATCACCATCACTCACCATAACAGTTTAAACATGGTCCAGGATATTATATTCCACAGGGATCTTCTTCTGCAGTCCGACGATGAACTACGCGCCAATCTAGAACGACGAGGTGTTCACTTCGTCCGGCGTGTCCATCGGGGTCCGAGGGATAATCAGGTAGCTACCGGTGCCTTCATCTTGGCCTTTGAGGGTGATGTCTTACCCGAAAAGGTTAAGGTGATGGTTTACCGTTGTGATGTGAAGCCATATATCCCTCCTCCGATGCGGTGTTTTAAATGCTGGAAGTTCGGGCACATGTCATCTCGCTGCACTTCCAGCATCATGTGTCAGGATTGTGGACGTCCTCCTATCTGTGTTAACTGCGGAGAGCCCCATTCCCCCTGCTCGCTGGACTGTAGGATATTCCAGAAAGAAAGGAAGATAATGGAGTATAAGACCCTGGACCACCTGACCTACCCCGAGGCTAGATGGAAATACGAGCGGCTCCATCCTGTGGCAATGACGTCAACCTACGCCGCTGCTGCAACGACGGTTCTCCCATCCTCACGAATCGGCTCTAAGATCGGTCAGCATCCACCAGCCCCCTTGCTTGTGGGGGGCACTTCCCAACCTGTTGCTCCTGCTCCATCTACTTCAGGAGCAACACCCCCCAACAATCGGGGACATCAGTTCCCCCTTCCCAGCCGGAGAAGCGTAAGACTTCTTCAGCTACTCTCGGAAGGAAGGGGTGCCTTGGAGACCTCCCTTCGCAAGTTCCGACCAGCGGCACAGCAGACACCCGCAAGTGGCTCGATCAACCACCAGTCCCAGGTTGTAGGGCCTCACGGTCGTCGTCCGTCCCTGAGACTGACCCTGTGAAGCCCTCCAAGCCTGAACCACCGAAGGCACAACACGAGAAACAGAAACAGAAGCAGAAGCAGAAGAAAGTCCCCAAGAATACCGACATTGCGGTGGCACCCGTCCCACCGCTTCCTACAAGCTCTGCGTCTGAGGATGAGGTGGAGATTCTGGCGTCTGCTGAGGACCTCGATCTCGCCGGTCCCTCAGACGCCGTGGATAGCGCTAGCACCGGTGCTCAATCGCAGGCAGCAGGTGACCCAGCGGCGTAATCTGCCTTCCAAGTCCCCTCACGCGTCTCTCAGACATGGCCAATAACATCCTCCAGTGGAACTGCGACGGTTTCTTCCACCATCTAGCTGAGCTCCGACAACTTATCAGCCTTCATCCTTTTCTCTGCATTGCTCTGCAGGAAACTTGGTTTCCAGCAATGCGAACCTCCGCCCTCCGTGGCTATCGGGGTTATTATAAGAACTGAGCAGCTTATGCAGGGGTGTCTGGTGGCGTCTGCATCTATGTCCTTAACTCTCTTCACAGCGAGTCTGTCCCTCTACAAACGGATTTAGAGGCTGTCGCTGTTAGGGTGTGGACGCCACAGGCTATTACTGTCCGCAGTCTTTACCTTCCACCAGATGGTGATGTCACACAGCATGAGCTGGCTGCGCTGCTGGCTCAATTGCCGCCACCTTACTTGTTACTGGGCGATTTCAATGCCCACAACCCTCTATGGGGTGGGACTGTCTCCGATGACCGCGGTCGTGCCGTGGAGCATTTGTTGGCTCAGCTCGACCTTAGCCTCTTGAACAAGGTGCTCCCACGCATTTCACTGTGGCCCATGGCTCGTTCTCGGCCATCGATCTCTCTCTTTGCAGCCCCGGACTTGTCCCGTCCCTCCACTGGAGAGTGCATCCTGACCTGTGTGGTAGTGACCATTTTCCCATCTATTTGTCACTGCCCCAGTGTCATTCTTCTGGGCGCCTACCACGCTGGGCTCTCCACAGGGCTGACTGGCTGGCTTTTACTTCCGCTGCAACCATCGAGTCTCCCCCACAGGGTGACATTGACGAGGTGGTCCGTGTCTTAACCACGCCAATCATTTCGGCGGCAGAGGCTGCCATCCCCCGCTCTTCTGGACGCCCTCAGAGGAAGGCTGTACCCTGGTGGTCGCCGGAGATTGCTGCGGCTATTCGCGGCCGTAGGCGGGCCCTCCAGCGTCATAGGCGGCACCCGTCTCTAGAGACCCTCATCGCCTTTAAGAGGCTCCATGCCTTGGCCCATCGTCTTATTGCATGGCATAAGCAGGAGTGCTGGGAGAGGTATGTCTCATCCTTGGTCCTCCCCCTGGCTCGTGTGGTCCCGGATCCGCCGGATTTATGGATACCAGACCCTTATGGGTGTCCCTGAGATCTCCTTGGACGGCGCTGTCTGCACGGACGCTGCCGCCATTGCTGAACGCCTTGCTGCGCACTTTGCTAAGAGCTCTGCGACTGCAAGTTGTCCCCCCGCCTTTCACACTCTAAAGGAGCGAGCCGAGCAGACGCCGTTATCATTCCACATGCGTCGTTCTGAAAAATACAATGCTCCTTTCAGCGAGAGGGAATTCCTCGCTGCCCTCGCCGATTTCCCTGATACAGCACCAGGACCAGACTGCATCCATGTGCAGATGCTGAAGCATCTCTCCAGGGACTGCCAGAGACACATCCTCACCATCTTTAACCGCATTTGGAGTGAGGGCGTGTTCCCGTCGCAATGGCGAGAGGGTCTTATTGTCCCGATCTTGAAGCGCGGTGCGGACCCACTGGCGGTGGACAGCTATCGTCCCATTACCCTCACCAACGTTTTGTGCAAATTGCTCGAATGTATGGTGGGGCGGCGTTTGTGTTGGGTCCTTGAGTCGCGCAGTCTCCTCGCTCCATCCCAAGGTGGCTTCCGTTGGGGCCGGTCTGCAGCGGACAATTTGGTGCGGCTGGAATCCGCTATCCGTACGGCCTTTGCCCGACGTCAGCATCTCGTTGCTATCTTTTTTGACCTGCGGAAGGCGTATGACACCTTTCTATTGCGCCACTCTTTCCGAGTGCAAGTCGGTGCCACCTCTAGTTCCTCTTATACACAGGAAAATGGGGTCCCGCAGGGCTCGGTGTTGAGCGTCTCCTTATTTCTAGTGGCCATTACTGGTCTGGCTGCAGCTGTGGGGTCGTTGGTGTCTCCTTCTTTGTATGCCGACGACTTCTGCATCTCCTTTAGCTCCACGACTACGGGAGTCGCCGAACGCAGGCTGCAAGTAGCCGTTTGCAGGGCAGCATCATGGGCTCGGACTCATGGTTTTCAGTTCTCTGCAGCCAAGACTCGAGTTATGCACTTCTGCAGGCGTCGGACGGTCCACCCTCATCCTGAACTTTACCTCAACAGCCACCTGCTTGAAGTGGTGGACACATGCCGCTTCTTAGGACTCGTATTTGATGCCCGGCTCACATGGTTTCCTCATACTACTCAGCTGAAGCAAAAGTGCTGGCAGCACCTCAACGCCCTCCGCTGCCTGAGCCACACATCTTGGGGTGCGGATCGCTGCACGCTGTTGCTATTGTACAGGGCCCTTGTGCAGTCCAGGCTTGATTATGGGAGCCTGGCCTATGGGTCTGCATCACCCTCCGTGTTGACGTTGTTAGACCCCATACACCACTGTGGGTTTCGGCTTGCAACTGGCGCTTTTCGTATGAGCCCCGTGGATAGTCTACTGGTGGAGGCCGGGGTTCCCCCACTGCGGATTCTCCGCCATCGACTGCTCGCCGACTATGCTGTCCACGTGCATTGCTCGCCGGGCCATCCCAATCGTCGCCTGCTTTTCCCTGCCATGGTCCTCCATCTGCCCGAACGGCGACCTAGGTCTGGGCATTCCATAGCTGTCCGCGCCCAGGCCCTGCTGTCGGAACTGGGGTCATTCCCTCTTCTGCCTCCCTTCCGAGTCCGTGCACCTACGCCTCCCTGGTGTTTGCCCCAGCCGTCTGTCCATCTGGACTTGGCACAGGGACCCAAGGACTCGGTTCCGCCTGTGGCCCTCCGTCGCCGTTTTCTTGCGCTCCTCGCCTCATTTTCGGGCTGTGAGACTGTCTACACTGATGGTTCCCTGGTTGATGGTCGCACTGCCTACGCTTTTGCTCACGCTGCCATGTTGAGCAGCGCTCCTTGCCGGCTGGCTGCAGTATTTTTACTGCAGAGCTGGTGGCCATCTTGCGCGGTCTTGAGCATATGCGTTTCTGTTCAGGTAGGTACATCGTCATCTGCAGTGACTCCCTGAGCAGCCCCCAGGCGATCGACCACTGCTATACCTCTTCTCCTCTGGTGTCCTCTATTCAGGAGTCTGTTTCCGCCATTACCCGTTCTCGTCGTTCGGTGGTCTTTGTTTGGACGCCAGGTCACGTTGGCATCCAGGGGAACGAACGTGTTGACAGGCTGGCCAAAGGGGCGATCGACACCCCAGCTTTGGAGATCGGCCTCACGGCTCGCGATCAGCAGCTGGTGTTGCGCCGTAAGGTACTTGGGATGTGGACTGCTGAGTGGCGTGGCATGACATCCCCGAATAAACTGCGGGCTGTCAAGGAGACGACCGATGTGTGGCGCTCCTCCCTGCGGGCTTCTCGCAGGGACTCTGTCATCCTGTGTCGGCTGCGCATCGGCCATACCTACCTGACGCACGGTCATCTTTTGCGTCAGGAGGATCCACCCCCTGTGTCGGTGTGGGTCCCGGCTGATTGCCGCCCACATTTTTTTGGAGTGTCCCCGACTGCGCAACCTCCAGCAGTCTTTTAATCTCCCGGGCACTTTGCCTTTGGTTTTATGTGACGATGCCTCCGTGGCTGATGACGTTTTAAATTTCATCCGTGGTAGTCCTTTTTATGGTTCCATTTAGGGAGGTCCTGCACCTTTCCCTTTCTGTGTCTTTTGTCCTCGCGTCTCTCAATATTTGTTGCTGTTTTGGTGTGTCGTCGGATGGTTGACTCTTTCCCTTTTTTTGTTCTCGTGGTCAGTCAATCAGTCTCCGGCCATCTTCTTTTCTTCTGTTTCTTTCCGTCTGGTGTTCATCTGTACTCTTCTTGTCTGTAGTGTTTGTTGCTGCATTTGTGTTGTTATAGCGCCTGGGGGGGGGTCTCCTCCCCTCTTTGGTTTTTACCTGCTTCGCCTATTTTCGGCTCGCCTGTTTTTGGAATGGGGGACTGATGACCTTCGCTGTTTAGTCCGCCTTAAACATCCCAACAACCACCACGGGATGGTTCCTTTGAAAGGGACAGCCTACTTCCTTCCCCATCTTTCCCTAAGCCTATGGGACCGATGATCTCGTTGTTTTGTCCCCTCCCCCAAATAAACTAACCAACCACTCAACAATACACTGCGGAAAGACAATGCGAAGAAAATAACAAAAGAGGTCCTTTCTTTAACCAGCGCTGAAAGAGGTGAGAACGTTGGGGTTATTGCTTGATGCAACGCAGCAGGTGCATATTTAATACCACTTGTTATCTTCAGGGGCCACTGACACAGGTCGGAGCTGATAGTTAACATGCACAATGGGTCCATTTCATGCATAAGTGAAAGTGGATGGATAAATGAGGAAATATCTTTGAAATGGCCCAAACGTTTTCGAGTTCCAGGAAGAGTACTTCTTATTTTGGATGGGCGTCTGTCACATTCTTCACTATCAGCACTGGAATGACATCGAAATGTTCTGTTAACTGCCACACTAACTATGTGCTATACCTCTTGGTCAGATGTATTTTCAAGATCCTCAAAACATATTACTTTGAGATGGAAACAAATTGCTGCAAAGAAATCCCAACATCAAGATGGGCGAATTTCATTTCATTGAGATATTCTGCGAACCATGGATGTCATGTGCTCCAGTCCGCTTAGCTGTAAGTGAATGTTTCTGTACAGGATCTACCAATTTAACCTAGATGGGTTTAGGATTGTGTGTTTGCTCCTTTTGAAACTCTAAGAGCAAACACGGAAATTACCACAGAAAATGGTGCAACAATCGGTAGTTCAACATATACCCCACAACATTCGACTCCGATTATCCTTCCTTTTCCACAGAAACAACCTGAAAGAAAAACCTCCAGAGCTGTACGAAGCGCTCGTCGAACATCATCTCCAGAGGGCATTGCTGTAGTGAGGGCAGAGGAGGAGTGTGGCCTACCGATGCTTCTGAAGTTAATGGTGACGGAAAAAGACTTGCCGGTACCAGTAAGAGACCTAATGTTGGCCTGTTCAAGTAGACAGCTAACCAGATTAAAAGGAAAGTTTTAGATATCGAATCAGATTATAGGGTCGACGGACTTGTACCTCTATATGAGTCTGAAAGTGAGGCGATGGAATGGAAATGTGGACTCTGCAAGGGGAAATGGTAACGTTTTACAGATGCAGACAAACGTGAATGGACACAATGCCAAAAGCGTACCGTCTGGTTTCATGAGTACAGTGACGGTGCCAGAAGTCGTAAGCAGTTTTTCTGTAGACGCTGCAGGCGACTTACTAGAACAGAAACATTTCACACAGGGTACTTTCCACTGAAGTCAAATTATTTTTGTAATTATTATTGTATTGTTACAGGTAATGAGTATTAAATAGAAATTAGCATATTTTCAGCTAAGCTTCCAGAATTTACTTTACTCAAATAGTACTGACCACTGTCCAAATAGCCCCACCGAAATGCACTTTTGTCCCATCTGGAAGGTACATCGAATAATGGCATGACGTTAATATTTGGCAATCGTGTAGAACCGTCTTTGATCAGTAGGACGGGTATACCTATAGAAGTATTACAATATGTCTAAAACGAAAATTTTGTTAACAATTCTCCAGAAAAATTTGATGGAATTTGAAATTATTCTAATAGCCCCCTATACCCTGTGTCGTTTGTGAAGTTAATGGTGTCTAATGGCTAATTGGATTCATTTAATGATGCTAAAGAACCTAATGATAACTGGTAGTGTTGTCTTCTTCAGTACTCCTATTTACGAAGATTTCTCGTTAATTCTCCTCATCAACGTGTGCCAATATATATGTGTTAATGGCTGCAACAAACTCATTTTTATAATACACTGAAGAGCCAAAGAAACTGGTACACCTGCCTAACATCGTGTACGGCCCCGCGAGCACGCAGAAGTGCCGTAACACGACGTGACATGGACTCACTTATGTCTGAGGTAGTGCTGGAGGCAAGTGACTTCATGAATCCTACAGGGGTGTCCATAAATCCGTACGAGTACGAGGGGTGGAGATCTCTACTGAACACCACGTTGCAAGGCATCCCAGGTATGCTCAATAATATTCATGTCTGGAGAGTTTGGTCGCCGGCGGAAGCGTTTAAACTCGGAAGAGTGCTGCTGGAGCCACTCTGTAGGAACTCTGGATGTGTGGGGTGTCGCATTGCGCTGCTGGAATTGCCAGAATCCGTCGGAGTGAAAAATGCACATGACTAGACGCAGGTAATCAGACAGGATGCTTAAGTACGTCTACCTGTCAGAGGCGTACCTAGACGTATCAGGGGTCCCACATCACTCCAACTGCTCACGTCCTACACCGTTACAGAGCCTCTACCAGCTTGAAGAGTCCCCTGATGACATACAGGGTCCATGGGTTCATGAGATTGCCTCAATATCCGTACACACGTACATCGTCTAAGCACAATTTGAAACGAGCCTCGTCCGGCCAAGCACATGTTTCCAGTCATCAGCAGTCCAATGTCGGTGTTGACAGGCCCAGGAGATGCGTAAAGCTTTGTGTCGAGCAGTCATCAAGGATACACGAATGAGTCTTCGGCTCCGAAAGCCCATATCTATGATGTGTCGTTGAATGGTTCGCTCGCTGACATTTGTTGATCGCCCAGCACTCAAATCTGCAGCAATTTGCGGAACGGTTGCACTTCTGCCACGTTGAACGGTTCTTTTCATTGTCGATGATTCCGGTCTTACAGGATCTTTTTCCGGCCGCAGCGATGTCGGTGATTTGATGTTTTACCGCATTCCTGTTATTCACGGTACACTCGTGAAATGGTCGTGCGGGAAAATGCTCATTTCATCACTACCTCGGAGATGCTGTGTCCCACCTCCCGTGCGCCGACTATAACACCACGTTCAAACTCACATAAATCTTGATAACCTGTCATTGTAACAGCAGTAACCGAGCTAACAACTGCGCGAGACACTTGTTCTCTTGCCGGCCGGAGTGGCCGAGCGGTTCTAGGCGCTACAGTCTAGAACCGCGCGGCCGCTACGGTCGCAGGTTCGAATTCTGCCTCTGGCATGGATGTGTGTGACGTCCTTAGGTTAGTTAGGTTTAAGTAGTTCTAAGTTCTAGGGGACTGATGACCACAGCAGTTAAGTCCCATAGTGCTCAGAGCCATTTGAACCATTTGAACTTGTTCTCTTATATAGACGTTGCTGACCGCAGCGCCGTATTCTGCCTTTTCAGATATCTCTGTATTTGAATACGAATGTCTGTAGCGGTTTCTTTGGCACTTCAGTGTATTAATGGTTTCTTACAAAGAGTGTTGCGATTGGTTTGTTGAGGGACTTGAAAAAACAAAAGCTATTTGTGTGAAGTATCCATGCTGTGAGTGTGCAAATTTTCCACCCTCATTGGAGTACCTGTTCCTGAGAGCTCTAACGCTGAATGAGGGATCTGAGTATGTTCTATTTGTCCTTCTCACACCTGTGTGCTCACAGGTGTCTCCATCTACGTAACATGGTCTCAGAGACTTGAACTTCCAATGCAAGCCTTTATCTCGTTTATTCCCATACCCGCTGGCACCATTGGCAAGGTCTACCGAAACGTTTGGGAAAGGTCTTGTTGACTGCGTCTGCTCCTCTGGGGTGAGGCCCAGCGTACTAGCCGGGAGTGACAAGGAAAAGAGACCGGCAGAAGTCTCACTCTGGCATTGTCCCTTTAAATGTGATGGGTAGGCTCTTACTTGCCAGTCCGACTGGACTGTTAAAGTAGAATCTACGTCTACACCGTCTCATAGAAAGTGTCCAGACACCTATTAGAATTAGTTTACGTAGGGTGTGACCACCCTTTGGCTTTATGACGGCTTGAACTCTGATGGGGTCCCTTTAGATGAGGTGTCTGAATGTCTGTGCAGGATTGGCAGACCACTTAGGCTCAAGAACAGAAAGTGGTGATAGACTCTATGGTCTGGAACGAAGCCGACGTTGTGACTCATCACAAAGTTAGTACAATGGGTTTAGGCGGGGGCTCGGAGTAGGCCAGCCCATTTCAGGAACACCATTGTCCGTAAACCATTGCCTCACAGAAGCTGCTGTGAGCGTGTGGTTGCTATTCTGTCATTCTGCGCAACGGATTAATCTGAGATGTACCCTTTACCCTGTGGCTCCTGCAAGATGCAATTTCCACCCCCACACTACTACAGAAGTCAGACAGACGCTCCTAACGTTCTAAAGAGAAATGCCTGAAAAACTTTCAGCAATAAATATCTTCTGGAGTCGTCCGCTGTAAGGAAATGACACAAAAATTCACGAAATTTCTTACGTAACTAGTGGGATACTTGGGTACTGGAGTAGTGCTAGTTAGTATAAGAAAAACATTAAACTAACGAAAGTTATGTATTTTGCAAAAAATCTGAGAAATCACAATGGCACTTTTAGTTATCAATTGAACACGTTATTTCTGGGTTCTTTTCGGAATGTGAAGTTACCTCATAAGGATAGGATTCGCAAATAAAATTTCTACACAAAGTTTAAGATTGTTATTGACTTGGCAGAATGGCTGAGAGCCGTGCCTACTCGACTTGAATAATTATCCGTTAGAATGTTGCTAGGTACGGTCGAGGCCGTCGGGTGTGAAATGTAGTGAAGTGTACTGTTGTGGAGGAAATATGGGGCTCGCAAGAGCTGTAGCGCACAATACCGTAAGCTGCGATGGCTGCTGTCTGCGCCGCTCGCTGCTGACAAATAAGATAACTCTCGTTCTATCTGGATTGACCTTCGCCAATCAAACTCTCCCTACGCCTTGATGAAGTCAAGGACTCCTATTCGCCCCTAGTCTATTGGCGTGGTACACCGGTCAGATAACCAGTCCACCACGATGCCACTCAAATATTCGCTCGCAGGCGTTTAACTATAACTCTGTCCGTTCACACCGCACAATAAGTGTGGCGGCCAAAACAGTGGAAAACGCTTAATTGCAAGGACTCAACATAGAGTCGCACTTCGATTCGCTCTCGACAGAGGTGCTCTCCCAGTGAAGTAGTGAAGAGAGACTTGTTCCTCGATCTCTGAGTACACGTACGAGCGCGCACGCTCTCGTTACGTGTTCTCGCTCCAAGAGCGACAACGGAACAGCCCCTCTCCACGCCAAACGTGAAGGGGTATATCTTTCGGTCTCTTCCATTACTCCTTCAGCTCAAGGCGTCAGGTATATCGTCTGCCAATCAGCATTGCTCTTCTAAAACGGGAGAATGACGTTTCGTTTAAGGCGACCAATCCGGAAATCTGTAGCATCGGCGTTTGGCGTTTCCTGTCTCCCTGTGAAAATCTCTGAAACTCCCGAACTCAAAGCCCCTGTGACTGTCGTGTCTAGAATGTGTGTGTGTGTGTGTGTGTGTGTGTGTGTGTGTGTGTACGCCAGCCTCGAGTATTTCAATCTCGGAGCGCATTTGCGAATAACTAGGTATTTGCATATCGTTTACATGACTTCATACTACATTGAATTTATCTTATCGAGTTTGGGTTCGAATGAAGCGTCTTGATGTGCGGAATATGATTGTGAGGGCGGAATATGTAAGCAATGAAGGTCAGGAGACCAAGACGTCTTACACTGCTTTATCACAGGGCGCATTTTCATGCATATACACTCATCATCGCCTCAGAACTGTTCCTCTACTGTAAGCCATACATAATACTGTAAAGATGTGTCCGCGCCCTTCCATGCGTTTTATTAAGCGCAAAAAGGGGGTAACAATCTCCACGAGAAACACCTCCATACCGTCAACCCCACCTCCCACGTACTTCAATGTTGACGCTACACATGAGGGCAAGCAACTCTCTTCAGGTATTCACCAAACCCAGGCGCTTCCATCCGACTGCCACAGGGAAAAGCGTAATTCGTCACTCCAAATCCCTCGTTTCTTGTCATCCGCCGCCCAATGGCGCCAGTCGTTGCACCGCCTCGAGCGTCGTTTTGGTGCTGATACAGAAGTGCGTGGCTCATGAGGACCTGCTCGACCATCCTTCCCCGTCTTTTTAGCTCCCTACGCGTAGTTACTGAGCAAGCTGAATTTCCGGCAACACTTTGAAACTCGCAAGTGACTCCTTCAGCTAATTTCATACGATATTTTACAACCACCCTCCACAATGTTCGACTGTGGCTGTCCATTAGTATTCGAGGTCTTCCCGGTTTTGGTTTAGCTCTGATTGTTCATCCAAGCTGCCACTTCAGAATCACACCACCAACAGTTGCCTTGGGCAGCTTTAAAAGGGCTAAGATGTCCCTGGTGGATTTGTTACTGTGATGGCAACCAGTGTCTAGTCCACGTTCGAATTCAGTGAGCTTAGCTGTTCTGACCGAGCCATTGTGGTGATGTTGCTTCCCTGCTAACAACACAATACCCCCTCCCTTCATCTTTTGTGGTGATGTTGCTTCCCTGCTGACAACACAATACCCCCTCCCTCCATCCTTTGTGGTGATGTTGCTTCCCTGTTGACAACACAATAGCTCCTCCCTCCATCCTTTTATACAGGGGAGGGGTCCACCTCTAGTGCCATCCATATTACATGTGGGTGCCAGGATGCTTTGATCAGATAGTGTCTCGAAGTACGGTCTTCGATGGAAGGTGCATTGTGCACACGTATTAGTGTCTTTCTTTCCATTTCCACTCGTCTGTGCTGCACGTGAAGGATCGAAGTCTGTACAGATCCGTATGGGCCAGAATTTCTAAAATTTTAAAATTGTGCTCATCGCACAACACGCTTGTTGGAGGAAGAAAGTGCCTTGACTCGTTTTGCATCGAGTAAGGCTCTCTGCGACGCACGACGTCTGTCTTGTAAAGTCTTCCATGTTGATCATTTCTGTGGTGCACCCACGCCGAGTTACACACACCCATGACAAATCGTGCAGCTCTTTCGCGTCTCTACGTTAACCCGATTCGTTAAGGTTCCAAAACAACCGATCAGCGCTCAGGAAAAGGTCGAATGAAAGTTTTGTTGCCGACGCCTTTCGGGTGAGTATTTCTGTTCCTGACGAAAACACGAAGTTTTATCTTTGAAGAATGGTGATTAACATACTATGCATTTCTTATTATTTCAGACACAATCGCTACCTGAGGTGAAACATGGATGAAAGGAGAATCTCAGATTTAGCAGGTGTCGATAGAATACGGCATAGTAGACAAACTTAAGTGACATGATTAATGAGTTCGTCACACAAAGTAAGGAAATGGAAGGTAATATTGTAATGAAAACACATTTCATGGAGACGGATATTTTCTCAGTTCTTAATTTTAATCCTTTTTCTTTTAGTTCCAATTGATAACTCATATCGAACAAATAAAATTTGTTTGTTATTGTACATTCTACTAAAGCCGATGGATAGTAGCTGCCGAAAAGTAATATGTTATAGATTTTGTTGTATTTTCTACTTTCTAGAAACTTTATTCAGTTAGTAACTTATTTACTACCATTATACATCTCAGTTTATTGTGTGCAGTATTTTTCATAAATTTAGGTGGTACAGATAATATTTTTTCAATAACAATTCATGTTTATTAATACTACTTACAGATTTACAACATTTGCAAAAAGTGTAGAAAAAAACAGCAGGAAGGAAGCTGTACTGTGGATCATGGGGAGGGGGGAGGAGGGAAGCCTTTGTAAGACACAATCCTTGCAGGAATTAGTGACCCAAATATTTTCTGTTATTGGGCGCAGCGACATCTCCTGCACCATATAGCCTACTCATACGAGTTTCTATCTCTATTGTCATCATGTATAGATGTTCCTTGAACCTCCCAGGACCAGTCACTAAGGCGATAAGGACCTCATGAGGGCCCAAAAAATGGAAACCTTTTTTTACTTAATAAAATTCTGTGATTCGTTCTGTTTCTGAAACTTTATACTTTATGTTTACTGCCTCGTCATTTTCGTGTTTTAATTGGTTTATAAAGCAGATGCAGCGCATGAATTCCTAACTGTCACTCTACTGTCAAGCACAAAACCTTTCCTACAACGTGACGTTATTTAATCTTCGCTCCGATATTTCCATAGCAACTCGTTTCCGTGACATCCTTGAAGAACGTATCGCTATTGCTATCGATACAAGTAGATCACATAAGATTACTTATGTTTCTCCATGGGTTAGTGTTGTAAACTTGATGTGCCTGCGTATTTCAACGAATTTTTTACGTTGAAAAATGCCAAAAACAAAGAATTTTAGCTTCAGCCGTAAATGTTACGTAACCAACACAAACATGTTGTTGGAAATGGTAGAAATGAAGACATTGTTATGCTGCAGCGAAGTAAGGTTAGGCCCGGAAGGTTGCTTGGCAGTTCTGCAATATTCAAGTTGGAACACCTTACGGAAAATGAACAAGATGTTGGTGTTGTAAATAGTTAAAACAATTAGTAAGTGTAAGCTTTCGAAATTGCTTTTGTCTGTTGCTAAATGTAAATACTGTAATAGCGGATAATCCATTACGTTTAGTGAGGACGTAAGTAAGAGAAGAGGCCTATCAAGCAAAATTTTAGTGATATGTGAAGTGTGTCAAATAACTAAATGTAACCTGACATCTTCCGTACATTCTGTAACATTCACAAAATAGAGTGAATTGAATATTCGTCTTTCTTATGCCACGACATGTATTGGGAACGGAAGGAAAGCAGCCCAGATATTCTGTGCTAGGATGGATCTCTCACCACTAGCTGCCACATTTCAGAGGTGTTATAAACGTTTTCATAATGCCCTAACAGAAGTCAGTGAAGCATCTGTGCAGAGGGCAGCGAAAGAAACTGTAGATATTTATCAGTTTACTGACATTGTTGCCGCATTGGACGGCTCCTGGCAGAAAAGAGGCCGTACATCGCGGAATGGAGTTGTCGCAGCTACCTGTGTAGATTCAGGCAAGGCAATGGACTGTGAATGTCGACAGAATATTGCCAATAAGGTAAATGAACGCAAATGTGACAAAGTTGAATATTCCAGTTGTGGTATGGAAAGGAAGAGGGCAGCCTCACGTCATTTTGTAGACGTAGTATGCAATACATTCACTGCCTGGGTGGCCGTGACTCTAAATGCTTTAATGATATTGTGGCTGCTAAACATGTGGTCAAGCGGACATTAAAAATGGAATCTGTAGGACATGTGCAGAAGAGACTGGGGTCCAGACTTACTAAACGCTGCAAAGACATGACTCATCAAATCAGAAATAGAAGACCTCAAAGATTATTATGGTCTATACATCAGGAGAGACAGCTAAACTGTCAATGAGACGAGAAAGCCAATTTAGGCAACTCTGTTGCACAGAATATCCACAGACGAGCATCACAGCATGGCCTGTGCCTCTGACTCCTATGGTGGAAGAATAAGAGATGTGAACCAAATGGACGCAAACATACACACGCACGTCCTACGCTAGATACTGTAACGCTAGAACTAAAGACAATGCATCGAGATAATTCAGAATATAAACTACTGGAAAAATATTTACATGGCAAAACACAGAATCCGAATGAATGATTCAATATTTGCGTTTGAAACACTTACCAAAAACTGTTTTTGTTGGCATGTCAGCTTTTCAGATTGTTGTGATGAAAGTCATAATACGTTTTAAGGGTCGTGTAACAAGCATACTAAAAATTGTGAGCAGACAGGCATAAAAAATCTGGACAGCGTGAAGAGTAGGCTGCTACAAGTGGACAAGCATCAAGCTGTTGAAGCTGAAAAAGCTGCTGAAAGCATGGAAAACGAGACCAGAATAGCAAAGGAAATACAAAAAACTTAAGATGTTGAAAAGGACACTCAGAAGCAACAAGATCATGAAGCTGTTTAGACTTTATCATTGAGAAGAAATCGACATGAAAATTTTTAATCCCATATCTCATCCAGTATTCAAGTTGCAAGATCAATATTTTGCATTGATAATAATACAGTGCTTGCCTACACAGTGAACCACATTATTCAACAATGTGTTTAATATTTTGCTCTGGAGCATGTCATATGTTATTAAATTATGAGGAGAAAAAATTAACTTCTAAAAACTTTTTTTTAATCACAAAACAACAAATTGGTAAATATCACTAGTTTACTGTTCCAGCAAGTTACTAATTAAAAGAATAGTCTGTTTTGACATTTTGTTTTGAATAGTATGGAGATACTTGTACCTAAAGTAAAAACTACACGTAATGCAGTACATAAGATAAAAATAAACATCCACATTTTTAGTTTTTTTTCACACAGAGGTCACACCTAATTACTTCATTAAAGTTTCGTTACAATATTTATTAAAGTGTTTGAGTTATTAAATTTCAAAATAATGGTAAAAACTACGGGCCTTGATATCCAGGTTCTCTTAAGTTTATCAAGAATTGAAACCGACTCTTGTTTAAGGCTACGATTGCAAAGCTCCTCTTGAAACATGATTATGGCACATTAGCTTCCATGTTTTTCTTAGTCCAAACTTATAGGTGCTGCGGTGTGATGTAGGTGCTTAGTTTCGATTTTATCATTCCGTCACCTTAGTGATAATTATGACAGGTTTATGGTCCAACAAACTGGGTCTTTGCCGTAGTCCTGGCTAACCTGTCTGCTCTTTATTTACTAGTAATAGCTGAGTGATCAAGGATCCACAGCAGCTTTACCCTCTTCCTTTCCCTTTGCCTCGTTAGGAATTTGCCTCATTCTGTGACGATCTTCGATCTTCTTGCATGAGCTGATAGACATTTCCGAACTGTCTGTCAGTCTGAATGAATGTAGATGCTACGATCCTTGTAAAACCTAAGTAGTTAGAGAGACTGCACTCTCTAATCCAATGTGTGCCCCGTTTACACTGTGCCGATACCTTGGTCTGTTTTATACCTGTCAGTATATTGAACTATTTTACTTGAACGGTGTCATGTTTCATTCTTCCATTACTGCTATTTCCAATTATAACACTGAAAGGTTACTGGAAGCAGCTGTGGAGGCTATTGTATAGTCGGCCAGTATTTCTCCGAGCGTTCCTATATTTACCACGTACATTATATTAGTGTGGTGCTTGGGACATCCTACGGATTGCCAGTTTCTGACCTGTACGCTTCAATCAATTTGTCCATTGCAGCTGAAAGATGTAATGAGACTATGTTCAGCATAGTCTTCATCCCAGCAACAGGTGTGCTGCTAATTACACCTGTTACGGCTCGTGTAATATGACTGTCACATTTCGCTTCACCATCTGGTTTCATCTCTGTTACGAAGAGTCAGTATGTAATTGTGTGAGGTTGGTAGTATTGGTGGGAGGGTAAAGTTGTTCGATTCCTCACAGGAAGAATGTGAGATTGCGTGCACGGCAATTCACCACTGCGTCTGGAAAAGGCTTTCACCTTGAAATGGGAATAGGAGTTGTGTGGGTGACGACTATTTTAGTGGAAAAGGTTCTGTTTCATGAACTACCACTGTGGTGACTTCCTGGTGCTAATCCGCTTGCCACAGGCGTGCTGGGGCTGGACACAACAGCATTCACCCACCGTGCTTGAGTGTGAAATTTGCCTTCTGTCTGCACATCATAAGGTTCCATGTACCACCGTTACCCTGGCTTGCGAGAGTTCATTACTTTCCATACAAACATTATGACGTGACCAATCCAAGTATCATCCCTGTCACCCTACTTGGTACAAGTATAGCTAACCAAAGGGGAGAGACGGTTTGAAATCCGTACCAACCTAATGAATTGTAACAGACATTTCTGCATGGTCTCAGTGGAAGGTTTGAGCTGCGTTCACCTGCTCTTACGTAGGTGAGGGCACATTTTCATCTGTCAGATTGGCGACAGGAGTCATTTTTCTCCTTCAAGTTGAGTTTGGGGATCAGGCTGGTAGGTTGGCGATAGCTTGGATTTTGGTCGATTGCCGCCCATTTCTTGTCTCAACCTGACTGGGGCCTATTTGCTATACTTTGGCGATCTAAGTTTCCCTCAGATGGTAATCGAATCTATGTTCTTAGCCGTTCATTTGTAACTAACTCCGTTATATATCCTTTACGCCCAATTTGTCGTACTTAGTACAGGTATCGTTTAAGTTGAAATTGCGAGCTGCCGGATGTGGAAATCTTATTTGCTTTTCTTTCTGTAGTCTTCCAATTACATGCAAGTCCCGTAGTGGTTACTGTCATTTAGTTCAATTTATTGCATTTTTGCAAGAAAATTCTTCTGTACTCTTACCGTCAATTATTCAGTTGAGTGGAAAATTTAAACTTCGTTTCCCAATGTTGACTTACAGTTTGAAACCACTAAATTGCTACGGTTTACCCATGACTAGGCGAGCCATAAATAAAAAATGTAACTGGGTGCATTTCTAGAGTGTTGCTTAATGATGATGAGTTTCCATTGCGCGCAGGGCCCACGCACTAGATCCAGTCAAATGAGATACAGAGACGATAATGAGAGCCTGAAACTCACTTGCTTTATAGCAGGGTAGATTCGTGCACGAGCTACTGAGCTTAATTTCAGCCTCATACAGGTTATTCCTATCAACTGTGTCATGCGATCTGCGAACGACCGTTTGCATACTTAACGTTCGTTTTACACACACACACACACACACACACACACACACACACACACATATAGCTAAATATCTACGTTTGTTTGAGTGATGGTAGTCCCGTATAGTTTGTGTCTCCTTGTGGCAAATGCTGAAAGCTTATGACTGGATACACGAACACAAGCGAAACAATTCATTTTCTGTATGCAGTCCAATCTCTGCACCATCACGAGTTCCTAATTAGACACCATCGATTCTACGTGTTGGTGCACAAGCTTGTAGCGTTTTTACAAAAGTTAAATAAACACAACAGACACACATAATGGAGACTTAGTGTTCAACAGCATATTCTTCTTCTATACTTAAAACAGTCTTCCAACGCTGGAATAACTTTTTGATTCCATGAGTGTAGAACGCACGTGGGCTTTAGGCGAAGAGTTCGTCGAACCACGTTCTGAGCACATTTTCGTTAGGAAAGGAAGTTCCTTGACGGTTGTTAGACAGAAAGCAGAAGATTTGAGGATGCAAGACCAGGTGAATAACGTGGGTGCAGAATGACTTCGCAACGCAACTCCTGACAGTGTTTTTCGTCACTGTAGCAGAATGTGGGCGGCCGTTATGGTGGAGTGACATCGCTTCACGCACTCTTCCTGCTCGTTGTTCTTGGATTGCGTCTCCAACACGTCTTAGTTGTCAACAATAAATCTCTGCAGTGATACATCTCGGTGAAACAATTCTTTGTACGTCACACCGTCATTCTTCCATCAGATGCATAACATTATCTTTTGTGGATGCGCGCAGATCTTTGAATGGGGCGTTGCTACTTTGTTTGAGCTCAACCATTCCTTTCTTTATGTTGGCGTAAAGACACAGTCTCTCTTCTCGAGTAACAATTGAGGATAGCAATTGTCGGTTGCTGTTCACGAGTGAATTGACGAGATGCAAGCAGAGATGCACATATGGTCACCCAACGATTTTTGTGTTTTGGCTTACGGTATGCAACTCATTCACCAGATTTTTGAATGTTCCGCATTGCATGCAGATGTCGCACAACGGTGGAGTGATCAGAGTTCATCACATTTCACAGTTGTCGAGTACACTGACGCGAATCGTTGTGGATTAATGCGTGTAAACGGTATTCGTCAAACGCCGAAGGTCTTCCTGAACATGGAGAGTGACTAAAGGCATAATAATCCTCCTTAAAAAAAGAAAAACATTTTCTCGCTCTTCTCTGTCCAATGGCATTGTCCCCATGCAAGACGCAAATGTTCTGGTGTCACGCCTCTATTGAACTGAGACGGAAGAATATGTCGGAAATGTTCTGTTGTCCCCACGTGGTACTTCAATGTTTAGCGTCCGCTGCTCCATTCACTACCTCCAAATGACAAAATGACAAAACGTAAACTCTAATAGCAACAGTGAACTATAGAAAAATTAACGATGGACAAAAAACACGTAGCAACAGAAATACAAATATGCGAAACGGAAACACTACGAACTTACTAAGCAATGGTTCAAATGGCTCTGAGCACTATGGGACTCAACATCTGAGGTCATCAGTGCCCTAGAACTTAGAACTACTTAAACCTAACGAACCTAAGGACATCACACACATTCATGCCCGAGGCAGGATTCGAACCTGCGACCGTAGCGGTCGCGCGGTTGCAGAGTGAAGCGCCTAGAACCGCTCGGCCACACCGGCTGGTTACTAACCAATCTATCTCACCACATTGTGGCCTTATAACAAAATGTTAGTTACGTAACATTATTTTTACGAGGCGATAGTTAACGTTTTGGCAAGCGTTCGCATTAAGTAACGAGACAGGTGACCAGAGGAAGGCTGTGCTCGGTTTTCTGAGCGAGCGCTGCAGTGTGACACGGGAGAGCATCGCGGCGCCTACCTCGGCCGGCCCTAACGCCGGGGGGCGACCACACCCAGCACAGCGCGATATGAATGAATACGGCTACGGGCCTCGTCGACGGCCGGCCGGAGCCTTTAATTAGCGTGTCCCCCACCCCCGGCGGACTTTATTCGATCCGGTGGCGCTCGCGGGAGATTTACCCTTATAACGACCGGGCCGCGCGCTCGATTAACTGCCGCGCCGACCTCCGGACTCAATCACGGCACAGCCGCGCCGCTCCAGCGCGCTGCGCTGTGCTCCGCTTCTCTCGCGTTCCGCCGGCTGCGCACCCGACTGTGAACTCGGTCTGTCCCCTCCCGCCGTCGGGTACGCGGGGGCCGCTCGCCGCCTCCAGCTGCCGAAACTGCCCACTCCGCTGTAACCGCGCCACGGCCCCCTAACAGCACAAGCAGCACTGCGAGCTGCGAATCTATTGTCGCCCTCGCTGGGATGGCCGCTCGATTAACTCCATTCAGTGGACCGTTTGAGAGCTTATCTCCTCATTCGGACAAACTCATTAGCCGCATTCCAATGATTTTTCAGGATATTACCCGACGCAAATTAGCATTCCTTGTGTAGGTACTACAAAAGTCGAGAAGGCTTTGTGTAATGTGTTACACTACTGGCCATTAAAATTGCTACACCACGAAGATGACGTGCTACAGACGCCAAATTTAGCCGACAGAAGAAGATGCTGTGATACGCAAATGATTAGCTTTTCAGACCATTCACACAAGTTTGGCGCCTGTGGCGACACCTACAACGTGCTGACATGACGAAAGTTCCCAACCGATTTCTCATACCCAATCAGTAGTTGACCGGCGTTGCCTGGTGAAACGTTGTTGTAATGCCTCGTGTGATGAGGAATAATGCGTACCATCACGTTTCCGACTTTGATAAAGGTCGGATCGTAGCCTATCGCGATTGCCATTTACCGTATCGCGACATTGCTGCTCGCGTTGGTCAAGATCCAATGGCTGTTAGCAGAATACGGAATCGGTGGGTTCAGGAAGGTAATACGGAACGCCGTGCTGGATCCCAACGGCCTCGTATCACTAGCAGTCGAGATGACAGGCATCTTATCCGCATGGCTGTAACGGATCGTGCAGCCATGTCTCGATCCCTGAGTCAGCAGATTGGGACATTTGCAAGACAACCACCATCTGCACGAACAGTTCATTGACGTTGCAACAGCATGAACTATCAGCTCGGAGACCATGGCTGCGGTTACCCTTGACGCTGCATCACAGACCGGAGCGCCTGCGATGCTGTACTCAACGACGAACCTGGATGCATGAATGGCAAAACGTCATTTTTTCTGATGAATCCAGGTTCTGTTTACAGCATCATGATGGTCGCATCCGTGTTTGGCGACATCGCGGTGAACGCACATCCGTCATCGCCATACTGGCGTATCATCCGGCGTGATGGTATGGGGTGCCATTGGTTGCACGTCTCGGTCACCTCTTGTTCGCATTGACGGCACTTTGAACAGTGCACGTCACATTTCAGATGTGTTACGACCCGTGGCTCTATCCTTCATACGATCCCTGCGAAACCCTACATTTCAATAGGATAATGCACGACCGCATGTTGCAGGCCCTGTACGGGCCTTTCTGGATACAGAAAATGTTCGACTGCTGCCCTGGCCAGCACATTCTCCAGATCTCTCACCAATTCAAAACGTCTGGTCAATGGTGGCTTAGCAACTGGCTCGTCACAATACGCCAGTCACTACTCTTGATGAACTGTGGTATCGTGTTGAAGCTGCATGGGCAGCTGTACCTGTACACGCCATCCAAACTCTGTTTGACTCAATGCCCAGGCGTATCAAGGCCGTTGTTACGGCCAGAGGTGGTTGTTATGGGTACTGATTTCTCAGGATCTATGCACCCAAATAGCGTGAAAATGTAATCACATGTAAGTTATAGTACAGTATATTTGTCCAATGAACACCTGTTTATCATCTGCAATTCTTCTTGGTGTAGCAGTTTTAATGGCCAGTAGTATACCATCATTCTTTTACTTTTTAATACTTCATGTCGCTTATTTATTTAATGGCGTTCGGCATGCTGCTTCGTGCATCTACCCACATGGCACATACAATGCACACATCTCCTTCCCTTTGTCAGCGTTCCTGCCCTCCTCCCCGTACTTTCTGTACATCTTCTTCCGCCTCTTTGTCTGTCCATCTCCTCCTCCTCGCCCCCCCTCCCCCCCCCCGCCCCCCTTCCCCCCCCCCCCCCCCCCCCCCGCCACCACCACCACTGTCCATCTCTTGCTCTCCACTCTCTGTCTCTCCATCGCTGTCCATCCCCTGTTATATGAGCTAAGTGGTTCTTACCCAACAGTACTTCTTCCAGGACAATGCGTACTATGTGTAAGAAATGTAACTGAATTTCCATAAGTGATTTAGGAGGAAATCTGAATCTCTCTCTCTCTCTCTCTCTCTCTCTCTCTCTCTCTTAGAGTTTTACAAATATTGACCCAAATATTAATTTTTTCCGCAGATTCGGATGAACATTTGTAAAACTGTAATTCCTCTCTCTCAAGCCACACATTATGGGGAGAGGGGGAGAGTTCTAGTTTTAGCGAATCAAAATTTACGAAGTAAATAAGTATTTTTTATTTATCCGTAACAATTTTCCACGCAAAAGTGAGAACATGGATTTTCTTGAATTACAGTGCCAACTACAAAGAATCAAAACAAATATTTAAGACAAAATGTGCGTAGTTTTTCATGTAGAATCTGATACCGCAATAAAAAATGGGGGTTCCCATTTGAAATTTTGAAGTTGCTATCCCGTCCCACCCCCCAGAGAGCTGTTGTGGCGGGCTAATTTTAGCACCAGCAGACGTTCCCCTCGAAAATAATCAACTTCGGATTCTACACATTTTTTTGTGTGAAGCTTATTTTACGAGTCATTCTTGTTTGTCAACTTAAAATGTACACCCTGTATATGAATATAATTAAAGTGCCCCATTAACTGTAGTAATACATCTTTGACGGTTAACTTAAAATGTTACCTGTAGAAATTCAGATCAACGACAGTTACACTGTGTTGCCGTACTTACCAAATCCAAAGTTAGAATGTGTCGAAACTTTGTAATTAATTTCAGTATCACATTCACATCTACATGTACAGATCTCCGCATACAAGATACTTACAATGGTAATGAACATTGAAATGTGGATATGTGCACTTTGTTGTGTGAAACAATCTAATAACTGTGATGTCTTATGAAATTAAATCTTCTAGACTTTGTGATGTAACAAAATAAAAGTGATGTTGTTATTCAATGGAAAATTTGGAATTTGACATTTCGCTTACTGTTTTATCAATCACTATTGGCGTAAGAATCATGGACTGACCATTGTCATAAAATATTGCATTATGAAATGTGAATAGTTTTTACTTGCAGTTTCGAGTGGCTGGAAGCAGTCACAGCTGGCGTGCTATTGACTAAGAAATTGCATTATCTCTTTCTAATTACTTCATGATCATAGGTACGATGATACCCGGTTGTGAAATTATTGTTATGACAAAACAATTTACTAAGGGACCAGAAAGTTCTAAAGGGCGCAAAAAACAACTGTAACATCACACAAAAGGGAAATTCAATATTAAAGCTGATGCAAGATGACGATAAAACAGTTTTCTTTTTATCAATGTAACACGCACATTGGACTGCTGATCTTGGTATCTGTAATCTTAGCAAAATGCATAATTAAAATGAAAATAATATTGAGGAGATGATAGGAATGAGCACTGCTAAATGATTCACTATTCCCAGAACAAATATTCATTATAACTAAAACATATATCGTACCTTAAGCTTAGTACTACAATGACACATTTTTATGTCCGTTTCATGTCCATTGAGCGCTCCTTTATATAGCCATTGTCCTCTTTGAGTCGCTCGTGCGTCGTCACGATAAGTTATAACAGTTCTTCTTTCTACACTTCACTCAAACTTAGACATAACACGTTTTTATACATTTAGTAAAAAATTAGATCAGGCCGCCACAAATCTGCGTCCGTCTTACTTATGAAAAACAGTACAAGTCTTTAGCGCTCAAGGCTTCATTTGTTCTCCAGCAAACAAAATAGTGAAGGATCGCATATCTATCCGTTTTTTCTGTTTATATTGCCGCCCAAAGACGACGAATTACATTATTTAGAAAATTCCACCGTCGCTGTGCGACGCCTTATTATACATTAATCATTCTTTATAAACAAGTATTTGCCTTCTGGCCGAAAGTAATAATTATTTGCTGTTTTAATGAAGTCAAAAATAGCGAATATCACAACTTCTAGCATACATCTAGGATTTTCAGGATATGTGTAAAGTTACAGTTGGCGCCAAAGGATTGTCATACAACTCGGAATCTTATCGGATTAAGGAAGTTGTAAAGATCTGTTGTGACTTTATGAACTAACAATTTGTCTCATTTATTGCTGGACTATCGCCCTACTTTTCCAGTTACGTCCTTCCCGATACCTGTGTGATTAAATTACTGCACTCTAAAACCAAGTGGTCAACAGTTTCGTCTCCTCCATTACAAGTGCACAGTGCATCTTCAGTTATCGGTGTGAAACGTTTATAACAGGTTTTCAGTTTTCTGTCGCCTGTAAGAGTAGATGATAGTGACACCTTAATTTTTAAACATTTCTGTGTAGTAGGAATATTGAATTCTGCCTAGTCATCGAATATGGGGTGTCCAGGAAACCAGCTTTCTAGGATCGCTAGACAACAGTGAGTTTCATAACGAAAATGTAAATGACAATACTTAATTCTAAGAGTTACATAAATGTGTCGCAAGCAAAGGGCGACATGCAGAATAATCAATGTTCAATATGTTGTTGTTGTGGTCTTCAGTCTGGTTTGATGCAGCTCTCCATGCTACTCTATCCTGTGCCAGCTTCATCATCTCCCAGTACCTAGTGCAACCTACATCCTTCTGAATCTGCTTAGTGTATTCATCTTTTGGTCTCCCTCTACGATTTTTACCCTCCACGCTGCCCTCCAATACTAAATTGGTGATCCTTTGATGCCTCAGAACATGTCCTACCAACCGATCCCTTCTTCTGGTCAAGTTGTGCCACAAACTTCTTTTCTCCACAAACCTATTCAATACTTCCTCATAAGTTATGTGCCTACCCATCTAATCTTCAGCATTCTTCTGTAGCACAACATTTCGAAAGCTTCTATTCTCTTCTTGTCCAAACTATTTATCGTCCATGTTTCACTTCCATACATGGCTACACTCCATACAAATACTTTCAGAAATGGCTTCCTGACACTAAAATCTATACTCGATGTTAACAGATTTCTCTTCTTCAGAAACGCTTTCATTGCCATTGCCAGTCTACATTTTATATCCTCTCTACTTCGACCATCATCAGTTATTTTGCTGTATCTATCGTTCGATAGCATAGTTTTCCCTAGGCCAGACCAAGCGTAAAAATACAAATAATATTTACAAAACAAGCCAATTATATATCGACATAAATGCATAAATACTAAAATAATTACAACATATAAAGACACAGAAATGTCATATCTTCAGGTAACAAATAAAGGAAAAAAATTTATAGTACAATAGATGGAAATAGGAGGATATGCATTTCCGGCGTTACACGATGACTTTTGTCTTTATTACAGTTCCCCAAGCATCAGTGTCGCTGAACGGCGGCTGCAGGCAGCTCTCCGTAAGGCTCATCTTTGGACATCCAACCTTGGTTTCCAGTTCTCAGACTCAAAGACCCAAGTGATGCATTTTTGTTGTCGTCACACGGTCCACCTCCATCTATAGCTCTACCTTGCCAATGAACTCCTTTGTATTGAGGAGACGCATCGCTTCCTTGGCATGCTGTTTGATGCTCAGCTCACTTGGACGCCTCATCTTCACGAGTTAAAACAACGGTGCTGGCGGCACCTCAACATCCTTCGCTGCTGGAGGCACACTGTTTGGGGGGGGGGGGCTGCACGAACAACCCTCCTACAGCTCTATAAGGCCTTAGTCCAGTCCCGTCTCGACTATGGGAGCGTGGTGTACGACTCAGCAGCACCTTCAACGTTGCAGATCTTCGACCCGATTCTCCATTGTGGCGTCAGACTGGCGACAGGTGCCTTCCGCACTAGTCCGGTGACTAGCCTTCTTGTAGAAGCTGGAATCCCTCCCCGCCGACAACAACTGCTTGCGTTATACATCGCCCGCGTCCATGCCTCGCCCGACCACCCAAACCGCAGGCTCCTTTTTCCATCTTCTGCACTCCCCTCCCCACGACGGTGGCCTAGGTCGGGTCTCCCGATCGCGGTCCGCGCTCGTTCCCTCCTCTCGTCACTAGAGTCCTTTCCCCTTCCTCCATCCTTCTGGCTCTCTTCTTCTACCCCTTCTTGGTCCCTCCCTCGCTTGCAGCTTTGCTTGGATTTGTCGTGCGACTCAAAGTCCTCCGTTCCACCTGCCAGTCTTCGTCAAGAATTCCTGGCTCTTCTTGCCTCGTTTCCCGATGCAGATGTAGTCTACACCGATGGTTCTGTGGTCGATGGACGCACTGGGTTTGCTTTCATCCACAGCGACTACGTTGAGCAGTATTCCCTGCCTAGTGGGAGCCGTGTTTTCACTGCGGAGCTGGTTGCTCTTTATCGTGCACTCGCTCACCTTTCCTCCTGCCCTGGTGAGTCATTTGTCATATGTAGTGACTCCCTGAGTGGATTGCAAGCACTCAACCAGTGTCTTTCTCGGGACCCTTTGGTGCGCAGTATTCAAGATGCTGTTTTTGCTCTCGCCGATTGTGGTCGTTCAGCGACGTTTGTGTGGACCCTGGGCCACATCGGCATTCCAGGAAACGAACGTGTCGATCGGTTGGCCAAGCAGGCCACCACTTCGCCACCCCTGGAGCTTGGTCTCGTGGAACGAGACCTCCGGTCAGCCCTACATCGCAAGGTCCGCGATGTGTGGAGCTCTGAATGGTCTGTCTTGAACACGCTTAATAAGCTCTGCATGGTCAAGTCGTCCACGGCTGTATGGAACTCATACTTGAGGGCCACATATAGGGACTCAGTTGTCCTCTGCCGTCTCCGAATTGGACATACGCGGTTGACCCACAGCTATCTCCTTCGTCGTGAGAACCCGCCCAAGTGTCGCTGCGATGCAGGGCTGAAAGTGGTCCATCTTCTGATGGACTGCCCCCTTTTAGCTCCCTTGCGGCAGTCCTTTAATTTACCAGCTGCACTTCCTTTAATTCTCGGTGACGATGCCTCTATAGCTGATTCAGTTTTACGTTTTATCCGTGCAGCTGGGTGTTATCACTTGCTCTAGTGTGGGCGCTCTCGCATGATTTCTCAGGTTACACCCACTCCAGCGACTTTTAATTCTGACATGGCTGCCAAAATAGTGTCTTTTATGGTAAAAAGTTGTGTTGGTACTTCCATCGACACTTTCCAGCTGGAGGTTCTTCGTTTGTGGTTGAGTGGTTTGCCTTCTACCTGATCCATCAACCACTGTAGGCTGTTTTACTCTAGTCAACTATTTGCTCTGCTTCTTTTAAGTGTCCTCTATTTTGTATTACTGCGGTGTTCATTTTAGCTCTGTACCCATTGGTGTTCCCTCCCTCTGGGTGCAGAGGTTATGCTTTTACTGTATAGGCCTTTTACAAGTATGTCTATTTGGAACTGGGGACTGATGAACTCGATGTTTAGCCCCCATCAAACCACAAAACCAACCAACCAACCGACTCTCTTAGTACGCCACATTCAGCGCTTTAACTCCTACCACGTGAGGCAGACTATAACCACTAGCATTGCCTGCCCTCACTACTTGAAAAATTCGCTATCAAGTAAACTTAATATCGAAAAGTCTTGCAGAGGGGGTTGCCTTATTTCAAGATGTGCTGAGTAGGAGGCCCGAATGTTGTGGATGGATGTGACTCAACGCGCAAGTGTAGACAAGATGTATACTGAGGTGAGAGAGTCATGGGATAGCGATATGCACATATACAGATGGCCGTAGTATCGCGTATACAACGTATAAAACGGCAGTGGACTGGCGGAGCTGTTATTTGTACTCAGGTGATTCATGCGAAGTGATTTCGGAGGTGATTACGGCCGTTCAATGGAGGTTAACAGACTCTGACGCGGAACAGTAGTTCCAGCTAGACGCATGGGACCTACCATTCCGGATATCGTTAGGGATTTCAATATTCCGAGTATCCCGACACCTAGCTGAAAAATGACTTAAAAGTTAATGAAGCTGTTATTCCTGAAAACCTGAGCCACCTACGCAAGGTTTTCAGGAATAACTGCTACAGCGCCCATCAAGTGAAAGAAGTGATTTCTGGGAAATATCAGAATAAGACCACCGACGAAGAGCAGGAAAAGAAACTTGCTTTGCTGCCTTTCTGGGGCTCTGTGTCGGGCAAGATAAGCGACCTGTTGAGAAGACACAAGATTAAATCAGTCTTCAGGCCTCCAACGAAAATCCGTCAATTACTGAGACCAGTTAAAGGCGCAGTAGGTCTCAGAACACCTGGAGTCTACGCAATACCTTGTGAGTGTGGCCTGAAGTACATCGGACAAACAGTGCGCACTGTGGAACAACGCAGGAAAGAACATGAGAGGTATTATCGCCTACGCTATCCAGAGAAATATGCGTTAGCTGAGCGTGCGTTAGAAAAAGGTCACCACATAAAATTTGACGATACCTCTGTCGTGGCTCGCACTAACGGCATCTGGTACGGTTTAATAAAGGAAGCTATTGAAATAAAAATTACCGCAAACACCCTGAATAGAGACGGTGGATTGCAACTCAGCGCTGCGTGGGATCCAGCGATTGCGCGGTTGGAGAGGGCACATCGAACGCAGATTCAAACCATGCTCTATATGGCAATGTCACGGGCACCAGTGACGTCACAGCCGGCAGCTATTGTATATAAGGGCGCACCAACAGCCCACTGGCAGTCATATTACTTGACAATGGCCGAAAGCTCGCGCAGTTTTAAGCAATTGACGTGGTTGGAAACCTGAGAACGTTTTATTCGTACTGACATTCGCTTGTAAATCTTGAAAGCCAGTATTAAGTTTCTGAAATGCACCTCTTGTACTTTACACACATGTAGGGGCAAATGATAATCTCTATTTTCTTAAACTTTTTAGACGTCCGAAGATAACAGATTATTCTTTCGGAACCAATTAAGTTAAATAAAATATTTCAACTCTGCACATGACGACTGAAACGTATTTTGAAATATGTAAATACGTATAAGTATAAAGGAAGCCCTCCTAAGAGTCGTTAGGTGCATTTTCTGTGCAGAGATAGAGCAGCGCCTGAGCTCGGCGCTAGCAGTCAGCGGGGCCCGGAGCGGTGCTGTCACGGCTGGGGTGCTGGTTATTCCTTGTGTTTCCCTGCCTTGTTAATACGTATCGATGAGACGAATACTGCACTAAGCCAATTTGGGACTCCTCTATCCAATGGGCACGTAAAGTTTCACTTTAAAAATAGTTTTGTTTCTACCGGGAAACAAACAGACGCTTTCCGTCGACATTGAACGTCGCTTGGGCAGACCCCCAGCTGCACACTGGAGAAGCGAAATTGTAGATATTTCCAGAAACACCAGAGAAAAAGCTTCTGACTACTCTTAGGACAGACAGCCGGCATAACATATACACTATGCGATCAAAAGTATCCGGACACCCCCAAAAACACACATTTTCCTTATTAGGTGCACTGTGCTGCCACCTACTGCCAGGTACTCCATATCGGCGACCTCAGTGGTCATTAGACATCGTGAGAGAGGTTAATGCGGCACTCTGCGTATCTCACAGACTTAGAAAGTTGTCGGGTAATTGGGGATCACTTGTGTCATAGGTCTGTACGTGAGAGTTCCACACTCCTAGACATTCCTAGGTCCACTCTTCCCGATGTGATAGTGAAGTGGAAACGTGAAGGGACACGTACAGCACAAAAACGTGCAGACCGACCTCGTCTGTTGACTAACAGAGACCGCCGACAGTTGAAGAGGGTCGTAATGTGTAATAGGCAGACATCTGTCTAGACCGTCACACAAGAATTCCAGACTGCATCAGGATCCACTGCAAGTACTATGACAGTTAGGTGGGACGTGAGAAAACTTCGATTTCATGGTCGAGCGGCTGCTCATAAGCCTCACATAAAGCCGGTAAATGCCAAAGGACGCCTCGCTTGGTGTAAGGAGCGTAAACAACGGACGATTGAACAGTGGAAAAACGTTGTGTGGAGTGACAAATCACGGTACACAATGTGGCGACCCGATGGCAGGCTGCTGGTATGGCGAATGCCCGGTGAACGTCATCTGCCAGCGTGTGTAGTGCGAACAGTAAAAGTCGGAGGCGGTGGTGTTATGGTGTAGTAGTGTTTTTCATGGAGGGGGCTTGCACCTCTTGTTTTTTTGCATAGCACTATCACTACATTGATGTTTTAAGCACCTTCTTGCTTCTCACCATTGAACAGAAATTCGGGGATGGCGATTGCATCTTTCAACGCGATCGATCACCTGTTCATAATGCACGGCCTGTGGCGGAGTGGTTAGACGACAATAACATCCATGCAATGAACTGGACTGCACAGAGTCTTAACCTGAGTCATATAGAACACTTTTGGGATGTTTTGGAACGCCGACTTCGTGCCAGGCCTCTCCGACCGACATCGATACCTCTCCTCAGTGCAGCACTCCGTGAAGAATAGGCTGCGATTCCCCAAGAAACCTTCCAGCACCTGATTGAAAGTATGCCTGCGGCATTGGAAGCTGTCATCAAGGCTAAGGGTGGGCCAAACCCAGCATTACCTATGGAGGGGGCCACGAAGTTTTAAGTCATTATCAGCCAGGTGTCCGGATGCTTTTGATCACATAGTGTAAATATATAAAAAATATATATTAGTGAAACGTTGTTAGCAAACGAAAAGTTTTATTTATGAGTTATCAGCTTATAATTATAATACTAACACTGAATCTAAACTTTCAGTAAAAACAGACAATTATCAAGCCCAGAGAGATGGAGAACAGGAGGTGGACAGAGAAGTGGGTGAAAATGGACACAGATAATGGAGAGGAGGACATGGACAGACAGAAGGGGCATTAGAAGATAGATGGTGAGGGTTGAGGAGAAGATGGACAGAGAAAGGGAGGAGTAGGTGATGGACAGAAAGGGGGTGAGATACGGGCAAGAGGGGATGGACAGCGAGGGGGAGAAGAAGATTGACAGTAAAAGGCTGGAGGAGGCAATAGATAGAGGGAGGAAGAGAGAGGGTGCAGGGTGGTATGACGGAGGAGAATTTGTGATGGGAGAAAGGGAGGGGAAGAAAGAGAAAACGGACGAGCAGCGGGAGGGGGGGGAGGTGGATAGAGACGCGGGTGAGATGGAGATTAAGATGTATCTGCGCTTCCCGTATGTATTTTGGAATTTTACACTTAATCAGACTGAGCCACAGAAACACTTGGCCACGTACAGCTTGTAGCTTCTAATATCGACTGTGTAATTTATTGTACCCTCTATACCGAACTTCAGTGTTACTAGAAACTTCGACACCGGCTGCAGCTCAATAATTTGTCTGCAAATCCCTTCGAAATGGGAAACGCCAGTTCGTCAAGTTTACACAACAGTTAGTACCAAAACTGGAAAGCTGTTCAACTTTCCACTCGAATATGAACGTTGTCAAACAGGTAATAACTAGTACGGTATCTGCTTATATTCAGCACACCGTCACACATAGCTAACTATAGTGCCTTTGTAGCGCAGCAATTGTCTTGCAAGGTTCATTGTTTCTGTAGAGCAGCTGGTTATTAATAATGCTATGCCGCTGTAAACCTGCATCGTACGCGTTTCGTGCCAGCCGGTTCAATAGCTGCGCGATTGTTCCTCCAGAGCCAGTAATTAGTGGTCTGCTAGAAAGGGAGTGTGTGGTTGCCACGCGCGAAGCGGAACAGCCGCTTCTGCGCGGAAACCACAGTTCTGTTGTTTATGAGAGCAAACACGTGTAACGTTCCTAAACATACGGTGAGGCAGCTGCGACGGGTTTCCTCAAATACCCCGGGTGATCAGAAAGTCACTATAAATATGAAAACTTACTAAACCACGGAATAATGTAGATAGAGAGGTAAAAATTGACACACATGCTTGGAATCACATGAGGTATTATTAGAACAAAAAAAAAAGTTCACAAAATGTCCGACACATGGCGCTGGACAGCAAAACGTCAGTGACTGCGCATGACAATCGTGAATAAAAGGAGCTGTAATGTTACAGAATCGCATCATCCCCAGCCTGGCTGATTAACACCTGCTGGAACATACGATGTTTATGCAGGATGACGCTGCACCCCATATTGCTAGACGCGTGAAAGATCTCTTGCGCGGGTCGTTTGTTGATGATCGTGTGCTCAGCCGCCACTTTCGTCATGCTTGGCCTCCTAGGTCCCCAGACCGCAGTCCGTGCGATTATTGGCTTTGGGGTTACCTGAAGTCGCAAGTGTGTCGTGATCGACCGACATATCTAGGGATGCTGAAAGATAACA
The DNA here is from genome assembly GCF_021461385.2 of Schistocerca piceifrons. Classification (NCBI taxonomy): domain Eukaryota; kingdom Metazoa; phylum Arthropoda; class Insecta; order Orthoptera; family Acrididae; genus Schistocerca; species Schistocerca piceifrons. The sequence goes on along the minus strand of NC_060143.1, from coordinate 254,050,895 downwards.
TCCGACGCCAATGCCTCACCATAACTCCGAACATGCTTTACAGTGCTGTTCACAAGATTATTCCTCGACTACAGCTATTGTTGAGGAACGATGGTGGATATATTGAGCATTTCCTGTAAAGAACATCATCTTTGCTTTGTCTTGGTTTCTTATGCTATTATTGCTATTCTGATCAGATGAAGCGCCATTTGTCGGACATTTTTTGAACTTTTGTATTTTTGTGGTTCTAATAAAACCCCATGTAATTTCAGGCATGTGTGTCAATTTTCACCTCTCTATGTACATTATTCCGTGATTTATTCAGTTTTCAAATTTATACTCACTTCCTGATCACCCGGTATATCCAGAGCCAGTATATACGTCAGGGTGCGAACTGTGCGGCGAATGTTCCGATGCACGCAGCTAATACTTAATATTCATAGCCTTTTATTGTTTCGGAATTAAAAGAATAAATAAAAAGACAGTGGACGTACACACTTGGTTCTGTGCCACTGGACAGAGACTTCGAAGAGAAAGTAAACGACGTAACATGTACGTAACTTACTTAAACCCGAAGGCATGCTGACAAGTAATGCGTCCGAATCTTTTTCTGTGAAGACTCGTAAAGCTTTTTAAATAAAGCAAACTCTATTAACATTCTACATGTTTATTCTTCATGTCTGCATGTTTATTTCTCAACATACTCACTCAGGCACCGACCACATTTCTCACAATGAGAGACCAGTTTGTTGATACCGTCACTGTAGAATGTTTGACTTTGCTGATGGAGCCACAACCTCACCTCTGCTTTCATCATTTCGTTACTACCAAAGTAAAGTCCTAGAAGGTGTTCTTGAAGTTTTGGAATCAAATGAAAATCCGATAGGGCCATGTCGGGACTGTATGGAGGATGATCGATGACAATGAAGCCGAGGCTTCGGATTGTCACCGTTGTTGCGATGGTTGTGTGTGGCCTGGCGTTGTCATACTCAATGTGAGATTTATGCATGTGTAGACGAACTCTTTGAATTCGTGTTTTCAGTTATCTGAGAGTCTCGCAGTAGCTTGCAGAGTTTATGGTGGTGTTTTGAGACAAGAATTCCAAATGCACCCCACCTTGAACATCTCAGAATACTGTGAGCGTAACTTTGCCTGCTGATTGCATGGTCGTTAACTCTTTGGCATTGGCAATCCTTTCTGGCAGAACTCCACTGATGCCCTCTGTTTCCGAGGTGTAAATGGTGAAACCAGCTTTCATCTCATTTCAGAATGTTGTTAAAAACCCATCACTCTCACGCTCAAAAAGTAAAAGAAATGTCCAATGTCGTCTATCTCATGTTAGGAATGAGCATTCGAGGCAACCACCCTCTCGTGATATGCCACACTTAACATACACCTGTGTGTGTTATCTGGCAATTTTCTCTGAAGGGTTCATCATCCCGATTCCGATGAATCTCGAGGGTTGCCTTACGCGGTCGTCCAGTACGAGCTCTGTCACAAATTTTGACGCTAGCACCACCGTTTTCTTCATTATGAGTACGAAAAAACTAACGTCGCCTATTACTGATTTCGATGCAATAATCACCGTACACAGCTTTCGTCGTTCTATGTATTTCAATTGGGAGCACGTTTACTGTGGCTAGAAACGCGATCACAGGCTGGTGTTTCTCATACACCGATATAGTTACACGCCACCATGTTACACGCTACAAAGCTGTATCCTATAGTGGTAGAGGGTAGCAACTTGCGTCAGCGAGGAAGGAAAGTCGACCGAGTTATATTCTTGACTTTCACAACCTCAACCGATATTGAGAAGGAAATAAATAATTCAGAGGCATTTCTTTTCATCGCGTCCTCATAGTAACAGCGCCACAAACCACTGCCCCACTTTATCCAGCGTGTGCTTGGCTGATGTAGCGAATCAGACTTTAATGATGTATCCGACAGTTGGAATGGTGGATATGACTTTCGTTTATGGGGAATGTCATCAGACTGTTAGATTAGCGGTGTGACTGTGTGCTGAAGGATATTCTGATCGTGCCCTCATGATCTATGATCTGTGAGCTCAGAGAAGTGCATAAATGACGTCTTTGGACTAACGACGTGTGGTGTGGGCTTGGCAAAAGTAGCATCATTGGTCCCTGTCTTATTAATGGAACTTGACAGACATCACCTAAGTCGACTTTCATCTGTGGGGAAAACTAAAACAAGGGATCTACATTGACGAAAACCAAAGACATGAAATGCTGTGTGACACAGACTTCTGCTGCGGTAAGTCTACATCATACTGAGCCGGGCGATGTGGCCGAGCGGTTCTAGGCGCTACAGTCTGGAACCGCGCGACCGCTACGGTCGCAAGTTCGAATCCTGCCTCTGGCATGGATGTGTGTGATGTCCTTAGGTTAGTTAGGTTTACGTAGTTCTAAGTTCTAGGGGACTGATGACCTCAGATGTTAAGTCCCATAGTGCTCAGAGCCATTTGGAGCCCATCATACTGATCGTGCAGTATTGTCTACCCGGAATGGCTTAACAGCCTGTATCAGTGCTGAATGTCAGTGTTTTCAGCACTCGATATGACTAAAAATAGCTTTAAACTGGACTTTCACAGATTTTTTTTTCAAAACATAGGCAGAGTTTTCGCCGCCATTACCTGTTGTCGTGGCTGTGTGGTGTTAAATTGTTTCGTAGCGAGTTTAGCTGGGTGATGCGCACGAGTTTGAAGTGTCTTTGGCATCTGTGATGTGTGTGTGTGTGTGTGTGTGTGTGTGTGTGTGTGTGTGTGTGTGTGTTTCAGGAGTGGGGTAGAGAGAGAGAGAGAGAGAGAGAGAGAGAGAGAGAGAGAGAGAAGGGAGAACGAATTTTTTTTCTCCTGAGTTGTTTTGGTGTGGGTAGTATTTATATAGTTCTTCTACTGTGGCGAAGAGGGTTTTATTGCACAGTGATGTGTATTAATTGAGTACTTTCTTTCCTTGGGCTATTGATTTTTATATTTGATAGTTTTATTCTACAGAAGAAACTCGGGCGCCTCATCCGGCCAAACGCGCTACGAGCCACAATAACACATAATGGCGGCGAAAACTCTGCCTATGTTCTGAAAAAAAAAATCGGTGAAAATGCAGTGTCAAGCGACCATAGGCCATGAAATCTGCCTGTTCACATCGCCAGAAACATATGAGAAAGCACCATAACATCAAAACCGTAAGTTACATGCGACAAACGTGATACATATTCATTTCCGATTGAAAATGCGTAATAAACAGAAAAATAAAATTACGTTTTGCTGTTTTGCAGATGATAAGTTGTAGCTTGTATACCAGAATAGCCACCAAAATAAACGTCCAATAGTATCATGTAAGGTATGTTAACTAATGCATTCATCCGCTCTTGCCAATTTGCTATAAACAGAACTTTGACATAATGTTATAAACAACACAGTGTGTAACACGCCCGGGGGTACATATGGCGGGGAGGGGTCTCTCTAACTGGTTCTCGCTTCGCGCTTCTTAACCGCGCGCCCTGTCCACAATACGTACCTGATAACCCCGCGGCGGTCGTATTGTTCTGCTCCACACTGCTGCTGGCTTCCCTGAAATTATGTATCTAAATATGCAAGCGGGTTTAGGGGAGCCACTCAGCGTCAAGCACAACACTGCCATACGTCTGGTATGAGCATCTATATTCTGAGACGATAAGAAATCACAGGTTGCACTGTTTGCATTCTAAGTCATGAGTTTTGATGCCAACTTCTAGATGATTCTGTCCACAATATGACTTCGACGAGCGTACGCGTAACCGAACACGGCGAGGATGATTGTTGATGATGCGAAAGCCGAATAATCGAACGAAAGTTCTCACGCTCGCCACGCATACACAGATATTTAGTACCAGTCCTCCTTGACACTAGTAATGATATAACACTGTTCCTAAAGTAAATTTTTTAGTTCTCAGTTCTCACTTGTAAGGGCGTGTGGTTAACCGTCGCGACGCGGCTGATTGTTGATGATGCGGAAACGCGATGACCCAACCCACGTTCTCACGCTCACTACAAGACACTGGCACTTGAATGTTCTCTTTCGTGGTAAACTATATTGCTGATAGACATTGGTTCATTCTGAGAGACGGAACACGGTGCGGATGATTGATCTACAGTGCGACACGCAACGAGAGGATACACAAATACGTTATCGGCGGCACTTCTCATTTTTAATTACAACATTACCCACTTTCCCCTGAATCACTTCCACATTTCATCACTATACTATAATAGCACTTGTAGCAACACTCGAACTTCTGTAATAACAATGCCTCTCCCATGCAGAGCTACCCACAACATAGCATAACAATTCCTTGTCCCCTGCTCGACTCTGCAAACTGCGCTGCCGCAAAGATACTCAGCAACTAAACCAGCGATATGACAATATGCTTACAAGTGCATCAGGTCGTTGATAAATATCTCAACTGTGGACTATGAACAAATGATGTATAATATTTTACAACAATTATTCATTCACAATTGTAAATATTATGTACCAAATGTTTCGCTAAATGTTTATTTGTAACAACAATTTTACAGTTAAAAAATGAAAAGAGAACCCACTGAAGATAGCATATCTGAGTGAAACAAAACAGAAAAAAGATGTCTTGCATAAGGCGGAATGCCTCTTCCCACTCCCCCCACCGCTTAGATTGCTCAACATAACTGGGATGCCATCCCAGAAGTGCAGCATTGGTGCGAATATTTTGCTTTTCGTATGCTTAAAGCTTTGTGTGCATTATTTGTAATTATGTTGATTTGGACCATGAACAGCTCTCCCGATCTTGATAAGAAATACTCCTGTGTGTGTCACCTCCAGTAAGATTTCTGTTTGTCAAGTTCTTTTCGGAGGCTTTGCTTTGTCATCTGAGTCCACAAAAATATGTGATATATCGAATCATCTTGCGTATTCGCCTCTGTAAAACTGAGTGTTTTTGAAAAGAGGTGTAACTAAGTTGACAACTTTTAGTAAGTAGCTGTACTTCATTTATTTGACACGCTATAAAACAATCCCGTATTTATTGTGGTAGTGTAACGTTTGACATATTAAATGACTTTTACGTTATGGAAGAATGTGCTTCTCTGTCTTCTTCTACTACTTCTCACAGTTTCGTGTATTATTGAGAAACAAAATATCCGATAACATTACATTATCTCAAGTTCAGATTACTTACGTTTTGGATTTATTAATGTCTTGCGTGAATAAAATAGCTACATCACTTTCGGGTCCTGTATTTAAAACAGCATAGTTGTTGTTGTTGTTGTTGTGGTCTTCAGTCCGGAGACTGGTTTGATGCAGCTCTCCATGCTACTCTATCCTGTGCACGCTTCTTCAACTCCCAGTACCTAATGCAACCTACATCCTTCTGAATCTGCTTAGTGTATGTACTGATCCTCGGTGGTGGTGTGTCCGCTAAACTATATTTTCTGCGCTAGCCAACAACACCTGCTAAAGCGACTAGTATTTACCAATGTGTCAAACCTGGGTGGGATGGCACTGATACACAGAAATGACAAGTGTATTAAACGGCGTAGTGACATCATCGAGTTCCGCAATGCCGTGCACTATATCAGCTATCTGCAAGTAGTTGTGAGGATGGAAAATTTAAACAAATGCTTACCACTCGCACAATAGCTACCGCCGAAGATGCAACTGGACCACTAGTACAAACGGGTGCTGGTTTTGTAGGCTAGTGTTAGATGCATTAACTAAAATTTTCAATCGGAAGCTATCACAAGAATTTACAGGTTCGACCAGCAAGCTAACACCAAAAGTAATCTACTAGTCGATGGAATCAAGCAGAAACTAGAAGTCTGATTATGATGCGCAACTTTAGTCAGTTAAACCCAACTCACTACAATGTGCCACACTTCATAGCAACGTGATCGGAAACCTCGCTTACGTAACCCAACACTCCAATGCTGATACCTTGGATTTATCTTATCTTTTTCCCAGCTTGAAAACTATCCAACGTGGAGTTTAAGCGTTCTTTTAATAGAACCCCACTGAAGCAATCAATCTAGACTGAACTCTCTTAGATACCAGTTTCATTTACTTTAATTTTCGCAAGAGCACCCCAGCGAAATAATTTTATGTGTTGATTGAGCGTTGCTAGTCAGAGATTATTAATCCTATACAGTCACTGCACTGCATATCTATCCTTTCTTATTTCTTTTTACGAACGCGCACAATGGATAATGCTATTTGCACTCTATCAATGATAATGGTTTATGCTACAAACCTTCATAGTTTATTAATTCCCCATAACTTAACTTTTCCACTTTTTATCACTTACACAGTCAGACGAAAACCTCTTTCATATACTTTAGGCCGAACTTTACATAATTATTGTAACAAACTCTCAATGTTACTTATCTTTCACTTTAATATTCTTTGTCGTGCTTGTACTTCACCGTTTTGATTCACTGCGTAATCTTGAACCTTTTTACTTTTTGAGATTCACAGATTATGTTATCGTATTTTAAAACTATGTTATATAGGGAGAAATGATAACACGAGACACGAATTTTTTTAATCATACACAGGGCCTGAGCATCATTTCATTTAACCATTTTCTTAAATTTCATTGTCTCCACAGAGTTTCGTCAGCCGTGAGTGCTGGTGGTAAACTACTTCCCCACTAAGCGGAAGCTAGTAAAAAAAAAGAAACAAAAAACCTAAGAGTTACCGCCACTTTAAAGTATCATTAACATTCACTTAAATCAAAGCAAATCTCTTCCTCTTCAGGCGCTGACATACGCGGACCCTCTATACCAACTTGAAAACACTCAGCACTCACAATTTCAAAGAGACAATTATCGTGCTCTACTCAATTAATAGGTCTTGGTTCTGTCAGTTTCGTCAGATGGAAAATTACTATTATGCCAAATCGCGCGTGTCACAAAGTACCTGACACGGATTGGTTCTCCCGTTTACATTAATCTAACTGGGACGTCCGTTCTCACAATAATTACATGACAATCACAGGCCGCACTTCAATTTGAGAGTTCTTTCTGTCGGGGAATCTATTACCTTAGGAATTACACACAATTACAACCAATACAGTCGCACACTCACGCTAAAGCTTCAGCAAATCCCTATTACAGAAGCGGCAACGGCACATATACACTACTGGTCATAAAAATTGCTACACCAAGAGGACGACGTGCTGCAGACGCGAAATTTAACCGACAGGAATAAGATGCTGTGATACGCAAATGATTAGCTTTTCAGAGCATTCACACAAGGTTGGCGCCTGTGGCGACACCTACAAAGTGCTGACATGAGGAACGTTTCCAACCGATTTCTCATACACAAACAGCAGTTGACCGGCGTTGCCTGGTGAAACGTTGTTGTGATGCCTCGTGTAAGGAGGAGAAATGCGTACCATCACGTTCCCGACTTTCATAAAGATCGGATTGTAGCCTATTGCGATTGCGGTTTATCGTATTGCGACGTTGCTGCTCGCGTTGATCGAGATCCAATGACTGTTAGCAGCATATGGAATCGGTGAGTTCTGCAAGGCAATACGGAACGCCGTGCTCGATCCCAACGGCCTTGTATCACTAGCAGTCGAGATGACAGGCATCTTATCCGCATGGTTGTAACGGATCGTGCAGCCACATGTCGATCCCTGAGTCAACAGATGGGGACGTTTGCAAGACAACAACCATCTGCACGAACAGTTCGACGACGTTTGCAGCAGCATGGACTATCTGCTCGGAGATCGTGGTTGCGGTTACCCTTGACGCTGCATCACAGACTGGAGCGCCTGTGATGGTGTACTCAACGACGAACCTGGATGCACGAATGGTAAAACGTCATTTTTTCGGATGAATGCAATTTCTGTTTACAGCATCATGATGGTCGCATCCGTGTTTGGCGACATCGCGGTGAACGCAAATTGGAAGCGTGTATTCGTCATCGCCATACTGCCGTAACACCCGGCGTGAAGGTATGGGGTGCCACTGGTTACACGTCTTGGTCACCTCTTGTTCGCATTGACAGCACTTCGAACAGTGGACGTTACATTTCAGATGTGTTACGACCCGTGGCTCTACCCTTCATTCGATCCCTGCGAAACCCTACATTTCAGCAGGATAATGCACGACCGCATGTTGCAGGTCCGATTCGGGCCTTTCTGGATACAGAAAATCTTCGACTGCTGCCCTGGCCAGCAACTTCTCCAGATCTCTCACCAATTGAAAACGTGTGGTCAATGGTGGCCGAGCAACTGGCTCGTCACAATACGCCAATACCCTTGATGATCTGTGGTATCGTGTTGAAACTGCATGGGCAGCTGTACCTGTACACGCCATCCAAGCTCTGTTTGACTCAATGCCCAGGCGCATCAAGGCCGTTATTACGGCCAGAGGTGGTTGTTCTGGGTACTGATTTCTCAGGATCTATGCACCCAAATTGCGTGAAAATGTAACCACATGTCAGTTCTAATATAATATATTTGTCCAATGAATTCCCCTTTTATCATTTGCATTTATTCTTTGTGTAGCTATTTTAATGGCCATTAGTGTACCTTTGTGCTTACCCGTATTAAACCAATCACTCACAAAATCTTCGCGCGAAGGCGATTCCAAATACACACAATCAAGACTTAAAAGAACCTCCCCTTAGCACGAGATAGGGAACGCCTGATTACGAGTAACTCCATGGCTAGCTCGACCAAACTTTACACTATCACTAATCACATGAAAACGCGAGAAAAACCAATGTCTTAGAGTGTCTCACAATGAGTTACTCTTTTAAAGCAAAATCCAAATATCGTCGCACACCCCACTACCGATTGAGGCCATAACCCCATCACGGTTTCAACTAATTACTTTAGAAGCCTAAATCCGACATAAACCACTCTAGCGCCAACTCGAAATAGGCTTACATTTACCTAGTGTCACGAACTGAGTGACGTTACCCCTTGACCTCAATGGTGACTAACTCTCCGATGTCTCAAATGCAACTCTCTACACGAGATCTCAATGGTAACTCCTCTTGAAACAAGGGACAAAAACCAAGAACCAGAATTTTTGAACAAACAAACATGGCACCTTAATTGTCTCTTTTTCACAACTTTCATTATTAGATGCTTTCGTTCCTCTTCAATAGCGGCCAGCTGCGCATCAGTCGATATCTTTGCCGCGCGCCACGCTGCTGCTATCGTCGCGGTTGTGTGACATCTCTGGCCGCGACAGGCTCCGCTGCATATGCTCTTTCTACACCATAATTTTGACAACACTTTCAAAAGCAAATACAAATATAATTAACAATCCCTTTTTTATATCGAAATTGACACTTTGATAATAAGTTGAGGCGACTTACGTAGGTAATGCCACATACATATACCACTAACATTACTTTTCAATTTTGCGGCATTACATGTATTCATCTCTTGGGCTCCCTCTACGATTTTTACCCTCCACTCTGCCCTCCAGTACTCAGTTTGTGATCCCTTGATGCCTCAGGACATGTCCTACCAACCGGTCCGTTCTTTTTGTCAAGTTGTGCCACAAACTCCTCTTCTCCCCAATTCTATTCAGTACTTCATCATTAGTTATGTGATCTACCCATCTAATCTTAAGCATTCTTCTGTAGCACTACATTTCAAAAGGTTCTATTCTCTTCCTGTCCAAACTATTTACCGTCCATGTTTCACTTCCATACATGGCTACACTCCATACAAATACTTTCAGAAATGACTTCCTGACACTTAAATCTATACTCGATGTTAACAAATTTCTCTTCTTCAGAAACGCTTTCCTTTCCATTGCCAATCTACATTTTATATCCTCTCTACTTCGACCATCATCAGTTATTTTGCTCCCCAATAGCAAAACTCCTTTACCACTTTAAGTGTCGAATTTCCTAATCTAATTTCCTTAGCATCGCCCGACTTAATTCGACTACATTCCATTCTCTTAGTTTTCTTTTTGTTGATGTTCATTTTATATCCTCCTTTCAAGACAGTGCCAAATCCGTTGAACTACTCTTCCAGGTCCTTTTCTGAAAGTTTTTATTTCTTCTCCATCGATTTTGATACATACTCCGTATTTTTCTTTTGTTTCCATTACGGCTTGCTCAATATCATTGGGGATAGGCTACAACCCTATCTCACTCACTTCCCAACCACTGCTTCCCTTTCGTGTCCCTAGGCTCTTATAACTGCCTTCTAGTTTCTGTACAAATTGTAAATAGCATTTCGCTCCCTGTATTTTGCCCTTGCCACCTTCATAATTTGAAAGAGAGTATTCCAGTCAACATTGTCAAAAGCTTTCTCTAAGTCTACAAATGCTAGAAACGTAGGTTTGCCTTTCCTTAATCTATCTTCTAAGATAAGTCGTAGGGTCAATATTGCCTCATGTGTTCCAATATTTTCACGGAATCGAAACTGATCTTCTCCGAGGTCGACTTCTACCAGTTTTTCCATTCGTCTGTAAAGAATCGTGTTAGTATTTTGCAGCTGTGACCTATTAAACTGATAGTTCAGTAATTTTCACATCTGTTAACACCTGATTTCTTTGGGATTGGAATTATTATATTCTTCTTGAAGTTTGAGGGTATTTCGTCTGTCTCATATATCTTGCTCACCAGTTGGTAGAGTTTTGTCAGGACTGGTTCTCCCAAGGCTGTCAGTAGTTCTAATGGAATGTTGTCTACTCCCGGGGCCTTGTTTTGACTTAGGTCTTTCAGTGCTCTATCAGACTCTTCACACAGTATCATATCTCCCATTTCATCTTCATCTACATCTTCTTCCGTTTCCGAATTCCATAATATTGTCCTCAAGTAGGCTACATCGCCCTTGTGTAGACCCTCTATATACTCCTTCTACCGCCGGCCGTAGTGGCCGAGCGGTTCTAGGTGCTACATTCTGGATCCGCGCGACCATTACAGTCGCAGGTTCCTATCCTGCCTCGGGCATGGATGTGTGTGGTGTCCTTAGGTTAATTTGGTTTAAGTAGTTCTAAGTACTACGGGACTGATGACCTCAGATGTTCAGTCTCATAGTGCTCAGAGCTATTTTACTCCTTCCACCTTTCTGCTTTCCCTTCTTTGCTTAGAACTGGGGTTCCATCTGAGTTCTTGATATTCACACAAGTGTCTCTCTTTTCTCCAAAGGTCTCTTTAATTTTCCTGTACGCAGTATCTATCTTACCCTTAGTGATATATGCCTCGACATCCTTACATTTGTCCTCTAGCCATCCCTGCGTAGGCATTTTGCACCTACTGTCGATCTCATTTTTGAGACGTTTGTATTCATTTTTGCCTGCTTCATTTACTGTGTTTTTATATTTTTTCCTTTCATCAATTAAATTCAATATCTCTTCTGCTACCCAAGAATTTCTACTAGCCCTCGTCTTTTTACCTATTTGATCCTCCGCTGCCTTCACTATTTCGACCCTCAAAGCTACCCGTTCTTCTTCTACGGTATTTCTTTCCCCCATTCCTGTCAATTGTTCCCTTATACACTCCCTGAAACTCTGTACAACCTCTGTTTCTTTCAGTTTATCCATTTCCCATCTCCTTAAATTCCCACCTTTTTTCAGTTTCTTCAGTTTTAATCTACAGTTCATAACCAGTAGATTGTGGTCAGAGTCCACATCTGCCCCTGGAAATGTCTTGAAAAAAACCTGGTTCCTAAATCTCTGTCTGACCATTATATAACCTATCTGAAACCTTCCAATATCTCCAGGCCACTTCCACGTATACAACCTTCTTTCATGATTCTTGAACCAAGTGTTAGCTATGATTCAGTTAAGCGCTGTGCACAATTCTACCAGGCGGCTTCCTCTTTCATTTCTTACTCCCAATCCATATTCACCTACTACGTGTCCTTCTCTTCCTTTTCCTACTGTCGAATTACAGTCACCCATGTATATTAAATTTTCGTCTCTCTTCACTATCTGAATAATTTCGTTTATGTCATCAACAGCATAGTAACCAACTATTTTATGCAACATTGCTACTTGCGTAGAGATGATGTCTAAATCTTCAGAGCTTAGGTAATCTTTTGAAGTTTCATTTTTGACATTAGACTCGAATCTGTTTATATTTTCCGTTCGAGTCCCACATAATGTCTACGCGAGCTACTATACAGGATGTTAGGATTATAGGTAGAGATATGGTTGTTATTGATACCTTAATATGTACCCTCTCCAGCGTGTTAGGTTTTTTTCTCTGCGTCTGACAGTCTTCTAGCAAACGCTTCACATAATTTACCAACTTATATTTTCTGCATGGTAGTAACTGCACCACGAAGTGGACTATGCCTATCAATATAGACAATCCGTTTAGGTTCCATTTCTGCATACTTCAATGCTTGACTTGCAACCATATGGAAAATAATCACTCATGGCTTGCTTGTGCCACGCATACTTAGGAGTAGCAACTACTACATGTTATAGCTATAATTATTAGTCTGAAGATTACGTAAATCCTGATTTAACGTTGTTCGGTATACTGTGCTCAGTTATCAACAGAAATAACTGCACTTACACGCCAAACACCGTGTATAGTCATCCGTGTCCTCTAAGTAATGCGTTACATTTAGCCGCTTTCAACACATTGAGCGGATTTGGTCACGTCTCCGTCCATATCGTCGATCTCTTCGTCCCTGTGGGATTTTGTCCTTCGCTCTTGTTCCTCTGTCTGTGGGTCTTCCGCTTTTCTCCAACCTTTTACGCCTACTGTGTATTTTTTCCGATTTTTCATATTTTTTCGTGAGTTTACGTGTGGTCCATTTTGATCTTTCAGTCTCTCCCAAAAGCTGCCCTTTTCCTCAGCAGTAATGTTTGTGGCGTCTTTTATGTTTGTGATGCCGTTGGATGTAGCCTTGGTTGTCGGTATTGATTCTGTTAGTAATTGAGAAACGTGCACGTTATCGCTTAGCGTCTCGCTCATCTTGTTTTGTTCCCTTCCGGCTTTCGCATTTATCTGATTGGTAGTTACAGGCGGAGGAATTCGCAATTTATCTTGTCTCGACTCGGGCGTAGTAATTAGTTTGTCCATTACCCGTGCGGTGGCGCTAGTTATTGGGTTAGGCGGTAGTTCTTTGTATCTCAGTTCTCGCTGTAAGGTTGTTTATTTCGTGTTAGTCTGCTTTAACGGTGCGACCTGTTGTTCCTGATTTCGTGTTCTGCATGGCGGAGCGTACTGCACACTTGCTAATGTTCGGTAGTTTCCTGGCATTCCTTATACCGTGCATGGGTCCACGCGAACGTTTTTGTGCGGGTTATTTGCTGTTGGACATACTGCCCTCAGGTTTTTTATGGCTCCACAACTGGCTCAAACGCGCTGCTGTCCGTCATACATTGCTAAAGCTTGAAATCCCTGAATTAATACGTATGACGGGATATGTTTCATTAACTTACTCTATCACTTTTTACCCTGTTATCGACATTAAATTTCTGTTTACGACCAATTTGTCAGATGATGATGATGATGATGATGATAGCAAAACCACTTCGTAAAAAGGAAGCGTCTTTCAAAACTGATCCTGAGTTTCTTCAACGGAACACTGAACTACCCAACTGTCCTAAGTTGCAGACCTGCATAACTGATAGCCAAGTTGCGTGAAATGTGCGTCTCCTTGGGTCTTATTCATAATTTCACAACATGTTTCGTCGTGATACAGTGTGGTCCATTGATAGTGACCGGGCCAAATACCTAGTGAAATAAGCATCAAACGAAAAAACTAAAAAGAACGAAACTCGTCTAGCTTGAAGGGGGAAACCAGATGGCGCTATGGTTGGCCCGCTGGATGACGCTGCCATAGATCAAACTGATATCAATAGCGTTTTTTTTTCAAATAGGAACCTCCATTTTTTATTACTTATTCGTGTAGTACGTAAAGAAATATGAATGTTTTAGTTGGACCACATTTTTTGCATTGTGATAGATGGCGCTGTAATGGTCGCAAACGTATAAGTACGTGGTATCACGCAACATTCCGCCAGTGCGGGCGGTATTAGGTTCGTGATACATTACCCGTGTTAAAACGAACCGTTTACCAACTGCGGAAAAGGTCGATATCGTGTTGATGTATGGCTATTGTGATCAAAATGCCCAACGGGCGTGTCGTATGTATGCTGCTCGGTATCCTGGACATCATCCAAGTGTCCGGACCGTTCGCCGGATAGTTACGTTATTTAAGGAAACAGGAAGTGTTCAGCCACATGTGAAACGTCAACCACCACCTGCAACAAATGATGATGCCCAAGTAGGTGTTTTAGCTGCTGTCGCGGCTAAACCGCACATCAGTAGCGGACAAATTGCGCGAGAATCGGGAATCTCAAAAGCGTCGGTGTTGAGAACGCTACATAAACATCGATTGCACCTGTGCCATATTTCTATGCACCAGGAATTGCATGGCGACGACTTTGAACGTCGTGTACAGTTCTGGCACTGGGAACAGGAGAAATTGCGGGACGATGACAGATTTTTTGCACGCATTCTATTTAGCGACGAAGCGTCGTTCACCAACAGCGGTAACGTAAAACGGCATAATATGCACTATTGGGCAACGGAAAATCCACGATGGCTGCTACAAGTGGAACGTCAGCGACCTTGGCGGGTTAATGTATGGTGCGGCATTAGGGGAGGAAGGATAATTGGACCCCATTTTATCGATGGCAATCTAAATGGCGCAATGTATGCTGATTTCCTACGTAGTGTTCTACCGATGTTACTACAAGATGTTTCACTGCATGACAGAATGGCGATGTACTTCCAACATGATGGATGTCCGGCACATAGCTCGCTTGCGGTTGAAGCGGTGTTGAATAGCATATTACATGAAAGGTGGATTGGTCGTCGAAGCACCATACCAAGGCCCGCACGTTCACCGGATCTGACGTCCCCGGAGTTGTTTCTGTGGGGAAAGTTGAAGGATATTTGCAATCATGATCCACCGACAACGCCTAACAACATGCGTCAGCGCATTGTAAATGCATGTGTGAACATTACGGAAGGAGAACTACTCGCTGTTGAGAGGAATGTCGTTACACGTATTGCCAAATGCATTGAGCTTGACAGACATCATTTTGAGCATTTATTGCAGTAAATGTGGTATTTACAGGTAATCACACTGTAACAGCATGTGTTCTCAGAAATGGTAAGTTCACAAAGGTACATGTATCTCATTGGAACAACCGAAGTAAAATGTTCAACCTACGTCCTGTATTTTAATTTAAAGAAAAACCTACCTGTTACCAACTGTTCGTCTAAAATTGTGAGCCATATGTTTGTGACTATTACAGCGCCATCTATCACAAAGCGAAAATGTGGTGCAACTAAAACATTCATATTTCTTTACGTACTACACGAATATGTAATAAAAAATGGGGGTTCCCGTTTTAAAAAACGCAGTTGATATCCGTTTGACCTATGGCAGCGCCATCTAGCGGGCCAACCATAGCGCCATCTGGTTTCCCCCTTCACGCTAGACGAGTTTCGTTCTTTGTAGTTTTTTCGTTTGACGCTTATTTCGTGAGATATTTGACCCGGTCACGATGAATGGACCACCCTGTTTGTAAGATCGTGAAGATAGAGTTACAGAGATTCGAGCCCACTGGGAGGGTCAGCAGCAGTCTTTCCTCCCGTGAACCATTCGCGAATGGAGTAGAAAAAACGGGACGTGGCAGTCATATCAAAGTACTCTCCGCCACACCCGCCGACGGAGTAGAGACGTAGACATGGTACCTCACCGCTCACGGTATTTGAAGAAAACGACGAGGTACGTGGACTAGATGATTAGCATTGAACATGAAGTCGCCGTCCGGCAGGCCACCCATAGACATACCTTCCGTGTATCAGCGGTCGTACAGTTGTGACTGTTCCTTTTGTTATATACCTCTAACGTTCAAAACACATCTCGTAGTGTGCAGTTCACAATGCTTAGAAACTTCCAAACAAATAAATCAAGTTGATGGTCTTTACAAAGCGGACGATTATAATCGGGGAAACGTGTGCACAAAATGAACGGCCAACTAGCCCCGCGGCTGTGTGGGGCGCAGGTTTTCGCTGCGCGGTCGGAATCTCGCTGCGCCGTGAAACACGGGCTGGATGACAGCCCGAGATAACCGCACCCATACTTCACTGGCCGCCTGGCGCTCTGTCGCTATCACGGGGGCTGCAGGTGCTCACAGTTCCCCATATTTCCCCTATGCGCAAAGAGTCCTTTCGAACACTAATCGTATTTGGGGCGCGTTTACTACTGACAGAGTCAGCATTATTGTTTTCGTCTAACGGAAATTACTATCAAAATAAATTCTAAATGTATGGTGAAGGAAAGGACTTTCACCTTCCTAGCTAGGCAAGCATCGCATAGCGGAGTTGAAAATTTGTTGTGCGGATGGGCTTCAGACTTGCTTCAAGCTCAGTGACGGCCTTTTTTTGCGAAAATAACAGTGTGTAAGTAGGCTGTTCAGGTTTTCATGTTGGTAACGCCACCTAACGCTCTGTATGAAAATCACTGACTGTGCTGTGTGCAGTCTGTGGCTGGTTTGCATTGTTGGAATATTTGCTATTGTAGTGTTGGGCAGTTGGATGTGAACGGCGCGTAGCGTTGCGCAGTTGGAGATGAGCGGCCAGCAGTGGTGGATGTGGTGAGAGAGATGGCACAGTTTTGAGAGGGGACGATCTGGACGTGTGTCCGTCAGAAAAACGAAATTTGTAAGACCGGATGTCATGAACTGATATATTATGACTTTTGAACACTGTTAAGGTAAATACATTGTTTGTTCTCCATCAACACCTTTCATTTGCTAACTATGCCTATCAGTAGTTAGTGCCTTCAGCAGTTAGAATCTTTCATTTAGCTGGCAGTATTGGCGCTCGCTGTATTGCAGTAGTTCGAGTAACGAAGATTTTTGTGAGGTAAGTGATTCATGAAAGGTATAGGTTATTGTTAGTCAGAGCCATCCTTTTGTAGAGATTATTGAATGTCAGATTGCGTTGCGCTAAAAATATTGTGTTTCAGTTTAGTGTTGATCAGAATAAGTAAAGAGAGAAATGTCTGAGTACGTTCAGTTTTGCTCAGCTGTTTGAAACCCAAATAAGGTAAGAAGTTTACTAGCACTGTCATTCTTAATTTTTCCAAGGGGATGTTTCAACTGGAAACAGCGAAAAGCACCGTTTCGCTGCAACTCGCTTTTCAAGTCTTTTCAGAAGTCTTCTAAAAGAAGTGAAATATTCGAGTCGAACAAAACTTTTTTTAAACTGCTTGGCAGATTAAAACTCTGGGCCACACGGAGACTCGAAATCGGCACCTTTGTCTTTCTCGGGCAAGTGATGGACCGACTGCGCTGCCCAAGCACGACTGACGACTCCGCTGCACATCCCGCTTTCCAAACTCCACAGTCTGTAGACCACTTGCCCGGGAAAGGCATAGGTCTCAGTCCGGCATACAGTTTTAATCTGCCGGGAAGTTTCATATCAGCGCACACTCTGCTGCAAAGTGAAAATTTTCATTCTTAAAAGTTATTTACTTTATGTGAGACGTAAAACTTCCCCGGCGTTCATATTGTTCCACAAAATTTCGGGGGAACTGCCGGATGTTTGCAACTTCCTGCCGCCATATTTCGGCGCAGAGTCTTCTGGCCATCTTCAGGTGACACTGGTGAAAACTCCCTGAGCTCTGGGGCCTTAAATACCAGAGCTCAGGGAGTTTCCGTCAGTATCACCTGAAGATGGGCAGAAGACTCTGCGCCGAAATATTGTGGCAGGAAGTTGCAAACATCCGGCAGTTCACCCGAAATTTTGTGGAACTATATGTACGCCGGGAAAGTTTTAAATGGTTCAAATGGCTCTGAGCACTATGGGACTTAATTTCTAAGGTCATCAGTCCCCCAGAACTTAGAACTACTTAAACCTAACTAACCTAAGGACATTACACACATCCATGCCCGAGGCAGGATTCGAACCTGCGACCGTAGCGGTCGCGCGGTTCCAGACTGTAGCGCCTGGAACCGCTCGGCCACTCTGGCGGGCGGAAAGTTTTAAATCTCACATCAAGCATCTCTACGGGGAGGAACTGTTGCAGTGCATTCGAAGGTTCGATAAGTTACGGGTGGGGAATCCTTTATCTCCCCTGGTGGCCAATCTTTTTATGAAAGATTTTGAGGAGCAAGCACTCGCCTCAGCCACTTTTAAACTAACAATATTTTGGCGATATGTTGTTTATACTTTTATAGTTTGGCCTCATGGTTTGGATCGTCTGCGAGAGTTCCTACATCATCTGAACTCCATACAAGAAAAAATAAAATTTACTATGGAGTTGTAGAAGGAGCGTTGCCTGCCGCTTTTAGACGTATTGGTGCGACGTAAGAACGATGGCACACTTGGTCATTCGGTGTATAGAAAGCCCACTCACACAGACCTTTACTTGCAAGCCGCTAGTTGCCAACATCCGGCACAAACGATGGGTGTTTTGATGTCATTGATTCACCGAGCCCACGTTATCTGTGACACCGATAGTTTGCAAACGGAACTGGAGCACCTGCAGACTGTATTTCTGAAGGATGGGTACTTGTCCCAGCAAGTGGAGAGAGCGCTACAGACCTGTAAATGACGGAACAAAGAAGAGGAAGAGGATTTTAAAACGACTGCCTATTTACCATATATTGGTAATATTTCAGTCCAAATAGGCAGAATACTAACAAAATATAAAGTGGAAGCAATCTTTCGCCCTCCTGTAAAAGTTTCGTCGCTGTTGGGATCTGTCAAACACGACCTAGAACTGCGCAAGGTAGGTGTTTACAGGATTCCGTGTGAATGCGGCAAATCTTACATAGAGAAAATGACGCGTATGTGCAGGATCGCATTGTGGAACATCAGCGGCATGCTCGCCTTCCTCAGCCTTGTATGTGTGCCATCGCCGAACACTGTATTTCCACTGGTCATGCCATGAATTACAATGAGACAAAAATTGTGGCCCATACGTCTAACTTTTGGAGTTATGTTATTAATAAATCCGTGGAAATACGGCTGTCTGACAATGATTCTCTTATTAATCGTGACGGCGGTTACCGATTGAATTCGGTGTGGAATCCAATCGTCGAAAAACTTCGTGTCCTCCGTAGCCGGCTTAGGCCTGTGATGTAACCGCAGGAAGACAATCGAATTAATATCGATGCGGCGAGTTTTCACTACGGAGGGCGCGCGGCGCAGCAGAATCGAACGCGCTCAAGTAGCGCACGCGCAACGCCAAGTGAATCCACAACGCAAGTGCCGAAGGGGCCTTAAATACCAGTGCTCAGGAAGTATTCGGCAGTATCACCTGAAGTTGGCCAGAAGACTCTGCGCCGAAATATTGTGGCAGGAAGTTGCAAACATCCGGCATTTCACCCAAAATTTTGTGGAACTATTATTTACTTTAGTTTCTCTGTCTGTAACTAATTTTTGTGTTATTCGTACAGTAACTGTTCGGAAGTATCCTGACACGGCTCTGTAAAGCGAAACTGAGCACCAGGTGTCACGAGAGACGGAGCCGCCACTATAAATGGAGGCGGGACGTGTCGTGTGTTGCCAGTGGAGAAGCAACAAAAGCAGAGCGAGGCGCTTGGAGAACTCATTGACTTCGAAAGTGGACGAATCATTTGACGTCGTCAAAGTAACAGATCCATCAGGGACACTTCACCACTTCCAAACATGTCCTAGTAGACTAGTGGTGTTGTGATTTGGAAGAGGATCAGTCGCAGCTAAATCAAGACCAAGCAGCCGTCATGTACTGACCGAGAGGGACCCCCGAACATTGTGGAGAGGAGTTGTGGAACGTCGCACGAAATTAGTGGAAGGAAGCACATGAGTTCCAGAGAGGTAACGGTAGTCGAGCTAGTACAATGAATGTGCACCGGGAATTGGAAACACTGGGGCGCATTGGTCGCGCAGCTCTTCATAAACTACATATTTCTGTAGTCGGTGCTGAGCGGCGGTTGAGAAGGCGTAAAGAGCGCCGCCACAGGACTGTGGATGACGGGACACGGGTCATTTGGAGTGATGAATCAGGCTGTAGCCTGTGACAATCCGATGCACCGGTTTTGGATTGGCGAAAGCCTGGAGAACGCTACCTATAATCTGTAGTGATAACAGTGATGCACAGATGAGTGAGTTTACTAAATCTGAGTGTTTTTTGTCGTTAGGACGTGGTCACTTCATTGTGCTTAAGCGAACAATAAATGAACTCATTTAACAGGGCTACACTCTGCCTGCTGTACAGCAATGAAGGGAGGCAGAAAGAAGGTTAGTGGTGAACGTCCCGTCGGTTACGAGGTCGTTAGAGACAGGTACATTTGCAGAGATGATGACTGTTTTTATCAGCATGACGGTGTATCCTGGCATAAAGCAGCATCTATGGAGCAGTGGCGTACAGATTATAACTTGTCCAAAATGGACTGGCCTGGCCTGAACACAATGGAACACGAACAGGACGAGATAGAACATCACCTTCGCTCCAGCCTCCAACGGTCAACATCACGACCTTCTATGCACATACCCCATACAAATGTCTCCTAATAGGTGTCCGGACACTTTTGATCACATAGCGTATATACACGCGAAGCAACGACTGAGAAATGCAGGCGGTTGAACTGCTACAGGATAGCGTCGGCACTTTGAAGTCCATAGAAAATATCGTAGGGTTGAGGCATTTGGCAGTTAGGTCTCTCACTGCTAGAGGCCGCCTTTACGTTACGTTATCTTCCTTTAATGTAGTTGGGTTCCATAAAAAGGGGTTCTGAGATGCAGGAAAAATGAAAGATATACATTTTATTTAAGTTTAATAGAATAAAATGACGTTGCGAGTATTATTGTATGAAGATAGTAGCTGTTCCGGAAGAACAGATGCCAATTATGACCATGCAGCTTCTCCAGAGAGAAATGACAATTAATTGAAACCCTCAGCTGCCGACAGGTGTTGTTAATATACCTCAATGGGGACAGCTAAAAATGTGTGCCCCGACCGGGACTGGAACCCGGGATCTCGTGCTTGTATGTTGTATGTATGTTTTATGTTAACCGGGGACCTAGAAACGACGGAGAGGCTCCGTCTCCGCCGCAGCCGCAGTCGTCCACAACCCCACGACGACTACCGCAGTCCACTTCACACATCTGCCGCCCCACACCGAACCCAGGGTTATTGTGCGGTTCGGCCTCAAAATTACAGACCAATATCCTTAACATCGGTTTGTTGCAGGATTCTCGAACATATTCTCGGTTCGAATATAGTGATTTTCCTTGAGACAGAGAAGTTGCTGTCCATGCATGAGCACGGCTTTAGAAAGCATCGCTCTTGCGCAACGCAACTCGCCCCTTTTTTCACATGATATCTTGCGAACCATGGATGAAGGTATCAGACGGATGCCATATTCCTTGACTTCCGGAAAGCGTTTGACTCGCAGACTCCTAACTAAGGTACGAGCATATGGGATTGGTTCCCAATTATATGAGTGGCTCGAAGACTTCTTAAGTAATAGCACCCAGAACGTTGTTCTCGATGGTGAGTGTTCATCGGAGGTGAGGGTATCATCTGGAGTGCCCCAGGAAGTATGGTAGGTCCGCTGTTGTTTTCTATCTACGTAAATGACCTTTTCGATAGGGTGGATAGCAATGTGCGGCTGTTTGCTGATGATGCTTTGGTGTACGGGAACGTGGTGTCGTTGAGTGACTGTAGGAGGATGCAAGATGACTTGGACAGGATTTGTGATTAGTGTAAGGAATGGCAACTATCTCTAAATATAGATGAATGTAAATTAATGCAGATGAATAGTAAAAAGAATCCCGTAATGTTTGAGTACTCCATTAGTAGTATAGCGCTTGACGCAGTCACGTCGATTAAATATTTGGGCGTAACATTGCAGAGCGATATGAAGTGGGACAAGCATGCAATGGCAGTTGTGGGGAAGGCTGATAGTCGTCTTCGGTTCATTGGTAGAATTTTGGGAAGATGTGGTTCATCTGTAAAGGAGACCGCTTATAAAACACTAATACGACCTATTCTTGAGTACTGCTCGAGGGTTTGGGATCCCTATCAGGTCGGATTGAGGGAGGACGTAGAAGCAGTTCAGAGGCGGGCTGCTAGATTTGTTACTGGTGGGTTTGATCATCACGCGAGTGTTACGGAAATGTTTCAGGAACTCGGGTGGGAGTCTCCAGAGGAAATGAGGCGTTCTTTTCGTGAATCGCTACTGAGGAAATTTAGAGAACCAGAATTTGAGACTGACTGCAGTACAATTTTATTGCCGCCAACTTATATTTCGCGGAAAGACCACAAAGATAAGATAAGAGAGATTAGGGCTCTTACAGAGGCATATAGGCAGTCATTTTTCCCTCGTTCTGTTTGTGAGTGGAACAGGGAGAGAAGATGCTAGTTGTGGTACGAGGTACCCTCCGCCACGCACCGTTGGTAGATTGCGGAGTATGTATGTAGATGTAGATGTAGAACCCGCATGGAAAGTCTCACACCAGACGAGTGTAACCCCTATGCTTGCGTGGTAGAGTAAAGGTGGTGTACGCGTACGTGGAGAACTTGTTTGTGCAACAATCGCCGACATAGAGTAGCTGAGGCGGAATAAGGCGAACCAGACCGCATGCGCCGAGGCAGATGGAAAACCGCCTAAAAACCATTCTTAGACTGGCCGGCTCACCGGACCTCGACACAAGTCCGCCAGGGATCGGGCGCTCCTTCCAGCTCCGGGTAGCCGTGCGTTAGAGCGCTCGGCTAACCGGGCGGACGATCTCCTGCTTACGTGGCAGACGGACGCCCTATCCATTTTTTTTCTTTCTTTTTTCCGTTGTTGATCGTTGTATTTGGTCGTTGCGGACATCACATGATATCCGTTCAATTTCGTTTGTTGATCCTTCCACTCAGTTTTTTTTTTTTTTTTTTTTTTTATTACAGAGGCCAACCAGCTCTCTGACCGAACACGCTGATCTACCGTGCCGGCGTCCAGTAAAATTAATGTGGGCACATTTGAGAAGCCTTGATGACCACCTTTGGTAGCGCTGATCGCCACGATACGTGCAGGAAGAGAGTCAGAGAGGTTCTGGGAGGTACCGACAGGGATATGGATCCATGCCGACTCCAGTGCCGTGGTAAGCTGTGTAGGTTTATCGGCTGAAGATCGATGGCGTAAGCAGTCCGATGGAGGTGGTCCAACAGATTCTTAATTGGTTCTGAATCCGGGGAGTTCGGTGGCCAGGGCCGTACGGTAGACTCAGTGTTGTGCTCTTCGAACCACGCACGTACACAGCGAACTGTGAGACACTCTGCACTGTGCTTCTGATGGATGCCGGCGTGGGTAGGAAAAACAAACAACATGTAGACGTGGGAATGGTCGCCCATGGATTGATGAATGCTTGTGTTGATCCACTGTGCCTTCAAAAAATGTTCAAATGTGTGTGATATCTTATGGGACTTAACTGCTAAGGTCATCAGTCCCTTAGACTACACACTACTTAACATAAATTATCCTAAGGACAAACACACACACCCATGCCCGAGGGAGGACTCGAACCTCCGCCGGGATCAGCCGCACAGTCCATGACTGCAGCGCCTTACACCGCTCGGCTAATCCCGCGCACTGTGCCTTCCAGAATGATGAGATCACCCAGGGAATGTGATGAAAACACTCCTCCTTCCGGCTATTGTTACAGATGTTCATTAATGCAGTTTTTTTTAAAGCTCTCGGGTGTTCAGCCGGCTACGATAGTCCAATGTCCACGACATTTAGGCGGTGCTTCAAACAGCACGTACGCCATAAAAACCTCAGATAAACAGTTTTTTGATGTTTCTACTGCTTTCTGTATAACTACAGTCAGAAATAATTCGTGCATCACATTTGTGAAATGTGCAAATTATGCAAGTCGAGCACAAAACTTGATTCATTAGGAAAGTCCACCTGCCGGCACTCAGTGGACGTCCAGTTGTGCCACAGGCGTGCTGATTCCAGATATCGTTCCCTATGAACAGCAGTCAGTACAGGTGTATGAGCCAGGCGCCTGCTGCGGAGGCCTACATGCAGCAACGTTCTCTGAACGGTCTTGGAGATTCACTGTTGGTAGCCTCTTGGTTCACCTCGACCGTCAACAGATGCACATCTATTCACACGTACACATTTCCGTTGTTGTCGTTGTTGTGGTCTTCAGTCCTGAGACTGGTTTGATGCAGCTCTCCATGCTACTCTATCCTGTGCAAGCTTTTTCATCTCCCAGTACCTACTGCAACCTACATCCTTCTGAATCTGCTTAGTGTATTCATCTCTTGGTCTCCCTCTACGATTTTTACCCTCCACGCTGCCCTCCAATACTAAATTGGTGATCCCTTGATGCCTCAGAACATGTCCTACCAACCGATCCCTTCTTCTGGTCAAGTTGTGCCACAAACTTCTCTTCTCCCCAATCCTATTCAATACTTCCTCATTAGTTATGTGATCTACCCATCTAATCTTCAGCATTCTTCTGTAGCACCACATTTCGAAAGCTTCTATTCTCTTCTTGTCCTAACTATTTATCGTCCATGTTTCACTTCCATACATGGCTACACTCCATACGAATACCTTCAGAAATGACTTCCTGACACTTAAATCAGTACTGGATGTTAACAAATTTCTCTTCTTCAGAAACGCTTTCCTTGCCATTGCCAGCCTACATTTTATATCCTCTCTACTTCGACCATCATCAGTTATTTTGCTCCCCAAATAGCAAAACTCCTTTACTACTTTAAGTGCCTCATTTTCTAATCTAATTCCCTCAGCATCACCCGACTTAATTAGACTACATTCCATTATCCTTGTTTTGCTTTTGTTGATGTTCATCTTATATCCTCCTTTCAAGACACTGTCCATTCCATTCCACTGCTCTTCCAAGTCCTTTGCTGTCTCTGACAGAATTACAATGTCATCGGCGAACCTCAAAGTTTTTATTTCTTCTCCATGAATTTTAATACCTACTCCTAATTTTTCTTTTGTTTCCTTTACTGCTTGCTCAATATACAGATTGAACAACATCGGGGAGAGGCTACAACCCTGTCTTACTCCCTTCCCAACCACTGCTTCCCTTTCATGTCCCTCGACTCTTATAACTGCCATCTGGTTTCTGTACAAATTGTAAATAGCCTTTCGCTCCCTGTATTTTACCCCTGCCACCTTTAGAATTCGAAAGAGAGTATTCCAGTCAACATTGTCAAAAGCTTTCTCTAAGTCTACAAATGCTAGAAACGTAGGTTTGCCTTTCCTTAATCTTTCTTCTAAGATGAGTCGTAAGGTCAGTATTGCCTCACGTGTTCCAGTGTTTCTACGGAATCCAAACTGATCTTCCCCGAGGTTGGCTTCTACTAGTTTTTCCATTCGTCTGTAAAGAATTCGTGTTAGTATTTTGCAGCTGTGACTTATTAAGCTGATAGTTCGATAATTTTCACATCTGTCAACACCTGCTTTCTTTGGGATTGGAATTATTATATTCTTCTTGAAGTCTGAGGGTATTTCACCTGTTTCATACATCTTGCTCACCAGATGGTAGAGTTTTGTCAGGACTGGCTCTCCCACGGCCGTCTGTAGTTCCAATGGAATATTGTCTACTCCGGGGGCCTTGTTTCGACTCAGGTCTTTCAGTGCTCTGTCAAACTCTTCACGCAGTATCATATCTCCCATTTCATCTTCATCTACATCCTCTTCCATTTCCATAATATTGTCCTCAAGTACATCGCCCTTGTATAGACCCTCTATATACTCCTTCCACCTTTCTGCTTTCCCTTCTTTGCTTAGAACTGGGTTTCCATCTGAGCTCTTGATATTCATACAAGTTGTTCTCTTATCTCCAAAGGTCTCTTTAATTTTCCTGTAGGCGGTATCTATCTTACCCCTAGTGAGATAGGCCTCTACATCCTTACATTTGTCCTCTAGCCATCCCTGCCTAGCCATTTTGCACTTCCTGTCGATCTCATTTTTGAGACGTTTGTATTCCTTTTTGCCTGTTTCACTTACTGCATCTCCGTAGCCATCGTTAATCGCTGGCATCTACGTTGTGTGGTGCACCGCTGTTGCCTCGGCGCCGGTTCTGGATAGTGCCATTTTGTCAAGCACGATATACTTTAACGACGGCTGCATGCGAACAATTTACAAACTTAGTCGTTTTGGACGTAAGATAAGTCGCTCCGTTTCCGTATTATTTCCACGTCCCCCCCCCCTCTCCCTGACAGTGCTGCCACTTGCTGTCTGACCGAGCGAGGTGGCGCAGTGGTTAGCACACTGGACTCGCATTCGTGACGACGACGGTTCAATCCCGCATCCGGCCACCCTGATTTAGGTTTTCCGTGATTTCCCTAAATCGCTCCAGGCAAATGCCGGGAAGGTTCCTTTCAAAGGCCACGGCCAACTTCCTTCCCCGTCGTTCCCGAATCCGATGAGACCGATGACCTCGCTGTCTGGTCTCCTCCCCCACAACCACCCAACCCAACTTGCTGTCTGAGCGTTTACTGCACATTGACGTCGAACATAGGCGGTTGTTGCATTAACGTGACTGAACCTTGTATTATCTACAAAAACATTATGTATGCTCTGACAGGTCTTTGAGCCCACCGTTGTGGCCGAGCGGTTCTAGGCGCTTCAATCTAGAACCACGCGGCCGCTACGGTCGCAGGTTCGAATCCTGCCTCGGGCTTGGATTGATGTCCTTAGGTTAGTTAGGTTTAAGTAGTTCTAAGTCTAGGGGACTGATGACCTCACATCTTAAGTCCCATAGTGCTCAGAGCTATGTGAACCATTTGATAAGGTCGTTGAATACATATACACCCATGGACCTGGCTCGTTAGTGTACTGACATGAAGCCCACGACGTCAGTGTAGAGGCTGACTTTGGTTGTAGAGTAATACGTGTACTTTACAGTATTCTTTGTTCAAACCTATCCGGTTAGTCGTGCGTGTTAAAGCACCGTTTCAGGCACGGGGAGATGCGCCAGCCTCGGATCGAAGACGAGGGTCGTTGTGTCGGCCAGCCTGGGTGTGCTTTTTTACGCGGTTTCCCACACGTCACTAGACGAATACTGGGCTGCAACCCTAGTCCTGTCTCAGTTACGCGATTCGCATACAATTAGAAAACTTTCACTCACTTACACGTGAATAACGGTACACACAGACAGTGGGGGTTGAAATACTATTTCCTGAGTGTTGACAGTTTGGCGACAAAATGGTTCAAATGGCTCTGAGCTCTAGAGGACTTAAAATCTGAGGTCCTCAGTCTCCTAGAACTTACAACTACTTAAACCTAACTAACCTAAGGACATTACACACACCCATGCCCGAGGCAGGCTTCGAACCTGTGACCGTAGCAGTCGCGCGGTTCCGGACAAGACGCCCCCTGAGGCGCGGCAACGTAGGAGTAGGCAAAATGCAACAGGGAATAACAATATTAATGTGCTAATAGTAAACTGCAGGAGCGTCTATAGAAAGGTCCCAGAACTGCTCTCATTACTAAACGGTCACAACGCCCATATAGTACTAGGGACAGAAAGTTGGCTGAAACCAGACGTAAACAGAAATGAAATTGGATATCTCTATAGGCCCCCTGACTCAGCAGCTGTTGTGGCTGAGCACCTGAAGGATAATTTGAATAATATTTCGAGTAGATTTCCCCACCATGTTATAGTTCTCAGTGGAGATTTTAATTTGCCGGATATAGACTGGGAGACTCAAACGTTCATAACGGGTGGCAGGGACAAAGAATCCAGTAAATTTTTTTAAGTGCTTTATCTGAAAACTACCTTGAGCAGTTAAACAGAGAACCGACTCGTGGCGATAACATATTAGACCTTCTGGTGACAAACAGACCCGAACTATTTGAAACAGTTAACGCAGCATGGGGAATCAGCAGTCATAAAGCGGTTACTGAATCGATGATTTCAGCCGTAAATAGAAATATTAAAAAAGGTAGGAAGATTTTTCTGTTTAGCAAAAGTGACAAAAAGCAGATTTCAGAGTTGACGGTTCAACACAAAAGTTTCGTCTCAAGTACAGATAGTGTTGAGGATCAGTGGACAAAGTTCAAAACCATCGTACAATATGCGTAAGATGAGTATGTGCCAAACAAGATCGTAAGAGATGGAAAAGAGTCACCGTGGTACAACAACCGAGTTAGAAAACTGCTGCGGAAGCAAAGGGAACTTCACAGCAAACATAAACATAGCCAAAGCCTTGCAGACAAACAAAAATTACGCGAAGCGAAATGTAGTGTGAGGAGGGCTGTGCGAGAGGCGTTCAATGAATTCGAAAGTAAAGTTCTATGTTCTGACTTGGCAGAAAATCCTAAGACATTTTGGTCTTATGTCAAAGCGGTAGGTGGATCAAAACAAAATGTCCAGACACTCTGCGACCAAAATAGTACTGAAACGGAGGATGACAGACTAAAGGCCGAAATACTAAATGTCGTTTCCAAAGCTGTTTCACAGAGGAAGACTGCACTGTAGTTCCTTCTCTAGATTGTCGGACAGATGACAAAATGGTAGATACCGAAATAGACGACAGAGGGATAGAGAAACAATTAAAATCGCTCAAAAGAGGAAAGGCCGCTGGACCTGAAGGGATACCAGTTCGATTTTACACAGAGTACGCGAAGGAACTTGCCCTCCTTCTTGCAGCGGTGTACCGTAGAAGAGCGTAGCGTTCCAAAGGATTGGAAAAGGGCTCAGGTCATCCCCGTTTTCAAGGAGGGACGTCGAACAGATGTGCAGAAATATAGACCTATATCTCTAACGTCGATCAGTTGTAGGATTATGGAACACGTATTATGTTCGAATATAATTACTTTTCTGGAGACTAGAAATCTACTCTGTAGGAATAAGCATGGGTTTAGAAAAAGACGGTCTTGTGAAACCCAGCTCGCGCTCTTCGTCCGCGAGACTCAGAGGGCCATAGACACGGGTTCCCAGGTAGATGCCGTGTTTCTTGACTTCCGCAAGGCGTTCGATACAGTTCCCCACAGTCGTTTAATGAACAGAGTAAGAGCATATGGACTATCAGACCAATTGTGTGATTGAAGAGTTCCTAGATAACAGAACGCAGCATGTCATTCTCAATGGAGAGAAGTCTTCCGAAGTCAGAGTGATTTCAGGCGTGCCGCAGGGGAGTATCATGGGACCGTTGCTGTTCACAATATTCATAAATGACCTTGTGGATGACATCGGAAGTTCACTGAGGCTTTTTGCAGATGATGCTGTGGTGTATCGAGAGGTTGTGACAATGGAAAATTGTTCTGAAATGCAGGAGGATCTGCAGCGAATTGACGCATGGTGGAGGGAATGGCAGTTGAATCTCAATGTAGAGAAGTGTAATGTGCTGCGAATACATAGAAAGATAGTTCCCTTCTAATTTAGCTACAAAATGTGTCAGCAACTGGAAGCAGTTAATTCCATAAATTATCTGGGAGTACGCATTAGGAGTAATTTAAAATGGAATGATCATATTCAAAGGGTACAGAACCGCCCGACATTGAAAATGGGTACAACATACTTCATTATTCTTGTCAGAACAACGTATTTTTTGTAAAAATAACTCAATTTCAATTAATACAGCTAAGTCGGATACCAGTGTGGGAAAGAATGACAATTTATTTATTTAATTGATCACATGTGCACTCCCACAAAATAAATCCCTTCATCCAGTTTGGTGAGATCTGTGAAATGAATGAATGTATAGTCGTCTGCTAACCGCAGATGGTGAATGTGAATATATGATCATCTTTGAGACGATCCTTTGGTGGAACCAAAAAGATCAAATTTTCTGGAGCTTTGAGCGCCTGAAATGTGGCTGACCAAGACAGTAGCAAGGTGCTCCCCCACTTCGGCAGAGGTGCGAGAGGACCTGAAGAACGGCCATGTTTCAGCACTCTGCTGCCGGATCTTGTGTTGGTAAGACCTGTCTTAGGTGTGCTCCGTAAAGACAAAAGAGTAGAGACATGGTATGCATGTGAAATATTTAAGAGTAGTTTGGAATAATAATTTCTCTATTTCAGGAACTTTTGTGGGGAGAATTAAATGTCAGGCTGGTAATAGTAATGGGATCGTAGTAATCCTCAGAAGTGACCAACGGTCACAATTAAACCACTTGTAGCAATAAGTTGAAATACTTCCGAGTGTATAAGTTAAGCTGAATTACTAGCGTGTGTACTATAAGTTGGAAATATTTAAGAAATGGCGTGTGCAGGACTTGAAAATAGAGACAAGTACCTCCACGTGGTGAGTACTGTGTGAGTCTTAATCTGTGTATGAGACAAGGGATAAAGATGTTTCCGTGTGACGCTTGATTCGAACTATAATACTCTGAGAGAGAAGCAAGGTGAGTCAGCCGTCTATCCAGCAACTCCACGTGGCTTGCATTGCACAGGAAGACGTGCATATATCCTCCAGAGCTCATAGTAGGAAAGAAAAGGTACGAAGTGGGGCAGTGTCGTCTGAAACTGGGATAAATTTTAATTGAAGTGGGAAAGCTGAAAGTGATGTGATTATAATATTGTGACTATTCTTTGTATTATATGTTGCCAGTGTGATGTATTTCATGAAATTTAAGTATGTGTGGTTGGCATGGGAGAGTAAGAAGATAGTTTCAGAGGCAGTGGCTTATGCATGTTCCTTTTTGTACCTCTCGGTCTGGAGGAAATTTTCGTAATGATGGGTGTGAGAGTCGAAGTGTGAGATATAGAAAAAGATCCACCATCCTATCCAGAAAGTGGACTGTAGCGTTAAATAATTACGAGACCATAAGACAGAGAATCAGCAATGTAAAGCCATGCCCACTGGGCGGTATTTCTCATGTTTTATTGTTGTAGATTATAGAATTTGTGTGTTTAGGTTATAGAATTTATCGGAATAAATAAGATAGTGAAAAGCAAAAGATTGGTGGCCTTCTCCTTCGAATAGTATATTGTCACGATACCCAGAATTTATAATGTGTGCGCCATTCATATTCAGTGCGATGGCCACGTGTTGATCAAAGCCGTTAAATAAGAAAGAAAATGTGGTATTGCCAGTGTGTAGTGAACAGTCAAGAGTTGTGTAAATTACTAACAGCCAGATGTGCGTTATCCGTTTCCGCTGCGTAATATTCAAACAGGAGAATAACTTGTAACTTAATTGTGAGTACTAGAGTTCATGTTACTCGATAAATAAGATTGAGTCCACTCGCTTGGCAGACCACTCATCTTGCAGGCCTGACTGCTTGATGCCACAGTATGAGCAAGGCATGTGGGTGCCTCTCAATATAAAGTTGATCGTCGGTAAAGCAGATGCCAGACTGAGATTCATTGGAAGAATCCTAAGGAAATGCAATCCGAAAACAAAGGAAGTAGGTTACAGTACGCTTGTTCGCCCACAGCTTGAATACTGCTCAGCAGTGTGGGATCCGTACCAGATAGGGTTGATAGAAGAGATAGAGAGGATCCAACGAAGAGCAGCGCGCTTCGTTACAGGATCATTTAGTAATCGCGAAAGCTTTACGGAGATGATAGATAAACTCCAGTGGAAGAATCTGCAGGAGAGACAATCAGTAGCTCGGTACGGGCTTTTGTTAAAGTTTCGAGAACATACCTTCAACGAAGAGTAAAGCAGTATATTGCTACCATCTACGTATATCTCGCGAAGAGACCATGAGGATAAAATCAGAGAGATTAGAGCCCATACAGAGGCATACCGACAATCTTTCTTTCCACGAACAATACGAGACTGGAATAGAAGGGAGACCCGATAGAGGTACTCAAAGTACCTTCCGCCACACACCGTCAGGTGGCTTGCGGAGTATAGATGTAGATGTAGACTGAAGCGCCTAGAACCGTTTGGCCACAGAGGCCGGCGGTTGGTGACAGGATAGACATCCGATCACCACTTAAAAGCTAACCATGCCAAATCCGTTAATAACCGTACCTACGCACAAAACTCTAAAGGTGTCTTGCATAAGGCGAAATACCTCATCCAGTTTTAGTATATCACACTTCTGTAATGCGTAAATTATATCCCTGTAAGTTCAGATTCCCTAATATATTTTGCACTATCTCATCATTGAATGGAAATATGCAGAATAAACTAGTTTCCTAATTTTTAATTAACCTTACCAGCAATCATGTGTTAAAACTTAACTACGGTGTTTCATTTTTTTAGGGTTATTAGAGTTTGTGATGTATGTGTAATTCTAAACACTTTTTTCGAATTTTTTATTGCACTGTCTGCTCAAAGTATTTTTATAGATTGTGAAGTTGTTGAAAAGAAGTGAATTATATGTATTGAGATTTAATCATAACTGATTTACCTTGAATGATGTGTTCATTTCATATATATTCTTAGGTGCCTTGTCAGTGACTTGATTGGTAATACATTATATTCCGTGTAGTGTCGGTAGCTGGACCGACACCGTGATGTGGGTTGCTGAAAAGGAATGCTAAACTAACGCTGTGGCCGATAGTGCACGCTCGGCATAACGCAGACGGGCGTGAAGTCTGGAACATGAGAACTTATGAATGAATAAGAAGAAAAGTATGTAGATGCTTTTTACTTAACTTTTATTGATTCCTTGGAATACATCTCTCTTGAATACTCGTACGCTATAGGCACTGATACAAATGGCTCCTTGCTAGTTCGTAGCCATTAACTTAGCTGATGGCTATTCTGTCTCTCGGCTAATGAGAGAGAAAGGCTGCGTACAACTGGGCGATAGCTAGGTTCGCGTACAACTGGGCGGTAGCTTGGTTCTCGTACAACTGGGGGTCGAGTCCACTCTCGTATCACGAGACCTGCCTTGGTGGTGGCGCTAGGTCTGCGATCACAGTGGCGACACGCGGGTCCGACATGTACTACATGGACCGCGGCCGATTTAAACTACCACCTAGCAAGTGTGGTGTCTGGCGGTGACACCACATTCCGAAACTTGCAGTATCTGAAAAAAGGGCAAAATTCGTACCTTCCGAGAATGCTAATGGAAGGTAATTTGGATACACTAGGACTATCAGACGATCCAAAGTGGAACGCTGTGACACGCCATGGTTAATTGCTTCAGATACTGAGCGCATATTGCTGTGTAGTCAATATGGAACAACTTCTCTCTGCTTTCTGTGATGCAGATAAGACGAAGACCACGAATCTCCTTTGTCTTGCATTGCATAATAACAGATTTCGATGCCTGGAATCTCCCATCCACTGCACTGGATAAAGCTAACAGCACAAGTGACAGGCAGTTCGTCTCTTTATGTGATGGTTTTAATATCTCGTCATTTGTCTAAAGATCATGACTTCGTTTTCACACTTCCTGTACTTAAATATTAATTGATTTTCAAATGGCTCTGAGCACTGTGGAACTTAACATCTGAGGTCATCAGTCGCCTAGAACTTAGAACTGCTTAAACTTAACTAACCTAAGGACATCACACACATCCATACCCGGGGCGACCGTAGCAGTGGAGGGGTTCCGGACTAAAACGCCTAGAACCGCTCGGCCACCGCGGCCGGCAACTGATTTGCAAGCTGCAGTGGTAGTTTATTTGCTCACGACAACAAGAGATGGATAGAATCGTAGGCCTCCTTTCCTAGGAGTACTTAACACTCAGCAAACACTATTTACGTTGCGAGCTCAGTAACAGGTTTTTTAATTTTTTTGTGTGCAGTAGCGCGATTTTCCAAAACATTTCTTCACCCCCCCCCTCTCCCGACCTCAGTCGCTAAAAACAGAACCCATGTAAGATCACTTCATCGTCGGTCTTCCTGTCTGTCCGACTGCTAAAACCCCATTCTCCCAGGAATAGGAAGACGTATCAAGTTGAAACTTCTGTCACAAAAAAATGTGTGCGAAATCTTATGGGACTTAACTGCTAAGGTCATCAGTCCCTAAGCTTACACACATGCCCGAGGGAGGACTCGAATCTCCGCCGGGACCAGCCGCCTTGTGTCACTTATTAAGGTCAACAATCCCTTGGCGGTGTAAGAAATTGAACCTTCTAAGTTAATGCGATCGAAAGATACGACCTTTGTCACACATATTCATATTCCCAAATTCACACACCAAAATCTGTAGGGTACTTTCAGTTGACCTGCAATCGTGAAATCTGACGAGGAGGAATGTTTCACAGTACGAGTAAACGAAAATATCAGAAAGTCAAAAAGTTATTGGTCTGTAATTGTATCACACGAATAAAATATTTCTTGTGTCTTTTGTTATCCGACTTCGAACTTAAAATTAAAACTTTCTCGAAAGTTTTGGAATTCCGTGGACCAATATCTTGCCAGCATCATTGCCGATAACAGGCAAAAATCGTAGAGATTCTCAATCGCAGGGATGGATGAACTGTCTATACACACAATTAAGATTCTGCAGAAGTGTCAGAGTGCGGAATCTACTCGTACTAGGCCACTTTTATTTTTTATTATGTTGAGACGAAATATTCATTGGTCTATCGATGTTCACCTGCTCCTGAATCCTTCCAGGATTCGCACGGCTGTCTTAATTCCACTATACTGTTTATGCAGGGAACTGCAACTTTTGTTCTCACACACACACACACACACACACACACACACACACACAGGCCTATGCGCGCGCGCGGTCGCTGCTCTCGTCAATGGCTCGTGTGGAGTAGGTAGCGCCACTCACGTTCCAGAGATCAAAGCGATCGCAGTGAATTACGTGGGGCGTTGTTCTGAGAGAAGCGTAATCTACCCGCCGCCATCTCTCTCTCTCTCTCTCTCTCTCTCTCTCTCTCTCTCTGTTACATGCGCACACACCTGGCTGCCGGGATCTGTGCATCACTTACCGTCGATCAATGCTGGCTATTCACTACACATACTATGATATATAGGCTCTTTACGGGCGGAAAGCGATTAGTGCTGTGACTAGCTTGTCAGCACCAGCTTTGGTAGTGCTGGTGCAGTCTACAGTCCAATAGCGATTATCCTGTGACGCTGTCGTTGAATGTTGTCACTTTATTTTCTGTGTCCTGTAACTTCATGAATGAACCTCAGTAATTACATCTATTACACAAATCTGGTTACACAACGCACGTCGTACATATTTTTACCTCGACAGTTTTGTTGGCAGCACTATCTGCTCGACCTTTAGATGTATCTGCAGACTTTTACTGAAACATGACCCAAAGGTCCATTACATTTGAAAACTCATTACTTCAAGGAATAGTGTAGGCAGAGATACCTTTGCAAGAAGAGACATGGGATTTTATTGAAATAAAAGAATGCACAAAATGACAAACATATGTCAGTTCATACGATAGAAAACCAGTAATTAGCATAACAGTTGGTTTTTCGTGAAGCCGATGTTATTTAAACAAATGCTCAGCATTTCGGCCGTCATTCAACAACGATACCTGTAGTCGCGGAACGATGTTGTGAACAACACTGCACAGCGTATCAGTAGGTACTGTGACAAACTGCCGTCGGATGTTGTCTTTTAGTATCCCTAATGAAGACGGAAGATCGTGGTAGACTTAAGACTTACGGTGACCCCACAACCAATACTCACACCGCTTGAGGTCTCGGGATCTGGGAGGCCAAAGATGATGCAACTGGCATCTTAGCATGCAGTTCTGCAAACGATGGGCGCAAGAGGTCTTCCACACGTCTAGCAATATGAGGTGGAGCGCCATTCTGCGTAAAAAGTCACACCTTCCAGCAGGTGTTTGTCTGCCACGCTAGCGATGATGTGATTCCCTCCGTTTTTCTTTTTTTTCCTTTATTGTGATTTCATTCCCCTGCCCCATATGGGCAGGGGAGGCTGTCAGCGGCACAATCCTCCGTTCATCAGCCGAGTGACATGACAAATAAGACAAGAATAAAATGTTACATATAGAAGGCGATAAGAAAGGGGAACATAAAACAGAGTAATAGAGAAGTGTATGACAAAATTGAGAAAGTGGGAGATACTATGAGGAAGAGAAGAGTAAGCTTTTACGCCCATTTGAAAAGAATGAATGATGAAAGGCTGACAAAGAAAATATTCATGTTTTTTGGCAAGAACCCCAGAACCCAAATTACCTGGTTCAAAGAAGTCAAAGCAGACTTAGAGGAGATGGGTATAGGAGATGATGATATAACCAACAGAGACTTAATGAGAGACAAAATTCAACATTTTGAAGGATTTGAAGTGAAGAAGAGAAGAACTGGAGGAATAGTGTGGACAGAAGACCGAAGGGAGCAGCACAGAGAGAGGATGAAGACATATTGGCAGAAGAGAAAAGAGGAGGAGCGCAATAGGAGAAATGTACACTGAAAAATAGTTGTTTAACGCGGTCCATAGACGGCCAAAATCGGAATTAAAAAAAAAATGAGTAAGGGGAGATAATGGAGGTGAAAATACACTGACATGGAGACGTTCATGGGGGGGGGGGACAATTAAAAAAGTCGTAATAAAGTTAAAAAACACAGTTGGCGATTCTTAAAACACAAAGAAGACACTGAAGGTACATGCACAGGTTAAGAGTCGGTACAGTATTAAAAATACTCCACAACAACACACTTAAAACCCACTTGGAGCACACACGGTGAAGGATAAACTGCCAGGTGGTACCTGCCGAGGGAGACACCGGAGGGGATGGAAAAGGAGGGGAGAGCAAGGGGCGATTCCCTCCGTCACTACAGCTCATTTTATACACGATTCTCACGCGGCGTCACTGAGATGTTACTGTCCAGCGCCATCTGTCGGGCAGTTCTTGCACTCGGGTTTTGTTTCAATAGAGCACCATGGCATTTCAGGCATATGTGTGAATTTATGCTTCTCTATCTACATTATTCCGTGAATTAGTGCATTTTCCAAATGTTGAACGACTTTTGGGTCACCCTGTACAATAAAAATAAGTCAGGTGCAACTACCAGCCTGAATATTGCGATCAACTACCAGTCCTACGAATGAGGACGAAGTTTGGCAACTCCAACAGAAAAAATCCATGAGGTAAAACCGATGAATGAAGCTATACTCTTGCATCGTTACATTGATAAGAATCTGAACATGAGGTCGCATGTTACATATCTTCTTAATTGTCTAAGCTCTGCAACTGTCAAATGGCTCTGAGCACTATGGGACTCAACTGCTGAGGTCATTAGTCCCCTATAACTTAGAACTAGTTAAACCTAACTAACCTAAGGACATCACAAACATCCATGCCCGAGGCAGGATTCGAACCTGCGACCGTAGCTGTCTTGCGGTTCCAGACTGCAGCGCCTTTAACCGCACGGCCACTTCGGCCGGCTCTGCGACTGTCAAGAATGGGTCTAGGCACTATGAGACTTAACATTTGTCATTAGTCCCCTAGACTTACAACTACTTAAACCTAACTAACCTAAGGACATCACACACATCCATGCCCGAGGCTGGATTCGAACCGCCGAACGTAGTAGCAACGCGGTTCCGGACTGAAGCGCCTAGAACCGCTCGACCACAGCGGCCGGCTCTACAACTGTCGCTTTATGGATAATCACTTTATTGACTACTTTAACTCACTCATGTGTTGTGGAATTATATTCGGGGGTCACTCTTCATTGCAGAAATGAGTATCAATTGCAGAGAAACATATAATAAATGTAAAAAGAGGTGGCCAATCCGGAATGTCTAGTAAACGACTTTTCAAGCAATTGGGCATGCAGGTGACAGAGTTACGCTGCATGTATTCCCTTGTGAGAAAAATCTAATAGTAAAGTTAACGTAAATCACAAACTACAACCGTCTCTATTACATATATGAAATTCTCAGTATTTGATATTATATCTAATACATGAAATTCTCAGTATTTAATATTATAACTTCTCTCTCTCTCTCTCTCTCTCTCTCTCTCTCTCTGTGTCTGTGTGTGTGTGTGTGTGTGTCTCTGTGTGTGTGTGTGTGTGTGTGTGTGTGTGTGTGTGTGTGTGAACGAAAAAGGGGGATAGAAACATGCTACTACAGTAAATTAGAAGTCAAACTCACCTGTATAGAAATTATAGGTACATGAATACGTTACATAACAACTCGTCGGAGTATTTCCTACTTCTACTGTACATGCAACTTGTCTATATGATTAGTTTAAAGATTTTTTAATAGTTTTTGTCCTGGCGTAACCACAACCGCCGGAACGAAAACGAAGAACGGAAAACCAGAGATGGCTCAGAGTACTTACATTCTCTCTCTCTCTCCATTCGTTTAGTCGGTTCCGACTCTTCGTGACCCCATGAACCAAATCGCGCCACTTTTCCTGTCTTGCACTTTCTCACGTAGACCTTCCAGGTTGGAACACATTGCTTCCGTGATGCCATCGATCCATCTCATCCTCTGACGTCCTCTTCTTCTAGTTCCTTCAATCTTCCCCAGCATTAATGTTTTTTTCCAGCGAGGCATGCCTTCGCATTGTGTGTCCAAAGTAGGTCAGCTTTTGTTTTAACATTAGACCTTCCAGGGAGAAATCTGTTTTTATTTGCTCCAATATTGATCTGTTGGTTCTCTTTGCAGTCCATGGAACTCTAAGACGTTTCCTCCAACAGCACAATTCGAAGGAGTCAATTCTACGCCGTTCAGCCTTTCTAATGGTCCAGGTCTCACATCCATACATCAGAACTGGAAAGACCATAGCCCTCACAATACGGATCTTTGTTGCTGGTGTTATGTCTCGGGACCTTATAACCTTGTCAAGGTTTGACATCGCCTGTCTACCGAGCAACAGGCGTCTCCGGATTTCATGGCTGCAGTCGCCATCAGCAGAGATATGGGAACCGAGATAACTGAATGTGGTTACTACCTCAATGGTTTCTCCTGCTATATCCCACGAATTGGTAAGTGTAGTTGCCATAATTTTAGTTTTCTTCACATTCAGCATAAGACAGGCCTTTTCACTTTCGTCTTTCACCTTCAGTAAGAGAGTTCTCAATTCTTCTTCACTTTCTGCCAACAGGATCGTATCATCCCCGTACCTGAGGTTGTTTACATTTATTCCAGCTATTTTAATTCCTGTTTCTCCTTAATCTAGCCTCGCATTCCTCATAACATGTTCTGCATATAGATTGAATAAGTACGGTGACAGTATGCAGCCTTGCCGGACCCCTTTCTGAATCTTTATCCATTTCGTTGTTCCATACATAGTTCTCACCGTGGCTTCTTGGTCAAGGTATAAACTCCGTATCAGATGAATGAGATGATCTGGTACACCCATGTTTTTCAGCACGTTCCATAATTTGTTGTGATCGACGCAGTCAAAGGCTTTGGCGTAGTCAATAAAGCAGAGGTACACATCTTTCTGGAATTCTCTCGCCTTTTCTATATTCCACCGAATGTTAGCAATTTGATCTCTAGTTCCTCTTTCTGGAATTCTCTCGCTTTTTCTATAATCCACCGAATGACATTAGTGGAACGTATTTGCGGAGCGTGTTACAAGAACGACTAGTGATCCTCATCAGTTACTTGTCTGGAATTTATCTATAGCGAAGACAATTACTGTTTACATGTCACTTGCGACAACGATATAACTCCAAAGTTAAGTAATGTCAATTGCTTTATAGAAATAAAACTACTAATGTTATTTGTTAGAACTGTTGTATAACATTAGTAGAACGCAGCATTCCTTTAGGCACCCTATAAGCGACGTGTGGGTAACATCCAACAGTTTTTATCTTCACAAAGCTTTCTCTCACAATCAGCTTTTCGATTTAAGAGTTACCAAAGTTGTGCTGTGATGTTGTTCGCTATAGTCTTCATTTCCAGCAATCAGACTGCAGCTGCTGTGAGCTTCTCTCATGGGCTCTGTTCAGCTGGCGAGTTACTGCGCAACGTATTAAAATTTAAGTAGCTGTCTCTACATGTTAGATTTGTAATCTGGTTTCTAAGCATTTTACGCTACCGGACATTAAAATTGCTACAACACGAAGATGACGTGCTATAGACGCGAAATTTAACCAACGGGAAGAAGATGCTGTGATATGCAAATGATTAACTTTTCAGACCATTCACACAAAGTTGGCGGCGATGGCGACACCTACAACGTGCTGACATGACGAAAGTTTCCAACTCGATTTCTAATACACAAACAGCAGTTGACCGGCGTTGCCTGGTGGAACGTTGTTGTGATGCCTCGTGTAAGGAGGAGAAATGCGTACCATCGTTTCCGAATTTGATAAAGGTCAGATTGTAGCCTATCGCGATTGCGGTTTATCGTATCGCGACATTACTGCTCGCGTTGGTCGAGGTCCAATGACTGTTAGCAGAATATGGAATCGGTGGGTTCAGGACGGTAATACGGAACGCCGTGCTGGATTCCAACGGCCTCGTATCACTAGCAGTCGAGATGACAGGCATCTTATCCGCATGGTTGTAACGGATCGTGCAGCCACGTCTCGATCCCTGAGTCAACAGATGGGGACGTTTGCAAGACAACAACGATCTGCTCGAACAGTTCGACGACGTTTGCAGGAGCTTGGACTATCAGATCGGAGACCACGGCTGCGGTTACCCTTGACGCTGCATCACATACAGGAGCGCCTGCGATCGTGTGCTCAACGACGAACCTGGGTGCACGAATGGCAAAACTTCATTTTTTTCGGATGAATCCAGGTTCTGTTTACAGCATCATGATGGTCGTATCCGTGTTTGGAGACATCGCGGTGAACGCACGTTGGAAGCTTGTATTCGTCATCACCATACTGGCTTACCACCCGGCGTGACGGTATGGGGTGCCATTGGTTACACGTCTCAGTCACCTCTTGTTCGCATTGACGGCACTTTGAACAGTGGACGTTACATTTCAGATGTGTTACGACCCGTGGCTCTACCCTTCATTCGATCCCTGCAACACCCTACTCATTTCAGCAGGATAATGCACGACCACATGTTGCAGGTCCTGTACGGGCCTTTCTGGGTACAGAAAATGTTCGACTGCTGCCCTGGCCAGCACATTCTCCAGATCTCTCACCAATTGAAAACGTCTGGTCAATGGTGGCAGAGCAACTGGCTCGTCACAATACGCCAGTCACTACTCTTGATGAACTGTGGTATAGTATTGAAGCTGCATGGACAGCTGCACCTGTACACGCCATCCAACCTCTGTTTGACTCAATGCTCAGGCATATCAAGGCCGTTATTACGGCCAGAGGTGGTTGTTCTGGGTACTGATTTCTAAGGATCTATACACCCAAATTGCGTGAAAATGTAATCGCATGTCAGTTCTAGTATAATATATTTGTCCAAAGAATACCCGTTTATCATCTGCATTTCTTCTTGGTGCAGCAATTTTAATGGCCAGTAGTGTGCTATCATCCTTTTCCTTTGACTTTAACCAACTCATTTGAATTATTGTGTGTATTGAGGCTAAAGTATATAACAAAGGAAAAAGATGATCTAAAAATCTCGGCATCAGTTTTGTTGAGTTCAGGAAAGCTTATGACTCCAAGTGCGGTGGAGCAGGGTCGGTGGTCTGCGTTTTAGTTAACGCTATCGTTCAGTCCACCTACCTCGAAAGGATTCTTGCCGATGTCCCATCACTATGTAGTACCAGATACGTTCTAGGCAGTGTAAAGCAACGTTGATGAAACCACTACCTAGTACCCACCACACACAGGCTGCGTAACTCTAGTTGAAAGTTAGTTCCTGAAAGTTTATGATTAAAAAAATCGGGCGTTCACTTCCTTCACTCTACTTGCAGAAAAGCTTTTAAAATTAATCAACTCTGCTTTTTATTCATATTGAAGTCCGTATTTAATATGGTAAAACGTTGTCTGTATAACAAATATTCACTCGAAAAGCAGCTAGAGTTTTAGCAAGCCCGACCCGACTAATTTTCACGTTCTATCAGTCACAGATCCAACTCTATTCACGAGTTAAACATTCGGTCGTTTCAGTGGTCTTCTTCGTAAGACGTGCTCGCCAAATTATTACGTACAGAGCACGAAACACGGCACGCGGAGTTGTTACTACGACCAGAAAGTTCACTCTCTCATATCTCTCAAACTATTTAATTTAGAAAGACTAAACTTTCATTAAAATGTTCGTGAATCCAGTCGCTTTAGTCACCATATGTTCGAACCGAATTCAGCTCACTATCTCCTCATCTTACAGAATATTTTTAAGGAGCG
The DNA here is from genome assembly GCF_021461385.2 of Schistocerca piceifrons. Taxonomy (NCBI): domain Eukaryota; kingdom Metazoa; phylum Arthropoda; class Insecta; order Orthoptera; family Acrididae; genus Schistocerca; species Schistocerca piceifrons. The sequence goes on along the minus strand of NC_060143.1, from coordinate 254,008,818 downwards.
ATCTGACATCGTGTTATCCGTAGACCAGCTAGCAAGCGACTCCTTTCGAGGTACTCTCCTATATGCCCACTCCCCTTTTCGTTTGGTAACAGCTTAATTCCGATTGGCTGTTGATATAAACGACCAATCAGAACGTTCCCTTCCAGATCATTCTTGCGGCAAATCATAATTTATCCAATCAATAATTTGATAGTAATTAATGTCAGCGAAACTTCAAATTCTTGTATTTTGTTTAATCAAAATAAACGAAGTGCGAAATTTTCTTCAAATTGATAAATAAACTTTTTCCGATTCTAACTCCCATTCTGGCTGCTTTTTTACAAGGTTTTTTTGTACAACGTTTTACGAAAAATTAAATATTAAATTTTAACGCATGTCCCACTTTCACTCTGTAAATCATTCTCACGCACTCACATGGCAAAATATAATCAAATAATAATTTTGACCGATTTTTGTATTACGTAATGCACAGTGAATAATGTTTTAAAAGAAAATTCTAATTAAGTGATTTTCATGCATTTGGAATGGCTTCAAATGATAATGAAAGTCAGTCTGTTATTGTTCCGAACTTGGTTTAAAAAAAAAAAAACAAGTGTAGGTTTTAGGAGTTTTAGGTAATTCTCTTTATCTCCGGAACTGTAATAAATAAAAATCTGAAATTTTGACAGCATCATTCCATTAGTAACAAAAGGCTGTGTACCAAATTTGAACAAAATCGGATAATAACTAATATGGATTACTCAGATTCGTAGAGGGTATGAGTCTTCGCATCGACTGAATGTTACGCTATGCAGTTCTCACGGCAGGCCAGCTGTGCTGTGAGCAAAGCGGAAGAAAAAGCCATCCTGCAGCCACTGTACTACAGGACTGCGTGCCTTGCTGCAACGAATGTCATCTCGTAATAAGTTGCTGTGTTACACATGGACAGGAATTCACTGTTTGGAATGCTCAAGAAACTGAGCTTAGATTGTAAAACCAAAGCTCTAATTAGACAAACGCTACCAGACACCAACTGAAATTTAGTGATGAAAATTTTGGAATTTTTGAGATCAAAACCAACGTGAGACAGGGAGACGGCGTCTCCCGGTCGTTATTTTTGTTCTAGAAAAAGTCATAATAGAATGGAGATTGTCATTAGGAGAAAGCAAAATCAATGAGGGAGTTAGATTGTGTTATAAAACAGGCAACCTACAAATTTGTGGATGATTCTGCTATTTTTTCAGACTCAACGGAAACAGCAACCAAGCAAACAGAGCTGCTTAAACAACAGGCTGAAAACGTAGGCTTACAAATCTTGTTTGAGAAAACTAAATTTATGGCAAACATTAAGGCAGTGCCAACACAGTGAAAACTAAATGTGGGAAAATTGAGACAACTAACAAGTTCAAGTGTCGAGGACAAGAAACTGGAACAGACGTTTCGGAAAAAAAGCAACTACAGCAAGAGTTAATAGGGTGAGCACAGTATAGGCCTCCTACCTCGGCAGGGACGTATATAATAAGAAACCAACATCCATCAATGTTAAACCTACTCTCTACTCTACAACAATTCGCACTTTACACAGCAGAACGTTTAACTCTGAACGAAAAGGTGAAGATGGAAGCACTGGAAATCACGTAAAAAAAAATACTAAGAAAACCTGGAAAAAATTGCAGACATGACTAGGAAAAGAGTAATAACTTTTTCCTGCTGCAGCCAACTGTTTAATTGTAGCTGACTCAGGAAAGGAATGTTCACTTCCTTTGGTAAATTATAACAGGACGATACATGTTGCAAAGAATCTGGACGGGACATGAACGAACTCCTAATTACTCCAGAAGATATTGAGGAATGGGTTCCACTCAGATAGAAATTACACGACTCCAAAGATTTCCCGTAAACACCTAAGAAAAAGACTGGAGCCAATTGGAGCGAAGAAAGAAGAGAGAAACATCGAGAGATGATCAGAGAGAAGTGGAAGAAAAGAAATGAAAAACAGCTGAAATAACCGTAGTCCATAGCGCCTTACACGTAAAAGGAGAAAGGGATGCTTTTTGCTTCTGGTTGAATTCAGACATTTCCAAATTGACAGTGACATTAGAACACTTAAAAACTTCCAAAACACGATGCGGAGTGTACAGATATTCTTTCTACCTTGTTATCGCTATCAATACAGTGAGATGAGGAAAGTCATGGGATACCATGTAATATCATGTCAGACCCCATTTTGCCCAGCGAAGTGGCATGGACTCGACATGTCGCAGGCAATTCCCTGCAGAAATATTTAGGCATGCTGCCTCTATAGCCGACCATAATTGCGAAAGTAATGCTGTGCAGCGTTTTGTGCTCGAAATGACATCTCGGTTGTGTTCCATAAATGTTAGATGGGTTTCACGCCGGGCGAACTGGTTGGCTATATCATCCGGTCGAATTGCCCAAAATGTCCTTCAAACCAACAGAGAACAACTGCGGCCCCTTGACGTAGAACATTGTCCTCCATACAAATTCCATCGTTGTCTGGGAACATGAAGTCCGTGATTGGCAGCAGCTGGTCTCCAGGTGGCCGAATATAGCAGTTGCCAGTCAGTGATAGGTTGTGTTGGACCAGAGGACATAGCCGATTCCACGAATACGCAACCTATACCATTAGTATTTTACAGCTGCGACTTATTAAACTGATAGTGAAAATTACCGAACTATCAGTTTAACAAGTCACAGGTGCAAAATACTAACGCGAATTCTTTAGAGACGAATGGAAAAACTGGTAGAAGCCGACCTCGGGGAAGATCAGTTTGGATTTCGTAGAAATGTTGGAACACGTGAGGCAATACTGACCCTACGACGTATCTTAGAAGAAAGATTAAGAAAAGGCAAACCTACGTTTCTAGCATTTGTAGACTTAGAGAAAGCTTTTGACAATGTTGACTGGAATACTCTCTTTCAAACTCTGAAGGTGGCAGGGTTAAAATACAGGGAGCGAAAGGCTACTTACAATTTGTACAGAAAGCAGATGGCAGTTATAAGAGTCGAGGGGTATGAAAGGGAAGCAGTGGTTGGGAAGGGAGTGAGACAGGGTTGTGGCCTATCCCCGATGTTATTCAATCTGTATATTGAGCAAGCAATAAAGGAAACAAAAGAAAAGTTCGGAGTAGGGCATGTTCTGAGACATCGAGGTATCACCAATTTAGTATTGGAGGGCAGCGTGGAGGGTAAAAATCTTAGAGGGAGACCAAGAGATAAATACACTAAACAGATTCAGAAAGATGTGGGCTATACAGTAGGTATTGGGAGATAAAGAAGCTGGCACAGGATAGAGTAGCATGGAGAGCTGCATCAAACCAGTCTCAGGACTGAAGACAACAACAACAACAACAACAACAACGGTTTGAAATGGTGCCTCCTAAGCGTATAGTTTCAACCAGGGGGGCGCAGAAAGCTATGCGCAGAAAGCAACGTGTTTTCTCAGTTGTGCGCATGACGTCACGGTGGAAGCAGCTGTGTCACAGTACACAATTCGAATTGTGTATGATTGTTTTTCTTGCGTTGTTTTGTGTTTGAAGGAGTATTTTGATTGAGTTCTTTCTTCTGAGGTACTCAGTCAACAGCGGAAACATTCGGAATTCGGGAGTGTTAACGGTTTTTGCTGTAATTGATATTTGATTCGGAACTGAAGTAGTTAGCGATGGTGGACAGCGGGATCAACATTGTGTTCGCCAGCTCTATAGTTTACGGTTCGTCCTGTGAAATTCTTATTGGAGGATCTACAAGTGAGTGAGAAAATTAATTTTTACAATGCCAGGCTCTGCTTTTACGGGCTGTTTTTCCTACAACCGGAGCACAAAGGGAACTGACGTAATGTGATACAGTTTCGCGCGTAGTGAAACATTACAAAAACTATGGTTGTCGAAATGTTGTAGGAAAGACAGTGTAAATGTTGCGCATGCACGAATATGTTCTCGCCATTTCGCAGAAACAGATTCCTTACGGGATTTACAGTCTGAATTGCTTAATTTGCCCCGAAAATGAATGCTCAAGCCAGATGCTGTTCCTTCGTGCAATTTGCCGTGCAGTAATGCGACTGTCAATGTGTCACCCGAAACAGAAGACAGAATCAAACGGTATAAGAAACGAGAACTCCATAAGAGATCTCTGGAAACTCTGGAAAAGCTGTCACCATATAAGAAACATCATAATAAGAGCACATGTACAGCTGACAGTTTTTTTCCAGGCACGGATAAAGTTACTTTCATGAATACTATAGCGGCTTTAGAAAGAAGGAATTCTGTTCCTACAAACAAGTGTGTGCAACTTCGAGCTCTTAAGTAAATTCATTTCAATGCGATTAAATGAATAGTTTCTGATTTATTTGAGCCGAGGTTTCGAATTTCAAGTGTGTGTCAGTGTGGTTGTGATCTGATATTTTACCGATGTGTGAGGCATAAGCTGAGAAAGAATATAACTCATCAGTTTTAACTGTGATAGTTCAGCAGCAGAAAAGCAGTTTAGACATCTCAATTCTGGTATAAACAAAATCTTCCACCAAAAACTTGACGTAAACGCTCATGCCGTGTCGTCTGCGTGTGAGCGCTTGCTTCCACGCTGACGTCACTAGGCCAGCCAATGGCAGAGCAGAGCGCTTACTGCCCAACCTTATTATTTAGTAACCTTGGTTTCAACTGTCATTCCGCGACAAAATTCTGTTAATTCCCGTCGTGAAGCCATAGTTACATCGGACACGTGTTCACACGAATCACCTGAGTACAAATAATAGCTCCACCAATGCACTTCCGTTTTATAGCCTGTGCACGCGTTATTACAGCCATCTGTATATGTGCATATCGCTATCCCATGATTTTTGCCACACCACTGTGTGTCCACACAGTCAGTAGTGCATTCGCAATACTTTGTCCAGTGCTCACATAAAATGCTGCTGATGACAGGTTTAACCAAATACACATCCTTTATAACTGGTAGCACCTTCTCGTGTACAAAGATGCAGAATACTTCCTACCATCTTCCTTTAGTTTTACGTGTCGATAGCTGCTTGTCAGGTAAAGACGTGATAGCGATGTGGTCCTTTTAAAAATCTATAGTAAACGGTGAAGATTTTCCGATAGGTTTCTCTGAGACCGGATAATGCGGTTTACAACCATGAAACGATTACTGTGCAAACTGATACCTTCTTCTTATCCGCAAGATGAAACAGCTTTGAATACGAGCTACCTGAGTTCTGTCTCATTACCTAACATTTGGTGGATCACTTTACATACAAGTCATCTCTTGCTTAAAGGCACAATGTAAGGCTTTATTTGAATAATTTCTTTAGCTGTTTGGTTGAATTTCCCTTATTTTTTTTGTACTAGATTAAATATTTATACTGTAATAATTGCTGGTTGATAATCAAATTAAAATTGTTCTTTATTAGGTTCTTAAGTTCATGTTTCTTCACTTTATCAAATCTGGTTACTTCAAAAACACAACGAAATAATAATTGCAACATGCACGCTATTCATCATTTTCAGCAGCGTGGAGTTCATTTAATTTTTCAATATTCATTCGGAATCGTTTCAAAGTTACTTCTGCAACATAAATATCGTTATCTCGCCCCCTTTTTTTTTTTTTTTTTTTTTTTTTTTGAGCAGAAAGCCTTCATTCTTCTTTCCATAACGTCCTTCCCCATTCGGATCTGCAGCTCCAACGCAGCACATCTTAATATAGCTCTTGAAACCAATTTTTCCATCTTTGTTCCATGCCCACAGATACAAACCACTTTCTCCGAAATCTAAAATGTAATTTTCTCGATGAGCCACAGTCTTTTTCATAACATCTTTCAACAAAACTTGATCGTTTATTTACTTGCTTTTATTGCTGACTGTGCTAATTACTCTGGGACTGTTCACACAGGAAAAGAAAGTTTACTTAATATCCCACTTGTAGAAACAGTGCTTCCAAAATCACAATCGGTTAAATGTCTCGGTCTACCAGACATTTAACATGAATGGTACGAATAGAAACTTCTATGGTTCAAATGGCTCTGAGCACTATAGGATTTAACATCTGTGGTCATCAGTCACTTAGAACTACTTAAACCTACCTAACCTAAGGACATAACACACATCCATGCCCGAGGCAGGATTCGAACCTACTACCGTAGCGGTCGCGAGGTTCCAGATTGACGCGCTTAGAACCACTCGGCCAGAGAAGAAACTTCTATAAATGGCAAAAATCTTCATCTCATAGTGATACCAACTTTAGACTAAAGTCATACCCATATTGGAATTTCCAGTCGTCCTACTTTCGAACTGTGTCACGTCGAAAACTGAAATAACTTAAATAAAACCTCCAAGGAGACGTACATTATTCATTTCTTGCGTGATATAGAGATGTTCCTCAAGTACACTATTCCCGATTCGGTTTTCGATTATCGTAATAACCAGGATAACAACTGTAGTTAAGTTGACGAAGTTCAACTTTCGTTATTGCATTCATCGATTTTGTATTCTAGGACTGCAATAATTTCGATATTCCCTATCCAGTATTTCACCACTCCGGTTCCTTGCCGTCCCTCTTCTAGCAGAACTTCGATCTGTTCCACTATTAGCAAAACGTGTTCTGTGCTTTTGTTCCGTGTTAAAACTAAGTTCTGCTGTACTGCCCGCGGTAGCATTCGACTGACATATCCACTAGTTTTCCATCTTTAAGTTTTTTTATCCAAGTAAGCATTGCAATGTCAGTGACTTCCTAAAAATTTGTTTATGGTACAATCCTTTCTTGTATAATTTGTTAAATAAAAAGAGGCAAGACTCAGCTGTACCACATCTTCCTGTTGATGTGACCAATGTTTATTTAACAAACCTTCTGCCATACGTATTCTACACGTGCAGACAATACAAATATCGATCTAGAAAATGTATTCTTAAATTGTCTTCCGAAGCAGAATGGATGTAAATCCATTGCTTGGTTTTTATCTTTGAAGGTGTATTTCATTCTGCAGTCCTGTGACCGTCCTTTAGTGATCTACGATGTGTACACTTCACGTTCAGCTGTAATTTTTTGTAATTCAGTAAGAGTGTTTACGGATCTTGTGCATGCCGCTGAACTCTGCTCACGAGCTTAATAAGCATGTGTTTATTTTGCTTAGATACACCTTTCCTGCAGTAATTTCAGTGCCGTCCTTTTTTTCTTTTGTTCACGCTCTTTCTCGATATTCTGAGCAAGAGTTTTATAGCTTTAACTTAGCTAAACTTATATTCCAACTCCGATTTACGCTCATTACGACTTGTGTTCAACAAATCGTTAAATTCTTTCCTCGTCCTAGCAAACTCACCCTTTAGTGTCCAACGACCATGCTTAAAATCTTAGACACTCGTTTCAGTAGGACCCACTTTACCGTTTACTTGTTTCAGAACCTCATTAGATTTTTGAATCTAGAATTAATTTGTTGGACAATATGAAACAAGCACTCCTCCTATTATTCGGGATCTAACTCGATATAATTCTTATAGCGTAAGCTTTCATTGTTGAGATCAACACGTGTTACTAAATTCTTTTGTTTCAGTAATTTCTTTGTTCATCAAAATGCCTGAATTATCACTTGATTCTGCATTAACTTCGTTATTTATATTTACATCTGCTGTCACAACTATTCTAGTATTCTTTAGTATTTCAGCTACTTTTATTAGTTTTTCCTTAAGCTACGGCTAAAGCCCCTATAGTTTTCCAGAGTCACAAATTATGAGTTTCCTCACAAATTTCACTGTTCAAAGCTTCACATATGACTCATATTCAACGCTGCTGTGAATCACAAACGACAGGCCACTGTGGATTTGCGTTACACTCAACACATTCTACAGAAAAGTCATCAGCCGTTGTTCTGCGACAATTGCGTTGTAAAGTCGTCTTAAACCAGTCTCCATGCGTTTGGGAGCACTTTCCCTACTCCCGTATTCATATTTAGTAGCATGGGTTTTCTTGAGAATGCGAACACGGTTGCAGACACTGATGCTAAGAGCACGTCAAATAGTAGAAGAGAATTTATGGCAAAGGAGAGGTCTGCTATTTCACGACAAGAATTTTGGAGGCAAAGCTTGTTTGAGTTGTAACGGTCGCTCTATAAAGATGGACTCCGCTACTGCTTAGCCGGGGAGGATAGTTTCATAAAGGCGGATGACGGCAGTAGGGTTGTCGCTTATGGAAGGGACCTCCTTTATAACTGAAAACTAAAGCGGCAGCTCAAAGTGTCCAGCATTTGCGCAGGTCTGGAAACAGCTGAATATTAAATTCTGTAATCGCAAGGTGGAGTTACCTTTACTAAAGTATAGCACGTCATGTCTGGCTATGTTGTTTAACGCAGCAGAAAACTCACTGTCACATCTGTGGAGGGATAACGGGATTGGCACGGACCGTAGCGTCTCATATCAGGTTAGGATAGAGGAAGGATTCTTCTACTAGATTGGTAGAACCACCTTGGTCTTTTCCATTAATATTGGTAATATGTTTTTCAATTGTTGCCATAGAATAGAGATTCTAGTTAGATTAAGTGATACATACAGAGGAAAGCTTTACCTTACCGAGGAAACTTTATCTTACCTTACCTTACATAACACTGATGCAGAGTTCAATTATTCCTGAATTTTAGAGTGCACTTCGGACATTATATCGAAAACAAAGTTCTTATCAAGAACTGCTTGTGGCATGATACTGAAACTCTACTCCACTAGAAAATACAGAAGTAAAAACTTCGACGGCCAAGATCGCTAATTCTAATTTTATTTACGATGAAAATATGTTGTAACTTACATCTTGTATTTATTATTGAGATACCGCTGCATCACTTTCTTCCTCTTCTTGGAGTAACGCGTTAAGACTTGACAAGACGTATCGTACATTCGAAGGCGATGTACGGACGTGTTCGTACATAAGATCCGATGACCGCAGCTTAGACTTGCCGAAACCGGGCATCATAAATAACACCGTAATTAGCGATTTTTGCTGCCTACGTTTTTGCTTCTTTATTCCATATTAGTGTAGGTCCCCCCACACTGAAGTGATGTAAAGCATACATCCACTCCATTTGCCTACGAACAATATGTTAGCCAGAATCATTTTCTCAGTTAGTATTCTGTTTCCTGGCGAGACGTGGAAAGAATAACTGTCGCCATGCCGTGCGTATGAGCTGAAGTTACTGAAGATTCGCTCCATGAACATTACAAGCTGTCAGCAAGGAATTATTTCATTATACCTTAGTCCACCATGGCAGAGATACCTTACGACAAGTAAATGAGGAAACCGGTGATGAATAAGGGTTAGAGTGCTTTTAAAGGTGTATCTCAAAAGGTGCTTCGTAAGTGAACTATTCTATAAATGAATATTAAGTTCTCTCAGAATAGCACAGATGTATATGAGTATGAGCTTTGCCATACAGGCTGTAACAAAAAGGTATTGTCAAATTTTCAGGAAACATTGCCTGACACTTAAAGGAAGAAAATTTGTTACATGGACTTGGCTATATTTCCATGTTAGAGCTCAGTTTCTACAATTCTTCAACACATTAATCGTGGGGAAAGAACGTATCAGCACACTATGAAATACTTGCCTAAATGAAATGCTCAACATGCGCTTCGTTAGCGAGGATACATACATCAAGTCGCCCTCGCATTGAATCTAGGGAGAACAGCATATTGTTTCAGAGCCTTCCACAATTAGGGCACAAGGACTGTGCACATACTATATCGGAGTTTCTTACACGAGAGCTTCTTAAATAGACACACAAATAAATTTCTAGTGGGCTTAGGTGTGGAGAGTGTGGAAGCCAAGGAATTGGGAGGACGACGGTTCATCAACCCAAATTTAGGTTTATCACGATTTCACTAAATCTCCCCAGGATAACGCCACAATGGTTCCTTTGAAAAGGGAATGGCCAATTCCATTCCCCATTCTTTCGCAATATGAGCTTGTGCTCGATGTCTAGTGACCCCGCCGTCGAGGGGACGCTAAACTCTAATCTGTCTTCCCTTCTTCGTTCCTCCATTTCTCTGCGCGACGAACGTTAGCTGCGGAACATTTCATGTAAGAAACCTTTTCATGTGATGAAGATAAGTTCTGTATTTGTCTTTTCCCCATGATTAATAGGATTATGAAGTGAAGTAGAATATGAGCTCTAACACAGAAACGAAGCGTTTCCGTGCGCAAGACTATAGAACACACGTTATTCCTTTATGTGTGCGAAATGTTTCCTGAAAGTTTGGCCATACCTTACTGTTACACCATGTATGACGTCGTTCCAATTTGTCACTGCTTATGTATAATCCTAGCTGTCCGACCCTTTTTATAGTTTCTGTTGATTTCTGAACGGTTGTCCAAGAACGACATCGAGCCACTACTCTTCTTTACACGCAAGACGTTCTACATACCTAAGGTGTTCGGTAGCTGCCAAAAACTTCAAACTAAGATACTCCGCGGGTCTTGAAACCGTAGATAATAATATGTTCTGTGCGAGGGCCAAATAAAAGAGTAAGACTAGCTTCGAAGATCCTTTGGTACAGTTTTGTGTATACACTAGGTGACGAAAGTTACAGGATACCACCTACATATACATATACATCTACATCTACATGTGCGTGGATAGTCTGCAAATCGCCTGACAGTGGGTTCATCGAACCACCTTCACAATTCTGTATTATTCCAATCTCGTATAGGGCGCGGAAAGAACGAACACCTATATCTTTCCGTACGACCTCTGATTTACCTCATATTATCGTGGTGATCGTTTCTCCCTATGTAAGTCGGTGTCAACAAAATATTCTCGCATTCGCAGGAGAAAGTTGATGATTGGAATTTCGTGAGAAGATTCCGTCGCAACGAAAATCGCCTGTCTTTTAATGATGTCCAGCCCAAATCCTGTATCACTTCTGTGACACTCTCCCCCATATTTCGCGATAATACGAAACGTGCTGCCCTTTTTCGAACTTTTTCGATTTACTCCGTAGGTCCTATCTGGTAAAGATCCCACACCAGGCAGCAGTATTCTAAAAGAGGACGGACAAGCGTAGTGCAGGCAGTCTCCTTAGTAGATCTGTTACATTTTCCAAGTGCCCTGCCAAAAAAACGCAGTCTTTCGTTAGTCTTCCCCACAACATTTTCTGTGTGTTCCTTCCAATTTAAGTTGTTCGTAATTGTAATACCTAGGTATTTAGTTGAATTTACGGCTTTCAGCCCCCCCCCATGAACCATGGACCTTGCCGTTGGTGGTGAGGCTTGCGTGCTTCAGCGATACAGATAGCCGTATCGTAGGTGCAACCACAACGGAGGGGTATCTGTTGAGAGGCCAGACAAACGTGTGGTTCCTGAAGAGGGGCAGCAGCCTTTTCAGTAGTTGCAGGGGCAATAGTCTGGATGATTGACTGATCTGGCCTTGTAACATTAACCAAAACGGCATTGCTGTTGTGGCACTGCGAACGGTTGAAAGCAAGGGGAAACTACAGCCGTAATTTTTCCCGAGGGCATGCAGCTTTACTGTATGGTCAATGATGATGGCGTCCTCTTGGGTAAAATATTCCGGAGGTAAAATAGTCCCCCATTCGGATCTCCGGGCGGGGACTACTCAACAGGACGTCGTTATCAGGAGAAAGAAAACTGGCGTTCTACGGATCGGAGCGTGGAATGTAATCGGGCAGGTAGGTTAGAAAATTTAAAAAGGGAAATGGATAGGTTAAAGTAAGATATAGTGGTAATTAGCGAAGTTCGGTGGCAGGAGGAACAAGACTTCTGGTCAGGTGACTGCAGGGTTATAAACACAAAATCAAATAGGGGTAATGCAGGAGTAGGTTTAATAATGAATAAAGCAATAGGAATGCGGGTAAGCTACTACAAACAGCGTAGTGAACGCATTATTGTGGCCAAGATAGATACGAAGCCAGTGCCTACCACAGTAGTACAAGTTTATATGCCTACTAGCTCTACAGATGACGACAAAATTGAAGTAATGTATGATGAAATAAAAGAAATTATTCCGATAGTGAAGGGAGACGAAAATTTAATAGTCATGGGTGATTGGAAATCGTCAGTAGGAAAAGGGAGAGAAGGAAACGTAGTAGGTGAATATGGATTGGAGGTAAGAAACGAAAGAGGAAGCCACCTGGTAGGATTTTGCACAGAGCACAACCTAATCATAGCTAACACTTCGTTCAAGAATCATAAAAGAAGATTGTATACATGGAAGAAGCCTGGAGATACTGACATGTTTCAGATAGATTATATAATGGTAAGACAGAGATTTAGGAATCAGGTTTTTTTGTAAGACATTTCCAGGGGCAGATGCGGTCTCTGACCACAACCTATTGGTTGTGAACTGTAGATTAAAACTGAAGAAGCTGCAAAAAGGAGGGAATTTAAGGAGATGGGACCTGGATAAACTGACTAAACCAGAGGTTGTACAGAGTTTCAGGGAGAGCATAAGGGAACAATTGACAAGAATGGGGGAAAGAAATACAGTAGAAGAAGAATGGGTAGCTTTGAAGGATGAAGTGGTGAAGGCAGCAGAGGATCAAATAGGTAAAAAGACGAGGGCTAGTAGAAATCCTTGGGTAACAGAAGAAATATTGAATTTAACTGATGAAAAGAGAAAATATAAAAATGCAGTAAATGAAGCAGGCAAAAAGGAATGCAAACGTCTCAAAAATGAGATCGACAGGTAGTGCAAAATGGGTAAGCAGTGATGGCTAGAGGACAAATGTAAGAATGTAGAGGCTTATCTCACTAGGGGTAAGATTGATACTGCGTACAGGGAAATTAAAGAGACCTTTGGAGAAAAGAGAGACACTTGTATGAATATCAAGAACTCAGATGGAAACCCAGTTCTAAGCAAAGAAGGGAAAGCAGAAAGGTGGAAGGAGTATATAGAGGGTCTATACAAGGGCGATGTACTTGAGGACAATATAATGGAAATGGAAGAGGATGTAGATGAAGATAAAATGGGAGATACAATACTGCGTGAAGAATTTGACAGAGCACTGAAAGACCTGAGTCGAAACAAGGCCCCGGGAGTAGACGACATTTCATTGGAACTACTGACAGCCTTGGGAGAGCCAGTCCTGACAACACTCTACCATCTGGTGAGCAAGATGTATGAGACAGGCGAAATACCCTCAGACTTCAAGAAGAATATAATAATTCCAATCCCAAAGAAAGCAGGTGTTGACAGATGTGAAAATTACCGAACTATCAGTTTAATAAGTGACGGCTGCAGAATACTGACGCGAATTCTTTACAGACGAATGGAAAAACTAGTAGAAGCCGACCTCGGGGAAGATCAGTTTGGATTCCGTGGAAATATTGGAATACGTGAGGCAATACTGACCCTACGACTTACCTCAGAAGAAAGATTAAGGAAAGGCAAACCTACGTTTCTAGCATTTGTAGACTTAGAGAAAGCTTTTGACAATGTTGACTGGAATACTCTCTTTCAGATTCTGAAGGTGGCAGGGGTAAAATACAGGGAGTGAAAGGCTATTTACAATTTGTACAGAAACCAGATGGCAGTTATAGGAGTTGAGGGGCATGAAAGGGAAACAGTGGTTGGGAAGGGAGTGAGACAGGGTTGTAGCCTCTCCCCGATGTTATTCAATCTGTATATTGAGCAAGCAGTGAAGGAAACAAAAGAAAAATTTTGAGTAGGTATTAAAATCCATGGAGAAGAAATAAAAACCTTGAGGTTCGCCGATGACATTGTAATTCTGTCAGAGACAGCAAAGGGCTTGGAAGAGCAGTTGAACGGAATAGATAGCGTCTTGAGAGGAGGATATAAGATGAACATCAAAAAAAGAAAACGAGGATAATGGAATGTAGTCGAATTAAGTCGGCAGATGCTGAGAGAATTAGATTAGGAAATCAGACACTTAAAGTAGTAAAGGAGTTTTGCTATTTGGGGAGCAAAATAACTGATGATGGTCGAAGTAGAGAGGATATAAAATGTAGACTGGCAATGGCAAGGAAAGCGTTTCTGAAGAAGAGAAATTTGTTAACATCGAGTATAGATTTAATTGTTAGGAATTCGTTTGTGAAAGTATTTGTATGGAGTGTAGCCATGTATGGAAGTGAAACATGGACGATAAATAGCTTAGACGAGAAGAGAGTAGAAGCTTTCGAAATGTGGTGCTACAGAAGAATGCTGAAGATTAGATGGGTAGATCACATAACTAATGGGGAGGTATTGAATAGGATTGGGGAGAAGAGAAGTTAGTGGCACAAGTTGACTAGAAGAAGGGATCGATTGGTGGGACATATTCTGAGGCATTAAGGGATCACCAATTTAGCATTGGAGGGCAGTATGGAGGGTAAAAATCGTAGAGGGAGACCAAGAGATGAATACACCTAGCAGATTCAGAAGGATGTAGGTTGCAGTAGGTACTGGGAGATGAAGAAGCTTGCACAGGATAGAGTAGCATGGAGAGGTGCAGCAAACCAGTCTCAGGTCTGAAGACCACAACAACAACAACTACTCCTTTCAGAGTAGACTGATTTATCGTGTAACCGATGTTTAACGAATTACTTTTTGCACTCATGAGGATGACCTCACAGTTCTCGTTATTTAGGATCAACTGCCAATTTTCGCACGATTCATATATCTTTTCTAAATCGTTTGCAATTTGTTTTGTTGTAATGATGACTTTATTGGTTGATAAATGATAGCGTCATCTGCAAACAACCTAAGACGGCTGCTCAGATTGACTCCCAAATCGTTTATATAGATAAGGAAGAGCAAAGGGCCTATAGCACTACCTTTGGGAACGCCAGATGACCTTCCGTCAGTTACTACGAACTTTGACCTCTCCGACAGGAAATCACAAATCCAGTCACATAACTGAGACGATATTCCGTAAGCACGCAATTTCACTACAAGCCGCTTGTGTGGTACGGTGTCAAAAGCCTTCCGGAAATCCAGAAATACGGAATCGATCTGAAATCCCTTGTCAATAGCACTCAACACTTCATGTGAATAAAGAGCTAGTTGTGTTTCACAGGAACGATATTTTCTAGACCCATGTTGACTGTGTCAGTAGACAGTTTTCTTCGCGGTAATTCATAATGTTCGAACATAATATATGTTCCAAAATCCTGCTGCTTATCGACGTTAAAGATATGGGCCTGTAATTTAGTAGGTTACTCCTACTACCTTTCTTGAATATCGGTGAGACCTGTGCAACTTTCCAGTCTTTGAGTACGGATCTTTCGTCGAGCGAACGGTTGTATATGATTATTAAGTATGGAGCTAATGCATCAGCATATTCCGAAAGGAACCTAATTGGTATACAGTCTGGACTAGATGACTTGCTTCTTTAAGTGATTAAAGTTGCTTCACTACTCCGAGGATATTTACTTCTACGTTACTCATGCTGGCGGCTGTTCTCGATTCGAATTCTGGAATATTTACTTCGTCTTCCTAATACCGTGTACGACCTCCTTTCGCCGGGTGCAGGGCCGCAGCTCCACGGAGCATGGACAAGTCGTTGAATGTCCCCTGCAGAAATACTGAGCCATGCTGCCCCTATAGCCGCCCATAACAGCGGAGTCGTTGACGGCGCAGGATTCTGTGCACGAACTGACCTCTCGAATATGTCTCATAAATATTTGGTGGGATTCATGTTGGGTGATCTGGGTGGGCAAATTATTTACTCGAACTGTTCAGATTGTTCTTCGAAGCAGTCGCGAACAACTGTGGCCTGGTGACTTGGCGCATTATCATGGGAACATAAAGTTCATCGATGACTGCAAATGGTCTCCAAGTAGCCGAACATGAACGTTTCCATTCAATGATCGACTCAGTTGGACCAGAGGACTCAGTCCATACCATGTGAGCACAGCCCACACCATTATGGAGTCACCACCAGCTTGCACAGTGCCTTGTTGACAACTTGGGTCACTGGCTTCTAGGGGTCTGCACCACACTCGAACCCTACCATCAGGTCTTACCAATTGAAGTCGGGACTTATCTGACCAGAACATGGTTATCCAGTCGTCTAACCTCCAAACAATATGGTATTCCCGGCACTCTCTTAACACTGTGGATCCCGAAGTGTTGAATTCACTAATGATTTCCCAGATTGAATGTCCCATTCGTCTAGATCTGCTAACGCTTGTCGTGCGGCCATAATTACGTCGGAAACCTTTTCATGTGACTCACCTGAGTGCGAATGACAGCTCCGCCAATGCATTGCCCTTTAATACCTTGTGTATATGGTACTACCGCCGCGCCGTCTGTATATGTGAGTATCGCTATCCCATGACTTTTTGTCACCTCGGTGTAAGGCAGCGACATGCCTGTCGCATCGTCCGATTGCTCTTAACGTACGGTAGAGTCCCGTTAATCCGAACTAACTGGGACCGGACCTTGCTCGGATTATCGATTTGTTTGGATTAGTCGGAATTACGGTGACGAGATTCTAGAGTAAAGTATACCAAGCAGATAAGTAGGTGCACCATGGTAACAAATGGGAATAAGTGTGGGAACAATGTCTCACTCTGACTTACTTCCATTGTTGTTGTGCATTGTTGAGACGTTTGTAGTGGCTAAGGTCAGTGCACTGACAGTTTGCTCCCAAAGCACTTGGTGATGTTAGTTATCGATCGATGGCACGCGTAACAGTTGTATTGTATTCGTTCAGGTGTAGTGGTGTACGTATTTTCGTCATGAGTTAACTAAAACATAGAACGTTAACTCTCAAATAAAAACTGAATTCTCTGAAGCGAATAAACAATGCTGAGACTGTATGTAAACTGAAAACGGAACCAGGTGTTGATAAAGCAACCATTTGTGATTGGAAGAAGAACCGAGTGAAGCGGGAACAGTCCTGTGCAACATTTTCGGGAAAAACACTCGAAATTCGGCAGACTTTGAAACAGTCCCAGTACGATAAAGTGGATGAAGCTCTTTTCCTTTGGTTTACGCAGGAAAGAGAAAGGGGAACTCCTTTGACTGGAGCACTGGTTCTGGAGAAGGCTGTTTACCTGTACAAGTTAATAAATGGTGATGAGGCTTTCAGTGCGAGTACAGGTTGGTTGGACAGATTCAAAAAACGTAATGGAATCCGCAGCTAACAATTACCGGAGAGAAGCTTTCTTCTGACCATGATGCAGCGAAGGAATATTGGGGTGAGCTGGCCGGTGTAGTCGAGCGGTTCTAGGCGCTTCAGTCCGGAAACGCGCGACCGCTACGATCGCAGGTTCGAATCCTGCCTCGGGCATGGATGTGTGTGATGTCCTTAGGTTAGTTCGGTTTAAGTAGTTCTAAGTTCTAGGGGACTGATGACCTCAGATGTGCTCAGAGCCATTTGAACCATTTGATTTTTTTGAACACTGGGGTGAGTTTGAAAAAATGATAACAGAGGGAAAGTATTCTCCCCAACAAATTTATAACGCTGACGAGACTCGCCTTAATTTTAGGGCATTGCCAACAAAAATCCTGGCATCAAAAGCAGAAGGCCATGCACCCGGTTTTAAAATGTGCAAAGATCGTATTACTTTATTAGCGCGCAGCAACGCTGCTGGTAATGACAAGCTGCCTTTAATGCTGATCGGCAAAGCTGCTAGGCCGAGAGCTTTTAAAAACTGCAACTTGAAGTCCATGCCCGTATATTATCGCAACCAGAAAAAAGCATGGATGGATGGTAAGCTGTTCAAAGAATGGTTACGCGGCCAGTTTGTTCCCTCTCTTAGACGGTTTTCTAAAGAAAATCATTTGTCTCCCCGTGCAATACTGTTGATTGATAACGCGCCATCTCACCCCAGCACTGAGTAATTATGTGATGGAGAAATTGTGGCGAAGTTTTTGCCGCCGAATATTACGCGACTTCTACAGCCGATAGACAAGGGGGTACTGCAAACATTAAAACTGATCTACAGAAAACAATTTTTAAGAATGCTGATCCAAGACGATGGCATTCCTTTAGTGGACAAAATAAAAAAGACCAATGTGAAGGATGTTGTTCATTGGGCCATTAAGGCATGGCAGATTCAAATGGTTCAAATGGCTCTGAGCACTATGGGACTTGACGTCTGAGGTCATCAGTCCCCTAGAACTTAGAACTACTTAAACCTAACTAACCTAAGGACATCACACACATCCATGCCCGAGGCAGGATAGGAATTTGAGACCGTAGCGGTCGCGCGGTTCCATACTGAAGCGCCTAGAGCCGCTTGGCCACACCGGCCGGCAGCATGGCAGAATATTTCAGAAAATACTCTGAGAAAACTGTGCACATCTATTGAATTTATGGGGTCAAACAAATTGAAAATGAACAGGAAAATCTACTACAAATGATATAATGCCCGGATGTGAAGAAACTCGTGAAAGAGACGTACATGAGTGGATGGCAGTGGAAATTGAAAATGAACAGGAAAATCTACTACAAATGATATAATGCCTGGATGTGAAGAAGCTGGTGAAGGAGACGTACATGAGAGGATGGCAGTGGATGGAGCAAGTGTGGAGAACCTCATTGACACTGATTTAGTTGCTGCTGTGACTCAAGACCAGGAAGAGGTGGACTTCTGTGACGGAAGTGACAATGAGCCTGAAAGTGACAAAGGGGAACTGGTGCAACACAGTGATGCAGCAGAAACCCTTGACCTCGCGGTACGTTATTTGGAGCAACAGTCCACTGCTACACCTGCTGATTTGATGTTTATGAGACGATGGCGCAACTATACGTTATATAACAGACTGTCTTCATTACGCCAAAAAACAGTGACTGAGCTGTAGTCTTCTAAAAAGTAGGGATTAAATGTCCACTGTATTTTAGTAAGTTTACAGCTTTTCTTTCATTGTTATGCATTGTTTAAACCTAATGTTTTCTTGCCAATTTTTCTAATACATGTTTATTGTACTGTGTAAATAAATTAGTGGGTATGTACAGCAGTTTATCGCACAGTTTTCCATATTGAGACTAACATTCTTCATGTTCTGATTAACCGAACGTTCGGATTACCGGAGTACAGATTAGCGGGACTTGCTGTGTTTTCATGAGATTGATTACAGTGCAGGCAGGATGTGGCTGGTGGATAATACTCGTCCTTAACACAATATGGCTACAGTTTACTAAAGAAACTATTTACTTCACTCATTTTGTGTGAGGTGTAAGTGCAACGACAGGTTTATAGGCCCGCCTTGTTACCCGCAGTTCGGCTCTGGCGTTACAGTTGCCATAGTTTGCAAAATTCTTATTACTCGTGGTTTTAGATGAGAGAACCACAAGTCCGTAAAACGCCCTGTGGAAACTTTGACGAGTTAGCAAACTCATAGAAGGATTTACTTACTCCTCACCACTATTCTATGTTTCACTTTCCATCTGCAAAAGACGCTCAATAACGCACTTGTTAGCCCCTTACAAATACTCGTTGTCCAATATGCTTACTGTACTGGAAATGCAAACATTCTCGTTAAATATTACATAAAATCACATTAGCTCGCTCGCAGTCTTCAAAACAGTCTACACATCATGGAGTAAATGAAACCCAAAATTGCTGTCATGGTCCCTTGTTACTTCTGTACTGCTGAAATATCATTACAGAGCAGGACAGAAATCTAAAAGTGCCAATCAGGAAAAAATCTCTTCGCTGGTTATTAACATAATGAATAGATGGGCCAGCAATTGTAGGAGAATAGTTAAGTCTACTGACTAAAAATTTAAGCAGAAAGTCAGTTGAAGTACAGAAGTTTAAATTAGATATCGCATTTGTATTGTCTTCTCCCAAAGTAGAAGGCAGACCATTCAATAATCCAGCTACTGCCTCTTTGGCGTACAGATTGTATATGCGTGTGAAATAGTTTCCAAAGGCAGCACAGACAGGTGGATCCTGTCACTGAGAAGGAAGCAGCCTGTGTATTAGTGGACGATTTATCATGAAGAGTTGGGTTGTGTGGGGGAGGAGACCAAACACCGAGGTCATCGGTCTCATTGGATTAGGGAAGGACGGGGAAGGAAGTCGGCCGCGCCCTTTCAAAGGTACCATCCCGGAAAACCTAAATCAGGATGGCTGGACGCGGGCTTGAATCGTCGTCCTCCCGAATGTGAGTCCAGTGTGCTAGCCACTGCGCCACCTCGCTCGGTATCAGGAAGAACTACTCGTGCGTAAGTGAAAGAGTGGAGGAGCTCCGTGGTGTTACACGTGGCTTTACCAACCCCTGAGTGCTATTCCACTCACTTTTCTTCTCGTATATCCCTAACAGATCTCAGATAATAAACACGGCTGGCCAGATTACCCCATCACTGTCGGTCACAAACATTTCTTTGGAAGACACGAAACACTCTGGTCCGTGTTAACCACCACCGGACACAGCGGAAGCAACGTCACGTCACAGCTGGCAGCTGCCTCCTGGTTTGTCGAGATGAGCCAGTCAAAGTCCATCTTAAATTATATCAAGAGATAAGAACCCGTTGTTCTCACTTGCGCCATCCAATCAGACGACGAATCTAACTATCTCATGTTTAAATAATTATCGGGGCGTGTGTGGAAAGTTATTTAAGTGTCACAACACCTGGAAAACAATCAATTTATAGTATAACGTGGTCTACAACTCAGAAGAATTTTATGAAAACAAACATCAAATACATTGTAAGGCACACGGAGATGTACTTGGTGGTCAGAAACTGTGTTAACACTGGAAGTACCATGTGGATCATTTTCAACCCATAAGGCATATTTTTCGAGGGCCCTACCCCCCTCCATAATCATTGCAGGACCAAATGCTCCTGTGACTTTTCATTATATATGGGGTTGTGTAACACACCGAAATTTCATCCCTCCATCCGATCTAGAAGAATGAAAAATTTATCTGTTATACAAGTAGTACCACAAAATACGAAGAATTTGAAGGTCAGACGGTACTTTATATAAGCGTGGATTTCCATTTTATATGGACTGGCTACATGCAGACCTACAGAGTGACACTGGGAAGCTACGGAGTAACACATTATGTAGTGGGAAAGCTGCGCCCCCTCACACCACCCCTCACACCACCCCTCACACCACCCCTCACACCACCCCTCACACCACCCCTCACACCACCCCTCACACCACCCCTCACACCACCCCTCACACCACCCCTCACACCACCCCTCACACCACCCCTCACACCACCCCTCACACCACCCCTCACACCACCCCTCACACCACCCCTCACACCACCCCTCACACCACCCCTCACACCACCGCCTCACACCACCGCCTCACACCACCGCCTCACACCACCGCCTCACACCACCGCCTCACACCACCGCCTCACACCACCACCTCACACCACCGCCTCACACCACCGCCTCACACCACCGCCTCACACCACCGCCACACACACACACACACACACACACACACACACACACACACACACACACACACACACACACACACACACACACACCCCTCACACACACCCCTCACACCCCCCTCACACCCCCTGGCCCCATCACACACACACACACACCCCTCACAGCCCCCCTCACAACCCCCTCACACCCCCTGCCCCCCCTCACACACACCCTCACACCCCCCTCACAGCCCTCCTCACACACACCCTCACACCCCCCTCACAGCCCCCCTCACACACACCCTCACACCCCCCTCACAGCCCCCCTCACACACACCCTCACACCCCCCTCACAGCCCCCCTCACACACACCCTCACACCCCCCTCACAGCCCCCCTCACACACACCCTCACACCCCCCTCACAGCCCCCCTCACACACACCCTCTCACCCCCCTCACAGCCCCCCTCACACACACCCTCTCACCCCCCTCACAGCCTCCCTCACACTCCACCCTCACGCCACCCCTGACGCCACCCCTGACACCACCCCTCACGCCCCCCTCACCCCACCATCAAACCCTCGCCCTCACACCGACCCTCACACCCCCCCCCACACACACACACACCACCCCTCTCACACCACTACCCTCACACCACCACCCCTCACCCCCCCTCACACCACCACCACACCCCCTCACACCCCACCCCCCACCACCACCCCTCACATCACGCACCTCTCACCCCCCTCACGCCCCCTCACCCCCCTCACACCAACCCCCCTCACCCCCCCTCACCCCCCCTCACACCACAACCACCCCTCACACCACAACCCCCTCACACCACCACCACCCTTCACACCACAACCCCCTCACACCACCACCACCACCACCTTCACACCACCACCCTCCTCACACTACCCCCACACCCCCTCTAACCCCCCTCACTCTGCCCCCTCTCACCCCCCGTCCTCATGACCCCTGGCTCCCTTGCCGCCCCCCCCCCCTGCACACCAACCCCCTCATCTCCTACACTGCTGTCTGGGGCAATGCAAATAGTTCCTTTAAACGGCACCAGATGTCATGACGTCGCCCTTACGGAACATTAAGACTGACAGCTTCTTCATCTCCGTCACACTGGCAGATGAGCTGAAACAATAAGGAACAAGCTTAGCTGCAACTCTGCACAGATCACTCAAGGAGGTCCCTCCTGCGACGAGAAATGGAAATGACGCTTTTTGTGTAACATACTTGCAAGTCAGTCGACAATCTTCTCACAGCATACCAAGACAAGAAGAAAAAAAAATCCTTATTCTCAGTAACATGCATGCTGGATGTCAGATGACCGAGAATACTGAGAAGAAACTTACAGAAACGGTAAAGCTTTACTAGTAACTAAGGGTGGAGTCGACATAGTTGACCAAAGTGGCTAGACGCTACAGTATCCGAGGTGGCACCCACCAATGGCTCTAAAATGGTTCAAATGGCTCTGAGCACTATGGGACTTAACATATGTGGTCATCAGTCCCCTAGAACTTAGAACTACTTAAACCTAACTAACCTAAGGACATCACACACATCAACGCCCGAGGCTGGATTCGAACCTGCGACCGTAGCAGTCGCGCGGCTCCGGACTGAGCGCCTAGAACCGCTAGACCACCGCGGCCGGCCCCACCGATGGCCTGTGCATGTCTTCTACAATAATTTTAACCTTGCCATGATCAACACTCACACAATTTTTAAATTACTTACGTTTAAGATTTCTCACTGAGACTTTATCCTCAGAGTAGCAGATGATCTCGCTGACATCTACAAACTGCAGATATGGGCCAATCTCCCCTTGCAGCTACTCGATACTGGCGCTGGCTAATACGGAAACAGAAGGTGTTATCAAATTCAGGTTTCCTGCAAACAACAAAACAACAAAGGGGAATAAAACATCATATGCTTCATCTACACAATTATGTGTGTAGAAGCTGCCAAGCAGAAACTCCTCTTGAATGTCTGAACTGTGAGCCCATCCCAGCGTAGGAAACTCTGTGAAGTCTGTGTTCCTCTATACTTCCAAATCTTTATAATTGTAGACCAAAGTTTTTTGTTATTACGTTTTACTTCCTCAATTACAATAAAGAAGAAAACACGCAAAGCATTTTAGTCACCTGCTGTGTTTTAGAATCTTTCACATATACTCGGTACTTAATTTGTCTGTAAAAGTTAGAAAAAAAAACTATTAGTACTCACATAAACAAATGTTTTGAATGTGTTTCAACCTTTTTATAAAGAAAAACATTGTAATATTGTTTTACTTACTTGTTTTCATGATGACTGATGAAAGGCTGTGAAATTTGTTGAGTAAAATTAAAAATAAAGGAAGTTTGTTTCTGAAAATTTATACTTGACTGTGTTCTATTTATTTTAGAGACCAAATTATCCTTTGGTTACACTTAGGATCTTCCTGAACATTATGTCAACACGGCGGCACTCAAAATACCACCCAAATATGAATAAAATGGTTGTTTCCTAATGTGGGCGAAAAATGACCCATATGGTACTACAATGGGTACGGCAAAGTCCGGTACTTCTAGTGTTAAACGCTCGTAAGGGTTATGCTGTGACGACAAATAATTGTTAAAAAAATTAGGTACTTTGCTCGTTTCTGAGTTCATTAGTACTGAGGTAGTTAATCAACTCCACGCTCGCTCAAATTCAAGTGTCGCGCCAGATACAATTCGTGTCAGTTGTTCTCGTAGCGTAGATTATAACTCGTGAGACTTCTCAGCCATTGTCACACGTTCGATCTTTACTGCTGTCCCATGTCAGATATTTGTATCGCTCTCTTGTTCGGCTTTTGGAAACAAAACGAAAAACGCGTTTAGCGACACCGTCTCTGACGGGGCCTATTGAATCCACGCGCCCAACGGCCTGATTGGCTAACTTCAATGCTAATTAACTCGGAAACGAATTTTTTTCTTAACAATAATTTGTCAGCACAGCCTATTCCGCAACGGCCTTCCAAGCTTTTTAGACTGTTTCCGACCACCCTTTATAATTCAGTTGTGTACATCACGAATATCTTAAGTACACCTATATGACTTGTATGATGACATTGACGAGATACTTCATATCTACTCATTTCATATCCTTCTGAAGATAACGAGTGGCTGAAACGCACTGGGAAATTAATGAAATATTCTGGTCCAGACTAACAAATAATTCATTATATATGTGCAGCTAAGACTATTGCATGTCATTTTGCGCTCGTGCAATATTTTTCCGACACACTAGGAGAGTACGGTGAATCACATTTTGTGGTTTACGTGCTTCCCACCTGTGGTACCTGTAGGAAATGACAGAGCGTGGATGGCAGATCTGAGGGCGTTGCGTGGAATTGCTACCGTTAGCTTTTTTGAGTTCACGTTTCGTATATTTGCCTCTGACGTATTATCGGAACACATTTTTTAAGCTTATTTCTTTCCTGGCATGTTAACAGCTGTCAATAGCTTCTCTAAATAGACAGATGTGAGAACTATTGACACAGCAAGAACTTGTGTGTCATGGAAATTGATGACATGGACTCCACGGCTTCATGCTCGTTCGGCCATTGCAGAATCGTTCGTGCGTCGCTGTTTGTATTTACCCTTCTACTGGAGACTCCCGATGTTTGCACAGCGTCCCGTCGGTATTATTTTCCACAGATACAAACAGTGCAGTGCACTTCGAAACCGTGCGAGAACCTATGTTTCCATTGGCCTTTCTCAGGCATTCCCGTGTTTTGTTCTCCAGTGTGCAGATCGGTCCATGTTGTATTTACGTAATAATGAATCCATTCCGTGCGACCAAACATTACATAGCGATTGTTTGAATGGGAATACCTACCACACATTCTGTTTGTGTAAGCGTCAGTAAATTGGTACTTCGCTTTATTTTACTTTAGTAGTGGTATGAGTGTATTTAATTACGCAATTACTCAATTGCTTCTACCATCGTGTACTATCTACCCTCTTCGTCACACATCCGTTGCTGTCTCGCTTTCTGTGACATATTGCCAACGGAGAATAAATAACTGAGCAATAATGTTACGTTTTTTCCTTGCGACAAAAATCACAAATGCTTTCGAGACTGTTGTTTCAAGAGTATAAAATAAAGTCGCACTCAGGTTCGCAGCCTCGTGGAGTTACACTTCGGTCTTACGAGACTTTTTCCTCTTGTATTCAGATTAGATCTTCCGGACACTAATGTGGGATGTACCATATTTTATTACATCCTGGCCACATATTTGCACTTTTCCTTTCTCTATTTAGTTGTACAGTTCAGAGTCTGCCATACATACAGCCACACTTATAACATTGTTAGAGACCAGTCTGAAATTTGAAGAGTTAGATATTTCTTCCAAAATGTTGGAGAATGTTAAGACTGTCCTGTTAGCGAATGCCACGTGTGCGTCGATTTGTATATTTTTCCGATTATCTTAGCTATGGAGGCATTCACATTTCAAGACGTCTAGGCCTTTTAAGGATTAAATTGCAACCTGAAGATAAGTTTCTGCTTTGCGTCTATATAATTTTAGACTACTTTCGTGACAATCTTTATAGTTTTGCTTCGATTATGAGCATTTGCCATTGATATGAATGAGATTTTCGCTATACATGGAGTGTGCGTTGATATGAAACTTCCTGGCAGATTAAAACTGTGTGCCGGACCGAGACTCGAACTCAGGACCTTTGCCTATCGCGGGCAAGTGCTCTACCAACTGAGCTACCCAAGCATTAATCATGCCCCGTCTTCACAGCTTTACTTCTGCCAGTACCTCGCCTCCTACCTTCCAATCTTGCTTGGGTAGCTCAGATGGTAGAGCACTTGCCCGCGAAAGGCAGAGGTCCCGAGTTCGAGTCTCGGTCCGGCACACAGTTTTAATCTGCCAGGAAGTTTCATGCCATTGATATGTTTGTTACTACTAAGTCAGCAACACAAGAAAGTACAGGGATTACTACACACTAGAATTTATTTGTTTCCTCTAGTGCGAGGTTATATGGAACATAGCAACTGGCGTTTTCCTCATCCCAGAGGTAGCTTACAAATTCAGATTATTATTAAACACATATTAATTCTTAAATGTTCTCAAAAAGTCTGCGAAACTTACTTGAGACTGTGTCAAGTGTAGAAACTGTTACGAACTGAATTATTGAATTTTCTTATTACTCTCTAACATTGTACATCTTTTTACACTGTATTTAAAAAAGTAAAAACGCAAAAAACTGCGAATTTAAGCTCTGATCATAAAATAAATTAGTTTCCTAATGATATGATCCTTTTTTACCACTGATTGAAATTGCAAGATTTTCAGTTACATTGTTCTTTAACATCAAGTTCAACCTCTGCTAAATTAGTGTGACAAGATAGGGTGGCAGGTGATTTGTATCCATATAAGGGAGATAATTTTCTTTGATAAACTTTACCTTGGAGGGGACACATACTTGAATGCCAAGAGATCACATTCACACAGCATTTCGCCACTGTTTGGTTGTGAATTTCAAACCAGTTTGCAAATTTTTTAGACAGACTCACAGCGTGGTACGAGCGTTTACACTTTTCGCAGTGTGTCGATCACAAGGTAATATGACAGCTTAACTATTCAAGTTACTGTCCAGTTCTTTTAAGAGACTTGAGCGTACAGCGTTCATCCCATACAAGAAAGGGCTGTGTGAATAAATCTTGAGACGAGATGCTCACATGGGACGCGATTTATGTTTTTGAACATGCCAGGGTATGTGGAAGAATAAATTGCACGAATTGTAGTCTAAATTACATCTACATTAACTGCGAAAGTAGGGGAGACAACATGATACTGAACACTATAAATGACGTGCTGATACAAGTACTTTCATACATTCATTAACAAATTTATAATCCTTGGGTAACAGAAGAGATACTGAATTTAATTGATGAAAGGAGAAAATAAAAAAATTCAGTAAGTGAAGCAGGCAAAAAGGAATAGAAACGTCTCAAAAATGAGATCCACAGGAAGTGCAAAATGGCTAAGCAGGGATGGCTAGAGGACAAATGTAAGGATGTACAGGCGTATATCACTAGGGGTAAGATAGATACTGCCTACAGGAAAATTAAAGAGGCCTTTGGAGAAAAGAGAACCACTTGCATGAATATCAAGAGCGCAGATGGAAACCCAGTTCTAAGCAAAGAGGGGAAAGCAGAAAGGTGGAAGGACTATATAGAGGGTCTTTACAAGCGCGATACATGAGAACTTGACAGAGCACTGAAAGACCTGAGTCGAAACAAGGCCCGGGAGTAGACAACATTCCATTGGAACTACTGACAGCCTTGGGAGAGCCAGTCCTGACAAAACTCTACCATCTGGTGAGCAAGATGTATGAGACAGGCGAAATACCCTCAGACTTCAAGAAGAATATAATAATTCCAATCCCAAAGAAAGCAGGTGTTGACAGATGTGAAAATTACCGAACTATCAGTTTAATAAGTCACAGCTGCAAAATACTAACGCGAATTCTTTACAGACGAATGGAAAAACTGGTAGAAGCCGACCTCGTGGAAGATTAGTTTGGATTCCGTAGAAATGTTGGAACACGTGAAACAATACTGACCTTACGACTTATCTTAGAAGAAAGATTAAGGAAAGGCAAACCTACGTTTCTAGCATTTGTAGACTTAGAGAAAGCTTTTGACAATGTTGATTGGAATACACTCTTTCAAATTCTGAAGGTGGCAGGGGTAAAATACAGGGAGCGATGGGCTATTTACAATATGTACAGAAAGCAGTTGGCAGTTATAAAAGTCGAGGGACACGAAAGGGAAGCAGTGGTTGGGAAGCGAGTGAGACAGGGTTGTAGCCTCTCCACGATGCTATTCAATCTGTATATTGAGCAAGCAGTAAAGGAAACAAAAGAAAAGTACGGAGTAGGTATTAAAATCAATGCAGAAGAAATAAAAACTTTGAGGTTCGCTGATGACATTGTAATTCTGTCAGAGACAGCAAAGGACTTGGAATAGCAATTGAACGGAATGGACAGTGTCTTGAAAGGAGGGTATAAGATGAACATCAACAAAAGCAAAACGAGGATAATGGAATGTAGTCGAACTAAGTCGGGTGATGCTGAGGGAATTAGATTAGGAAATTAGACACTTAAAGTAGTAAAGGACTATTGCTATTTGAGGAGCAAAATAACTGATGGTCGAAGTAGAGAGGATATAAAATGTAGACTGGCAGTGGCAAGGAAAGCGTTTCTGAAGAAGAGAAATTTGTTAACATCGAATATAGATTTGTCAGGAAGTCGTTTCTGAAAGTATTTGTATGGAGTGTAGCAATGTATGGAAGTGAAACATGGACGATAAATAGTTGAGACAAGAAGAGCATAGAAGCTTTCGAAATTTGGTGCTACAGAAGAATGCTGAAGATTAGATGGGTAGATCGCATAACTAATGAGGAAGTAGTTAACAGAATTAGGGAGAAGAGGAGTTTGGGGCACAACTTGACTAGAAGGAGGGATCGGTTGGTAAGATATGTTCTGAGACATCGAGGGATCACCAACTTCGTACTGGAGGGCAGCGTGGAGGGTAAAAATCGTAGAGGGAGACCAAGAGATGAATACACTAAGCAGAATCAGAAGGATGTAGGCTGCAGTAGGTACTGGGAGACGAAGAAGCTTGCACAGGATAAAGTAGCATGTAGAACTGCATCAAATCAGTCTCAGGACTGAAGACCACAACAACAACAAGAAGCCGCCTATGTTTCCTATGCCTTGTCAAGCGTATTTTCTCTGGTATTTCTGTAGAAATATGCAATTTCGTTTCTTAGCTGTGTATCTGCTGTCTGCCCATCACTTCTTTAATGTTACGCCTAGCGTCGGCGAAATGTGTCGGTTTGTTTTGCATTACAAAAGAAAGATTTTTAAATCGGAATCTTACGTACCCATTGTGTATTATTCGTTTTATCGATATGTCTTAAAAGGCACAGTAAAACACGATGAATAACCAGTACACCTGCAACGACTGAGCAGCGCTTCTACATGGCGGCAATAGTCAGCGTGTGTCAGGACAGTGCTGTCTCTGATGGGGTACTGGTAATTCATCGAGTGTCACTGTTTATACACATCGATAAAACGAGTATCGCAGTAGATTAGTATGGCACCGCTCTGTCGAATGGGGACACGTAATTCTACTGTAGAAATCATTTTGTCTGTGACGGGAACAAACCGGCACTTTCCATCCACGCTTGGTGGCGCACTATTTATTTGAACCTGACTCCAGCTACACGTTCCAAAAACGAAATTACATATATCTGCTGAAACACCAGAGAAAATGTGTCTAATGACTGTTAGGAGAGAGACCCGGTATATTACCACAGTTGTGTGACAAAGTTTTTTATTTATTTATTTATTTATTTTTAAACCGGCTGAACTGTACTTTGCAACAATTGTCCTCTTTCGTCTTCTGTCAAAGCAACTGTAAGCGTTTTTGGATTCTTGGATGCACTGTGTGACGGTACAACCCCTGTTACTAGATGAATATTTCTAGTATGCAAGGATTGCTTTGTGGAGAGCGAGCGCGCTACATGGTGCCGCGATTCGCGGAAGCGCGTAGTGCGCCCGCGCAAGATTTGCAACGGTCGGAGGGATGGTCCCCGCCGCCGGGCGGCCACGTGGCCCGCAGCTTGGGGCATTCTTTGGTTTTTCGCGCATTACGCGAAAACTGTGTAACTTACGGTGAAGAGCGATGCGGCAGTGGACTGTGGTCAGCAATATGCACCTTCTGAAAGATCGATCTTTATTTCAAGTCACGAGACGCAACAGTTATAGTAACCACAAAATCGGATAATATTACGAACACTGAAACATGAATAAAAATAGTAAATAACAACTTACAGGGATGAGCTAGCACTCATTAAAAACCTTTCGTCATAGCGGATCTAGTGCCGTAGTCATATGTTAAGATTCATAAATAATTAAGCCCATAAAGAGCAATTAACTAAGTTTGAGGGAAAATTGTTTTGCCGGCCGATGTGGCCGAGCGGTTCTAGGCGCTTCAGTCTGGAACCGCGGGACCGCTACGGTCGCAGGTTCGAATCCTGCCTCGGGAATGGATGTGCGTGATGTCCCTAGGTTGGTTAGGTTTAGGTAGTTCTAAGTTCTAGGGGACTGATGACCTCAGATGTTAAGTCCCATAGTGCTCAGAGCCATTTGAACCAATTTTTGAGAATTGTTTATAAAATTCAATAGAAAATTCATGAAGTAAAGAACGGCACTATACAATATTTTGGTGGCATCACACGTATTTTAAACTAGTTAAGTTATACTATACACTTAACTTGCAATAGTTTTCATTGTTTGCAAATTATTATTAACATTTATCGTCCATAATTAATTAATTGTTATAGATATGAAGAGTTTGAGCAGCGCAGTGTGTAGATCGCTATAGATTACGTCTAGAAACGGTGCTACATGCAGTTCTATGTTAAAAATTTGCAGCACAGATGTCAACAAACAAATTTGCGCTAAGTGGGGGAATTTTGCAAAAACTAAAACTTGATTTACGGGCGATAGAATAATCCTAGAAATTAATGTAACATAGTAAATAAGATATACTTTTTAGCGTGGTTCCAATGGTGTACTTATTTCTGTCGAGGGATATATGTATCAAAATTTGTAACCTTAAATGCTGAGATTGGTACTTAAATAATCAGGGGGTGGACATCCGAGCCTATATAAGCGAGCGGCCATCGTGCTGTCAGCTATTTCTTTTGTGCGAGTCGCCAACTACAGCCGTTTCCGGACGGACCGGACGACTGCTGTTGGAGGAACAGCAGTACATGTAAGAAACTCCTTGATGCATCACCAACTGCCACCTGCCACTTCCAGCATTAGCCACAGTAGAAGCCACATCGGTTGCAGGGGGCCGCATACAATTTATTGCAGTGTACAGCCCCCCCCCCCCCCCCGTGGCCATCTAGAAGAAGAACAAGGAAATCTTTTTCTTGCTGGTGACCTTAATGCCCAAAATACTACCTGGAATAGCCGCATCACTAGCATCAGCGGACGTCGTCTCCTGCGAATTGCAGAAAGAAACCACGCTATCATCGTGGGACCATACGACCCCACTTGCTTTCCGAATAGAGGCCAGAGTGACGTGCTGGTTATAGCCATTATTAAGGGATTTCCCAATGGTGTTACTGCCACTACCAGAAGGGCCCTTACATCTGACCACGAACCTGTCATATTTGATGTCGACCTCGTCGGCATCAATACCGCCTAGACACTATCTAGATATCCGAGGAATCAGCTGGGAAATAATATCGTCAACTGCTTGAAAGAGACCTTCTGGATACATCAGACCCAGAGACAGCAGGAGCAGAAGCCACTCTATTATACCTAACATCTGAAGCACTAGACGCTGCAACAGAAGCTACACCTCCGAGACAGCCTACACCACCAAAAACTCACCAACTGCCTCCACCTACCACAGCAGCCATCAGGGAAAAAAACCGAGCATTCAGAGACTGGCAGGCAACGCGCAATCCAGCCACAAAGTGCCTAGTAAATCAACTGCAACGAGAAATTAAGGCAGAAGTAGAAAAACACAGGAATCAAGTCTGGGCAGATAAGGTTGCACTGCTACAATTACAAGACCAATCGGCCTGGAAGATGACGAAGTCTCTACTAAGAAGCGGACAGAAGTTACCCCCAATACATGTGGACAACCATATAATTAGCGAACCAGATGCCAAAGAAAATGCTTTGGCAGATGTATTCGCAAAAAACTTCACACCGATGAATGACCCTGCCGACGCAGACCACTTTGGCCTAGTCAACGAGAGACTTCAAAGATTCCTCGCCAATCGAGCCGAAGATGACCATGTTCAACCGATCACGACAGCAGAAGTTACAAAACAGCTCGAAGAATTAAACGGAAAGAAGGCTGGAGAACCAGACCTTTAACAAATGAGCTGTTGAACCAATTACCACCTACTGCAGTACCTGTAATAGTGGCCGCGTTCAATGAGATCCTGGCAACTGGCGACTTCCTCCTCACATGGAAACATGCAGAGGTCGTCGCCATACCGAAGGCAGGAAAGGACCCTCGATCACCTGCAAGTTACAGAGCAATCAGTCTTTTATTTGCGATATCGAAACTTTTTGAACGTTCATACATGAAGAGACTTCAACAGCATGTGAAAGCAGATCATCTGATACCAGACGTCCAGTTCGGCTTTCGCCAAGGCCTTTCCACCACCCAGCAGCTACAACGCCTAGTTGAGGAAGCATTCGGCGCCATGGAAAGGAAAGAATTCGTCGGGGCTGTATTTCTGGATGTTTCTCGTGCCTTTGATTGCGTGTGGCACTAGGGACTACTGTATAAACTCCTAGATATAGGGGTCCCCGTGACACACGCAACACTCCTGAAGAGTTATCCAGAAAACCGGACATTTCATGTCTGCACTCAAGATGGTATATCGTCCACCAGGCCAATCAAAGCAGGAGTACCTCAGGGCAGTGTTCTGGGACCACTGTTATACATCTTGTATACATCCGACCTACCATCGACGGCCAGAACACACCTATCTTTATGCGCCGATGATACAGCCATTTACTCCCGAAGTATGAATGCTGCACACCTCCAGGCAAGACTGCAACAAGCATGTAACAAGCTGAGTGAATGGGCAACGAAATGGCGACTGTCTTTCAACGCCACAAAGACGCAGGCAAGAGCAATTTGTAGAAGACCACTTCCACCTAACCTCCAGCCCATTGAGATAAGGGGCACCCCGGTCACGTGGTCAAAAACAGCAAAATACTTGGGTGTGACCCTTGATAGGCGATTGGCATGGCAACCTCATATAGAAGATATTCGAGAGAAAGCCAGGAGAAGAATGGTACAGCTCTACCCATTATTAAATCCAGCGTCAACATTACCATCAAGACTGGGGGTGATATTGTACCTTACACTGGTGCGACCAATCTTAGACTACGCTGCTTTTGTGTGGGGCAATGCTACTCCAACCCACATACAACGGCTACAAAGAATTCAGAATCGTGCTCTGAAAAGAGCACTCCATCTGCCATACCGGTTCCCAACGAATGAACTTCACCAATTCGCAGGGGTACCCTATTTGAAAGACCGATTCAGAACCACTGCAAAAACCTTCTATGAAAACACGCAACAGTCAGATAACGAACTTGTACGACAACTTGGACACAGAGTGCACTACCTGGCCTCCAACAGATGGCCCGATGACCTACGCGAATAACAAGACTACACATCTTGCGTATATATTTTTATATAATTTTAATAATTTTAACAATTTTAATAATTTTACCCTTAATTTTAATTTTATTTTAATCTTAGAATTTATTTTATTTTAATTATATTTTAATCTTATTTTATTGTATTTATCATTTATTTTTATTATTATTATTTTACCTAAAGGTGAATGAATGAGTGTGACAATGTGTTAACTATAATATGTATGTGTGAGTACAATGTATATATTCTATGAATGTGTGAACGAATGGTAAAAAATTTAAAAAATATAAAAAAACAAAATAAAAAAGATACAAAAAATATAAAAAACTTTTGCCACACAGCTAATGTAATTTTAAACCATTTAAAAGCAGAAAAAAATATGACCAAAAAGCTATTGTTTTAATGTAAATTTTTATTATTGAAGGCGTAGCCGCATGGCTTGAACTTCTGTTCACAGACTGGGCAATCCTTGATGCCCCAATATATTCTGCAGCCCGGCCGCGGCCAGGGGTTAGTCGTTGGTCAGTCGTTTCGGAGGGTGGGTGGCGAGCGAGCCCCACTTGAGGGTGGCCCATGTGGTCGTTTGAGAATCCTTTTTCGCGGCGATTTTTTTTTTGACAAAGAGTATTGTTTAATAGTGAAAGTGTACACGCACATATTTGGTGAACTGGAAGTGCTACGATTATTTGTGTGAGTGCGAACTACGCCGTATACATCGGCGTAAGTGAACTTGTGGCGAACTGTGATTTCGCGCCAAAATTGCTAGAACAAAGAGGACAGTGGGACTCGTCGTTCTGTTCGACTTGATAGAGTAATTTTCTTTTATAGCAGCCTACATTACTGCTATTGGGGGCTCAGAGTCAAATTATTATTAAAGTAAAACTGTAAACCGTCCCACCAGTGCTAATTTCATTGTGTGAAAGAAAAGGACAACACCAATAAATAGTGATTAAAAACTGTCGTTAAAAATTGATTTTGCTATAATAATCGCCTAATTTTTGTTCCCTAGCATAAACTGGACTCATGAATATTAATTCAAAACCTATAACTAATGCGCGAGTGTGGAATAGCGTACTGCTGCACCAAGTGTGGAAATCATCTAGTGTTCAAATGTGTGTGAAATCTTATGGGACTTAACTGCTAAGGTCATCAGTCCCTAAGCTTACACACTACTTAACATAAATTATCCTAACGACAAACACACACACACACACACCAGAGGGAGGACTCGAACCTCCGCCGGGATCAGCCGCACAGTTTGACTGCAGCGCCCTAGACCGCTCGGGTAACCCCACGCGGCTGGAAATCATCCCCTGAGATTTACGTGAGAGCCAAAATTTGCAATAACATTTTTTAACCAACATTCGTATATGCACATTCGTGTGAACTCTTCAACCGCACTTCTTTATTTACCGCTCCGTCGCAACTGTTTCTGGAGTGCGTGTACTAATACTACATTTCATTATTCAGGTATTGAGCGCTCAGAATATCCTGCAAAAATAACTGGAAGACAATAATAGGATGGATTTTGTACCACAAATGAATCAACAGACGCAATGTAATTAATTCGAATACGCCAAGAGAAGTCTTTATGGTTTATGGACGTATTAACAACATGTTTTTCTTTCTAAAGCGATGTCAAAATGAAATCTGTGAACTCTTAAAGTTGCGGTGTACGTCTTTCATCTTACGATTTCGTGAAGACTTTTACCGCCGTTATATTACTGACATTTAACTGTAACCTTCACAAGACACTGACTTTTCCCTTACAGAAACGGTCCCCACTGCCAGCGTTGTATCAGTGCGACCACAGTGCCTCTGTCGTCAAAGAGGGCGCCTCGTCACCACAAAGTTAGACTCAAGTGA
Source organism: Schistocerca piceifrons (assembly GCF_021461385.2). Classification (NCBI taxonomy): domain Eukaryota; kingdom Metazoa; phylum Arthropoda; class Insecta; order Orthoptera; family Acrididae; genus Schistocerca; species Schistocerca piceifrons. Next base: position 253,973,405 of record NC_060143.1, on the reverse strand, counting down.
AGTGAGCCAAGCGCCCCCCCCCCACCTTCGCCCCCCCCCTCCTCCACTCCACTCCACACCACGTCACCGGAACCCTCAATTAACCTGACTTCCACCATCCACTCCACACACCTTCTTTCGTAAACTGGAAGCGATCACAAAACTCCATAAACACTCGACAAATGTGTTGCACAAGAACGTCATTTTTGACGTCATTTCCTAGTAAGTTTCTAGTGAAAGTAGTTTCTCTCCTTTATGCGAAGATTGTCGTTAGCCGGTGTTCCAAGAGCGTGAACGAATAATACACAGATAGTACCAGAAATCAACGGAAAACATTTTGGACATTGTTCAGGGATATTTTCCGAGTATTGTGGTATGAGGGCCCGTGGTTTCCGGTGGAGCGTTACGAAGTAATATTTTTATTATCACTTATTCGTTTTCTTTCTTCATATACTTTTATTTCTGTAAAAATACCTTCAAATCAGGGTGGAACAGCCTGTAATATACAGTCACTAAAAAGCACAACACAAAACACCTGCGGCGGCGCGGTTCTTTCCGTCCTTTCTACGACGAACCTGCACCTACCTGTGAACATTGTCTCAGCAGATCATCAGTAGGAAAGCCGAGTGAAACCCAATGTACTTCGACGTGAACCAGGCTGCAATTTAAGTCACTAATCTACGTTTCCGGAGAAACACGAAATTAAAGTTTGGAAATTTTGTCCTCAATTAATATATTCTCAAACTTAGGTGAACAAGTATCACTGCCAAGCCCATGCTAGTCTTAACACAGTCACTCACAATCCCCTTCACTCACGTTAGCAAGTTTATGATGTTGCATTTCCCGGTAACGTAATAGCTACAAAAATACTGATTGTTTTTGTTGATAATGCTCGCCAAGTATTAAGTCTGTCGGTACCAAACGCAGTCACAGTTTTAGCCACCGACCTGTTCAATACGCCACGCGGAATATATGTCTTTTCTCGTCACAAAACTCACTTAAGAATTCCGAAATTTCTACACACCCATCGGAGTAATTATGCCGTCACTTTACAACACTTTTGATGTATGAAACACTGCTAGACCCGGCAACTTATCATTTCCATCGTAACTACTACTACTCAACGTCCGAACTGTTTCATGGCTAGGCTCCGATCCCTCTCTAGAATACTAGTCTTCTCTACCAGGAGAGAAAGGCGCGCGAAGACAATTGCTTTACCGTTGGTCAATTTACTCAACAGCCAATAGCAAAACAACATTCTCCCGCGTCAGTCCGCGCTTTTCATAAACAACCAATCGCAAAATAGTAAACCTCACGACTGCACTTTTTACCGACGTAATTATCTAATATGCTGAAGTTTTGCCTATGCATAAAGTTATTTACTATTGTTATTTATACCTGAATTAACTTTCCCTTTGCCATAAACTTACTTTACAAATCTATTCCACAAAAATCCCCTTTGTTCATATCCATACTTCTTCGAAATCTTCCCACACTAAATCCTACTACACAACTCGTTAAACAATTATCTTCATATTAACCTTAAACCACATTCACGCATCATTCATAATGCTAACACACATTTATAACATTTTACATACACAAAAAGACATAATAACACTTGATGAAAATACTAGAACAGTTTATGAAAAACATTCTATTACTTTAGTGCACTCTAGTGGGCACAATCGAAACTAAAATTACAGTCCCCCTATCCAATACTGTCCTCTATCGGCTGATACATAAACCACGTGCGCGTCCAGTCTCGCGTCACCATCTGTCACTCTCCAGCTCTGAGACACGTCGCCCACTTAACCGCCTCCAAGGCAGGATCGTTATACGGCGCTACGCCTCACACTGTGTAATATCCTCGGATGTGACGTGCTTCTGTTGATACGACAACAGCAGACCATAGTATTGCTAGTTAACGGTTTCTTTGGAGACTGGTGTGTGTAAAAACTTAACGACGGGGGGTAGACTGGAAGGAAATAACTTTATCACGGTTAAATATGTGGCTTCTGTGTGAAAGTTCGGGCAATAATCACGGAACATAGTAGACTGTTGCATACAATGAGTTGGGCGTAGTCTTTTATGTAAACACTAAATAATCACTATATTTACATTAATTGTGGTTCAGAGTCGAAGCAGTAATAAAGTCAATTACAAATTTGAACATTAATTAAAGGATATATTATACTGTGACATGTTACGAGGGATTATTACCAGACAATGGAGCAGCATTGTTTTTCCTTTATTGTTATTTCATCCACCTCCTCCCAAATGGGCAGGGGATGGGCTGTCAGTGCTACAATATTCTGCTCTTAGGTCAAGCGAATTAAAAAATATGAGAATGAGAAGCAAACATTAGGTTTCTACTGTAAATTAAAAATCAAACATGGCAGATGAGGAACGAAAACACACGTACATTTTAAAACCGAAAACATACATATATTTTAAAAACACATCGCAGAATGGTGGTATTCTTCTGATAAAACCCTGGAGCACTGCACTTCCACTTAAAATATGAAGGACCTGCACTGGGTGAATAGTATTGAGGGAGGAGAGAATATCTATCATACAGTTGATGGGTGGGGCTAAAAAGACAAGGATCTGTTAGAAACGAAAACTATGCAGAATGTAGGTAGGAGCTGACATGGAGAGATACTGAGAAAAACAGAGGGAGGGGAGCAGTGTGGTATTTGCATAAGGTAGTGGTTACAAGAGGAAAGGGATAAGGATGATTGGAGAGAGAAAATAGAGTGGAACCCTGATCTGGAGTGGAATAGGTGGAGAAGACTGAAAGTAGATAGCATTGTCTTGCAGAGGGAGTTGGTTGAAGTTGCGTTGGAATAGTATAAGGCCTTTGTGTAGGTGTAGGAATGGAGGGATGCATCTGAGAAGGTACAGCAGCATACCAGGGTTGGTTATTAGAGAGGAGACAATAGACTTATTGGAACATAGTATGTAGGTAGTATAGGAGTTGTGGAGGTGTTTCATGTGGGTGAGCAACGTTGGGAATTTTATGAGATGGTAGAGGATCCATGTGGAAGAATGTAAACGGTTGTAGAATGTGAGACAGAGTGTATGGTATAAACGGATTTGGAGGGACTTAAAGAAATTTGGTGTGGGGGGGGGGGGGGGGGGTTTCTGTGCAGCATTTGCATAGTAGAGGATGGGTCACATCAAGATTTTTCTAGGTATAGAGAATAGTGGAAGGATGAAACCCCCAAGTTTGGCCTGTTAGAAGTTTTAGTAGACTTAGTCTATTGCGATCATTCTGTTGGTTAGCAGGTGAGGTTTCCACGTTTGTTACCATGTGGGTCTTAGTCCAAGATATTTCATTGTGTTAGTTATCTGTAAATAATGAGGTAGAAGTCATCGACACAAAGTGTGGGTGGTTCCTCCTGTATTGCCTTTCTTTTGGATGGGTTGATTGTGAGGAGCCATTCGTTTCATTTGGAGATAAAGTGAGCGGGGTGGATTTGGAGGGATCATTTAGATTTCTGGTGTGTAGGGTAGAGGGCGAGGAAAGTGGTGTCATCAGCTTACTGAAAGAGGTAGACTGGTGGGTGTGGTTTGGGCATATCAGCAGTCTAGAGAATTACAAATGAGAGGAGAAGGGCAGGGCCTTGGCGGACTCCTGCAGTGGGATTGAGGGTAGAGGAAATAACATTGTTGATAGTGACAAAGGATGGGCGATTAGATAAGAAGGATTCAATAAGGCGAACATAGTTAACTGGAAGTGTGTATGTCTGGAGTCTGAAACGAAAACGGAATGCCATACACAGTCGCAAGTTTTCTATATATCTAGGGAGACAAAAATAGCGGATTTAGGGGAGTTGAGTAGATGGGTTATGAGCTGGGTGAGGTGCAGGAGCTGGTGACCAGAGGAGAAATTAGAACAGAAGCCACGCTGGTTAATGGGTGGAAGGTGGTATTAGTTAAAGTGTTGATGGATTTGAAGATCTTGTTAAACATTGAGGTGAAGCAGATGGGGCAGTGGGACGATGCATCAGTAGGGGGTTTGTGCAGTTTGAGGAAAAGTAAGATCGAAGGTTTTGTACTGCTCAGGATTAGTAACCTTTTGAGAGGATAGCGCTATGAAGGGTGCAAGGGTCACTAGGAAGGAGAGGAGCATTACATAAGCTGTCAGTAGGTGATGCAGTCGTGACCAGGGGATGTGTTGCGTTGTTTGTGAAATACTTGGTTTATGTCATGTCCTGTGAGCGATGTATTTAATTCTGTTTTTTTTGTCCAGGTGCTGGAAGCTGGGAGCCAGGAGTAGACAGCAATGTTAGTACACTCGTGGATGGTAGGGGACAAGGGGTAATCAAAATGAGGGTCATTGTGGATGGAGAAAATGTCAGAGAAATAGGATGCAAAGTGGTCAGTTTTGCTCCATGTGTCAGGTAAGGGTTGGTTGTTAGAGAGGAGCAGGTAGTGAGGTATGAGGTTATTTCCAAAGAGTCGATGAAACGCTTTCCAGTACTTGGAAGAGTTGGTGGGGAGTGCAATGTTGAGTCTGATGCAGTGCTGGCGCCAGTCCCAACTTTTTTAAGGAATTCCTGATGTTTGTGTGTATTTGGCAGTGGTTTGTATGTGTATCCTGGTCATGAATTCACTCACAGTGCGACATGCAATGGGATTCTCAAAGGAGTAGTAAGGCTTTTGTGGGAAGGGTGGGATGGTGGAATATATAGTCTTGGTAGGAATGTGAGTCGATATAGAGTCTGACAAGGTCTGTTGCTGGTAGGATGTGGCATGAGGGATATCGTCAGGTTATTGGAAGGTCAGGCAATGGTTTCTAATCTGGATCTCCATGAATTCTCAGTAGCCATTCCAGATAGTGTGGGGATAGTCTTGGATAACTCTTGGATGAAGATTGAGATGGGGTGGAAAGGGATTAGGTTGTGTGTGGATGATTGGGAAGAATTCAGGTATGTGGTCACTTCCAATCGAATCGACAACATTTGTAACGAGACGTCCAAGGAGGTTGGGAGATGTTTGAGGCTTGGACGACATATGGGGTGGTGATGCTTTTGGGGCAAGTGTAATAAGGGGTGGGATCAATATCACCTTGCAGGGAGTCAGTAAACTAAGGCCACTGCTGCAGTTCTGTGGGAGATCAATAGTAGATCTTGTCGTCAGCAACAGTGATATAGGTGGGAAAGGTATAGTCTGTGCAGATGAGGAAGTCATAGGGGATACGATGATTAGGTTGGATGTAAATGGTGGCAAAGGCAATGGTTAAGGTTTGTAATAAGAGGATAAGGACGAGGTGTTCATTGAAAAGATTATGTAAGGGTTGTGGCTTGCGGTAGTCAACTGTAACTTCACCTCTGGCCAGTGGAAGGAGGTTACTTGTGTGTTGAAGGATATAGTAATCGGTTCAGATGATGTGATAAGATTGGAGGAACGTATCATTAAGGATAAAGATATGGACTTCTGTTGGGGCAGGATATGCGTTAAAAGGTGCTTACTAGTGGCTAGGGAGTGGATGTTGTTTTACAGGATTTTATAGTGCTGTCACGCCATTATTACGAATAAGAGTGATGTGTGCGGGCAAGGATTAGCTGGAGCTTGGACTTGGGTGTCAAAGCAAGTGGAAGTGGACCTGGTTTTGGGACTAGGTGGCTTGGGTGTTTTGATGGAAGACAGTGCGTAGCAAGCGAGATTTGTTGAAGGATGTGTGTATGTTGGAATGGATAAACGTTTTGAAGGATGATTGTCATAAGTTTGATGATGATTTCAGAGGTGAGTGTTGGTTGGGGGGAGTTTTTAGGATGAATATGGGTACCAATGGAAAGGATTGGGACAGTGAGTTCAGGTTTGGTTGGTTGATTCTCGGTTTTGTATTTCAGAGACTAGGTGGGTGGGAGTCACTGCAGGTGCTGCAGGTAGGAGAGGAAACAAGGTTAGGATAATGTTTAAGGGAAGATGAGTCTTTGTAGTGTGGACATGTGTGGGATTTTCAGTCTGCATTTAGGCAATCAGTGTAGTTACGACGCTTTTGACAGTGGTAGAACTGAGGATGGTAGTTTGAAGGTTCGCTCTTACAGCAGTGGTTGCATATCAGTGCTCTCTATGATGAGGGCACTCAGTAAAGACACAGAGAAGTCGAGTGGGCCCACGACCATCGGTAACTAAAGGACTTTTTCAACTTCTAAATTTGGATCGTTGTACAGTTCATATTCCATTTCGTCATCTGTGATCTCAATGTCTACATTGGTGATCAATGCAGTGAGGGTAGGAGAACAATGGGTGGCTGGAAGGCTGGGTTTGTTTGGCATGGGATATTGTGGTAAGGGTGTTAAGGAGGCATTGTGACCAAAGATAACCAAAGGAATGTTGGAGAGAAGGTCAGTGTGGAATTTGGGTTCAAGGACTTCCTAGGGAAGATTTGTTGGATGTGGGGGCTTGGTAGGATTTTTTAGAGTTACAGGGTGAGTAATTTCGATCTGAGGAAATTTGGATCTGGGTTGGAAAGGATGAAAGTGTGGATGGTAGAGGAAGATGTTGGAGGGGGAGGAGTTGTGTTCATATGCCGGGTGTCATTAAGATCAGTTTGTGGTTTTTCTGGTATGAGAGTGGAACTGATGTCAGTGTTTTGGCCTTTTGTTTGTCTTTTAATGCCTCTTGTAGGGAAGGATGGTTGGGGGATGGGGGCTGGCGGATGTGACGTTGTTGAGGATTATCAGAGAGATGTGCAGATCGTTCAGCACAGCATGAGTTGGGTGGTGTGGTGAAGCTCGGTGAGGTGACGCTGGTAATATCATCTGAGGCAACTGTTTCTCTGTAAGTTGATCAGGTGGGTTTGGTGGATGATGAGTCGTGTATGAAAGAGAAAATATAGGGGGAGCTGGGGACAGAGAGAGATGGATATGTTACTGCTGTGGTGGGAGAGGACACTGTACGTAAGGGCTGACAAATGTAGAGGGCTGAGTGAGAGGTCATGTTCCATGTTGTGGCGGTGGAAGGCGAAGAAGGAGAGCTGTAGAAGATAGTTGCTGGGGGATGATCCATGATGGCGGACAGTGATGAGCGGCGTTGACTGGTTTGAGCGGCCGCCAAAGAGGCGCTGGGGCTACTCTAACGGGCTGTAGTGGAATTGCCAACAGTGAGACGCGGGAAAGACACAATACTAGCATCTCAGTGTCTAGAGAAACAATCTATTACTATGTAGAGGTGGACACTTCGTATCTAGGGAAACTTGTGGCACAACAGAATAGTGAAGAACAGCAGGATTGTGAAGTTTTCTATACTGGAGAATGCTGAAAACTATTATAGTGACGTGGAACTTTGTCTCTGAATGGAAGGGAATCCACGATAGCCATTTTGACTTGGCTTGGAGTGCGACTTGTAAGTGAACGGTGGTCCTTTAGAATTCCAGTTGTTTTTTATAACTTTTGGTGAATTTAAACGTCAGGTAAGTGATTCATTTTTAAGTGTACTCCTTAAAATGACAAAGTGCATGCCCTTTGTTGTACTTTAGATACTTAATACGTTTTATCCGTCAGTTATAATGTATGCCGTATGAAAATTGTTAACCTGACACACAATCTTGGGATCGAACGATACTGTGCAGAATGGGATAGTGTCCCGTACTGCCACTTCATTTTTCAAGCAACTAGGTTTCATAACTATATACTTCTGTTTTTCTATCATTTGCAGGTAGTGTGAACTTACATTAGAAGACTCATAGACAGTAATTGACTATTGAATCAGTGGAAATGGTAGTTCCAGCCATTTCATCTTCAGATATGGGATTTTTAAAGGCACCTAAGGAGTTTAACATACCCAAATCAACGTTGGAAAGCTCCCTTCGTAATGCTGAGAATAATCCCAACTACAGAGGTGGCAAATCAGATGGGAGATTCAGAAACATGTTCACTGCAGAACAGGAAGACCGGGTGGTAGCGTACCTGAAGTCAGTGGAGAGCTGACTTTTTAGTTCAACGATGAAACATCTCTTTGTCAGATCATTAACCTATCAGCTACCAAAAGGAAATGGCTTATCACGCAGTTTCGTCAAAGAAACTTGTCTAGCCGGACAGGACTACGTTTTAGGATTCTTTTACTAAGCATCCTATGTTGACTATTCACAATTCAGAAACTACATCTGGTGCACGAAGGATGGAATTCAATAAAGTATTTGTAATAGTAACAGTAACTTAGCATTAAGCAGTAAAATTAAGATGACAGTGCCACTAAAGCAGAGTAATTAAACACGGTTTTCCGAAACTCCTTCACCAAAGAAGACTAAGTAAATACTCCTGAATTCCAATCAAGAACAACTGCCAAGATGAGAAACATGGAAGTAGATATCCTCGGAGGAACGAAGCAGCTTAAATCATTCAATAAAGGCAAGGCCTCCGGCCCAGTCAGGTTCCTCTCAGAATATGCTGATAAAATAGCTCCATATTTAGCAATTATATACAACCACTCGCTGATAAAATAGCTCCATATTTAGCACTTATATACAACCATTCGCTCACAGAAAGATCCGTACTTAAAGACTGGAAAACTGCTCAACTCACACCAATATCCAAAAAGGGAAGTAGAGTAATCCACTGAATTACAGGCCTATAATACTAACGTCGATTTGCAGTAGGGTTTTGGAACATATACTGTATTCGAACGCCGGCCGGAGTGGTCGAGCGGTTCTAGGCGCTTCAGTCGGGCACCGCGCGATCACTACGGTCGCAGGTTCGAATCCTGCCTCTGGCATGGATGTGTGTAATGTCCTTAGGTTAGTTAGGTTTAAGTAGTTCTAAGTTCTAGGGCACTGATGACCTCAGATGTTAATTCCCATAGTGCTCAGAGCCATTTGAACCATTTTGTATTCGAACATTATGAAGTACCTCGAAGGAAACGATTTATTGGCACATAGTCAGCACGGATTCAGAAAATATCGTTCATCTGAAACAGAGCTAGCTCTTTATACTCACGAAGTAATAAGTGATATCGACAGGGGATATCAAACAGATTCCATACTTTTAGATTTCCGGAAGACTTTCGACACAATTCCTCACAAGCGTCTTCTAACCAAACTGCGTGCCTACGGAGTATCGCCTCAGTTGTGCGACTGGATTCGTGATTTCCTGTCGGAAAAGTCACAGTTCATAGTAATAGACAGAAAGTCATCGAGTAAAACAGAAGTAATACCCGGCGTTCCCCAAGGAAGTGTTATGGGTCCTCTATTGTTCCTGATCTATATTAACGACATAGGAGACAATCTGAGTAGCCCTCTTAGATTATTTGCAGATGATGCTGTCATTTACCGTCTTGTAAAGTCATCAGATGATCAAAACGATTTGCAAAATGATTTAGATAAGATATCTGTATGGTGCGAAAAGTGGCAATTGACCATGGATAAAGAAAAGTGTGAAGTTATTCACATGAGTACTAAAAGAAATCCGCTAAATTTCGATTACGCGATAAGTCACACAAACCTGAAGGCTGTAAACTCAACTAAATTCTTAGGGATTACAATTACAAATAACCTAAATTGGAACGATCACATAGATAATATTGTGTGTAGAGCAAACCAAGGACGGCGATTCATTCGCAGAACACTTAGAAGGTGCAACAGGTCTACTAAAGAGACTGCTTACACCACACTTGTTCGTCCTATTCTGGAGCATTGCTTTGCGGTGAGGGATCCGCGTCAGATGAGACTGATGGATGACATCGAAAAAGGACAGAGTAGGGCAACTGGTATTGTATTATCGGGAAATAGGGGAGATAGTGTCACAGACACGGTACGTGAATTGGAGTGGGAATCATTAAAAGAGAGGCGTTCTTTGTTGCCACTGGATCTTCTCATGAAATTTCACTCACCAGTTTTCTCCTTCTATTGCGAAAACATTCTGTTCTCACCCACCTACATTGGGACGAATGATCACCACGATAAAATAAGAGAAATCAGGGCTCGCACAGAAAAATTTAAGTGCTCGTTTTTCCCGCGTGCCGTTCGAGAGTGGAAAGGTAGAGAGACAGCTTGAAGGTAGTTCATTGAACCCTCTGCTAGGCACTTTATTGTGAATAGCAGAGTAATAACGTAGATGTAGACGTAGATGTAGAAAAATATTTGTGGATTTTTCAGACATCATCAAAATGGTTTCTTATTGGTAGCGATTTTTTCAAGATTCTATATTCCTTAGTTTATCTTATTCATTAAACAACTTTTTGTTAGTTGTAAGACGACATTTCTAATAATTTCAACGTTTATGCAGTAATTTCATAAAAAATTTAAATGTCCAACTATGCCCAGTGGGTGGGGTAGAATAGAGACATTTTCAAACATGATGATGATGATGATGATGATGATGATGATGGTGATGGTGATGATGAGGTCCCGTACTCCAAGGAGCTTAGTGGACGATGCGGAGACCCGCACCGCCGACTAGGAAAGGTCCGAGAGGTGGTAGGTTGCCATTGATTTCCTCCGACCGTAAATGGGGAGGAATGATGGTGATGAAGGCGACACAACAACACCCAGTCATCTCGAGGCAGGGAAAGTTCCTGACCCCGCCGGAAATCGAACCCGGGACCCCGTGCGCTTGATGCGAGACCGCTACCACGAGCTGCGGACATATTCAAACATACCTTTAGAAAAATATTTAAAAAAAGTAATGTAGAGTTTAAAGTGATGTGTGTGGCAGTACAATCAACCAAGATCCTTATCATGTAGATGGCCACCACAGGTAGAGGATAGTTTTAATGCTGAAACGCCTTGGCAGATTGAAGCTGTATGCCAGACCGCAACCTTACCTTCCGCGGGCAGTGGTCTACGCTAGGTCTGGCCAAACAACGCTCCACGAGCGCAAATGCTCCGGCTGCGTTTCTGCGCAGCATGCTCAGCGTAGATGGCAGTGTGACGCTACAACGCAGTCCTTGCTATGAATTGTTTCGCTTACTTAACACATGAAACTGTTTGTATAAGATCTATTGTCTAGCGTAAATATGTATTGTAAATACTATGTTTAAATTATGTAATATTTAACACTGGCGAGTCGGGGCATATTTAGTTAACGTTGAAGTCAGAGGGATTGTTTTGTCGTGCCGCTGGGCGCGGGAGTGCTGCTATTCCTAGCTGTGTTACATACAACGACTAGTGTGTGGATCTAAGTACGACGGGAAAGTAATGGTCGGCATATCTGGAAGCATGGCCGGGCAATTTATTATGGATTAATGGGCACAGTGCTGAAGAAACGAGGGCTTAAATGTTACGTGCACTGTGGGCCCAAGTCCCAACAGTAAAAGCCCGCTGTCACATTGTGTCGCCGCCGTGGACCGACAACGAGGGAAGTAAGATCTACGTAATTTTCGTAGGATAAAATTGTAGAAGGCTTGCCCGTGGCTGTGCTTTTCTCTGAAGTTGAACAATTAATAACAAGCACTTTATAATCGAAGTATTGCATTTACATCCCACCCGACAATAACACCAAGTAGGTCCCTTCCGATCCTTACCTTATTGAAATGAGTGGGTCACGCCATTATCAAGAGAAAATATGTTAATTATCAAATTATTTGCATAGACGGTGAAGGGTAAATTTCAGACTGTTTTGAACGATTGGTTGTCGTAGTTAATTGTTGCACTTAATAAGCTTACGCCAACCGTAGTAACTTGGTAATAGACTGAAGTAATAAATTTCATTATTAAGATTTATTTCAATGCATATTCAGCTGAAGTTAGTTCAAGGATATTTCATGAAACTATAAAGCTTATTCCACCTGACAATAGCCCAATTAATGAATTATTATGATTTAAAACATAGTTAATCAATTATTGGCAATATATTTCATTATCAGTAGATTAAACTGTGCAAAGTACGTAATTTTAAAGAGAGTATGACAGTCCATTATTCAAAATCTCGAGAGATAATTATCTGTGTTGTCAGCAATGCTCTTAGCTGACAAATTATGAACAAAACAATTATCAAAATACTTACTGAAAGTTAACCATTAATGTTTAAGTGTAGTTAGATTGTTACGACATTATTTTATATGACTACTGAGCTTGACACAACGCTTACGTAAAGTTCGCGTTCCACCTGCTACGCTACAAACAGGTAAACTTTATTTTTGACACAGTTGTTCACGTACATAACAGTACTGTCGCTCATCAGTTGAGCTGCCGACCGATTTTTTAAATTGCTTTTAAAACTGAATCATTTCTTTCGGGAAAATTTCCACTGGCAAAATTTATTTCCAAATTATTTCCATTATTTCATTTACCGATCGTTATGGAATGAAATTACTCATTCAATATCGATCAAGTTATAACGTCTCCTGTTTCCCGCGGAATAATCATTATTTACTTCGGGTTCGGATGCCTTATCCCGACGCGGGTCAAAATTCATAATACACGGTCATTGTCAACTTGTAATTTCGCAAATACCGGGAAGCAGGGGGGTGTTATAGCGGGAGGGGCTGAGGGGCGAGGAGGAACACGAAGAGGTTGCAACTGGATGGCGCTAGAGCTAAGCGATCGCCGTTTCGGAATCAAAACTGTTTGCTGACAGTACCATTTGCGTTAAATTAGATTTATATTCTGTATCAGGAATACTGTGGCATCCACGCACTTGTCCGAGGAAAAAAAAAGTGGGGAAGCCACGTCTTTCAATGCCTAATGGGGACTGCTTTACTTACCCTAGCTTTTAAACACCATGAAAAGTGTTTAATGTGCCACAGCACTATTATGAGCTGGAAAAACGCGTATTCAAACGTCATTACACCACCAGCCACAAAGACGATATGTTTCCTAGCGAACGCCAGTTGACTGCTACCTGAACTGAAGGCGGACATTAGAGAAATCTGAGTTCAGGGTAAGTAGGGTGCTGACAGAATCATTTATGTTCGGCAAACATTTGAATTCATTAACTGTCTTAACGAAAGGGAGCATCATCTGGTAACAAAAACGGCGTACTCTTTTGATGTTATCACACAAAATGTAGTTCCAAAGAAAATTCCGCTCTGAGTTCACGACATGGAACGTTTCTCGTAACTTAGAGCAGTTATTTGTGAGCCAGACATGATCGACTGCGTATCAGTAACTGAAGCATTTCACCACGAGACCTCAGAGAGATTCAAGACGTTCAACACTAAAAACAGATTTCGATTTATTTGTCAGATAATTCTCGCTTTCGGCTGCTAATATGCCTCATTACTCTAAACTTGAGGTGATAGACGTACAGTGTAGCACCAGCTCCGCGATCTGTTTGTCCAGTCCAGGAATTCACAGAACTAGGGTAAAATATTACCCCAAGACCAATATCCTTGACTCCACAGACAAGCCTCTAACGTTATTTCAGTGCTTGGTTCAATACATGTGAGCAAACGTTTTTTCCTGTTATGAAATTAATTAGGTAAAAAAAAATGTGGCATAAAATTAAAAATTTGAAAATAAAGAAGTCATAATCTCCTGCTTAGACAAGTATGCTGCAATAGCCGCCTCTTAGAAGAAGTCGCCTGTGTCGCAAATACGTCTTTCTAAGTTCCCCTCGTGTGCACCATTCGGCATATAGCCGTCTCACTCCTCCACTTGCTCGGAATACCACAGTAGTGGGTGAAGACTGAGTGTTGAGCAGATTCGGCTGCGTTCGTGAAGCGCGATGGCTCTCCGGCAGCGTAAATCTCTGCCAGGCCTGAACTACGCACTGAGATATTCAGACACGATTCAGCACCTACGCTCACGGCTATCCATCTGCCAATAGCCCTCTCCTACTTTCCAGTCTTCAGAGAAGTGAAGCAATGTATGCAGCAAATATTCCGTGAAGACTTTGAGTAAGAGGAGGATACTGAGAGAATTAGAGGTGAGTTCAGCCCGAGAGTTATGCCTAGATACCTCAGAAAGTAAGAACATTGCCCTGGATATGCAGTGTTCTGTGTTCGAGTCACGGTCTGGCCCACGGTTTTAATCTGACAACAAGTAGGGAGTGGAACATTCATTCAGATACACTACTGTCTTTCCAAAGTCCATAATGAAAGGGGAGGCAACTGAAGCTGAATCAAGGTAAACAGGAACACCCCAGAACGCGATACTTAATGTTTAACAATTTTTGTAATATAACGGAGCACCAAAAAACACTTCCCAAAAGTATAAAAAATCAGCTTGCAGTATAACCTAATGTACTTTACTTGTAAATCACTTAAAACTGCATATTCCCTTCTTTACACATTCTGTCATAAACGTGACCCAAAAGTCTGTACATTCTAAAAACAATGCCGAAACATTAACTACCATGCAAGTTAAGTTATCAGTCTATGACTGCATTGTAGTCACTACGCTATGCAAAGGGTTTAACGAAATGTGTTACACGAATGTAACAACGACCTTCCAGTAATATACACTATGTGAACAAAAGTATCCGGACATCCCAAAAAAAAGTTTTTCATGTATCAGCGAACTAATTTGACATCATGAGAGATCAGAATGGGGAGCTCCGCGGAACTCACGGACTTCGACCGTGGTCGAGTGATTGTGTGTCACTTGTGTCATACGTCTGTACGCGAGATTACCACACTCCTAAACATCTCTAGGTCCACTGTTTCCAGTGTGATAGTGAAGTGGAAATGTGAAGGGAGATGTACAGCACCAAAGCGTAAAGGCCGACCTCGTCTGGTGACTGGCAGGGACCGCCGACAGTTGAAGACTTTCGTAATGTTTGGTAGGCAGACATCTATCCAGACCATCGCACAGGAATTCCAAACTGCATCAGGATCCACTGCAAGTACTATGACAGTTAGGCGGGAGGTGAGAAAACTTGGATTTCATGGTCGAGCGGCTGCTCATAAGCCACACATCAAACCGGTAAATGCCAAACGACGCCTCGATTGTTGTAAGGAGCGTAAACATTGAACGATCGAACAGTGGAAAAACATTGTGTGGAGTGACGAATGTGGCGATCCGATGGCAGGCTGCTGGTATGGCGAATGCCCGGTGAACGTCATCTGCCAGCGTGTGTAGTACCAACAGTAAATATCGGATGCGGTTGTGTTATGGTGTGGTAGTGTTTTTCATGGAGGGGGCTTGCACCCTTTGTTGTTACGCGTGGCGCTATCACAGCACACGCCTACATTGATGTTTTGAGCACCTTCTTGCTTCCCACTGTTGAAGAGCAATTCGGGGATGGCGACTGCATCTTTCAACACGATCGAGCACCTGTTCATAATGCACGGCCTGTGGCGGAGTCGTTGGACGACAATAACATCCCTGTAATGGACTGGCCCGCACAGAGTCCTGACCTGAATCCTATAGAACACCTTTGTCATGTTTTGGAACGCATACTTCGTGCCTGGCCTCACTGACCGACATCGATACTTCTCCTCAGTGCAGCACTCCGTGAAGAATGGGCTACCATTCCCAAAGACCCCTACCAGCACCTCATTGAACGTATGCCTGCGAGAGTTGAAACTGTCATCAAGGCAAAGGGTGGGTCAACACTATATTGAATTCCAGCATTACTGATGGAGGGCTTTACGAACTTGTAAGTCATTTTGAGTCAGGTGTCCGGATACTTTTGATCACATAGTGTATAGTACCTTTGCACAAGAATGCTTACTGGTCCAAAGTAATGCACGGTTCAAAGAAAGAGTGAATATCATGATGGAGGTGAGGCGGGCGAAGTTTTCTCAGCGGTATGATTACTAGGGCTTGATATTTTTTTAAAAATACTTGAAATATGTAGCAAAAAAATAAAAATAATCAACCCTAGATTACTAAAGGAGGAGGAGATTGGTGTTTAACGTCCCGTTAACAATGAGGTTATTAGAGACGAAGCACAAGCTCGGACTAAGGAAGGACGGGGAAGGAAATCGGCCGTGCCCTTTCAAAGGAACCATCCCGGTATTTGCCTGGAGCGATTTAGGGAAATCACGGAAAACCTAAATCAGGAAGGCCGGACGCGGGATTTAACCGTCGTCCTCCTGAAAGCGGGTGCAGCGTGCTAACCACTGCGCCACCTCGCTCGGTGGCATTTACGACTGCATTAGAGTATAAAACAGGACTTCTTATACTTAATTTGTTATGTGAAGTACCATTTGTGATCTAATAGTTGTAATTAACTAAATGTGGTATAGTAAACTTCACGATGGTTTAGTGGCAATGTAATATTTTTCCCCCCTTAAGTATTCTAACGTTAATGATAACTCAGTTTATGTATGTGAAAATGTAGAATGTGGTACTCACGAATACAATTTATCCTATGCCTCACTGATTACTGAAAAATTAAAATACACAGGGTTTCATTCTCAAGTTGTCCATCAGAAATGACTGATGAATGTCATTAAACACTATCTTATGAGGTAATGAGCGCTCCACGTCTCAGGATGTCAGTCTGGCAGATTTATAGCAGGGCACACACTGATATCTCCGTCTTGAAAGCCATCTATAACATTTGAAATTTTCCACATGGCTTGAAACCAGCTATTGTTTTCCAACACATGTCTGAATTTATTAACGTTTCATAACTGGGATTCACAGTTATGTGAAATTTCTTGAAATACATCATGTTTACGCCAGTGACTGTTAAACATTTTGTTTCCACTATTGCAATTTCGGCCTTAGGCCATTATTAAGTGCAGATGTTTTGGCTTTAAGCCATGTCTACTTTATGTGTCAGCTTGTATAATGCAGACATGGCTTAAAGCCAAAACATCTGCACTTGATAATGGCTGAAATCGCAATAGTGAAATTTAACTGTCACTGGCGTAAACATGACGTCTTTCAAGAAATGTCTGAATTTATTTTGTGACATTTGTGCTGTAGATCCGGTAAGACTATTACGATTCTTTTCGACGTCACGAACATGCTAAACTGCTCCTGACAGTAGGATCACTCCCTTTTCAAGTTTCTCAGGTGTGCTGCTAAGGAAAGACAAATTAACAGATATATATGTCAAGTTATTTTTTAACACTGGGTCACATAACGTTTCCCGAAGGATTTCAGTTGAAGTTCCAGCATCTTTGTTCAGTACGCTAGCTACTGAGGCAAAACCATCTAAACTTTCTGCATTTATGCTGGACTGCAGAGAGCCAAATTCCCCATCGTGTTGTTAGTGGGGTGGGTTCCAGTGGTGCGTTGCGATTTTTAGTCTTGAACACTTAAACTGTTCTCCGTGACTTAATGAACACAAATTTCCCATTACAAAACGATTTACACAAGCAGGAATACACTGCTTTAATTTCTGTACATAGTTTGTGTTAACCGTGCGCAATAGATCATTTTAGCATAACTAACAACAGGACCTGCCCCTGCCATTTTCATATATGCTGCATTTGTATTATTAACAGTAAAACATTGTCTGACTTCACACCACCAGGCCACAAAATCAGCATTGCTTTATTAAATAATCTTGCAGCCATCACATGGCTCTCAGTAGTCATTTCTTGGTTTGTCAGCAGAAAACAATTCTTCGAAATCAGTTTGTTATTTTTTAATACCCCAATAATGAAGTTTCTAACATTCCTGCAGTTGACGTCTGAAGCTTCGTCCATCGTAACCCAGATTTTCTCATATTTACATACGGAACGAATCTGCTGCAGAGTTTGTTGCTAACGTTCGGAACATATTTTTTTCTCACCGTTGGCTTTTCAGGAGCGTCAGGATTTGAATATCTGGAGAGAAACTTTCTGAACACTGGATTATTTAACTTACAAACAAGTGTGCCGGATAACACAAATACCATACATAAACTTCCACAGTAAACTGCAAATGTATCAGGTCCTGATGAAGAACATGGAATTGCGTTGCTAATTAAGAGTTTTTCTTGATCGGGCACGAAACTGCAGCGATATGTTTATCACCCTCCAGATGGCACGTAATGTGAGATCGCTGTTCGTCTTGTATTGCTTTCCCACAAGTTTGGCAGAGCAGGCAGGATGCTCCCATCTGAACTAAGATTATTGTGCTTCAATTCTGCAACTTACTGCTGCGGACAATAACATGTTCCTACTGTTACTTTAGGCTTTGTTGTATTTTCTTGCACGTAACAGCACTAGAAATCGAGTGAGACACGTGATGCAGTATGACTGTGGATCAGGAAATCTCTGGCTTCTGTAGTGAGTACGATCGATAACATGATGAACACTCAGCTGTAAGCTAATATGCAGAAGTACAGGGTGTTTCAAAAGGAATATACATATTACAAAATATTATGTTGTCAAAAGTATCGATCGCTGCGTCACGGCTCTGTTACTGGTGGAATGAATTCATTGTTTCGTTTATACGCATTGGGGCAAGATGTTGGTTGTCTTCTGTTTGCTTGGTTGCCGTCACATGGCTAGTTCACAGCAGCAATCATTTTGTGCTCTCGAGTTTGCGGAGTCTAATTCCGTGATTACAGTGCCAAGACATTGCAGGTTGAGGTACCAAATGATCCTCTGAATGAGTGGAACTTTCGCAGATGGTATCGACAGTCTGTAGACACAGAGTGTGTATGGAAAGGAAAATCCTAGTCGGCCTCGTGTTTCCCACGAAAATGCTGCACGAATTCAAACAGCTTTCCAGCACTGTGTTTTATAGCTCGTATCTACAATAACAATTTGGTGTGTTTTGGGGCGACGGTTGGTTTCGAAATCATACAAATTACAGGTTTTACAGGCTCTATATCATGACGACAAACGCAAAAGTGTTGTCATTTTCAGTAGCATACTGAATCTGGTCAGAAAATGAAATACTTTCGCGTAAAGCATCGCGTTCAGTGATTAAGCTACTTTCCACCTATGTGGTAAAGTAAAAAGACACAATGTTGGAGCCCGCGAGACCTATATGCAGTTACTGAACAAGTGCGACATTCAGCCAAAGTCAATATGTTTTGTGCAATATCGCACTCATTTTACTACGGCCAACTATTCTTTGATGGAACTTGGTTAACGGTAATCAGTATCTAGCTGTGCTACAAAATTGCTTGTTTGCGAGACTGATGGAGTACAACTTTTCCATCGAGACGGGCAAGACAGGGCACACTCTCACTGGATTCGACAAGGGCGTGAACATCTGAAAGAAATTCTGCCGAGCTGTCGGATTGATTGCCAAACTGCCGGCAACTTCAGCACTACTCAGCTGACCTCAACGGTCATCGGATTTGATGTCCTGTGACTTCTTCCTGTCGGGTATAGTTAAGGAAAACTTTAATACACCAACTCTACCACAGAACCTAGAAGAGTTGATGAAACGGATCCGTACTGTCAAAACATAATTGGCGATGGACATGCTTACCGGGTACGAGAGGAATTAGAGTATGGATGTGATACTGTTCGTATTGCTGGTTCAGGACTTACTGAACGTTTGTAATCTGAAGCACGTTAACGGAAACATGAGACAGGAATGCGAATGGAGCATTCGATTGATTCGATGTCTTTAGATATTTTTATTTTTTTAGCGTATGGCTAATACAGACATATCATGAAATTAAATTACATATACGTATGTACATATTGACACACAAGAAACTTATGTTTGTCTTTACAACTGAATATCCAGTCCTTCAATCCAACGTACTGCATCTGGAGTCACTAGAAGGAAGTCCTCTTCGGCTCCGTGATAGGCTCGAATCCTGCCTTCACTGACAATGAGGTCAACAGTCCGGTATGGAGCCCCGCAGTCACAGGCTGGATCAGGCAGCTTCTTCCACTTAAAGAGAGCATCTCTGCATCGGCCATGGCCGGTACGCATTCTGTTGAGAGTAGTCCAGGGTCTTGCGTGGTAGCTCGAATCCACTTGGAAGGTTAGCACCTGAGAAGATGTTATGCAGGTGCACATCTGTCACTGCTTCCCAACGACCTCTCCATTCTTCAAGAGGTTTGAAATCCTTAGAAACCATATCAGCAGCATCGCACAGAGTTGGATGGCGTGACTTCAGTCTCTTACGATTTAAAAGTGGCAGGTCGCTATGCACTTACCCGTGCATAGCGACCTGCCACTTTTAAATCGTAAGAGACTGAAGTCACGCCATCTAACTCTGTGTGATGCTGCTGATATGGTTTCTAAGGATTTCAAACCTCTTGAAGAATGGAAAGGTCTGTGGGAAGCAGTGACAGATGTGTTTTTAGACAAGTAAGGTATCATGTACACAAGCCACCAAAGACGACATACGACTTTTCTCATATATGAAATCAGGAGGAATTCCCTTAATAATCTTAGTAACATTTACTTCTTTTCCCGAGAAATATTGCTTGGGGCTGCAGCGGCCGTTTTATCAATAATTACCCCAAAAAAATACACAAAACAAGAATATCAGGTTACGCGCCTTAGAACAGATATAACATTAATTTAAAAAGTTATTAACCTCTACGCCTCCTCCAGTCAAGTACAGGGATCTATCATAAGAAACAAGACATGACATCTGGAAGCTATAATCGTCATATTTTCACTTTAAACTGAGCCAACATAATACGCAGGGAACAAATACCTCCGACGCACATTAAATTAACATGTTCCATACAATCAGGAAGAGGATTACACAGAGAGGTAACAACCCATACCTCTATATATAACGGTTCCAACCCTTTCCTTTTTGTTGGTTTGAATTCCTGGCGGCGCTCCTTTCATCTAATCGTCGAATATGGATCGTACCAGCCCGTTCAATAACAATAAAATAATAATAATAATAATAATAATAATAATAATAATAATAATAATAATAATAATAATAATAATAATTCCCGTGGAGGCCTGGGAAAAGAATAGGCCTCCGGTTTGTTCTGCCAGTCGTAAAAGGCGACGAAAAGAACAAACCACTAATAGGGCTAACCCCCCTTTTAGTGTGATTAGTTGGTTCAGGACAGAACTAAAGAAGCCTCGGACAAGCGCCGTCATGGTCGGGGACGACGCTTGAACCCTATGCCCGCCCACAATGGTAACGGCACTGCTAGCCAACTGGAAAATGATTCAAATCCAAATAGAGGTGTTTTGCAGGATATGCTTCCTGCAACCACCCTAGAAGGAAAACAAAGACAGAGGATGAGATGGTCAGATGAAGTTAATCGACACCTCATGTTTTGTTATTACCAAGCAACAAACCTAGGAACCAACACAACTGGATACAGATCACAAGTATACACAACATTTATTACCAGATACCCAGAATTAAAATTTTTAACAGAACAACGACTAGCTGATCAGATCCGTGTAATAATCAAAAATAACAAGATACCCCAGTCAGAATTAGAAAACATCAAACAACAAGTACAACAAATACTGGAACAAAATAATGTGCAATCAGAAGAAGAAGAAAATACAGTAATGGACTCAAACATCCCAGAGCAAACAAACAAAGAACAACACACATCAATTTAAAAAACAGGTGAAAACAAAATCTTAAGACAGCCACCAGAACAAGCACAAATAGAACATGAAGTGACACACATGTTAGATATAGAAGAAAAATTTCAGCTGACATATATAGAATACAAAGACACAAATACAGACATTAGACCATTCTTGCATAGACCGCCAAATAACCCACAAGTCGAAACAACAATAAAAACTATCAACACGATCAAACACAACAAAATAAATCAAAAGACAACTATGGAAGAGTTACAACTACTGGTTTATATAGGAGCACTCACTACACTAAATATACACACTAGGCAGAGATCAGAACCAACCAACACACAGAATAAACCCACAAAACCAGCATGGCAACACAGGCTACAGATCAGAATAGAAAAACTGAGAAAAGACATCGGACAGCTAACACAATTTATGAGAAATGAAATGTCAGAAAGAAAACGAAAAAGGTTAGGTAAAATCTCACAACAAGCAATTAGATGAAGATAGAGCAATTAGATGAAGATAGAGCAATTAGATGAAAAGAAGCAGAAATTACAAGCATTGGCCAAACGACTTAGAAGATACAAAAAAAGTGTAAATAGAAGGAAACAAAACCAAACATTCAACACAAACCAAAAGAAATATTACCAGACAATAGATAACACACACATTAAAATAGACAATCCACCAAACATAACAGACATGGAACACTTCTGGAGCAACATATGGTCAAACCCGGTACAACATAACAGGCATGCACGGTGGATACAAGCAGAAACAGATACATACAAGATGATACCACAAATGCCTGAAGTCATAATTTTGCAACATGAAATCACCCAAGCTATTAATTCTACTCACAATTGGAAAGCCCCTGGAAAAGATAAAATAGCAAATTTCTGGCTAAAGAAATGGTTCCTCTGAAAGGGCACGGCCGACTTCCTTCCCCGTTCTTCCCTGATCCGACGAGACCGATGACCTCGCAGTTTGGTCTCTTCCCACAAACAACCCAACCCCAACACTTACACATGGAATAACTTATCTGAAACCTAAAGATCAAGCAGACACAGCAAACCCAGCTAAATATCGCCCCATAACATGCCTACCAACAATATACAAAATATTAACTTCAGTCATTACACAGAAATTAATGAAACATACAACACAGAACAAAATTATAAATGAAGAACAAAAAGGCTGTTGCAAAGGAGCACAAGGATGTAAAGAGCAACTGATAATAGATGCAGAGGTGACATATCAAGCAAAAACCAAACAAAGGTCACTACACTACGCTGACATTGATTACCGAAAAGCTTTTGACAGTGTACCCCACTCATGGTTACTACAAATATTGGAAATATACAAAGTAGATCCTAAATTGATACAGTTCCTGAACATAGTAATGAAAAATTGGAAAACCACACTTAATATCCAAACAAATTCAAATATCACATCACAGCCAATACAGATTAAGTGTGGAATATACCAAGGAGACTCATTAAGTCCTCTCTGGTTCTGCCTTGCTCTGAACCCACTATCCAACATGCTAAATAATACAAATTATGGATACAATATTACTGGAACATTCCCACACAAAATCACACATCTGCTACACATGGATTATCTAAAACTACTGGCAGCAACAAATCAACAACTCAACCAATTACTAAAGATAACAGAAGTATTCAGCAATGATATAAATATGGCTTCTGGAACAGACAAATGTAAGAAAAATAGCATAGTCAAGGGAAAACACACTAAACAAGAAGATTACGTATTGGATAACCACAGCGAGTGCATAGAAGCGATGGAAAAAACAGATGCCTCTAAATATCTAGGATACAGACAAAAATAGGAATAGATAATACAAATATTAAAGGAGAACTAAAAGAAAAATATAGACAAAGACTAACAAAAATACTGAAAACAGAATTGACAGCAAGAAACAAGACAAAAGCTATAAATACTTATGCTATACCAATATTGACCTACTCATTTGGAGTAGTGAAATGGAGTAACACAGACCTAGAAGCACTCAATACACTTACACGATCACAATGCCACAAATATAGAATACATCACATACATTCAGCAACTGAAAGATTCACATTAATCAGAAAGGAAGGAGGAAGGGGATTTATCGACATAAAAAACCTACATTATGGACAGGTAGACAATTTAAGAAAATTCTTTCTAGAACGAGCAGAAACTAGCAAAATACACAAAGCAATCACTCATATAAATACATCGGCTACACCACTGCAATTTTATAACCACTTCTACAACCCTTTAGATCACATAACATCAACAGATACGAAGAAAGTAAATTGGAAAAAGAAAACACTACATGGCAAGCACCCGTATCATCTAATACAGCCACACATCGATCAAGACGCATCCAACACATGGCTAAGAAAAGGCAATATATACAGTGAGACGGAAGGATTTATGATTGCAATACAGGATCAAACAATAAACACCAGATATTACAGCAAGCATATTATTAAAGATCCCAATACCACAACAGATAAATGCAGACTTTGCAAACAACAAATAGAAACAGTAGATCACATCACAAGCGGATGTACAATACTAGCAAATACAGAATACCCCAGAAGACATGACAATGTAGCAAAAATAATACATCAACAGCTTGCCTTACAACATAAACTTATAAAACAACATGTTCCCACATACAAGTATGCGCCACAAAATGTACTAGAGAACGATGAATACAAATTATACTGGAACAGAACCATTATAACAGATAAAACAACACCACATAACAAATCTAATATCATACTCACCAATAAAAAGAAGAAATTAACACAACTAATCGAAATATCCATAACCAATACAACAAATATACAAAAGAAAACAGGAGAAAAAATTGAAAAATACGTCCAACTGGCTGAGGAAGTCAAGGACATGTGGCATCAGGATAAAGTTGACATTATACCAATTATACTATCTATTACAGGAGTCGTACCACACAATATCCACCAGTACCTCAATGCAATACAGCTACATCCAAACTTATATATACAACTACAGAAATCTGTAATTATTGACACTTGCTCTATTACCCGAAAGTTCCTAAATGCAATGTAACATATACCCATACAGTTAAAACGAAGTCACGCTTGATTAAGGTCCGCGTCACCTTCCACTTTTAACCAGACATAACGTCTGAGACAAGAAAGAAATAATAATAATAATAATAATAATAATAATAATAATAATAATAGCCGGCCGAGGTGGCCGACCGGTTCAGGCGCTACAGTCTGGAACCGCGCGACCGCTACGGTCGCAGGTTCGAATCCTGCCTCGGACATGGATGTGTGCGATGTCCTTAGGTTAGTTAGGTTTAAGTAGTTCTAAGTTTTAGGGGACTGACGACCTCAGAAGTTAAGTCCCACAGTGCTCAGAGCCATTTGAACCATTTTGAACTAGTTGGAATCAACACTCACGCGCGACCTGCTCATACAACAAGGCACACCGAACTTCATTCTTGCTCGTTAATAAGCACCCTGAAAACTAGCCTTCCGTGAGGTACATAATTCACGTTCCACAAGAAACAAATCACTCATCCATAAGCGGCGCGCTGCACACGAAAGAACATTGGTCGAACACACTACCTCACTGACACTGCCTCATCCAAAAGCCATACTCACGTTCAGCCGGGGGCTTCTACTCATGCCCAACGTTCCGGTCGGCACTCGCTCATCCACTACACAACTCCAGCACTCCGATGTATCCTCCGCTCACTTCCTCCTCGCGCCCACGCCAGGACTCTCTCTCCCGCTATGTCGCGCTGCCCCAAGAGAGATCCCCTCACCGCCGAGAGGAAGTAAGTCCAAGCTAGACGGCTGGTGCCAACCTAAACCCATAGTGCCGTACAGGGCACAAATCTAAGCTTGAGAGATTTATTAATGTATGTCCCAAGTTTCGTAAGTGTATGTTCTAGAGTTTAATAAATATTTGCATACGAAATACCCTATAAAATAACGAATGTACACTCGACATTTAGGGTAAAGGACGTTTATATTGAGACTAAATAGCTAAACGGTTCTTACTCTCGTACACTACTGGCCATTAAAAATTACTACACCAAGGAGAAATGGAGATGATAAACGGCTATTCATAGGACAAATATATTATACTAGAACTGACATGTGATTACATTTTCACGCAATTTGGGTGCACAGATCCTGAGAAATCAGTACCCAGAACAATCACCTCTGGCCGTAATAACGGCCTTGATACGCCTGGGCATTGAGTCAAACAGAGCTTGTATGGCGTGTACAGGTACAGCTGCCCATGCAGCTTCAACACGATACCACAGTTCATCAAGAGTAGTGACTGGCGTATTGTGACGAGCCAGTTGCTCGGCCACCATTGACCAGACGTTTTCAATTGGTTAGAGATCTGGAGAATGTGCTGGCCAGGGCAGCAGTCGAACATTTTCTGTATCCAGAAAGGCCCGTACAGGACCGTCAACATGCGGTCGTGCTTTATTCTGCTGAATTGTAGGGTTTCGCAGGGATCGAATGAAGGGTAGAGCCACGGGACGTAACACAAAGGAAATTTAACGTCTACTGTTTAAAGTGCCGTCAATGCGAACAAGAGGTGACAGACGTGTAACCAATGGCACCCCATACCATCACGCCAGGTGATACGCCAGTATGGCGATGACGAATAAAGGCTTCCAATGTGCGTTCACCGCGATGTCGCCAAACACGGATGCGACCATCATGATGCTGTAAACAGAACCTGGATTCATCCGAAGAAATGACATTTTGCCATTGGCGCACCCAGGTTCGTCGTTGGGTACACCATTGCAGGCGCTCCTGTCTGTGATGCAGCGTCAAGGGTAACCGCAGCCATGGTCTCCGAGCTGAAAATCCATGCTGCTCCAAACGTCGTCGAACTGTTCGTGCAGATGGTTGTTGTCTTGCAACGTCCCCATCTGTTGACTCACGGCTGGACGATCCATTGCAGCCATGCGGATAAGATGCCTGTCATCTCCACTGCTAGTGATACGAGGCCGCTGGGATCGAACACGGCTTTCCGTATATGCCCCAGGGATGGGGGGTTTGTGGGGCGCAATATGCGGCGCGTCGTTCGTCGGAATTCGCAGCTCGCGGCCGATATTCCGTGGTGTCACTCCAGAGATGAGCAAGACCTGTAAGGGACGCCTGGAGGCGACATAAAATATTGGCTGTTCAGACACAGCTTTTTCTTCTCCACATGGCGGAAATCCATGTTCAGTTATTTGCTTCCCGGCTTCGCTTCCTCACTTAGCAGGCTTCAACGTAATTTCGTTCCCCTCCTTGCTTCCCGACTTCGCAAGATTCCATATTCTGCTAACAGTCATTTGATCTCGACCAACCCGAGCAGTAATGTCGCGATATGATAAATCGCAATCGCGATAGGCTACAATCCGATCTTTATCAAACTCGGAAACCTGATGGTACGCATTTCGCCTCGTTACACGAGGCATCACAACAACGTTTCACCAGGCAACGCCGGTCAACTGTTGTTTGTGTATGAGAAATCGGTTGGAAACTTTCCTCATGTCAGCACCTTGTAGGTGTCGCCACCGGCGCCAACCTTGTGTGAATGCTCTGAAAAGCTAATCATTCGCATATCACAACATCTTCTTCCTGTCGGTTAAATTTCGCGTCTGTAGCACGTCATGTTCGTGGTGTAGCAATTTTAATGGCCAGTAGTGTAAGTAAGAGGTATGAGAAATGAAATTAACTGAAAGATCTAGCGCATTGGAAAAATCACATTACGCGTTAATAACTGAAAAACAGTTCTTAATGTAACTGTACAAAATTGCTTAAAATCTATATTTGCATAAAGATATTCCTTTCCCTAAAAACCCGAGCCCTACTGATTACTTTTCCTCCCGTCCTTACCTCGCGTTTGTCCGTCGACCTCTCACTTAACTCTCCCCCGAGCAACATCCAGTACTCGCAGCCCCCGAGACGCTGTGCTGGGGTCTGATTGGCGCTTGTGCGGTGTTGCAGGTGCCGGCGGCTGCCTCTTGAATGGGACGGCGGCTGGTGGCGGCGGCGCAGCCAGACACCGTGGACAGGTGAGCTCATTAGCGAGAGTTACGTCCAGGGCCGCCCCCGCGCTCTCCTGTTGAGCGCGCCGCTGCAGACGTCACAGACACCTTAAGAATTCTGCGAGGTAATTGCCGAGAACCCATTTTGTCAAGTGCAGCTATTTTCAAGGCTTTTGTAAACGGCCAGGACAGCTCTGATTCGATGTGCGGCATCACTTTGTGATGAATATAGACGTTTTGCGTTCAGTTGCAGGTGAAATCTGCAGACATTCCATTAAATACAAACTAAGTGATCGCACACTGTATAACTGAGGCTACGTCATTACTGGTTCAAAACTGGCAGCCACCTTGAGACATCCCCTTAAAAAAAATTAATGAATGACTGTGCTGATAAACCCCTACGTTATCTGATTTTCAAACAGCTGAGCAAAACTGAACGTACTCAGACATTACTCTCTTTACTTATTCTGATTAACACTAAACTGACACACAATATTTTTAGCGCAACGTAATCTGACTTTCAATAATCCCTACAAAAGGATACCCTTGACTTACAATAACCTATACCTTTCATGAATCACTTACGTCACAAAAATCTTCGTTACTCGAACTACTCCAATACGGCGAGCGCCACTACTGCCAGCTAAATAAAAGATTCAAACTACTGAAGGCACTAACTACTGATAGGCATAGTTAGCAAAAGAAAGATTTTGATAGAGAACAAACAATGTATTTACCTTAATAGTGTTCGAAAGTTATAATATATATATCAGTCAATGATATCCAATATTACAAATTTACTGTCTTTGATGGACACACGTCCAGATCATCCGCTCTCAAAACTCCGATATCTCTCTCCCCACATCCACCACTGCTGGCGGCTCACCTCCAACTGCGAAACGCTACGCGCTGTTCACATCCAACTGCCCAAGACTACAATAGCGAATATTCCAACAATGCAAACCAGCCACAGACTGCACACAGCACAGCCAGTGATTTTCGTACAGAGCGCTACGTGTCGTTACCAACATAAAAACCTAAACAGCCTACATACAACCTGCGCATAAAATTTTGCTGGAATGGTGGAGATCATTTAGACCAGTCTTTGTCAAAGCAATAGCCGGCCGGAGTGGCCGAGCGGTTCTAGGCGCTACAGTCTGGAGCTGCGCGACTGCTACGGTCGCAGGTTCGAATCCTGCCTCGGGCATGGATGTGTGTGATGTCCTTAGGTTAGTTAGGTTTAAGTAGTTCTAAGTTCTAGGCGACTGATGGCCTTAGAAGTTAGGTCGCATAGTGCTCAGAGCCATTTGAACCATTTGAACTCTAAGCAGCAGAACGGTCCAGTACTCATGTAGGGGAAAAGACGAGTTGGTGTTTGTGTGTGGCAAAACAGATGGGAACGGTCGAGAGGCAGGACAGCTGTACCAAACCAATTACCCTCACAGACACCAACCACATCACACAGCATATCAAGCCTTTTTTGGGCGTTCGTGTGACACTGGGGCCTTTCAGAGAGACGAACGTGCAGGGAGGCGGCAGATTGTGCGCGCACAAGATTTAGAGGACCAGATTCTACAGGATGTTAAGACAAAACACAGCACAAGCTCTAGACAAGTGGTCCCCCAATATGGTGTAAGCCAAAGTACGATTACAACTGCTACTATCCATATCACCTGCATCCCATGAAGACCACTTTTAATATGTGTTGTGAAATGGATGCGCGTCAGCTCTGCACTGTGTGCCGGTAAGATTTGTCATAATTGCACGCACACCACCCGTTTCTGGACACGTTTCCGTAAGACTATTTTTCCTTCATTTCCAGTCAGGAATCCGTCCCTGCAGTTTGTCAGTTTTATTGATGTTCACTGTGTATAATTTATTAAGTTTCTAAGAGATACCGTTGAATACTCCCAATTCAGTCTCTATAGTTTAGTGAAATTCTGATAGATGGCGACGATATATGTAGTCTTCAAAATGGCGTCTGTAACAGAGGTGCGTCCCAAGCAGAGAGTTGTCATTGAAACTCTCTTGGCGGAAAACCAGAGCGTCGCAGATATTCACAGGTGCTTGCAGAATGTCTAAGAAAGACTTGACAGTGAATAAAATCACGGTGAATCGTTGGGCGAAGCGTCTGTCATTATCGCAACAAGGTCGCGCAAACCTATCCGATCTCCCGCGTGCTGGCCGGCCTCACACTGCAGTGATTTCTGCAGTGTTGGAACATGCGGACACTCTCATTCACGATTATCGACGGACCACAACCAAATAGCTCGCTGGCCAACCGGATCCGTCAGAAGACGGCAGAGAAGTGTCCTACTTAGGCTATCTGGAGCCTTCGGTACCACCTCAGCGGATGCACTGTGTATGGTGCTCGGAATATGCCCCATAGATATCACGATCAAATGCAGAGCTGCAAGGTACTGGTTAAAAGTGGGGAGAGTAGATAAGGTACACACAATAATCGGTGTTCCGACAGAGACGATACGTCACCTTAAAAGTTGGCGTTTGGATACATGGTAAGGTGAGGGGGATGTAAGTGATAAGGGACGTAGACTGCACGACTTCCTCCTTGACATACGGGAGCGGTTGAGAATGAGACATTCGATCCCAGGCTCAGTATGGTACATTTCTTAACCGGATGCGGACCTTATCCCAAGCACTTAAATCGCGTGAGTCTGAGGCAGACACCTACATGCACATGCGCTGAAGGAGGTTCCCCAGAACACAGTCTTTTTCTGCGGGCAATACGCGAACAATAGACATACACTACATTTAGACTACACAGATACAGTCATAGATATATACACAGCAATAAGAGACGAAGAACAATGGGCACAATTAAACGCACTGACAAACAGTATTTCAAAAACAACACATCAAGAGTACATGCGGATACGACATTACAGAAGTGCCTATGTGCAGCGTAACAACAATCTCCAGAGGATGGACAGCGATACCCACAGTGACAGCGAAAATGGTGACAATGAGGAGGAACAGGAGGAGGAAGCTGAGATGTGATAGTAAATAAGCAAGAGTGCTGGCGATCTAGCCAAGAAAACACCAAATACTGTACATGGATGGGCACCTACAGTAGTTAATACATAGGATTAGTAATAAATAGGAGAAGCAACATTATTTCTCTACTAATAACCATTTGTGTGTGTGTGTGTGTGTGTGTGTGTGTGTGTGTGTGTGTGTGTGTGTGTGTGCGAGAGAGAGAGAAAGAGAGAGAGAGAGAGAGAGAGAGAGAGAGAGAGAGAGAGAGACTGACGGTCAACGGCTCGAAGAAACCATTCCGAGGTATTGACCGTCAGTCACATTCGGTGATGGTACTAACAAATTCTCCTCTATCCTATCATTTTATATTCTTCTTAAGAAAAACAACAAAATGTTATTTATATTTCAACCTTAAATTGTTATTTTGAAAAGTATCATTCTTTGTAAATGTTGTAGATAAAGCAAAAGAAAAGAAAACTGTAAATAGATGAAAACTGGAATTGTAAGATGTACGACCTGTTTTAAACATCAGGTAACAGGTATATAATTCGACAATAAATAAAAACTCCTGCCCAACCGGACACTCTTCGACAGTGCTGATACACTGGTCCTCCAGCTGGGGTACTGAAAGGTGTGTGCCAGCTAGGTCCCTCGCTACCTGAGAGAAGACGATGAAGAGCAACGAAGGACCATTTGTGCTGAATTGCTTTCGCGTTACGAAGTTGATTGTAACAGCTTTTTCGAACATCGATGAAGCGTGGATCTGCATTCCGAAACGGAAAGAAAACGGCAATCGGCGGAGGATCGTGACGCCACCTCTCCTCAGAAGTTGAAAGGCGCGCTCTCAGCTGCTGAAGTCATGGAGAAGGTCTTCTGGTACACTGACGGGGTTGTTGTGTTTTATGTCCTCACACATCGTGCGGCGATCAGCCCTGAAGTCTACTGCGCCATCTTCAGAAAACTGAAGAAACTTCTTCAGTGTATCCGTCGCCACAAAAATGGAAACGATTTTCCCGTTTTCCATGACAGCACGAGACACCACACAAGTCTGCGCACCCGAGAGGAGCTGACAAAACTTCGTTTGAGTGTCCTTCCTCATTCACCCTACACTCCGGATCTCGTACCTTCTGACTTCCATTTGTTCGGCACAATGAAGGGTGCACTCCGCGTGAAGCAGTACGTCTGTGGTTGGGAGGTTATTGATGCAGCACGATGTTGGCTCCGACGTCGACTAGTAGAGCGGTCTTATATGCACTCCCAGTAAGGTGACGTAAGGCTGTCAGACTGAACGGAGATTGTGTTGAAAAATAGGGTTTTGTATCCCAAAGCGTGGGGGAATAATATGACGTATTGGAATACTGAATAAAACCAACCTGCTATCAGGAAAAAAGGCTTGCGTTACTTACTGAACATATCTCGTATGTATCTTTCCGGTTTTTTACATCTAATCCATAAAAATATTTCCAATTCCTATTTGTTGCTTCATCATGAATTGATAAATTGCATTTGTGTGGACAGTGGCACGTAATTTCATCAGGAACAAATTTCCTTCGCACATTTGTACTTTCGAATTTTGTGTAACAATTCCTTTCTAATTCATTAATAATATCAAGTTTCCTTTTTGCTTGAGTTTCATCTGTACAGCTGTAACAAAAATCTGTAAGTAAAGTGTAAAACAGCATAAAATTAGAACTTCACTGGTTATTACAACAGCACTAGTTTAACCTGCAAACAACAACTCAGTGATGACTTTTGAAAAATGACGACAAAAGATATATGTTGTGGTAGTTGGAACTAGACGCATGGGACATTCCATTTCGGAAATCGTTTTCGAATTCAGTATTGCTATGTCTACAGTGTCAAGGGAGCGCCGAGAATACCAGATTCCGGGCATTACCTCCCACCACGAGAAACACAGCGGCCGACGGCCTTGAATTAACGACCGGGAGCAGCGGCATTTGCGTAAAGTTTTCAGTGCTGACAGACAAGCATCACTGCGTAAAATAAGAGCAGAAATGAAGGCGGAGCGTATGACGAACTTATCAATTAGAGAAGTGTCGTTGGTGGGCTACGGCAGCAGACGACTGACACGAGTACCTTTGGTAACAGCGTGACATCGTCTGCAGCGCCTCTGCTGGGCTCGTACCCATATCGATTGGACTCTAGGAAACTGGAACACCGTGACCTGCTCAGACAAGTCCCGGTTTCAGTTGGTAAGAGCTTGTGGTACGTTTCGAGTGTGGTACAGACCCCAAGAAGCCATGGACCCGAGTTGTCAGATGGTTCAGATGGCTCTGAGCACTATGGGACACAACTGCTGAGGTCATTAGTCCCCTAGAACTTAGAACTAGTTAAACCTAACTAACCTAAGGACATCACAAACATCCATGCCCGAGGCAGGATTCCAACCTGCGATCGTAGCGGTCTTGCGGTTCCAGACTGCAGCGCCTTTAACCGCACGGCCACTTCGGCCGGCCCCGAGTTGTAAAGAAGGCACTTTGCAAGCTGGTGGTAGGAACGTAATGGTATGGCTTGTTCGCTCAAATAGCTCTGAGCACTATGGGACTTAACGTCTGTGGTCGTCAGTCGCATAGAACGTAGAACTACTTAAACCTAACCAACTTAAGGACATCACACACATCCATGCCCGAAGCAGGATTCGAACCTGCGACCGTAGCAGTGGCGCGGTTCCGGACTGAGCGCCTAGAATCGCTCGACCACTGGTTGTGTTAACATGGAAGGAACTGGGTGCTCCAGTCCGACCGTGCCGATGAATTACTGGATATGGTTCTGTTTGACTACTTGGTGACCATTTTGCAGCCATTCATGGACTTCACTTTCATGGATGACAATGTGCCATGTCACAGGGCCACAACTGTTCGCGATGGGTTTGAAGAACGTTCTGGACAATCCGAGTGAGTGATTTTGCCATCCACGCCCAACATGAATACCATCAGTATTTATGGGACGTAATCGAGAGTTTACGTGGCTGGTCCCGGCGGAGGTTCGAGTCCTCCCTTGGGCATGTGTGTGTGTGTGTGTGTGTGTGTGTGTGTGTGTGTGTGTGTGTGTTTATCTTTAGGATAGTTTAGGTTAAGTAGTGTGTAAGCTTAGAGACTGATGACCTTAACAGTTAAGTCCCAAAAGATGTCACACACATTTTTCGAGAGGTTACTTCGTGCACAAAATCATACAAGGACAACAACATTTTCATGGTTATGGACGGCTATTGATGCACAACGACCCAATATTTCTGCAAGGGACTTCCAGTGGCTTGTTGAGTCTGTTTTGTGTCGATTTCCTGCAGTATGCCGACCAATAGGAGGACGATATTAGGAGGCATCTCATGCCTTTTTCCACCCCAGTGTGTAATTAAAAATAAGAATGTGAGTATTTTTCATCAAATGTGACAGTCAGATGTGTTAATTAACGTATTTGATAAATTTTTTTATTTAAATCCCATAAGTATTCGAACTGAACGGAAAAACGAAAAACTGATGAGC
This sequence comes from Schistocerca piceifrons, assembly GCF_021461385.2. NCBI lineage: Eukaryota > Metazoa > Arthropoda > Insecta > Orthoptera > Acrididae > Schistocerca > Schistocerca piceifrons. The sequence continues at coordinate 253,939,570 of NC_060143.1, read as the reverse complement.
AGTACGAGACCCGATCTAGTGATTAGCAGTCTCGTGTCGTTTATGTATTCTACGCTTCACGCAAATGGTCGTAGTAGATGCACATTCATTTAAAAATTTGATTCCACTTAGTCGAACGGAGGCCCCTCGCACAGCGATCGAACACTCTACCACAGAGCCGCACTGCTCGTCGAAAAATATGCACCTTATTTTAGGGTATTAAATACGATTGGAAATTTTCAAAGTCGATTTTCTCGAAATTTCAGAGTTGCGCCGAACTTCTTTTGGAGATAAATATTTGACTTCTGATCTTCACATAACACAAATATCAAAAAATTACTAAGATCTTATTGCCATGAGGTCCCCTTGTGAGAATATCCGGCCGTACGAATAGTTGACTAGCGTCGCATACTGTCCATGGGTCGCAGTTTGACGACCACTGACTTACAGTCACTTATTTGCAGTTAACAGTACATGGTATATCGAAATTATTCATCTGATTACATAAGACGATATGTATAGTACAGGAATGAGGATGAATTCTTTCGGTGAATTTAAAGTTACCTAGGGCGACATGCAAAGTTACTCGGCAATAAAAACTATGAAAAGTTATGTAGTAAGAGAACTATTGCTAGTACAGTAGTAGTAGATAAGGTGCCGTCCGCTGAACAACGTCCCATGCAGAACTTGGTACCACGTGACGGCAGCACAAGTAAAGAAAGTCGCTGACAGAAGCAGCAACGAACCGAAGACACAGGCCCAAGCGTTTCCTTACGCCGCCGCTGACGAAAAGTTGATTATGTCCGAGCGCGGTGCCGCTCTTCTTCGTCTCTACGCAATCAGCGACAACTTGTAATCACTGCTGACGACAATATCGTCTTAGCACAGATCCGACTGCGTGCTAACAGAGCAGCTATTCTGAAATTATGACCAGTTAAAGACAATTGTACTCCGATGTGAAATTGTCATTCTGGGATCAATAAGTGCTAAAAATGTCAACTGTGTGGAATAATTGCTTACGAAGTTAGGTAACTATCATGCTCAAGTTTTTATGAATTACTAATAATCTGTGTGTGTGTTATATTATCTTCTCGACTTCCTCTTGTAGCAATCTGGCTACTACAATACACTACAGTAATAGTAAGAAGAGCAGTGTTACGGACGTGCATCTGTTACGTATCTCGATAAATGGAGATCCAAAGTGGCAAGCTGTCAACGACACTAGAGGATGAAGAAAGAGGAGTAGAGAAACTAGACAGACTCTGTAGCTACAGTTAAAATAGCACTTAGTCAACATTGGCCATGATTTGTTTCATAGCGACGAAGAACTACAATTTCCAAGAATTTCAAAAATTGGTCTGTGTTACGTGGAACTAATTAAGGTGTGAGACTGTATTACCGCTGAGAAATTTGTTAAATATCACTTTCTCAGTTTTAATCAGTCATTCCAATTTTAATCGACACGAAATATCTCGACATTATTGCAGTGTGAACATATCATCATTTGGCGCACAGTACACGAGAACCTACATAACACCATCGCTTCACACTTTCTCATATAATATTACCTATAGTGAAGTGGTTAGAGCATTATTATTAGAGCGTATTAGAGCGTTATTATTAATTCGACACTGCAGGAATCCTGAAAGAAATTTACATTGATTTTTCGGTTTTCTTTAGAGCAACTTTTTTTGATGCATTGTGCCATTGATGAAAATTTCTGGTTCTTCATATAAATCTGTTTGATGTCACTTGTCCATTATATGCAATAGAATGTGGGTGGCCGTTGTTGATTCTGAATTATTGTTTGTGTGGTAGTCACCTGCGCGTTTACTACAATTATTTTTTTAAAATTTCTCTCCCAGTTTGGCGTACGTTGATGACATTATAACTACTACAAGTAATTTTATATATGCATGGTTATTTGTGTTTATCTGTCTGCTTTTTATGTTTGAGTGTAAAGAGACTAGGAAAACATTATCCAGTAATAGTAAAGATTCATAGTGAGTGCACGTCCCGATTACAATAAAATCTTCTGAACTAAATAAATCCTGAAAATCATGCTGTATAATATGTGACATGATATTAATTTGCTTGTTCAAACGTCTCTGACAATAGTTCGTGTTTTATCTGAGCAGTTGAAGAATCGTTGGTACGGACTAACCATTCCACTTTAGACAACTATATGAGAAATTAAGTGACGGTGCGATGTCGTGTTACGCCTGAGTAGAGATATCTGTAAGATTATTTAAATAATACAGCAGGCAGAATGACGCACATAACCATAAATTAATTTAGACCTCGAAATAATGTTTCGGAATAAAGCCTCAATGTTAAACTCGAGAAAAAATTCTGTCAGACTTCACAGGAATATTTAATATACAGGGTGATTCAAAAAGAATACCACAACTTTAAAAATGTGTATTTAATGAAAGAAACATAATATAACCTTCTGTTATACATCATTACAAAGAGTATTTAAAAAGGGTTTTTTTCACTCAAAAACAAGTTCAGAGATGTTCAATATGGCCCCCTCCAGACACACGAGCAATATCAACCCGATACTCCAACTCGTTTCACACTCTCTGTAGCATATCAGGCGTATCAGTTTGGATAGCTGCTGTTATTTCTCGTTTCAAATCATCAATGGTGGCTGGGAGAGGTGGCCGAAACACCATATCCTTAACATACCCCCATAAGAAAAAATCGCAGGGGGTAAGATCAGGGCTTCTTGGAGGCCAGTGATGAAGTGCTCTGTCACGGGCTGCCTGGCGGCCGATCCATCGCCTCGGGTAGTTGACGTTCAGGTAGTTACGGACAGATAAGTGCCAATGTGGTGGCGCTCCATCCTGCTGAAATATGAATTGTTGTGCTTCTTGTTCGAGCTGAGGGAACAGCCAATTCTCTAACATCTCCAGATACTGTAGTCCAGTTACAGTAGCACCTTCGAAGAAAAAGGGACCAAAAACTTTATTGGCTGAAATGGCGAACAAATGTACAACTAAATGAAACTTTATAGCTCCCTTAATTCGCCGACAGATAGTGTTTAGCTCTGCCTTTTGTCGTTGCAGAGTTTTAAATTCCTAAAGTTGTGGTATTCTTTTTGAATCACCCTGTATAATTACTGTATAAGTCAGTTAGGCACCCTTCAATGGCAAAATACTTGCGAAATGCACCTCGCCAATAAACACTTGAATTAAAACAAGACTGAAGTCGCAAATAAATTGTTTTATAAGTTAACATCCTCACTATTAGCTGAAGCTGATACATTATTTGATTGTAAAAGAGAGGGTTGTAAAGTGACTGAAAGATTAGAACTGTGCGTCCGCCTGGAAACCTTGCCTCGCGCAGGATTCACTGTCATTTAGCGTGCACTGCCGGAGAATGGACCGCTTAAAGGTGCGTGGTGAGGCGCTACCCTCGTCTCGTAATGGCAGTTAAATAAAGTTAATGGTCTCTCAAAGGTGCTGCAAGAATTTAATGGTTTACGAATGGGGCAATTTAGAACAATAGAACGGCCGTGGCATGGAGGCAACCCTTCGTTAAGGACGGGTAATTTTATTAAGACGTGCATAGTGTAAGTTATCAAAGGAAAATTCCCTGCGTTTGTGCCACAATTTATCTTATAAAAATCCGCACTGTTGCAATTTATTTGCAGATTTACATTGTACTAGGCGAGTGAGTAGACTCCAGGCGTTAGTGTTTGGAAAGAGAGCGATCAGACCCGCACGGTTTTAACTGCAAAATATTGCGTAACAACCAGAAATGATCGGAATAAACGAATCAGGACTGCTCAGGCATTTAATTGAAAAGTAGCTAACGAAATTACTCTAATTATGTCCGGTCGTTCGTGTCTGAACAATCCACAGCCAACTTCGCCTATATTTTCTGCTGTGACGTGCAGAAATCATAACATAAATGATTAAAAGACTAGGTAATGGCATCAATCAATAACGCAGCAGACACAAAAGATAGATTTAAACAACTTTTACCGCACAAATGTAATTAATTACAGCTACGATACGTACATCTGTTGAGCTCGAGCTCCAAACGAAAAGTGTGAAGAAAATAAAAGAACGGCGCTCTTTCATTTATTCTCAGTCAGCAGTCGTAGGACTTCTGAGAGGTTCGGCATACTAAATGAAATATTTGAACATATATCAAAATCGTGGTTTTCTTAAAAATGAAAAAAAGTTTTTCTCATAACATATCATTACATTATCAATTATGAGAATAAAAATTAGGGTAAAAGTAATGAAACGTTCTATTATCTCGATCCGGTTCAAGGTTTTAATCTGCCGGTATATTTCAAAACTGCACGCGTAGCTTTGTCAAGTGAAGGACTTATTTTGAATTTGAAGGTTGCGTTATGGGTCATCAGACGCACCGAACTGGCTTTGGAACGGGCTCTATTGAGTCTTTTCAGTAAAATAAACTGAGATCTCTAATAGCTGTTCTTTGTTGCCCTCTAGAAGTGTCATAAGGCTCGCGAATAGTTCACAAACTTAGCTACACTACTGGCCATTAAAATTACTACACCAAGAAGAAATGCAGATGATAAACGGGTTTTCATTGGAGAAATATGTTATACTAGAACTGACATGTGATTACATTTTCACGCAATTTGGGTACATAGATCCTGAGAAATCAGTACCCAGAACAACCACCTCTTGCCGTAATAACGGCCTTGATACGCCTGGGCATTGAGTCAAACAGAGCTTGGATGGCGTGTACAGGTACAGCTGCCCATGCAGCTTCAACACGATACCACAGTTCATCAAGAAGAGTGACTAGCGTATTGTGGCGAGCCAGTTGCTCGGCCACCATTGACCAGACATTTTCAACTGGTGAGAGATTTGGAGAATGTGCTGGCCAGGGCAGCAGCTTTCTGTATCCAGAAAGGCCCGTACAGGACCTGCAACATGCGGTCGTGCATTATTCTGCTGAATTGTAGGGTTTCGCAGGGATAGAATGAAGGGTAGAGCCACGGGTCGTAACACATCTGAAATATAACGTCCACTGTTCAAAGTGCCGTCAATGCGAACAAGAGGTGACAGAGACGTGTAACCAGTGGCACCCCATACCATCACTCCGGGTGATATGCCAGTATGGCGATGACGAATACACGCTTTCAATGTGCGTTCACCGTGATGTCGCCAAACACGGATGCGACCATCATGATGCTGCAAACACAACCTGGATTCATCCTAAAAATGATGTTTTGCCATTCGTGTACCCAGGTTCCTCGTCGAGTACACCATCGCAGGCGCTCCAGTCTGTGATGCAGCGTCAAGGATAACCGCAGCCATGGTCTCCGAGCCGATAGTCCATGCTGCTGCAAACGTCGTCGAATTATATTAGAACAAATAAGCCCTCGGTCACAAATATTAAGTCAAAATTGACCAGGTTTCGACGCTACTATGAGCGTCGTCTTCAGAATTAAACTAACTGTTCTAAAACATATTAGGTATATAATACATTAATAGAATTAAAGTTTGTACTGACTAGAAAGAGATGCAGTACTTACAAGTCACATTTTAAAAAATCTAAGCCGGAAAGGCGACGTCATAAATGGTTGTGAATAAGATGGCGAGCCGCTAAGGGCTGCTCGTACTTGAGTGAACAAGGGTTCCAACAAGACTGAGGTGCCCACGTTAGAAAGTGTGGGCAAGTAAACATGGTGTTGCTACGAGCGCCATCTAGTAGCCGCAGAAAGAACTAGGCTACTGTATATTCAAAATTAGACACACGAAATTGTGATGAAGTTGATTCAGGCATAAAGTAAGCACTAATAATAATAGGATGAAGTTACATATTTATCTGCTTTAAACAGAGATACATTTTGTAACGTAAAAGAAAGTCAGTTATGACATACAAGAAAACAGCAAAGATGTAACAGAAAAACAACATTTCGGCAAACTGCATAAGGAAATCTGAATCAAAGATGAAGCAATGGCTTTATACAGTCGAAAAAGTTTTTATTTCGCAGTTGCAGCTGTTCGTTGAGAATGAGGCCATCATGACGAGAGAGATGTTTGAAAATCTCCAATTCCTCTAAAACACCTAACCTACGCCCCTTCTTTTCGGTATGCAGAATACTGCTATCACCTATGGCTTTAGACACGTGTCCAGTAATTAAGAGATGATCGGCAAAGGATGAATTAAGGGGACTGGTGCCGTTTTTTCTCAAAAGATGTTCTTTATAAATGATGGCGAAAGCACGTCCAGTTTTCCCTATATAATAGGAGAAGCAGGTATCACAGATGATCTTATAATCGCCAGAACTTTCTGTGGGGGAGTGAATGAATTTCAAATTATGAATGAATTTTCTCTTCAGATTATTATTAGTAGAGAATGCAACATTGCAGTTGTATTTGTTGCGAAGCATGCGCTGAATCTGATAGGAAACGGGTCCTACGAAAGGAATAGAAAGTTAATTTCAGTGCATGAAGTGTTGAGTGTGGAGGTTCTTGCAGTTTTCTTTTTTAAGATATCGTCCACTATGTTAGGCGTATATTCATTATTGACTGATTTGGTTTTAAGTAAATTAATCTCCTTATTAAACTTTTCTGTTGAAAGTGGTGTAGAGATGGCTCGGTGGACGGCAGAGTGAAAATAGGCCATTTTTTGAGACTGTGTATGAAAAGAGGAAGCAGGCACGATTTGGTCAGTATAAGTTTCTTTTCGAAAAATATTGAAAGTGATTTTATTGCTTTATGTTGTAAGCGTCAAGTCTAAATAATTGGTGGTTTTCGAACTGTTCGTGCAGATGGTGGTTGTCTTGCAAACGTCCCCATCTGTTGACTCAGGGATCGAGACGTGGCTACTCGATCCGATACAGCCATGCGGTTAGATGCCTGTCATCTCGACTGCTAGTGATACGAGGCCGTTGGGATCCAGCACGGCGTTCCGTATCACCCTCCTGAACCCACCGATTCCATATTCTGCTAACAGCCATTGCATCGCGACCAACGCGAGCAGCGATGTCGCGATACGACTAACCTTAATCGCGATGGGCTACAATCCGACCTTTATCAAAGTCGGAAACGTGATGGTACGCATTTCTCCTCCTTACACGAGGCATCACGACACGTCTCACCAGGCAACGCCGGTCAACTGCTGTTTGTGTATGAGAAATCGGTTGCAAACTTTCCTTATGTCAGCGCATTGTAGGTGTCGCCATCGGCGCCAACCTTGTGTGAATGCTCTGAAAAGCTAATCATTTGCATATCACAGCATCTTCTTCCCGTCGGTTAAATTTCGCATCTGTAGCGCGTCATCTTCGTGGTGTAGCAATTTTAATGGCCAGTAGTGTATTTTGGAAGATGGTGTTCTTGGAGAGGAAGAAGCCCGTGTGTGCGTGTGTTTGTGTGGCGGAAACGCTGTCCTTTATCTACATCTACATGATTACTCTGCAATTCACATCTAAGTGCTTGGCAGAGGGTTCATCGAACCACAATCATACTATCTTCCTACCATTTCACTCCCGAACAGCGCGCGGGAAAAACGAACACCTAAACCTTTATGTTCGAGCTCTGATTTCTCTTATTTTATTCTGATGATCATTCCTGCCTATGTAGGTTGGGCTCAACAAAATACTTTCGCATTCGGAAGAGAAAGTTGGTGACTGAAATTTTGTTAATAGATCTCGCCGCGACGAGAAACGTCTTTACTTTAATGACTTCCATCCCAACTCGCGTATCATATCTGCCAAACTCTCTCCCCTATTAAGTGATAATACAAAACGAGCTGCCATTTTTTACGCCCTTTCGATGTCCTCCGTCAGTCTCACCTGGTAAGAATCCCACACCGCGCAGCAATATTCTAACAGAGGACGAACGAATGTAGTGTAAGCTGTCTCTTTAGTGGACTTGTTGCATCTTCTAAGTGTCCTGCCAATGAAACGCAACCTTTGGCTCGCCTTCCCCACAATATTATCTATGTGGTCTTTCCAACTGAAGTTGTTCGTAATTTTAACACCCAGGTACTTAGTCGAATTGACAGCCTTGAGAATTGTACTATTTATCGAGTAATCGAATTCCAACGGATTTCTTTTGGAACTCATGTGGATCACCTCACACTTATCGCTATTTAGCGTCAACTGCCACCTGCCACACCATACAGCAATCTTTTCTAAATCACTTTGCAACTGATACTGGTCTTCGGATGACCTTACTCGACGGTAAATTACAGAATCATCTGCGAGCAACCTAAGAGAACTGCTCAGGATTGTCACCTAGGTCATTCATATAGATCAAGAACAGCAGAGGTCCCAGGACGCTTCCCTGGGGAACACCCGATATCACTTCAGTTTTACTCGATGATTTGCCGTCTATTACTACGAACTGCGACCTTCCTGACAGGAAATCACGAATCTAGTCGCACAACTGAGACGATACGCCATAGATCCGCAGCTTGATTAGAAGTCGTTTGTGAGGAACGGTTTATCTTGTCACTGACAACGTTCGCCCGCCGGTGCTCTTCTGACGGCTTCACAGTGGGGCCCGCAGATCTAGGAGGCCGCCAGAAGACGCGGCCCGCCCACCAGAAAGCCGGCTGGGTAGGCAGCCTCGGCGGCGGCAGCCCGCTGGCGGGACGTCACCGAGGCGGATCGACCGGGCGCTGGCACCACCTCGCCCCATAACACATTCACCTCTCTCCAGCCCGTGCGTCACCGACCTCCCGGCGGCCTTCGTTACCCACGGGATTGTTTCGGCGTCTATTTTAGTCCTCCCCTTTCAACACTCTGCGTCCTTTATTCTCGCGCCACGTCTAATGATGTCGCCTGCACAACAAACCGAGTGAAATATGTGTGAACCCCGCTGTTGTTTCGTGCATACTGAAAAATACCGGAGGAGGATGGTACACAATCTTTCTTCTGATTTATACGATAGTAGGGCAACGGTGTTTCTTTTTATGGGATACCGTGTACCTGCAGTATCCAGTAGTTCGTAAAGAATAGTAAACTTCATTATCATCACCCTCTGTCATCTGACATCAAATGCTGGCTGGACTTTTAGACCGACTTGCTGACGTCTTTCAGGGCTGTGCACTGCTGTAAAGGGTGAATTACAAAGATATGCAAATATTTTAATATGCTATGCTACAAGTAAAACTAAAGAAAAAAGTTCATATAAACATAGGTCCGCAAATATTTAGTTACGGAGTTACGGCTAATAAAAAATTTTGCCTGAAATTTAGCAACTTCGTTAATATGAAGCCATCGCAAAGCTGTATGAGGTTAAAGTGAAGCACCATTTCCATTTATTTTGTTGTTATTGGTCTGGTGAATCTAATAAAACACGTCCCAGACTTGTATCTGCAATAGTTTTCCAGAACATCCAGAGAAGCAAAGAAGTAATTTCGTAAAATTTGCGGACCAACGTTTATATGAACTTCTTTCTTTAGATTTACTTGTAGAATAACATATTAAAATATTTTAATTTCTTCGTGAATCACCATGTACAATGGCTTCAGAGACACCAGTGAACCGGCCTGAAGAGAACCTCAGCAAGTTGGCCGAAACGCCGGTAATTTAGCCGTTTCAGGAGTTTCCAATGACTCAATGATGCGCCCCAATATCAAACGTTATTTTATGCTAACAAAAAGAGAAAGCAAATGCATTGTTTCAAAACAAACTCAGGAAAGGCCATGGACAGCGGGAAGATTCCAGCTGGATTTCACTGTTGTGAGACAAAGATTCCAAATCAGAAATCTCATTGGAAGGCGTACCTAGGAGCAGATATAGACTCACAAGCACAGATCCCCAGCGGTGCGATTGATTTTTTTTGAAACTATCTATACGGTGATGGGAGGTAAGATACCAGATATCACGCACTGGAGCAGTTTACCCTGGTGGGCCCTCGCTCGCGAGTAATTGCCGAAAAGAAAATCAAAATTTTGTCTAGCACCCAATAGCATTAAATAAGTTGCATTAAATAATATGGTTGCTTGGTATAATGGATAGCACAACAGCTTCTCATACGGGAGGTTGCTGTTTAGAATCCTCGTCTGGTATACTGAAATTTTATTCATGTCCATTATGCATTCCGACGGCTTTGGGAAATTCCAGCAGGACTATGCGACACCCCACACGTCCAGAATTACTACAGAGTGGCTCCAGGAACACACTTCTGAGTTTAAACACTTCTGGTGGCCACAAAACTCCCCAGACATGAACATTATTGCGCATATCCGGGATGCCTTGCCTCCACCCAATCGTATTTAAGTCTTTATCGAAATGACTTTCATCATTTTTATTCAGCGTCAACATAATCGTAGCTGCAAAATTGCCTGATTCTGGAAATTTGGGTTGAAGAAAATTTTATACGAGTATACCGGACTTACTTTATTATGAAATTTATCACTCACCACCTTATCGCACTGCAGGTCTGTACGTTCCCGCCGTAATTCTGCTTTTCATCGCCTTTAAAAGAACTACTCTCCACTTGAGTTCTGTGCCACTAAGTATATACGCTTGTGTTTTAAACTACGGCGAACTTAACACTGAAACGCGTACGTATTCATTACCAGCGATGGCGAGGCATGACAGAATCTCTGACCAGAGAGTTATTTATCGTTGTTAGTCTGCGCTTGACCGCGCGAGTGTTCAGTTGCGAGTAGTGAGTTGCGAGTTGCACTGTGTCTGCAATAGTAGTCAGTCGGCAGTAGTTGTACCGAGCGGACGGTTGTACTGAGCAGGCGTCGCCATGCGTCGACGGCGTGCTGTTATTCCGAATCTGGTCAGGATTGTGGTGGACGATGTGCATTATTATTGAAGGTAATGAAGCAGCATTGCGCTCAGCTAATAAGGTGTGTTAATTGTAATTAATCTGTTCAAGAAATGCCCCAATAATAATTTTTATAAGGTAAATCTTTTAAAGAAAAGTAATCATTTCAACTTAAAGAATTTTTCCACTTTTTAAAGAAAAAGATTCATTTCAATTTAAAGAATATTTCCTATGCATTCCCTCCAAGAATCAAAATTAAATGTAGGCCAGCATTACACGGAGCTGTGCCGAAAAATAAGAGCAGATATAGATGCAGTTTATCAGGTTTAATTATTTCACAGGGCCGAAGGTCAGCGCCGCTGCCCTTATAAAATTTGTCAGGTTTAATTATTTGTGTTCAGATGTTACACATAGTTTATGCTTCATTATTTAATTAATTTTATTGTGGGTTTAATGAGCAATCTTCATTAGTTAATGTTTGTGGGGAGTTTACATTTGGGCTATTATTATTCTTTAATTATGCAAGCAGGTTACGCTTAGCTCCATTTTCCTATTTAACGATATTTTGTGGGGAGTTTAGATTTTTGGCTCATTAGCATTGTCTTTTATTTTTGCGGGGAGGTTACAACACATAGTCATTGCTGTGAAGTCAGCGCAGAGTTTGGACTTCACCAGCCCCCATAACGATGCCCGACAGCCACACTTCACAGCGAGAGCTCACTACTCAGGCGGTGAGCGAGCATGAGCGCTTGTACCCAACTGCCTCCTTAACAGGCTTGTACTAACACACACTTTCAGATTAGTTCTATAACGATAACTCACTGATTTTTTTATATTAATGTGTCATATTATCTATGCCACAGTCTCATTGGATTGCTAATACAAACATCTAGCTTTCTCTCCCTTTACTTTCCAAAAAGGCCATTCTGAAGCGTTACATATATCGCCACTATGTTTGGAAATGTTTGTGACGAAAGTGATTACCACTGGCGGCTCGCCTGACAGAATGCGTACCTGGAGGCACAGTAAGAGAACTGTGCGCTTCGTCTGTTTGCTGTTTCCTTAGCTCACATGTCCAACAGTGTTGATAACGCTACGGTCCGTTCATTGTTAGTTGTCAGACACATCGTACAACTTGCTGCGAGGGCAGACGTGAATAATAACTTGGGGTATGTAGTCTGGGAATGCAGTGGTTAGTGTTTAGAGAACATTTCTGGAAATATGGCTTCAGTGCTGATATCTGTGTAATGCGATCAATTTTATGCGTCAAAAGGTAATGTCTCTAGAGATTTAGTTTTCAGATACGTCCATTACAGACACACAGAATAAGGCTATCAGTTAACATGATTTATATAGAAAAGAGTTGATGAATGCTGTTTTTATCAGGCCATCTCTCCAGCTTTAGTGTCCGTAAATAGCATGGATGGATTATTTTCCTCTTAAAATCTTTCCTATAAATTCTTCCGTGAGTGCTAGTCCTGAAAGTTTCGCAGGAGAGCTTCTGTGAAGTCTGGAAGGTAGGAGACGAGATACCGGCGAAAGTCGAGCTGTGAGCACGGGTCGTAAATCGTGCTGGGGTAGCCTTACGGTAGAGGAGGAGGAGATTAGTGTTTAACGTCCCGTCGACAACGAGGTCGTTAGAGACGGAGCGCAAGCTCGGGTGAGGGAAGGATGGGGAAGGAAATCGGCCGTGCCCTTTAAAGGAACCATCCCGGCATTTGCCTGAAGCGATTTAGGGAAATCACGGAAAACCTAAATCAGGATGACCGGAGACGGGATTGAACCGTCGTCCTCCCGAATGCGAGTCCAGTGTGCTAACCACTGCGCCACCTCGCTCGGTTGTTACGGTAGAGCATTCACCCACGAAAGATAAAGGTCCCGAGCTTGAGTGTCAGTTCGGCACACATTTTTAATCTGCCAGGAAGTTTCAAATAGAAGTCAGACAGAAGTCATTACCAACTACAGTTATGTGAGTGGGGTACCCGTTTGTAATGAGGCTCAAATTTTCTTTAAACTGTTCAGCAACTGTATCATCTGAGTCGGACAGGGAGTGTAACTGAGCCGTGCACGGCTCTCGTTTATCGCATGTATTGTTTGTCATCTTCAATTACGGTACTGCCGCCTCGTTTCTTGTTCCATTTACTGGCGTCACTAACTTCCTGTCTTACTTGCCGGTGAGCGGCGGCAGCAGCAGCAGCAGCGCGTATCGATAAGTGCAGTGTCGTACCATCTCTGGAGCGACCGATAGTATTTCCGCGTCGTCGTGTGGCTGGCAGTCGGTTCGGGACGGACCAGCAGTGCATCCGGGACGCAGCAGCAGTGAAGTCACGGACGGAGCGCCGGTCAGGCGCGGACAGCCAGTACTCTCCCGACCGCTGGCGACGTACATGCGTTGTCCGACGGAAGGAGATTTGAGCGCGGACGACCTTCGGTCGGTCGTTCGGTCGGTCGGTCGTCTCATCGGGCGACTTGTAACTGGTTCTCTGACCGCTTCTGGGCCCCTTCAATTACCATCTTGTGGGGCTTGGGTCGGTCCTTTCCTGGTGCAGGGATGACGCTTGGCCAATGGACGTGTTTCCTCTGCACGGTTGGGTCCGAGCCAGTATTTCCGCCGTCGTGTGTCTGGAAGTGAGTGAGAGACACACCAACAGTGAAGTCACCACGGAGCACCAGTCGCGGACGGGCCAGCAGTCCAGTTGGTCGGTTGGCGTGGAGCAGCGAGGAAATCTCCGCGGGCCGAGTTTTGGCCGAGGCCGCTGCCGGAGTCCACGCGCGGTCGGAGCATATGCTGCTGTTCCCATTGCTACGAGGTCCGTGGCTCACCGATCCTGGACACGAAAATTGAGTTTGACTTAATCTATCAGCAAGTCCCGACTGTTCACGTTGTGTCGTTTGGATATCGCTGTCGGCTGTTGGGATATGTAATCTTATCGGTGGGTCCGTTGACTGTCGGTCGGGTTCTCGTCGGTCGTCAATGGTTGGCCCGACTGCCTGTCTCACGTAAGCGAGCGTTAGTGTTTGAATTCCAGGGCTATCCTCGAACATCTGAGCGCCCTTGGGTGTACTGCCCTATTTTTTTAAATATTTTTTCTTGTTGTTTGTACTTGTATGGCTTCTAGCCGATTTTTTAAAAATTAGAGTTCTTTTTCTCTTAAGGCCTTCAGCCTAACTTAAAGAACTGTTTCACGTAAGGCCTTTGTTTTTTGTTTTTTAAATTAATGCTATGAAGTTTTAAGTGTTAGGCCTTCAGCTGATTTGAATTTAACATGAAACTTCCTGGCAGATTAAAACTGTGTGCTGGACCGAGACTCGAACTCGGGACCTTTGCCTTTCGCGGGCAAGTGCTCTACCAACCGAGCTACCCAAGCACGACTCACGCCCCGTAAGCTGTGAGGGCGGGGAGTGAGTCTCGTTTGGGTAGCTCGCTTGGTATAGTGGAAGGATCAACCACCGAACTTGAACAGGATGTCTTGCAACGTCCGCAACGACCAAACACAACGATTAATAACGAACAAAATGCCAAAAAAAAAAGTTGGTAGAGCACTTTCCCGCAAAAGGCAAAGGTCCCGAGTTCGAGTCTCGGTCGGGTACACAGTTTTAATCTGCCAGGGAGTTTCATAACGGCGCACACTCCGCTGCAGAGTGAAAATCTCATTCTTGAATTTAACATGTTTACTTCGGCCTAACTAAAGAACTGTTTTAAGATAAGGCTTGCCTGTTTAAATTTCTGCTTATGCTTGCGTTTTAACTTATTGGCCTTCAGCCGTTTTTAAATTAAAGTGGCTTTCAGCCGGTAATTAAGTCCCAAGGATTAAAGCTGCGTGTCTTTTTTTAAATTTTTTTGGGATCTTGTAATGTTTGATCAGATAATAATGTTTTATGTCCGAGTGTAACTGACAGCCCTTATTCTGGCTCCTTTCCACAATTTATTCTATCTGTCCTGTCCAGCGGCTTAAGCAGGGCATTTCAGTAACATCTACCCATATTGACTCACAGGAACTATATACTACAAATTCGCTACAAGATAAACCACCACTAAAAGCAACCAAAACGCCCCCACCAACTACATTTAATCTATCCTTTCTAAGCAAAGTTAAGTCCTTTGTAAGACTTTAGGCTGAACATTCACTATTTGATCAAAAGTATCGGGACACCTGGCTGAAAATGACTTAAAAGTTCGTGAAGTCCTCCATCGGGAATGCTGGAATTCAATATGGTGCTGGCCCACCATTAGCCTTGATCACAGCTTCCACTCTCGCAGGCATACGTTCAATCACGTTCTGGAAGGTTTTTTGGGGAATAGCAGCCCATTCTTCACGGAGTGCTGCTCCCAGGAGAGGTATCGATGTCGGTCGATCAGGCCTGGCACGAAGTCGGCGTTCCAAAACTACCCAAAGGTGTTCTATAGGATTCAGGTCAGAACTCTGTGCAGGCCAGTCCATCACAGGGATGTTATTGTCCTGTAACCATTCCGCCACAGGCCGTGCATTATGAACAGGTGCTCGATCGTATTGAAAGACGCAGTCGCCATCCCCGAATTGCTCTTCAACAGTGGGAAGAAAGAAGGGGCTTAAAACATCAATATAGGCCTGTGTGGTGATAGTGCCATGCAAAACAACAAGGGGTACAAGCCCCCTCCATGAAAAACACGACCACACAACACCACCACCACGGCCTCCGAATTTTACTGTTTGCACTACACACGCTGGTAGATCACGTCAGGCCGCGTGGGATTAGACGATCGGTCTAAGGCACTGCAGTCATGGACTGTACGGGTGGTCCCGGCGGAGGTTCGAGTCCTCCCTCGTGCATGGGTGTGTGTGTTTGTCTTTAGGTTAACTTAGGTTAAGTAGTGTGTAAGCTTAGGGACTGATGACCTTAACAGTTAAGTCCCATAAGATTTCACACACATTTGAATATTTTTGAAGATCATGTTCAATGGGCATTCGCCATACCCACACCCTGCCATCGAATCCCCACTTTGTGTACCGTGATTCACCACTCCACACAACGGTTTTCCACTGTTCAATCGTCCAGTGTTTCCGTTCCTTACACCAAGCCAGGCGTCGTTTGGCATTTACCGGCGTGATGTGTGGCTTATTAGCAGCCTCTCGACCATGAAATCCAGGTTTTCTCACCTCTCGCCTGTCGTAGTACTCGCAGTGGATCCTGATGCAGCTTGGAATTCCTGTGTGATGGTCTGGATAGGTGTCTGCCAATTACACATTACGACCCTCTTCAACTGACGGCGGTCTCTGTCAGCAGACGAGGTCAGCCTGTACGCTTTTGTGCTGTGTGTGTCCCGCCACGTTTCCACTTCACTATCACGTCGGAAACAGTGGACCTAGGGATGTTTAGGAGTGTGGAAGTCCGTGAGTTCCGCGGACGCCCTTTTCTGCTCTCTCACGATGTCTAATGATTACTGAGGTCGCTGATGTGGAGTACCTGGCAGTATGTGGCAACAAAATGCACCTAATATGAAAAACGTATGTTGTGGGGGGGGGGGGGGGGGGGGCGGAGGGGGGTGTCCGGATAGTTTTGATCACATTGCGTATCTCCGGCTGTAACCAGCTTTCGGTACCTACAACGAGTGGGCTTCAGCGCTTTCAATTAGCGCTTGGAGCCCTGAATAGTTCACTGTTGGAGCACTAAATGGTATTTTTTGAGGTTAGCTGATAAGGAAGGAAAGAAAAGTAAAATTCTTCATTTAATAGAAATATTATCGCATATGGATCATAAGCACGGACAGTTGAAAACCATTTAATGAATGGTGACAACAGATGTTTTGGGACGGTCTGCAGCTGTATTCGGGCGGGAATCAGTCAGAAATGAATTTGTCGGGATGAAAGGGGATGTCACACGTTCAGTTATTGATATTGCGGAAGGAAAACAACTCGTATAGTAAGGAGTTACGGAGATGATATCGGAGGAAAGATTGACACGACAGGTAATGTAATGGGGACCACTAGGAAGGAATGAAAGAGGGAGACCTTTGGCCACATAGGTACAAAATATTCAGACATTAATTAGGAGTGAAAAAATTTATTTACAGATAGCCTTAAATTAAGAACGAATATTAATTTTTATTTATAATCTTGAGTTACCGGAAAATGGAATCATAGTAGAAAAAGGTGTACAACAAATGTCTGAAACGTTGATAAAATGAAAAATATTGATTAATCTAGACGTCTATATCCGCAACAGTTCGTAATGATGGCTTATTCGTTTACGGAGTTTATTTGCTTCATTAGTGAAATATACACAACTTCCTTACTTTCTAATGGATGAAAACACAGTTTGCTAATCAGATGGCGGAGCTACCTCTGGGAGCCTCCCAGCCAGTAGTACCTCACATTATTTAGGAATTTTGGCTAGTATTTGGGGCTTAGACGGCTGAGGCTTTGCGAAGTCTTTAAACAAAGATTCACAATGGCCGCAGCAACGCTGCAGCTGTATTCGTGCTGCAAGTAATCGCACTGGGTGCGTAAAAGTGCTCACTACCAGCTGTCTGTGCGTGGGCGCAGAACGCGAAGCTTAGCAGTTTCAGGAAATGCACAGGCAAGCTCGGCCTTCCGTTCCTCTCTCTCTGTCGCTGAACCGAGGTACGAGCGACCGTGATTCCAGCTACACCCACGGGCCACGATCTTCATTGGCAATCTGTTCGTCGTATTGTTCCACAGAGCAATGTACAGACGCAGTGCTACCAACACATACGCAAGCCAAACTTTGGGCCTTTATTCCATGTAGTGGTGATGGCGAACAAAGCAATTTTATGCTGTCATAATTACTCTCTTAAATCGCTCTTACAATTTAATGTGTACAACTGGAAGAAAGACTTACTTCATCTGTTGTCTTCCGGATTTCATTAAATACCCACAGCACAAAAACGTAATAATATTGAAACATGATTTAGATTATCTGAAATGTAATGAATGGAGTAAAGCAGAATGAAATCAAAGAAGATGCAGTGACATGAATCGAAAGTTCAAACTGTTCAGATGTGCTGACCATTCCTTATAATGAATATGTAGTTATTAGTGGTACTGTTACCCCTCTGACACTGTTATCCCCCTCATGGTACAATTGCCCCAGGTATTGCTTGCCCCTGTGGTACCATTCCCCCTGTGGTACCATTACCCCTCTGGTACTGTTACCCCAGGCACCATTCCCTCATGATATCCTTCACCCCTAGTGGTACCTTTCACTTCCGGCAGTACCATTTGCCCCCAGCGACTCGGATGCCTCCAGTGTTACAATTCTCCCTCTCCCCAGTGGTATCACTCCAGCAGTAGTGATGTTTCCCCAATAAGCGATAGGAGAACATCTGTTTACAGAGCTGGAAAGTTCGAAAGTTATGCAGCAGGAACATCAGTGGTGAATAATGACTGTGAGTTACTAATTTGTGATTAATTGATTTTGAGAAATCTTGTGGTAACGTTTCCACGAAATTTTTACCAACAGCCCTAGCCGCTGGTTAAATCTGTGTGAACATAATTAAAAAAAAAAAAAACATGCAGGTTGCAGCCACTAAGGAAAGGTACATCAAATGTATACAGGAAGAATAAACGCATTGAGGAGCGGTTCTTGCTAAACCGTAGCGGGTAGTGTGGTGATTATTGTGACATACATAAGTAATTTTTAACGTGTGTGTGTCTGCAGAATTAAGGTTCCAACTTTTTTAGGGTTTCATACCTCAACTGGTAAAACGGAACACTTATAGCATCGTCTTGTTGTCCGTGTGACTGTTAAGGCCCCTTTTTCTCAGGAACTAGCAAAGGTATTAAGCTGAAATCCGTGAAATACTAACGTCTACGGTTCCTTGGCGGTCTAAAAAGTTTAAGCTTCTAAGTCAAGGAACTCAAAAGATGTGACCATTTAAGTAACTTACTTTGATTCTCGTAAACTCACTCATCAAAATCTACAGACGATCTATCTACACAGATAATTATACTTGTACAGAACCCTCAGAGGATGAGTTATATTCGTACTTGTCCAATTATTAATTAAATTTTATTCTGTTTTCCGCTCACGCTGGCAAGAACCTTCGTACAGGTCTTTAACGATATAACATTTACGGAAGTTGATCAAACAGTAAAAATTAATGTGGCCACAAACCACTTTTCCATCGTCAAGTGAAGAGGTCCCACACGAACACTATGCTTGGATGCAATCCGTGTGTTTACCTGTGCGTTCGACGACCGTCGGTCCTCTGGAAGCCCATGTTCTGCTGTTGTACGGATCCGGCAATTTCCTCGTGACGCTATGCAAACTCCCAAAATGTATACGACACTAAAAAGATCTTAACATCGTCTTCACTTATGGCAGTGCGGCTGTTTTCAGAAAGATGTCGTGATTATGTCAGGTCTTAACAGCATGTCTTTGGTAATATTAATGAAATTAAAAAAAAGTTCAAGAAACTGGAAGCGTGAGAAATATAATTTACCCGATCTGACGATACACTCTAAGACAAAAAATGAAAAAAAATGTCCGAATGGAATGGAAATCGGCAGATGTGATACAAATATATAAACGATTAGCATTTAAAAAAAAATTTCGATGATTGATTTAAGAGAAAAGCTTCACTAATTTCGCAAGTCAGTAACGCCTTGGTCCGCTTCTGTCCCTTACGCAAGCAGCTATTCGGCTTGACACTGATTGATTGAGTTGATGGATGTCCTCCTGAGTAACATCGTGCCAAATTCTGTCCAATTGGCGCTTTAGATCGTCAAAATTCCGAGTTGGTTGGAGGACCCCGCCCACAGTGCTCTACACGCTCTCAACTGGGAAGACATCCGGTGACCTTTCTGACCAAGGTAAGGTTTGACAAGCACGAAGACAGGCAGTAGAAACTCTTGTCGTGTGAAGGCGGGCATTATCTTTCTGAAACGTAAGCCCAGACTGGCACGCCATGAGTGGCAACAAAAACGAGCGTAAAATATCGTCCACCTACCACTCTGCTGTAGGGGTGGCGTGGATGTCAGCCAAAAGAGTCTGCTCTGAAAAGGAACTGCACCCCAGAACTTCACTCCAGGTTGTCGAGCCACATGGCAGGCGAGAGTCAGGTTAGTATCCCACGCTGTCTGGTGCGTCTCCCCACGTTTTCGGCCTGGAATCTCATTGACTGGAGTAGAATTGCCTTCAGTGACGAGTCCCGCTTCGAACTGAGACCCGATGACCAGCAAAGACGTGTCTGGAGAAGCCCCAGACACCCGCCATGCTGCCCGACATTTTGGAATGATGTTCTGGTGTGCCATTTCTTTTCGTAGGAGGACCCATTTGGTCGCTATCTGTGGCACGCTTGCAGCAGATCTGTACGTCGCCGATACTTTATGGCACATTTTGATGCCCTTCACGGCAAGCCATCCTGGCTTACATTACAGCAAGGTAATGCCAGCCCACGCATAGTGAGAGTTTCTGCTCCTTGTCTTCCTGCTTGCCAAACCCCACCTTGGCCATGAAGGCCGCAGGATGTCTCTCCATTTGAGAACGTTTGGAGCACTGTGTGCAGAGCCTTCTAAACATCGCGGATTTTTGACGATCTAACGCACCAATTGGATTTTAAAACGATATCCATAAGGAGCGCATCCAGCGACTCTATCAGTCAGCGCTAAACCGAATAACTGCTTGCATAAGGGCCGGAAGTGGACCAATGCGTAATTTACTTGCTCAATTTGTGAAGCATAAATCATCCCATTTTCCTGAAATTGTGTTCATTTCTTTGTCTGCACATCTACATCACATCTACCGATTTCCGCCCATTCGGATAATTTCTTCGTGGTCCCGCATTGAGCCGGCCGCAGTGGCCGAGCGGTTCTAGTAGCTTCAGTTCGGAACCGCGCGACTGCTACGGTCGCAGGTTCGAATCCTGCCTCGGGCATGGATGTGCATGATGTCCTTAGGTTAGTTAGGTTTAAGTAGTTCTAAGTTCTAGGGGACTGATGACCTGAGAAGTTAAGTCCCATAGTGCTCAGAGCTATTTGAACCATTTTTGTTTCCCATAGTGCTCAGAGCCATTTGAACCATTTTTGTTTCCCGTAGTGCCCAGAGCCCTTTGAACCATTTTTTTGCCGCATTGTTTTTGTCTAACAGTGTATTTAGGATGGCGTGTCCTAGCGTCCTCACCCTGTATTCGTCAGTGCTACAGCTTCAGCAAGACGTTGTGACGTAACTCATATGCTGATAAGCTTTCAGCTGAGTAAAATTATTGATATCATGAATTAGTAAGTATTCGCTCGGCTGTGCGGCCGTTTTCGGAAGCAAGTGGGAGTTTTTGGCTACAGCTTGACGACGGGTTTTCCCAAGGCTCTGGGTTACTGGGAGGGGGGGGGGGGAGGGGTAGGGGATAGAGCTAAGCATTTGGATCACCTGCGCTGGGACTGTGGCACCAAACACGGCTCCTTCAACAAAAGGCAGACCATGAACACTATAAGGATCAGTCAAATGAAAACGAGGCAGCCACGCGGAATTAGCCGAGCGGTCTAGGGCGCTGCAGTCATGGACTGTGCGGCTGGTCCCGGCGGAGGTTTGATTCCTCCCTCGGGCATGGGCGTGTGTGTTTGTCCTTAGGGTAATTTAGGTTAAGTAGTGTGTAAGCTTAGGGACTGATGATCTTAGCAGTTAAGTCCCATAAGATTTCACACACATTTTTTTGAAAAGGAGGCAGATGGAAAAATTGTAATTAAACTGTTTATTAATTCACAAGTAATCGCGATCGTTTTTAATATATTTATCTCCCTGTGAAACAAGACCGTCGCGGTTTTCGTGGAAAGACGCGTGTATGCAGCCGTGCACCTCTTCGCCCCAAGGATTGGCCGCCCACATGTTACCAAACTAGTTTCGGTTAAGTTGCGGAAGTTTCGCTGTGAAATTCTTACACATCCTCCATACAATTTCGATCTCAACTCCATACATCTCTGTATTTTTCGAGACCTGAAGAAACATATTCGTGGCTGTCAATTTCCTTCGGACGCAGAGGTGCACGTCTGGGTACAATCACATTGCTGAAGGCAGTGGCTCACATTTTTCCATGAAGGCACTGATGTCTTGTATCACTGTGGGATGAAAATACGAGGCTGTGCAGAAGAGCAATGCCTCAGAGTTTGTTTTTTTTTTTTGTAAAAAATCGGAAAGCTTTTCAAATAAAACAAACTATTTCAACATTCTACGATTTTATTCATCACGTCTACACATTTATTTCTCAACATAGTCAGCCTGGCGACGAACATATTCCTCCCAACAAGAGACCAGTTTGGTGATACCTTCACTGTACAATGTTTGACTTTATTGACACAGACACAATGTCATCTCTGCTTCCATCACTTCGGCACTGTTAAAGTGAAGTTCTAAAAGGTGTTCTTAAAGTTTTGGAAACACAAGAAAAAGGGGCGAAGTCGGGACTATATGGAGGAGAATGATCGATGAGTGAGCCCAAGGCGACACATCGTTGCAGATGTCGCAGCGCATGTGTTTGGTTTGGCATTGTTATGCTAAACGAGGGGCGCTCCATGTGTGGGCGAGCTCTTCACTTCGAAACCCGATTACAGCACACTGTTTCTCACGCATCGAAATAGTTACGTTACACACCGTCATCCTACATGCTATATTTCAAAGCCCTCTATCGGTAGAGTGCCGCAGACATCTAGAAATGAATAAAATGCAGACTGTTAATACCGTTTGTTTATGTGAAAAGCTTTAACAGTTTACACTTAAAAATTCGGCGGCATTTTTTCAGCACTCTCATCTACTAACAGTTGTGGCCATCCTTTTGGGCTAATGAACAGTTAACTTGCTTTTTTCAGTCTGTCTCGTTCTAATCTGATTGATCATGCGCTGCAAAACCAATCACGACAGCGCGAACACAGCACTGAGGTGTATAAAAGGAGACCTTGTGCCATACACAGTGTGATTCCGTGATTATATTACAAATTTTCAGTGATGATGGACACGATTAAATAGATAATTTCAGATAAGAGACACTGGTCTGTTTACGACCTAGTCGATAACTATAAGCGGAAATCACTGTGATGCCTCTAGTAGTGGAATACACTTACCAGTGGTGTTGTAGGGTAGGAAACTTTCGGAGATGCTAGTCTGGACAAAAACAAGGAAACAACTAGCAAACATGGCTCTAAAACGAATACCTTAAAAGCCATGAGTTCTTGTTCCTCTTCGATACTGTGAAAAATATCTCTCATCTCTTTGATTTCCACATTTTTGGAGGAGGCAGTATGAGCCAAAATTAAAAAAAGTCCACTAAATAAGGACTCGAAATGCCTATCTTAAGAGCCATGAACACTTACTTATTCATCTTCGCAACTGTGAAACTTCTCTTCTGCTGAACAAGTATCCATAACTCTTAAGGTTTGCATGTTAGAGCCCATATTGACTGGACATGTTTTTCTGATTTTGGTCCATACTACCTCCTTCAAAATTGTGGAAACCAGAGAGCGTGCAGGAGAAGAGATGGTTGGGTGATTGGTTGATTTGGGGGAGGAGGGGGCGTAACAGCGAGGTTATCGGGCCCATCGGATTAGAGATGGATGGGGAAGGAAATCGGCCGTGCCCTTTTAAAGGAACCATCCCGGCATTTGCCTAAAGCGATTTAGGGAAATCACGGAAAACAAATCAGTATGGTCGGACGCGGATTTGAACCGTCGTACTCCCGAATGCGAGTCCAGTCTGCTAACCACTGCGCCACCTCGCTCTGCAGAAGAGATGTATTTCACAATTCGGAGGTGAACAAGTGCTCATAGCTCTTAAGGTATGGATTTTAGATCCCATGTATACCAGTTTTTTTATTTTTTTATTTTTTTAACGCATACTACCACCTCTGATAGTTACGTATCCTACTATCTTCGCAACTACAGTATCGGTACGTGCATTCCACTGTCGAAGGTGTCAGAGCGATTTTCGCTTGTATCTTGCGACTCTGTCGTTTCCCCGATAGTCTGTAACATCAGCACGGAATCATTGCGTATGATGTAAACACTACTGAAGTTACAATGGCACTTTAAATGAATAATATTGCACAGACCACTGTAAAGGAACTGCCGTTGAACGCTTTATGGAATCTTTACGTACAAGGTGTTGAATTATAGCGGAAGGCACTAGCTACCATCACTTTGTCACCTGTACATATTTTGAGAGTTATACAATGTTTTATTTCATTTTAATTATGCAAATGGGACAGAATATCGTATTCTCCACAGTTACGTATGTAATGAACGCAGCATAATATCCCTTGCACCTTTTCCTATGTAACCATACATTGTACGTACGGTTTATGAGTAATTTCATATGTTATTATTTAAATGTCAATATGACCTATGCCACTTAAAAAAACATTGAGGTTTGCCGATGACATTGCAATTCTGTCAGAGACAGCAAAGGACTTGGAAGAGCAGTTGAACGGAATGGATAGCGTCTTGAAAGGAGGATATAAGATGAACATCAACAAAAGCAAAACGAGGATAATGGAATGTAGTCGAATTAAGTCGGGTGATGCTGAGGGAATTAGATTAGGAAATGAGACACTTAAAGTAGTAAATGAGTTTTGCTATTTAGAGAGCAAAAAACTGATGATCATCGAAGTAGAGAGGATATAAAATGTAGACTGGCAATGGCAAGGAAAGTGCTTCTGAAGAAGAGAAATTTGTTAACATCGAGTATTGATTTAGGTGTCAGGAAGTCTTTTCTGAAAGTATTTGTATGGAGTGTAACCATGTATGGAAGTGAAACATGGACGATAAATAGTTTGGACAAGAAGAGAATAGAAGCTTTCGAAATGTGGTGCTACAGAAGAATGCTGAAGATTAGGTGGGTAGATCACATAACTAATGAGGAAGTATTGAATAGGATTGGGGAGAAGAGAAGTTTGTGGCACAACTTGACCGGAAGAAGGGATCGGTTGGTAGGACATGTTCTGAGGCATCAAGGGATCACCAATTTAGTATTGGAGGGCAGCGTGGAAGGTAAAAATCGTAGAGGGAGACCAAGAGATGAATACACTAAGCAGATTCAGAAGGATGTAGGTTGCAGTAGGTACTGGGAGATGAAGAAGCTTGCACGGGATAGAGTAGCATGGAGAGCTGCATCAAACCCGTCTCAGGACTGAAGACCACAACAACAACAACATGACCTATGATAATGACATTCATTATTTGAAAGTGGTAATATGCACATAAAATCTAGGCTACCGTTACATAGGGCGCCAAAGAGACATTTCTGTTAAACAGATCATCTCTCCTGCTTGTAGTTTATACTCAGTGCCTGTGTCCAAATTTCATTGTATAAAATTATTAGACTGTGACATTTTGTGTGGTCTGAGGGAGACCGGGAGAGAATGACACTTCTTTTCACATGTATGTTGTATTTGTGACTTGTCTATATTTTAAATGTTGGACCATGCAATGTATTTTGTGTTCTTTGTAAGATTTAATAGGCTCACTGAGGGCTTTTAAGAGCGTGCGAACTGTTGCTTCCGCTCTTTTTGCGCTGTACGGACATTGAGGTAACGTGTGTCTTGCTGAAACGTCAGCGTAATAGATTTTGGGTCGCAAATGGCCGTGCGAATACTTTCACAAGCGTTCGTACTTAAAATAATTTCGGCGTGAATGCAATATAGAATCTGTGAGTTTGCTGGAACTCGAATTTTTCACGATTGTTAGACAATAGACAGCTTTGAACTATGACTTATTTCGGCCGCGTTTCGGAATTACTGTTGATTAGCCTGTTAGAATCTATTTCTGTTAACGTGAAGTTTGATCCGTTAATTGCTAAATTTAACGTTATGGATTTGTGCGCGGGCGATTACCTTGTGACTGATGTAACGGTATGGGTTTGTGTTTTCCGCGAACCAGTGGTGTGTAATTAGTATCTTAGGATATCTGCTGCCACTTAAATACGGAGACACGCAATATTTACTGCAACTGATTTTTATTGTTTAAAAGCATAGCTCTAGGGCGAACGTTTTAATTCTTTGTTTTATTTTATTGACCGAATAAATCATCATTCCGTTTAATCTAAATCTTTTGGTGTTAACTACCATCATTTATACGAAAGAATACACTACCTTGTATGATTTTTATTGTTTTATTTATTTCATCCCCCCCATGAACCATGGACCTTGCCGTTGGTGGGGAGGCTTGCGTGCCTCAGCGATACAGATAGCCGTACCGTAGGTGCAACCACAACGGAGGGGTATCTGTTGAGAGGCCAGACAAACGTGTGGTTCCTCAAGAGGGGCAGCAGCCTTTTCAGTAGTTGCATGGGCAACAGTCTGGATGATTTAATGATCTGGCCTTGTAACAATAACCAAAACGGCCTTGCTGTGCTGGTACTGCGAACGGCTGAAAGCAAGGGGGAAACTACGGCCGTAATTTTTCCCGAGGGCATGCAGCTTTACTGTATGGTCAATGATGATGGCGTCCTCCTGGGTAAAACATTCCGGAGGTAAAGTAGTCCCCCATTCGGATCTCCGGGCGGGGACTACTCAAGGCGATGTCGTTATCAGGAGAAAGAAAACTGGCGTTCTACGGATCGGAGCGTGGAATGTCAGATCCCTTAATCGGGCGGGTAGGTTAGAAAATTTAAAAAGGGAAATGGATAGGTTAAAGTTAGATATAGTGGGAATTAGCGAAGTTCGGTGGCAGGAGGAACAAGACATCTGGTCAGGTGACTAGAGGGTTATAAACACAAAATCAAATAGGGGTAATGCAGGAGTAGGTTTAATAATGAATAGGAAAATAGGAAAGCGGGTAAGCTACAATAAACAGCATAGTGAACGCATTATTGTGGCCAAGATAGATACGAAGCCCATGCCTACCACAGTAGTACAAGTTTATATGCCTACTAGCTCTGCAGATGACGACGAAATTGAAGTAATGTATGATGAACTAAAGAAATTATTCAGATAGTGAAGGGAGACGAAAATTTAGTAGTCATGGGTGATTGGAATTCGTCAGTAGGAAAAGCGGAGAGAAGAAAACGTAGTAGGTGAATATGGACTGGGGACAAGAAACGAAAGAGGAAGCCGCCTGGTAGGATTTTTCACAGAGCACAATCTAATCATAGCTAACACTTGGTTCAAGAAACATAAAAGAAGATTGTATACATGGAAGAAGCCTGGAGATCCTGACATGTTTCAGATAGATTATATAATGGTAAGACAGAGATTTAGGAACCAGGTTTTAAATTGTAAGACATTTCCAGGGGCAGATGCGGTCTCTGACCACAACCTATTGGTTATGAACTGTACATTAAAACTGAAGAAACTGCAAAATGATGGGAATTTAAGGAGATGGGACCTGGATAAACTGACTAAACCAGAGGTTGTACAGAGTTTCAGGGAGAGCATAAGGGAACAATTGACAAGAATGGGGGAAAGAAATACAGTAGAAGAAGAATGGGTAGCTTTGAGGGATGAAGTGGTGAAGGCAGCAGAGGATCAAATAGGTAAAAAGACGAGGGCTAGTAGAAATCCTTGGGTAACAGCAGAAATATTGAATTTAATTGATGAAAAGAGAAAATATAAAAATGCAGTAAATGAAGCATTCAAAAAGGAATACAAACGTCTCAAAAATGAGATCGACAGGAAGTGCAAAATGGCTAAGCAGGGATGGCTAGAGGACAAATGTAAGGATGTAGAGGCTTATCTCACTAAGGATAAGATAGATACTACCTACAGGAAAATTAAAGAGATCTTCGGAGAAAAGAGAGCCACTTGTATGAAACCCAGTTCTAACCAAAGAAGGAAAAGCAGTAAGGTGGAAGGAGTATATAGAAGGTCTATACAAGGGCGATGTACTTGAGGACAATATTATGGAAATGGAAGAGAAAGTAGATGATGATGAAATGGGAGATACGATACTGCGTGAAGGGTTTGACAGAGCACTGAAAGACCTGACTCGAAACAAGGCTCCGGGAGTAGACAACATTCCAATGGAACTACTGATGGCCTTGGGAGAGCCAGTCCTGACAACACTCTACCATCTGGTGAGCAAGATGTATGAGACAGGCGAAATACCCTGAGACTTAACGAAGAATATAATAATTCCAATCACAAAGAAAGCAGGTGTTGACAGATGTGTAAATTACCGAACTATCAGTTTAATAAGCCACGGCTACAAAATACTAACGCGAATTCTTTACAGACGAATGGAAAAACTGGTAGAAGCCGACCTCGGGGAAGATCAGTTTGGATTCCGTAGAAATATCGGAACACGTGAGGCAATACTGACCCTACGACTTATCTCAGAAGCTAGATTAAGGAAAGGCAAACCTACGATCCTAGCATTTGTAGACTTAGAAAAAGCTTTAGACAATATTGACTGGAATACTCTCTTTCAAATTCTGAAAGTGGCAGGGGTAAAATACAAGGAGCGAAAACCTATTTACATTCTGTACAGAAACCGGATGGCCGTTATAAGAGTCGAGGGTCATGAAGGGGAAGCAGTGGTTGGGAAGCGAGTGAGACAGGGTTGTAGCCTCTCCCCGATGTTACTGTATCTGTATATTGAGCAATCAGTGAAGGAAACGAAAGAAAAGTTCGGAGTAGGTATTAAAATTCATGGAGAAGAAATAAAAACTTTGAGGTTCGCCGATGACATTGCAAATCTGTCAGAGACAGCAAAGGACTTGGAACAGCAGTTGAACGGAATGGATAGTGTCTTGAAACGAGGATATAAGATTAACATCAACAAAAGCAAAGCAAGAATAATGGAATGTAGTCGAATTAAGTCGGGTGATGCTGAGGGAATTAGATTAGGAAATGGGACACTTAAAGTAGTAAAGGAGTTTTGCTATTTGGGGAGCAAAATAACTGATGATGGTCGAAGTAGAGAGGATATAAAATGTAGACTGGCAATGGCAAGGATATCGTTTCTGAAGAAGAGAAATTTGTTAACATCCAATATTGATTTAAGTGTCAGGAAGTCATTTCTGAAAGTATTCGTATGGAGTGTAGCCATGTATGGAAGTGAAACATGGACGATAAATAGTTTGGACAAGAAGAGAATAGAAGCTTTCGAAATGTGGTGCTACAGAAGAATGCTGAAGATTAGATTGGTAGATCACATAACTAATGAGGAAGTATTGAATAGGATTGGGGAGAAGAGAAGTTTGTGGCTCAACTTGACTAGAAGAAGTGATCGGTTGGTAGGACATGATCTGAGGCATCAAGGGATCACCAATTTAGTATTGGAGGGCAGCGTGGAGGGTAAAAATCGTAGAGGGAGACCAAGAGATGAATACACTAAGCAGATTCAGAAGGATGTAGGTTGCAGTAGGTACTGGGAGATGAAGAAGCTGGCAGAGGATAGAATAGCATGGAGAGCTGCATCAAACCAGTCTCAGGACTGAAGACCATAACAACAACAACAAACATATTTATTTCATCTTGTGTTTTATTTAAATGGGAGTAACTTAACGATATATAGATAATTTAGACTGAAGGAGCACGAGTCAAATCAGTACTGAAGTGAGTTTGGGTGCTGGTAGAGAAAGCAACCGGGGTACCACTCGACCTTACGACGATACAGAGCTAATATTGCAGACACACTCGTCAATTTTTTCAAAACAGAGTCATGTTTTTACCAGTCGCAAAGTCATCAGGATTGTGAGAAATTTAGAATTCAAAAACAGGTGATACAGGGAGTTTCCGAACTACGAAGTACAGGAAGATTTCAGATTTTAGAACTGGGAAAATAAAGTAAGAGAGGAAGAGGGGAAGTTTGTTGAGGAAGTTTCGAGATTTTAGAACTGGGAAAATAAAGTAAGAGTACATGTTAGGGGAACGCTCCTTAAACACGTACATTTCGATTTCATCCATCTGCAACCATTGAAAAGGCGATTACTGAGCAACTTTTGAAGAGTCTGTCAGTCTGCTATCATGTTAGAAGATTTACATTCGGCAGAAAGGGAATGTCTGCCTATACGAGGAGCGTTCAGTAAGAAGTACAACAGATTTTTTTTTTTTTTCTGAAAGCTTGTTGTCTTATTCAGGATTCGAATGTACTATATTATTCCCCCTCGTTTGGCTACAGAAACCTATTTTTCAACATAATCTTCGTTCAGTGCTACGAACTTGTGACTGTATGCCTGTATGGCCTCGTAGTACCACTCCGATTTTCGATGTCGGAGCCAACACCTTGATGCATCAGTAACCTCTGCACGATCTACGTAATGCTTTCCGCGGAGTGCGTACTTCACTGGGCCAAATAATGGATGTTAGGGGAGGGGGGAGGGGGGCAGGGGGAGGGGGAAGATCTGGGCTGTAGGGTGGATTGGAGGAGAAATAACAGTCCAATGAAGCTCTGTGAGCTCCTCTCGGGTGCAAAGTCCTGTGTGGAACCTTACGTCGTCGTGGAGGAGGAGAAGTGGGTTTGCATTTTCGTGGCGACGACAATGCTGAAGTCGTTCCTTCAGTTTACTGAGGGGGGCATAATACACTTTAGAAGTGATCGTTGCACAGTGAGTGAGGACATCAAACACAATAACCCTTCAGAGTCCCAGAAGACTGCAGTCATGACTTTATCGCTTGAACATGCGACTTTGAACGTTTTCTTCGCAGGCGATGTGGTGTGACGCTACTTCTACTGCCGTTTTGTTTGTTGTTCGAAGTGATGAACCCATCTTTCACCGCCTGTGATGATGATCTCTCGCAGATTGTGCTTGGTTGCTCTTCATGGTCCTCTGATAGCCGGCGAACAACCCCCCGGGCACATCCCTTGAGTACCCCAAGTGGTGGACGAGCATGTCAGCACTACCAACAGAGACGTCCAGTTGTGCAGCGAGGTGTTTGGTTGTGATCTGTCGATCACCTCGAAAGAGTGTGTCCTCACGATCCAACGTTGCAGGAGTCACAGCTGTGTGCGTCCGGCCGGCAAGCGGGAGAGAGGTCAGGAATGCGCGACCTTGTTGCGGTGATGACAGACGCCTCGCCCAACGACTAACCGTGCTTTTGTTCACTGCCAGGTTTCTCTAGACATTCTGCAAACGCCTGTTGTTCTGCATTTGCGCCAAAACAAACTCAATGACAGATCTCTGCTTGGAATGCACCTCTGTTACAGAAGGCACTTGGAAGGCTGCGTATAGTGCTGGCACCCTTCGGAACTTCACTAAACTACAGGGTCAGAAACGCAAATATTCAACTATGTCCCATAAAAAAAATCCCGCCTTTTTTCATCCGAAATAGAATGTGTTGTATTACATGTTAAAGAAATTGTCGGCATTCCTCCAGTGTTGTTGTTGTTCATCTTTTTGCGCTTTATGGAACAACTATCTACGCATGTTTATCATTTAAGTATATCTCGCAAATTCCGGCATTGTCCGAATCATACTATCTTCATATATTGTTATTGTACATTATTTTACTGTGATATTCTGCGTAAACCACTTTAGAACCTCAGCGAGCGACACCGTTTCCACAAGGCTGTTAGTTTAAATAGTAATTTGCTCTCTTTGGAGTATGTGCTACTTTCAAAGTGCACCCACTGAAAATAGCCACTCACCAGAATTCCGGGCTGTTATTACGTTTACAGGTGCACTGAAAGTTTGCGCATACAGGAAATTGGGCCGCAATGGTTAAAATAAATTCTCATTTAAAGTAACAGCCCTGTGGAAACGATGCCGCTCTTTGAATTTATCGAGGCCGTGTTGTTCGCCCAGAAGAAGTCGATTCACAGTCTGCAGTGCCCGGTTACTCCACCGCAGCTGCGTTGAGAATCTCGTTAGAATTTCTTACCCCACGCGCTGCTCGTGCTGCAGCGTTGTGACGGCAGCCGCTGTTGTCCCGCGCTGCTCTTAATTTACGACGCAGGGCTCTGTACACGACAGCAGATTCTGCACACAACTTTGCTTTAACGCGCTCCGAATGCGTAGTGTTTCACAACGAAGGATACTTTCTCTTCAGAGACAATGCTGGCAAATGGATACGTAATATTTCGTCACAAAGTCTTGGAGGAATCGTTCTCGTTTGACTTGCCACGTCTCATTCGAATTAAATCCCAAGCTTTCGACGAGTGCATCCATCATCGAACGCTTGGGACTTCATCTGAATTTGACGCACCGAGAACTTTATGTCCAGCACTGACAAATATTTACCATTACAGAAACAGATATTTATCCTGAAGCAACTGATAGAACATAGGGCCTTAAAAAACAAAAAGACAGTAATAACCTTCGCGGACTTCACAAAGGCATATGACTCCATCGACAGACAGACTCTTGTTAGGATCCTGAAGAACAGAGGACTTGATGGAACTTCACAAGAACTCATAAAAGAAATTCTGACAGACACAAAAACAAGGGTGAGATTCAGAGGAGCACTGTCAGAAGAATTTGTGATCAAGACTGGTATTAAACAGGGAGGTGGATTGTCACCATTGTTGTTCAATGTAGCACTGGACGAAGTGATCAGGCAGTGGAGAGCAATAAACGAGGAAATGGGAATACCAAAGACCCATGTGGGGGACAAAAAGGACAAAAGGGCTCAAGTGGACTGCCTAGCCTTTGCAGATGACATAGCAATAGTAAGTGAGACGGAAGAAGACGCAAAGACACAACTCGACAACTTAAGTAAGGTAGTCAGAAACGTGGGACTGAGGATCGCCTATAACAAGACAAAGACATTAAACACCTCTGCAGACTGGGAAACACCGGAAGGGACTGTGCAAATGGTGGACAAATTTAAATACCTGGGAGAATTTATAACAGGAAGGAACAGGAGCAAGGAGGGAATAACGGAGAGGATTAAGAAGGTGAGGTCCGCCTTCTGCATGACGAGAGAGGTATACAATAAAAAGAATATATCCACAGAGGCAAAGATAAGCCACTACAAGGCAACAGTGAGGAATGCAGTATTATATACTGCTGAGACGATGACACTAGGAAGAAATCGGTCAGAGTAACTAGAGAAAGAAGAGAGGAAAATATTGAGAGAAATTCTAGTTCCCAAAAGAGGTGGAGAGAGGTGGATGCGAAGACCTAGAGAAGAATTGTACCGGAACATGAGAACAATATTCGGGGAAATCAGACTCAAAAGGGCAAGGTTTGCTGGGCATGTAGTTAGGATGAGTATGGACAGAATGACGAAGAGAGTGTGGGAAACAACAAGGAGGACAAGGGGAAAGACAGGAACCAAGTGGATTGTTGAACTTCGGAAGGACTGGTTGGAACTGGGGATCAAGGTCGAAGGAAAGGAAAATTGGAGGAACAAATATACAACGACCAATATGCCGGATATCAATGACAGAGATGAATACAGAAAAGATTAGTGTGTCACCAATGGAGCCGACAGGAGAAACGGAAACTGAAGATCTCGGAAGAAGAGCGGGAGAGGTGAAGAGAGAGAATGAAGAGATTCTGGGAGAAGAAGAGGAAAATACAGTCCACGAATGGGCTACCCGTGGTCCTACAGAGGCCGTAACGTAAGAAGAAGAAGAAGAAGAAGAAGAAGACATTACAGAAACGACATTTTAGCCGGCCTGGAGACTATATTGATTGGTTATTTTGCAAAATTATTTATTGTCCGGCACGACCACAGCTGAGTCTGCCCATCTCGAAGTCACCTTTCGTCAGAATGATTGTAGTGATAGGCAGATCAGATGTGCTTCGAGCTATTGACCTACCGCGATCGCATTCGGGAGGACGACGGTTCAATCCCGCGTCCAGCCATCCTGATTTAGGTTTTCCGTGATTTCCCTAAATCGCTCCAGGCAAATTCCGGGATGGTTCCTTTGAAAGGGCACGGCCGACGTAGTTCCCTAATCCGATGAGACCGGTGACCTCGCTGTTAGGTCTCTTCCCCCAAACAACCCAACCTAACCTACTGCGAACCGAGTGATTGATGATAATACCGAGATGGTATCGTAGTCGATTGCCTTTTTGGCTTACGTAGGAAGCATTTCCAACAGCACTGGTCGTATTTTGCGGAAATATGATGTGAAATGTGTTGTTGAACCACCATCGAAGATTAGGGATCTTTTAGCATCCGTAAAAGATGCGCTTGATTTGTATAAGGCGGGTGCTCATCGTATTCGTTGCCTCCGTGGCGTGTCATATTGGCGAGACGATCATGACCGTGAAGGAGCGTGTACTGATAATTCGCCTTGCACTTGCTTAAAACAGCCGAGAAAATCTGCAATACAGTCAGTCGTCGGTCTGATCTCATTAACTGTTTTACTTGCTCGACCATTTCTTCGCGTCTGGAGTTTAACGGTCCTCCACTTCGGTGATCGTCTTCCAGCGATTCCTTTTCATCCCGAAATGTTGACAACTAATCGTAAGCGGCTGTTTTATTTAAGGCAGCGTTTCCGTAACCTGTCTGTAAGGTTAACGAAGTCTTTGAACATTTCCACAATCTGCACATGAATTTGATCTTTGCCCCTTGCTCGAATGGCGACCTAGCGCAGACAGATCATCACGCGCTCTTACCATAAATAAACAAAATAAACAAAAAAATATTATGCAGACTATTGCAGAGTAGGTAGTTAAAATAGAGTAAATAATTCAGACTATTACTAGAGGCAGCAAAACAGTTGTAACCAAATCCTGGGAATTTTGTGACTGCACCTCATCAGTTAGCAAGTGACGTTATAAATAGAGATCGAGCTTTTGGCTTAAATTCTGGCTGGAATCTTGCTTTCTCGCTTTTCAAAACAGAGGGACAGAGTTAATGTTAACCTCACTCTTTGGTTATTAATATTTACTTTTGACGTCGGTCATCTTTGGCGATATGGTGGCGTCAGTATTATGTACTGTGTGTGTGTGTGTGTGTGTGTGTGTGTGTGTGTGTGTGTGTGTGTGTGTGTGGAGGGGGGGGGGGGGGCGAGTGAGGTAACGGCCGAGTTGTGGCGCCCTGGAAATATTATATGTTAGGATTTGGGGCGGTCACACAGGACACTTGCCAAAGCCGGGGCCCGGCAGCAAACACGTGGTGGCAAACGTTAGCCGGACGTGAGGGGTAGCCCCAGCGCATGGTCCAGCCGCGTGGCTGGGAATTCCGCTGTGACGAGGACGGTGCTTTGTGTAGATGAAGGAGACGTCTGTGCTGGGAGTGCCAAAGATGGCGGACTTTGCGAAACCTTAATGACAGACATTTCACAGTTCGTACAGAAATTAACAGTAGCCAGATGAATCATGATACCTCAAAAAGAAACACTACTATTATTTGAACGACGATTCTGATGATGTAATCAGATTTTCAAAATCTTTATTAGTTTAAAGTTCAGTATCTGACAGTAAATTATACAAGTAACACCCAGCAACGAATTTCCAAAATATAAACGCTTCATCAGATTTTGTCGATCGCCGTGTCTTCAGAAAGCTATTAGTGTAAACCTAAATTGATATGAATTACAGGTGTGTAAATTGAATAGAACATGAGTTACTGGAGGTCAAAGTGGCCGGTTACTATCGATCGCGTCAGGCCGTAAGTACTCCACAGTTACACGATAAAACGGTAGCAACATGCTTATAAATATATTTATTCATCTATGTCTTTGTTTATATCCGATATATACTATTCATGAAGAAATTGGTTAAATATTTACTGTGTTTTAGAAAGCACAGAGACATTATGCTCCTGGCCTACCTTTTTGCTTCTTTCCTTTTTATCTATGATTACTAAATTCTTTATGTATTTAATAATGTGTGTTAGAACGTGTTTATGATCCAGCCGTAGGCATATTTATTTAATTTCAAGTATGTAAATGTAAATCCAGTATTTCGAATATGTTTCATTATGTTTGTGTGACTGTTCTTTGGCATGAAGACATGGCGTGAGCGCTCTAGCCAATCACAGGGCTCGTGAATGGGGAGACTGGATGGAAGCGAGTTTCCGGAGAGGACACAGGGGTAGTCCGGGGGGTACGGCACTGGACACGAGGAGTGTTGGACAGAACAGGACAGGACACGGAAAGTGCTGGACGGCGCGGCGGACGCACAGTCACGGGGAAGAGTTGGAGTGGAGCGGTTTGCGCGTGGTCGCGAGAGATAGAAATACTTCGGAGTGACGACTTGTGCTCCTGTGTGACTTCCGCGGCTTCTGCAGTGAAGACGTAGCGTGCGTTTAGAAGTGAATGTCTCGCGAGCTATGTTGTTGTTCATAACTAATTACTTGCAGTAGGAATCTATTGTTTCCCTGTTACTCAACTTATATTTTATCGATTGCTGGACCATCGACACCAATAAGTGTTTGCAGAAATATACCACATTCTCAGAAGTACTTCTACTATCGTACTCATAATTTAAAGTCGTTAAGATAGTACTTGCCGATTTTGTTTAATTGCAATATTTTATTTATAAATTGATATGTTACCTTCTAAATTCGCAATTGCAGAGTGATAGAAACCCTCGGCCATTCGATTCATGTGTATATTCATATTGTACACTGTAGACTCAGCAGTATTTGGCTTGTAATGCGGCAACTACGTATCCCAGCCCCTAGACAACGAAACCAGCCAAAACTTTTAATATCGCAACTCTGAGCCGGAGGGTGCGTAGTTTATAGAAGGCCCGCAAGGGGGAGGGGAGGGGGTGTTCATCTTTCCGGCTACGCTCTGCAAACCTAAGTTCTAAATTTCCTTGTACAGCGCTTCCATGATGCAATTGTGCCTGGAAAATGACAGCATGTGCCCCAGGCAAAACATCGATGGTTGTCGAGAACGTCACCCGTAAGTTACCTGTATACGATTACACTAATTTCAAACTCCATTACCTTTTTCAGCCGGAATCGTTCCCTCTCAGATACTAAAATCCACACTGTAGTTTAGTCTTACCGCTGCAGAAACTACCAGACAAACAATGTGTTTTCCACAGTGGTGGGCTTGGATCACAGCAAGTATTTTGTGAATTGAGGGTGGCCGATGACCGTCGAAACCAGTAATTTCGTCTAAACTTACCGTGATTATGTCGAAAAATATATTATCTGTCCACACTTATAATAGAACTGTGAACTTGTCATCTGTATCTCTTTATCTATTTAAAGACGTTAATCTCCAAAACTATTAGGTGAATGTTCATGGGGTTTCCACATGTAATATGAGAGTAGCTCGTGTCAAAATATAGGCTTCATTGCATCAAAATAGGATTGTGAGCAACAAAGAATACTGTAATATAGCTAGGAATGGGGTAACACATTTACTCATTCTGTTTGAAACGTGTTACGTATGTGAAAATGCTTTAATTGGCTGATGTGTCTATGTCATGCAATTGAACATAATAAATACAATGCTTATACAATCCTCAACGTTTTTAAGCCATACTTCCATAGTAATATTATCCAATGTGAAAGTAACTGTGTTACGTTTCCACGACTAAACTACTGAACCTGCTTCGATGAAGTTTATTACGGAGATAGCTTGAACCCTGGGGAAGAACATAGGTTACCTCAGAAACAATATATATCGCGCCTAAACCTGTGGAGTAGGAAACGCGACATATTTTCTTACACCAGTTAACAGAAGCCACGTTAAAATTATTATATTTGTTGCATAATGTACGTGTTGTGTAATATGTAGCTACTTTAATAAAACGATACACACACGCATCAAAAAAAGTTTTGCAACACCTCGGTTCCGAGAATTCCGGAACATGTACAGAAAATTGGAATAGAGATCAACATAAACATCATTTCCGCCCTTTTTATTGCTCATGGAAACCACACATTGCATGTTGTACCACCATACAGCGAGACCTGCAGAGGTGGTGGTCCAGATTGCTGTACACACCGGTACCTCTAATACCCAGTAGCACGTCCTCTTGTATTGATGCATGCCTGTATTCATCGCGGCATACTATCCACAAGTTCATCAAGGCACTGTTGGTCCAGATTGTACCACTCCTCAACGGCGATTCTGCGTAAATCCCTCAAACTGGTTGGTGGGTCATGACGTCCATACACAGCCCTTTTCAATCTATCCCAGGCATTATTCGATAGGGTTCATGTCTGCAGAAGATGCTGGCCTCTCTAGTCGAGCGATGATGTTATCCTGAAGGAAGTCATTCACAAGACGTGCACGATGGGGGCGTGAATTGTCGTCTATGAAGACGAATGCCTCGGCAATATGCTGCCGATATGGTTGCACTATCGGTCTAAGGATGGCATTCACGTATCGTACAGCCGTTACGGCGCGCTCCATGACCATCAGCGGCGTACGTCGGCCCCACATAATGCCACCCCAAAACAGCAGGGAACCTCCACATTGCTGCACTCACTGGACAGTGTATCTAAGGCTTTCAGCCTGACCGGGTTACCTCCAAACACGTCTCCGACGATTGTCTGGTTGAGGGCATATGCGACACTCACCGGCAAAGAGAACGTGATGCCAATCCTGAGCCGTCCATTCGACATGTTGTAGAGCCCATTTGTACCGCGCTGCATGGTGTCGTGGCTGCAAAGATGGACCTCGCTATGGACTTCGGGAGTGAAGCCGCGCATCATGCAGCCTGTTGCGCACAGTTTGAGTCGTAATACGATGTCCTGTGGCTGCACGGAAAGCATTATTCAACATTGTGGCGTTGCTCTCGGGGTTCCTCCGAGCCATAATCCGTAGGTAGCGGTCATTCACTGCAGTAGTAGCCCTTGGGCGGCCTGAGCCTGTCTATCTCCTCCATGTCCGAACAACATCGCTTTAGTTCACTCCGAGTCGCCTGGACACTTCCCTTGATGAGAGCCCTTCTTGTCACAAAGTATCAATGCGGACACTATCGAACAGCAAAACTGACGGTCTAGGTACGGTTGAACTACAGATAAGACGAGCCGTGTACCTCTTTCC
This sequence comes from Schistocerca piceifrons, assembly GCF_021461385.2. Taxonomy (NCBI): domain Eukaryota; kingdom Metazoa; phylum Arthropoda; class Insecta; order Orthoptera; family Acrididae; genus Schistocerca; species Schistocerca piceifrons. The sequence continues at coordinate 253,901,088 of NC_060143.1, read as the reverse complement.
TGTTGGAATGACTGGAACTGATCGGCTCTCGGGCCCCCTCCGTTAATAGGCGCTGCTCATGCATGGTTTGTTTACAGCTTTGGGCGGGTTTAGTGACCTCTATTAACAGTCAAAGGGACTGTGTCTGTGATAAAATATCCACAGTTACCGTCTATCTTCAGGAGTTCTGAGAATCGAGGTGATGGAATTTTTTTTAATGTGTGTAGATGTGCAGTCCTGGCCACACCCTTCCCACGAACCACTCATCAACGAAATTGTGCATGTCTGCAGTCGGAAACTGGGGAATTTGAGTAAGAGGGAGGAGTGTGCGGTGGGGAGAACATCACTAGCTGGGCGTACCACAACAGGCAAACACGTGAGGACAGCTGACACCATTGCATGTTCAACAGTTTATTTATTCGTCATACTAAAGATAACTAAACTGCTGAAACGAGAGTGCAGCCAGAGGTAACAACTAGTTTACAGGTATTTATCACCTGCCACTTAGCATGTGGAAATTAATAGGATTGAGGGTTTGAAACTTCAACACCTGGAATGATAGAAAAAAAGAAATTTTATGTGATAGGCATACATATTAAAGCGGGAATTATACATGATTATGTTAGCAAGTAATCTGGGGCTACACAGGGTGTGAAATTTAACACACATAGCTGCGACCTCTAGCAGAAATACGGTAGTAACAAGATTGAACACAATGCTTAGCTCAGCATGACTACGTCAGTCCATGCTGCTTCAACTTTGTTCCAGAGTTTATCAGTGGTGGTGACTGCTGAGCGGAGGTTTGACAGTTTCTCAACAGCTCATGAGCTGATATTTTCGGTGATAGATGTTGAGAATATGCTGGCCATTCGGACACCGTGTATGGAGGTAAGTCAGGACAGCACTGACAACATGCAGTCTTTCGTAGTATTGTTGACAGATAACTTCACAGATATCTTTAAAACAGATAACAGCTACCAGCCTCAAGACGTCACAAAAAAATGGCTCTGAGCACTATGGGACTTAACATCTGAGGTCATCAGTCCCCTAAAACATAGAACTACTAAAACCTAACTAACCTAAGGACACCACACACAGCCATGCCCGAGGCAGGATTCGAACCTGCGACCGTAGCAGTCGCGCGGTTTCGGACTGAAGCGCCTAGAACCGCTCTGCCACCACGACCGGCCAAGACGTCACACATGTTGGCTATACTATATGTTTAATGTTTCTTACAAAATTATTTTGAACGATTAGTTCAGGTGCTCACTCAAAGTGCAAATGGTTGCGAAAACATTTTCGTCCTCATAGCAACAAATACGGCTGTGCAGATAGGGAGCATTATGACAGATGCAGGGATTAGTGACCACAAGGTCGTTGTAGCGAGACTGAATACAGTAGGATCCAACTCACCACAATTAAAAGCAAATTATATTCACTTAAAAACGCAAACAAAAATTCAAAAATTCTCTAGACGTCTTTCTAAGAGACAGCCTCCACTTCTTTTGAACTGACAATGAAAACGTAGACCAGATATGGCTTAAATTAAGAGAAATAGCATCGACAGCAATGGAGAGATTTATATCAAATAAATTTACATGGAACTGATTGCCCCCTCCCCCCGCCCTTGTGGTACAGTAAGAGGTGAGAACACTGTAGAAGAAGCTACGAAAAAAGTACGCAAAGTTTTAAATAATGTAAACTCCCGAACATTGCCAATGTTTCACAAAATATCGAAATTTAGTGTGAACTTCAATGCGATATGCTTTTAACAGTTTCCACAACGAAACACTGTCTCTTAAGTCTAACAGAAAATCCAGAGAGATTCTGGCCATACGTGAACTACAATAGTGGGAACACAAAAAATTCCTTCACTGTCCGATACCGATAGCAGTGCCACAAAGGCTGTCAACTGTACTAAATACCTAGCAATCAGAATTAAAAAAAAAAACTTAAATTGTAATAGTGACATAGATAATGCTGTGCGGAAGGCAAACCAAAGACTGCATTTTATTGGCAGAACAGGGAGAAGATGCAACAGGTCTTACAAAGAGAATGCGTACACTACACGTGTCTGTCCACTGCTATAGTATTTCTATGCGGTGTGAGATCCTTACCAGACAGTGTTGACCGAGGACGACGGAAAAGTCTAAAAATGGGCAGCTCCCTTTGTACTGCCGCAAAATAGGGGAGAGAGTACCATGGATATGATACGCGAATTGTGGTGGCAATCATTAGAAGAAAGACGTTTTTGATCGCGGAGAGATTTTTTAACGAAATCTCAATCTCCAGCGTTCTTCTCCTAGTGCGAACGTATTCTGGTGACACTCACCTACACTGGGAGATATGTTCATAGTGGTAAAAGAACAAGGGCAATCACAGCTCACACGGAAAGAGTACCGGCCGAAAATCCTTTTACTCCTTCCCCACATCTCTTTTTTCAGAAGATGCAGTCTATTAATAATGTAGCACTGGCGATTTTTTTTTGTGACAGAACAAAATTTATCAATACAAATGTGTCAGCCTTGATGCTGACCAGGAACGCACCCACACTACACATCATCATCATCATCATCATCATCATCGCTTTCTAGGATGAGGCCTTTTGTCCTGTTTCGCCTCAGCATTGTTCACGCTGTATCTTTAAGAGAGGTCCAACGTTTTTCTTTCGTATTAGTTTATACAGCATTGCAGCTTTAGACATAGGCCGCGCGGGAGTAGCTGAGTTCCTGCCGGCATGGTAGCTCAGCGTGTTCGGTCAGAGGGTTAGCTGCCCTCTGTAATAAAAAACTGTGTAAATCGATCAACGACGAACTTAAACGGGTGTCTTGAGACGTCCTCCCCGAGCAGAGGCAACGAACGAAAACGAACAAAAATGAGATTAAAAAAAAGCGGTCTAAGGCGCTGCAGTCATGGACTGTGCGGCTGGTTCCGGCGAAGGTTCGAGTCCTTCCTCGGGCATGGGTGTGTGTGTGTGTGCCCTTAGGATAATTTAGGTTAAGTAGTGTGTAAGCTTAGGGACTGATGACCTTAGCCGTTAAGTCCCATAAGATTTCACACACATATGAACATTTTTTAGACATAGGTTGGACTTGGTGTTTCGATTTCAGTTTGTAGTTTTCATTTATAGCTGTGATGGGTTCTGCATTTAATTGTTGTCTAATATAGGTGGTCCTTTTACCGTCCAGTAATGAATATCCCGCTAAAAAGCGGAGGAACTGCATATCTGATGATTTGACTTCATACTTCATCTATAAGCGGGTATCAAAAAAGTTTCCATTTGAGTGCCTCGCTGCAGCATATATGCAGCGTAGCGATGAGGGCTACAAGTACCAACATGTAGGCAGGGGATTAGGGTTGCATTCGCGTTTTTCCGACGAGCGCGCGGTAAATGTGGAAACGTGAAATACGGCGACGTTTTTACCAAAAGCGTCCAAACAGGACGAATGTGCTGTTACTGCTTTCTTGGGTGCCGAAGGACAAACATCGGTAGATATCCATCGGAGAATGAAAAATGGCTATGGGGTAGCATGTTTGTCGAAAACGACCGTTATAGAATAGTGTGTCAAGGTGGGGGAGGGGGAGCGGAGAGGGGGGGCTGCTGCTTCATGATGACGCATGTCCCCATACAGCAAATGCTGTAACGCAGAAGCTACGTCAGCTGAAGTGCGAGACGCTCGAGCACCCACCGTACATTCCTGATCCCTCCCCACGTGATTAACACACCTTCGGTTCCTTAACAAAAAATTTGAAGCCTGCAGCAAGTAGTTACTAACTTCTTTACGCAGCTGGACACCGTGTTTTATCAAACGGGTGTCTTGAATCAGGTACGTCAGGGCGACGATTGCCTCAATGCTCACAGCGATTTTGCCTGATTGGCATATCGATTTTGGGCTGTACGGTCTTTGAACGGAAATTTCTTGATCGCCCCTGATACGTTAGGGTCCAACATTCACAACCATACAGCAGAAAAGGCAAGGTTATTATTTCATGAAGTTTAAAAGATTTTCTTTCCTTAAGTTATGTTTTAATGCAATTTCTACGGTTCAACAGAAATGTCTGTATTTGGGCAATTTCAGCACTATATTATCTGACTCAGATAATTTAGAATTGGACCCTATATTTATAAACTCTCTTAGTTGTTCAATTGTTTGTCCATCAATAACAGTTATAGCCAACGGTTTGTCGCGGAGGTTACACCGGTTCCCGTCAGATCACCGAAGTCACAAGCTGTCGGTCTTGGCTAGCACCTGGATGGGCCACCGTCGAGGGCTGCCGAGCACGGTTGCCAAGCAGTGTGTGCTCAGCCCTTGCGAGACCAATTGGGTAGCTACTTGAGTGAGAAGCAGCTGACCCGGTCACGAAAGCTGACAATGGATGGAAGAACTGTGTGCTCACCACATGTCTCTCCACACCCGTATCAAGTGACGCCTGTCGGCTGAGCACGACAGGGCGGTCTGTCGGTACTGTTGTACCTTCCAAGGCGCACGGAGTTATAATTATTCCACTCCTTGAACTACTAACTCTTCTGTATTATTTGTCGATATTCTCATACTTGAGCTGATCATCAGTAAACAACAAAAAAAGCACTCCGTCTTCAGGCCACGAGTGGCCTACCGGGATCATCCGACCGCCGTGTCATCCTCGGTGGAGGATGCGGAGAGGAGGGGCATTGGGTCAGCACACCGCTCTCCCGGTCGTAAGATGGTATTCTTGACCGAAGCCACTACTATCCGGTCGAGTAGCTCCTCAATTGGCATCACGAGGCTGAGTGCACCCGAAAAAATGGCAACAGCGCATGGCGGCCTGGATGGTCACCCATCCAAGTGCCGACCACGCCCGACAGCGCTTAACTTCGGTGATCTCACAGGAACAAGTGTGTCCACTGCGGCAAGGTCGTTGCCATCAGTAAATAACAGTGTCATGAAATTAAAATTATACATTGTCATTTAATATCATCAACTACGTGTGTATGATATCGTCAACATAAAAACTGAAAACGCTTGGAGGGACAGTGGGCAGTCTTGCTTAACTCCTTTATTAATATTGACCGACTCTGTCCCATCTCTTACAGAACCGGCCCTTGTTTTATTATTTTTGTACAGTAACTGAATTGAATCGTCATAATCAGATGTACTGGAACTTCTATTTCGTTAAGTGATTCCCATAGCATTTCCTGTTTTACCTTGCCAAACGCCTTTTCACAGTTGATAAAAACAGTGGTCAGTTAGCTGATTCCTTTAGGAAGAACATCTCAAAGATTTACATGAACTGCTTACAGCTGGTAAGAGAAATGGCTTCCTTTCATCGGGAACAACGAAAACTGTCGTATTCCATCTTCAGCTAACATTCGTGTCTAGCTGTCGTTGTGTTATAACATTTTCCCAATGTGAATAACGTAAATTTCTCATTACAGCACACAGGCTCTTTCGAACGTCTGCGAGGCTAACAGCGTTATAGGGATTGTAACTGTTATTGTAGCTTGCGGATGCTAATAGACATGGAGATATATAACAAACTCTGTTCATTCAGGTTGTTCAGAATCCGTATAAAAGGATCGAGCATACTGCAAAACTTAACGTGCCCACAAGCTCTTGCGCTGGAAATCTGGAAACAAAGTACTGGCTTTAGTGGAATAAAGTGCAGCTTCTCTGAGGCACGTGGCGTCCCGCCCACACGCATGTTTTTACGGCTGGAACATTTATCCGCGTCTGATAAAAGCGCTTTCAGACTAGCCTTACTGTTCACGATGCCAGCTTTCCTCGTTGTGTGTCGCTTGTACCGCCGCCCGTACAAAAACGTCACTCCCCAGTCACCGTGGACGCGTATTTTCTTTTGTGTCAGCCGAGCGAGTAACGTGTTGGACAACATTTTTTGAAAATCTGAACACTGTTGCAACAAAACATGTGCATTAAGTTTCCCATTAAAAATTCATAAATGCGTTAACCTAACAAAGGTTTTGCTATTCTCATGAAGGTCAGAATTCCCGTTTTTTTTCTTCGGTGGAAACTGACAATGGAACAGAAACAGGAAAAAATGTTTCATCTACGTCAAATACTTTTAAAATACCTATAAAAGGATACAAATCTGCGAGTGATGAATGGCATGGAAGAGGAGGAAAAGGGGAAAAGTGTGAAAATCTCTGGAGTTCGTGGCATGAGTGTGTGAGAGGGGGTGGGGGTGGGGGAGGGGGTGGGGAGAGGGAGGGGGCTGAAGCAGATTCTTCATGCCATGCCCAGCATATTACCAGATTTAAATCAGCTCCTAAATTTCCATAGGTCCACTACTTCCGACATGTTGTTGTTGTTGTTGCTGTTGTGGTCTTCAGTCCTGAGACTGGTTTGATGCAGCTCTCCATGCCATTCTATCCTGTGCAAGCTTCTTCATCTCCCAGTACCTACTGCAACCTACATCCTTCTGAATCTGCTTAGTGTATTCGTCTCTTGGTCTCCCTCTATGATTTTTACCCTCCACGCTGCCCTCCAATACTAAATTGGTGATCCCTCGATATCTCAGAATATGTCCTACCAACCGATCCCTTCTTCTAGTCAAGTCGTGCCACAAGCTCCTCCTCTCCCCAATTCTATTCAACACCTCCTCATTAGTTATGTGATCTACCCATCTAATCTTCAGCATTCTTCTGTAGCACCACATTTCGAAAGCTTCTATTCTCTTCTTGTCTAAACTATTTATCGTCCATGTTTCACTTCCATACATGGCCACACTCCATACAAATACTTTCAGAAACGACTTCCTGACATTTAAATCTATACTCGATGTTAACAAATTTCTCTTCTTCAACAATGCTTTCCTAGCCATTGCCAGTCTACATTTTATATCCTCTCTACCTCGACCATCATCAGTTGTTTTGCTCCCTAAATAGCAAAACTCCTTTACTACTTCAAGTGTCTCATTTCCTAATCTAATTCCCTCAGTATCACCCGACTTAATTCGACTACATTCCATTATCCTCGTTTTGCTTTTGTTGATGTTCATCTTATACCCTCGTTTCAAGACACTGTCCATTCCGTTCAACTGCTCTTCCAAGTTCTTTGCTGTCTCTGACAGAATTACAATGTCATCGGCGAACCTCAAAGTTTTTATTTCTTCTCCATGGATTTTAATACCTACTCCGAACTTTTCTTTTGTTTCCTTTATTGCTTGCTCAGTATACAGATTGAATAACATCGGGGAGAGGCTACAACCCTGTCTTACTCCCTTCCCAACCACTGCTTCCCTTTCATACCCCCCGACTCTTATAACTGCCATCTGGTTTCTGTACAAATTGTAAATAGGCCTTCGCTCCCTGTATTTTACCCCTGCCACCTTCAGAATTTGAAAGAGAGTATTCCAATCAACATTGTCAAAAGCTTTCTCTAAGTCTACAAATGCTAGAAATGTAGGTTTGCCTTTACTTAATCTATTCTCTAAGATATACCGTAGGGTCAGTATTGCCTCACGTGTTCGAACATTTCTACGGGATCCAAACTGATCTTCGCCGAGGTCGGTTTCTATCACTCTGTCCGACATGATAGTGAAGTGGAAACGTGACTGGACACATACAGCACAAAAGCGTACTGGCCGGCCTCGTCTGTTGACTGACAGACCGCCGACACTTGAAGAGGGTGGTAATGTGTAATAGACATCTACCCAGATCATCACACGGGAATTCCAAACTGCATTAGGGTCTACTGCAACTACTGTGACAGTGAGGCGTGTGGTGATAAGACGTGGATGTCATGGTCGAGTGGCCGCTCATAAGCCACACATCACGTCGATAACGACGCCTCGCTTGGTGTAAGGAGCGTAAACATTGAACGATCGAACAGTGGAAAAACGTTGTGTAGAGTTGAGCCGTGCCGGCTCGTATCGATTGATCGATCTGGTCGGCATGGTGTGATCTTTGGGTTCGGCCGTGTGACGTGGCTTTTGGCCGCGACGGGCGTGTGGCGGTAGATAGGACAGCCGGAGAGCCGCGCGGCGCTGGGGAATCGGAGGCGAGCGCGGTTGAGCAGGCCGGGGCACGACGCAGAGGTTGTGGTGTGTTTGACACGTCTACAAGAGCGAACTTGACTTGTATTGTGGGAACTGGACTCGGCCACATAACCCGAATCGAGTCGTGCGGCCCTGATTTGGATCTGTAATGGATTTCACAAAAGATTTGGTAAGAATTGCTTGTCACGTTTTTGGTGCGCTTATTATACTGATCCTTGCTTCCCAGGTATCGGAACCATGAACGGAAACTGTTGTCTTGCAAACCAAAATGTCCCGTCTATTTAGTGCTGTTTAAGTAAACACGTGTTATTGTGTTTGGTTAAAGCTCTATCTGGATTTTGTGATGTGACACAGTCCGAGCAAGCGAGGCGTATTAATCGGTACTATTGCTGTTCGGAGTGACGGACGCCATAAGCCAGTATGGTGAAACTAATATTTTTCCTGGTACAGTGAGCTGTGTGGACGTTGTTGTAGTTGGTTCAAAGCACGGGCTCAACATTGAATCTGTACGTTCTATGTTATCAAATTGCATTACTTGTTCTCTCGAAAACACTGAAATGGTAGCTTTAGTTGACTGTTTAAATTTATCAGTATCCTGTTAAAGCGTAATTTAAATGAGCTCTCCAGTTTCAGTGAGCATATGTTAACCTACTAGTGTAGTTTAAATTTCTAAGCTGACTTGGTATTATGCTCTTCGCCCTCGTCCTTTAAGGTTACGCCAAGGGCATTAGTTATTGATTCACCCTTGACTATTTTATTTCAATGTTCGTGAAATAGGCTGTTATTCTATACATCGTAGTTATTTTGCGTTTGAGGAATTCATGTTTGCCGTTTTCTCCCTCCCCCACCCCCTTTCTCTGACATTGTATAGTAGCACGGACTCTAAGACCTTTTTCCAGTGTGTTATAGTGTGCTGTGTGCGGCACCCTGTCCAGCTCGCCCTCTTGCTGTGGGTTCTGGGTCTAGAAGCCTCTGATCTGGGTCCAGTGGGGCCCCCATTCTGCTAGTTGAATTAGCCCGTGCCTATGTGAGGTCACCTGTTTTGAAAATGTCACGAAAGGGCCTATCTGTTTGTATTTTATTTTGTGTAAAAAAAGTTTGATATCCATTATTGGTTAAACTTCATCTCATTACTGTAGTCTCCTTTTGGGAGCTTTACTGTGTATAGAATCTAATTAACTTGCAAGTCACTTAATGCTTGGTTAAAGGTTAATGTTGTTGTTTGAATAGGGTGGTTGCCCTTTCTTGTAAGGATTTCGAATTTTAAAGATAGCAGGCCGTTGGTGGCCGTGCGGTTCTAGGCGCTTCATTCTGGAACCGCGCGACCGCTACGGTCGCAGGTTCGAATCCTGCCTCGGGCATGGATGTGTGTGATGTCCTTAGATTAGTTAGATTTAAGTAATTCTACGTTCTAGGGGGCTAATGACCTGAGATGTTAAGTCCCATAGTGCTCAGCCATTTGAGCCAGAAGTAGGTATCCTCGGAGTAATGAAGCTTCTTAAATCACTTAATAAAAACAAGTATTTCAGTCCAGACTGTATACCAGTTAAGGCACTTTCCTTTCAGAGTGTGCTGATGCAATAACTCCCTACTTAAGAATCATAAACAGCCGCTCGTTCGACGAAAGATCGTTACCCAAAGACCGGAAAGGTGCACTGGTCACACCAATATCCAACAAAGGCAACAGGAGTAATCCTCTAAATTACAGGCCTATATCATTAACGTCGGCATGCCGCAGGAGTTTGGAACACACATTGTTTTCGAACATTATGGATTACCGTGAAGAGAACGTTCTACTGACATTATACTCAACACGACTCAGAAAACATCGTTCTTGCGAAACACAACCAGATCTTTACTCACAAAAAGTGTTGAGTGCTATCAATAAGGGATTTCAAATTGATTTCGTATTTATAGATTTCCAGAAAGCTTTTGATACAGTAGTTCACAAGCGACTTGTAATCAAATTGCATGGTTATGGAATATTGTCTCATTTATGTGACTGGATTCGTGATTTCCTGTCAGAGAGATCACAGTTCCTAGCAACTGACGGAAAGTCATCGAGTAAAACAGAAGTGATTTCTGGCATTCCCCAGGGTAGTGTTATATGTACTCTGCTGCTCATTACCTATATAAACGACTTAGGAGACAATCTGGGGCAACGTCGTAGGTTGCTGACAAATGATTCTGTCGTTTATCGTCTGGTAATGTCATCAGAAGTTCAAAACAAATTGCAAAACGATTTAGAGAAGATATCTTTATGATGCGAGAATTGGCAAGTGACCCTAAATGGTGAAAAGTGTGAGGTCATCCACATGAGTGCTAGAGGGAATCTGTTAAACGTCGGTCACACGATAAATCAATCAAATCTAAAGGCCGTAAATTCAAGCAAATATCTAGGAATTACAATTACCAATAACTTAAATTGGAAAGAACACGTAGAAAACGTTGTGGGGAAGGGGAACCAAATCTAAGCTTTATTGGCAGGGCACTTGGAGGACGCAACAGTATATACGAAAGAGACTGCCCACGCTACATGTGTCCATCCTCTATGGAGTACTGCTGCATGGTGTGCAATCCTTACCATACAGGAATAAGAGAGTACATCGAGGAATTAGGGAGAGAACGTTATAGGCATGATGCAGGATTTGGGGTAGAGATCATTAGCACACAGGTGTTTCTCGTTGCGGCGGGATCTTCTCATGAAGTTTCAGTCACCAACTTTCTCCTCCGAATGCGAATATATTTTGTTGACGCCGACCTATAAGAGACAAAGGTCATTACATTTAAATAAGGGAAATCAGACTTTGCATGGAAAGATGTATGCGTTCGTTTTATCCACGCGCTGTTTGAGATTGGAATAAGGGAAAATTATTCTGCAGTTGGTGCTATGAACCCACTGCCACTCACTTAAGTGTGATTTGCAGAGTACTCATGTAGATGTAGATGCAGAAGCAGAGGTAGATGTGATTTCCTTATTTTTGGAGCCCCGAAGAGAGACATTCGTTGGCGTCGATTTGTTTCGCAAGAAGGGACGCACTTTTGAGTACAATCGTGATTCCGTAGGCAACCGCAGACAAGTTTCTGTGAATGCGTTGACCGTCTTGATTGAGTGCGGTATAAATGTATTGACAGCTGAGGCCATTACTTTTGAAATAATAAACCGTTTACTTGCCATCTCTCTCGTTCTCATTTGACTGCCCCTTTATAAACAGATAACACTTATTTGTGATGTCAGTGATACTTAGATACATTGTATGACGTTCGCCTGCTTTATTTCTCCATTGATTGTCCTCGATGTCAACGTACTGCGTTGCTATACTGCTGAAAAATAGGGGGGGGGGGGGTGAAAGTTCAACACAGACTACTTTAAATGCTGCATTCCACAGGTGCACATTTGCGTTTCACTGTTCTTTACTTTCACTGTTCGCAACTCCCCTCAGTAACACAGAGTTATATGGCCAGTGCACTATTGTTTAACTTTCGATAAGCCTCATTACTAGCATGCAGGTAAACCTCAGCATACTACTACAATAGTTCACTGTTGGACATATGCAAGCAGTAGAAACCTAACCACACAGATCTTGCAGAATAATACTGTACATATTGAACAGACACAGTCGTCGTTTCAACACACGGCCTATTTGTGCTAAACTTACTTCACAGTTAAGTTGATGCATTGTTGTTTATCTAGCGAATACGGGTTCCTCGTCTGAAACTCGGCCATGGACCGACTGTCTCATAACCAAAAACTGGGCCGTTATATATCATCATAATAAAATAGGCACTTAAACTATACACTGTTCGTTATTGAAATTACAGAAATTGCAATTAAAACTTAACTCATTAAATTAACTGAATACATCTAAAACTTCATACCTTTTAACAGTTTCTTCCACTATAACGGTTAAGCCGAATTATTTTTTTAAAAATGAAATTAACAGAGATAGTTATACAAACAATATTTTTGACAGAACTCGTAATTACTTTAGAATTAATAAAGGGTTGGGTTTGCTAACATACTTTCGAATAGAGCCAAATAAATACCTAAAGAATGACAGTGTGCTGTATTCCAAATGTTTATGATTAGTACAGAATGTATGTTTGTTTATAAGCCAACAACAGAATTTAAGTTACAAAACAATTATTGATTTCACCCTATAACAAAAGTATTAACTAGGAGCAGTCAAAATAAATTAGAAAATCAATTACATACATAAAACAAAGCACAAAATTAGATCTGGTGTTATATTCTTTAAAACTGAGGGCCCTGCTATCTCTTTTATGAAAATGCAGATTGTACTCTCATATGTTAATGGTAATTAGTTAAAAATGAAAAAGCGAACTTGAGGAAGTAGATGGCAAAACAAGAGAGGAAGTAAAAAGATATCAGGTTGCTTTGTCACATTACCCCTTATTGGATCGACCAGATAGATATTGCAAATAGCAAACTAGGCAATTCAGTGACCACAAGTGATCCCAGACAGTTTAAACATTCTACACACCAAAATAGTATTACTTACGAAATCATATCAAAACTACAGTACATACATTTTTTCAGATATACACTTTGTAAGTAGGCTGTTTAGGTTTTTTTATTGGTAACGCCACCTCTGTATAAAAATCACTGGCTGTGCTGTGTGAAGTCTGTGGCTAGTTTGCATTGTTGTCTGCCATTGTAGTGTTGGGCAGCGGCAGCTGGATGGGAACAGCGCGTAGCGTTGCGTAGTTGGAGGTGAGCCGCCAGCAGTGGTGGATGTGGGGAGAGAGATGGCGGAGTTTATAGCGGAGTTTTGTAATTTGTCATGAACTGCTATATATATTATGACTATTAAGGTAAATACATTGTTTGTTCTCTATTAAAATCTTTCATTTGCTAACTATGCCTATCAGTAGTTAGTGCCTTCCGTAGTTTGAATCTTTTATTTAGCTGGCAGTAGTGGCGCTCGCTGTATTGCAGTAGTTCGAGTAACCAAGATTTTTGTGAGGTAAGTGATTTGTGAAACGTATAGGTTAATGTTAGTCAGGGCCACTCTTTTGTAGGGATTTTTGAAAGTCAGATTGCGTTGTGCTAAAAATATTGTGTGTCAGTTTAAGCACAGTCCTGTACAATTTTTCAAAGGGGACGTTTCAACTTACATGAACTGGCCATTGAAAATCCCCATACAAAATATTTACAAACAGTGTATTGTACAATGGCACAAACTATCTACAAGTTATACTTTCAATAAAATTCAGACATCTTCATAGAAAGTGATGTCCTTCTTGGGTAACCAAGGATTTCATTCTAAGATATATATACAGGTCCTGTTTACTTCAAAAAAATAAATCTTCATGGGTTGCAAAAGATTAAATTACACTGCACATTGCAGTTCATTTTTATACAGAAAATTTCACTTGCTCAGTGTTAAGTAATTTTCACAAGCACTTTCACTTTTTCAATGAGCTTTTACACATTTTCTCACCAAGCTGTCCATACCTTCAACAGGTCCAAGTGGCAGTTATTTAGGAAATGCACTGCTATCAATTTCCTTGGAGGTGGTTCTCCTGTGCCACAGTACATGAAAAAATTAGATAAAATACCCTACTTTAGTACAGTCACTTTTACTTCTGAATATAAGGACAAATTTTTTTAATACTAATGGCAAATAATGGTCATTACTCCATTAATAAATACATTATGTAGTTCTCATGACATCATAGTAATTAGCACTAAAATGGACTATAGTACGAAAGGGGGGTATAATATAATAAAAATATATAATAAATATTTAGATATATGTAAATAATGAGATTAATTTTTAGGCGGTCAGATAAGCACAATAAGCTGGACTATGCCTGTAAATGGGTTCATATTAGTTCTGTATTGACGAAATAGTCTTTCCCTTAACGTAGATTTATGCTTACCAATTAATAATACCACGTCCGATCGCCATATCCACCTACAAAATCTTGATTGTGTCCATTGTACCTTTTGTAATCGGATCTTCACATTAGCTCCGAAGTTCACAGGTGGGTTTCTTGAATTCTTCTATATTACAGTACTACTTGGAATAATAACTCAATTTTTTACTAAAGAAATACGAATGTATTATTTCTTCTACTCACATCAAAAATGCAGATTTTTTTACTTATTCTCTAAACTCAAAATGCCTACCACTGATTATGTTCTAAAATAACATGCATCTACCTTCTTTCATTAACAGAGAGTGAGTCTTCCCTCTTACCGAGGAACAGGAAAGACATGTTATGTTTTTTAACATTTGAAAATAAAAAATACGTAACAGTAGGTGCAGACTCTAAGCTGGACTACCACTTTACCTTTTCTATTTGCCTTTAAAGAAAACGAAAACATAAAAGCAAGAAATGTAAAATGTACATCACAAGGGGACTAGTAAATTCTGAAAATGAAGTACACATTAAACTACAAAACATTACTCTAAGTGATAACTTTAAGACTGGTTAAACTTGAAAGGCTTTTGTTTGTTTCCCATTTGCAAATTAGCAAAAACTTGAGAAGTGCAGTAGCATAGATTTACTAACCATTCTGTTATGAAAAAAAGATTAGTCATCATCACATAAATTAATTACAACTCAAATCAAAGTTAAGGGGATGGAAGTTGTACCAAATCATAGCCCCACATCTCTACTTAACTCTGAGCACCACTTTTATTCGACCAGAAAATTAAATCCACACAAAATGTTACCAAATAATTGGCTTGTCAGAATTTTCACGTCAGTCTAGCATCCCAGTTATCAGTTAATCAGCAAACTTATTGTTCTTTGTCCCAGTATTACCACTTTAAGCTCATAATTCCTCAGAACACAAATAGAATTTTTCAGATTAGCTATAGATCCAATGATGCAGCATTATATGACTTCTGCCTCACTAAAATATTGCTCTTTCTGTTAAGCTTTCATTCCCATCTGCCATGTCATGAATTGCACGGTATACACAGTACCCAATGTTGCCTAGTTCAAAAGTAGGTCATCAATATAGTTACACAACATTTGTTCGTATACAGTTATCCTTTTCATTAGTCAATCATGTCTGTCAGCTGTATTATTTTACTTACCTTTCTTACCTTGTTAGCTAGTGGAGTGCGTTCTCAAAAAATTTATCTCTACTGCAGAGATCCTAACATTTTTCATTATTTTATTATTTCATTATTGCTTCATTATCTAATAGATAAACACCAGCCCTGTTTATTAAATGCAAAATTGATTCTACTCAAAAAGACTCCTCAGTAACAGATCCAGTAACAGGAAAATTTAGCTCTCATTACTGATCAGATAAAATTATCACTTAGAATAATTATTATTTCCCTGTATTCCATCAAATTGCTTAAGACTCTAACCTGAAGGGTGATATACATACTAATCTTGCTTACTCTTTCCACACACATTACTCCAGGCAACTATGTTTAAAGTTGTGATTCCTTAATGTTAGAAAAGGCTGTATCATTACACACTTCTAAAGATAAATAGTTATCTCCATATACTGATTGCACCGAACACAAACACTTCTATTATACCATTTTATTGCATAATGCCTCCGCTGCTACACCCATGAGCTGATTACTTCAGATGTTAGTTATAGTTTTCAGCTAATCTACACCTTCTCCTCCACATATGCTGACACCTTATATTTTCTGTTTACCTTACCTCTTTGTTTGACAGAAATTTCTTTACCCATGGTACCAATTTAATTCCTTCCATCCTCTTATGATTCCATTACTTATAACTAACACAACATAATATATATAAATAACACAGAAGAAACTTTCTCTAAAATATTTCTATGCTAAAATACCTTTCCGCACAAAATCCCATGAAAGTCGAAGACAGAATGTCTCTGATTCACTTATAAACTACAGATAGGATAAGAGAAGAGTTTGACTACCTCAGAAAACATGAAAAATGAGACAGACAGCCGGGGTAAGCATTATCGCTACATAATGAATCCAACACAGAATGTTGAACCCCCTCCTTGTCTGTAGGTCTTACTTCTGGTTCAATGCACAATATAGAAAGTTCCTTCACTCCTCTCCTTTTGCGGGATAAACATTGCTACCCACACCATCATTCAACATTTCACTAGAATCAGAAATTACTCTTGTCTTACTACTATCATTTACATTACCCTTACCTGTGATTACAGCACATTTATATACACGTGGTTCATCATAAGTACCTTCTCTAGTGCGAGCCAGAACTGGAGCGTTATCTAGATTAAATGGTTTGATCCAGAATTAAAATCACATCCTAAATTTCTTTTATTTGAATTTCTCCTAGCATTTCCGTACCCATTCTGGCTATTCTGCACCCAACCACTCTTTGAATTTCTACTATAATTAGTCCTCTTCATCCTATTTACCAGAAATTCTCTCTCTGATTGATTATTGTCATCAAAATTCCTACTACGGTCTTCCACTGAGGGCTTCACTCTGTCCACTTTATCAGCATAATTCAAGAAATAACTGTTATTAACCCTAGGGGCATGTACACACAGTTCTATAACTTTGAGGCAACCTAGTTTCTAAACCCATAATTATTGATTCACTACCCAGCTCTTTGTCGAAATATTTCAGTATGTTTACCCAAAGCTGGCAGAAACCTTTCACCATATCCTTCCTAAAAACAAATCTCTCTCCTCCCCAAAATTCACTCAGAATTCTCTGCTGCTTTTCCTTGGACCAATATTCATCTAAAAATGCTTTCTCAAAGCTTTGCTACGAAGTACAACTGTCAGCTACCTGAGCTGCCCATCCACAAGCATCCACTTTCAAAAAACCTCTCACAAATGACATTTTCTCTTTGCCATTCCACGTTTCAGGCAAAGCATTAAATTCCATAAGGAAATCCAGTGGATGCACCTCCCTATATGGTTCAAAACTATTAAATTTCTTACAACTAGCAAATGAAGGACTGTTTGGAGACTACATACGCTATGCATCAGATTTTGTAGCTCTTCCATCTTTTTCTCTGTTTTAGCTAATTTTGAACCTACATTTTATTTACTTTTACCAGTTTTTCCTCCACCCCTACTGCACACTTGGTTACTACCTCTGTTTCAAAATCGTTTTTAATCCGATTTGGTTCTCAAGTTTAACACTGTTTTCAGCACAAAATTTCCTGGCAGCTTTGACTTCATCTTTACACTGTTTTTCAGAAGCCTCCACATTCCTACTATAGACATCACAAAGTTTGTTTCTCTCTTCTTCATATTTACTGCTCATTAATGTTAATTTCTCATTAGTATTCTGTACTACTTTTTTATCTTTTCATCACAATCTTTCCCTACTGCCTCGACCTTCTTATTTAATTCTGAAAGACTAGAGCTAACTACCTTAATCTCCTTTTTAATTTCTTTTGTCAGTTTATCTTTTAAGATAGTAATGTCAGTTTTAATACTACTAATGTCTACTTTCATACTACTGTCTTCTTTCATACTATTTTCCACCCAACTACTGTCTTCTTTCGTACACATACTACTCATAATTTAAGTTAACATCGCTTCCACTGACTTTCGCTGCTAGGTTCCTCCCCCTTAACCTTAATGATTTTATCCACTTCAGTAGTGTTTTCGTCCATTTCGCTGACATCACCACACAATGTAGAGGACGGTTTTATAATTTCATCAATCATCCATCATTCAAAGTTACATTCATGTTTGATTTACAATCACTGTTGTCTACAGAACCAGTCCCCATTTAACCTCTACAGCTTTGTTTTCAAGCACATCACTCCCATGTTGTCCACTGTCTCCCATCACCCGGTCTTGTTCATTAAGGCCACTCATTATTTATCATTTAATATAAAACGGCTTTTGCTATGATATTACCTTATTCTTATTCACTCGCATCCTGCTACTGCTACTGCTGCGGTTGTCACCTCGATTCGTCGTCTGCGCAGCTGCTGCAGCTTGTAATTTTCTCGGCGAGGCGTCTTGTTTATCCCAGTCGGCTGTGCTGATTGGACCTGTTTCGACAGCTGACCACTAGGGATTAGGCCAGTGTTACCCGGTTGCTGCAAGAAGCGCATATCCAGTTACCAGTCAGACACAAAGGTTGCACTGTAAGAAGTAACATTTGTGCAGTTTCTAGTGCCTCTACTATATATATATATATATATATATATATATATATATATATATATATATATATATATATATATATATATATATATATATATATATATATACGAGGGTCGTTCAATAAGTAATGCTCCTCTTCTGTTTTAGAAAGTTGTTACTATACATAGACAAACGTCCTTGTTGGTGCTTCATATTTGAGGTTTGTTCCGTGCGCCGGCGAAGTTTCGAACCGTTCTAGCAGATGGCAGAGCCGTAGTACAGCGTCAAAATGGCATCTACATACGATTCACGATACAACCAGAGTGCTGTTATTGAATTGTTGTGTGCAGAAAAAGAAACCGTGGTTTACCACCATAAACGTCCGTGTGCAGTGCATGGCGATGCTGCAGTTGATAGGAGTACAGTTGGGCAATGGATAAAGAAAGTTACAGCTTCAAGAAATGCAGAAGCAGAGCTCCATGACCAGCCAAGCTAGAGACGTCCTGTCACAGCCACTGCTCCAGACGTCCAGACGTGCTGAAAAGTGCGGATGCACAGATGACAGTGCCACTAAACCCGAGTTATTAAACACGGTCTTCCGAAACTCCTTCACCAAAGAAGACAAAGTAAATATTCATGAATTCCAATCAAGAACTGCGAAAATGAGAAACACAGAAGCGGATACCCTCGGTGTAGCAAAGCAGCTTAAATCACTTCATAAAGGCAAGGCCTTCGGTCCAGATTGTTTACTAGTCAGATTCCTTTCAGAGTATGATGATGGGATACCTCCATATATAGCAACCATATACATCCGCTTGCTCACAGGAAGTTCCGTACCTAAAGACTGGAAAATTTGTCAGGTCGCACGAATACGCAAAAAGGGAACGACGAGTAATCGGCTGAATTGCTGGCCCATATCACTAACGTCGATTTGCAGTAGGGTTTTGGAACATATACTGTATTCGAACATTTATTGACAGTCAGCACGGATTCAGGAACATCATTCTTTTGAAATACAACTAGCTCTTTATACTCATGAAGTAATGAGTGCTATCGATAGGAGATGTCAAATTGATTCCATATTTTTAGATTTCCAGAAGGCTTTCGACACCGTTCGCCACAATAGTCTTCTAATCAAACTGCGTGCCTATGGAATATCGCCACAGTTGTGCGACTGCATTCGTGATACCCTGTCAGAAAGGTCACAGTTCGTAGTAGTGGACGGAAAGCCATCGAGTAAAACAGAAGTAATATCCGGCGTTCCCCAAGGAAATGTTATAGTCCCTCTATTGTTCCTGATCGAATATAACGAGAATCTGAGTAGCCCTCCTAGATTATTTGCAGACGATGCTGTCATTTACAGTCTTGTAGTCATCAGATAACCAAAACGAATTGCAAAATGATAAGATACCTGTGTGGTGCGAAAAATGGCAATTGACCCTGAATAAAGAAAAGTGTGAAGTTATTCACATGAGTACTAAAGGAAATCCGCTAAATTTCGATTACGCGATAAGTCACACAAATCTGAAGGCTGTAAATTCAACTAAATACTTAGGGACTATAATTACAAGTAACCTAAATTGGAACGACTGCATAGATAATATTGTGGGTAGAGCAAATCAAAGACTGCGATTCATTGGCGGAGCACTTAGAAGGTGCAACAGGTCTACTAAAGAGACTGCTTACAAAACACTTCTCCGCCCTATTTTGGAGTATCGCTGTGCGGTGTGGAATCCGCATCGGGTGGGTCTGACGGATGACATCGACAAAGTTCAAAGAAAGGCACCTCGTTTTGTATTATCGCGAAATAGGGGAGATAGTGCCACAGACATGATACGTGAATTGGAGTGGCAATCATTAAAACAAGGGAGTTTTTCGTTGCGATGGGATCTTCTCATGAAATTTCAATCACCAGTTTTCTCCTCCGACTGCGAAAACATTCCGTTAGCACCTACCTACATAGGGAGAAATGATCATCACGATAAAATAAGAGAAATCAGAGGTGGCACAGAAAAATTTAAGTGCTCGTTTTTCCCGCACGCAGTTCGAGAGTGGAACGGTAGAGACAGTTTGAAGGTGGTTCATTAAACGCTCTGCGAGACACTTAATTGTGAATAGCAGAGTAATCACGTAGATGTAGGTGCTATTATTCGTGCCGACCGGCGCATCACAACTCGATATTTGGCTCTACAGTTGTCGGTCAGTATTGGAGGTGCGGCTGCATTGATCGACACTCTCGGATATTCAAAGAGGTGCTCACGATGGGTTCCGCGAACGCTCACAGCGGAACACAAGATTCAAAGGAAGGCCATTTCATCTTCATTGTTGGAGCGTTTTGAGACCGACGGAGAGCCCTTCTGTCACGGATCGTTACGGGGATGAATGCTGGGTGCAGCACTTTGCGCCGGAAACAAAAAGAGAATCTATGGAGTGGCATCATCCTCATTCACCACAAAAGAAGAAATTCAAGGCAACACCCCCTGCCGGAAAAGTCGTGGTGATAGTCTTCCGGGATTGTAATGACGTCATTGTCGTGGATGTGATGCCCAGAGGGTCAACCATAAATTCAATCAGACAGCAGTCGTCGACCGAGACAGACGCAGCAAAAGGGAAGTAACAGCTTTTGTGACATTTACGAGTTCCTAACCAGGAGCGAATTTTATTATACCACCTGTGTGCTTTAATAGTTTAGTTATGTTTCTGCGTGTAAATTTAATATCGATAGCCACAGTTCTCGCGTTTTAGTTTGCGTCAGAAAGAAAACTGATTTTGCGACATTAAAAGTTTTAATCAGGGGCGAATTATATAGTTTCACCTGAGTGCTTCGGTAGTTAGAATTTTGAATCTCTGCGTATTATTAGACACAGTTCCTACGTTTTCGTCAGTGTCTACATTAGAGTTGCACAGCACTTGGCGATAGTCCGATTGTCTGCATAGGTTAGTTTTCCACGGTCTCTAGTATGAACAGGGACTGCGATTGTTGTGTGCGGATGCGAGCCGAGTTGGCGACACTTCGCTCTCAGCTTCAGGCTGTGATGGCTTCGGTTACACAGCTTGAGGCTGCAGTGGATGGGTACCACTGTTGTGGGCATACGATGGGGACCCAACGGACGTCCAGCACGTCCGAGTCCCCAGATCGGTCCTCACTGATGGCCAACCCAGTTACTGCTGGCACTGAGGCTGACCCCTCACCTGTGGTCGAGTGGGAGGTCGCCCTAGGGCGAAGCAGGCGGTGAAAGACTTCCCACGCGGCCGCACGTCAGGCCTCCCCGGTTTGTCTGCCAAACAGGTTCCAAGTGCTCTCTGTGGCTGACACTGTCGGCAAGCCAGATGCTGTCACCTGTCCTCTCTCAGAGGAAACCACTGAGCCTGCAAAATTCGGGCAATCACAGAGAGTGGGATTATTGGTAGTTGGCAGCTCCAACATTAGGAGCGTTATGGGGCCCCTTAGAGACTTGGCTGACAAGAAGGGAAAGAAAACTAGTGTGCACTCCGTGTGCACACCGGGTGGAGTCATTCCAGATGTGGAAAGGGTCCTCCCGGATACCATGAAGAGAACAGGGTGCAGCCAACTGCAGGTAGTTGCTCACGTCGGTACCAATGATGTGTGTCACTTTGGATCAGAAGAGATTCTCTCTGGTTTCGAGCGGCTAACAGAAGTGGTAAAGGCTGCCAGTCTTGCTTGCAAGATGAAAACAGAGCTGACCATTTACAGCAATGTCGACAGGACCGATTGCGGACCTCTGGTACAGAACTGAGTGGAGGGTCTGAATCAGAGGCTCAGACGGTTCTGCGACCGTGTAGGCTGCAGATTCCTCGACTTGCGCCAAAGGGTGGTTGGGTTTCGGGTTCCGCTAAATAGGTCAGGTGTCCGCTTTTCGCAGGAGGCGGCTACACGGGTAGTAGGGGCTGTGTGGCATGAACTGGGCGGGTTTTATGTTAGAGGGTCTCGGAAAAGCACAAGAAGGGTTTCAGTCACAAAGGGTGCAGGCCGAACACAGGAGGAACTTAGATACAGGAATCATTGGTGTAACAGTTGTAAACTATGGTAGCTGTGTTGGGAAAGTGCCAGAGCTCCAAGCGCTAATAGAAAGCACTGATGCTCAAATCGTGATAGGCACTGAAAGCTGGTTTAAGCCGGTTATAAACTCAGCAAAAATTTTTGCGGAGAACCCAACGGTGTTCCGAAAGGATAGACTAAACAGGGTTGCTGGTGGCGTGTTTCTTTCTGTTAGAAGAAGTTTAACTTGTCGCGAAATTGAAGTAGATACTTCTTGTGAGTTAGTATGGGCAGAGGTCACTGTTGGCAACCGGAATAAAATAATAGGATCCTTTTACCGACCTCCCAGTTTAGATGGTACAGTTCCTAAAACGTTCAAAGAAAACTTCAGTTGCATCTCAAACACGTACCCGACACATACAATAGTAGTTGGTGGTGACTTTAATTTTCCCTCGATATGTTGGCGGAAATACATGTTTAATTCCGTAGGTAAGCATAAAATATCATCCGAAATTGTGCTAAACGCATTCTCTGAAAATTATTTCTAGCAGTTAGTTCATGAGCCAAAGCGAATAGTAAACGGTTATGAAAACACACTTCACCTCTTAGCAACAAATAATCCTGAATTAATAACGAGCATCAAAACTGATACAGAAATAGTGTACACAGTGTAGTCATAGCGAGATTGAATATTGTAATCCCCAAATCCTCCAAAAATTAGCGAAGAATATACCTATTCAAAAAAGCAGATAAAAATTCACTTGACCCCTTCCTGAGAGACAAACTCCAATCATTCCAAATTAATAATATAAGTGTGGACCAGATGTGGCTTGAATTCAAATAGTATCGGCAGCAATTGAGAGATTTATACCAAATAAGTTACCAAACTACGGAGCTGATCCTCGTTGATACACACAACAGGTTAGAACGCTGTTGCAGAAACAACGAAAAAAACATGCCAAATTTAAACAGCTCAAAATCCTCAAGATTTGCGGTCTTTTACAGAAGCTCGAAATTTAGCCCAGACTTCAATGCGAGATGCTTATAACGACTTCCACAACTAAACTTTGTCTCGAAATCTGGCAGAAAACCCAAAGAGATTCTGGTCGTATGTGAAGTATGTTAGCGGCAAGAAACAATCAATGCCTTCTCTACGCGATAGCAGTGGAGACACTATCGAAAACAGTACTGCCAAAGTAGAGTTACTAAACACAGCCTACCGAAATGCCTTCACAAAAGAAGACGATGTAAATATTCCAGAATTCGAATCGAGAACAGCTGCCAACATGTGTAACGTAGAAGTAAATATTCTCGGAATACTGCAGCAAGTTAAATCATTTAATAAAAGCAAGTCTTCTGGTACAGACTATATACCAGTTAGGTTCTTTTCGGAGTACGCTGATGCATTAGCTCCATACTTAACAATCATATACACTCGTTCGCTCGACGAAAGATCCTTGCGCAAAGACTGGAAAGTTGCACAGGTCACACCAATATTCAAGAAACGTAGTAGCAGTAATCCACTAAATTACAGGCCCATATCGCTAACGTCGATATGCAGCAGGATTTTGGAACATACATTGTGTTCAAACATTATAAATTACCTCGAAGAACACTGTCTATTTGCACACAGTCAACTTGGGTTTAGAAAACATCGTTCCGGTGAAACACAACTAGCTCTTTATTCACATGAAGTGTTGAGTGCTATTGACAATGGATTTCAGATCGACTCCGTATTTCTGGATTTCCGGAAGGCTTCTGACACTGTACGGCACAAGCGGCTCGTAGTGAAATTGCGTGCTTATGGGATATCGTCTGTTATGTGACTGTGATTTCCTGTCATGGAGGTCACAGTTCGTAGTAATTGACGGAAAGTCATCGAGTAAAACAGAAGTGATTTCTGGCGTTCCTCAGGGTAGTGTCATAGGCCCTTTGCAGTTCCTGATCAATATAAACGATTTGGGAGACAATCTGAGCAGCCGTCTTAGGTTGTTTGCAGTTGACTATGTCGTTTATCAACTAATAAAGTCATCAGAAGATCAAAACAGATTGCAAAACGATTTAGAAAAGATATCTGAATGGTGTGAAAATTGGCAGTTGACTCTAAATAACGAAAAGTGTGAGGTCATCCACATGAGTGCTAAAACGAAGTCGTTAAACTTCGGTCACACGATAAATCGGTCTAATCTAAAAGCCGTAAATTCAACTAAATGCGTAGTTTTTACAATTACGAACAACTTGAATTGGAAGGAACACACAGAAACCGTTGTGGGGAAGGCTAACCAAAGACGGCGTTTTATTGTCAGGACACTTAGAAAATGTAACAGATCTACTAAGGAGACCGCCTACACTACTCTTGGTCCGTCCTCGTTTAGAATACTGCTGCACAGTGTGGGATCCGTACCAGATAGGACTGACGGAGCATATCGAAAAAGGTCAAAGGAGGGCAGCACGTTTTGTATTATCACGAAATATGGGAGAGAGTGTCACAGAACTGATACAGGATGTGGGCTGGACATCATTAAAAGAAAGACATTTATCTTTGGGACGGATACTTTTCACGAAATTCCAATCACCACCTTTCTTCTCCGAATGCGACAATATTTTGTTGACACCGACCTGCATAGGGAGAAACGATCACCGCTATAAAATAAGGGAACTCAGAGCTCGTACGGAAAGATACAGGTATTCATTCCTTCCGCGCGCTATACGAGATTGGAATAATAGAGAATTGTGAAGTTGGTTGGATGAACCCTCTGTCACGCACTTAAATGCGATGTGCAGAGTATCCAGGTAGATGTATATGTAGAGGCATACGTGAAGACCCTGAATAAACTCAAGAACCGTATCTGATCGTTCAACTATCCAGCATAAATCTTGGTCCAACACGATAATGTACGACCACAGGCTAGTCTGAGAACCAGGAAACACATCGCCAAATTGGGTTGGTCATCATTGTCTCATCCACCCTACAGTCCATATCTGGCATCCTCGTACTTGCATCTCTTTGGACCGCTTGAAGATTCTCTACGGGGAACACACTTTGAAGATGAGTGTGTCAGTCATGCAGTGAAAACATGGCTACGCCTACAGGACGAGAGTTTTTACCAGCAGGGAATACATGCTCTTCCACAACGTCTGGTCAAGGGCCATAGAACGTGATGGAGACTACGTAGAAAAATAGGACATGGACAAGACATGCTGATGTATATTGTCACGAAATTCTAGCTCTTAACAGTAAATATGTTCTGAGAAGAAAATGTGGGGCGTTACTTATTTAACGACCCTCGTAAGTGATATTCCATATCAAATCTGTGGTTACTCACTTCTGTGGCTAAATGGTTAATGCCATAGACCAGTAGATTAAAAAGGAAAGTCTGACGATACCTAGTATATGGACGCCGACGCAGGAATTTACGACAGCAGTGCATGGGAAGTGAAAGGAAGGGAACGGAGTGGAAGCGGTGACTACCGGCGACAGCGCCTGGAAGGCGAGAGTGCCCTGCGGTGGAGGCGGCTCAGCTGTGGCGGTCGGCCCAGCCCAGCCCAGCAGCAAGGCACATTGGGGCACGGTGCTGTGCGGTGGCGCTGGCGCTCCAGGCGGTGGGGGCGGCGGAGGCGGGGGGCGTCGCATCGATTCGGCTACGGGCGGAGGCTGGCCTCGCGGCCCGGCCAACCGCTGCCTGCCTGCTTGCCGGCCTTGTTGCCTACACGGCCGGGGCAGACCCGCGATCCCAAAACTCGCACCTCCGTCTCCCTTACCGCAACCATCAAATATCATCAGGGTTCTGAAGTGGCGCCCAGTAGGCTCCAGAGGTCAGACACGTGCTGCTCGCGAACATGGAGTTTCTACATCTACCAGTAAAACCCTGATTCTTTAAAGAATCGAACTCCCGTGTATAAAACAGCTTAAAGCGTCTCATTACTTTATAAAGCAAATAACATCTTAAATATTTGACGTCAAGCAAGTAAGCGACCAAAAGCTTAGGAAAGGTTTGAAATTATGCTTCAACTTTGTTCGAAGTCGCGAAGTGCTGTTTTCACGTCACGGCAGGGGCTCACTACACGAAACTGGACTCGGTGTGATCAACATGGGGTAATTAGGACAATGTGAATGCAGTTAGATTTTTCTTTTGGTTATTTTTTTAGTGAAATAAATCTTTTTTAGAGGGGATTAGGTTACAGAAGATGGGTAACTCTCGTGGAGTTGGCAGCAATGGTTTTATGAAGCAGCAAGTTATTACTCTTTCTTTAATCAGTTTATTGTGCTAACAAACACATTTGTTTAGTGAGATTTATGAGCAAATATCAAAATGTCAGATGCTCCCAGTAATTACGAGAAAGGATCTCTGTCAGAGACGAATATTTTCACTATCACTCGGTCTGCTAATTACTGGCCACTAGGGAACTAATCAGTCATCGGCGCTTTGAACTAATTCGCTAAGTGTCATGTGGAAAACCGTACAAGAGACAAGGACTAAGCAGTGACTTGCTCCATTATTTACTGAAATTCTTCTATTCTAAGTCCTTGACCTGAGGCAGACAGTCTCTGTTGAGCACTATCCCAATGAATCTTGTAAAACGCTACTTAGCTTGAAGTTGTTGCGTGTCCACCAGAGCCGGCTGGTGTGGCCGAGCGGTTCTAGGCGCTTCAGTCTGGAACCGCGGGACTGCTACGGTTGCAGGTTCGAATCCTGCCCCTTGCATGGATGTGTGTGATGTCCTTAGGTTAGTTAGGTTTAAGTAGTTCTAGGTTCTAGGGGACTGATGACCTCAGATGTTAAGTCCCATAGTGCTCAGAGCCATTTGAACCATTTTTTTGTCCACCAGAGTCTGTCACCGTATTTTCGTAGATCAAGTGTCCATTACTCCACCAGGTGTTGCTGCGAGGTATCACTGACCTCTGCACGCTCTGTACTGAAACTAAATACCGACTACTAATCTGCTGCTGGCTGACCTTTTACACAAATGAACCAAAACATTATGACCGTCCGTTTAACAGAGTGTTGTTCCACTTTTCAGACACAGTAAATCAGAGATTCTGCTTGTCGTGAATTCTGCAAGTCCTTCCAGAACTGTGTGGCTCCAAACGTCTATGCACACGTCAAGAAATTCACGCAAATTACGGGATGGTGGTTTACGGGCACCCAGTTAGCGCCTGATGTGTGTTCGAGTGCGTACAGATCAGGCACATTTGCTGGCCAAGACATCAATGTGAGTTCACTATAATACCACCTCAAGCCACTGTAGCACAGTTGTGACCTTGCAACACGGACAGTTATACAGTTGAAAGATGTCGTCGCCGTGGCGGGAGACTTCAAGCATAATGCGATGCAGGTAGTCTGCAATAACGCTCGCGTAGTTCATTGCTATCATACCTTCGATAACCATCACAGATCCCACGAAAGCTTAACTCAATATACCCCATATCATAATTTTGCCCTCACCGGTCTGCGTTTACGGCGCAGTGCATGTTTCGTGCAGCCATTCGCCTGGACGACGGCCTGTAATGACCCAACCATCGACGTGGTGTAGTAAGAAATGCGATCTATCCGACACGAGACACGTTTCCACTGCTGAAAGTCAGATAAAAACAGTCTCGATCGTGTTTTGGTTCAAATGGTTCAAATGGCTCTGAGCACTATGGGACTCAACATCTTAGGTCATCAGTCCCCTAGAACTTAGAACTACTTAAACCTAACTAACCAAGGACACCACACACGTCCATGCCCGAAGCAGGATTCGAACCTGCTACCGTAGCAGTCTCGCGGTTCCAGACTGAAGCCCCGAGACCGCTCGGCCACCGCGGCCGGCAATCGTGTTTTCAGTTTTTATATGTTATCCAGCGGTTTCGGCCCTTTCCTCAGACCATCTTCAGGTTTTTGACCGCCATTATGGCTGCTGGTGGCGAGATCATTAGAAGCAGCCACCAGCAGTTACAATGGTGGTCAGAAACCTGAAGATGGTCGGAGGAAATGGCCGAAACAGGTTGCTAACATATAAAAAAATCTGTAACCCGATCGAGACTATTTTTATCTGATTTTAAGCATTTCTACCGATCGCTGTACACCAGAATATTTCTAAAATTTTACGTTTCTATTGATCCACGGCGAAAACTCAGCGATACTGTGCCCACTGCAGAAGAGGAACACGTAGGGGTCGTGCAGTGTGGAGCTCCATGTTCAAGTCCGTAGCTCGTAGTCTAGTGGTTAGGTTTGCTGGCTGTGGATCATAGAGTCCCGTAGTCGGTTCCCGGCCACGTAGGGTTTTTTTTCCGCTTGGGGTGTTTGTGTTGTCCTCAGCATTTCATCATCATTCCGAAAAAATGGCGAGACAGGGCAGTGAAAATACTGTGAATTTGTACGGGCGACGATAACAACGCCACTGAGCGCCCCACAAACCGAAATAATAATAATAATGATGATGATGATGATGATGATCCTGGATTACACTGTGGGAAGCCTCATACTTCTACGTTTTGTGATGAGACTTGATCGTCCAATACCATGCGGCTTTCTTGTTATTTCGTCAGCCTTCAGCCATTTTTCATAGGTGTTAATGACAGTAGAGCAGCAATACGCGACCAGCTTAGCCGTTTCACAGATTCTCGTTTTCAGCGGCAACGCCACAACACTGTGCCCTTTGTCAGAACCGCTTATGTCAGTGCATTTCCACGTTTCTGGGGAGGTGCACCGGCCACGGATCGGCGGCATATGACGGCGGTCTGTATGCCGGACAGGCTGGATATGGTTCAAATGGCTATGAGCACTATGGGACTTAACATCTGAGGTCATCAGTCCCCTAGAACTTAGAACTACTTAATTCTAACTAACCTAAGGACATCACACAAACCCATGCCCGAGGCAGGATTCGAACCTGCGACCGTAGCAGTCGCGCGGTTCCGGAATCAAGCGCCTAGAACCGCTCGGCCACAACGGCCGGCGCTGGATATGGTTTCTAGGCGGTTTCCCACATCCAACGAGGTGAATATCGAGCTGTTACCGAAGTCCCGCCTCAGTTTCACGATTCGCAAACACTTAGAACAACTCTCCTTCACTTCCACATGAATAACACTACACACAGACAGTTGACGTAGACATAATACGCCCCGGAGGTTAATTGGGTGGCGAGTGGAAAAGCACCCGGACGCACCTTAAATTAAGCATGCCAAATCCGTTAATAGCCATGCCGATGAGGGGTAAAGGCAAAGAAAAAGAACAGTCACATTCAGTGATATATGTAGATACTGTTCGCAAATTGTGTCTGATCAGAGTCGGTAGTAGAGAAGTGATAAATTTAAAGTCATGTCTGATGCTGACACTTTACTGTATGAAGAGCGAAAATGTTGTGAGCAGAAAACTGGATTCATCATTTTGTTGGGGGTTCCAACGAGGAAATGTTTCGTAAGGGTTTGAAATTATGTGTAAACTTTGTTGGAAGTCATTAAGCTCTCTCACTCTCAGATACTGGATGAATAGAGTTCGGGTATTTGCACACCGCCAGTTGCGCTGCCTCAAGACAAATCCAACTGTTTCAATTGTTTCACAAGCTGCGACATCGTCGCGAAAAAACAGTGACCCGTATATGTAATAAGTTTCATTTAATTTACGTCTATGGTCACAAACTTTTTGTTAATAAAGAGTTTCTGACCATAGACCTAAATTAAAGGAAACTTATTGTTTCAAATGTAATACTTGTCTTCTTGTGTTAAACTTTTATCGTAAGATTACACCACTTACTTCGTGGATTTTAATAGTATTTCACATTTTTTAATTCGGTCAATAATTACGCGATATGTTGAAAATAGTCTTTTTTGCTCCTGAAAGGCGTTAGATAGGCAACCTGTAACTAATATTTCTGGTTTCAGGATAATGGCTTTAGTAATATGGATTCCGTCGGAAACCGGCATGGCGCGACCGTGACAGCGTAATGAGAAAAGGCAAATGGTAGCAAAAATTTAAAATCACTCCTGTCTCCTATTTATTCGTCAGTAACATTTGCACCTACATAATATACATCTACGTATGTATTCCGCAAACCATCATATGTCTATATGCCTCTGTATGAGCCCCAATTTTCTTATTTTCGTGGTCCTCATTTGAAATGTTCATTGGCTGCAGTAGAGTCGTTCTGCAGTCAGCTTAAAATACCAGTTCTCTGAATTTTCTGCATAGTTTTTCCTCAAAAACAACGTCGCCCTCCCTCTGTGATTTTCCATTTGAGTTCACGAAGCATCTCCACAGTACTTACATGCCGGTCGAACCTGTTGGTAAGAAACTGAGCAGCCCGCCTCTGAATTACCTCTATGTCTTCCTTTACTGCGACCCAGTAGGGTTCCCGAACACTTGAGCAGTACTCGAGGATGGGTCGAACTAGTATTCTATACGCAGCCTCCTTTACCGATGAACTACACTTTCCTAAAACTCTCTCTATGAAGTGAAGCCGACTATTCATCTTTCCTAGTACCAACCTTACGTGGTTCTTCCATTTCAAATCGCTTTTCATTGGTTCGCCTAGATATTTAATATGTGACTGTTACAACCAGCACGCTACCAATGCTGTATACTAACATTAAGAGATTTCTTTTCCTAGTCATCTTGTTACGGTTCTTACGCGTTCTCGTCAATATGGTACCAGAACGTTTAAGTTCTACCACTGTAAAGACGGGAGATCCGCGATCCGGAATGTCAGAACTGTGTAGTAAGTAGCGGCAGGAACACCACCACAAAATCACGCAGCACTAACACTCCAAACCATCGACTCTCGGAGAGAGATTTTATCCGTGTTCAACCAAATGGTAAAGTACCGAATTATTTTTCTCCGAATCATACAGTTTGTGGGAAAAGCAATGAGAATAATTACTTTTGAAAACCTTTTATCAAAGCCTGTTACAACAATAAACTGTTTCGCTTAATAAAAGGGCCGCCAGCCCAAATCGGGCACAGTGTTCACACAAAAAGATGAAGTCAATTTTCGACACTGAATAAATAGCTACTTTCACTTACTATGTAATTTAAACACAACCACTTTTTTTAATTTCCTACGGTCACTTGGCAGTAAGTACTATTAATTCCAATTTCTGTTACTTACGGAAATTATCACTATACTTCAGTAGTTATTTAAAGAAGAGAGACATACGTTTCAACAAGGATACAAAAAATATTAAACTTAAAGCTATCATTAATATGACCAAAACTATTATTTAACACGACTAAATTTCATTTCTTTAGGACTGTTATTTGTTAATGTTTTACTAACACCAAAATTTGTCTGGCTTTCTTTGACATGGTGAAGCAACTCGAACAATTACTGTTAAGATTGTTGCAGTTAAACAATTACGTTACTTTACTTTCAGAAATGCTATTGAAAACCTATCCTCATGGTCACGCAAAGCGGTGGCCCTTAAACTGATCCGTGAAAACTTTAATATTTAATAATGATTTTCAGAATTTACTACCAAAACAGTACTATTGCCAGTAATTTACTATTATTCAAGCTTCAGTAAACGTCAGGATATTCCGAATAAATTCGTTTAGGTAAGGACCCTACTGAGGTAAATGAAATAGGAAAATTACAGTTAAACACAAAGGTACATTTAACACTTATATTCCACTGATTGAAGATGGATGGTTCATACTGTGATACACTTCTAAACAAAGTACTTTGCCTGTTACTGATGTGGAAGGTGGCGTGAGGCGGTGCTGCTTAGTAACATTGCGCAAGTACGGCTTTTGATGTACATAGCTCTGTCTTCATCTTTGTGGCGACGATAAAATTGCAAATTTCTGAGCTATTAATTTATTGCCGTACTGCGCCAATCATGTAGAACACGTCCGAGGCCAAAACTCAGTCTTGAAGGTAAATTCGGGGCCTTTAGTGCTTGACCAACGTAATGCGTGTTCACCACTTGCAGGGCAGCTACCGACTGACTGAGGCACTTGCGCGCCAATTGTCACTCGCGCGCCCCACCATCTTTTCCATTCCACCACAGAACGGAGTTCCGTTCTACCTATGATCCCTACTCCTTTTCAATTTACATTTCTGCTTACGAAAACCCTAAGTATGAACCATCTACAATTGCATGACAGCATATACATAGAAAATTGACATAATTAATTACAGTTGTACTTGAAATATTACATAATTACTTACAAAATATGTTTTAATACATTTGTTCCACCTACGTCAAAGAGGTTATGCTAAACAGATAAACTACACTTAACAAAAGCTTACTCTCGTTACAGTATTTGCTTAATTTTTCAAAATTATTACGGAACAAAAAAAATTTTAAAATATACAGATTAATGTCGGTATTATATTTACAATAGGATTACAATCTGCATTAACTTACAATTTTCGACTTTTAGAGCAAGGTGTCATTCATCGCACCAATTATAAATTCTGCCTAAGCCAACTTGTATCCACCTACAGTGACTCAACGACGGCGCCTTCCCGTACACCACAGCATCACCAGCAAACAGCTGGAGGTTTGTGTTCAACCTCTCCGTCAAATCATTGATGGATATGCAGAAAAATAGCGGTATTATCACACTTCCTCGGGGGACTCCCGAACATACCCTTGAGTCTGATGAATACTCGCCATCGAGGACAACTTAGTGGTTCTATTACTTATCAGGTCTTCGAACCACTCGCATACCTGTGAACCTGTTCCGTCAGCTCGAAAAAATGGTTCAAATGGCTCTGAGCACTGAGACTTAACATCTGTGGTCATCAGTCCCCTATAACTTAGAACTACTTAAACCTAACCAACCTAAGGACACCACACACATCCATGCCCGAGGCAGGATTCGAACCTGCGACCGTAGCAGTCGCGCGGCTCCGGACTCAGCGCCTAGAACCGCTAGACCACCGAGGCCGGCCGTCAGCTCGAACCGTCGTTAACAGTCTACAGCGGGGTGCCGTGTCAAACGTTTCCCAGAAAACTGGAAATATGGAGTCTGCCCATTGCTCTTCACCCATAGTTCGCAGAATATCATCTGAGAAAAGGGGAGTCGAGTTTCGCACATACGTAATACCCTCTGAACCACTGTGAAGTGCATGGCAGAGAGCAGCTAGCATGGTACCATATTTTCAGATTTCTTCTCTTTCCATTCACGTACGGTGTGCGTGAAGCATGATTGTTCACTTAAAACTCCTTTTAGTTACTTTGTAAGAGGCTTTCCCGAGTTAAATGCCCTCTAACTTCAAATGTCAGTCAATTTAGGTTTTTGGGCATTTCCGTGACTTTCTCCTGCGAATCAAACATGTGACCATTCGTGCTACGCTTATATGTCTACGTTTAATATCCCATGTTAGCTTGCGTGGTATAGATTCCACACAAATCAGCTCTATTCCTAGATATGATGCTCATGTTATCGGTAAGCAGTCTTCCTTCTAGACTGACTGCATTTTACTAATATACTACCAATGAACATAAACATGCTACCTGCCTTTCCTACAATTGGGCCTATGTGATCATTACTTTCCATATTCCTGAAAGTTGTTGCATATAAATATTTGTACGCGTTGACTGATTGTAATTGCGTATCATTGATATTGTAGTCATTGACTATTACTTTTTCTCGTTTTGTGAAATGCTCGATTTTGCATTTCTAAACATTTAAAGCAAGCAGCAATTCTTTGCACCACTTTGATATTGTCAAGATCTGATTGGATGTTAGGGCATCTTTTTTCAGACAGTGCGTCATTGAGCATCATCTGCGAAACGTCTGAGATGGTCATAACTGTACTGGTACGAACAAACTACCGATGCAACTATGTTGAGAGCATTATTCCATCTACCTTTTCGTGCTTGCTCTCCGAAGTTTACAAAGCGCTTCGGACTGAAACGCGGCTGTGCCTAGCCACATAACCAATTTAGTTTGCACCTCGATTTTCAGCGGCAAATAGAGATGATTTAGTCGGTGTGCGAGGGAGCAGGTTAACTTTGTAAAGTATAAAAAGTAGCTAAACACAGTTAATAACGCCATTACTGAAAAAAAATAGCCGTTATGAATTAGTAACGGGTATATCGCCAGACAGCTATTCACATTTAAAATTTCATTTAGCGTATGCTTTATGTGCTGTGTTACCTGTTTGCCATTGTAAGTTCAGAGATGAGTAAGTTTCGTGCTACAGACGTAGGAGATCCTGCGTTGGTTTTTACCGCTGTTGACTGACTGACGTCTCTACTTCGTCGAAGATGCCGCTCGTGTCAGGTTACTGGGGCGCTACTCCCCAGTCATATCACGTACGCTTTCTAGAATCGTACCTACAGAATGATAACAGTGCGCTTGCCAATTATACATTTTACTGAAGTAATATAAATACCCAACTTCTAGTTTAATATACCATGCAGGTCCTAAACAGCCCTGTCAAAGGCTAATAAAGTCCTTATGTACTATCCTCTCCCTTTCTTGTTGTCAGTGTCGAAGAGAATCCACTTCCGTCTGATGCATAATAGGTCTGCAGCTATTGTGGACGGTGACGGACAAACTCAAAGGCTCGCGCTGGGGTAGTGTACTGAGACTAGATTCACTCAGGGACGACGTACTCGATGAACAGCAAGAAAGCTTCAGATTTCGAAATCTGTAACTATGCATGTGGGAGTGCCAAATACACTGTCTCTCTCTCTCTCTCTCTCTCTCTCTCTCTCTCTCTCTCTCTCTCTCTTAAATGGCTGAGATAGCGTCTACCGCATAACACACATCAAAAACATTTTGACGTTACTTACAAATATAAAGGTGCAGATAAAAAGGTGCCAATGTTTTGGGATTATTTGCGCCATTTATAAACATGTACACGTGTTCTTTTGCCTCAATAACACACGGCTTACTGTGGAGGGATCTGAGTTTTTAAATTACATATCAGGCGATAGTTCATTATAAATGGAAGAAATTTACTTGCATGTGGCTGTAATGCAGTGGTACGGTATTGGCCGAAAATATGTCTCACAATACAGGGTGAGTCACCTAACGTTACCGCTGGATATATTTCGTAAACCACATCAAATACTGACGAACCGATTCCACAGACCGAACGTGAGGAGAGGGGCTAGTGTAATTGTTTAATACAAACCATATAAAAATGCACGGAAGTATGTTTTTAACACAGACCTACGTTTTTTTAAATGGAACCACGTTAGTTTTGTTAGAACATCTGAACATATAAACAAATACGTAATCAGTGCCGTTTGTTGCATTGTAAAATGTTAATTACATCCGGAGATATTGTAACCTAAAGTTGATGCTTGAAACCTCCGACGTTCAGTTGCGTGTTGTAACAAAAACGGGCCACGGTTGGCGAGCAGCATCTGCAGGGACATGTTTACGATGACGACCGTGTTTACGAGTGTGGCTGTAGTGCACTGTTGTGGTTTGGTCTAGCTGTCGCAGTGTCCGCATGTAGCGCTTGCTGCTATTGTTATTCTGCATTCGTCTCCGCACGCAGACCAACTGTAGTACACCGTGTTACCAGACGTCTGTGACAGTGTAGTGTTGTAGGAACTGTGACCATGGTGTATTCGAACTCTGAAAAGGCGGAGATGATACTCATCTATGGCGAGTGTCGACGAAATGCAGCTGAAGCCTGCAGGGTGTATGTTGAACGGTACCCGGACAGAGAGCATCCAACATGCCGCACATTCCAAAACATCTACCGCCCACTGTATGCAACAGGTATGGTCATAGCACGCAAACGGGTCCGCAACAGGCCTGTCACAGGAGAAGCGGGTGCAATTGGTGTCTTAGCTGCTGTTGCCATGAACCCACACATGAGTACACGGGACATTGCGAGAGCCGGTGGACTGAGTCAAAGTAGTGTCATGCTCATACTGCATCGTCACCGCTTTCACCCGTTTCATGTGTCGCTACATCAGCAATTACATGGTGATGACTTTAATCATCGAGTGCAATTCTGTCAGTGGGCATTAACAGAGAATGCGTTGCAGTTCTACCTGTTTACCGATGAAGCGGGTTTCACAAACCACGGGGCAGTGAATCTACGGAACATGCATTACTGGTCCGTGGACAATCCTCGCTGGCTCAGACAGGTGGAGCGACAGCGACCGTGGACTGTAAATGTATGGTGCGGAATCATTGGCGACCACCTCATTGGTCCTCACTTCATTGCAGGAGCCCATACAGCTGCAACATACATCGCGTTTCTACAGAATGATCTGCCAACGTTGCTCGAAAATGTCCCACTGGAAACGCGTCGACGTATGTGCTATCAGCATGATGGTGCACCTGCACATTCCGCAATTAACACTAGACTGATCCTTGACAGGATGTTCGACGGGCGTTTCATAGGACGTGG
The DNA here is from genome assembly GCF_021461385.2 of Schistocerca piceifrons. NCBI lineage: Eukaryota > Metazoa > Arthropoda > Insecta > Orthoptera > Acrididae > Schistocerca > Schistocerca piceifrons. The sequence goes on along the minus strand of NC_060143.1, from coordinate 253,864,723 downwards.
AGGACGCATAAATTGGCCAGCCCGTTCTCCTGATCTTACACCTCTGGACTTCTCTCTGTGGGGTACGTTAAAGGAGAATGTGTACCGTGATGTGCCTACAACCCCAGAGGATATGAAACAACGTATTGTGGCAGCCTGCGGCGACATTACACCAGATGTACTGCGGCGTGTACGACATTCATTATGCCAGAGATTGCAATTGTGTGCAGCAAATGATGGCCACCACATTGAACATCTATTGGCCTGACATGTCGGGACACACTCTATTCCACTCCGTAATTGAAAACGGAAACCACGTGTGTACGTGTACCTCACCCCTCATGGTAATGTACATGTGCGTCAGTGAAAAAGACCAATAAAAAGGTGTTACCATGTGGACGTAATGTGCTGTTCCAGTCTCTTCTGTACCTAAGGTCCATCACCGTTCCCTTTGGATCCCTACGTAATTCGGTGCTCTCCGATACAAACGATCGAACAGCGGAGGAGTGGTACTCAAGCGTCAACTTTAGGTTACAATATCTCCGGATGTAATTAACATTTTACAGTGCAACAAACGGCACTGATTACGTATTTGTTTATATGTTCAGATGTGCTAGCAAAACTAACGGGGTTCCATTTAAAAAAACGTAGGTTTGTGTTAAACATACTTCCGTGCATTTTTTTATGGTTTGTATTAACCAATTCCACTAGCCCCTCTCCTCACGTTCGGTCTGTGGAATCGATTCGTCAGTATTTGATTTGGTTTACGAAATATATCCAGCGGTAATGTTAGGTGACTCACCCTGTATACACTCTAAAGCCCGTTCTCAGTTACTGGATGAAACCCACGTATTCAACGTACATCTCTTATCACACTGAGTATTTCTTCGGACACACACACACACACACACACACACACACACACACACACACACACACACACAGAGAGAGAGAGAGAGAGAGAGAGAGAGAGAGAGAGAGAGAGAGAGAGAGAGAGAGTGGGGGGGGGGGGTGGGGAGGGGGGGAGGTGGAGGAAGGGAAGAAACGACGCACCATGGAGGGGAATCATCCGAATGGAATGGCCGCCTCATCTCTCTCAAACTTCCCAATTGAGAACGTTTGGAACATTATAGGCAGGGCCCTCCAAATAGTGAGACATTTAAGGATTTTGACGATCTAACGCGCCACTCGCACAGAATTTGGCACTATGTTCCTCAGGAGGAGATCCAACAATTACGTCAATCATTCCCAAGCCGGATAACCGCTTGCATAAAGAACAATGGTGGACCAGCGGGTTACTGAGTTAGTGAATTTGTGAAGCTCCTTGAATAAATCATTAAAGTTTTTCTGAAATAATGATTATTTGATTGTATATGTACGTCACATCTACCGATTTCCGTTCCATTCGGACAATGCTTTCATGGTACGTCGTTTTCTTTTCATCTACATCTACAAGGATACTCTGCAAATCACATTTAAGTGCCTGGAAGGTTTATATGACCACCTTCACAATAATTCTGTAGTATTCCAATATGGTACAGCGCGCGGAAAAAACGAACACCTATATCTTTCCGAGAGAGCTGATTTCCCTTATTTTATAATGGTGATCGTTTCTCCCTGTGTAGGTCGGCGTCAACAAAACATTTCCGCATTCGGAGGAGAAAGTTCGTGTTCGAAATTTCGTGAGAAGATTCCGCCTCAACGAAAATCGTCTTTGTTTTAAATATCTCCACCCAAAATCCTGTATCATTTCAGTGACACTCTTTCTCTCATTTCGCTATAATACAAAACGTGCTGCCCTTGTTTGAACTTTCACCACGTACTCCGTCAATTCTATCTGATAAGGATCCCACGCCGGACACCAGTATTCTGAAAGAGGACTGACAAACTTTGTGAAGGTAGTCTCTTTTAGCAGGTCTCTTACATTTTCTAAGTATCCTACCAGTAAAACGCAATCTTTGGCTCCCCACATTCCTAATTGTAATTCCTAGCATTTAGTCGAATTTGCGGCCTTCAGATTTGACTGATTTGTCGTGTAACCGAAGTTAAAGGGATTTCTTTTAGCACTCACGTGGACGGTCTCACACGTTTCATTATTAATGGTTAATTGCCAAATTTCGCACCGTTCAGGTATCTTTTCTAAATCGTTTGGCAATTAGTTTTGATGTTCTGATGACTTCACTAGTCGATAAACGACAGCGTCAGCTGCGAACAACCTAAGATGGCTGTTCAGACTGTCTCCTAAATCTTTTATATGGACAAGGAACAGCAGATGGCCTATAGCACTAACGTGGGGAATGCCAGAAATCACTTCTGTTTTACTCGATTACTTTCAGTCAGTTACTACGTTCTGTGACAGTAAATCATGAATCCAGTCACGTTACTGAGACGATATTTTACAACCACGCAATTTCACGACAAGCTGCTTGTGTGGTACAGTGACAAAAGGCTTCTGGAAATCTAGAAATACGGAATCAATTTGAAACCCCTTGTCAATAGCACTCAGCATTTCGTGTGAATAAAGAGCTAGTTGTGTTTCACAGGAACGATGTTTTCTAAACCCATGTTGACTGTGTGTCAATAGACGGTTTTCTTCGAGGAAATTCATAATGTTTGAACGCAATATATGTTCCAAATTCATGCTGCATATCGACGTTAGCGATATGTGCCTGTAATTTAATGGATTACTCCTACTACCTTTCTTGAATAATAGCGTGACCTGCGCAACCTTCCAGTCTTCGGATATGGACCTTTCGGCGAGCGAACGGTTGTTCAAATGGCTCTAAGCACTGTGGGACTTAACATCTCAGGTCATCAGTCCCCTAGACATAGAACTACGTAAACCTAACTAACCTAAGGACATCACACACATCCATGCCCGAGGCAGGATTCGAACCTGCGAACATAGCAGCAGCGCGGTTCCGGACTGAAGTGTCTAGAACCACTCGACCACCGCGGCCGGCAGAACGTTTGTACATGATTGTTAAGAATGGAGCTATTGCATCATTATACTCTGAAAGGAACCTAACTGGTATACAGTTTGGACCAGAACACTTGGTTTTGTTAAGTTATTTAAGTTGCTTCACTACTCCCAGGATATCAACGTTACTCACGTTGGCAGCCGTTCCTGATTCGAATTGTGGAATGTCTACTTCGTCTTCTTTGGTGAAGGAATTTCCGAAGGCTGTATTCAATATCTATGCTTTGGCAGTACTGTCGTCGATAGTACTTCCATTGCTATCGCGCAGAGAAGGAATTGATTGTGTCTTTCCTCTAGCATACTTCACATACTACCAGAATCGCTTTGTGTTTTCTGCCAGGTTTCGAGACAAAGTTTCGTTGTGGAAACTATTAGGGGCATCTCGCATTGAAATCCGCACCAAGTTTCGAGCTTCTGTAAAAGATCACCAATCTTGGAGATTTTGCGTCCGTTTGAATTTGACATCTCTTTTTCGTTGTTTCTGCAAGTATTATGACCCCTTTTGTGTACGAAGAAGGGTCAACTCTGTCGTTTGCTAATTTATTTTGAGTACGTCTCTCAATTTCTGCCGATGGTATTTCTTTTAATTCAAGCCATATCTGGTACACACTTAGTTTGTTAATTTGGAAGGAGTGGAGGTTGTCTCTCAGGAAGGCGTCAAGTGAATTTTTACTTGCTTTTTTGAATAGGTATATTTTCCGTTTATTTTTGGTGTATTTGGGAGCTACAATATTCAGTCTCGCTACGACAAACCTGTGTTGACTAATCCCTGTATCCTGTGGCCGTTGGCTTAAGAATTACTGTTAGTGCCTAAGAGATGTAAATCTCTGAAAAATGATGCCTAATCGTTCTCAGAGGTTAACAAATTTTGAAGCAGGCACTCAAATATTCAGTAACCATTTATATTCTGACTGTCCTGGATATGAAATAAATTCGTTTCGAGCTTGCCCTGCTCGAACACACAAGGCACAAAGGTTTGCTGTTACATGAAAGTAATTTTTCTATAGTGAGCTCGATAGAGGAAATAAACAACTGAGTGAGCTGAATAGCCCGATACAGAATGAAACGACAACGTAAATTGGTTGTACACATGTTTGGTGAGAGAGTATGAATAAATAGTTTCTGCAGATGCAACACTATTTAGTTCTGTATCACACACTCGCTGCGTTGCTAGAGTACCGATGAGGCTGGTAGGTTATTTCTTAAAGTTTGTGCATACGTACCTGGCAAGCCACCGTACGATGTGTGACAGAGAGTTCGTATGTTTCTGTTCTTATTTCACTCCCTTTCTGTTTATTAATTTACCCATTTTACTGATTGTTGAGTTATGCGGCTGTGGGTTACATTACTTTAAGCAATATAGCAACCTGCCACTTTCTATACGTTTCTGTATATCCCAACACGCATAGCGGTCCATTGACCATCTCCAGTTGGCGTAACACACATTTAAATCTTCATTATATCATCACTAACACATCGACAGCATTATGGATGCTGCAGTGGCTCTGTGCAAACTCAGTTTATTTATCTAATTGACAGATTTTGTATTTACACTTTATTTCTCGTTAGATGTATTTAATTTCAATTATGCTTGTTGTCGCTCCTATTTACCGCTTTTATAAATCGACACTAAATAACAACACTTCACAGTCGACAGCAAAATATTTGAGCGTGACATTTTTAGGAAAACAATCATGTAAAGCAGGAAACTTTTTTCGAGGAACAAATATCAGAATAAGCTTTTACACAAATAACAAAATGAAGGACATAGCCATCCATAATGTTAAAAATTACAGCAAGCTGTACAGTCGCTCGGGGATATACAAATTTAATTGCAGTTCGTGTTGGGAGATACAATTGGCCACACAGGAATAAATGTTAATGTTCTATTCTGCGGAGACACGCATGCTCTTCGCTTAAAAATTTGCTTTTTATATAGTTACACATTAACATCGTGGGACAGAAACAGCACACAATCTGCAAATACTTCACCTGTCCAACAAAGTCAAAAGACAGAACCTACTTGAAGTGGAAGTTATTTCCACAAATGCACATTCCCAAATACTATTCAAGATTTCAAACAGTGTTGCCAAAAAAATGTTTCTACAAAATTTCCTTAATTTGCCTATACAGCCTACACACCAAGTAAACTCCTGAACACGGCCGCGGTGACCGAGCGATTCTAGGCGCTTCAGTCCGGAACCGCGTTACTCTACGGTCGCAGGTTCGAATCCTGCCTCGGTCATGGATGTGTGTGATGTCCTTAGGTTAGTTAGGTGTAAGTAATTCTAAGTTCTAGGGGACTGATGACCGCGGATGTTAAGTCCCATAGTGCTCAGGGCCATTTTTGAACCCTCCTGAAAAAGGCATACTAATCAGTATATATACGAGGGCTGTCCAGAAAGTAAGTTACGATTGATCGCGAAATGAAAATCACAGTGAAAATTAGAAATGTTTCATTTGTAACAGTTAGCTACACCTTTCAGCTACTTCTCTACGTAGCGTTGTACCAACTTTCCAATACCCTCATCATAGAAGGCAGCCGCCAGTGCTTTCCTCCAATTCTCTACGCTGGCCTAAAGCTCGTTGTCTGTGCCAAAATGTTGTCTTCATAGCCAGCGGTTCGTTTGAGCAGAGATGAAACTCAGTGGGAGACAATTACGGGCTGTATTGTGGGTAACCAAACATTTCCAATTGAAACGATGCAGGAACATCTTCATTGCCCCAGCAGAATGAGGCTGAGAATAGTCTTGAAGAAGAAACCGCACGACAGTTACGTAATGTTGGTTGCATAGCTTCAGGGGAAAATTCTCACCAGGCCCTCGTACTTGGCGGGAGACACTATTTTCTATAACATCTTTACGCGCTCACTAAGAGCTCAGGAATGAAAAGAGCGACATAATTCTACCTATAGTCATACTAGAGACACTGCCCAACACATCTTTGCAAAGCTTTATCGGATTTTCATAGTCGTTTCCATTTCGCGACCGATCGTAGCTTACTTTCTGGACAGCCCTCGTATTATAAAAGTAAGCGCATAATGTGTTTGCCATTAAAACTCAGAAACAATTACCGGTACTATGGAGAGAGTTATATGGTGTGGTAGCCCTCTATCCCCCATCCGTGAAGGAAGGTTCCGTTTTTACCTGAAGGGCGTGCTTTTGGAGATATAACGGCTGGGAAGTTTCACCCTCCAGAAAATTCTGGAACATCCCAGAACATTCGAGAGTATTAGACAGCATTCCACAACATTCCAGAATGTTCCACAATGACCCGGGATGTCCTGGAATGTTCCGGGATAGTCTGGAACATTCTGGAAGATTCCAACATGCCGGAACATCCCAGATCACTGTGCGACACTCCAGAAGATTCTCGAATGTCGTGGAATGTTCTGAAGAATTGTGGACCATTAGAAGCCTTTTTGATATATTCTGGAATATGGGTAGCCCGTTCGAACTTCAGTTTCTATCAGTGACGAAGGGAGGAACTGAAAAAGTAGTGCAGTGAGTGAATAAAAACAAACAGTAAAGGGTGAGTTGCCCAAGTGATACAGTAGTAGAATAAAAAATCGAGAATGAAGTCTGAAAAGTGTGTTTGTTGGTGAAAAGATTAAGTGATTCACAATTTAGAAAATGTTCAAACGTAAGAGGAGGAGATCTTGCCAGCACTGAAGCCAACCGGCGAAAACAAAGAGAACAGCGAAATGACGAAACAGACGAAGACTGCGAAACATGTTTAAGTTCCCAACGAACGAGAATAACCACTTTGGGAAGCAAGGAAACCGAAGAGCAACGAAATGAATGACCTGAAGAATCAAAAATTGCTCAAAAATGGTTCAAATGGCTCTGAGCACTATGGGACTTAACATCTGTGGTCATCAGTCCCCTAGAACTTAGAACTACTTAAACCTAACTAACCTAAGGACATCACACACATCCATGCCCGAGGCAGGATTCGAACCTGCGACCGTAACGGTCACGTGGATCCAGACTGAAGCGCCTAGAACCGCTCGGCCATACTGGCCGGCTCAAGAATTGCGACATGACCTAATAATAAAAGACCGCAAACTCAAGACAGTAACGAAAATATGACCCTACGAGAGGCGCGGATGAGGACAACTGAAGCATTCCACTGCGACCCGACGAAAGAATATAACAAATACGAACACGTCGTAATCGGAAAAGTGGATAACATCTGCCAATTTCGCAAAGCGAAAACTTTTATTAGAGAAACACCAGGACTCTGTTGTTTGAATGAAAAAATTCAGTTACCAACACTAGGAAACACGTCCCCAGGAATTTTTACGTTACATGGCTGGGGAAACTCCGGAATCAAAACACTTTGTTCGAAACATAAAAGCGTGCAACGCCTGCTTCCAAATGACGTCTTTTGGTGTCACTTCGATCAACACTAACGAAGATGAAATCGATTATGTTTCTTCCATCCAAGGTCAAATCTATCACAACACGGGATTTTTACTGCCACTACCCAACGGAGATAATAAATTTCTGTAAGTATAAATGGAGACACAGAAACCGATCAACGGCGCACAAATATCAGTGGATTGAGGCGAGAAGTGCTCAGAGATGTACAGAGGATCTTCCGCAGAATACAATCAACTGATTCACATATTCAAAACAGCTATAGACCGAAAGGTTTCGTTTGCCTATAAAGTTATAATTAGAGCCAGCAAAAGACCACGTGGAGAACATGAACATCGATTTAATGCACCTCAGATAGACGAAGAGGCCATCATAATTGTGGACAGTGAAAACACAAGCCGTGACATAATTGTACAACGCATTGCAGAGACATACAGTTCATATGATGCCCCCAATATCCATTAATATTTGTGCACGGAGGGGACGGATATCATTTTACTGTGAAACAAAAGCCGTCTGAAACAGGCGTAGAAACAAACAAAAAAGTCACTTTCAAGGAGTTCTATGCTTACCGCCTAATGATCAGAGACATTGAAACATACTATTACATTCTCAACACTCGCCGTTTATGTATGCAAAACCCGAAGCGGAACGGATGCTTTACATAACACTGAATCTGAAGAAATTACGCACGGAAGAATACATTCACCTTCGAGATGCAATCATAAATGACAGAAACAAAAGAAAAAAAAAAAAAAAAACACAAAAAGAAAAAGCTCTGAGCACTATTGGACTTAACTTCTGTCGTCATCAGTCCCCTAGAACTTAGAACTACTTAAACCTAACCATCCTAAGGACATCACACACATCCATGCCCGAGGCAGGATTCGAACCTGCGACCGTAGCGGTCGTGCGGTTCCAGACTGTAGCGCCTAGAACCACTCGGCCACTCCGGCCGGATGACGATAACATTGACGGCATTGGAACAATGCTAATATTACCCTCCTCATACATGGGAAGTCCAAGACACATGCACGAATACTCTCAGGATTCCATGACCTACATAAGAAACGATGGACGACCTGACCTCTTCATAACATTCACATGCAGCTCGTCCTAGCCAGAAATCAAGGAACAACTAAGATACAGACAAGTGTAGGCGCCCCGGTGGTCCCGGTCGTCTACGGTGGACTGGATGGCCGAGCGGTGACCTGTCCAGTTGTCAGGCTGCTTGGAAATGGCTGTGGAAGCGTCAGAAACGCCAAAGAAACATTATTAATTCGTAACACCTTTATTCCTGCCGAGTACAATGTGGCTTGGTGATATCAACGACCTTCCCGAGTCCTCGCGGACTCGTAACGATGACACCAGCTCCGGGCCGCACGTCTTGCTAGCGTAGCGCCGCGTGCTGTGACGTAGCGGAGGAATGCCCTTACTTCGGCCGCGCGTGGATGGCGGCGCCCGGCTAGGCGGCGGTTCGGCTGCGGACAGCAGGCTGCTGCGCGTGGAGGCTCTGGGTTGGAGAGGCACGAGAGGCGTTCTCGTAGTGCGGAGTGTACTCTATCCCACCCCGTCTTCTTCCCTGCTCCTCCTGGTGGCTCGTCCGCGGTAGACGGGCGGAACGGGCTGCAGTCCCCCAGCGTCGTCAGCCTACCCGGTTGTGACGGCGGATCCACAGGGCTCACTGCCCACTGATATGGTCAGCATTGGCGGCGAGCGAGTCTGCCGTGATATCTGCTAATCCTGGGTTGATGATTGACAGCGGCAGCAGAGAGGACCAGAGCTGGTACTGTCCCCTCACGTCTGCTGCTGGATGGGCCGCCCTTACTGCAGCATCACCTTAATAAAGATTAACATGTCGACCACCGAGCTGAGCGCTACACAGCGACACAGTACACATCTAACTGCAACTCTAACTACGAGTGCCTTGTTGCTATCAAAGCTGGCGTATTTAAAGGAAGCACGAGCGACGTCCTGACGTCATGCTCGTTTGTAATGAACGCATTCGTTCCACTTATACTACTAATTCATCTGTCGTTCTCGCCCCTTAGGTGTTCTTGCGACAGAGTTACGTGTTGTTACGACAGACGTACGCGAAGTTGCGAAATGCAGTACAGCTGACGCTATACCTCTGTCTTGCACCCTACGAAAGTCTCCGTCTAACACAACCCCGCGTGCTAAGCAATTCTCTCTCGCCTGTTGTGTGTAACCAAGCCATTGCCCCTGCGGGACGACACATTCCATACATGTGCAATCCTCTTCCCTCTTGGCTAACCTACTGCCTCTGGGTCTCGGCATAGGCAACGAAACTTTGACAATATTCCACGTTTCCAACTCTTCACTATTCCGCGACACTACACAAGATCCCACGCATCGACACGACATAATAGCCCGAGTTTTCCGAGAAAAACAACTGAGATTTATTGAAGTCATCACAAAATACCGCATCTTTGGAACCGTTAGATGCTGGATGCACACAATCGAATGGCGAAAATGAGGGCTGCCTCTCTCTGAGTCTCATATGTTTACACGACAGAATTCATCCCACAGATATCGGAAAAATCATGCAAGCTGAATTTCCCGATTCACAAGAAGATCCGGAACTGTACGACATAGTAGTGACAAACATGATTCACGGACCATGCTGGTCATTGAACTCGAAGTTGCCATGCATGAGTGATGGAAAATGTGCAAAGTGTAAACCCGAAACCATACTTGGACGACACGCAAAGTGGGGTTGATGGCTGTCCCAAATACAGAAGATCACCCAAAAGCGGTTTCGCAGCAGAATTACGAATATGAGGCAGCAACGAACTCGGAAAAAGATGATCATTGGATAGCACCATATAAAACACTATTTTCCAAAAAGCACAGAATATTGCAATTAAATGAAAACCATGAAATATGTCTGTAAGTATGTGAACAAGGGCAGTGACATGGCAACATTTCAAACAGCCAAAGACAGCGAATTACAAAACAGAAATGACGAGATCCTCATGTATCTAATTGAACAGTAATGAAGCAGTGTTGCGGATTTTCGGTTTTCCCATACATGAACGCGAACCAACTGTGCAGCATCTAGCAGTACATTTGGAGAATGGATGGAGTTTATTTCACGAAAGACATCGCCAGAAAAATTGCAAGTGAACGCCTCAGAACACAACAGTAACAGCTTTTTACCAACTGCGCCAAACGGATTCATTAGCGAAAACATTATTAGATGTCGATATCCCTACCTAACAAAAATCTTTCAGTGCGAAAACAAGGAATTTCAGTAGAAGATCATCGAGGAGTCATGAAAACTGGCGCACTAAACCGAGTATACATCGTACATCCAAACAACGTCGAATGTTTGTACCTCCGGATGTTGCTGCACGAAATGCAAGGACCAACAAGTTTCAGAGATCACAGTAATGGTGATGGTTACCTATGCCCTACGTACAGAGAAGGTTGCCAACGCTTAGAACTACTGGAAAACGACAACCACTAGAAATTAACACTACAAGAAGCCTCACTCACAGACGAACAAATGAGATACTTATTCGCCATGATTCTAACCCCATCGAATCCAAAACACTTATGGGACTCCTTCAGAGATGGTATGAGTGATGACATACTGTACCAAATACGACAAGCTCATCCTGAACTCACCATCGAATTCAACGACGACGTCTTCAATGAAACACTTATTATCCTAGAAGATAAATGTTTAGCAATAAACAACCAGACCTAGTACAACTTGGGATGCAAACACTACGAAAAATTGCTATTAGTGTGCTAAACTTCGAAATCAACTACAAACCACTCCAATACACTGCTCAAAGCAAACCACTCATCGATGTCAATCAAAAGTAGACGTACAACGTTATCATGGAGCGGCTCGACAGCAACATTGGCGGAATTATTTACTTGGACGCACCAGGCGGTAGTGGGAAAACGTTTCTAATAAATCTGTTCCCGGCAGAAATAGGTGCTGAACAACACTGCCATCATCCGTAATCGCATCTACGTTTGTGGAAGGACGAAAAACTCTCTTTTCCGCCTTACAGCTGCGGTGAATATAGCCGAAGAACAATTACCGGTACATGTGAGGCTGCTCAACCCCGTAACTATAGAGCACTTCAGAGAAAGTTTAATAAATAGTAATTGGGGAGATGTATATAATGAGCTAAATGCTAATGATAAATGCAGCGTATTTCTTGATAAATGTATATCCCTTTTTGAACATTGTTTCCCAAAGAAAATTACTAAATGTAACACCACACACTTTTCAAAGAAACATTGGATTACTACAGGTATTAAAGTGTGTTCAGGAAGAAAAAGAAAACTGTATCAGAGAGCAAGAACCAGTAAAGATCCAGAAGTAGTTTTATACTATAAAAATTATTGTAACACACTGAGAAAAGCTGTAAGGAAATCAAGAAATATGTGTTAGAGAACAAACTAACAACTCTGCCAATAAAACCAAATCAATATGGAATGTTGTTAGAAGGGAGACAGGAAAAGTAACCACTGGGGTAGGTAGTATTACTATTAAAGAGAATGAGACCATCCTAACCAACAGTACTTAAGTAGCTAATGTATTCAACAACTATTTCTTAAGTGTAGGAGAAGAAATTGGTGAGAATAGTTAAAAAAAAGCCAGGCAGTACATAGAAAAATTTTAGTCAGATTAAGTTTCATCTAACAACCACTACTGAAATGAATAAAATTATCAAATCTTTGAAGAATAAATGTTCTGTTGGAGTAGATGACATTTCTAATAAGATGTTAAAACGATGTGTATCAATTACAGTTGATGTTCTGAGTCACATATGTAATGCATCACTAACTCAAAGTATTTATCCAGACAGTTTAAAATATGCCATTGTCAGGCCTCTGTACAAAAAGGGGGACACCACAGATGTCAATAATTATCACCCAGTAGCCTTGCTTATAGCATTTTAAAAAATGTACGAGAAAGTAATGTACTCAAGAGTGGTTAGCCATCTCAACAGTAATGGGATACTTAGTAAATCGCAGTTCGGATATCAAAAACGCTGTTCCACTGAGACGCTGTTTGCTGATGATACAAACATCATTATTAATCCAGTAAAAGAAACTCCAATTGAAAATGATACAAATAAGGTCTTTGGAAAAGTCATTAATTGGTTTTTGCAAATAGGCTTGCTTTGGAAAAACACAGTACATCAAATTTTCTGCTGCAAACAGTACAGTTCCTTCAATAAATACAGCACATCAACCGAAGTCAGTAGACAGGATAGAGCATACTCAGTTTTTGGATGTACCAATAGATGATCTTAATTGGAAAATTCATATTTTGTATCTTCTAAAGTATCTAGGTTCAGTAGCTTTTGCAATCAGAATAATTGGCAATTTTGAGGATATAGAAATCGCTATCATGCTTCGCATACTTTCTCTCTCTGATGTCATGCGGAATCATATTTTGGGGTAACTCAACACCTAGACAAAAAGTATTCACTGCTCAAAAGAAAGTGGTTAGAATAATGTGTGGGGGTTCATAGTCGCCCAACCTGCAGGCATCTTTTTAAAAGATTGGGAATTCTTACAACAGCCTCACAGTACATGTACTCCCTTGTGAAATTCGTTCTTAACAACATGGACCAGTTTAAAAACAGTGACATTCATGAATACCATACCGGAAAAAGAAAGACTTACACTATCCTTTACTCAACTGTCTTTGACACAGAAAGGGGCAAAATATGCTGCGACAAAAATTTTTCACAATTTACCAGATGAAATAAAATGTCCGACAGACAGCAGTAACAGATTCAAAAATAAATTGAACTCATATTTCCTTGACAACTCCTTCTATACCATAGATGAATTGTTGAATAGGAATAAATAAATCTATAATACAGTATATGCATGTTGTGCCATTTAAGGGAATGGGGCAAATAATATAGACATTAATCTTCAAAACTGTACTGTAATATATATTAAAAAATCTTGTTTCATATGTGCATTTCTTGTGCACTTGACACGTTAAACATCATAACGGCTACCGTACCGTGCGATTGATCAATGGAACACGCAACCAGGTCGGCCGGTGTGGCCGTGCGGCTCTAGGCGCTTCAGTCTGGAACCGCGTGACCACTACGGTTGCAGGTTCGAATCCTGCCTCGGGCATGGATGTGTGTGATGTCCTTAGGTTAGTTAGGTTTAAGTAGTTCTAAGTTCTAGGGGACTGATGACCTCAGATGTTATGTCCCATAGTGCTCAGAGCCATCTGAACCATTCGAACACGCAACTAACTAACTAACTAAAATCTCAAGAGAATGTGGGTGGGGTGAACCTCTAAAGCAAGATAAAATTATCTTCTGGGACGAATGGCAAATAAAAAACTAAACACTCGAAGTCATGGACAGAACATTAAAAGACTTGCGACGAAATTCTGAAGTGGTGGGAGGAGGTGTGCTTATATTCTGAGCAGATTTTCGACAAGGACTTCCCCTTATAACCAAGTCAACACCAGGAGACGAGATCAATACATGATTAAAGAAATCGGCCATCTCGCCACACATACAAATACTGAGACTAAAAAAAATATGAGAAATGGAGTGTCGAACGACTAAACAACAGCACATTTTGCTCAAGAACTTTTACAAATAGTCGGAGGCACATATCCTACTCACTAGATTCAACAGTGATTTCTGTAACATAGCCACTGGTGAAAACGAACACATCGACCAAATTTATCCAAACATTATTCACACCTATATCAACCCTGACTGACTATTTGAAACGGCAATTTTAGCAACTAATATCAATATTGTCGATGATTCAACTATAATATTCAAAAGAAAATTCCCAGTGAAGAGAGAATATACAAATCGATCGTCACGATGGTCAACGTTGAAGGAGGTGTGAAGTTTCCTACAGAATTTCTAAACTCTTTTCAAGTACCAGGAATGCAACTACATTTCCTTCGTCTTAAAATTCTATCTCCGATCATACTACTCAGAAATCTCAGCTCACCAGAACTATGTAATGAAACAAGGATGACAGTCAAATAGCTATCAAAAAGCATCATCGAAGCAGAACATATGACTGGAAAATGCAAATGACAGACACAATTTGTCCCCAGAATACCACTAATCTCTACTGAACTGCCATTCCATTTTAAGAGACTGCAATTTTCAGATTTACAATTAACAATGGGCAAGGACAAATTTCTGAATAATGCAGCATCAGCCTCAAAGCCTCTTGCTTCTTCCACACACAGCTTGCTCTCGAGTAGGAAATTTGTACATTTATAACCCGAGTAACAAAATGAAGAATGTTGTTTACTAACTAGTATTATAAATAATTAGAAAATGTTTTCAATAAAAAATTTTTACATCTTATGCTCTAACGTTTATCCTTTTATTCCAACTAACCACACAATCTCATATCAATTCCCAGAGCGAAGCCTTGTATGTGAACTTGTAATAAATAAAAGATCATAGGTTTCTCTTCTTTCATGTATTGAGAGTCCATCCAATGTATGTGGTAACTCTATATAACATCTCATTTGTTCTGCATTTATTCATTCCAAATATTAGTCCAATTGACAATTTATTAACAGTGAATAAAATGTGTAATTTTAATTTTATTGTCTGAATCTGCTATATTACAAGGGCATGCTGAAAACAAAAGTTTTCGAATTTTTATTTGACAATTCCTAACACATCTTAAATACAATAAACTTTATTAACGTATTGCATCTTTATTCTTCATGTGTACATGTTTGTTTCTCAACAAAGTCACCCTGGAGACGAGCACATTTTCCCATCGACAGTCCGGTTTGTTGCAACCGTCGCTGTACAAAGTCTGAATTTGTTGACGGAGCCACAAGCTCCCCTCTGCTTGCATCACTTCATCTCTGTCAACGTGGAGTCCTCGAAGCAGTTCTTTAACTTTTGGAAACAAATGGTTCAAATGGCTCTGAGCACTATGGGACTTAGCTTCTGAGGTCATCAGTCCCCTAGAACTTAGAACTACTTGAACCTAACTAACCTAAGGACATCACACACATCCATGCCTGAGGCAGGATTCGAACCTGCAACCGTAGTGGTCACGCGGTTCCAGACTGTAGTGCCTAGAACCGCTCGGCCACACCAGCTGGCTTTTGGAAGCAGATGGAAATCGAAGTCACGACTGCATGGAGGATATTTCACAGCGCTCGTATGTGCTCCGGGATTGTCATGCTGAAGTAGAGGGTGCTCCACGTATGGACGAACACTTAGAATTCTTACTTCCAGCTGTCTGAGGCTTTCACAGTACTTTGTCTAGCTTATGGTTGTACCTTTAGGCATGAATTCCAAATGCACCACACCTTGAACATCCCAAAACACTGTGAGCATAACTTTGGCGGCTCATGGGTGGTCTTGAACTTTCTCGGCGTCGGTAATCCTTTGTGGCAGAACTCCACAGATGCTCTATTGTTTTCGGGGTCAATATGGTGAACCTGGGTTTCATCACTGGTCCCAGTGTTATTAAGGAACCCATCACCATCACACTCAAAACGGAAAAGAAATTTTGGCAGATGTCCAAAGTCCTCTGTTTCACGCCAAGAGTGAGCATTCGAGGCACCCACCGCGCACACAGCACGCTGTTTCTAACGCACCGACATGGTTACATTACCCACCGCTCTGTCACACGCTGTAACTGGGATCCCTCTGGCGTTGGAGGGTTGCAACTAGCGACAGCAAAGTGGGAAAGTCGATCAAGTAATACGCCTGACATGTAATGCCTCGACAGATGTTAAGAACAGAATAAAAAATCAGGATGCATTACTTTTCAGCACGCCCTCGTACTTTGGTAATATTCAATATGATTTAGGTCATAATATAGGTGTTTAATGCACTTAGCAAATAGCTTCCATATTAAATGGTAAAGTCATTAACAAATGTTTAAAATAACCCAGAGTGACACAGTATATTGCCTGTTAAGCAATATTTGCTTTTTATTTCTATTCAAGCTTAAATTGTAAATGCATGAATATTTCATGTATACACCCAAATAACCTCAGCAGTACTTTCTGAACCTGTCAAAAAGTGTAGCTTTGACTTTAGGTGTAATTTACGATGGAAACGAACATGTCAGTCGACGGCACGGAGAATATTGCGCTGCTTTTGTGCTTCAGAAAAACAAAGTGTCTATGCCACAAGTAAGTCCAAGTAGCGAGTACTAAATTGCAAATATACAACTCGCGACGTGGAATGGCTAAACAAAATTGTTATTTCGCTTAGTGCAACATACAAAATGCAGTCGGCGTGTTAATGATGTGCTAATGGGGATTTAAATATACTATAATTCCATTTGCACCGAGCGAGGTGGCGCAGTGGTTAGCACACTGGACTCGCATTTGGGAGGATGACGGTTCATTCCCGCGTCCGGCCATCCTGATTTAGGTTTTCCGTGATTTCCTTAAATCGCTTCAGGCAAATGCCGGGATGGTTCCTTTTACAGTGCACGGCCGACTTCCTTCCCCATCCTTCCCTAACCCAATGAGACCGATGACCTCGCTGTTTGGTCTCTTCCCCCAAATCAATCGAATCCAATGCATTCGCAGTTGGTACCCTTCCTTACTAAGTGTAATACCTCCAATTTTAGCGACACGGTGATTAATAAGGTGAAGTTAGATGAAAAGAGGGTGTAGAGGGTGGGAAAAACATGAATACACCACAAACATTATACATTACCATGGCTGATACGCTGTAGGAAAACAGTTGGCACTGAAAACAGCTTCCAGTCGTCTGACAATTCAACTCACGCTCACGAAACCAATAGCTAATGGGACTCCCTACATGTTGTTTTCTTACGGACACGATTCGCGAATTTGACATTCAGTTGTGTAGTGATTTTTGCAGCTGTCGTCCTCTTATTTTTTTCTCGCAGTCCTCTTAAATGACCGTCTGCCACAGTCACTCAACGCACGCTCTCGTCCGCGCTGTGACTTGGCGGCTGATGCAACATTTATTCGCTCTCTGCGGTATAAACCTCCGATACGGAGCCACTTGGAGTACTAAACACATCGGCTACCTCGGTTACAGAAGCATCTACCATACGAACACCAGAAATTTGCCCACGTTGGAATTCACTTGACTTCGACATAATGCTCTCGCACCTAAGCAGGACACTTTTTTAAGCACGACTGACGCTTTCAGCCTTTTGAGGACACTGCAAAAGTGCCGCTCTTGGTCAAACACAACAGCGCAACCAGTAGGCTTGCCTAGAACCTGCATTTATGTTGCCGAATTCATTTTTCGAGTTGTTTCCACGTTTTTGTCAAACCCCTGTACTGTTTCTTGATTCTTTTTGGGCGTCGGCTCGTAAATATTGCGCTAAGGCTTTTGTTTTCAACAACTCCCACTGCTGTTCGTTATGCATTTCTATGAAATTCTAGTTCTAATTAAAGGAATCTGTGATTGCGAACAATACTCAAAAATTAATCTGACCAGGCTTTTGTAAGAAACAACCCTCGTGCGTCAAATGCACCTCTTTAGGATTGTTCAAATGAATGTAAGCCCATTTACGCGCACAAAATTGCACTTATTTACTTTAAGTCGGCTACCAATCTTTGCATCAGGAGTAGATCATCTAAAAGTCTCCCTGTATTTGGTAATTATTTTCAATCTATGTCACCTCATTTTCGGGTGAGAACAGTTCACAGAGCTGCAGATGGTATCCACCACGTAATTTATATACTCCTACGTTACAAGCCAAAACACTGCATCAACTGCTTAATAGTGTGTTGGTCGGCCATTCAAATGCAATAAACAGTGATTTTTTTTGAAAGATTTCTTGATGGCTTCAGCTGCCGCTCTGTTTATTTCAAGTACGATTGTACAACTTCGGCCTTAGGCCATTTTCAAATATTTTATGGATTATTTTTTTATGCCATGTATGTTGTTGCTCCTTTGACTCCAAGTTATGCTCATAAAATAAATCGGAGGTGTTTTACGATTTTTTAGGAGCACGTTACTTTTCAGCAGTTGTTGCAAAACTGTCGGGGCAGTATTTGACCTCGTCGTTGTAACTGACTATAATATTGCAGACACTCAGGGCTGGTTCAAGTTGTCTGTAAATAGCGAATTGTAAATCGGAAGGTAGTCTTCAGGACCGCGTGTATTCCTCAACATCAGTTTCGTATAAATTTGTGATGTATGCAGCGCTTAGCCACCAATGAAAGTGACCAAATTGGGAGATGTAGATGGCCAAAAGCTTAGAAGAAACCCTCTTTTAGGTGCAGGTGAGGTGAGGTAAGAGTCATTTGTGTTTGCATAGTTCCTAGGCAGCAGTTGGCTCAACGGGCGGAGTACAGAACGGTAATCCCAGGGTCGTGACGTCGAGTCCGTCTGTAGGAGTGGTCTTTCTTTACTTTCAGTTTTTACGTTACTTACGTTGCCCTTTAATCGAAATGATGTTCATTATATTGCATTTATTAATATTTTCAGGCATGAAAAGTAAAGGCAAAGTAAAAATTAGGATTGCAGATAAATTTCCAGGAAGGGATTATAAGGAATACATGAGAACTTCACATACAGTGAAGAGCCAAAGAAAGTGGTAACCTGCCTAATATCGTGTAGGGCCCCCGCGAGCACGCAGAAGTGCCGCAACACGATTAGTCACGGACTCAACTAATGCCTGAAGAAGTAGTGCCCGAGGGAATTGACACCATGAATCCTGCAGAACTGTCCGTAAGTCCATAAGAGTACGAGGGGGTGGAGATCTCTTCTGAACAGCACGTTGAAAGGCAACCCAGATATGCTCAATAATGTTCATGTCTGGGGAGTATGGAGGCCAGAGGAAGCCATTAAACTCAGGAGAGCGTTCCTGCAGCCCCTAGTAGCAATTATGGAGATGTAGGGTGTCGCATTGTCCTGCTGGAGTTGCCCTAGTCCATCGGAATGCACAATGGACATGAATGAAGGCTGGTCATCAGACAGGATGCTTACGTACGTGACACCTGTCAGAATCGTATCTAGACGTATCAGGAGTCCCATATCACTCCAAGTGCACACGCCCCACACCATTACAGAGCCTCCGCCAGCTTGAATAATCCATTGCTGACATGCAGGGTCCGTGGATTCATGAGGTTATCCCCTTCGTCCATCCGATACAATTTGAAACGAGACTCGTCCGACCAGGTAACATGTTTCCAGTCATCAACTGTCCTTTTTCGGTATTGACGGACCCAGGCGAGGTTCAAATGGTTCAAATGGTTCAAATGGTTCAAATGGCTCTGAGCACTATGGGACTCAACTGCTGAGGTCATTAGTCCCCTAGAACTTACAACTAGTTAAACCTAACTAACCTAAGGACATCACAAACATCCATGCCCGAGGCAGGATTCGAACCTGCGACCGTAGCGGTCTTACGGTTCCAGACTGCAGCGCCTTTAACCGCACGGCCACTTCGGCCGGCACCCAGGCGAGGCGTAAAGCTTTGTGTCATGCAGTCTTCAAGGGTGCACGAGTGGGCCTTCCGCTCCGAAAGCCCATTTCGATGAAGTTTTGTTGAATGGTTCGCATACCGACATTTGTTGATGTCCTAGCATTGAAATCTGCAGCAGTATTGGGAAAGGGTTGCCCTTCTGTTACGTTGAACGATTCTCTTCAGTCGTCGTTGGTCCCGTTCTTGCAGGATCTTCTTCCGGCAGCAGCGATGTCGGAGATTTGGTGTTTTACCGGATTCCTGGTATTCACGGTACACTCTTGAAACGGTCGTACGGGGAAAACCCCACTTCATCGCTACCTCGGAGATGGTGTTTCCCATCGCTCGTGCGCCGATTATAACGCCACGGTCAAACTCACTTAGATCTTGATAAACTACCATTGTAGCTGTAGTAACCGATCTAAAAACTGCACCAGACACTTGTTTTCGTATATAAGCGTTGCCGACCACAGCGGCGTATTCTGCCTGTTTGTTCATCTCTGTATTTGAAAACTCATGTCTATACCAGTTTCTTTGGAGGTTCAGTGTATAATAGTGCAATGTGTAACTGTTGAGCAAACTACGCTAAAATTACTGCTGGAGATGAAGTACAGTGCGCCAGACCCACACGCCAAACATGATGGTCTTCCCTGATGGGGCCACATGGCAATCTAGAGCCCAGTCTTCCGACCGTACATTATCGTGACCACCGCTTCCAGCAATCACGTACAGCGGCTACATTCCTGGCAAGTATTTATGCAAATCACAGAAGGAACATCCAGTTTCTCGTAGCCGTCTTACACGACCTCGTTCAAACTCAGTTGGGTGTTGACAATGGCGTCTTTGTCACCTAAAAGGCATTCTTGATTAGTCAACTCCGCACAGCCAACCTCAAAAGTGACAAACGCTCCCGAACGTTACAGCGTGTATTTAAAGCAATCCTGATTTGCAGACACATCGTGGCTTTACTAGCTCCATTCTTACGCGAA
Organism: Schistocerca piceifrons; assembly: GCF_021461385.2. NCBI lineage: Eukaryota > Metazoa > Arthropoda > Insecta > Orthoptera > Acrididae > Schistocerca > Schistocerca piceifrons. Next base: position 253,843,952 of record NC_060143.1, on the reverse strand, counting down.
TGGCACTAAATTGGAACAGGCATCATCTTTCTGATAGAGGAACGCGCCTACCAACTTTCATGTATGTCGTTCATCTCCTTCTTGGTGCTGTGACTTTTTATGTCCTTCATTGTGGTTTATACTGCAAGGTTGAGACGACAGTATCCGAGCATAATCTCGGAATCAAGCTTATATAGCAAAGTCCGGGATGGCCGAGAATCAGGGGGACTTGTCTCAGCGTAGTTAGGAAGAAGACTGCTGTTGTGTCTAAGTAGCTTGTGGGGCGGCGAGTAAAACTTATTTAAATACCATCTTACTCACGCGAGCCTGTCAACTAATTTAGTGGTCAGCCAGAAAGTGAAGGGAAACATACTGACCTTAGTTTCAAGTCAACACGGCCACATTCTGGTCCAGCCACTGAAAGAAAAGTTTCTATTCTCCTATTTCCTTTGCGGGATCAGGACTATGAGTTTAAATAAAACTATAAAGTTCGAGTCCAAAGTTATATTACGTCAAGTTTCTCACATACAACACCTGGAAATTCACTATTATCAATTGAAAGCAAGTCTTTCTATTCTAACAGCACATCTAATAGTTCAGAGGCGACCTCTATGGTACGTTCCCACCAGACTGTCTTTCGCCCTGACTAAAATTACTCAAATAAAAGTTTGCAATAATTGTTCAAAATTAATGCTCGCCATAAAAATGGAAGTAAAGTCACCACTTCTCACGCGGAACTCTAATTCACACGGACGGCACACTAACAGTTACTTTGGCGAATTCTAAGAGATCCAGAACGGCGTACAGTACTCGCGAGTTCACTATCCGTTTTACCGCAAAATACGCGCTTCGTGACAGTTGGGCTCTGACGTCATCAGAGACAGAGCGCGACCCGACGTTTAACGGAGGTGGATCTTACAGTAGCTGAATGCGAAGTGAACCTCCTGCTGCTGCTGCTGCTGCTGCTGTTGCCTGACGGGGACAGATGAGCCGCTGTGGTGTGGTTGAGTCTAAGCCGGAAGGCTATTCCTCCAAACTGACGAGCCCGCATCTCGTGGTCGTGCGGTAGCGTTCTCGCTTCCCACGCCCGGGTTCCCGGGTTCGATTCCCGGCGGGGTCAGGGATTTTCTCTGCCTCGTGATGGCTGGGTGTCGTGCGCTGTCCGTCGGTTAGTTAGGTTTAGGTAGTTCTAAGTTCTAGGGGACTGATGACCATCGATGTTAAGCCCCATAGTGCTCAGAGCCTCCAAACTGACGATGCGTGTGAGCTGTCCTTTCTTCTTGTTTGATGTCCTGTCAGTCTGCTGGACGGTGTTCTTGATGTGCTGGCAACTTATTGGTTGCGAAGCAGGTGGGGCTATCTGGTTGCGTTAAGACGCTGTACCCGGTGGCCCAGTGCTCGAAGGAGCGGATTTTCGGACCGCGCGTTCTTCTCCTAAAAGAGCCGTGCAGCCTGACGAAACCTGTATCGAACAGTTAGGATGTTGGAGACTCGGTGAAAGTCGTCCGACGGGAAGTCCCGAGGGAGGTGCAATGCCAGACGTATAATCCGGTTCTGAAGTCTCTGGAGTCGGTCGACGTGGGTCGCTGCAGCATTGCCCCAAACCACAGCGGCGTAGTCGATGAGCTGGCGTATGAGTGCAAGATAAAGTGCAACACCCAGTTCTGGTGGGAGCGCAGTTGTCGGATTTAGGAAGGGGTAGAGTTGAGTCATTCTACCCCTGATCTTTTGACGATGTCGTCGATATGGTGTCTCCATGTGAGCCCTCTGTCCAGTGTCACACCCAAGTACTTGGCTGTATTGCCCCAAGGTACGGCGGTTCCCCTGTTGGTGATCTGCGGGACGTCAGCCGGGATGTGCTTCTTGGTGATGAGGAGGGTTTGTATCTTAGCCCCATTGAAGCTGAGGCGCCATCCCCTGGCCCACTATCTAAGTATGTCAGCCGCTGCCTGCATGCGTCGTTGGAGCAGAGCTGCATTCATGCTTCGTGTGTACATCGCCGTCTCATCCGCGTAGAGGGCGAGGTGGACCCTGTCCACTTGCAGCATGTCTACGGTATACAGGATGTACAGTATGGGGCCGAGGACGGGGCCTTGGGGAACTTCAGCACTGATCCGGCGGCCCGTCGACAAGTCCTCCATGCGTACTTGAAAGCTTCTGTCAGCGAGGTAGGATTTCAAGAGACGGACATGCGGCAGGGGCACACTGAGGTCCAGGAGCTTGAAGAGAAGCCCCTCATGCCATACATAATCGAACGCCCGTGAGACATCCAGGAAGATGACCCCGAAATACTCCTGTCGTTCGATGGCATCAAGGGCCTCTTCAACGAGTCGAAGCAGTTGCTGCGTTGTTGCGTGTCCAGGGCGAAAACCACATTGTTCGTCCGGTAGGAGACGTTCTTCCCCGCTGTGACGTAGGAGGCGTCTGAGATACAGCCTTTCAAAGACTTTGCTGACCGCTGGTAGCAAGCTGATGGGCCTGTAGCTGCACAGTAGACGAGGGTCCTTCCCAGGCTTCTGGATGGGGACTACCTCGGAGTGTTTCCACTCCTGAGGATAGTGTCCAGTGCGGAGGATGCTGTTGAAAAGTCGAGCCAGGTGTTCAGTGGCTGGTGGTGGCATCCGTCACAGCATTTCATTTGTAAGCTGGCCAGGGCCTCCCGCCTTGCTTTTGTTGAGCCGTCGAAGTTGATCGGAGACTTCATCAGCATCCACCTCTTCGATACGTTCGTCACCCACAGGGGCATCGAGGAACACCGGGAGATGTTGAGCAACTAGTCGAACGTGATCCGGATCCATGGGGTCCATGATGGGCTGGAAAGTTTGTTCAAAAACATCAGCAATGGCGTTGGCTTTGTCCGCTGGGCTGCTGACGATGTTTTGACCAACATGTAGCGGCGGAATCTTCTGTCGCCGGCATAGGAACAGCTGTGTGGCTTTCCAGGCGGTACCATCGTCAACCCTAAGAGTGGCCAGTCAGTTGGACCATTCTTGATGGTGGTGGTTTGCAATGGCAACTTTTATTCCCTCCTCATCCTGTTGAGTGCCCTCTTCGTTGCTGCGTTGCGCATCAGCTGCCATTCACGAAATAGGCGGTTTTTGGCAGTTATCGCCTCCATGAAATGTGGTGGTAGTTGTCGGGATCGGTCAGGTGGTTCAGATCGCGGCCGCGGTGTGGTCCGGTGCACCGCTTGTAGAGCACAGTCTTGGAGAAATCGGGCACAGCCATCAATTCCAACATCGTGTGCGTCAGGTGCATCTCGGAGACCCTCTTCTAACAGCTGATATCGGTTAGAGTTGGTGTTTCTTGTCTGGATTCCTCTCCACTTCACTGGCTCGGCATCGATATTGATGTCAAATATAACTGGGACGTGGTCCGAAGATAAGACATTGCGGGTGCTGGCGGATATAACATAGGGCACCCCCTTGGCCACCGCAATGTCGAGCACGTCCGGAGGTCCACCGTTGCTGGGAAAGTGGGTGGGGTCGTGAGGTCCGAGGATGATGGCGTTCCACCGCTGGGCTGCTCGGAGAAGTTTTCGTCTGTGGTTGTTGATAACACGGGAATGCCATTCGTTGTGCTTTGCGTTAAAATCACTGCCAGCAAAGACCTTTCCAGGTAATGCCAGCAATGCTTCAACGTCCTGTAGGAGTAACTGTCGGGCAGGAGGACGGTAGACACCAACAAACGTGATGCGCCCATGTGAAGTTTCGACAGCTAAAGCAGTGGCCTCCATCGCTTGTAGCGGCGGAAGTGGAACTTGATTGTGCACCAGTGAAGTCCGGACGTAGACAGCTGTGCCACCGCCATGAGCCACGAGTTGGTCTGTCAGCCCGGTAACACACACAGTTGGCAGCTCTTACATGGACACCAGGCTTGAGAAAAGTCTCTGAAACCAGACAAATGTTGACAGCTTCATCCCGCAGCAGCTGTCGAAATTCGCCATCTTAGGTGCGGATGCCCTGGGCATTCCACACAGACTGCGACTCCTCGTTGACTACGGGCCATGCTGGGTGGTCAGTGGTCCGGTGGAGATTGCCTGAATGGCTGCACTGACAGCGGCAATGAGTCTCCGCGGGATATCCTTGAGAAGCTCCCGAAGTTCTTGCAGGAGGAGCTTCATTTCGTCCATGCTAGAATCGGCCGCCTGGGATGGTACAGTTGCATCTCGTGAGTGTTGAGCCGGGCTTGCCACGACGTCAGCCTGTCGTCCTTGTTGGGACTGGTCGTGTTGTCCCTGGTCTTCACCCTGCTGCTGTTCAGAGTGCCGTGCTGGTAGTCGCGCCGTGTCCCGTGGACGGCGGTCCTTCTCGGTGTTGATAGCTGTTGCAACAGTGGCCAGCGTTGTCGCAGGTATGGAGGCCTTCGGTGAGGAGCCAGAGGTAGCAGCAGCAGCAAAACTGACTCCAGGTCTGACTCGTGCAGGTCACTTTATTGAGCCAGGTCGTTGGCCATGGCTCCGTGCCGCAGCCCGTATGAAGCTGGAACAGCCACGGTAGGAGGCCACATGTTCCCCGCCACATCCAGCGCATTTGGGTGGTCCATCTGTCCGCTGCCGTATGCAGTCTCGACTGGCGTGCTTTCCTGCACACTTAACACAGCGTGGGGGTAGCGTGCAGAATCGCGCTGCATTCCCAACCATTTGACAGTTGTAGCATTGTGGTTCGCCCCTCTTCGAGCGCAGTTTTTCTGTAGTGACAGGTGTCGTCGCGATCTTCGTGACCTGCCATAGCCCGCGGTCTTGTGGGATATCACAGGTGACCACTAGGATCAGCGGAGTCTCCTTTCTGGTTCGGCGAGAGGGTAGTCGGGTTATAGACCTGAGACAAATCCATAGCCCATATCCTCCAGTTGTTGCCGGATGCGATCCACGCTGCAGTTTCGAGGGAGCCCTCGAAAGACGATCTTCAGTGCCTTGTCCATAGCAGATGGGTAAGTGTTGAACGGCTTCTCTTGTTCTCTGAAAGTAGCCGTAAGCTTTCTGTAATCTTCTGCTGTTTTCAAAGTGGCCTCATATAGGTTGGTAGCAGCTGGCTTGATAACGACGTTGTCTGGGCCGACAAGACGAAGGAGCATCCTGTAGAGGCCGTCGTAGTCCTCCTTGTGTTGGACCCCAATGGGCGGCGGCTTTGGTTCTCTCTTGTGAGCAGGCATCTCCACACTTTCAGCGAGCTAATCATAGGTGTTTGTCGTCGGAACCGGTGGCGCTGATGAGAGGTGAGCCTTCCTGGCCGGTCGTTTGACGAGTTGAAACCCTTCTTCATCGACGACGACATCTGCCTGTTTCGCCTTTTTTCCCTTAGTAGGGGCGCGGGTTGTTCCGGTGGCAGTGGTCGCTCGCCTTTTCGTCGTCCTGGCGGCGGTGGAAGCGTCATTTCTTGCCGTCGACTCGTCGTCCGAATCGGGCAGCGGAAATTGCAGTGCGTCCGAAACGTATCCCATCGCCGTATTCATATTCGTCGCCTCGTTCATCCTAGGTGGGGGGCCGGATGGGGCCGTCGCAATGCGGGCTTTGCTGTACGGCGATCCGCCACACCCTTCGCTGTACGGACATCCTCTGGCTCCGACATCTCAACGCTAACTGAACTTTCTACTGCCTCTCCGGCTGTATTTATATAGGTGCCGGAGCGGACGGCTCTCTGCATACTGCAGCAGCCTCCGAACGACCGCTTTCTCGGGTACATAATCTTCAATAACATGGTTACAAATTAATTCTGAAACTTCTTAATTTTTATTTGTATTCAGTTAAGTTGTTTGAAATCACCGAAAAGGTTTCAGCTCGCTAGAATGAAAACTTTACCTTCTAGAATTTTTATAGTGGAACTAACGGTAGATCGTTACCTCTGAACCATGTCTTTACTAGAACTTATGTCAGCAGTTATTAAAACTACAAGTGCTAAATTTGGTATAGCTGTCTCATTTGATATGTTTTATCATCCGCTTTAACCAAAATTCTCTATCATTAAAATCACAGGTACTTAATCTATAAAATTGGGTACATTTCAGTTACAAAATTGGTTTTTACTTAATTACTCAAAAACTATAAGAGGTAACTTAACGTGGTCTCCAGGTTATTATTTCTGTGGTGAAATTAAGCATAAAACAAATTTTCATGTTTCTAAGTCCATTATTTAGCGCCTCTGAATTTTCCTAAAAACGTGGATACCGGTGTTAATTTTTGTTGTATTGTTTTGGAAACCTGCACCACTTATTTATGAGCGCTCTAACTGCACATTCTGAGCAAATTATGGCTTTCTAGGTTCATTATTTAGCGCCACTTATTTTTCTCTTAAAAGGCATTTTTACGTAAACTATTAAGTCTAGAACATAGACTTGGTATTTGAAACATTATAACCGTAACTATATTTTAACAAAGTTTTAAACATAAATTTTGATTTTTAGTTTCATACTTAGTTGTGGTGCAGTAGTGGCGCGCTACGCGCAGATGCGTTAAGGTGACGTGGCGCTACTAGCAGTGAACTGAGGTAAGTCCCGGCACACTGGTTCACCTCTGTATCTCACACACGATACAGCGCTTGCTTTGCTTCAAGCACATGCAGCGGCGTTCCCCTGTTGGCGTGCTGGCTACGTTGTTTTGGAATAAGACCGGGTGGCAAGTCATAGCATACCAAGTAGTGCTGGCACCTGGCAGTAGCCCAGAGATTGAGCGCGAGCTCCGATGGATGAGTCGCTGAGTGATGCGCGCATACACTGAAGAGTGTGCGCTGAGGTAATGCGGCGTCTCAAAGAGCCAGGCGGAACGTTATCCACGTGGACCACGTGACGTACAGATGCGTCGTAGTGCCGTGATTCCAGTGTCATGGTCGTCGGTGGGCGCGCTGCTTGCAGCAAGGCTGACGTCTCTGGCGGTGGCTGCGGGAGGCACTGTGGACAGCAAGCCAGCGTGTTTTGGCCGGTGTCCGGACAGTTTACGTACATACAGTGGATGCACTGGCTGGCACTGATATGACGGCATGTAGGCTGATTCCAGTGAATGACTCGAACACGGCAGCCCACTGGCCTCAGGTCTTCGTCTCCTGGATACAGAGTGTAAGTGTTACACGTGCAAATATTTTTATGCGTGGGATCTTAATACGTACACACATCAATGCGTTGGTTGTTGCCCTCTGTGTACAGCGGTCTCCCACAAACACATCACAAACTTTACGACCTGATATTTTCTGCATGGTCATACTGCACCATTAAGCGGCCGGTGTGGCTGTGCAGTTCTAGGCGCTACAGTCTGGAACCGCGCGACCGCTACGGTCGCAGGTTCGAATCCTGCCTCGGGCATGGATGTGTCTGATGTCCTTAGGTTAGTTAGGTTTAAGTAGTTCTAAGTTCTAGGGGACTGATGACCTCAGAAGTTAAGTCCCATAGTGCTCAGAGCCATTTGAACCATTAAGTGCACTACACCTGTCGGTATAGACTAACAGTTTTGCGTCCATTATCACCATGACGGTGATGATGGTGATGGTGATGTTTGGTTTGTGGGGCGCTCAACCGCACGGTTATCAGCGCCCGTACAAATTCCGGACCTTTCCTCAGTCCAATCTCGCGACTCTCAGGAATGATGATGAAATGATGAGGACAACAAAAACACGCAGTCATCTCGAGGCAGGTGAAAATCCCTGACCCGCCGGGAATCGAACCTGGGACCCCGCGCTCGGGAAGCAAGAATGCGACCGCGAGACCACAAACTGCGGACTCAACACCTGAACTGTTTCCCAGAGAAAAAAGAGCATTAATGGCATGCCCTTGCCACATATGCTTGGAGGTACTAACGAATCTAAAGACATACAACTTGTAATGCCTATAAGTTTTAGTGTGTACATGTAAATACACCGTCCCCATTCACAGATAGAAGTATCTACACTTGTGTCGCTTACACTATGTGTACTGTTAGATGAGTATTGGGAACATGGTATTTCTGACTGGGTTTTATCCAGCAAAGGTTTTGGTAGGTTTCTGGACGTATGTACCACCGGACTTCTATACACAGATCACACAGTTCTCGTAAATTGTGACCCAATGGATTGTAGCCACGGACTTAGAAGTGAAAGCGTCACCGGTATGTTCCGTAAGGATCAAATTAGGAGAGTTTTCTGGCCACGATATCAACGTGCGTTTGCTATCATGCTCTTCAGACCACAGCAGCACGAATCTGGCCTTGAGATACGGACAGTTATCATACTGGAAAATGCCATCCCCTTTGGGGAAGAGATCAAGAATGAAGGGACACAGGTGGTCTGCAGTAATGGTATTGCTGTCCACAGCTGTCACTGCGCCTACAGTTAAAATCACAGGAACCATGGAACCCTGGTGTTGTCACACACACCATAACACTGCCCCTGGCGATCTGTGTCCATGGCATAGTGCACATTTCGAGCAGCCGTTCCTCTCGATGACGGTGTATCCAGACACAACCATCGACCTGGTGCAAAAAAAAAGCGTGATCTGACCTGACGACACACGTTCATTGATTAACGATCCAGTCTCAGTAATTTCATGCCCACTGCAGTCGTAACGGACGAAATCTTTGGCTCAACGTGGGAACAGGTATGGGTCCACTGCTGCTGAATCGTCTGTTCAACAATGTGCACTGAACCGAGAGCTGCGAAACACTTTCGCCGGCACCAACAGATCTGCCACAAATCACCGCCTGTAGTGCGTCGCAGTGTGTTTAAGCCTCCAATCTCCACGTTTCGCTATCAGGCGTGGACGTCCAGCGCCATGTCACTGACATGGTTTCACCATCCTTCAAGATTCCATAGATGCTCACGACGGTAGCGCAGGAACACACTACCAGATTTGCCTTTTCTGACATGCTCGATCACAAGCGCCGTGTCCAACAACCATGTCACTGACTCATGGTTTCACCATCCTTCAACAAGTTTCCATAGATGCTCACGACAATAGCACAGGAGCACACGACCAGATGTGCCTTGTCTGACTTACTCGATTCCAGGCACCGTGTCCAATAACCGGTCCTTTTTGAAAGTCGCTCATATCAGTGGATTTTCCCATCTACGGCTCGTAACGTCACTAGAATGGCACCCATTCGTCTGTGCTCCGGTTACGCACTTCACTCGTCCTGTCACTAGCTCACACCACCAGCGGTCGCATTCTGTCTCGCTGCGGGCCGTGCTCACAATGTTTTTATCGTGAACAGTGGCAGCCCCCTCACACTACCGTGAGGACTCTATACAGGGTGAAAAGTATTTAAACCGACAAACTTTGGTAGGTTGTAGGGGGCATGAAAACAAATATTTTTCCCTAATGTCATTTTTTCCTATGAGGATTATTTAAACCGGTGGAGGCCGTATTACGCTCTTCAGTTGTAGGCAACTGCTGTCCACCAGTGTAGTAGTGCATTGTCTCTGTTTACTAATGGAGCGATACACCTGGAGTGAGTACACCCATATGGTTGGTGCGTACTTCGTAGCGCACCACAATGGACGAGCTGCACAGCGTGTTTATCAACAACAATATCCTAATTGCCGTATCCTGCATCATACGACCTTTGCTGCTGTGTACCAACGTCTGCATGAGACCGGGTCATTTAGCAAATTACTTGAACAGGGAGGCTATCACACGGTAAGAACGCTGCAATTTGAGGAAGCTGTCTTGCAACATGTGGAAGGGGATCCTTCAATCAGCACTCGTGCAATTGCACGTAACATGGGGACGAATCAGACGAATGTAACAACAGTCCTTCGAGAGCAATTGTTGCGCCCATTTCACTTACAGCGTGGCCACAACCGCCGGTTTCCAAAATCGTGGATTGTCAGAGGTGGTCTTGTACCATGGCCTGCTCGATCCCCAGATGTGTGTACCCGGAACACTGTGAAATGCATCCTACCTTTCCATCCTCTGTGTTGCTTACCGATGAAGCAACATTCGGGCGTGATGGAGTCTTCAACATGCACAATTCGCATGTTTGGAGTGAGGATAACCCACACGCCACAGTTACTAGTGCTCATCAAGTGCGGTTCTTTATTAATGTGTGGGTCGATGTGTTGGGACTGTTTAACTGGGTCGTATCTGATACCTAGGCCATTAAATGGCAGGTACTATTACAATTTTCTCGCCAGAGAATTGCCAGAATTCCTGGAAGACGTCCCGCTCCCTACAAGACAACGCATGACGGGTCGTCGGCACATTTCAGTCGTCGTGTGCGTCGATTCCTGGACCGCCGGTTCCCAGAATCGTGTATTGGCAGAGGTGGTCTTGTACCATGGCCTGCTCGATCCCAAGATGTGTCCCCTCCGGACTTTTTTGTTTGGGGAGAGATGTGCAACCCTGTTTACGCAACTCCTGTTGCATCAGAAGAGGATCTGGTTGCCCAGGTAGTAGCAGCAGCAGGAACAACTCAGGATACTCCTGGGGTTTTTGCCCGTTTCAGACAGAACATGATCCGACGGTGTAACCTTTGTTTACGTGTCAATGGAGGCATTTTTGAAAATCTACTGTAATTGAAATTGGGTTGTGTTAACGTGTTGTTTCTTGGTCATAAAAAATTGAAAAGTCTTTGTTGGTTTGATTACTTTGCTGCCAGAGAAATCTTCCTCTACCGGTTCAAATATTCCTCATAGGAAAAAATGACCCTAGGGAAAAATATTTGTTTTGATGTCCCCTACAACCTCCCAGAGTTTGTCGGTTTAAATACTTTTCACCATGTATTTGCTTCTAACGATGAATCTCCATTAAGAACGATAAATTGGTTTTTACAGAGCTTTGAAACAGTTACGATGGGACAACGGAGAAGGCGTAGACAACATTCATTACGAGTTTGTAATATAAGTGGGGAAGTGGCTCTCGAACGATTAATCAATTCAGTGCGTAAAATTATGTGATCGGACACATACTATGGGAGTTTCATAAAAATATTTTCCGCTCAACCTTCAAAATATCCAAGGATGATAAGAGCAAGATCTATTGCAAATCACCTTAATAGCTCCAAGTAGCTGACAGGAGCAACTGAGGCTCCTCAGTGACTTATTAGATAAGAATTGAAAATAGTATTTCTTTATATGGCTAAATCCTATATACTGGTCCGATTGTAAAAGTGCCTCGTATTTCGTTTGGTATAGCCTTGTGTCTAGAATCTGCAACAGTAGACGAGCTGCGATGGTCAACACGAAAGACACTCCGTCCATGTGCCGGTGCAGTCCATTGATTGTATGTGCCACCATTGAGTGTTGACATTGAGTCAGCAGTGTTGCAGCAATGTTAAGTGCAAGTTCTCGTACTCCAACAGAGCTTAATGACAGTAAAAATTCATGTCAATGAAATGAAATGTTTCTGTTCGAGATAAATTTCTTTGATTTCCTTCTCCTTATATAACCATCAGCAAAGGAGATTCTAATTTATTCGTATATGTAAAACATCACGGTATGAAGTGAAGATACAGTTGCAGCACGGTTTGAAGTGTAAATACACTTACATGCACGAAAGCAGCAGCGATATTAGAAGAAATTTAAGCTCAGTTGCTGCTTTTCACGGGACTGATTTGAGGGATAAGAGGTGCCCAAATTCGCGCTGTTTGCAAGCCGGTAAGGCAGGCAGACAATGTTTGGCAGAGTATTGCCACATTTCTCGTCTCCAACAGCCAAATTAAACAGTTTGGCGGCCTTAAAAACGCAGCGCAACACCTAAAGTCTCCCTTAGAATGTAATTCCTGCAAGACCTCACTAGTGCAAGATAAGCCTACAAGCAGGGTTATAAACTCTCAAGGGACACCTTGTGAGTGATCGTCGGTGAAAATAGTCGTTCAGGCTGACTAATTAAACTGGCGGCGTTGGGATGGTGATAATTAACAGCCGTGTAGGAAAACATTCTCGTAAGACGTACCACAGAACGCAGGCCATTATAATACCTGGCGGTATGACTTGTTGGTAATAACGCAGTGTATATTACAAGAAGTGACCGTGGCCAGACTGGTTTCTATAAGCGGTTCCACCTCAAAGTAAGCTCACCGGACAGATACTTAGTCACCCCAGAGAAAGCATTACAAGCATCATTTATACCGCGCAGTTGCCTCCCTAAACTTGATAACCGCTTGGATTCTGTACACAGTGCTTTGAAGGCACGTCGCATCCAGGTTTACCCACTCGCTGAGGATTTGATCACGCAGTTCCACCAATCTGCTGGGTTCCTCATGTTCGCGTTCTACTCGCTGTTCCAAATTGTCCCACAGATTTTCTATGGGATTCAAGTCAGATGATTTAGCACGCCAGTCGTATAATACGATGGAGGAGTGTTCAGAAAACCAATCACACATTTTTCAAGCCCTATAAGCTTTGCTGTTGGCGCCTTTGTGCTTGTATGAGCAATGGCCTCTTGCGAGGTGGCAGAGACCAATTGTTCTCTGCATACGGTTTCCGTCATACTTTTCTCTCGCTAACAGGTGGTGATGGACCTTTCGACCACAGTTGTGACGATGTGTTTCGTGGCAGCGTGTGTAACACCACTGCCTGTAGACATGATGAACGGCAACTTCGCACACCGTATGGCCATGGGCACATCGAAACGGTATTGCCCCTTTTTGTCAATCTGTCACGTCTTCGCATTTACCCATGTTTCCGTGCAATATCCGCTTGAAACAGAGATATCTCACCTATCGCTACTGCTCACGCAGACGCAGTGCGTGCGAGGTTGAGCACATGACTTGATTTCAGGGCCAACTGTAAGGAGCTTAAAGATTCATCTGTGCATGCGCAATGGGATGACTAATTTTACGTTCGGTGGACTTACATTTTTTTGAACAATACATGTTGTAGCGGAAGAGTACGAAGAGGGAGCTAAGGCCGTCATGAAACCAGAGCTTGGTTTCAATAGCAGAATGCTTTACTTGGCACGATCGGATTGGAGGCGGCGTGCTGTTACCTTCTTCGGAACTGTCAAATGACTTAGTGGGTCTGTTACAGCGGCCCCTAAAAGTTAAGATGGGGTCTGAACTTCGGTGCAACTCGTCATTTTTCACATTAACAAATATTTTCAGAGATTAAATAACCAGTAATAGTCAGAAAAAACCCTACGAATGATTCCTCTCCAACACCATACCTTTGGAGCTGCAGTCCCGCAAAAAGCCAGCGAGCCACGAAGCAACCCAGTAAATGAAATCCATCATGAGCCGCCGCCTAGAAAAACCGCGTCCAAACGATTTTCAGCGTTCTTGCTATCATGAGAACCACACAGGGTTGTGATAACGGAAAAGAAAAAGGTTAAGTGGAGAAGTAACACTCGTAATTAGTTTAATTAATTAGTGGAAATGCACTGAAGCGCCAAAGAATCTAGTATAGGCAAGCGTATTCAAATACAGAGATAAGCAAACAGGCAGTATACGCCGCTGCGGTCGGCAATGCCTGTGTAACACAACAAGTGTCTGGCGTAGTTGTTAGATCGGTTACAGCTGCTACAGTGACAGGTTATCAAGATTTAAGTGAGTTTGAACGTGGTGTTACAGTCGGCGAACGAGTGATGGAACACCGGATCTCCGAACTCCAGATTTCAATGTTGGGCCATCAACAGGTGTCAGTGTGCGAACGATTCAACGAAACATAATCAATGTGGACTTTCAGAGCGGAAAGACCACTCGTGTACCCTTGATGACTGCACGACACGAAGCTTTACGTGTCGCATGGGTCCGTCAACACCGACATTGGACTGTTGATGTCTGGAAAGATATTGCCTGGTCGGACGAGTCTCGTTTCAAATTGTATCGAGCTGATGGCTGTGTACGGTTATGGAGACAACCTCATTACTCCATGGACCCTGCATGTGAGAAGGGGACTGTTGAAGCTGGTGGAGGCTCTGTAATGGTGTGGGTCGTGTGCAGATGGAGTGATATGGGACTCCTGATACGTCTAGACACGACTCCAACAGGTGGCTCGTACCTAAGCATCCCGTCTGATCACCTGCATCCGTTCATGCCCATTGTGCATTCAGACGGACTTCGGCAATTCCAGCAGGACAGTGCGACACCCTACACGACAAGAATTGCTACAGAGTGGCTCCAGGAACACTCTTCTGAGGTTAAACACTTCGCTGGCCACCAGACTCCCCAGACATGAACATTAATGAGCATATATGGGATGCCTCGCAATGTGCTGTTCAGAAGAGATTTCTATCCCCTCATACCCTGCAAGATTCATGGTGTGAATTCTCTCCAGCACTTCTTCAGACATCAGTCGAGTCAATGCCGGGGTCAGGGATTTTCTCTGCCTCGTGATGACTGGGTGTTGTGTGATGTCCTCAGGTTAGTTAGGTTTAGGTAGTTCTAAGTTCTAGGGGACTGATGACCATAGATGTTAAGTCCCATAGTGCTCAGAGCCGAGTCCATGCCACGTCGTGTTGCGGCACTTCTGCGTGCTCACAGGGGCTCTAGACGATATTAAGCAGGTGTACCAGTTTCTGTGGCTCTTCAGTGTATTAAAAGAATACTAGCTGAGAAATCTGGCGTTGCCCAGTTATTTATGAGTATTTATAGCTGTGCCTTGGACTTGGTGGGAATGGCGTTTATTTTTGATGTAGATCTGACCAGCCGAAAAGCAACTGACACAAGGATTACGCCCGCAAAACGCAACATCTGACCTTGAGATTTGTTTGCGGTCATGGCATAATATAAGCTAACTGGGAATTGTACACGTATAAAGCTAAATTGTGACACATTACGATAAGTAAGATTCTGGACGTAAAAACTCACTTGCCTGCTCCACTTTCCATCTAAATTTCCACTTCTATGATATTACGTTGGAAAGAAGTAACTTAAAGCCCCTGTAAATGAAGGGTCCTGAGGAGCATGATAATGCATGACGCTGTCGATCAGAGTTACAGCCCACCTCACTTTCGGAAGGAGTTTCCAAAGAGTGAATTAAAGCCTGATGTTCTCGAGCAGTAACAGCTCATGATATTCACTGAATTCTTGAGACTGCATGATCCTCAGTCTACAAGCGATTCTGGGTATCCAGAAAGACAGGACCTATTCCTAGGTGTTTTCATTCGTAAACAGCACAAGATAAAAATTTGATGAGTGGGGACCCAAATCGGAAATCAACATTGATAAATTCCTTTTCCAAGCAAACAATGTAAATTAAGCTCATTGATTGATGAAAATCAATGTCGTAAAGTTTTTAATGCACAAAGCGAAATCAGTAAATATGTATATCCTAGCCAAGTAAATCCGCTGGAAGTTTGTACTTGTGAAGATAAGACTGCGACGTTTAATTTTCTCACTAACGTAAACTTCCGAAAATACATCTGTCAGTGAGTTAAAAATCACTAACAACCCCATCTGTTGGTTCTTTGGTGTACTACGTCATGATGATTAAACATCCGAACTAAAAAGCTAAGCAGACGATTTTTAGATAACATTTTAAGTAACGATAAATTTTTCCGTTATTCAGATTTTGATGGGATAAAGTCTATATTTTGCCCCAATTTACTCTCAAGTTACCTGTGGAAACCCCATGAAAATTCGTTAAGTGGTTTTGTGGATTAGTGTGTCAAACAGGTACGACGGTTTTAAAGTTCTATTGCTGGTATAGACAGTGTTATGCATAGTGGGAAGCTTAATACTACTCCAAAACAGTAAATGACCATGACACTAAAATTACAGAGAGTTGCGTTTACACGAAGAGCGACAGTTTTTCCTCCCACACATTATTTGGACTACAAAAAGGGACAGGATGAGGAGAGGTGTAATACCGATAGGTTGTGTGTCTTCCACAAAACACCGAAATGTGGCTTTCGGGATGTAATGTTGTTGTCGTTCGTATCGTTCTCGCTGTTGTAGTTGTCGCTGTCATCTACAACCCGAAGTGTAATTAGATGAAACTTCTCACCACACAAGCCAATCCTGTGGTAGACTTCATCTCTGCTTAACTACTCCTACCTAAGTCACTCTGAACCTGTATGGATATAGACTGCGGCAGCTGTGAATAGCCGTTAGTCCTATCAAGGAAACAGAGTCATTGGAGGACCAAAAACTGAAATGTGCAATCTGGTGCTTGTCGGGAGAAATTGTCCACCAGCTGGAGGGGACCATCCTGGAACTATTGAGAGCATAGGTTGCAATCAGCTACAAATCACTGCTCGCATCGGTACCTCCGATGTATGTCACCTGCGTTTTGAGATCGCCCTCAGTGCTTTTCGTAGATTGGAACAAGTGGTGAAGACAGCTAATCTCACTCGTGAGGTCTCTGCACATCTGTCGATTACGAGGATCAATCCGAGGATCGACCGGGCTCGCTACGTCAACTGCCGAGAGTCTAAACTAGAGGCTGGGTCGACTCAGCCATAAATGGTTGGGTTACGTATACTCTGTGCAGTGTAAGCGCCACTCCTGCGACACCACAGAGTACGTGTGCAGTGCACATTTCTTCTTTTTAGATTACCGTGCGACATTCCGAGATCCCCAGTGGATTAGACCAAAATAGTTATTTCAAAAGACCAGATTCAGAATCAAGTGAGCGAGGAGCTCAAAATAGCAGTTGTTAACTGCCGGCATACACGCAGTAAATTTCCAGAGCTCACGTCTCTGATTGAAAGCAGTCACCCTTACATCACAGAAGGAATTGAGAGTCGGTTGACATCCGTCGAAGTAGAGAGTGAATACCACGTGGCCGACTGTTAATTAATATGGACAAGAGTGATCACGGTTTGTGACTTTACGTTAGCAATTGGCTGCCGACCACCAGAGTCAAACACAGCGGCTACAGAATAATTTGGAGATTACATAAAGTCGAAAAGGCGGAAATACCTCGAGCATACAGAAGTAATGTGTGGTCACTTCAACCAGCCCAGTAGCTTCTGGTAAAAGTACACATATATTATTGGCGGTAAGGATATACAATCATGCGCAGAAATAGTGAATACATTGTTTGGCAACTGCCTCTCACAACGTTTTTGATAACACAAAACGGGAAAACTTTGCACTACCTATCTGAGGGCTTCCTGAAAAGTAATGTTTCCTAATTTTTTTTATTCTGTTCTCAATATCAGCTCAGGTATGTCATGCATGTTACTCAGTCGACTTTTTCATTTTGCTGATGCAAGTTGCAATTCTCTGCCGCTAGAGGGCTCCGAATTGTAACATGGCGGTGTGTAACGTAACTACGTCGGTGCATGAGGAAAGGCGTGATTTAATCCAGTTTTAACCGCGAAAACGTGCCTCTTGTTGAAATCCGCAGAATAATGAAACATGTGCGTAACGAGGATTCTATCAGCATCAGTTATCTGCGACAGGTGATGAAAGCCGGGTTCCTCATTTTGGTCCTGAAAACAAGAGACCATCGAGGGAGCTCCACCACAAACAACCTTTGACGCCAAAAAAGTTCAAAACCGTGCCACCATCAGGCAACGTGAAGCTCACAGTGTGCCACGATATTGAAGGTGTGATGCATTTGCAGTTCATGGCCTAAAAGCAGCACCACAAACTCTGCAGGGTACTGCAAGACCCCCAGAAAACTGAAAGCAGGAATTCGAAGAGTTCTTTCACACACAGGGCACCCACTCCTTCGTCATGATAAAGACAGACAACAAACGAGCGCTGCGACGTTTACAACAATCCGGCGCCTTGTGTTCGCCGTCATCAATCATCCTCCATGCAATACCGACTTGGTCCCATCCGATTTTCAACTGTTTCCAAAACTCAGAGAACACCTTCGAGGGTTTCGCATTGATAGTGATGAAGCGGTGCAAGCAGACATGAGGGTATGACTCAGTCACCAAACTCAAACATTCTACAGTGAAAGAATCCACAAATTGGTCTCACCTTGCGAAAAATGTCTTCATAGGCAAAGATCCTATATTTTCGAGCGTGTCTGCAATGAGAGAACAAGGAGGAGGAGGAGGAGAAGAAGAAGAAGAAGAAGAAGAAGAAGAATGAGAGAAGAAGGATTAGCGACGATTTGATGCTGTTGCTAGAAAACTGGCCATCAAAAGCAGAAAGATCCTCAATATACAAAGGGGAGTTTTGTTGTTCGGTCGAAATGATAGTCACTATGAACTTCGTCAAAGGACGAAGTGAGAACATTCTGTGGTGTGTGCGGGGTTGCTATTCTGTCATTCTGCGCAACATATTAATCTGGGATGTACCCTTTACCCTGTAGCTCCTGCAAGATGCAATTTCCACCCTCACACTACTACAGAAGTCAGACAGATGCTTCTAAAGAGAAATGCCTGAAAAACTTTCAGCAATAAATATCTTCTGGAGTCATCCGCTGTAAGGAAATGACACAAAAATTCACAAAAACTTTTATGTAACTAGTGGGATACTTGGGTACTGGAGTAGTGCTAGTTAGTGTAAGAAAAATATGAAACTAACGAAAATTATTATTTATTTTGCAAAAATTCTGAAAAATCACAATGGCACTTTTAGTTATGAACTGGATACATTATTTCCTGGTTCTTTTTGGAATGAGAAGTTACCTCTCAAGGATAGGATTCGCTAATTAAATTTCTATACAAAGTTTAAGATTGTTATTGACTTGGCAGAATGGCTGAGAGCCGCGCCTGCTCAACTTGAATAATTATCTGTTAGAAGGTATCATTGAGGCTGTCGCATGTGAAACACAGTGAAGTGTACTGTTGTGGAGGAAATATGAGGCTCGCAAGAGCTGTAGCGCATAATACCGTAAGCTGCGATGACTGCTGTCTGCGCCGCTCCCTGCTGACAAATAAGATAACTCTCGTTCTATCTGGATTGACCTTCGCCAATTAAACTCTCCCTACACCTTGATGAAGTAAAGTACTCCTATTCGCCTCTAGTCTAACTATTGGCGTGGTACACCAGTCAGACAACTAGTCCACCGCGATGCCACTCAAAAATTCACTCGCAGGCGCGTAACTATAACTCTGTTCACACCACACAATAAGTGTGGTGGCCAACACAGTGAACAACGCTTAATCGCAAGGACTCAATATAGAGTTGCACTTCGATTAGCTCTCGACAGAGGTGCTCTCCCATTGAAGTACTGAGGAGAGACTTGTTCCTCGCTCTTTGAGCACATGTACGAGCGCGCACGCTCTCTGTACATGTTCTCACTCCCAAGAGCGACAATGGAATGGCCCCTCTCCATGCCAGACGTGAAGGGGTATATCTTTCGGTCTCTTCCATTACTCCTTCAGCTCAAGGCGTCAGAAATATCGTCTGTCAATCAGCATTGCTTTTCTAAAACGGGAGAATGACGTTTCGTTTAAGGCGTTCGGCGTTTACTGTCTCCCTGTGAAATTCTCTTAAACTGCGTGCTATGTGTAAAGAGTGCATAGGCTGGCTGCTCCCACACAATGTAGCGGAATTTGCTTTAAGCGGAACATGGGGTCGTCCTTTCACTCGGGTAAACACTGTCTGCTCTACGGGTGGTCACCGGCCGACGTAGATGGGTTGGGACTGGCCTCCTGGTGTGCGGTTGCCTCTCTCGAACTAAAAGCTCCTGTAACCGTCGTGTCTGGAATGTATGTGTGTACGCCAGCCTCGAGTATTTCAACCACGGTGCGCACTTGCGATTTATTAGTTATTTGCATATCGTTTACATGAATTCATACAACATTGACTTTATATTATCGAGTTTGGGTTAAAATGAAGGGTCTTGATGTGCGGAATATGACTGTGAGGGCGGAATATGTAAGCAATGAAGGTCAGGATACCACGACGTCTTACAACATTTTTTCAGATCTATAAAACTCGGATCAGTTTTGGTTGAACCTGAAAACTAGATATACTGTTCTCCAGCTAAGTATGCCCCAAGCCAAGTAATAAAAGGCGGCACGGACCACACGTCTTTAATGATACACTATTGGGAATGTTGTGAAATCGCAGACTACTGCACTCTCATTACAAAAGAGACTGCACAAACACAGACTGAGAGGAAAGTTAACAACAACTCGCGCATTCCCAAGAAGGGCGCGGAGTGAAACCTAAAATAATTTTCATTTTCAGACCTTGGGAAAATATTTATCAGATAATCCTAGGAAGTTCTGGTCACAAGTTAAAGTCAGTGAACATATCCAAACCTTCCATTCAATCTCTTGAGTATCCGTATGGCATCAAAACCGAAGACAGCATACAGAAAGCAGAAATGTTATTTTTCGCATTTAAAAATGTACTGACGCACTAGCATGCTGCGGCACAAAAGACTGACCGCAGCACATGCTCCTAAACGATGCACATCGATAAGACAACCCCAGTATTAAAAAGCAGTTATCGTTACTCAAACCGAACAAGTCACCTCGTCCTGACGGAATTCTAGCTACGTTATACATTGAGGAGACAAAAATAATGCGATAACAATATGCGGATACGCAGTTGGCGGTAGTATCGCTTACACAAGGTATAAAAGAGCAGTGCATTGGCAGAGCTGTCATTCGTACTCAGGTGATTCATGTGAACAGGTTTCCGACGTGATAATGGCTGCTCGACGGGAATTAACAGACTTTGAATGTGGTATGGTAGTTGGAGCTAGACCCATGGGACATTGCATTTCGGAAATCGTTAGGGAATTCAATACTCCGAGATACACAGTGTTAAAGAGTGTGCCGAGAATACAACATTTCTGGTATTACCTCTTACCACGGACAACGCAGTGGCCTTCACTTAACGACCAAGGGCAATGGAGTTTGCGTAGATTTTTCAGTGCTGACACACAAGCAACACTGCGTGAAATAACTGCAGAAACCAATGTTGGGACGTGCGACTAACGTATCCATTAGGACAGCGAGGCGAAATTTGGCCTTTGCTATCAGCACGACATTGCTTGCAACGCCTCACCTGGGCTCATGACCGTGTCAGCTGGACCATGGACGACTGGGAAACCGTGGCTTGGTCAGATGGGTTCAGGTTTCAGTTGGTAAAAGCTGATGGTAGGGTTCGAGGATGGTGCAGACCCCACAAAGCCATAGACACAAGTTGTCACTGTGCTACCTGGTGGTGGGGCCATTATGGTGTAGCCTATGTTTACGTGGAATGAGCTGGGTACTTTGGTCCAACTGAACCGATCGTTGACTGGAAATGGCTACGTTCGGTTAGTTGGAGCCCACTTTCAGCCATTCACGAGCTTCATATTCGCAAACAACGATGGAATTGTTATGGATGACAGTGCGTTATGTCATCTGGCCGCAGTTGTTCGCAATTGATTTCAGGAACATTCTAGATAGTTCGAGCGAATGTTTAGATCACCCAGATCTCCCGACATGAATCCGATCGACCATTTATGGGACATAATCAAGAGATCAGTTCGTGCACAAAATCCTGAATCACCAACACTTTCGCAAATTTGGACGGCTATAGAGGCAGAATGGCTCAATATTTCTGGACGGGACCCCGAATACTTGTTCAGTCCAAGGTGTATCGAGGTGTTTCACTACGCCGGGCAAAATGAGGTCCTAGACGATATCAAGAGATATCCCAAGACTGTTGTCATCTCAGAGAACCTGAAATATTTTAAAAATATGAGAAAACTTATTAATATTATTCACATGGTCAGGTTTTTTCGTAACGAAAAGTCTACTCTACGTTAAGTTCCCATACTTGAGTCCAATAGTCCGATAGCCGAAAAAATTGATCTAAAATAAGCAGAAAAAGAAAAAAGACATTAACAACAGGCTTTGAAGAAATTTATTTTTTCTGTATGAATGACAGCTCTCTTTAAATGTGGATGACTGCAACATAAAGCCTATAACAAACAGAAAGAACCCCTTACTGTCTGATTACAAGATAAGCATGGAACATCTCCAGCACGCCACGTCGTTTAAGTTCTTAGATTTGTTGGAAGAGATCTAATAAAATGCATGCTGTCTCTAAAGGCAATAGTATACACTTACAAAACGCTTGCGCAACCAATTCTAGAATGTTGTGTCAGTATTTGGAGTCCTTCTCAAGTCAGCGCAACAGCAGACACTGAACAAATTCAGAAACGTGTTACCTCAGACGATAGTGTTACAGAAGTGTTCGGAGGACTTAATCCTAACTACAATCAATCCTCTAGGCGAATACCAATCAGGCTCCTGTAAGCATTGCATCACGACATCTGCCTTAATAAAGGAAACAGGTGACCTGAGTTTTTTTCCCTCTTGAACTGGAAAAAGCTTGTACGGACACGTGTACTTACAGTTATTGATTACAGCAATGTTATTCTTCAAGGCCTTTTACATGAAACCTCACGGCGGCTGGAACTGTTCACGACTGCCTGTGTTTTTTATGTCTGTGATATTCGACTCTTTGATCACATTACGCCACCATATACACAGCTATGCTGACTGCGCGCAGGCAAGCGCAGAGATTTCCAAAACCTTCGCCTTCTCTACTGTCTTATCAATGAACACTCTGGCTCATATCTTTGTTCGACCTTAACGCTCCTGTCTGAACAACACTGCAGAAACACCCGCTCCTACCAGAGCAAAATCCTTTCTGTTCCACTCCATCGTTCAGCCACTTTCTCGAAGTCCTCCTCAGTAGCGGGAACCCGACTGTGGAATAACCTCCCGCGTATTGTTAGAGAAATGACAAAAGTTTAGAGCTTCAGAATAAAGTTAATGACATATATAATAAATGAATAACAAGGATTACTATTAACCCTGGACCCTCTCACTACACTCGTACATCCCTCTTTCCAAGCTGATCTTCCTCATTTTCTAGTATTCTTAGCTAATGCAGTCTCTTTAAATTTCCTTTCCACAGAACTCCCTGTATCAGAAAACATCTACGAGGGTCACTCCAAAAGAAATGTACACTTTTTTTAAATCCATTTTTTATTCTACATGTTTGAAAGTTTTACAGTGTGTAGATACATCCTTTAGGAACAATATTTTCATTTCTCCACATAATTTCGGTCCCTTTCAACTGCCTTACGCCATCTCGGAACCAGCGCCTGTACACCTGCATGGTAAAATTCTGGACCAACCTGTTGGAGCCACTGTTTGGCAGCGTGCACAAGGGAGTCATCATCTTCAAACTTCGTTCCACGAAGAGTGTCTCTCAGTTTCCCAAAGAGATGATACTCACATGCAGCCAGGTCAGGACTGTAAGGCGGGTGTTTCACTGTTGTCCATCCGAGTTTTGTGATCACTTCCATGGTTTATTGACTGACATGTGGCCGTGCATTGTCGTGCAACAGCGAAACACCCTGCTTTTTCCGATGTGGTCGAACACGACTCAGTCGAGTTTGAAGTTTCTTCAGTGTCGTCACATATGCATCAGAAGTTATCGTGGTTCCACTTGGCATGATGTCAACAAGCAAGAGTCCTTCGGAATCGAAAAACTCCGTAGTCATAACTTTTCCAGCAGCAGGTGCGGTTTTGAATTTTTTTTTTTTTCTTGGGTGAATTTCCATGATGCCACTCCATTGATTGCCTCTTCGTCTCTGGCGGAAAATGACGGAGCCATGTTTCATCACCTGTCACAATTCTTCCAAGAAATTCATCTCCACCATTCTCGTACTGTTCGAAAAGTTCGCTGCATACCATTTTTCTTGTTTCTTCGTGAGCCTCTGTGAGCATTCTGGGAACCCACCTGGCACAAACCTTTTTTAACGCCAACACTTTCCGTATTCTGAAAACACGTCCTTCCCCTATCCCAACGTAGCGTGACAATTCGTTCACTGTGATGTGTCTGACAGCAGTCACCAATTCGTTAACTCTCTGCACATTGTCTGGAGTGTGTGCAGTACGAGGCCTGCCGTTCCGAGGACAATCCTCAATACTGCCGTGCCCGCTTTCGTCACGTAACTTGCTTGCCCACCGACTAACTGTACTGCAATCGACAGCAGAATCTCCATACAACTTTTTCAACCTCTTGTGGATGTTTCCCACTCTCTCGTTTTCACAGCACAGAAATTATATGACAGCACGTTGCTTCTGACGAACGTCAAGTGTAGCAGCCATCTTGAAGACCTGCTGGAATGGCGCCATTCACGGGAACGGGTTGAACTAAGTTCGAAAACAAGCGGGAAGGATGTATCTACAGACTTTAAAACTTTCACACATGCAGAATGAAAACTGTGTTGTTACTAAAGTAGTGTGCATTACTTTTGGAGTGACCCTCGTATTTTGTACACTCGTAAATTCTTATTATATCTGCCATTATCATTACTGCTACTATTATTATCGTTATTAACATTATTTTTGTTATCAATATCAGTGACAGCAGTTGCTGTAGTAGAAGTACTCCAAGTATTAACTTTTTTGTTCATGGTCAGTATAATGTACTCAAACTGCCATTTCAGACACTCAAATCATTTTAATGCTATTTGTCTTATTAAAATTGTTATTTCTTAGTTAAAAATTGATGTATAAAAAAAGGTACTGTATGTTTGAAACCCTGTAACCGATGTAACAGAGTGACTGATGGCCCTAATCACATCAGGTTAAATAAACAGAGGGGAATCCTTGGAAGTAAGACGACGGACTTCGAACGAAATCATGTTTGGTAAATTTAGACAAGTTGTATTCGACGAAGACTGTGCCTCTATTATGCTGACACCGTCCTGTAGCTCAGAGAAGGGATCACGAGAACATAACAGAAGAGATTAAGGAGCATACTGAGGCATACAGAAAGACGTTTTTCTCATTCCCGATATGCAAATTGGACGGGAGAGAGAATGGACAAACGATGTACTCTCCGCCATAAACTGTGCAGTGGCTTGCGGAGTACATATATGGATTTAGATGCAGTCGTCACCAGCACTGGTGGGCAGTCAGAAAGCCCGGTGCTGCGTATCGGCGAATGCTGTCAAATGGCGTTAGCATCGACCTGCGCTCATAACTGCGACGTTTAGCGGCCATTCCTGTTCGGAAAACTCCGAATATTAATTAAATTCGTTTTATGCCCACCCAGAGCGGACACACAATGCACGTAGCTCTGATTATATCGCGCAAAAGCGAGGCGGTTCCGGCAAAATTGCAGCAGGCTCAATGGCCGACCTAAATGGCACGACAAAGCAAATATAATTGAACTCATCCAAATAGAGTTCACTGTTTCCGGCTGTACACTGACAGACAGCTACACACACTGTCGCTCAAAGTCGTCCTCACACAGGACGTCTTTCCCGTCGCGAAACACGCCAGGCGTGGGTCGTCGTGGCTGCTGCACTGTCAGAAACGAACTGTAACTTCTCGCGGAACGTGCTCCTCATCGTAATTTGCGACCCCAGCGCTCTCCACCACCAGTCTAGCGTATAAATCTCACACTTTCTTTACGAAAATTGACGCGCGCGGAATAGCTGCTTTAACTCTACAAGCGATTGTCGAAGAAAAGGGGAGGATATCGGAAGAAAATTCTGGACTCCTCGCTGGCTTGAATAGCGAATATCGCTGTACAACAATCTATCATATCTGTACGTACCGGTGGACGCTATTCGTTAAATCACATG
Organism: Schistocerca piceifrons; assembly: GCF_021461385.2. Taxonomy (NCBI): domain Eukaryota; kingdom Metazoa; phylum Arthropoda; class Insecta; order Orthoptera; family Acrididae; genus Schistocerca; species Schistocerca piceifrons. The sequence continues at coordinate 253,818,606 of NC_060143.1, read as the reverse complement.
AATCTTCATCCTATTGTCCATTTAAACTGAATAAAGTAAGTTAAAGTATAGCTGCTAATGTCAGTTTGCGCCGGCGCAAAATCCATTTTCTCTATGTTGCACTGACTACCATCACTTCCTCACATAGATTTCAAGATCGAAATTCGTTTCGTAATTTCATTTGAATGGAAGAGGTGATTTTATCGAAGCTGCTCACAGTCACTGAAAAGGTATTTACATCCAAGATACAATAAAAGAGACAGTCCATAAAACCAAGAGATAGATATATACATATTTTACTCAACATTTTATAATAGCAAAAACTTCAACTGTGTAACTTGTGTTTGCTTTCTTGACATACATTGGCAGTTACGTTAAGATTTCTGGCCACTGGGGAAACACTCCAGTCGTTGACCTTTGCAACAAGAATTGCAGCAAATACATTGTCTGTAATAAATAACATCGATTAGTGCAGGTAATACTTCTATTAAATTAATAAGAAAGACCCAGTCTGTTAGAAAAGACGAAAAAAATTGCTTTGGAAGGAGGTTGACGCGAACCTGCTACCCCATGCTTTCCAGCTCACGACACTGTCAACTTCTTTTCATTTTTGTTTTGTTTTTCATTTTGTTCGTCATTGTTCTCACCATTTGGTCTGGGCAGACCCACTTGACACCCCTTTAAGTTCGTTGCTGCATACATTTTTTTTCTACTATATTACAAAGCGCAGCCAGCTCGCTGACCGGCAACCTAGCTTTCGTACATGGTATACACTTTTTAAAGACTGTATCTGCAAATATAGTTATTTGATAGTTAACTACGGCAAACTATATCAAAACGATGCCCATTTGAGACATCATCCTTGTTTCGTAGCACTAAAACTGTATACTTTCTCAGTACACAAGTTACAGCAATAAAAATATGAACTACGGGAGGCCCTTATCTACTGATGTGTAGATTCCTGTCATTTTATTATAACAAATCGTAGCTAGTAAGACGCGTTTTCGAGATATCCTCAATTTTCTGATGCTGCCAAACGGCTTATATTCATACCACTTACTCTGTGATAAAGAAAAGGCATCAAGTACGCAGTTTAACCGAATACAATATGGCGTCTCCTTTTTTTTGTGATGTACAGTCTGGAACCGCGCGACCGCTAAGGTCGCAGTTTCGAATCCTGCCTCGGGCATGGATGTGTGTGATGTCCTTAGGTTAGTTAGGTTTAAGTAGTTCTAAGTTCTAGGGGACTGATGACCTTTGAAGTTAAGTCCCATAGTGCTCAGAGCCATTTGAACCATTTTTTTTGTGTTTCTTTCAATGGTTTGTTATTTCTCTTCCGCATGTCCTAAGAAATGTTTCCACGAAGTTTGATTGTCCTTCGAGCACTCGTTTTTCGTGTTGACCCTCTCAAGTAGTGAAAGTTTAATTATAGCCATACATTGTTCATCAAGAATAGATTAAATGCAATGTCGTCTTGTTACATTAGGGAACAAAATCAACCCAAGATTCTGAGTCACTCGACAGTAAGCTGTTCTTCCCCATTTTTTGGTAGCTGATTTGGCAGTTTGAGTGGCGTGGAGTGTGTCTTCTGCACAGATGTTGTAGATAGCTTCTGCCAACTTCAAGTTTCTTTCCTAGATAGCAAATCAGGCATGAGGGATAACGATGAGTGGGGATCTGCAGGTTTTGGAGGCCGTGGTTGGTACACAGTCCTCTGCCCCACCAAATTCCAGAAGTGGGTTTAAGTCTCTGGCGACCCAGTGCTAGGCAACCGGACGCTGACGATTGAGACAGACGGTTGACTTTCGTATGTGATCCGTGAATTACGTCCTCGACAAGGGAATTGTACATGAAAAATTTAGCTTTAGGTGCGCAATTATCCAATCCTTTTCAGGTGATATGCTATTATCCTAAAGGGAAATTTTTTTTTCGTTCGTTGGATTAATGAAATTCGATAAACGACCTGATTATACCACGTGTCTTTGTCTTAAACAACGGGTACGCTTTGCAATCATGGCAGAATTCTGCGTGCGGTACATTAAACTGAAGTATTGCTGCTTGTAGTAGAGTAAGTTGAGATTACGCGCATGTGAAGTGTACAATTGCGTTGATATTACATGACTGAAAATTCTTGTGAAAGGAAAAGCACGCACAAAGGGCGACTACACTGATTAATCATTGTCTCCAGTGGACCTCGTGGTCACCGGCTGCACAGACAATGAGTAGAGAATGTGTTTCATCCGATTTCAGTCCACGTTCAGCAGTGAAAAATTATTTTAATGTGTCTAGCGTGAGACTTATCTAAATTGTTTGTAGATTTTATTTTACAGTGGAGATATTTTACTGAACTTCAACTAAGAACGTGCATGTGAAACTGTCTGCGTTGGTGGGGACTGAGCTCTAGTTGCAAAACTATCTTAGACTGATTAACAGTGTGGCTGATCCGCTAAATTTTGGTTAACACGTTTGCATGATCTGATAACCTACTCATACCTCCACTGCTATCCCACTTCGCATGAGGTGCATTGACGTTAGTGAGCTAGAAAATGTCTGTGTGCAAATGATTAATGACGGCACCTCCTACCCCCAATTCATATGCAGATTAACAGAGGAAGTAAGAAAATTAAATTTCCCTTTAAGGATGGGGTTTTTGCAATAATAATTCCGTGGAGAGATTAGTATTCTTAACATACCAGTTTGTCTCAGGTGAAATTAACGTTGAATTTGAGAGTAGAGAGAAATCAGTATTCATAAGAGACTAGTTTGTTTAGTAAGAATTAATGAGAGAGTTAGCTATTTACGCCAAGGGTGTGACTTAGAAAGAATAAAGGTAATAGTGTACAAATAACTAGTAGGTTCCCATTAGGTACCAAATATCCATTCCCGCCATATTTTCTCTGTATAATTACCATCATCATTGTGGTGGAATTAGAACACGCTGTGTGCGTGCTATAAGAGGAATGTGGACAATCATTTACTGAGTGAAATTACAATGAAATGAATACCCATAGCTGGATACAGGAGTTGATATGTCAACGGGGACAGTTGAAAATGTGTGCCCCGACCGGGACTCGAACCCGGTATCTCCTGCTTACATGGCAGACTCTCTATCCATCTGAACCACCGAGGACACAGAGGATAGTGCGACTGCAGGGACTTACCTCTGGCACGCCTCCCGTGAGACCCACATTCGCAGCTTATTGTCCCGCACTATATTCATAGTGCCCCTGCCCATTATACTCATTACTCGCGACTTTATTGCCGATTCCTGTAAGAGTTCGGGCACTGTTTGTGCATCTGCTCAGAAGAAGATGGTCAACTGGCCGGTGAGCCTTAACAATATATATATATATATATATATATATATATATATATATATATATATATATATATATATATATATATATATAGAGAGAGAGAGAGAGAGAGAGAGAGAGAGAGAGAGTGTCCCACCGTTCGTAGTCCTCATTGTTTTAAAATCATTATAGTGTTATCGGTTGCACGATTTAGTCTCTGATCACCATAAAATGTGGTATTATAATTACTGAGGGCTGATCTTCATCCGCGATACAGTTTTATTCGCGTTTCGTTTTGCGTTTTCTGAAGAATATGCAATGGTGGGCCGACCTGCGGTCTTGACTTCTGTTTGGTCACCTCGTACTTGTCCACATCTCCTATCTACGATGGTGCGCCTTAGATACACTAAGAGTAGGGGTTTGATATGTCACAATAACATTTAGCGAGAATCATCGTACAATAACAAATAACAGAAAAGATTACTACAAAAAATTTATTTTGATATCCTCTTCTCAATAATAATTCAATCACCTGAAGATTGTATTTAATGGAAATTAGATTACGTTTTCGTGGATCCTAGGAGCTTCTTTTTAATACGGCACAAGAAAACCCATTTGGCATCCATCCTGAGACATGAAAATAGGAACGTATTTCTGGAAACAGACATTTACTGAGATAGAAATCAATTTATTTTTATCAATAAAGATCTGTAGTCGGTGGTGTAAACAGCCTCCTCATGGAAATTCGCTCCTTATTTCTGATTGCTTGTGCCTGCCTCTGCAAATGAGTGACCTTCCACTTAACATTCAACAAGTAAATTTGGTACTTTTTACAAACGATACTAGAGTTGTTTATGCAGACGATTCTAGTAACAAATTCCATCAGGGAGAAGACAACGTAAGAGATGGTAGATGATATTTTTCAATATATTATAAAGTGGTTTTCAGAAAATGTACTCCCTCTACATTTTGAAGAAAAACACACAATATTCAGGTCTGTACAGCAAATAGTCACACCAACAGTTGATGTAGCAGACGAACAGTAGTCAGTAAATAGGGTAGAGGGCTCCATGTTTTGGATGTACATGTTGATGAAAACTTGAACTGGAGAAGCATATTACTGAGCTTCTTAAACAATTGGTTTTAGCTACTTTTGCTCTTTGTATAATTGCTAATCTTGGAAATAAACGAATGAACCTCCTGACAAGTGTTACATATTTCCACTCCATAATGTCTTACGCGATAATTTTCTGGTGTAACACACCACTTAGAAAGCAGTGATAGCACAAAAGCGGGCAGTAAGATTAATATGTCGTATTCACCCACTGAGGTCATGTAGTTACCTCATCAGGGAGTTAGGCATTTTAACTGCGCCGTCACAATTCATTTATTCTCTACTGAAATTTGTCGTAAATAGTCCATCACAATTTGAGAACCACAGTGATGTCCAACAATGGAGGGAAAAATGACCTTCATTACCCATTATTAAAGCTGTCAGTGGCTCAGAAAGGAGTTCAATATGCAAGAACAAAAATGTCTGATCATTTGTCCAATAACACAAAATGTCTGACAGGGCCGGCCGGAGTGACCGTGCGGTTCTAGGCGCTACAGTTTGGAGCCAAGCGACCTCTCCGGTCGCAGGTTCGAATCCTGCCTCTGGCATGGATGTGTGTGATGTCCTTAGGTTAGTTAGGTTTAATTACTTCTAAGTTCTAGGCGACTGATGACCTCAGAAGGTAAGTCGCATAGTGCTCAGAGCCATTTGTTGAGAAATAAATATGTAGACATGAAGAATAAAGATGCAGAATGTTAAAACCCTGTTTTATTTTAAAATATTTAAGAGTTTTCACATAAAAATTTGTAGACATTTCTTTTCAGTACCTCCTCGTAGATTAAGATTAAAAAGTCCAGTTACGTACAAGATTTCATGTAGGTGTGTTTATTTGTTTGTCGTATGTCACATTGCAGCAGCACATACACAAAAACGATAATAAACTAGAATACGAATATGCAACATATGTAAGAGAACGTAAAGGTCGTAATAAGTATCACCTAACAAAAAAAAAAGACAGGAAGGTACGCAGCTGACGAGACTAGTTCAGTACACACCGATATCCAGATCTTGTATTCACTTCATAGCATGAAGCGTGGTTTCTATAAGTTCTTCAGCTAGTCGATTATATTTTCTTATAGGGCACATATTAACGATATCTGCTCTGCAGTCACAACTCGGGCTGCCCACAAGTGCCCATATATAAATCAAGACCTTGCATATTTTGTGGCCGCCTCCGGTATGGGTGAATAGCGTAGAATCTTCTCTTGAGAAGTTGCACCCTGCAGTGCTTTTGTGGGATCATTTATGAGATGATGATTAGTAACTGAGTTCTCCCAGTCCTTTTTCTACGTGTGTATTAAGCAAAGCAGTTCTGTCTTTTTACGTTGCTGTCGTTCCATGTTGACTTCCACAATTTGAAGCGTGCATCTGGTAAATTCATTACTACTCCGCTTTGAAAGGCAAATAGTTTGCATGGTTTATCTGTAGTAGTTTTACCAGTTCTTTAATAATATTTTTTTTCGCTTTGGTGGAACTATGTTACTGGTGACGGACATCGACGGTGTCTGAGTAGACCTTGATGTACCGGTGATTTTACATAAGGTTCTGAATGGTGGGCTCCATATGGTTCCCAAGTTGTGCAGCGACCGCAAACCATAAAATTATCAAATAAGCAGCAACCAGTCTCAAAATCATGTTTTCTTTCTTTACTTTTGCAAATCGATTTCAACTGATTAACAGCCATCATCGGTGCTTTCAACGTATATATTCTCCGATTAGTAACACTGTCTTAAGTTTGACCTTTGCTTAAGACAGTGTTACTAATCGGGGAATATATACGTTGAAAGCACCGATGATGACTGTTAATCAGTTGAAATCGATTTGCAAAAGTAAGTAAAGAAAAAATGATATTGCGACTGGTTGCTGCTTGTTTGATAATTTTACATAAGGTTTCGTGGACTTCCGCGCCTGCCTTCTTGTTATGGTGACTTCTTTGCCAAACAGGAGCAAAGAATTCTGCAGCGGTGAACACTATTGATATTGCTGCTGTTTGCAGTGTGGCTGCATATGCGCCCCAAGAATTACCATCCAGTTTCCTAATAATATTATTTCGTGTATTTAATTTCTGACCAATATTTGTAAGATGTTCTTTATATAGATTAAGGACCCATCCAGAGTAATGCCAAGGTATTTAAGATATAAGTTGTATTGGACTCTCTGGTGGTTGAATAACATGCAAATAGAGTACATAAACGACGACCGCATTTGATCAGCGATCTCTCACCGTTTTGCTTTTACCAGCAGCAGCAAAAACAAATGTAGGTACGTGTTCACAGAGAGAGGAGTATCACTCGTAAGCCTATTACAGCGTTCCACATCGCTGCGTAGAGTCGCAAATGTGATCCACAAGACATGCAAACAAGTAAACTTGCGGTTTTTTCTATTAAAACTGTGTTTCTGTTAACTCAGAGGCACTGAGAAATTTGATAACAAGTATGTACGTAACGAATGATGCAAAAGCCGAAGACGTAGGAAACTGCAGTACTATCCATACTAGCAAAGTGATATCAAAACTGAATAAGAGTTCATTAATAATTCTCGTGCCTCTGCCATGGCAGTAATATGAGAAGCCAGTAACACTGCGTAAAAACGATGTTATTTTGTCGGTGAACGAATACTTCTAAAAATGACCAAAACGTGGTGAACTTAACTATCGAATCCAATCTCATGCTTTGCAAATATCAGTACCGTCATGTTTTTCGTCAAATTCTGTCACAGTGACACGTTACGTGTCGGATTTCTTCCTGTCTCGTTTCTGTTTATACTGTTTATACTGAATGATTGGGTTTAACTGCAAGAGTTCGAATCATCAGTTGCCTAAAGTATTTTAAAAGATTTTTTTGTGAAGCCGCACTGATTAGGACCTAACGTAAAAAAATCCCCTGCTATAATTCATTACAGAAGTCTTACTGGCCTTCCAAAATATACGATCTGAGTGCTCAGATTTAATAGACGATCCACAGTCAACGACAAACAATCGAGAAACTTTATGGGGTCAAGAATGTAGCGATGCCAGGGCTGCAAGCGGCTGACAATTCATAAAAACAGAAGAATGGTGTGATTCGAACTTATAATTGCCATTTTTAATGCTGGTTCTTCCGTGTTTCGAAGCCACTAAAAGGGCGGTGCTCTTTACACTAGGAATAGGAAAATATAATTAAACTAATATCTCAACTACTGTTAATATTAACATACAATAATATAACAACCGAGAAGTCGTAGCATTATCGAAAATCCTTTAAGACGAGAAATGAAAAGGTACTGACTAAGGCTGCAGCCACATTCTTGCCACGTACTTTCCGATGTTTTGGGCTGATTGTAATTCATTTCGTGAGTTTTTTCACAGATTTCAGGCTGATTAATAAATTATAGGCAAAATTTTTACATTGTAGGACAGTAGCCTCTATTTATCCTCATAAAGACGTTTTGGACTTTTTTCTGCTGCTATGCATACCATGTTTATCTACTCTGCTTCCCAGCCATCACAAAACTATAATCTCTGTCCCGGCTGTAGCGCGTAGTACTCTCGCACGTCCATCTGTAACTGTTTGTTCTTATGTATGTGCATATCTTAACCTACAGCTAGCACGTATTACATTTAGCACAAAATCCTATTCCTGTTCACTTTCGGCTGCCACTGCTGCCCTATCAGTGCTGATTTTTTTGTCCTTGACGAACAACAGTCCTTTCACCCCTCCATTCCCCCTTTAATGTACAAATAAACACCAGTGGCGGCAATGAACTTCCCTCACATTTTCCTGATTTTGACTTCTTACACAAATCTGTCATTACAGACTATTCTAATTCGCTTTGAAGAAACGTACTGGATATCCATTTCTCTCTGTCGTCTCTGTCATCGACACGGAACTGCCTAAGAGGGGAAAAATTTTTAATAACATATTATAAAACGCCTTTGCAAAACCTCCGAAATACGACCTCAGATGCATTCTGAATATGCTTGTCAACTCCACATATATAATACACAATTGTTTCGCAGCGTGTTTATACATGACAGCCGCTTGGCGGTGCTGCGGTAGCGAAGTTGCAGAAATGCGGTGAGAGTTTCCTAACTAATTGTTCTGAACTCTGATACGACTTTCTGCGGCGGTTAAGTTCTGCCACTCCGGTCTTGTAAAAGAGCAAGGAGTATTTCACGTCAGTTCCAAGAGTAAACAATTCTCTTAACTGCATGTAGTAATAGCTAAATAAAAAAAGGGGAAACTGCGTTGCATTCACTTGGAAATAAATGTCACATAGTTACAGATATTCTCTCCGTATGAAAAGGAAGACAGTGAACTGCTGAACACAAATATTCTCCGTATATTTTGCAAGAACGCAGCCACAGCGGATCGTTAACTTACTTTTAAATGCAATCGATCAATATTGATAGCAATAATTCTGGCCTTACGCAAATAAAATAGTGTCATTTATGAATGTGAATACGGAACAAAGGCTGGTGGGTACGTTATTTGAATCAAGTCTTCTTTTGGCAGTCTCCGTGCGGTGTGGTAGCTCTTTGCTATTCATGTCCGCCGCTACCGCATCCCCCGTCCAGTTGCTGTCTTACCCGGGGTCTACACGTGGGTGCTGACTCGGACGTACTCCACACATACCAGATTTTTCGAAAACGATCCATAAAAGGGTCTTCCCCCCCCCCCCCCCCCCCCCCAAATGTACAAATGTAGCCCTTATCCCATCACTCAGCAGGTATTCAGTACATCGTTCTAGATTCACATTTTGAATTAGCATCGTAGAGAGGAATAAAAAAGGCGAATGCAAGCGGGCCGTTACAAGCCGCATTCTCCGTGACTTGGAGTATCCTAATTGTGCCCATCCTAGCGTAATAGATTCCAGAAATTATCAGACGAGGTGATACATATAGGCCCTTCGAAAAATAATCGTCTTACTGATATATCTTATATTTTTATCGGTAACAATATACAACTATATCCATACTGTATGAAACATTTGTATTTATAGTTTTATTATGTAAGCACGCGGCATTCTGCCCACTTCTTATTGACATCTTTTGCTGATTGAAATGAATGTAAATGTTTGGTGGGCTGAACCACGGCATTTCTTATTCCTACGAAATAAATGCGCTACACTGTTAGCGTTTCAGTTAACTATCTAATTGTTATTATGTGTAGAAATAATTAATTACGCCATACGATGAAAATTTTCTCTGTTGTATAGCGATCTATGAGGGAGTTCAGAATTGTAGCGTATATTTCTGATGGCCGAATGATTGAGTGTTATACGGCTCTATTATTAAAGCTATATTATCGCGTAAGAACGTGCTTTCATTTGGTGATATTTTCCGTGTAACTGATGGAACAAAAGAAAGTAGATAGATTTTCTCTGTGTTAACGGCTTCAGATAATATACGCATGCGGTATTTATACTATCATGGACACCGGCTAAAAGATGTGTAAGTAGAGTGGTTGCAAAATTTTCTGCATTGCCTGAAAGTGAATTTCATTCAGTAAAGAGCAGTGTTACAAAATTTTCATTTAGCAAAGATTATTGAAGATCTGCCCAGTGAGAGTCAAAACTTTATCCTGAAATGAAGCGTAAAGCAGTAACCTGAAAATTAGCCCGCCCTATTAGCCATGCAGTCTAACGCACGGCTTCCCGAATTGGGAAGGAGCGCCTGGTCCCCGGCACGAATCCGCCCAACGGACTTACGTCGAGGTCCGGTGAGCCGGCCAGTCTGTGGATGGTTTTTAGGCAGTTTTCCATCTGCCTCGACGAATGCGGACTTGTTCCCCTTATTCCACCTCAACTACACTATTTCGACGTTTGCTGCGCTAACAAGTCCTCCAAGTACGCGTACACCACCATTACTCTACCACGCAAACATAGGGTCAGAACTAATGACTTATTTTTATCGATAGTCTATTTTTTACTTAAGTCCATAGTCAATGACTGTTATTTTGTAGTTTATTAGCTGTCTGGTGTGCTTAACTTATTTAGTTTTTCACACGTTTCTTTTGCACAATTCCTACATCACATAATTTGATTTCACACAATCCTATGAATGTTTAAGCATGAGGTTGGCGAATGTTTTTTGCACGAAGGTGATGGACTTGAGCGAGATGGATGTGGGCAAGTATTTGATGTACAGCTTTGTTTGTTGTTCCTTGTTGGCCTTGCAAGTGTGTGTTGCTGTTGTGGAGGTCCCATAATGGAATGGAGCTGTGAGTGCAGAATCTCGTGGTATACTGGCTTTGTATGCGTGAAGGTCATTGTTATGTGTCGCTGAAAGCGGTCGTTTTTTGTTGTAATACTTCGCAGACGACTAGTTTACAATGTGATAGGGATTCGGGAAGGTATGTCGTCTATTCTTCACCCATATTCTTTCTTGGTCTCAATCTTGTGAATCTTTAACTTCTGTCCTTCCTGCTTTTTCTCTGCTTCTTACTTGATTCTTGCTTCTTCTCTGGGCAGGATATGGAAATATTTATTGATAACTAATCGCTTTGAAGTTTTCCTCTTAGTAACAGTTTGGTAAATTGTTTGGGCATGTCATTTTTACTTTGTGGAAGTATTCTTCAGTTTCGTGCATCAGCGTGCTGTTTAATAGCAGTAGTGTGACTTTTACAAATATTTTTTGCCAGTGGTGGCTTGCCCAAACGGTCTTCTCGTCAGGCCGTTTTTTGCTCACTCCGTTCATTCTGGGCACCCCGGGGACCCTTCTGGCATTCTGAACCCTTCTGGCATTCCGTGTCCTGTCATGTCTCTGCAGGGTTCCACTTAGCTGGCAGATTTATGGCCCACTTGTGATGCAAGGGCCTTCTGTTGGTCTGGCTGTCCTTTCCTTTCTCTCGACGCTTCTGCCTTTTAGGAATCATGTCTTGCTAATTACGTCCTTTTCTTTCTTGATACTTCTCTCGTTGCAACTAGTGGGTCATTGCATCTTGTCCTTGCTGGAGTTTTTACAAAAGTTCTTACAAAAAGTTTTACTTATAATCATCTAACATATGTCTAGTACCTACATTGTTTTACGCCTTCTTAGAAAGCTTTACAAATTTCGGCGCCCTTTCCATGTTACAATTCTAAGATATTTTGAGTCCTAACTTCTAAAAGAATCCTCAAATTCGGTTTTTATTTTATTTTTTTGTGTAGTGTCATGGCGTATAGCATTTTAGTATTTCATGCTGTTAGACTATCTACGCTTTATCCCTTCACCTTAATCTATGGTACTATTGGTGTTAATTTTGTTTTTATTGAAACTATTTTCTTTTTCCCACCTTCCTCTCTCTTCATTCTTCTTTCTCCTGACGATCTTATCTGCAACATAATCTTGAAATATTATGCTGATTATTTAGCAGTAATAAAATTAATCTTCAAACTTGTACTGAAAGTGTTTAATACTGCCAGTCTTAGGTAAAAATACCTCTGCTTTATCTCATAAAATACCCTCTAATTCTCTTTTACTGCGTTCTGAAATACGTTGAACTTCTTGCAATTTTTCGTCGATTTCTTTATGGACTTCTAACATGAGTTGAGGCGATTCCCCCTTTTGTGCATACCATTCTAATTCTTCATCCTCTTTATCTCGCATCACTCTTAATTGTTTGTTTATAACTGGTATTTCTTCTAATTTTAGCTTTTGCTCAAAGAGAAGTATGAAATTCCCGAATGTTACGCTACCTTTCCCCATATCTATTATCGCTCGTCTCTCATTTAAGAAATCTGCACCTATAATCAAATCTACAGTTAGTTTAGGTATAATCACGAAGTTGACTTCGATCTTTTGACCTTGACACGAAAGAGCTAACCTTGTTTGTCTCTTAACTTCCGCAGCATTGTTTCTTATAGGACCTCTTACTTTAATCTTACATGTTTTCAGAACTGGCAATTCCTCATGGGCATTACACTGCATGAATAAATTTTCTGAGATCGCAGTCAGTTCACTTCCGTTATCAATTGCAATATTGACTGGGATATGCTTTACCATGGCCTTCACAATTGGTTGAATTTGAAAGGGTTGATTCGGTTCTTCTTCTTGCATCAACGAATCCTCCACTGAATCATACATGAGTCTTTTTAGGAATTTCCCTTGTGAATTCGAACTTTCTGTAGGATAAGCATCGACTGCTACTTCTCTCTCTCTTTTATTTCCTCTTCTCTATTTCTTCCTTCACTTACGCTTTCTTCAACATCGTCTACTTTTACTCATCCTCGTCTATCTTCTCCTTCTTCGTCGCTACTTCCACATAATCGCATCTAAATGCTCTAATTATCGCTTCATAACTTCCTTCATTATATACGTTGCATTGTGTGCCCACTGGTAACTTTTTTCAACTTCTATTGACTGCGCATTATCCTCATTGAATTCGCTTTCCCTGGTTTCCATTTCAAATAGCTCTGCAATACTCATTACTTCGTCCTTTCCTCCTACATTCGTTGTGGATGCCTCTGGTAATTCATCTTCCTCATCAGTATTCTCCCAATTAATTTCGTCCCAACACAATATTGTTATTTTCTTGTCTTCGTTTTCATCTGGTCCCTGCGTATTTGTTTCTTCCTTCTTCTCTTCTCGTGATAAGATTTTTACTTCTCTGTTCAAGGTGCTGCAATTGTCCTGGGTCAGTGCATCATTCTCTTTGGCATGGGCACTTAGCTGTCAATTCGAACGTTTATCGGGGTTTGGTGGTCTTACCTCCACCTCTTCTATAAGTATTCTCTTTTCTTGTTCAGCTTGTTGATAGTGGTATCTTTGTTGATAATTTGTCGGTCTTTTGGTTCTCCAGTAACCGTTCCGGTTGTCGTTATTCCCTCTGTAATAGTTGTTGCCGTTCCTGGGTGAATTATAGTTACTGCCATATTCTCTTCTAAATCCATAACCGGTTCTTTGTTGAAATCTATAACTTTCGCCTACCCTTGCGTAGTATCGTTGGAGTGGTACGCAATAATTTTCTTCCATCGGTTGTGTACGTGTAGCTGAATGCATTGCACTGTACTCTTCGCGACCTGGCTTTCCATTGTAAGGTATTGGTTCGGTATCTTGTCTGGCTAAGCTTGCTGCTTCATTGCACTATCCAAACCGTCTTGAAACATACATTTGTGGTTCCGCATGTGTTTGTGATGACGTTTGTTCATCAAGAATTTCAAAACGTGTTTGTTTCTGTGCAGGCTGTCTGATTTCACGTATGTTACTTTCCGCCTGTGATTGGAATCGCAAATGCGTAATATCTTCGTTAATTGCTTGTTTTTCCGGTGCCGTTAAGATACGGATGTGATTGCAGACTCTGTGCTTGTTCGATCCTGTTCACTACGCTCTTCAATAGTTTGCAACAACTCTGTTCGCAATTTCTGAAATTTTCGCTTCGTTTGCGTTTCTATTTTGACTATGCGGTTATCATATCTTTTCAGCGCTCCTTTTGTGATACGTTTGTGTAACACACTGTTTTCAACAACTTCACGCGCTGTACCTGCTGCTTGTCTAGTAATTTCGTTTATCTGTTTCTCTAGTTTCTTGACTTCTCCTGTCCGCAGCTCGTGGTCGTGCGGTAGAGTTCTCGCTTCCCACGCACGGGTTCCCGGGTTCGATTCCCGGCGGGGTTACGGATTTTCTCTGCCTCGTGATGACTGGGTGTTGTGTGATGTCCTTAGGTTAGTTAGGTTTAAGTAGTTCTAAGTTGTAGGGGACTGATGACCATAGATGTTAAGTCCCATAGTGCTCAGAGCCATTTGAACCATTTTGACTTCTCCCTGGGTGTTGTTACGTAATGTCTTAATCTCGTCCTGAATGTCATTATTTATTTATTTAACCTGATCAGATTTTACGCAATGTTTGTACGTCCGCTTGTGCCTTGTCATTGTCTGCTCTCAATTCATTGTGACCTGTTATTAAGTTTTATATCACTTCTTGAGATTCTTTTGCCTCGTCTACAATATGACTTAGGTGTAACTGAATTTTTTTTGTTTTGTTCTTTAATCGCACGCATTTGTCTCGTGGTTTCTGCATTCTGAATTTGAATTTGGTTCGCTGTGTCTTTATTTTGCCGTGTCATGGTTTCCGTAATTTGTTGTAATAATTCTGCCAGATTGGTGGGTCCTATTGCGTTTTCTTCCGACGTCCTACGCTCTGTGTTTTCGCCCAAACTTTGGTTCGCAGCTGATTGCATTGAACTGTGCTGTGACACGTTTCTGCTCGCATTCCTTGTACTCTGTGGTGAGGGAGCTCTGATTATTTGTACTATGGGTTCTACGTATTCAAGACGCAAGTTAGAATCCTCATCGACTGTCTCTCTACTTTCCTGCTCCTCTGTCGTATGATGACTTACGTTTTCTATGCCTTGACGTACATTATCCTCGTTATGCTGCGTTATATGTCCTATTTCTCGCGATACTGCATCGTCTGTTGTACTGTCCTCTATTCTCTGTCCATTTTCATGCTGGGTCTCTACCTCAATTCGGTCAAGGTCTCGATCTGCCATTGCTAATCTTTCCGAATCCCTCATTTTCTGTTTTAAAAGCAATTCACGCGCCCTACTTCGAGTCAACATGCGCTCAAACGATCTCACGCGTTTCATAAACTTTTTGCACACACGACTTGACAATCAATTCACTTACTTGTTGGGTCAGAACCAACTTCTCGACGATGTATCGGCCACCTGTGCGCTTGCATTGAGGAGAAAACTTAATTCTAACAATTTTTAAAATTCATAACTTAATTATGCTATTGTCTCTGCTGCAACATCTATCTATTGAATACTTTATTACTATCTATCGCTGCATCTACTGTTTTCAACTATTTATGCCTTTCAAAAAAAAAAAAATTTATTACGAAAATTTTTCAACAGGATATTTTTTGACCTAGTTAGGCATATTGTCGACCTTCAATCATGGTATTTTACCATCCTGGCAGGGTCACCATTTTCAACATTCTGCGTGGTGTCTGTCTGTTCTATATCGTGTCTCCCTACCACTTTTGCACAACAATGCTCTGAGCGTGTTTTTTTAGGGAATTGACTAGTTTGAACCTGGGACCTGCTGCTGGTAAGGAGACGTCAGACCACACATGACATGTAGATTTCAGAAGAGTTCAGTGAGACTAGTGACGATATAACCAAATACTTAATGATTTCAGCGTCAGCTCCACTGCACTCCCTGTAAAAGAATCTTAATATATAACTAAATTTAGTGGCGGGGGTTCAAGGCTTTCCTATTTTTAGTTAGCTGGTAAAATAACGTCGAAAAAGCAGTTAAGTTTACCATTGGAAATTTTATTCTACTCACAAAACATTGTTTATAAATTGCACTATTGATAAAAGGAACTGTTTTAATACAGGATGGTAAAAACCAACTGTGTTCAACAAAAATGTGAACGAATATTCCCTGAATGGGTTTCCAAGTTCTACAATGGATCGAAGGATGACCTATGCCATATCATATCTATAATCTAGGTTTAAATTAAGTTTCACAAGAGAGAAAACTATCAAAATGGTCTACAGTGACCCTCAATTATCTTTAATTACTTATCTAACTTGTCGTAAATTACAGTGGCTGATGTGGCTTCTCAATAACTATATAACAGAAAAATCATCGTGTTTCAGATTTTTACTTCAAGTGGCAAATGTGAACACCATGAGCTTTAATTGACGATCGACACTAGTATTACGCAAAAGGGGGGGGGGGGTGTAACAAATGAGACTTCTGCAGTTCTGAGTGAAGCTTTATGCGCTGTTATGCGGCATCGCGTGCGTTCATTACCTTTTCGGTGTTCGTCAGGGGGCGGCAAACAGCACAGCTCTGCTCACCTCACTGTCTCGGAAGCAACTCTCTCCTAACTTCTCCTACAAAAATTCTGTCTATCCAATGAGAAACGTTATACTTTTCGTGGTGGGACAATGTTTTTAAAGTTTGCAACGTAACAAAGATCCGAAAAAGTCTCACGCTAAAACTTGCAGCTGATGTGGTTCTTTTAGCGTTATCGTAAGTCCTATACTGTTCTTTTGGAGGGCCCTATCTTTTAACATGGGCTGGGGGGTGGTCCTGACGTAACAGAGACGCGAAAAAGTCTCACGCTAACGTTCTAGCTTTTAACAAGGGCTTGGGGGTGGTCCTAACGGTTAGCTGGCGACGTGGGTGTCCGTCCCTTATCGTGGGGCCTTCTCGCTTAACACGGTTCTGATATCGGCTTCTGTTCTCGTTTCTCCCCTCGGAACTGCGTCTGTCTCACGGTGGGAAGGTATGACAAGCATTTAGGCATTGTTGTGTTAGTCTGTGGTATTCCATTTGCTCACTCGTTACTCGTATTACTTTGGTTACTTTAATGTCACGATTTATTCGGAGCTATGTGACATACTACTGGATTTGCTTATCATGTCAGGGTTTTCATGGAAGGTGTTGGATTTGCCTGACACCTTACAGTATTAACAAATGAAGACTAGTTGAAATAAATGATACATACGTACTATGACAAGGTAATGCACAAAAGAAACAAAATATTATCGACTTTCGGGGAGAGCAATGTCTTTACACGCTGACACTGACATATGTGGATGCGTATCGAACAGATCCCATCCCGAAGAATGACTAGCCCCAACATCCTGACAGTTTTCGGCAACCGCTTGCTGTGACGAAACTAGGTCCACTTCTGCCACTCCGGCGCCGGCGACGCCGTTAAACGACGGGGAAGCATCGGTAGGAGGGATAGAAATTGATCCTCCGTTTGTGCCGACAGCTGCTTTCGTCCCTGAGCGCCGGGTATCACTTCTGCACTGGGACAACGCCACAAGAAACGACACTTAGCGCCGACGGACACCTACTTAATACAGCCTGTGGTAGATCGAGTATCGAGTGTCGTGTGACGATGACACGGTGAATCCGGATGCGGAACGGGAGGTTGTTCCTCCCTCACAGCAGTACGACTCGAATCACACGAGACAGGGACAGGGGTTGAATACAGACTCACCAGAGGAGATCCGCTGGTATGAGTCCCTCCAGCTACCGCAGGAACACCTTTGCCTTCATTCAACTCTGGGGGAGAAGCATGACGAGAGATGGACGTTCAGCACAAGAACTGGGCCGATGAATCCGGTACGGATCCACAGATCGACGATGCAGCCACAGTGGCGGGTGAGGCGTCCACCGGATGTTAACCACGCAGAAGATGCAGTCGGCCGTACAGTCACCATGTCACCGAGCAACAGCACACGAATCAACATAAGCGTTCATGGGCGCTTTACGCACTGAGGAACAGTTTCAGGCGTATCGAACAGCCTCTGTTAACATTAATACAATCAGGACACCATAAGATTTGCAATTATTACGAGACACGTTGCGTGCGTCAGACGTCGACATCGTCCTTCCGCAGGAAGTATGTGTCGAGAGCTTCCCCGATCTCTATGAGTACGATACATACAGTATACCCACTACAGATGGCGGCAGCGAAACAGCGATACCCCCACGTGAAGGCATATCAACCGAGGATGTGGAGTACCTGCCATCAGCGCGAGGACTGGCGCTCACAGTGCTAGGAGCACGGATCGCCAACATCTATGCACCGTCGGGATTCGACGGAAGACGCGATCGATTCCGATTTTACGCAAAGGAGATTGCGCCACTATTCTTAGGCCGGTATGAACATGTCTTATTTGGAGGCCATTTCAATTGCGTGCTCGCACTAACAGATCAGCAACCGCCGGCCGCTGTGGCTGAGCGTTTCCAGGCTCTTCAGTCCGGAACCGCGATGCTGCTACGGTCGCAGGTTCGAATCCAGCCTCGGGCATGGATGTGTGTGATGTCCTTAGGTTAGTTAGGTTTAATAGTTCTAAATCTATTGGACTGATGACCTCAGATGTGAAGTCTCATAGTGCTTAGAGCCATTTGAACCATTTTTGATCAGTAACCACACTATAATTCATGCCAGGAGGTGCGTCAACTGATACAGGACTTGAAGCTAATCGATACGTGGGAGACGATACATGTCGACAGACGCGGCCATTGATACGTCACAAGTCACTCTGGAAGTCACCTCCATTGAATATACGTAAGACATTGTCTCGAATCTGCCGTCGTCGATACAGAATTATGGTCCGCTACCTTTTCAGATCACACAGCATACATATACACGGTGTGCAGGGAACCTGAGTGCAGACGCTTAAGCGAACAAACTTGGCACATATGTGAACGACGCCTCCCGACAAACCTGACGACGTTGCAATGGTGGCTGAAATGCGTTAAGCCTGCACTGCGCCGAGCGTCGATTGCATATGAAACGGAGCAGATGGTGTAGAGGCGCCCCAAAACGGAATTTTTTTCACGATGCTCCGCGAACTTTCCGTGCAAGTGCTTTCATTGGATCGGATTGCTGCTATAAAAAGAGCGCAGGCCAAAATAATTTCCATAACGCGAGGCCGTCTGGAGGAGGTCGTAGTCTGCGCAAAGGCCTTTGAAAGAGTCTGAGGAGAATCACCGCCGATGTATCAGGTTGTCAGAGAGAGAAAAAAAAAAAAAAAAAAAAAAAAGTAGCCGCAGAGCCTTCATACAGATGGTCGTACTGCGGGAATGTCGCCGTATTACAGCGCAAAAAGACATTATCAATGCCTTTGTGGAACAATACGGTCACCTCTATGAAGAAGCGGAAGATGACTAGGCAGCCTTCCGTGATGTCCCACGAACCCCATCTGCGTGCCTCGACGCGATGTCTGAGCGAGAGTTAATGGAGGTAGTCCCAGATGACGACGTATTAGGATCGTGCGATAAGGGAGCGTCAAACAAGACGCCGGGGTCCGATGGGTCTTCAAAAATGGTTCAAATGACTGTGAGCACTATGGGACTTAACTTCTGAGGTCATCAGTCCCTTAGAACTACTTAAACCCAACTAACCTAAGAACATCACACACATTAATGCCCGAGGCAGAATTCGAACCTGCGACCGTAGCGGTCGGGCGGTTCCAGACTGTAGCGCCTAGAACCGCTCGGCCACTCTGGCCGGCCGATGGGTCTTCCTTAGAGTTTCACAGGACATTTAAAGATCTCATCACTCCGTGATGGATCGCCAAGTACCGTGAATTGATGTCTCCCAATGTGCCTCTTCTGCCATCCTTTGTAGAGGAATGATCATCCCTTTCCACAAACCATCCGGCGGCACGAGGAGACAGGCCGACTGGCCACTGACCCTTCCTCATTGCGACTACAAGACTTACACCAGGATACTTGCAGCACGTTTGAAACGCTTAAAGCGCCAAGTGATACTACATGATCAAACCCAGCTAGGAGTGGATAGCAATATACAAGCGGCACTCAGCGACTACAGCGATGTGATCGCACTGGCAACAAAAAGTCGTCTCCGGGGTCACTGGTATAGATAGATTTCGATCGCGTCTTTGACATAACGAGCTACACCTATCTTATGGAAATGATGAGGCAAATGCAGTTTGCACAGAGTTTCGTCACTGTCGTGATGCGACTTCTCCACGGCGCCTCATCAAGGGTGCTCACAAATGGACGCCTGGTGGGCCCCCATCACCATCTCACGATCAGTTAGACAATGGTGCCCGCTGTCGACGATAGTTTACGCCATCGCTGTCGAGCCGCTGCTCTGCGAGTTCCGTAACCGACCCCAAGGAGTGGTGATAAGACACCACAAGTTGATATACGGAACATACGCGGATAACCTGGTGTTTTAGCTCCGTCGGCTTTACATTGGATTAATTTGTATGGTTTGGCTACGAGAAGACGTATGACCATGGCAAAGTCGGGAGCGATGAACATCGGGAGAGAACTCCCGACGGGAAGTGTAGCACCAGTACAGCCGATAGACAGGTTGAAATGCTTGGGAATTATCTTCAGTACAGAGGTTCGACGCATGGCGGAACTTAGCTGCAGATATCTTCTGCAAACAATTCGTGTGTGTGTTCAAAGTCGCAGGTTAAGAGCTCTAGACATGATACAACGGGTCACCTTTGACAGCATTTACCTAGCTTCTCGCATCCCCCACCTGGCCCAAGTTCTTCCTACGCCGGTGTTGTTGGCGCGCCGAATCGCCGCGGCATTAGGATATTTTGTGAGCGCAGAGTGCTTTTTAAGGAAGGATATGAAACACACAACATCGCTTGTAGTCGTGGACGTCTTGGGCTAGTCCACGCCAGCGACCGAACAGTGGGGATTTACGTAAGCTCGATGATCAAGATGTGGACACGACAGGAGACAAGAGTGACGGGCACCTTGATAGACGAGCTGGCACCATCTTCTCGTCTGGCACCTGTAGCAGAGGCTCGCATCTCACTATCGCTTGCTCACATACGGATCTTTGTTTGCGGAACACAGTTACGTACATATGGAACTACCGACTACCAGGACGGCAACAGTACGTGATATGTACCGCATCTTGACACGATGACGGCCGAGTAATGCCGAAGAGCGCCGACAACCAACAATGTGGAATGGCGATCAGTGCACCACGTACACCTTGATAAGGAGACGCGCGCGCTGTGGTATCGGGTAGTAAATCGGAAATATGTGGCTCGTTCCAGATTACATACAATTCACATGAAGGATACTTCACTGTGTCCACAATGCAAGGTTATAGACACAGACGAACATCGCCTGATATGCGGGCCTTCGGTGACAGTGTGGTGTTTAGGCCAAAAAATTATTGCCCTCCTCCTTTGGGTGGTGCCCCATGCAATAGAAGCACGGATTCTACTTCTCCCAGGTATGACATATTTTTTTCCGAACGAAGACCAACGCAGTGTCTTGGATTCGGGATCTGACTGTACTTTACCTTTTCCTAGAGGGCAGTAAGAATGTGGTAGACTTTTGGGCCTTACTACAAGAACGTCACTCATTGATTACGTAAAATCCGAGAGATCGAACATATTATACTAATTCCTAGGGATGGCATTGCTTGATCCCACCACTAAGTTGGGATACATGGGGAGGAGAATGTAATTATTGCATATAATTATTCTGAACAAGGAAGGACCAGGACAGTGAGAAGGACCCACCATCATACGTGAAGAAGTACCTGGCACTTTACTGTACTGTACTGAACGAAGCAGTTTACGTTTAATAGTGTTACACCATTTACGTAAAAAAAAGTGACGTTGCGAAAGTCCACTTATTTTCATTTTCCAGAAGTTTTTTTTATAAGAAAAGTGATAACGTATTTGCCTCCCATGCAGCGGAACCGGGTTCGACTCCCGGTAGTTTTGGAGATTTTCTCCGCTCGTGGACTAGGTGTCGTGTCGTCCTCATTATCACCGACACTCTAGTCGCCCAGTGTAACGTCACCTGAGGCAGTAGCTAAGGCTTGCAACCCGGCGGCTGAACTCCCCTGGAAGGGGCATTCCTGCCATCAATGCCACACAATCATTTCATGTCTTTTCTTTTCCATTCTTCTGTGTATATTTCTTGTCAGCAACTTGGTAAGAGCAGTTAAGGTGACAGTGCGATAGTTCTCTTACTTATCTGCTGTTGCTATCTTCTGAACTGTGCGGATGATATTTTTCCGAAAGTGTATGTTCTCAGTCTCATAGATATCACACACCAACTCGAATACTTCTTTGGTTACCACTTTCCCCAGTGATTTTAGAAATTGCAATCGGATGTTATCTGTCCCTTCTCCTTTAATTGATCTCAAGTTCTTCGGACCTCTTTTCAATTGTAATACTGGATTCAATTTGTCTTCCATATCGACTCCAACTTCTTCTATCAGGTCACCAGACATTTCCTTCCCCTCATATGTGCCGTCAGTGTACTCTTTCCAACTATTTGCTCCCTTCCCTGCTTTTAAAAGTGGCATTCCCATTGCACTCTTAACGTTGCCACCCATGCCTTTAATTACAACGAGGGTTATTTCAGTTTTTCTATATGCTGAGTTATTTCTCCTAGCGGTCTTTACTTTTTCGATTTCTTCACATCTTTGCTGCAGCCATTTCTCCTTGGCTGCCCCGCACTTCTTTCCTAAGCGATTTATATTTCTGTATTCCTTTCTTTTCCTGAACGTTTTTGTACTTTCTTTTGTGGATTAAATGAAACAATTTTTCCGTTGCCCTCGATTTTTGTCGCAGTTACCTTCCCTGTACCTGTGTTTGTCCAACATCTGTGACTGCCCGTTTTAGAAATGTCCACTCTTCTTCAACTGTACTGCCTAGTCTGGTATTCCCTACCTTTGTATCGACGTCCTTAGCGAACTTCAAACGCTTCTCATCATTTCTCAGTAGTTCAGTGTCCCACTTCCTTCCACAATAATCTCTAAAATGTTGTTTATGTATGGAAAATGTACACGCCTTGTGCTTGTTCAAACGTTGATTACATTCAATATAGTTCTGTGCGTGGTCCACGGGAGTCTATACATCTTGTCAGCTGAGAGTTAGCCGCTAATGGAGTCTCTTTCTGGTATGTTTTGCGGCGGCGTTTGTCTGAAAGCGTACTTGATTAAACTGCTACAAGCTCTTCCTGATGGGATAAACAACAACGAGTGGAATACTGGGAATGTGGCAGGCACATACCACCGTCGAATAAGAGAGGAATTCTCGAAAGCTTCCTCTGCTTTGTGCCGTTTCCCGAAAAAATCGTTTACGGCCCAGTTCTTTTTCCGGGAAATACGGTTGCAGAAATTACGTCTCTTGATTTACGAGAGACGTGGTTTTTTCCATAGTTGTGGGAACAAGCTGAAAATTACAATTTTGAAGAGGACGCAGCACCACCGCACTGGCACCTGCATGTAACAGTATTTCTTAACAATGCGCTACCTGAGTGGCGAAACATTCGTAAGGTAAGGGGATTACAGATTCGCATTGTACCATTGGTCACCAAAGTCGCCTGCTCTCATGGTATGTGAATTTTTTTTTTGTGTTGGGAGGCGGGAATTTGTGGAAGACCCAGACTGTGCGCCTCCTCATTAACAAACTAAGTAAAGTGCGTTGACTCCAGGTATGCTCTCAGAAGGAAACGACGAGTTTGACTATCGTCTGAATGTTTGTGCTGCGTCTGGTGGTGGTCACATTCAACATTTGTAAAAGGTAAGTGAAGAGTTTTACCCTAAACGTAATTGGAAAACTTATCCTACGGTTCAAGAATCATAAAAGAAGGTTGTATACATGGAAGAATCCTGGAGATACTAGAAGGTATCAGATAGATTATATAATGGTAAGACAGAGATTTAGGAACCAGATTTTAAAATGTAAGACATTTCCAGGGGCAGATGTGAACTCTGAAAACAACCTATTGGTTATGACCTGTAGATTAAAACTGAAGAAACTGCAAAAAGGTGGGAATTTAAGGAGATGGGACTTGGATAAACTGACTAAACCAGAGGTTGTACAGAGTTTCAGGGAGAGCATAAGGGAACAATTGACAGGAGTGGGGAAAAGAAATACAGTAGAAGAAGAATGGGAAGCTTTCAGAGATGAAATAGTGAAGGCAGCAGAGGACCAAGTAGGTAAAAAGACGAGGGCTAGTAGAAATCCTTGTGTAACAGAAGAAATATTGAATTTAACTGATGAAAGGAGAAAATATAAAAATGCAGTAAATGAAGCAGGCAAAAAGGAATACAAACGTCTCAAAAATGAGATCGACAGGAAGTGCAAAATGGCTAAGCATGGATGGCTAGAGGACAAATGTAAGGATGTAGAGGCTTATCTCACTAGGGGTAAGATAGATACTGCCTACAGGAAAATTAAAGAGGCCTTTGGAGAAAAGAGAGCCACTTGTATGAATATCAAGAGCTTTGATGGAAACCCAGTTGTAAGCAAAGAAGGGAAAGCAGAAAGGTGGAAGGAGTATATAGAGGGTTTATAAAAGGGCGATGTACTTGAGGACAATATTATGGAAATGGAAGAGGATGTAGATGAAGATGAAATGGGAGATACGATACTGCGTGAAGAGTTTGACAGAGCACTGAAACACCTGAGTCGAAATAAGGCTCCGGGAGTAGACAACATTCCATTAGAACTACCGACAGCCAGTCTGGACAAAACTCTACCATCTGGTGAGCAAGATGTATGAGACAGGCGAAATACCCTCAGACGTCAAGAAGAATATAATAATTCCAATCCCAAAGAAAGCAGATGTTGACAGGTGTTGACAGATATGAAAATTAGCGAACTATCAGTTTAATAATTCACAATTGCAAAATACTAGCGCGAATTCTTTACAGACGATTGGAAAAACTGGTAGAAGCCGACCTCGAGGAAAATCAGTTTGGATTCCGTAGAAATATTGGAACACGTGAGGCAATACTGACCTTACGACTTATCTTAGAAGAAAGATTAAGGAAAGGCAAACCTACGTTTCTAGTATTTGTAGACTTAGAAAGCTTTTGACTATGTTGACTGGAATACTCTCTTTCAAATTCTAAAGGTGGCAGGGGTAAAATACAGAGCGAAAGGCTATTTTGTATTTGTACAGAAACCAGATGGCAGTAGTAAGAGTCGAGAGGCATGAAAAGGAAGCAGTGGTTGGGAAGGGAGTGAGACAGGGCTGTAGCCTCTCCCCGATGTTATTGAATCTGTATATTGAGCAAGCAGTAAAGGAAACAAAGGAAAAATTCGGAGTAGGTATTAAAATCTATGGAGAATAAATAAAAACTTTGAGGTTCCGCCGATGACACTGTAATTCTGTCAGAGACAGCAAAGGACTTGGAAGAGCAATTGAACGGAATGGACAGTGTCTTGGAAGGAGGATATAAGATTAACACCATCAAAAGCAAAACGAGGATAATGGAATGTAGTCGAACTAAGTTGGGTGATGCTCAAGGTATTAGATTAGGCAATGAGACACTTAAAGAAGTTTTGCTATTTAGGGAGAAAAATAACTGATGATGGTCGAAGTAGAGAGGATATAAAATGTAGACTGGCAATCGAAGGGAAATCGTTTCTGAAGAAGTGAAATTTGTTAACGTCGTGTCAGGAAGTCGTTTGTGAAAGTATTTGTATGGAGTGTAGCCATGTATGGAGGTGAAACATGGACGGTATATAGTTTGGACAAGAAGAGAATAGAAGCTTTCGAAATGTGGTGCTACAGAAGAATGCTGAATATTAGATGGGTGGATCACATAACTAATGATGAGGTACTGAACAGAATTGGGGAGAAGAGGAGTTTGTGGCACAACTTGACTAGAAGAAGGGACCGGTTGGTAGGACATGTGCTGAGGTATCAAGGGATCACAAATTCAGCATTGGAGGGCAGCGTGGAGGGTAAAAATGGTAGATGGAGACCAAGAGATGAATACACTAAGCAGATTCAGAAGGATGTAGGTTGCAGTAAGTACTGGGAGATGAAGAAGCTTGCACAGGATAGGGTAGCATGGAGAGCTGCATCAAACCAGTCTCAGGACTGAAAACAACAACAGTAACAACAACAACATCCTACGGTAGTAGGTAATTAAAAAAGCTCCGCGTTCTGGCCGTGACGGGCTACTCGGGGCCGACCGATCGCCAAGTTATCCTCTGCCAATGGCGTCATCTGGAGGCGGTATGGAGGGGCATGAGGTCAGAACACCTGACCTAGCAGCCGCTGCTTCTAACTTACGTAGCTCCTTAGTCGGCATTGGGAGCCCGAGTGCGCACCGTACGACTCTTCATTAAAAGTAAAAATCCACGCCAATACCGGGAATCGAAACCAGGATCTTCCGCATAGCAGACCACTTTTTTCTTTTTATTCCGGGAACATAGTAAGGAAAACAAAACATCTTTATTTGTACAAGCATAAACGCAATAGAAATGCCATTCCTCCGGCGGAATCAACAAGAGACGGTTCACTCGAACAAGGCGAGCAAAAGTCTTTGTTAACAAGGATTCGGTAAAAAAATGATACTGAAGTATGCTAAGAGGTGTGAGGCAATAGACAAAAAGGGTAGAAAGCGCGGGGTTATGATGAGACCTGAAGGCAACTGCCTGGCAGATGGAGCGTGGAGGCAGAGTGGGGAGGGGTCAAAATGTGAGGCCTGGACACTGTGTTCCCGGCACCACTACCGGGAAGACGCGCCCGAAAGGAGGGCAGAAGCCAAAGAGGAGGAGACCGTAGAGTTGGGGGAATGACCAGCGTGCTCTGGTATGAGTGCATGAAAGAAAAGAGGCGCGTGTCCATGGGCCTACATCACCGTGGGTTACGATATATAAAGTAGCGCGGAGAGTCTCAGATGTCAGCAGGGGGCCGGGAGTGTCGTCCGCGTGTGGCACCATCAAGCTGAGCGCGGGTGACGTAAAAGATCGCGTGTAAGTAACTGGCGAATGGCGAGGAAGACGCGGTAGCTTGGTCGGTGCTCGACTTCACTGTGGGCGATTTGTAAGAACTGCCAGAAGTCAAGGCGTGATTTGTCCCCATCACATGATACATACAGGTGATCATCCACCCCTTGACCCATACAAACGCATGATTTTTGGTAGGGCGTGGGGAAGTAAGTACCCTCAGTATGGATAAAATTCCATGGATCAATCGAATCCTCTTGAACGCATAGGTAACAGGCAACGACCAAGTTTCCAGACGTCGCTGGTGGCAGCACAAGTCAGTTGGTGGACATCGTCATCCATGAGGTTGTAAGAGGTCCATGATTAAGGAATTTGTTGCTAGCGCACTCGAGCAGATGTAATTTCGATGGATTGCTCACGCGCTGCCTGCGATATGTAAGCTATAAGAGAATCTCAGACCAAAGAGCAGTGTTGACTGCAGTACGAACTGTGTCGCAGTAGGAGTAAGTAGTAGCTAGCAGTCTGGTGTATCGTATTGGCTGGGTTGGTCGTGTGGAGCGATGGCGATGCCTGAGCGTTGTAGTATAAGGTAAAAGCAGCCTCGCGCGTATGTAGTATTGTTATATCAAGTCCCATGTAAATGGTTTTAAAAAAAAATCTCTTAATAATAATCTTTCTTAAAAAACTAACTTTTGACAATCATTCATCATAATTTAAAGAATTTACTAATTTCTCCAATCCATGGTCATCCCGATTATTGTAAAGAAAAATCAGTTGTTTCTTTTTATACACGACAAATCTATCGGCCAGCATTGCACTGGGCTGTGCCAGAAAAATTTCTTATAGGAGCAGATATATACGGGTTATCCGGCGACCTTATT
Organism: Schistocerca piceifrons; assembly: GCF_021461385.2. Taxonomy (NCBI): domain Eukaryota; kingdom Metazoa; phylum Arthropoda; class Insecta; order Orthoptera; family Acrididae; genus Schistocerca; species Schistocerca piceifrons. The sequence goes on along the minus strand of NC_060143.1, from coordinate 253,791,182 downwards.
GAGGTAAGATTCTTCGGTTTATTCAGTATGATCTTTCAGGGCCGTGACGCAACACTGCTGACGTCCAAATTTACCAGTTTAGATTAACAGTCAATTAATTATTAAAAGGTTATAAGTGAACCACAATTTTATTGAGAGATTAGTCACATATTATTATTGGTAGGCTACGGAATTTTTTATTGGGAGGTTACGCTGAATGTGAATGCTATACATAATTAAATATTTTTTATCTGTTGGGAGGTTACAAAGTGGCAAATTGAACAAAGCGGAGAGTCCGTTAGTCCGATAACGTCAAGGCGTTGATTTGAGGCGAATTTTCCACATGCGACGTGGTACCACGTTGCCCGGATGTTCGTGGGAAGTAAAAGTTGGTGGATATGACGCCAAACAGTGGGCCACCGCGTCGATGGATGTCTGAGTTCGATGTTGTTGCTGGATATGTGACAAAGCAGTGGGGTGTAAAAATCTTTAGGTCGAGGGGAACGCGTGCCCAGTAAGTGTGTGTGAGCATAAGTGAAGTCGACGATGAAATCAGAAGTGTGCGTCAGATGTTGCTCGATGTGTCCGACTGGTACTGGTGGCGTTATGGTCGCAGGCATAAGAATTTACAGCAAGCCGCGCGTGAGGGTGGGGCCCCCGTTCCATGCTTGAGCATGGTGGACGTGTACAAGGACGCCGCTCGGAGTCGCACATTGACAAGGCCGAGGCCTCCCATTCGCGGGGGGGGGGGGGGGGGGGAGGGGGAGGGGGTGGATGACCGTTTCATAACGGACCTTAAAGAGCGTTCCGGCTGTAAGAAAGTATCCGAAAGCAGCCGGGAGGCTGCGTCCAATAGTTGATGGCAGTGGGAGTACCTGTGCAATGTGGACCATTCTGGACGCCACATGTTGATTGAGGTATTGGACCCTCTAATAACCCGTCAAGAATTAATTATGATTGTAGTGTTGCTCACGCTGCTAAATATTGCATTTTCGGGCAACAACAAAGTTATATTATGTGGCAGGTACCATTAGAGCGCAGTTTATAATGTCATTTCTTGAAATAATGGATAAACTAGGCACTCATCTTTTCGTGTTTCCCATGCTGGTCTCGTTGTGAATTCATGGTTCAATCGTCGAAAATGTATGTAGTGATGATTACAAGCTCGGATGCATAGAGGCCTAGGTGTTATTCTGCGATATTCAAAAGTTTTATAGATGTGTTTCATAAACCATTCTTGAAGATTAAACTTTTGCAAGTTAGGATAATGGTGATGTAAAAAAGGTTACACTTCTTTTTTATTACTTTTGTTGCAATATCTCGTAACTTGTTCCAAAACATCACTTCACAATATAAAACATACTTGAAAATATCTTCCTCACTGTTAAAGTTCACATTTCATAAACTGACTACAATTTGCGTCTTTTTAACATGACCACCAAAGCTTGACTCTCCAATAATCAGAGTTACAAGTACGTCAATGATCATAGTGACAAAAGAAAGAATGCACATAAGAATAAAATCATTGCAATATACACATATCGATGCATCGAAGCACCTCTACATTAATCAGATCAAATCTGAATGTTGTCACAGAAATATGTTAACTACTTTACAAAAACACAGTAGAATATTGCTGGTATCGAGAGGTTGAGGTGAGGTGCCGTAATGGTTACGTAATTCAACTACCATTACAACCCGTTGTAAAGAATCGATTCGGCGGAGGACATTTTGTCGCACCGCCGTGCGGATAATTTGGAGCGTACGCCGAAAATTGATGGCAGCCGAGCGGCGCACGGTGGAGGTGAAAATGATACCAAGGTATCATAGTTGCTGTACACACGGGGGAGGTGCTAAGTCGTCGTGTGAGAGGCCGCGTCCAGTGGACAAAATGGACATCGCCGTGGATTTAGCCACATTCATGTTCTTGCCCACTGCAGTTCCGTACATTGATATCAAATAAAGCACCGTTTGTGATTCTTTCCGTGAGCGGACCAGGAGGAGGAGGTCGTCCGCATAAGCACGACACCGAAAACTGTGCTGTCGCAATGTGCGACCAGAAAAGTGGCTCCGGGTTTATGGCATAGAGTAGGGTCGAAAGTGGTCAACCTTGGCTTATGGAACGCCGAATCGTCACTGGTCCCGCCACACGGCCATTGACCTGAATCAGCGACTGATGACACCGATAAAGACGGGTGGAAAACCCATACGGCTCATTACTGAGAACAGAAAATTATGCCGCACCTTGTCGAATACGCTGTCAAAATCAATGGCAACCACCGCGGCGCAGAGTATGCTCTCCGCCGCCAATACAATTAAATCACGACATTCTCCTGTGGCCTTTGTATATTAACTGAGCCACCCGGAGGTGTCTGTTTCGGGGACAGAATGCTACGCAGGATCTTGCGGCATCGCGTCGTCAGGAGTCGTTTAAAAATTTTATAGTCTGCATTAAGTAGAGTTATGGGATGGTAATGGGCTGTCGTCACTTGTGGTGCTGGTTTGTGGATGGATATAGTAATTCCCGTGACAAGGGACGGCGGTACGGCGTTCCCCACCGTCATCAGTTCATGAAACATCGTGGTCCACCGTGACGCCATTAGAGCGAAGAAAGCGCGATAAAATTCTATCGGCAATCCTTCGACACCAGGTGACTTACTCAGAGCACCTTTGTTGATTGCATCGTGGACTTCGTCGCGCGTAACTGGCTCCATCAGCTCGTCCGCTTCGTAGCTGGCGAGGTTGCGAGTTACGTGTGGTAACACAAACTCCTCGGCGCGGTTGTTGGTAGTCTCCTCCTGGTACATTGTTCGGTAGTGGTCTACAAAGGCCCTGACGATTTCGGCCTGGCAAGTGAGTTGCTGGGTGTGACAGGTGTAGGTTTTGGTGATAAGTCGTGTCGTCAGTGTTTCTTATCGGAGGTGATATGATGCATGCTGGGATGTTCATTTACCGTCCAGCTTCACGTCGGGGTCCGCACCATGGCCCCCTGCAGTCTACGGCGTGTCATTGTTACAATTTGTGCCTTAATCCTGCTTCGTTCCCTCTGGATTTCAGGGATGGGCAGCTGGTCGCCCAGACGGAGGAGAACGGCGTAGAAATAGTCGGTAGTGTGCCGGCGCCACGCAGCTACTTCCTTGCCGTACTGAATCAAGGTACGTCGAATGGCAGTTTTGACACATTCCTGCCACCAAGTCAAGGTTGTGCAGTACTTAGGTAAGTGACGTTCACAGGTAGCACACGTCTGTGTAACACGTTGAAGACATTCAGGAGCATGAAGGTGGGAGGAGTTTAGCTTCCACGGTGCACGACTGCGCCAGACTACTTGTTGCGAGAGGAGAATGTTGCAGATGTAGGCACAGTGGTCCGTTAAGACCAAGAGCCAAAGTTCTGCACCTTGGAATGCAGGTGTGAGTTCCCGAGACACGTAAATCCTATCAAGGCGGTTCGCGGAGTGACTCGTCTGGTAAGTATGTCCAGGTGCGTCGCCGTGCCGAACTTCTCAAGTGTCGCGGAGCAACAGATCACGGACGACGAGGCGCAGTTCTTGACAGGTGTTGTAGTGGGGCATTTGATCCTTAGTTTGCAGGACACAATTAAAATCACCCCCAAGCAAGTAGTGGTCACAGAGTCCAAGAAACAAAAGGGGGATTTCTTCTGAATAGAAGTGTGCCCTTTCGCATCTGCGGATGGAGCCTGACGGAGCGTAAATGTTGACAATACGCGTCCCAATGATGGTGATGGCTATGCCTCTGGAGGATCGAAGGTATGTGAAATGATGGTGATTCCATGCCTCTGGAGGATCTAAGGTATGTGATATCAGCTTTCTTCGGCGTAGATGGCTACGCTACGTCCCAGGTGGTCACCAGGAGAAGGATAGGTGTCATATCTCTCGACGTCTGGAAGTTTGGCCAAGTGTACTTCCTGTAGTCTTGTAATGTCTACGTGCGATGCCCATATCATCTCTCGTAGCAGTTGAATTTTCACGGGGGAGCTAATGTTGTTGATCGTCACTACTCGGTAGGTTTGAAGTGGTACTCCGAAGTGGAGGGTACTCCATCAGTGGAGGGTGAAGGGGCGAGGCAACGGCGAGTCATGCCGTACGCTACCTGAGGACGTTGTCGGCGGCGTAACTACGCTTCCTAGTGGGACAACTCGGTCCCCAGCGTGTGGTCCGGGCCTTCGTCGGCGTCGTCACTCCACGCCATTGAAGGCGCTGTCGTTGTGATGTTCTTACGTTCCACTTCGTTCGTAGGGTCGGATGACGCCTCGGCGGCAGTCGAAACGGTGGAGTCCATTGGTTTCTGTGCGCCTGGGCGAGCCAGCAGAGTAGGCACCGGCACAGCCACAGCCGGCGTCATGTCGTCATTCGTGTCGTCGTGCAGGTTCTCCGAGACCTCTGGAGCCTCAGGACGAGGTGATCCGACTCGTTCCGAGACCGTTCGGCGCCTCCTCTCGCGCCTTTTAGGTGAACGTTGTTTGTGTATTCGTCCCTCTGCTTCGGAAGACGGGAGTCAAGGCGGTCTGAGAGGAAAGTCGTCGCGTGAACGATAAGTGAAGGTGCGTCCATATGATCGGCCGGGTGGGGATCGGAAGTCGTCGCTGTTGGTAGAGGCGCCGGAGTAGCATCAGTTTGTGAGCGTGACGCGTCGACCCCGGTGGCATCCGTAGCAGCAGAAGGGTCACCGGTACATGGTCCGACGGACGGCGGCCGGTGTGAGGAGAAGAAAGCGCCGATGCGTAGGTCATGGGAAAAACCGTCTTCGGAGTCGGAGGCGCCACGGTAGCAGCCGGCAGTTGGGTGATTCGTCGCTGAAGACTCAGACTGGGGTGGCCTTCTTCGCCGCACCTGGAACAGGTCTTGGGTTCGCCGTGGTATATGACGACCGCGTGGCATCCGCTGATTTGTAGGTAAGATGGCATGTGGCGATGGAGATCAATGGTGATCCGTCGTACACCGTTAAGAACGGGGTGTATTTGGAATTGCGCCCAGCGTTCGGCAGTGTTGCCATGTACAGAGCCATAGGGGCGGAAAGCCGCTATGACGTCTTCCGCCGGGAGCTAGAACGGAAGTTGAAACTCTTATGGTGCGCATTCCCAAACCTGCGTGGTCGACAGTGACCGCACCGACATTTCCGTCGGCGTGGCAACAGCGAAATCAGTGTTTGGTGCCACGCATTAGTCTGTCGCACACCGCGTCATTGACGACTTTTACATACACCGTAGTGCTGAATATGGGCCGGCCGGTGTGGCCGTGCAGTTGTAGGTGTTTCCGTCTGGAACCGCGTCACCGCTACGCTCGCGGGTTCGAATCCTGCCTCGGGCATGTAAGTGTGTGATGTCCTTAGGTTAGTAAGGTTTAAGTAGTTCTAAGTTCTAGGGGACTGATGACCTTAGATGTTAAGTCCCATAGTGCTCAGAGCCATTTGAACCATTTTTGCTCAATATGGACAAATGGATGTCCAAGATGTCGGAAAATAGTCCCCCATTAGGATCTCCGGAGGACGTCGTTATCAGAAGAAAGAAAACTGGCGTTCTACGGATCGGAGCGTGGATTGTCAGATCCCTTAATCGGGCAGGTAGATTAGAAAATTTAAAAAGGGAAATGGATAGGTTAAAGTTAGATATAGTGCGAATTAGCGACGTTCGGTGGCAGGAGGAACAAGACTTTTGGTCAGTTGAATACAGGGTTATAAATACAAAATCAAATAGGGGTAATGCAGGAGTAGGTTTAATAATGAATAAAAAAATATCAAGAGCTCAGATGGAAACCCAGTTATAAGCAAAGAAGGGAAAGCGTAATACAAATAGATCAGGTTGTATGACGTCATCAACTAGCTTTTACTTAAAACGGAAGGCAGATTTGAAATCAATTATAAAGCAGTCTAGATCGTAAAGACAAGTTTATTAAACGCTGAACGGTTTCAATCTTCGCATGATCATCTTCAGACCTTCAACCATACTGATGGACAGTGGCTGTGGATGGAGTAGGAACCACTGATAGACGATAGACAACTGCTCCCTATGACTGTCTCCATTCAGTGCTCCCTGCACCATCCACAACCATTGCCCATCAGTATAGTTAAAGGTCTGAAGATTATCGTGTGAAGATCGAAACCGTTCAGCGTTTAATAAACTTGTCTTTGCGATCTGCACTGTTTTATAATTAATTTAAAATACTACATTGTCATCGCTCTCACTTTCTTCAGCAAAGTCTTTCTTTTTCTTTTCTTTTTTCTTTTAAAACAAAGAGAGACCGTAAATTGCTGAGACTATACTCATTCAGTGTTTGAAAATGAGAGCTCTTAGCGACTTTCAACGAACTTGAAAGATAATTTCAAACCTTTCCTAAACTTTTTATCGCTTACATGCTTAACGTCAAATATTTAACACATTAACTGAATTGTAAAGTAATCAGAAGTTTGAAGCTCTTTTATTTATAGGAATTTGATTGTTTAAAGAATCCGGGCGTTGCTGGTACTTAAGATTAGGCTACATGAATGAAGAATTCTCACGATAGTTTCGGCAGCACGTTGCAGCCTTCATTTTTTGTCGACACAAAAACCGAGAGCCATGTTTGGCACAATAATTATGGAGTTGCAAATGGTAAGGAACCAACACAACCCCTTCCAACCAGACGTTAAATACGGCCTTATTCGCTACTGGTGTCGCATTCCTATCAACTAATCAAATTACTGAGTGTATTCTGGATTAGTTGTGATACTGTTTTTCTAATTTCATAGAGAAAGTAATTTTTAGAAAAAGTTACTTTCTTGTGTGTAGTGAAAAAATGTACGTAAGTTTCGCGGAACCTGGGAGTCCTGTGTTTCTCGGTACTCAGAGCAAGGAACGCTTGTTTTGGTCATTTGAAGGAAGTGCCGGAGGTTTTCCTTTTTGCAACGTGGCGGCTGCATTTCTCGTAATTCTTAAACGATTTGTGCCTTTCTGCGTCTTCGATATCATCGTCACCGTGTGACGTGAAACCTTAACTTACCTCCATTGGCAACTGACGGAGGGCCAAGAGTTACAGTGGTGTGATCTCTGGTGAACAAAGGCCACGGACTACGCGTTGTTTAAAGTTTCACGCGTCGCCAAAGTATTCCCACCTTGGACAGCAAAAGGATTGCTTTCCTCCCCTTTCTCTTTTTTTTTTTTTTATTTTGCATCCAACTGTCGTGGAAATGAGGACGACGAAGTTACATGGTCATCATGAAATCTGATAAAAATGGTAAGTAGAGGTTGTTAGGTATCCAGAGACATCATAACTACCTCTGTAGCGACAATTACGGATTCCGAAAACACATATTATGCAAAATAAGCTCGTGGTTGCGATATTTGTTGAAAAATTAATTTCTTACACAAGGATATTAAAATTCATACAGAACCAGTTTCAGTTGTAAGAAATATTTATCTTAGCTTTATTAAATAGCCCTGAGGTTTCTTTGCACAGCCCCGCACGAGACTAACAAGGAGACAGCGCCTACCTGTCATCGTCTAAATGAATGATACATGCACGACTTAGAGATGAAAGTGACAGAAGTGGGAATTCCAGACTGACAGTCGTTTGGGAAAATAATAGCATTTATGTTGCGGGTAGGGAGACGCAAGAGCCATTATGTTAATGTAGTTCAGATGCCTGCGTTGGCGCAGCGACCTGGGTATAGGGCGACAATCCGAGGGTCATGGGATCGAATTCCTATGAGGATATTTTTCTATTTTTAATTTAAAAAAAATGTTCAAGTGTGTGTGAAATCTTATGGGACTTAACTGCTAAGGTCATCAGTCCCTAAGCTTACACACTACTTCAATTATCCTATGGACAAAAACACACACACACACACACACACACACACACACACACACACACACACACACACACACACCCAAGGGAGAACTCCAACCTCCGCCGGGATCAGCCGCACAGGGTAGCAAATAAACTTCCAAGAAGGGATTGTAGTTCCAGCGTCATACAAATAACTTCGAAGAAGCGAATGAAATTGAAGAGTGCAGGACTTCGTATTCCAGTAGTTGTATTTTGAGTAACGTTGCGTGTGGTTTTGCTGCGACCTATGCTGTGAGTGAGAACATTTGATCAATATAAACTAAGTTTGTTTATCTACAGGAACTTTGAAAGGACTATGTTATTATTAAAATGTGCCGTTTATAGCGTGTGCAAGATACCGAGAAAATTGCTGCTTCCTCTGTTTATGCGATGAGTACGTGTAAATCACCAACTGCAGCGCAATAAAAGAATCCAGTTTTATATATGAACTTTTCGTGTATGCCCTACAATCCTTTCCTCGAAATTTTTTTTCAGAGTTCTCTGAATACTGTTAACTACAATCTTTTTCGAAATTTACTTGTTATCTCAAATTTTCCTTTGCTTTTCCTTTTCATGCCTTTTATGAAAATACTAATAAATACAATATATTGAGTTTTTTCTGTGTAAGTAACTTAAAAATTCAAAATAAAAAGGATATTTCTCCTGAGGGCGTCTACTCCACGACCCTGTGATTAGCGTTCTGTACTCTTTCCGCTGCGCTAACCGCTACCTGACAATGAAGTTAACGATAATGACTCATGCCTCGTCCGACCCGAACCAAAAATGCTGTTCTTTTCCGAAAAATTGGCCATATGGAGCTTCCATTTCTGTCAGTTTCATTTCTGTCCAAGCCCTGCATACATCATTGATCTGGACGAAATCGGCGATGACAAGTAGGTGCGTCCTATTGTGAACCATGTCACATGAAGGACGATTGGAAAATACTCCTACAAAATTTCGGAACACGTTCCTTACTCCAAGCGATGTGGCGCTGTGGTTAGCACACTGGACTCGCATTTGGGAAGACGATGGTTCAAACACGCGTCCGGCCGTCCTGATTTAGGTTATCCGTGATTTCCCTAAATCGCTTCAGGCAAATGCTGGGACGGACCCTTTGAAAGTGCACGGCCTACTCCCTTCCCCCATCCTTACCTAATCCGATGGGACTGATGACCTCGCTGTTTGGTCCCTTCTCCCCAGATCAACCAGCCAATCAACCAACCAACCACGCTTAAAAGACTCTAAGCACAATGAGACTTAACATCTGAGGTCATCAGTCCCCTGGACTTAGAACTACTTAAACCTAACTAACCTAAGGACATCACACACATCCATGCCCGAGGCAGGATTCGAACCTGCGACCGTAGCAGTCGCGCGGTTCCGGACAGAAGCGCCTAGAACCGCTCGGCCACAGCGGTCGGCCCAACCACGCTCCTTAGAACGAAACAATAAATAAATTTCTAGCAAACATGGACATACGTTAAAAGCTATGAGCACTTGTGCATCTTCACTGCTGTGAAACACATCTCTTACATTGAACAAGGTCTCATAACTCTTACGGTACGCATTTTAGAGCTCATGTTTACTATACATTTTTCTTGTTTTGGTGTAAGGAGAAGTTTGTGAAATTGCCGTGAATATAAGTAATGTAGAAGATTCGGTGCTCCCCATAAAAGTTCGTATTGACCACTATGCTTACGTTTCATGAATAAAATACTTCCTTTGGGATGTTCAGCCTAATATCACAATGGTAGGAAATCTTATTGACAAGTTAGGCAGAAAAAAAACCGAATCGGTTATTTTTAATGTAAGGACATTCACATAAGTAGTTTCGCTTGACTCCTGGGTACTCACGGAACAACTTATCTTAAACGTTAGACTCTAAGCTGCTTACACACCGAAAGCCGTATAAAGCCGTTAGTTGAAACAACATGAATATGTTTCGAGCTATGAAATACACTACAGTACATTCCTTTTATCACAGATCAAGGCCCTTGCAGTCAGTACATCAATTTTATCCTATATCAGTTTGACTGAAATATGAAACATTCATAAGCCAGAGAATGAAATTACTATTATAAATTAAATAACAGGATTTAAAATAACAAAAAATTCTTCAATAGCCTTGAGCACAGTTTAATACTTGCACCCCTTGTAAAGAAACAAATACATAGTAATCATTCACGGAAAGATCGATGCAGACAGAATCGATAAAAGATATCCTGACGCAAAGCTACATATTCTGCATATAGAATAATATTATGAATGTGCAGTTACAGAGCTCTGCAGTGATATTTATATCACTGAACAGCACGATGCTTCGTATGCACAGCGTTTTGATTCAATTCTGCAGTATAATATAGAGGATGCATTAGGAAATACATGAAAAATGAAGTTTGGAAAGCGGAAGTCGTTAAGTAAAACCACTGATACGGAAAGAGAGTGTTAAATAATTAATAAGTGCAACATAGTAACTGATACCGGAATATCTTCAAGCATCTAACACAAGACAGTATTGTGCAATCCCATAATAAACGAGATGCAGTCTTACGTCATCAAAACGACACAAACAGCTAAGTGGACGCCACTTTCTGGTCCTCCCCTCCCACCCCCTCCTCTCCTCTCCTCCTCGTACACTCTCATATATTTCTCAAGTTTCTCACACGAAGGGACTGTCTAAAAATTACATAAGATATAGTTAATAACATTCGTTTAGTTAGTTTTACGTCACTTAAGTAACTTTAGGTTTCATAAGCGTGGAAAACTATGCGTAACGACTAGCAAAACGTGACTGAAACCCGAATCAATGTATTAAATTAAGATTAATCAGTTAATGTGACTGGTAGCAGTGAAAATGAAAATATTTAAGTACAGCAGTGTCACTGAATACTTGTTTATGTAACTGGTAATACAAAGGGCGTTTGCGGAAAAAATAAGAGGTGCGGAACAAATCCAGCCACCTTAAACTGGTACTTGAAATAAACTTATTTCACTGATTCTCTGAAAGTGGTGAAGGCGAGTCGTATTCTAAGATGTCTCTCCAATACGTTTTCGAACAGAAATAGCTACCACGTACCAACTGCCTTGATGAGTAAACATACTGTTGGGGATTGCAGGGGTGATAGGGGAAGGAGGTGCTGCGAGTCACAGCAGCAGCAGCAACTTTTTGTCGGTCTGGGGGGCTTTATATCCTTCCACAGCAGCGTCATTGTACACGCTGTCTGTGTTTTGCTAAGAGGATTGTCGACATTCTGCCAGTTCCTCTTATTCCTTTCCCTTGTGCTTATAAAAAGAGGATTTTCGGTTTATTTCCTTTTGTATAAGTTTGCTTCCGATCAGAAAGTTTAATCCCGGCAGTATCCCTCTATAGCCCAGTGAGATTCTCTTTCTCTGGATCAGTTGCCTGTAACGTTGTCTGCACCTGTTGCGAAGGAAGAGGAGGAGACAACCGTGCAGTATTAGCCGCCTTAACTTTTTGGACTTTACTGTGTAACTGTCGTGGTTGATCGGAATCTTAATATACTGTTTTCTCATCTCAATACATGTTCAATATATAGCACAGTGTAATGATTCTTATTTTTCATTTGTAGTACTTAATATCATCGAAAGTAAAAGAACTACAATTACAAGTGTCTTGCAGTGTCGGCCACTGTTCTCCAGCAATAAAATCGGTTACTGATCATACATTGCACAGATACTTATTGAATACTATCAGAACATATAAGCGCATGGGAAATTAGCTCTGTTTCACCAATTTTTTGCTCACTGATTTACTGAGATAGGAAATAAAGTACAAAATATTCTCCTGATACGCATATTTAGTATGTGCCCTGCGTCTGGTCTGCACTTGATACACTGCACCCAGTCTTTGTAAAATGACTCCAAACACATAGTGCACTTTTCAGTCTCTTCTGTTAACGCATTATTTCCAATAAATTTCAATTTTCTTCACCGCTTTGTAACTAACATTTCACGGTCAATCGTTACGTGATTATTTTATTTGGGAACACTGGACTTAAATTCATCTTTCTTCAACTCCTTTTCAGACTTTATTTTATCTGCTTTCAATCTCTTCTCTTCGGTGGTGGACTTCTTCTTTTCTAACTGTTGAAAACACTTCATCTGCCTCCCTGGCAGTCATTTTTTTAGGCATAATCATGGTCGCAGGCATTTTCATACACTCTTCATTTATCTCTTACTTTTCTCTAATTTTCCATTTTGATCTAAAAAGAAGCACGAAAATGAAAGTATAATTTCAAAATTGAAATTACATCTGGGCGATATAGCCGATACCGAAAGAGAATCGGGCGGCCGGTGCTGTGAGACTAACACGCAGTAAGAGCTAGTCATATTGTACGTTCTTCTACAGAAATTATCATGAAATGTGTGTCAGTCGTCATTTCTCACGTAACACAGATAAGCGAAATGTAGCAACTAAATTAATCACTCACGTTAAAGAGAGGTACTACAGGTCTCAAAATATCTTTCTACACTAAGGGCTACAGCACTCACCATCAAGCACACAAAAGTAGAAAAAACCACTAAAGAGAGCAACGAGGTATCCGACTCCAGTGCACATGGATATCCAAGTTTGCTTCTGCTTACAGTACAATTCCGTTTGGTTACGGAAAGTGAAATCGCAGTGGTGGCCGATGCTGTAAGCTTTCTGATACTGCACGACTGTCCCCTGCACCGTGTCTCGTTATACACGCCATTTAAAAAAATCCATACGGTTCCATTAGACTGTATCTTTTGCGTCAATGACGGTGGAAACCTAAGCTAACTTTCAACTTATACTTAGGACTGCATTTTATTTCTATTTTCAAAGAAACCATCCGACTTTACAGCTGTGGATCTTTTATATGTAAGTAGATACAACGGCAGTCCGCCTCGATAGCTCAGTAGTCACTCCGGCTTTCGCAGCCGTGAAGTGCGGACGTGCTATTCTTTGGCCCGCGGAGGGCGCGCGTTCGGTATTGTTTCCTTTTCAGCGGCCGTCGCTTACGTGTCGCTTACGTGTAGTAGAACCATGGCCAACCGTTTTAGAAAATAAACACTACCATTCAGCTTTTGCAACCACTACACACGACCAAAGGTCTTGGAAGTGGAACGCTTCCTACGCGACGTTGCTAAGATCCCAGCTTCCGACAACTTGGGAATCCATTTGTCCATGTTGTTTTTGCTGTGGTCTTCAGTCCTGAGACTGGTTTGATGCAGCTCCCCATGCTACTCTATCCTGTGCAAGCTTCTTCATCTCCCAGTACCTACTGCAACCTAAATCCTTCTGAATCTGCTTGGTGTATTCATCTCTTGGTCTCCCTCTACGATTTTTACCCCCCACGCTGCCCTCCAATGCTAAATTGGTGATCCCTTGATGCCTCAGAACATGTCCTACCAATCGATCCCTTCTTCTAGTCAAGTTGTGCCAGAAACTCCTCCCCAATTCTATTCAATACCTCCTCATTAGTTATGTGATCTAACCATCTAATCTTAAGCATTCTTCTGTAGCACAACATTTAGAAAGCTTCTATTCTCTTCTAAACTATTTACCGACCATGTTCCCCTTCCATACATGGCTACACTCCATACAAATACTTTCAGAAACGACTTCCTGACACTGAAATCAATACTCGATGTTAAGAAATTTTTCTTCTTCACAAACGCTTTCCTTGCTATTGCCAGTCTGCATTTTATATCCTCTCTACTTCGACCATCATCAGTTATTTTGTTCCCCAAATAGCAAAACTCCTTTACTACTTTAAGTGTCTCATTTCCTAATCTAATACCATCAGCATCTCCCGACTTAATTCGACTACATTCCATTATCCTCGTTTTGCTTTTGTTGATGTTCATCTTATATCCTCCTTTCAAGACGCTATCCATTCCGTTCAACTGCTGTTCCAAGTCCTTTGCTGTCTCTGACAAAATTACAATGTCATCGGCGAACCTCACGGTTTTTCTTTCATCTCCATGTATTTTAATACCTAGTCCAAATTTTTCTTTTGTTTCCTTCACTGCTTGCTCAATATACAGATTTATTAACATCGGGGAGAGGCTACAAACCTGTCTCATTCCCTTCCCAACCACTGCTTCCCTTTCATGCCCCTCAACTCTTATAACTGCCATTTGGTCTCTGTACAAATTGTAAATAGCCTTTCGCTCTCTGTATTTTACCCCTGCCACCTTCTGAAGCTTAAAGAGAATATTACAGTCAACATTGTCAAAAGCTTTCTCTAAGTCTACAAATGCTAGAAACGTAGGTTTGCCTTTCCTTAATCTAGCTTCCAAGATAACTCGTAGGGTCAGTATTGCCTCACGTGTTCCAATATTTCTACGGAATCCAAACTGATCTTCCCCGAGGTCGGCTTCTACCAGTTTTTCCAATCGTCTGTAAAGAATTCGCGTTAGTATTATGCAGCGTGACTTATTAAACTGATAGTTCGATAATTTTCACATCTGTCAACACCTGCTTTCTTTGGGATTGGAATTATTATATTCTTCTTGAAGTCTGAGGGTATTTCACCTGTCTCATACAGCTTGCGCACCAGATGGTAGAGTTTTGTCGGGACTGGCTCTCCCAAGTCTGTCAGTAGTTCTAATGGAATGTTATCTACTCCCGGGGCCTTGTTTCGACTCAGGTCTTTCAGTGCTCTGTCAAACTCTTCACGCAGTATCATATATCCCATTTCATCTTCATCTTCATCCTCTTCCATTTCCATAATATTGTCCTAAAGTACATCACCCCTGTATAAACGCTCTGTGTAATCCTTCCACCTTTCTGCTTTCCCGTTGCTTAGAACTGGATTTCCATCTGAGCTCTTGATATTCGTACAAGTGGCTCTCTTTTCTCCAAAGGTCTCTTTAATTTTCCTGTAGGCAGTATCTATCATACCCCTAGTGAGATATGCCTCTATATCCTTACATTTGTCCTCTAGCCATGCCTGCTTAGCCATTTTGCACTTCCTGTCGATCGTCGATCTCATTTTTGAGACTTTTGTATTCCTTTTTGCCTGCTTCATTTACTACATTTTTATATTTTCTCCTTTCATCAATCAAATTCAATGTTTCTTCTGTTACCCAAGGATTTCTAATAGCCGTCGTCTTTTTACCTACTTGATCCTCTGCTGCCTTCACTACTTCATCCCTCAAAGCTACCCATTCTTCTTCTACTGTATTTCTTTCCCATATTCTTGTCAATTGTTCTCTTATGCTCTCCCTGAAACTCTGTAAAACCTCTGGTTTAGTCAGTTTATCCAGATCCCATCTCCTTAGATTCCCACCTTTTTGCAGTTTCTTCAGTTTTAATCTGCAGTTCATAACCAATAGATTGTGGTCAGAGTCCACATCTGCCCCTAGAAATGTCTTACAATTTAAAACCTGGTTCCTAAGTCTCTGTCTTACCATTATATAATCTATCTGAAACCTGTCAGTATCTCCAGGCTTTTTCCATGTATACAACCTTCTTTGTATACAACCTTCTTTCTTTTACTTAACTTCTGAGGTCATCAGTCGCCTAGAACTTAGAACTACTTAAACCTAACTAACCTAAGGACATTTTACTGTCTTGAAAGAATCATTGCGAGGGTAAGAACGACCCACCTATCAAAGCGGTTGAAGTGAGGGTGAAACAGCAGTGTAGCCGACGACACGAGAAGACCCTCACTTTACTTATCCAGTAATTGAGAATGAGAGCACTTGCAACAAACTTTACATATAATTACAAATCTTTAAGAAACTTTTTCTCGCTGACGACCCGCACAAAGCAATGAAAGGGAAAAAAGTATATCGCTTACTGCTTTTTCGCTGTTCGTGCAGTAAAACTGCTACATGAAGCACGACGTTTTATTTTATTACTTCTTTACTACCAGCTGCATTCGTGAGATATTTTTCAGACTGTATTCGCAATTTGCGTTGAATATACCTACAAAAATATATTATAGTACGATACATAGTTCAGGTGATATGACGTCATAAACACTGGGGTGCGTGAGAAATTACAGCATTGTACGTGACCTTTTAATCTATTTCTTCTTTACCACCGAATCTATTCGCAATAAAATTCGCAGGCAATAGGGACATATATCACTGGATGTACGTGGAAAATTATATCATTGTACAGTACATAATTCATAAGATACGCCGTCATAAACATTAAGTTGCGTGAAACTGAGACCGCAGAGCGAAATTCGCTAGATACACAGGTGAAATTTGTGTACAAATACTCGTGAAATTTGTTAAATATGTGTGGAATATGTTTTACATATGCGTATGAGAACAAAGTTACGAGCAAAAAGCTTATCCTCAACCTCCATAATGATTTTAACTACATTTGGTACACATATTAGTTTCAGTCTGGAAACAAATATTGTAGGGTTAAGAACCGTCAATTACGGTAAGTGTGAATATGTGGAGAGGGAAGGACAGGAACGAAGAGATGGACAGACAGCAAGGAGGAAGGAGGATATATACGCTAATAGAAGGAGGAGTAGGAAGTGAACAGAAATAAGGGGAGGAGGAAGTGGACAGAGAAATCGAAGAGGCGTAAATGGACAGAGATAGGGGAGGGGAGAAAAGGAAAGGGGAGGAGATGAATAGGTGGAGGAGCACGGAGAACAGGAGAGGGAAATGGGGTAGAGAGGGGGGGAGGAAGAGATGGACAGAGGGAGGACGAGGAGGAAATTGATAAAGAGAGGGGAAGAACAAAATAGAATTATAGGGAGGTGGAGAAAATGGACATATGAATTAGGAGCAGATGGGTAGAGGGAGTAGTAAAAGATTGACTGGGGCGGCGGAGGTGCATAGGGAAGGGGCAAGGAGTAGTATAGAGAAGGATACGGACAAACAGAAGATTTGAGTAAATAAATACCCAGGCAATGTCGGGCTTCTCAGCTAGCCCCCTATAAAGAAGAACACACAATTGTTCAAAATCCTTCTTGTGACTCTAATGTTCATCTGACTGCATACAACAAATAAGAATAAATAGTTCAATTACAAAATATCTGACAGTCCCTGGAGTACATATCACTCTTCAGATGAAGAGATAAATTGTAGTAAATTCAAGTTAAATCCGTCTCACAGTCATACACATTCTTGCACACGTAACAGAAACAGTGAGCTTGCAGATCAGAGTCTAGAACATATTCTGTGAAACCATCGTAAGATTCATGTGTCTCGTAATTTCCTAGTTATTTTTTAAACTTAGATTGACTTAATTATAATTGCAATCAGATATTCTGGCAACCAATATCATTATGTTAGTCAGATACGGTAATAATACAGGGAAGATGTGGTGCAATATTTGTCAAGTCTTCATTTATCAGCAATGAAGTATTGCCGCCGTACTATAATCAGGCTGCCGTCACCGTTCCCACTGCCTACGACCATGTAGGCCTGCCATGTTCCTAGCGAGTCGTATTACTGCGTGGCGGTCCCAAACTTACTGGAACAGTGATTTACAAGATTTCTGTCGCTGAGTGAAATCGGATATTAGCTAATACAACACCCCCACCCCACCTCACTCCGCAACAACAACAACAACCACGACCGTTAGTGTCGGACTAAACCGCAGAATAAAAATAAATTTATTTGAAAATTTTTGTTTAAAAATCGTGAAAAATAAATAATATTTATTTTGTATGTGTTTTACTAGCCAAAAACTAATGAGTATTGTTTATTTCTAAGACACACTTCTGTATTTGGTTTTTGTCAACCTGTGTACATCGAACACTGATGTGGCAAGTCATGGAATAACGATATGCACATATGCAGATGGTGGCAGTACCTCGTGTACAAGGCAGAAAAAAGCAGTGCGTTGGCGCAGCTATCGTTTGTTCTCAGATGATTCAGGTGAAAAGATTTCCGACGTGATTACGGCCGCAAGACAGGAATAACAGACCTTGAACGCGGAATGGTAGTTGTAGCTAGACGCATGGGACATTCCATTTCGGAACTCGCTAGGGAATTCAATATTCCGAGATCCACAGAGTCAAGAGTGCGCCGAGAATCCCACATTTCAGGCGTTATCTCTCACCATGGATGACACAGTGGCCGACGACTTCCCCTTAACAACCGAGAACAGCGGAGTTTGCGTAGAGTTGTCATTGCTAGCAAACAAGCAACAATGCCTGAAGTAACAGCAGAAATTAATGTGGGACGCACGACGAACGTATCCGTTAGGACAGTGCGGTGAAATTTGGCGTTCATGTGCTGTGGCTTCAGACGACCGACGCGAATGCCTTTATTAACAGCACAGCATCCCATGCAGCGTCTCTCCTGCACTCGTGACCATATCGCTAGGAAACTAGGCGGCTGGATAACCGTGGCCTGGTCAGATGAGTCTCGATTTCATTTGGTAAGAGCTGATTGTAGGGTTCGACTGTGGCGCAGACCCACGAAGTCACGGACCAACGATGACAACAAGACACTGTACCAGCTGGTGGTGATTCCGTAATAGTGTGGACTGTCTTCACATGGAATCGACTGTGTCCTCTGGACCAACTGAAGCGATCATTGACTGGACATGGTTACCTTTGGATACTTGAAATCCACGAGTGGCCGCAAATGGTCTCCATGTTCCCAAACGTGGAATGTTCTTGAAACCAATCGCAAACATCTGTGGCCCGGTGACAGGGTGAATTATCATGAATTCCATCGGTGATGGAGTTTTTATGAATGATAATGAATCGTGTCACCAGGCCACAGATGTTTGCGATTGGTTTGAAGAACATTCTGGACATTTCGAGCGAATGTTTTGGACACCCATATCATTCGACATGAATTTCATCGAACAATTATGCTACATAATCGACAGATCAGTTCGTGCACAACGTCCTTCACCAGAAATACTTTATCAGTTATGGACGGTACAGAAGCAGCACGGCTCAATATTTCGGCTGAGAACTTCCATCGAAGTTTTGAGGCCGAGCTACGTCGAGACGCTGCACTATTCCGGGCAAAACACCCGATACAATATTTGTAGGTAGCCCATAGCCTTAGTCGTGTCCGTGTAAGTCGATTCAGGTCATTTCTGTTTCGTCGCTACGCTATCACAGTGAGAAATCAGTTTTCGCGTATTTAAATCATGAATGCAACGTTTATTTTCCTTGTGTTGTGTCTGGGTACTTTGTGTGCCGGAATGAAGGACGAAGCAACTCCTGGTGCACCAGGAGTACTACCTGCAACTCCTTCTGAGAATACAAAACTGACCGCTACGGTCGCAGATTCGAATCCTGCCTCGGGCATGGATGTGTGTGATGTCCTTAGTTAGGTTTAAGTAGTTGTAAGTTCTAGGGGACTGATGACCACAGATGTTAAGTCCCATAGTGCTCAGAGCCATTTGAACCATTTGAATAGAAAGCTGCACCACGCCCCTAGCTAGCGAGACTTCCTTCTCCCAAACCCTGTACCTTTATTTAAAATCAACCAAGCTAACATATGCAGACTGTGCTTATCGTTTGTAAATCGCTTGATTACTAGAGTTCTTACTTCTTATATGGCAGGAATCAGGAGACTTCAGGCAGTTAAT
This sequence comes from Schistocerca piceifrons, assembly GCF_021461385.2. Classification (NCBI taxonomy): domain Eukaryota; kingdom Metazoa; phylum Arthropoda; class Insecta; order Orthoptera; family Acrididae; genus Schistocerca; species Schistocerca piceifrons. The sequence goes on along the minus strand of NC_060143.1, from coordinate 253,771,857 downwards.
ACATTGCGTCTGACTACTGCCATTATTAATAACAACAATAATAATAGCACCATAGTAAACATTATTTAGCTACAGTAGTAGTAGGTGTCAGTTAGTTCATTTATTGTCCGGCCCCGGTAGCTGAGTGGTCAGCGTGGCGGAATGTCAATCCTAAGGTCCCGGGTTCGATTCCCGGCTGGGTCGGAGATTTCCTCCGCTCAGGGACTGGGTGTTGTGTTGTTATAATCATCATTTCATCCCCATCGACGCGCAGGTCGCCGAAGTGGCGTCAACTCGAAAGACCTGCACCAGGCGAACGGTCTACCCGACGGGAGGCCCTAGCCACACGACATTTCTTTTCAGTTAGTTTATTGGTTACAGAGTAAGTAATGCAGGTAGTACTTACAATATGGAGAAGAAATTTTCAAGAGATAGCATTTGCTAAATGCATATAGCACTTTCATTGTCATAGATGCGCTGTGCAAGGCACTACGTACGTGTGTAGTGGATGGACAATGTGAACAAGATCACGTTCACGCATTCATTTCGATGGCTGTAAGTTTCATCACTTTGTGCCACACGTTAATGGTAGTATTTGAAAAGTAATTAATGGTAACTACGTAATTTATATCGGAATCCAACAAAATTATGATAATAATAATAATCGTTTAAAAATAATTATGGGGGGTTGGAACTTTAATAGTGGCAACAATTTATTTACAGTTCGTACAAAACAGATACGTGTTTCATTTTTGGAACACAACCAACGACCAGCTTAGAGACAGAAGTGATGACACTCTCTGCAGGACCTGACCATCATTTTTCAGGACAGTGCTCAAGCACGTACAGTGCAAGCTGCTACTGCTTTCTTTGACTGATGGGGCTGCTAAGTGCTATGCCACCTACTGCACTCCCCTGAATTAAGCCATCGTCAGTTCAACTCGATTTCTAAACTGAAGGAAACACCTCACGGCATTCGCTTCAGAACTGCTGCAAATTCGTCAGTCAATAGATCGCGCTGTTCGAACTGTCAACACAACTGGCACTGCTAAGAGTATCCTACGACTTCCACATCACTGGTAACGGGTTATACACAATGCTGTGACTACTTTGAAGGTCAGTAAAACTCTGAAACACGTATCTATTTTGTACGAGCTTTAAATAAATAATTGCCACTATTAAATTTCCATCCCTCATATATTCGTGATTGACAGTCAGTCAAAGCCTTTTAGTTTTTACTCCTCTGAAAATTTCATTTACTCTTCGGGAAGTAATTATCCCAGGTTTTGAATCGCTGTACTAGTCAGATTTCTCAAATAAATTAATGCAAGTATTAACCCCCACTTGCAGTTTTAATTCCATTGTTCAGCAAATTTCTTTCGAACATCGCCCTTGAGTAATTACTTTCCAGGAAAAAAAAGAACAACAACGTGCATATGTAGTTAATATACACGCACCGGAAAATGTGAAACAGCAGCTAGTGATAGAAAAGAAACTAATATTTTAGCAGCGCTCACACATTGATCTCGTGTTAATTCTAGACCTCTTGTATGTACGAATGTAATCAGGCAAAGCAGTGTTCTGCGAACAGTTCGTTATTATTATTATTATTATTATTACTGTTACTATTACAGGTTCATGAGTGCAAAGATCAATTAATAACAACATTTTGCTGTATTCCTGTTATCTTCTGCAAAGCCTCTCTATTCAGGGCAGTCACCTTACGTACATCGCGATTTTCCATTGTCTCGTTGACGTTGTCATCATGAGAACGAAGTGGACAGCTGTGTTCATATTTGCAAGGTGGTTTCCATTCAAAAATTTTCTTCGCAAACCGATGATCTAGCACTATTACTAAATAATCATATCACTTTAATGATTTTCTTTCAATTCTTTCGGTTACTGTTTTGTTTACTCTCATTCTAACTCTTACTTCATTAATCTTCTGTGCCGAGCGGTTTAAGGGGCTGCAGTCATTGATTGTGTGGCTGGTCCCGGCGGAGGTTCGAGTCTCTTCCTCGGGAATGAGTGTGTGTGTGTTTGTCCTTAGGATAATTTAGGTTAAGTAGTGTGTAAGCTTAGGGGCTGATGACCTTAACAGTTAAGTCCCATAAGATTTCACACACATTTTGAACATTTTGAATCTTCTGTCCATTCGTGATTTTCTGGAACCCGTCGTAAAAATTCCATTTCCACAGCTGTTTGTCATCTTTTGACGTCAGCATTTAAAATCCATTGTTCTGATCCATTGCATTTGACAGATACAACCATGAGCCTACTAACTCTTTTCCTATTGTTACGAGTAGAAATGTTCTTGTTCGACCAAAAAGAATTCATGAAGCTTATTACTTTTCTGCTATGTTATATTCTGTATTTTCGTTCCGTATTACCCGATCAATTTTTGTCAAAATATTCCCGTACATATTTAAGTTTCTCTACCCATATCATAAGCGCTTCGTCATTCGTGTGAACTTTAAATCAAATGTCACTATTCACTACCAGGTATTTGGTTCAAAGGGTTCAAATGACTCTGAGCACTAGGGGATTTAACAACTGAGGTCATCAGTCCCCTAGAACTTAGAAATACTTAAACCTAACTAAGCTAAGGACATCAGACATATCCATGCCCGAGGCAAGATTCGAATCTGCGACCGTAGCGGTCGTGCGGTTCCAGACTGAAGCGCCTAGAACCGCTCGGCCACAACGGCCGGTCCAGGTATTTGGTTTTTGTTAGACTCACAATAGTCGGTGTTTGTCATATTACTGATATAGAGTCGTATCATGAGCTCAACATCATATTAATTCTATGTTAGAATGGCTTGAACATTAGCAGAACCTAACGAAAACACCTGTACATCACTGCCAATGATTCCCATTCCTCCACACCTTCTCTTTCATCTTCGAACAGCTTCTTCTGCGTATAAACTGAACAAGACAGCTGACACATTGTAAACTTGTCTAAGCCCTTTTGCGACATTAATAGGTTGTGATAATTTTGACCCTCTTTTAATCTGTGCCTAATTTCTCGGTGCATTTCAATAGTAATTTGTAAAAGACGGCCATCCATATCGAAATTATTCAGAGTTTCCCACAGGTTTTTCTCTGGGAACCATCTCATACACTTCTGCTAAATCTGCAAAGGCAATGTGTAGCTTCTTCCTTACTGCTATAAGTTTCTGCATTAGCTGTTGTAAAATAAATAGAGTATCAGTACAGGAATTCTTAGCGAACACTACGTTCCAACACATTTTAGCTCATTTCATTGCATCAACAGATTCATGTCAAGATTTCAGAGTCGTTTACAGTTCTCTGAACTGTGTCTACGATAACTTCAAAGTGTTGATGCGTTCCTATGCAAGATTCCTCTGTAGAAACGAAGGATCGTGCAGAAACTACAGACTACTTAGTCTCCTTAACATTCACTACTGATCACTTGAAAATTCACGACGGCAGAGAGAAGTAATACACAACGACATCGGTCTATCAGTGTGTGGTGCAAGGCTTTCAAGAGTCGCGTCATTGGACCTTGTGGTATTGATGGTGCTATAAGTAGTCACCAGTACATACAACAGCGGAGCCTGTGACAATCTGAGACTGGGTCGGTCTATGGGGCAGTTTCGGATTACTAATTTGGCAGTGCACTGCCAGCAGAAAGCGGAGATCCGGTTTTTACACTTGTTGGAAGATGAAAACTGAATAGTAATGTGAGGGCCACGACCCAGAAGCTTGCCTATTGAGGGAAAGTCTCTTACCGACTGAGCTATCCGGGCCACTTATTGCGATCCTCCTCTACAAACGCGCATGTAATTTGTATACAGTGTCGTCGCTACTGAATATGACGTGCGGTACATCAGTTACCACGGCGAGTACGTTTGCGGTTCATTTCCCTGTAAAACCACAGACGGCACGTAACTGTCTCTGTACGCAGTGGAGCATTAGGGCGTATAACGTGCATATTTGTATCTTGCCGCATGAAAGCAAAACACGAAATACTAAATATGTCCGCCAACCTGGCGTCTTCAAGTGATGTCCTGGCCTCAGGACAGAGGCACCACGCAGATCGTGAGTCCGCTGGTCTTCCTGTGAGGCTGTAGTGGAGCTACTAATCAACTGGCTAAGGCTCACTGGTATTGAAACTACAACTCCAGAATTTTGCATAGATGCCATTGGTTTGTTGTTCCGTGTACTGCATCAAATTAAGCCGGAAACAGATCACAGAAATTACACTGTAAAACGTACGCCTACAAATGTCATACGTGAAGTAACTAATCATTCATATCTATATAAATAAAAATTTACGTAATGATCGAAACAGACACGTTCGTTTGTTCAAAATTGCGTATTTACGAAAGTTCTTCACCGATTGCTTTGATTTTTTGACATAACGTTGAATTACAATGCCGGTGTGTTTTACACTACTAGTCATTAAAATTGCTACACCACGAAGATGACGCACTACAGACGCGAAATTTAACCGACAGGAAGAAGATGCTGTCATATGCAAAAGATTAACTCTTCAGAGCGTTCACACAAGGTTGCAACCGGTGGCGACACCTACAACGTGCTGACATGAGGACAGTTTCCAACCGTTTTCTTATACACAAACAGCAGTTGACCGGCGTTTCCTGGTGAAACGTTGTTGTGATGCCTCGTGTAAGGAGGAGAAATGCGTACTATCACGTTTCCGACTTTGATGAAGGTCGGATTGTAGCTTATCACGATAGTGATTCATCGTCTCGCGACATTGCTGCTCGCATTGGTCGAGATCCAATGACTGTTAGCAGAATGTGGAATCGGTGGATTCAGTAGGGTAATAGGGAACGCCGTGCTGGATCCCAACGGCCTCGTATCACTATCAGTCGAGATGACAGGCATTTTATCCGCATGGATGTAACGGATCGTGCAGCCACGTCTCGATCCCTGAGTCAACAGTTGGGGACGTTTGCAAGACAACAACCATCTGCACGAACAGTTCGACGACGTTTGCAGCAGCATAGACTATCAGCTCGGAGACCGTGGCTGCGGTTATCCTTGACGCTGCATCACAGACAGGAACGCCTGCGATGGTGTACTGAACGACGAACCTGGTTGCACGAATGGCAAAACGTCATTTTTTTCGGATGAATCCCGGTTCTGTTTACAGCATCATGATGGTCGCATCCGTGTTTGGCGACATCGTGGTGAACGCACACTGCAAGCGTGTATTCGTCATCGCCATACTGGCGTATCACCCGGCGTGATGGTATGGGGTGCCATTGGTTCGACGTCTCGGTCACCTCTTGTTCGCATTGACGGCACTTTGAACAGTGGACGTTACATTTCAGATGTGTTACGACCCGTGGCTCTACCCTTCATTCGATCCCTGCGAAACGCTACATTTCTTCAGGATACTGCACGACCGCATGTTGCAGGTCCTGTACGGGCCTTTGTGGATACAGAAAATGTTCGACTGCTACCCTGGCCAGCACAGTCTTCAGATCTCTCACCAGTTGAAAACGTCTGGTCAATGGTGGCCGAGCAACTGGCTCGTCACAATATGCCAGTCACTACTCTTGATGAACTGTGGTATCGTGTTGAAGGTACATGGGCAGCTGTACCTGTACACGCCATCCAAGCTCTCTTTGACTCAATGTCCAGGCGTATCAAGGCCGTTATTACGGCCAGAGGTGGTTGTTCTGGTTACTGATTTCTCAGGATCTATGCACCCAATCTGCGTGAAAATTTAATCACATGTCAGTTCTAGTATAATATATTCGTCCAATGGATACCCGTTTATCATCTGCATTTCTTCTTAGTATAGCAATTTTAATGGCCAGTAGTGTATGTACCTAATTCTCTAATCTATGCGTAGTTTTAGTACGTACGATGCTTAAATTTACTTACGTAATATATAAAGGGAAAACATTGTTACTAAAATTCTGAAAATGTACCTCTGAGATTTACTTCAATCATTTGCACGTTATTATTATAAACATTTGGACACATGCAGGGTTTTTCCGTAAAAGAGTGCAAAAATGTAACTGGACATAGAGAATGCTCCACTGAACAATTTGAGGTAGGGAACCTGGGGTCGGAGAAGTCAGCTTAAGGAGACGTGGAAGTAAACTTTTCTACCGCTTTGTTTGGCATTACTATTTTCCATCTCATTTACAACTAACATACGTACAAATTTACACGTAGTGTGCTGTTTATTTACATGTACATTCTTTATTTCCTGCAAGGCAACAAGGAGGACGAGTGTGATTACTAGAAAGTCATGATGCAGGATATGTTTACTTTATTTGTCCATAAGGTGTCTCTGTAGTATCGTATTCAACTGTCAGATCCATTCATTACGCAACACTGTTTAGAGACGTACAGTACAAAGCGATGGGGCAGTACAGGTACAGTTCTGCAGAACTGACTGACATGCACCTGGTATATGGGGAAGTACGTTGCAATGTTCTCGTCGCTGAAAGGCTGTACTGAGGACGATTTCCTAACAGGCGTCATCCGTCACGACGAGTGTTTATTTCTCTCGATCTACGAATGCGGGAGACTGCTTCAATGCAAAGAGGAAACGAGGGACATGGCAACATGAGGACCGCTCGCACAGCAGGTTTTGAAGAGGAGGTGGTGGAACTTCTTGCAACGGACCACACTACAAGGACTCGTCGTATTGCACGTGAAATGGGAGCTGCATATATTATCGTGTGGTGAGTACTCCACGATCACCCATAACGAGTCCATAAAATGCTTGTGACTGTGTTGGAACCAAGGGTCGCATTGTGTCGGTAGTTGCTCCAACAATAGATTGATCGACCACATTGCCTCCAAATCATTCTGTTTACTGAAGAAGCCTTATTTCTTCCTGACGGCATTTCGAGCAGCAGGAACAGTTACGTGTGCGTTCAAATGGCTCTGAGCACTACTATTCGCCTTAACGTCTGGTGTCATCAGTCCCCTAATTAACCTAAGGAAATCACACACATCCATTTCCGAGGCAGGATTCGAACCGGCGACCGTAGCGGTCGCTCGGTTCCAGACTGTAGCGCTTAGAACCGCGCGGTCACTCCGGCCGGCCGCCATGTGTGAGATGAGTAAATCCCTTACGCTGTAGTTGGGTTACACCATCAACTACGTTTTGCTGTGAATATCTGGGCTGCTATTGTAGGCTACAATCTCATCTTCTACGTGACCGTCTGCATGGCCAACTGTGCTTGAGGTTGGTGCAAAGAGTTCTAACGGGTAGTTGAAGAAGGTACTCCTGGTTGTTCGTGAGAGGATGTGCATGCAACGTGACAGGGCACCGCCTCACTTCAGTGGGGAAGTCCGCAACCATCACTGCTGGTCGCTGCATTGGAAGGGGAGGTCCTGTTCCACGGTCTGCGAGGTTATCTGACCTGAATCCTGTTGATTATTTCCTATCGGGACATCTAAGTCACTTGTTTGTAAGAGCCCCGGAGGATACGGAGATGGAATTAATTGCCAGAGCTGTAGCTGCCTGTGATGTGATTCTAAACACACCAGGGATATTTGTCAGGGTGCGTCAGAACCTTGATGTCATGTTCGCATTGAGGTTGATGGCCGGTCACTTTCAGCTCATTTGTAAGATACAGTACAAATGGTAAGTTCATTGTATCAGCGATGGTACTTGCAGTTAACTTTAACTAATGTAAATACAAAACTGGACAGTAACGTGATTTTATTCCTACTATCTCTTTAAGCCTCCCCCCATGAACCATGGACCTTGCCGTTGGTGGGGAGGCTTGCGTGCCTCAGCGATACAGATGGCCGTACCGTAGGTGCAACCACAACGGAGGGGTATCTGTTGACAGGCCAGACAAACGTGTGGTTCCTGAAGAGGGGCAGCAGCCTTTTCAGTAGTTACAGGGGCAATAGTCTGGATGATTGACTGATCTGGCCTTCTGACATTAACCAACACGGCCTTGCTGTTGTGGCACTGCGAACGGCTGAAAGCAAGGGGAAACTACAGCCGTAATTTTTCCCGAGGGCATGCAGCTTTACTGTATGGTTAAATGATGATGGCGTCCTCTTGGGTAAAATATTTCGGAGGTAAAATACTCCCCCATTCGGATCTCCGGGGAGGGGGTGGGGGACTACTCAAGAGGACGTCGTTATCAGGAGAAAGAAAACTGGCATTCTACGGATCGGAGCGTGGAATGTCAGATCCCTTAATCGGGCAGGTACGTTAGAAAATTTAAAAAGGGAAATGGATAGGTTGAAGTTAGATATAGTGGGAATTAGTGAAGTTCGGTGGCAGGAGGAACAAGATTTCTGGTCAGGTGAATACAGGGCTATAAATACAAAATCAAACAGGGGTAATGCAGGAGTAGATTTAATAATGAATAAAAAAAAAATAGGAGTGCGGGTAAGCCACTACAAACAGCATAGTGAACGTATTATAGTTACCAAGATAGACACGAAGCCCACGCCTACTACAGTAGTACAAGTTTATATGCCAACTAGCTCTGCAGATGACGAACAAATTGAACAAATGTATGATGAGATAAAAGAAATTATTCAGGTAGTGAAGGGAGACGAAAATTTAATAGTCATGGGTGACTGGAATTCGACAGTACGAAAAGGGAGAGAAGGAAACAGTAGGTGAATATGGATTGGGGCTAAGAAATGAAAGAGGGAGCCGTGTGTTAGAATTTTGCACAGAGCATAACTTAATCATAGCTAACACTTGGTTCAAGAATCATAAAAGAAGGTTGTATACATGGAAGAATTCTGGAGATACTAAAAGGTATCAGATAGATTATATAATGGTAAAACTGAGATTTAGGAACCAGATTTTAAATTGTAGGACATTTCCATGAGAAGATGTGGACTCTGACCACAATCTATTGGTTATGAACTGTAGATTAAAACTGAAGAAACTGCAAAAAGGTGGGAATTTAAGGAGATGGGATCTGGATAAAATGACTAAACCAGAGGTTGTACAGAGTTTCAAGGACAGCATAAGGGAACAATTACAGGAATGAGGGAAAGAAATACAGTAGAAGAAGAATGGGTAGCTTTGAGGGATGAAGTAGTGAAGGCAGCAGAGGATCAAGTAGGTAAAAAGACGAGGGCTATTAGAAATCCTTGGGTAACAGAAGAAATACTTAATTTAATTGACGAAAGGAGAAAATATAAAAATGCAGTAAATGAAGCAGGCAAAAAGGAATACAAACGTCTCAAAAATAAGATCGACGATCGACAGGAAGTGCAAAATGGCTAAGCAGGCATGGCTAGAGGACAAATGTAAGGACATAGGGTCTTATCTCACTAGGGGGTAAGATAGGTACAGCCTACAGGAAAATTAAAGAGACCTTTGGAGAAAAGAGAGCCTCTTCTGTGAATATCAAGAGCTCACATGGAAACCCAGTTCTAAGCAAAAACGGGAAAGCAGAAAGGTGGAAGGAGTATATAGAGGGTCTATACAAGGGCAATGTACTTGTGGACAATATTATGGAAATGGAAGAGAATGTAGATGAAGATGAAATGGGAGATATGATACTGCGTGAAGAGTTTGACAGAGCAGTGAAAGAACTGAGTCGAAACAAGGCCCCGGGAGTAGACAACATTCCATTAGAACTACTGACGGCCTTGGGAGAGCCAGTCCTGACAAAACTCTATCATCTGGTGAGCAAGATGTACGAGACATGCGAAATACCCTCAGACTTCAAGAGGAATATAATTCAATCCCAAAGAAAGTAGGTGTTGACAGATGTGAAAATTACCGAACTACCAGTTTAATAAGCCACGGCTGCAAAATACTGACGCGAATTCTTTACAGACGAATGGAAAAACTGGTACAAGCCGACCTCGGGGAAGATCAGTTTGGATTCCGTAAAAATATTGGAACACGTGAGGCAATACTGACCCTACGACTCATCTTACAAAATAGATTAAGTAAAGGCAAACCTACATTCCTAGCATTTGTAGACTTAGAGAAAGTTTTTGACAATGTTGACTGGAATACTCTCTTTCAAATTATAAAGGTGGCAGGGGTAAAATACAGGGAGCGAAAGACTATTTACAATTTGTACAGAAACCAGATGGCAGTGATATGATTCGAGGGACACGAAAGGGAAGCAGTGGTTGGGAAGGGAGTGAGACAGGGTTGTAGCCTGTCCCTGATGTTATTCAATCTGTATATTGAGCAAGCAGTAAAGGAAACAAAAAAAAAATTTGGGCTAGGTATTAAAATCCAGGGAGAAGAAATAAAAACTTTGAGGTTCGCCGCTGACATTGTAATTCTGTCAGAGACAGCAAAGGACTTGGAAGAGCAGTTGAACGGAATCGACAATGTCTTGAAAGGTGGATATAAGATGAACATCAACAAAAGCAAAACGAGGATAATGGAATGTAGTCGAATTAAGTCAGGTGATGCTGAGGGAATTAGATTAGGAAATGAGACACTTAAAGTAGTAAAGGAGTTTTGCTATTTGGGGAGCAAAATAACTGATGATGTCCGAAGTAGAGAGGATACAAAATGTAGACTGGCAATGGCAAGGAAAGCGTTTCGGAAGAAGAGAAATTTGTTAACATCGAGTATTGATTTAAGTGTCAGGAAGTCGTTTCTGAAAGTATTTGTATCTAGTGTAGCCATGTATGGAAGTGAATCATGGACAAAAAATAGTTAGGACAAGAAGAGAATAGAAGCTTTCGAAATTTGGTGCTACAGAATAATGTTGAAGATTAGGTGGGTATATCACGAAACTAATGAGGAGATACTGAATAGGATTGGGGAGAAGAAAAGTTTGTTTCACAACTTGACTAGAAGAAGGGATCGGTTGGTACGACATGTCCTGAGGCATCAAGCGATCATCAATTTAGTATTGGAGGGCAGCGTGGAGGGTAAAAATCGCAGAGGGGAACCAAGAGATGAATACACTAAGCAGATTCAGAAGGATGTAGGTTGCAGTAGGTACTGGGAGATGAAGAAGCTTGCACAGGATAGAGTAGCATGGAGAGCTGCATCAAACCAGTCTCAGGACTGAAGACCACAACAACAACATCTCTTTAAGCTGACTTCTTCGACCCCAGGTTCCCTACCTTTGTTCAGTGGAGTATCCTATGTGTCCTGTTACGTTTTTGCACATTCATACGGAAACACCAGGTATAGACTACATACTTTATATATATAAAACAGTGAAAAGTTGTTAGCAAGCAGAAAAGTTATATATATTTATAACTTATTCGTTTATGATTAGAATACTGAAACAATCTCGATTTGCAATAACAGTAAACAAGGCTCAAGGTCAGAGAGAAGGGGGAAGAGAAGATGGACAGACGGGGAGGAAATGTACATAGGAAACGGGAAGTAGGAGATGGACAAAGGGAGAGGGTAGGAAGAGAAAGAGTGAGAGTGGTGAGGAGAAGATGGACAGAAAGAGGGGAAGGAGGTGATGGACAGAGACGGGGAAGAGAGGGAGATTAGAATGTATATCCAATTGCCATGCATATTAGGAACGTGTGCTATCTCTTTTTCTTTCTTTTACATTTAAGCAGCCTGAGCCAGAGCAAAGCTTGACCTGGTACAGCTAGTTCGGAAAATAATTATAACCCTGTTACAAATGTTTGAAATATGATAATATTCACAGAAATCATATTATACTTCATAAGCTCAATTTTACTCTGCCTTGCGCTCACAAAATCGCGGTGTTGACAACTATACTGCTCGACCTCTCTACTTGCAACTGTTCGCCGCGTAAATTGAGACTGAATTGAGTAGCAGAAACTGCTTCGCTGGGTAGTCGGTCGGCGAGAAGTTGATAACAAATCAAGTGATTCGACTCTCTCTCTTTCAAATACACTACTGGCCATTAAAATTGCTACACCGAGAAGAAAGGCTCGTACAGGACCTACAACATGCGGTCGTGCGTTATCCTGCTGAAATGTAGGGTTTCGCAGGGATCGAATAAAGGGTAGAGCCATGGGTCGTAATACTTCTGAAATGTAACGTCCACTGTTCAAAGTGCCGTCAATGCGAACAAGAGGTGACAGAGACGTGTAACCAATGGCACCCCATACGCGCGGTGATACGCCAGTATGGCCATGACGAATACACGCTTCCACTGTGCGTTCACCACGATGTCGCCAAACACGGATGTGACTATCATTATGCTGTAAACAGAACCTGGATTCATCCGAAAAAATGACGTTTTGCCATTCGTGCACGCAGGTTCGTCGTTGAGAACACCATCGCAGGCGCTCCTGTCTGTGATGCAGCGTCAAGGGTAACCGCAGCCATGGGCTCCGAGCTGATAGTCCATGCTGCTGCATACGTCGTCGAACTGTTCGTGCAGATGGTTGTTGTGTTGCAAACGTCCCCAACTGTTGACTCAGGGAACGAGAAGTGACTGCGCGATCCGTTACAGCCATGCGGATAAGATGCCTGTCGTCTCGACTGTTAAAATAGTGATACGAGGCCGATGGAATCCAGCACGGCGTTCCGTATTACCCTCTTGAACCCACCGATTCCATATTCTGCTAACAGTCATTGGATCTCGACCAACGCGAGCAGCTATGTCGCGATACGATAAACCGCAATCGCGACAGGCTACATCCGACCTTTATCAAAGTCGTAAACGTGATGGTACGCATTTCTCCTCCTTACACGAGGCATCACAACAACGATTCACCAGGCAACGCCTTTCACCTGCTGTTTGTGTATGAGTAATCGGTTGGAAACTTTCCTCACGTCAGCACGTTGTAGGTGTCGCCACCGGCGGCAACCTTGTGTGAATGCTCTGAAAAGCTAATCATTTGCATATCACAGCATCTTCTTTCTGTCGGTTAAATTTCGCGTCTGTAGCGCGTCATCTTTGTGGTGTAGCAATTTTAATGGACAGTAGTGTATTCTCCAAAAATGGACGCTTCAGTGAAGTTTTGACTGTGTACTGATAGAACTGAGTGGTTCTCCCCTATTATTACGAAGCTGAGCTGAAAAGTATTGCCTCCGAATTTTCTATGTGAAAAATTTCAGAACATCTAAATAAAACAAACATTATTAACGTTCTACAGCTTTATTCTTCATGTATACACATTTGCAATCCTCTGCTACTAGATGACTAAGATACAGCGAGTAACATAGCGGTGTGTAACTTAACTTGGTTTCAGCAGGACAATGCCACACCACACACGAACGCTGTGATATCTGGATCCGTCCGATGCCTTGGGTTCAAAGTCATCGATGATCCTCCATAACTTAGCACCATTCGATTTCTGTATTTTTCCAAAATTTGAACAGCACCTTTGAGGATTTCGCTGTGCCAGTGATGTAGCGGTACAAGCGAGGAAACACTTGTCGCTCTGTCAGCAAAGTCATACATTCCTCAGCGACTTTGTCAACAAACTTGTCTCACGTTGGGAGAAATGTGTTCGTCACCAGGGTGACTATGTTGACAAAAGAATGTGTGGACACGAAGAATAAAGATGTAGAATCATAATAACGTTTGTTTTATTTAAAAAACTTTAATGGTTTTGTAACACCTCGATTCAGTTTATAGTGATAAAAGCTATAGAAAGAATAATTTAAAATTAAGAATTGAATTTTTAGAGGGGAAAATAGTGTAGAATCAGGCTTCATTAATTGCAGATCAAAATTATAGTATATCAGCAAGTAGTTTAACGGCTAAGTACAGCAAAGCCACGGAAGCTCTGTCATGGAGAAGGCAGTGACGTTAAACACTTATGATGAAAAACCTATAAAAAGGCGTGATCGTCATTATTGCCTCCTTTTTTCCTTGATTGTTTCGTTTAAGGGCGGGGAACCCGTGTCAGTCAGCGAGACAATAATTAGATTGGACTTTATCGTGTTAAGATTCACGATAAACTGTTAGAATATTACGGAGATTAAAAGTGATGTAGTGTACGATCTCTGACTGTTCGTAGCAACGGAGTATTAAGGGGATTTTAGGACTTTAGTGCTAGATTGGAACTTGACGGACATACAGACGATAGAAACTCAAATTATCTGCTGATACGAGTGATTTCAGAGGTACCGGTATTCAGATATTGACGTGTGAACTTTTGAAAGTGTTGAATGCCGTTAGTTGCGAATCTGGACGTAGAACGCGTGCATATCGGCATTTGCGGACTATTTAGATTCCTCCAGGCTAGGAACCTTTTAAATAAACAATCATCCATCACCATCTTAATCCTTGAGTATAGAGTGAAAGTGAAATACAGGAGTGTTGTACTTACTTCATTTACCTAGTACTAATCAGTCAAGGTTTTACGGAACCAAAGCTATTCAGCAGTAAGTCAGCACCATCTAGCGGAAAGCGTAGGCATTAACTAACACGCTAACTGAAGTGAACGTTTACGTGTTTTACGGACTGCTTATGAACTTTTGTGATTCTTTGACGTCCCCACTCTCTCCGCAAGGTGGCGCAGGCTGTCTTAATCATAAAAGGGGAGAGTTTTTGCAGGGAAAATTACTAAATAAAAGCAATATTTACAAGACTCGCAGTAATAGCAAAACACAAGGCCCGCACCTCATCGGAATGTCGTCGCTGTCACCTCGGGAAGTAAAGCCGGAAAACCTACCGACGATACGTATCTACGGGCAGACGTCGACGTGGAGTACCTGAAAAGGGAACCACAAGAGAGTTAGGGATGCTTCAGTCTCCACATTACTTTTCAAAACACTCTCGGATAAATAAAACCTGATTTATAATTTAGTGGTGATTAATGAGTGTTGGCGTGTTGGCCAATGGATTGTGGCTCCATCCACTGTCGCAGAAGTCAGTTCGGTTACAAGTCTATTTAGTTGACACAATTTCTCACGATAGTTGCACTTTCAGTACCATTTTTTGTTCGTACCTCACTTCACTTTCCGACGTCATGCGTCAGCTACTGCATCTTTGCTCAGCTGAGACATATAGCATGGAAATAAATGCAAGCGTCGGATACGTTAAACACCGTTAGCCTTCTAATCTGTGCTGGGGAGATTCTATGCTGTCTGTGTTCGGAAAGCAGAAGAGAGATACCGACAGAAGCAAAGCTGTGAGGGCAGATCGTTAGCCACGCTTGGATAACTCAGTCGGTAATGACATTGCCATGAAAGTCAAGGTTCATCTACATATTCATGGATATTCCGCAAATCAAATTTAAGTGCCTGGCAGAGATTCCAGTCTCAAACAGTTCGCGGAAAAAACGGACACCTGTTTCTTTCTGTGCAGGCTCTGATTTCCCTTATTTTATGATGATGGCCGTCTTTTCGGGGGTCGGTTTCAACAAATATTTTCGCACTCAGAGGAGAAAGTGGCGACTGGAATTTCGTGACAAGATTCCGCCGCTACGAAAAACGCTTAGGTTTTAATGATAACCACTCCAGTTCCTGTATCATGTCACTGACACTCTCTCCCCTATTTCTCGATAATACAAAACGAGCTGCGCCTTTTCGAACTTTCTCGATGTACTCCGCTAATCCTATCTGGTAAGGATCACAGACCGCGCAGCAGTACTCCAAAAGAGAACGGACAAGAGTAGTGTAGGCAGTCTCTTTAGTAAATCCGTTGCATCTAAGTGTACTGGCAATAAAACGCAATGTTTGGTTCGCCTTCCCCACCACATTTTCTAAATGTTCTTTCCAATTTCAGTTGTTCGTAATTAAAATTCCTTGTATTTAGATGAATTTACGGAATTTATATTTGAGTGATTTATCGAGAAACTTAAGTTTTATGGATTCCTTTTGGTACTCATGAGGATGATCTCACATTTTTCGTTCTTTTGGGTCAATTGCCAATTGTCGCACCATAAGGGTCTAATATAATTAGTTTTGCAGTTGGTTTTGATCGTCTGATGACTTTACTACACTATAAACGACAGCATCATGTGCTAACAACGTAAGACACTTGTTCAGGTTGTCTCCTACAGCATCAATATAGACAACGAACAGCAGAGGGCCTGTAACACCGCATTGGGGAACACCAGAAATTACTCCTGTTTTACACGATGACCTTCCGTCGGTTACTACGAACTGTGCCCCTCTGACAGGAAAACACGAATGCAGTCGCATAACAGATACGACATTCCATAAGCACATAACTTCAGTACAAGCCAATGCGGTTGCTTAGCTTAGTGATACCGTGTTTGCCCACCATCCACAGGGTACGGGTTCGATTCCCGGCTGGGTTGGAGATTTTTTTCCACTCATGGACTAGGTGTGTGTCGTCGTCATCATCATCACCATCATCATCATCTCAACATCACCGACGCGCAAGTCGTCCAATGTGGCGTGACCTGAAATAGGACTTGCATCCGGCTGCCCAACTTCTCCTGAGGGGGCCTCCGGCCAGCCATCAATGAGACACTGTCATTTCACTTTTTTATTATTTTTTAAAGTAAAATCCGCTTGTGAGGTACAGTTTCAAAAGCCTTCTGGAAATCTAGAAACACAGAATCAATGTGAAATCCCTTGTCAATAGCACTCAACACTTCATGAGAATAAAGAGCTAGTTGCGTTTCACAAGAACGATATTTTCAAAATCCATGTTGACTCTGTGTCAATAGGCCGTTCTCTTGGAGGTAATTCATAATATTCGAACACGGTATTTATCCAAAATCATGCTGCAGATTGACGTTAATGATATGGGCCAGTAATTTAGTGGATTGCTCCTACTGCCTTTCTTGAATATTGGTGTCACCTGTGGAACTTTCCAGTCCTCCGGCAGGGATCTTCCTTCAAGCAGTCGGTTGTATATGTTTGTTAAGAATGGATCTGTTGCATAAGTACACTCAGAAAGGAACCTAATTAGTATACAGTCTGGACCGGAATACTTTCTTTTATTCAGTGATTGAAGTTGCTTCATACTCCGAGGATTTCTACTCCTAAGTTACTCATGTTTGCAGCAGTCCTTGCTTCGAATTGTGGAGTGTTTACTTCGCCTTTTTCGATAAAGGAATTTCAGAAGGATGTGCTTAGCACCTCTGCTTTTGCAGTACTGTCATCGATAGTATTTCCATTGCTACCATGTAGAGAAAGCT
This sequence comes from Schistocerca piceifrons, assembly GCF_021461385.2. NCBI lineage: Eukaryota > Metazoa > Arthropoda > Insecta > Orthoptera > Acrididae > Schistocerca > Schistocerca piceifrons. The sequence goes on along the minus strand of NC_060143.1, from coordinate 253,754,889 downwards.
TGGGTTTTCTGCCTGGTAAGGTTGCGAATTGAAGTCCCAGTCTAGTATTCAGTTTCTTTTTGTACAACACTTTGTTTAGAATAATTTGATTTTTATTTAATGGCAAAAACTAACACGTTCTAAATTTTTTCTGAAACCCAGAGTTTTTTTTTTCCTCTATAAACTAAGAATCAAGGTTCTTTTTTTCACTTTCTCTTCGTTTTCTTACTTTAGATCATTCAACTCGCTTGCTGTTCGTATAATTTTACTCCAAATTTTTAGTAATTCATATGAACTCAAAGCGTCTGCGTCATTTAACACATTGTATTGATAAATCATCATTCAATATGATTTGTGTGTTTCAAAATTGACGATGTACTTACCATTAACACAAATCAACCATAACCTATTACGTCGACCACAAAAGCAACTGAGCTTTTATGAGAGTGTTGCTACTTTACATGGTGTTTGCCGCTCTCAGCTCAAATAGGCAACCCAGTACAGCATTTAGTTCGTATTGCGTAAACAAGGAACTACGTACCCGAACCTACATCAACAAACGAGGAAACTTTCCGTGAGCGTGAGACAGTAACCTCAAAATAAGATCCCAAGGGAACAAGTGCAAAGTAAGTCGCAAGAACTGGGAAAGTTAACAGTTGTGGGGCAAGAAATTAACAGAAGTCCTTTCCCTGTTCGGAATGAAATGTAAGGTTAATGGAGAAATATATACTAAGATGGTGTCTGTTCTTTCGGACATTGGTGACCGTGCAGCTCGTTAGAATGAAATTGCAATGAAATGAACACCCTTAGCTGCTTACAGGCGTTGACATACGTCAACGGGGACAGATGAAAATGTCTGCCCCGACCGGGACTCGAACCCGGAATCTCCTGCTTACATGGCAGACGCTCTATCCATCTTTTTTTTCATTTTGTTCGTTGTTGATCGTTGTGTTTGGTCGTTGCGGACGTCGCAAGACATCCTGTTCAAGTTCGGTGGTTGATCCTTCCACTCAGTTTTTTATTGCGGAGGCCAACTGGCTCTCTGACCGAACACGCTGAGCTACCGTGCCGGCATCTATCTGAGCCACCGGGGACACAGAGGATGGCGCGACTGCAGGTATTTATCTCTGGCACGCCTCCCACTGCGAATGTAGTGCGGGACAATACGTTGAGAATGTGGGTTTCATGGGAGGCGTGCCAGAGATAAATACCTGCAGTCGCGCTACCCTTTGTGTCCTCGTTGGCTCAGATGGATAGAGCGTCTGCCATGTAAGCAGGAGATCCCGGGTTCGAGTCCCGATCGGGGCACACATTTTCATCTGTCCCCGTTGACTTATGTCAACGCCTGTAAGCAGCTAAGGGTGTTCATTTCATTTCATTGTAATGGGGAAATGTTGATGGGATTGTGGCTACTATTTGCAAATCCTTCATCTGAGAACTTTGCTTGTTGGGGGCAACCATGTTTGCCAACATAATGAAGTCACTACTCTGTCGGCCATATTAATTTGGTGCTTGCGGTCTGACCTATTTTCCTGAATAAGAGCCTGTCGGGCGGCGGCGGGGCGAGGGAGGGGGGGGGGGGGGGAAGGAGGAGGTGGGAGAGCAGGCGACTTTGTGTGGGTGGGAAAGAGCGTGCCAAAGGTGCGTGGCAGGGGGTAATGAGGGGTGGGTAATCTCTGGCCTCGGTGAGGGTACCGTATGCTAGCCGGCAGCAGAACTCATATGTGCCAGCAGCTGCGAAGCTGTGTGTGGGCGGCGGACGTTAATGAGTTCTCCGCCCTCTTCGTGACTGATGTCGCGAGTGCATGGAAGCAGCCCAAGTAACTTCTCAAAATGATCTTTCCCGGGTTAAGGACTCGAGCTGGCGAGACTGCGAGCAAGGGGAAGATGACTAACTTGTCCAGTTAGTCATATATTATGGGTTAGCAAAGTTGTTCTTTTGACACATTAGTAATAAGTAACCTAAAACCAATTCCATCTAGGATTGCTGTCGGTACTGTACTTGCACTACATTAAATCAAATGAAATGTAAAATTCAGTATAACGAAGTTTAACTGCAAATATCACAAAGCTACGATCGCGCACGATTCTTCATCCAGTGTGGCAATTATCCGCAATGGTTGGGAAATTGTGCGCTTGAGAAGGGAACCTTACTTTATAAGCAACATGTGTTTAATTAATCGCCACTTAAATTGTCTGCGAATTTCTATTAGGAAACTAGAATATTGGAATCAGTTTAAACATTAACAAGGAATACGTAATCACTTTCTATTTCATATTTCAGAAATTTTTAGAATGTTTATTTCCCGGATGAACCGTCAAAATCAACATAGTCGTAGGGTATCCTCTCCGGTGCTGGCATGACGATTCCAAGGAGAGCAACACACCTGCACCTCAGCTTCTTGTCTTTACCTGCTTTTCCACAGATGTACCGTAACTCATTAGTTTCTTTACTACATGTAGGTAGTGAGTACAGCGCACCAATAAACAGGTTATCATCACAAACGCTGGAATTATCCTACACTCTGGTGATCATAGTTTTTCCTCTTAAATTCTGGTTCTCTTTTCTTTCTACCTGTACAGTAAAGCACTCACTTACAGCGTTCCCACTCTTATTCTTCAACCCAATGTGTTCTTTCTTTTCAGTCCCTACTTTCCTCTTCATTTAAACTTACTCCATTTTATTTTTCAAGAGGGTGCCCACCTGATATCTTTCAGCGCACCATTACCCCTGTCTGCCATTACATCCTAACGCGAAAAGGTTTTGTATATTAAGCCCCTGTATTTAGAAAGCAACTACAGGCAATGGTACTATGAATTGCAGTTTAAGTAACATATTCATATAACAGTAAGTAGGCAAGTTTATCTTTTTATTTTATATCTGCTGAAGATCACAAAAACTGGCCTGTTTCACTTGCCTTGCATTTACGCCCCCAGCTGAAACAGCGCCTATCTTTTTCTTCTCGTTCAGGTCAGCAGTAGTGGGAAGTCTTCATGCTTACATCGAGCTTCAAACACTGAATGAGCACGATTACCCGCCTCACAATTACCCAACTCCCCATATAATCATTTAGGGAATTTCGCAGTTTTCACCCAAAATGGATGGACCTACTTTCCAGTTCTGAAGACGACGGTGATTCACGCTAAGACAGACCCCACTTAAAATGCTGCCAGATGTAATCAGACCTGTTTCTTTTGTCGCGTATTGAAGCTCTCACCGACCTTTTGTTATTTACACAGTAATCGCTGTACGGTGTAAGTGAATACCTAAAACGTCTCACTACATCAGATGCTTCTCCAGAATATCATCAGATGACAATTCTCTGAAATTCGAAAGATATTTTCAGTTTATTTTTACACACACAGATCTAGCTCAAATTCTCATTGAACAGAGCGAATGTCGTGCAGGTAGCAGTATCAACGAAAAACATAGTTTTGGTCATCAGTTAATGAGAAATTCAACATACGAAATCGACAGAACAACGACAGTTCATTGTGGTGCGATATTCAGTCCAAGAGCATTTATCGACAGAGGCAGCAAAATAGAGCACACAGAATTGGAGCGCAAGCGTCTGAATTTTGCTGCTACATTACGCTGCGGTAATTGCCTTCTTATCATAACTTACACTACTGGCCATTAAAATTGCTACACCACGAAGATGACATGCTACAGACGCGAAATTTAACCGACGGGAAGAAGATGCTGTGATATGCAAATGATTAGCTTTTCAGAGCATTCACACAAGGTTGGCGCCGGTGGCGACACCTACAACGTGCTCACATGAGAAAAGTTTCCAACCGATTTCTCATACTCAAACAGCAGTTGACCGGCGTTGCCTGGTGAAACGTTGTTGTGATGCCTCGTGTAAGGAGGAGAAATGCGTACCATCACGTTTCCGACTTTGATAAAGGTCGGATTGTAGCCTATCGCGAATGCGGTTTATCGTATTGCGAGCTTGCTGCTCGCGTTGGTCGAGATCCAACGACTGTTAGCAGAATATGGAATCGGTCGGTTCAGGAGGGTAATACAGAACGCCGTGCCGGATCCCAACGGCCTCCTATCACTAGCAGTCGAGATGAACGGCATTTATCCGCATGGCTGTAACGGATCGTGCAGCCACGTCTCGATTCCTGAGTCAACAGATGGGGACGTTTGCAAGACAACAACCATCTGCACGAACAGTTCGACGACGTTTGCAGCAACATGGACTATCAGCACGGAGACCATAGCTGCGATGACCCTTGTCGCTGCATCACGGGCAGAAGCGTCTGCGATGGTGTGCACAAATGGCAAAACGTCATTTTTTCGGATGTATCCAGGTTCTGTTTTCAGCATCATGATGATCGCATCCGTGTTTGGCGACATTGCGGTGAATGCACATTGGAAGCCTGTATTCGTCAACGGCATACTGGCGTATCGCCCGGCGTGATGGTATGGGGCGCCATTGGTTACACGTCTCGGTCACCTCTTGTTCGCACTGACGACACTTTGAACAGTGGAAGTTACATTTCAGATGTGTTACGACCCGTGGCTCTACCCTTCATTCAATCCCTGCAAAACCCTACATTTCAGCAGGATAATGCACGACCGCACGTTGCAGGTCCTGGACGGGCCTTTGTGGATACAGAAAACGTTCGACTGCTGCCCTGGCCAGCGCATTCTCCAGATTTCTCACCAATTGAAAACGTCTGGGCAATGGTGGCCGAGCAACTGGCTCGTCACAATATGCCAGTCACTACTCTTGATGAACTGTGGTATCGTGTTGAAGCTGCATGGGCAGCTGTACCTGTACACGCCATCTAAGCTCTGTTTGACTCAGTGCCCAGGCGTATCAAGGCCGTTATTACGGCCAGAGGTGGTGGTTCTGGGTACTGATTTCTCAGGATCTATGCACCCAAATTGCGTGAAAATGTAATCACATGTCAGTTCTAGTATAATATATTTGCCCAATGAATACCCGTTTATCATTTGCATTTCTTCTTGGTGCAGCAATTTTAATGGCCAGCAGTGTATTTGATATCCAGTGATGTACAGTTCAAAGGAAAGAAAAAAGAGCACCTAGAAGGTGGGGAGCAAATGAAGTGAACCCTACCGGGTTGAGAGGGTATGTAACGTTGTTTCAGCGATTACAAATTCGGATCGAATTTACAAAGAACCTGGCAGCATGATCCCATTTACCAGTACTGAGCTGCATCTCCTCTGGCGTGGATGCATGCTGTGATTCGTTTGGAAAAGGCTTCATAAAGCAATTCTATGCTCTTCTGAGACAAGTTGGATGTTGGATGTGAGGTCCGCCAGTTATGCAAAACACCGTGTTTCTCAGTCCCCAAACATGTTTCGGCACCACTGTGCCAAAATCAGTGGGTTTTGTTTCTTATTTATTCTGCAATGTGAACATTTTTGTTAAATGATTATAAAATTATGTGCGTTTTTAGTTCAAAACTTTCTCATCAACATCGTTTGGTTGCAGATGACAAGCTACCTGTAGTGATTTACACACAAGTGATCCAGGAAATTCATGCGCACCAAATGTAAAGGTATTTACAAAAAGAAGTGATCTGTTATTTGCACTAAAAATGCACATGATTTTATAATCTTTTAATATAAATGTTCACATTGCAGAATAAATAGAAACAAAAACCCACTGATGATGGCACAGTAGTGCCGGAACATGTTTGGGTACTGAGAAAAAGGGTGTTTTGCATAACTGGCGGACCTCACATCCAACAATTTTAACTGCAAACACGGTCAATACAAGGAGCTGCAACTCAAAATGATGAATGATCGTTGATGTTCTGGATACTGGCACGAAGTGGACGTCTGAGACGGTACCACACTTGTTCTGCGGGAGACAGATCTGGGGAGCTTGCTGGACACGAGAACACCTCAGTATCACGTAGACAGTTCACTGAGACACGTGCCTTATGTAGACGAGCGTTGTCGTGTTGAATAATGTCACCACTATATTATGATACGAGAGGAGTACGCAGGATGTCCGTGACGTATCGTTGTGCTTTTAGAGTTCCCTCACCCACTGCATGCTGTGACGTGAAGTCGTGTCCGATGGCTCCCTACGCCAGGACGCCAGCAGTAACACCGCCCTGCCTCTCCAAGAGATTCGTAGAACGGGACCTCTCCCCGGGTCGTAGCCGCTCACACTGAGATGACGAAAGTCATGGGATACCTCCTATTATCATGTCGGACCACTTTTCGCCCTGTTTACTGCAGAAGCTCGTAAGCGTCTGCAAGGTAACTGCAGAAATATTGAGCCATGTTGCCTCTGTAGCCACCCATAATCGCGAAATTGTTGCTGGTAGAGGATTTTGTGCACGAACTGATGTCTCGATTATGTTCCGTAAATGTTCGATGGGATTCATGTCGGGCGATCTGTGTCGCCAAATCATTCGCTCGAACTGTCCAGAATATTCTTCAAATCAATCGCGAACAACTCTTGCCCGATGACATGGCGTATTGTTATCCATAAAAATTCCATTGTTGTTTGGCAACTTGAGCTCTTCGAAGGCCTGCAAATGAAGTAGCGGAACGTAACCATTCCCCGTCAATGATATGTTCAATTGGACCAAAGGGTCCAGTCCACTCCATGTAAACACACACCACATCAATATGGAGCCACCACCAGCTTGCACAGTGCCTTGTAGACAACTTGGGGGGGGGTCCATGGCTTCGTGGAGTCTGCGCCACACTCGAACCATACCTTCATCCCTTACCAACTGAAATCGGAACCCATTTAAGCAGGCCACGATTTTACAGTCGAGTACAACTCATACGGTCACGATCTCAGGAGAGGCACTGCTGTTAGCAGAGGCACTTGCGTCGATCGTCCGCTGCCACAGCCCATTAACATTTCGCAGCATTGTTCTTAAGGATACGATCGTCGTACGTCCCATATTGATTTCAGCGGCTGTTTCACACAGTGTTGCGTGTCTTTAACCAAACGTCGCTGCTCTCAGTCGGTAAGTGGAGGCCGTTAACCACTACGTTGTCCATAGTGAGAGGTAATACCTAAAATTTGGTTTTCTCGGCACAGTCTCGTCACTGCGGATCTCTAAATACTGAATTCCCTAATGATTTCCGAAACAGAATGTCCCATGCGTCTAGCTCAAACTACCATTCCGCTTTCATAGTCTGTTAATTCCCATCTTGGGCCCAGATTCACGTCGGGCAAATTTTCACATGAATCACCCGAGTACAAATGACAGCTCAGACAATACACTGCACTTACATACCTGGTTTAGCCAATATTATACCATCTGTGAATGTGCGTAACGCTACCCAGACATCTGTCACCTCAGCGTACAATGGTCATACAGAGTAAAGCAAAACTGTGTTTCATCGCTGAACACGATGCGACACCATTCATCAGCAGTCCATGCTTCCCGATCACAGCACAACTCCAAAGGCAGCCGTTGGTGCTGTGGTGTTAACGGCAGCCTACAAATGGTACGGTAATTCGTTAGTCCGGCTGCTGGTAGCATCCGACTAATGACGCAAATCAAATGGCTCTGAGCACAATGGGACTTAATTTCTGAGGTCATCAGTCCCCTAGAACTTAGAACTAGTTAAACCTAACTAACCTAAGGACATCACAAACATCCATGCCCGAGGCAGGATTCGAACCTGCCACCGTAGCGGTCGCGCGGTTCCAGACCGTAGCGACTAGAACCGCTCAGCCACACCGGCCGGCACTAATGACGCAGTATGACACAGATTACTATTGGGAGCCCACTACATGTCCTCGGACGGCAGGCGCAGATATGTAGGGTTCGCGATGTGTTTCATGCAACATACGGCGATACTCCCTTGCGGTGGTCACCGAGTGAGGTGGTGTAGTGGTTAGCACACTGGATTTGCATTCGGGAGACAATGGTTGAAAGCCGCATCTCCCCAGATTTTGGTTTTAAATGTTTTCCGTAAATCGTTCCAGGCAAATGCCTGGATGTTTCCTTCGAAAGGACAGGACTGATTATCTTTTCCATCCTTGAAACAATCGGGTCTTGGGATCAGTCCTTTGTCGACTAGTATGCCTGGCATTTCGTTCCTATTCGGCCCAACATTGGACACCTCATTGTGCAACAGTCTGGATACTGCACGATCTGAAAAGTCGGCCAAACGGAGACCCACAATGAAAATCCTATCGAACTCTGTCAGGTGCTGAGAGCTCTGTCTCGCTTGGGAATACGATGTCTCTGTATCCTTCACAGTGACAACTCGTAATCTGACGCTGCCACCTTCCTTATGTACGCTACCAATACTGTTAACAACACTAAGTACGAACAACGTAAACATCCTCTACTGTCCATTGTACCTGTCACAAGGCATTACAATCGTAATCATTTACATAGCCGCCAATTGTGTGTGTGTGTGTGTGTGTGTGTGTGTGTGTGTGTGTGTGTGGGCGCGCGCGCGCGCTCAAGTACAAAATTACACTGACATCCGACTATGTCTTCTGGATGCTTCACTTTTTTGTCAGGCAGTGTATAATGTCTTCCTCCAGACTTCACTATCATTACAGTCTCCTCTGTGATTTCTAACGTCATTTACTCACCATAGATTACGTCCTCATATTGGGTTATTCTCATCTCTTGCAATCCAGCAAAGATTTTCACTGATCCAAACCTGTCTACATGACCCACCCACATCAATTTAATTCAAAAATGGTTCATGGGACTCAACTTCTGAGGTCATTAGTCCCCTAGAACTTAGAACTAGTTAAACCTAACTAACCTAAGGACATCAAACACATCCATGCTCGAGGCAGGACTCGAACCTGCGACCGGAGCGGTCTCGCGGTTCCAGACTGCAGCGCCTAGAACCGCTCGGCCACTTCGGCCGGCTTCAATTTAATTCAATTACAGTCGTGATAACGTCTTCCATTCCAGTCTTTTTCCTTGTGTATGTTCTTCCTTCTATTAAATCACAAGTTTGATCTGGGTGTTGCTTGCAGAGATATCCTCAGTTTTTCAATGGTTTTTACATTTAAATTACATGTATCACTGCTGTAAGCCAAACTAGCAATAAATTTATCTTACCAGACACACTGTAAGCTTATTTCCGAAATTCTGGTTTAGTTTACCACAAGAAATCCGGACCATTTATCTTCTGAATTCAGTACGTCTTCAGCAACGTAGGGGTTTAGTCAACTGATTCTATGACTGGATTGGTCATCTGTACTGTTTTTTTTCAATACGTTTATTATTCATTCATTTATTTATTCAATTAATTCTATAATTTCACTGTTAAAATGTACTATTGTCTTTTCGCTGTGTTGATAATACAGTCATTTATTGTTATAATAACATATTTTCGGATTATAACACAATCTCCTTTGTTCTGTAAGAATAAACAATTATTTCTTCATTCCGATAACACAGGACATATTTTCGTACAGAAGCACTCTGTACTCATTCAAGGAGCATTACTTAACATCAGTTTTACCATCTTTTGATCAGACCCAAAACAGTTCCGAAATGCCTTGCTAGGTACAGGACAGGATAGATGCACCACCCACCCCCCACCAACCCCACTCCAGACCACCGAAGAAAACATTCTTATAGGATAACAGTTCCGTCGAACGGACACACATATCAAGTCATTATCATTCGAAATTTATTCGCTGACTGAGAATTCTGTGACATAAGTTGTATTAGGTATATATGTACTACCTATTGGTGAAACGTGAAAATTTGTGCCGGGCCTGGACTGCAACCCTGATGTATGTTACTAATAGGTCAGCGCATAAATTTTGAAATATTTCGTTCAGCAGTGGATCGTCAAACAAGGTCTGTCTTTCTGAAATACGAGTAAGTATTGCTAAATATTGCAAGCCTAGATGGGCATACGACCGTAGCAACCTTGGTCTCGAGTCCCCGTAGTCTCATTCTGTCACCGGAACCCAATTAACAGTTGCACTGGCGTTTGGGAAAAAAATATGAGGTTACCGAGTATCGGATCAGATTTGTGACTGGATTCAGGACATCGCTGCAAATAGAATGCAAATCCGTCACTCTCAACGGAACAAAATCGACAGTTATAAAGGAAATTTCCAGAGTACCGCAAGAAACTGTGATAGAACCTTTACTGTTTACAATGTATGGATATGATTTAACAGAAAAAAGCCGGCCGGAGTGGCGCTACAGTCTGGAGCCGAGAGACCGCTACGGTCGCAGGTTCGAATCCCGCCTCGGGCATGGATGTGTGTGATGTCCTTAGGTTAGTTAGGTTTAATTAGTTCTAAGTTCTAGGCGACTGATGACCACAGCAGTTAAGTCGCATAGTGCTCAGAGCCATTTTTGAACAGAAAAAATCGGAAGCTCTTTAAAACTATTTGCAAATGATGTGGTTGTGGCAAAGCCAGAAGACACTATCGATTTGCAGAATGACCGAAAGAGAATTGATGAATGGTGCAGGGCCTGGTAGCTGATACTGAACGTAAACAAATGTTGCGCATAGAATGGAAATGAATTCCACTAGTGTACAGTTACGCTATTCATGGAAAATTGCTTTAAACAATACCTACCATAAAATATCTAAATAATTATCCTGAGTGATATTCAGAGAATTGACCACATAAGAAAAATTGTAGGAAAATAAGATGCCAGACAAGAGATTCGTAGGAGGAATCTTGAGGAAATGTACCTCATCCACTAAGGAGGTTGTAGCACCGAAAATGCGTGATGCATGGCACCTGCTACCGATATATAACTTTTTTTTAATTGTATGTAAATATTTGTAATTTAAATGCTTTCTTTTAGTAAGTAAGAACATTGTTTCACTGTATGTGTGCATTTAGGTAGAAGTCTGATGACGTTTCGTTGTATTTATCTCTGCTTTACTGTGAAACTTATAAGCTCTGGGAAAAGCCAAAGGAATTGTTATTTGCATCGACTAGCAACGATAATAGCAGTGCTCGTGCATTGTAAAATCTTTGGGTAGGGAGTTGTTGCGCAGAGCGCGTGAGGAGAGAGAGAGACGGGTTCCAGCGCTTGTAGCGTGTGGAAGTGTGGTGTTAACGCTCTCGCAGTAGAGAGTACCATTTCGGCGGCATCATGTACGCGCGCCGGGCAGGTGTCTAGAGCAGGAGTACGGACGGTGGACTGGCGGAAGAGGCTGTATTAATTACGACTGCCCGTTCCTATAATTAGCAGTGGCTCTACAATATGCTACCGTCTTCAGCAACAGCAGCAGTTCCAGCAACACAGTTTTGTTGTCGGCTCCGAGTTTCGTCGTATGCACAGCACTGAAGTAAGACTGTTCATTGGTAGAAAGTATTAACAGCTAACCCAGCAGGACAACTGAATGTGATTCGATTGATAAGATTTATTTAAATAATACTCAGTTTAACTCAGGGCAATTGTGTTCTCATTGCCCCCAGACATTGTCACAAAGCAGGAACCTTGTACCTTTTTTACCTAATATGCTAACTGACTGTCATAAGAACAAATTGAATAGTTACATCTGCATCTACATCCACACTCCGCAAGCCACCTGACGGTGTGTGCCGGAAGGTATCTTGAGTACCTCTATCGGTTCTCCCTTCTATTCCAGTCTCGTATTGTTCGTGGAAAGGAGGATTGTCGGTATGCTTCTGTGTGGGCTCTAATCTCTCTGATTTTATCCTCATGGTCTCTTTGCGAGATATACGTAGGAGGAAGCAATATACTGCTTGAATCTTCGGTGAAGGTATGTTCTCGGAACTTTAACAAAAGCCGTACCGGGCTACTGAGCGTCTCTCCAGCAGAGTCTTCCACTGGAGTTTATCTATCATCTCCGTAACGCTTTCGCGATTACTAAATGATCCTGTAACGAAGCGTGCTGCTCTCCGTTGGATCTTCTCTATCTCTTCTATCAACCCTATCTGATATGGATCCCACACTGCTGAGCAGTATTCTAGCAGTGGGCGAACAAGCGTACTGTAACCTACTTACTTTGTTTTCGGATTGCATTTCCTTAGGATTCTTCCAATGAATCTCAGTCTGGCATCTGCTTTACCGACGATCAACTTTATATAGTCATTCCATTCTAAATCACTCCTAATGCGTACTCCCAGATAATTTATGGAATTAACTGCTTCCAGTTGCTGACCTGCTATTTTGTTGCTAAATGATAAGGGATCTATCTTTCTATGTATTCGCAGCACATTACATTTGTCTACATTGAGATTCAATTGCCGTTCCCTGCACCATGCGTCAATTCCCTGCAGATCCCCCTGCATTTCAGTACAATTTTCCATTGTTACAAAAAAAAAAAGGTTCAAATGGCTCTGAGCACGATGGGACTTAACATCTATGGTCATCAGTCCCCTAGAACTTAGAACTACTTAAACCTAACTAACCTAAGGACATCACACACATCCATGCCCGAGGCAGGATTCGAACCTGCGACCGTAGCAGTCGCGCGGCTCCGGACTGAGCGCCTAGAACCGCTAGACCACCGCGGCCGGCTCCATTGTTACAACCTCTCGATACACCACAGTATCATCTGCAAAAAGCCTCAGTGAACTACCGATGTCATCCACAAGGTGATTTATGTATACTGTGAATAGCAACGGTCCTATGACAGTCCCCTGCAGCACACCTGAAATCACTCTTACTTCGGAAGACTTCTCTCCATTGAGAATGACATGCTGCGTTCTGTTATCTAGGAACTCTTCAATCCAATGACACAACTGATCTGATAGTCCATATGCTCTTACATAGTTCGTTAAATGACTGTGGGAACTGTTACAGCCAGTTTATTAATGAATAATTTCTCTTTTAAGAATTTTAGCCTCAGTCTACTTTCAATTAACTGTTGTACAACAGAGGCTTCAGTATATGACTGAAGTAAAGCAATTTCATTTTTCAAGTTTGAGAATCAATCACTGGAAAAAATCCAAATCTAAAGAAATGCACAAATTAAGAGTACGAAAGTTTATGCTACGTATAGCCTGGAGCACATGGCTGTTTGGTTTGGTACGTTTTCTAGTATTTAATTCTGTTCAAGTCAGTAAAAGACGCTCAGTTGTTCAGAGAACAATATGAAATCCAATTTGCAAAATAAGTAACGGCGAAGTAAAAAGTGCTTGTTTTTTTTCTAAATTTCTTTGATGACGTTATGCTGAGGTCACTGAAAATCATAGTTCACGTAACGAAGTTCAGTATTAACATACAGTTTAATTGCATATTTTCAAATCATTACTCGATTGCCTTTTTCAAAATTTAATGCCAAACATAACGTAAGAGTGACTTCTCAGTTTTCTTTATCATTACATACATACTTAAAATTAGTGTAAAAAAAAGTGGCAACCTTTAGTTGCCACGCCAGTGTTTAATAATACGTTTTTCTTTCCCAACATCATCTACAGGATTTTGGATGTAAATTGCCCTAGTAGGCTGGCGACCGTTAATTACTTCTTTTTCGTTCATTAGTGTAACTTTTGAATTCATGATCAGTGGTACCCCTTTCTGTCCAGTGTTGTTCGTGAGTGAACGCACAACATAACTTTGATTTTCCAAATTATTGCTCTGTTCGGTTTAATTACTTTTAGTAGACTTTCCATAAGAAGGGTCAGTTGTACACTTTCCTCCTACTTATCGGTATCACTTCTTCGGGAAGATAGCCTTATACAATTAGAAAAAATCCATTAGGCGTACACTCCATCCACGGTCATATTTTATATCGCAAGCAGGATAGGCCGATTAGTAAGAGGGAGGTTACAAGGTGACTTATAAGGCGCTTGTTCAACCTAATCTTGTGTACTGTTCATCCATACGGGACCCTTATCATGTAGCACTGATAGAAGACATAGAGAAGAACCAATGAAGGGCGGCGCGTTTCACCACGGGATCGTTTGGTCAGCGCGAGAGCTTTACAGAGATGCTCGACGAACTCCAGCGGCAGATGCTACAAAGAGAGGCGTTGTGCATCACGGCGTGGCTTACTACGGAAATTTCGAGACAGTGCTTTCCGGGAAGAGTCAGACAACGTACTTCCTCCCACGTACATCTCGCAAAATCATCACGATGAGGAAATTCGAGAAATTAGAGATAAGGCGGATGCTTGCTGACAGTCATTATTCCCACGCGCCATTCGCGAGTGGAACAGTTGAGAGGAGGGATGTAGGATGATTAGATGATGAATGTAGTGGCATTTGTCGTAAGGATGCAGACAATGTGGCGTGTGGAGGCGTGGGGGGATCCAGGCAGCGTGCACGAATAGCCGAAGTGGTTAAGGCGACCGCTCGCGGTAAGCGAGAAAACCGATTTCCCTTTCTGTTCTGGCACAAATTTTCACATGTCTCAAATAGATAGTAAACCTATATCTAATAGAGCTGATGTAGAAGAATTCGATGTCAGTGAATAAATTTCGAATTATTCCGTCCACCTATGAGCCGTCAAACGAGATCTGTTCTCTCAGATAATCAAGTAAGTAGTTCTGTTTCAGTTAGAAACAAGCCAGAAAAAGGAATGTACACTGAGAAGAAGCGTGAGCCAGAACGTGTATTAAATATTTACGAGAATCATGTGTACCAAGTGCTGTATGTCGTGAAATCCGAGAACCTTAAATGCTTACCTCGTTAATTAATTTAAACTTGTGTACGCGATATATTTGGAAAACGCTATATTATTTGTACAGGAACGAAGACTTTTGTCAGCGGGCGGTTGACAGTGTTGTATCCTTCACAATTTACCGAGTATTCTCATAATGTTACGTTTTTGGTGTCTCATTTAGATTCCGAGTAATTTTTGTTTGGACGAGAGATGGTACAGTTTTAGCACAGTCTTTTCTGTACTCGAAAAAGGGGAAACATTTTTTCAGACATGTTTTAAGTTGCCTGACTGAAACGTACAGAGAGCCTTCTCTAGGTGGAACACAGTCTTACAAATTTGCTCATACTTCCACATTAGTACTCAGTCAATTGAAGTGATCCTAAATCATGAATGCATTCGACCTCATCTTGTGGTGCAAAAAATGGTTCAAATGACTTCGAGCACTATGAGGCTTAACTTCTGAGGTCATCAGTCCCCTAGAGCTCAGAGCTACGTAAACCTGACTAACCTAAGGACATTACACACATCTATGCCCGACGCAGGATTCGAACCTGCGACCGTAGCGGTCACGTGGTTTGTAGCGCCTAGAACCGCTCGGCCACACTCCGGCCGGCAATGAAGTTGGTACATTTGTGTATTTGTGAATGTCTGGTAGAGATCAACACAGTTTTTGTCAGTCACTCACCTTTCGACGGTACATCTATTGTAATTGTTCATTGTCTACATTGCAAGAGACTGTACCTGAAAGTGTTAACTGCATAGGTAGTGGCTTCAGTTCCGAACAACGTACTACAAACACATAAGCACTCTTAGATATACTCCGAAAATACTTCATAGTAAATAACCAGTTGATCTTCACATTTGACAGATGTGTACATTAGTGACCAAAACTAATCCTTCATTATTCATTATTACGGAAGTTCAGCATATTTTTGCTACCTAGTACCATATCGAAGTTTCTAAGTAATGGCGTCATATTGTCAGCAAATATCTTCATATTGAAGAAGAACAATTTAATTGAGTAATGTTTAGTAATTTCTCAGTGCTACAGTCAGGGATATCTTGGTGATAATAAATCAGGTTCAGCTGTAGGCAAGCATCATGACCAAACAACACTTTCAATTCGTTAGCGAATACATTAGTCTTTATAAGCATATTTTTGCTGAATTGCTTGCAGTATTCAAACCGCATTGCAATAAGCTATTAGTGTAAACATCACAACTTTTTGGATAGAGTGATCTGCATTACGTTACGGCAGTATCTAGCTCACGGGCAAGAATTCGGCATGTGAGAGGTATCCTGGTATGCATGCCATAGCTCTCTCACCTGGCTGCACACTTCTCCCACCGCCACACCACACTGTCCGAGAGTGAAGAGTGGGACAGGGGGAACTGCGATCGCACCGCATTTGAGTGGCAGTGCAGTCGAACTGCATACGATTTGGTTTCACATTTCATATTTCTCAAAAACACATGTCACCAAAAATTAAGAAATATTCATTATCATTTAATCTTTTCTGGCACAATGAAGACAAAATCTAATTTTTATCTACTACCAACTTTCGCCACAAGAACAGAAACGGACATATTTTGACTGAAGTTCAGTCTTGATCACGTCATGTATGTTTTAATGATACAGGTGACCGGTTTCGGTTCTTTCTACAAAACCATCATCAGACCTGTGGATAAATTTTAAGAAATACTAGATACCAATCTTTAAATAAGATGAAAGTGTCTGATGATGTCAAACTTTAACAAGATAAAATAAAATTAATTATACCCTGGCTCCTTTATGATGGTAGGCGGAGCTCTCCTCGCTGCTACGCAGTCAACTGATGGTTATGAGTGCTGAGCACGAGCTTAAATATGCAGAGGCTCCGCCTACTTCCTGTCACACTACTTCATAACTGCCAATCAGCGTTCATAATATGACGCCATCGTCAAAGTATCAAAGTAGGAAATATACTAATAACATAAAATTGATTCATTTAAATATCTGATTAACAGATAGTAAGTATGTCTACAGCTTATTTATATTTTGGATAAAAACGGGGAACTACGATGTGTAACAGTTGTGCCCTCTATGGGCAACCTTAATACTACTACAGTGCCAGTTACATCAAAGATATGAAAGTCCTTGGCGTTGTGGTATATATAGATTATACCGAGACGCCTACATCACAATTGCATCTTTGTTGGATGCTGCAGAATCGTCTTATTTTAGCTGTAGTTTTTATAGCAATATTCTTTATAGCAGTAGGGTAGCAGCCAAGAGTAAGTTCCAAATTATGTATATCTGAACTACTAATTAAATTTTTTAAAATCATCGATCTAATAGTTTTTATAATAATCAATGTCAATTTCAAATTTTTTTATGTTGTGCAGCATATTTACATACGTTTCTTTTGCC
The DNA here is from genome assembly GCF_021461385.2 of Schistocerca piceifrons. Lineage (NCBI taxonomy): Eukaryota > Metazoa > Arthropoda > Insecta > Orthoptera > Acrididae > Schistocerca > Schistocerca piceifrons. The sequence continues at coordinate 253,737,951 of NC_060143.1, read as the reverse complement.
ATGGGTATTAGATCGATGATTTTAAAAAATTTAATTAGTAGTTCAGTTCAGTAGCCTCCTGCAGCGCTTGACAATCGACTCCTGTCTACTATCGACCAGGGCGTCGGATACTAGCATCTATGTTCGTGGGATCACGGATCCCTTACAAACTCTTCTGGAGGAAAACAACATACACTTTTTGGACAGTTTCAGTGTAAAAGAATTGGTCTTTCGAATGGGAATAACAGTGTAGATTTATCAGTTTCATCTGCACATGCACAGAGGCGCTTCCATAGAAAAGAAGCTTCGTATTTCTTTCGAATCTACAATGAATTATTCAGACCTACCGCGTTCTTTAACGCCAGTGAGCTCAGGGAAACGACGGCGTTTTTTTAAAGCTTTTGTTCGTTCGACAATGCGATTTTCTTTTTAAATAGATCCTCATTGAATCAGGAATAAGTTGTTTCTCATCTTGTTGTGTGTCAATGTGGGCTGTGTGCAGTCAAGTCCACTTAAAATGCGAGAGCTGCAATCCATTCCATATGTTGTAATTTTCGGTCTTGCTCTTCATTTTTCTTCAAAAATTCAACAATAGCGAGTTTTAAATCCAAAACTTTTTTCACGCATGAACTTTGAGTTAACGAGTGTACTATGCAGTATTATAGATACTCTTCATACTCATCGTTCAGTTCCATTGTAAACTGTTGAAACGAACAGTGGAATGATGAGTGTGACTTCAGAAAATGTACTACTCGTGCCACGAATTTCATCACGTGCTCTATGGCTGCACATTTAGCACTAAGTTCTCCTTGATGCGCAAAAATGAATCTCACCTGTAGATAGGCATAACTTTTACTCTTTCATTATTAACTAAATCTTTAAATTGTATTTACATGATGTTGTAGTGTTGTTCCATAGCAGATTTGCGGCATCCGTCGATTATACAGCTGTTTGTCGTTAACAGATATTAAGAATTCTTACCCTCCTCTTGTGTCAAAAATGGTTCAAATGGCTCTAAGCACTATGGCATTTAACGTCTGAGTCATCAGTCCCCTAGACTTAGAACTACTTAAACCTATCTAACCTAAGGACATCACACACACCCATGCCCGAGGCAGGATTCGAACCTGCAACCGTAGCAGTCGCGCGGTTCCAGACTGAAGCGCCTAGAACCACTCGGCCACAGCGACCGGCCCTCTTCTGTCATTCCCATTCATTTTAGAGGCTTCTGACCGTAGAATGCTAGGGTCCTCTTTTTGTGCAAACAGCCACTGGACTTGTGAACTTCATTTATGCCATGAACAAATAGTGGAGCATTGGCGACATCATGATTCTGGCGAATTGAAGAAAGTTGTACCGACCGAAAAACGCCACACCCTAGTGCTAAATGCCATGTCGCGCTATACCGAGTAGTTGCAAAAAGTACTGAGCCAAGCCAAGACAGTGCATGTCTGGGACCACATGCGACCCACACATCATGCTCGCGTGCAGTTTGGCACGCCGTGACCCCCCCCCCCCCTCTCCCCTGGCCTAAATCGCATTACAAGCGCCAGCGTGCAACATTAACTTTCAGATAGTGCATACGGTTGGATAACAGGTACACTCACAACACCTCAAGATTCCATCAGCTCGAAGCTCTGCATGTGAATTCGAGAGTTTTATGCATTATTTCTTTATTCAGAGTCTTGTAACCTGCTACAGAACTGCAGCTGGGAGATGAAGATACACATCACGTTAGATCATATAGGTGCTCGATGTTGCCTGATTGACTTCGTTGCTTTTGCTGGTACATCTCCAAGCTAATTTCCAGTACGTTGCAGATAAAGACATTGGAGGTTTTCCCACTTTGATTTACACATTTTCACTATCAACGCCTGATGCTCATAGCTCGTCTTGGATTCGTTACTTCATGCTGCTAGCGGAAACTCTTTCTGACGCCAAGGAGAGGAGTAATAACACCATCAGCATGCTGGCCCATGTACCAGGCCATCAATAGTGAATCCCACGCGTTCCCAGTCTGGGTCTGACCTATTCAAAATAGCGTTCAATTGTTAAACCTCGCTGTTATTTTAAAGCACAAAAGTGAATGTATCAGATTGCTGTTTAACTACATATGCATCTGTATTCTGCTAATCACCTTACGGTGTGTGGTGGAGGGCACTTCTTGTACCACTGTAATTATCCACCTTTCCAGTCACATTAAGGGGAGTGAATCAGAAAGACGACTGTCTGCGGAACCTCCGTAAGAGCTCTAATGTCTTTTTCACATCGGTCAGTTGGTTAGACATACATGAGAGGAAGTAACATGTTGCCCAACTGTTGTAGGAAAATAGCCTTTGTAGAGGGTATCATAGCAACAAATTTATTAAATAAGGTGACATTTTTCCAGTGCTATTGTAGGCCATTTAGAGAGATTTTCTGCAGTAGAAAACTGTGCCACGTGCATTAAAATGACAACGCCTTTAATGTTGCGTGCTGTGTCCGTTTCGGTTCACATATATTGTTCTGCCTTACTAAAATCTCAAGCTGTCAAACCAACAACACAAGTCATGTGTGAATCACAGCGACCAGAACATATCGAAGCCACAAGACAGCCGCTCGCTGGCGGCCGAGCGGTTCTAGGCGCTTCAGTCTGGAAACGCGCGACCGCTACGGTCGCAGGTTCGAATCCTGCCTCGGGCATGGCTGTGTGTGATGTTCTTAGGTTAGTTAGGTTTAAGTAGTTCTAAGTTCTAGGGGACTGATGACCTGAGATGTTAAGTCCCTTAGTGCTCAGAGCCATCTGAACCATTTTTTGAACTACAAGACAGCATATGTGTGAACTAAAAGCAATAGAACACGCTGCCATTTTAATGCATATCGCACATTTTTATACTGCAGAAAAACGCTTGAAGATGTCCTAAAATGCAGAAACTAGTCTTGCGCCAACAAAATAAACATGCCAAAAGTGGAAAAATGCCAGCTTCTTGCAGGAACACACGGTATCGGAATGAGAACCTCTCGTGATACACAACGCCTCTCTTGTAATGTCTGCCACTCGAATTCGTTGAGCAACTCCGTTGTAACGCCCTCTGTCCTATTAAACGGTCCAGTGACGAAACGTGACGGTCTTCGTTTACTCTTCTCTGCCTCTCCTATTATTCCAACATGTCAGCAATCCTCAAGAATTGCTCTTGCAAATATTTTGTAAGCCATTTACTTCTTGAATGAACTATATTCCATTAATATTCTTCCAAGTAGTTACGGCTTGACACGTATTTTCACAACAGTTAGTTTTATGTGGTTGTTCCACTTTAGATAGTTCCGGACAGTTGCTCATGGGTGCCGTATGGTCGTGGCTATTTCCAGTGGGTTCGCGCCAGCAGCGTAATCGAAAAACAATGGGTCTCTTCGATCGTTTATGCGCAAAATCCTATTTTATTTACGTTCATGGTCAGATACCAGTCCCTGCACCAATCACCGACCCTCTCGGGTCTTCCCGCATTTAGCTACTGCCTTCTGGTGTTACCCCCTTTCTGTAGGCAACAGCATAGTGCAGCTTTGTGGAGCTTCCTACATTGTCTACTAGATAAATAATAAACAGGTTGAACCACGTCAGACTGGCACCACTTTTATCTCTTCAGCAATTCAAGATATCGAAACGAGGTTTTCGACGAATGTTGGCTGCTGGAGGGGCACGTAATTTTTTTTTGTTTCAACCGAGATAACGATACCAACTTTTTAATTGAACGATGTATTGTTTAGCGACAGTCTAGAGTTCTGGAAATACGAATACAGTGATATGACACTTTCAATGTTGGCGTTGAAGCTTTCCGGAAAACTATTAGAGAAATGTTCTCAAAATGCAAGGAAAGCAACAGGAGTCTGATATTGCGGTGTAAATTAGGCCAACGTCTCTCATGCCAAGCTCCGTTGTGTGCAGAAAGACATCACGCCTATGCTATTTAGATGAAAACTCCACCGTCCGTCCAAAATGTTCAGAGACTAGTGTTATACCTGCGACGTCAGCGCAGTGACTACGGTGGCACTTTGAACTAACGACAGACATACGACCACTCGCTTATCAGCATGCAGTGTTAAATAGTAGATGTGAGGTCGTAGTGTGTCAGTGTCCTTCGATCACAAATCGCGTTCAAAACTTCCTGCACAATATTTTGAAGAAGATAAACGTGTGTGCAAAGTTCTTCCCGAATTCCTTGACGCCTGAACAAAATAAAGATTGGTGCACGCCTGTCGTGACGTGATTAAAATACAAAATGCGGATAATTCTTGTCTGGAAAATTTCATCACGGGTGACGAACCTACCACAAAACGATAGAGTGGAAAAATTCACATGGTTGGTCAACATGTTGACATTCAGGCCCATGGGACGCGCTGGAGAACGAAATACTAAAGCAAGAATTTTCTGACCGTTTCACACGGTAGTATGAACTTTCTGTGGGTTCTACTCAAGTGTTGGGAGACTATGTAGAACACCTGATACATTAAAACCACCACCTTCACCTCCCTGTATTTTTAGAGTTCTGTGCCACAGTCCGTAGAAAGGGAGTCCTTGTTGGATCACTTCAGTGACCTTGTGTCGGTCTCTCTGTCTGACTATTAAGACCCATTTTTATCAGGAACGGGTAGACGAATCAAGCTGAAATTTGTCACATTCTAAGGTCTAGGTTCCTCGTCGATGTAAGAACTTTAAGCTTCTACGTCAGTGCAAACAAAAGATACGGCCATTTATGTCACATATTTTGATACTCGCGAACTCACTCAACAAAATCTGTAGGGTGCTTCCCTTTGGCCTACAATTTTCAAATTCTGCAAGAAGCAAGGTTTAACAGTTCAAGTAAGGGGAAAAAATTCCGAAAATTATTAAACTGCAATTATACGGCTTTTTTTGTTTTCCCATTAGAACTTACCTTGCATGCCTCTTCCGTCAGCAGCATAATAGAAAAATATTACGGCATGGAAATATAAAATGTTAGCTGTAGTCACGTTTTGATAAACAAATAAAAATATTTTATTAAATCTTCTCTCTCTACATGAATAAACTGAAGTCCCTTCCTCGCTTCTTTTTGTATGTACGGGCAGCTCTAAGGAACTGTTATAGAGATTTTCATACGGTCTTGCAAATCTCGGAAGCGATATTTCGCTAGTATCGATATCGATAACAGGCAAAAATCGTCCAGATTCTCGGTTTCCAGAGTGGGTAAACGAGCTGCATACTCAATAAAGTTTATGCGGAAGCCTCAGAGCGCGGCCGCTACAGTTCTATTATTAATTAATTTTGAAACTTTTTGGACTGACGGTTTATTTCTTATTGGCGCTTCTTTATATTACATAGATCAGGAGCAGCTAAGACAGATGAAAATAAGACTACTTGTATATACGATTTCTCAGCGTATTAGAAGGCGCTCAGGAAAACCATTTCAAATCTGTTTACGTTCTCATGTATAGGTGCAGATCTTTTGTGGAGACAAGTAAACAGACGAAACGTTTTATATGACGGCGGAATCTGGCACGAGAGACTCACAAGGTGGTGTTTACACAAGGATTCCGGCCACCTTGCCTTTCCATTTTAATGCCCTTCTCACATATTTTTGCGGAAGATTTCAGTGTCAACATTAAGAAACGTTATATCAACTTACTTGTGTTTTCAAGAGCATTCGACTTCGGCTAAATAAAGTACATCGTTCCGTTGAAAAAGCCATACCTGTTTTAATACCTCGGCCGAATAATAGCCACAAAAATTTGATTAAGTGCCCGCTGCCTGCTGGAATTTGCCGGAAAATTCTATTCGTCATTTCAAACCATTTGCAAATTAAAAGGGGGGTGCACGGTTCAGGAGAATCAACCCATATATTGTAAAAAGCAACAACATATAACACCATCCCGGTAGTTATCGTAGCAGTGAAGTTCCCGTATCTTCGGCTTATGTTACCCCTTTCACGAGACTTTTGGCTTGACAGTAAAAGCGCGTCTAACGGAATAAAAACAATCAGTAAAATTTAGTCCGAAGTATATCAATATATCTGAAATATACTAGCCAATAACGGCGTTCGGAACGAGGTTCCGCGAACAGAGAAAATAGTAATTTGGCAATAATATCAATGAACACGGTCGCCAGCTCAAGTCGAGCATTTTATTGCAGTACCAATCGGAAAGACCTTAACACTAATGAAAGATATACAAACAATGTACACTCTTTCAGTTTGGTGAGCATAACACGAAAAGGAGCAGATGCAGAAATACTACCAACATGAAACACGTTAATCATGAATTACAAATAGCACTCTGTGTTACAAAAGCGTGTACTATCTAGTAAGGGACTATCTACTAAGTTACACAATCAGTGTGTTCTTTTGCAAACTGAGATTGCTAACGGACAAGAAATATAGTAGCATATTATGACTGCGTGTTTGATATAGTGCCCTTTTAAACACATCGCTACTTTACGTATTTGTACTAGATAGAAACAACTTATTCCCAGTGATAACGTCTGACTAATAAATAAAAGCACGTAATGACATGTCATTGGAGTCCCAGAATCTGTTATTGCAAACTACAGGGTGTTCCCGTAAGAGCGTGCAAAAATTTAACTGGACATAGAGGATGCTCCATTGAACAATTTAAGGTAGGGAACCTCGGGTCGGAGAAGCTAGGTTAAGGAGATAATACGAATAAAATCACTTTACTGTGTATTTTTCATTTAAATTAGTTACAATTAACTGCAAACCCCCCCATGAACCATGGACCTTGCCGTTGGTGGGGAGGCTTGCGTGCCTCAGCGATACAGATAGCCGTACCGTAGGTGCAACCACAACGGAGGGGTATCTGTTGAGAGGCCAGACAAACGTGTGGTTCCTGAAGAGGGGCAGCAGCCTTTTCAGTAGTTGCAAGGGCAACAGTCTGGATGATTGACTGATCTGGCCTTGTAACAATAGCCGAAACGGCCTTGCCGTGCCGGTACTGCGAACGGCTGAAAGCAAGGGGAAACTACAGCCGTAATTTTTCCCGAGGGCATGCAGCTTTACTGTATGATTACATGATGATGGCGTCCTCTTGGGTAAAATATTCCGGAGGTAAAATAGTCCCCCATTCGGATCTCCGGGCGGGGACTACTCAAGAGGATGTCGTTATCAGGAGAAAGAAAACTGGCGTTCTACGGATCGGAGCGTGGAATGTCAGATCCCTTAATCGGGCAGGTAGGTTAGAAAATTTAAAAAGGGAAATGGATAGGTTGAAGTTAGATATTGTGGGAATTAGTGAAGTTCGGTGGCAGGAGGAACAAGACTTCTGGTCAGGTGACTACAGGGTTATAAACACAAAATCAAATAGGGGTAATGCAGGAGTAGGTTTAATAATGAATAGGAAAATAGGAATGCGGGTAAGCTACTACAAACAGCATAGTGAACGCATTATTGTGGCCAAGATAGATACGAAGCCCACACCTACTACAGTAGTACAAGTTTATATGCCAACTAGCTCTGCAGATGACGAAGACATTGAAGAAATGTATGATGAAATAAAAGAAATTATTCAGATTGTGAAGGGAGACGAAAATTTAATAGTCATGGGTGACTGGAATTCGAGTGTAGGAAAAGGGAGAGAAGGAAACATAGTAGGTGAATATGGATTGGGGGACAGAAATGAAAGAGGAAGCCGCCTGGTAGAATTTTGCACAGAGCACAACATAATCATAACTAACACTTGGTTTAAGAATCATGAAAGAAGGTTGTATACATGGAAGAACCCTGGAAATACTAAAAGGTATCAGATAGATTATATAATGGTAAGACAGAGATTTAGGAACCAGGTTTTAAATTGTAAGACATTTCCAGGGGCAGATGTGGACTCTGACCACAATCTATTGGTTATGACCTGTAGATTAAAACTGAAGAAACTGCAAAAAGGTGGGAATTTAAGGAGATGGGACCTGGATAAACTGAAAGAACCAGAGGTGGTACAGAGATTCAGGGAGAGCATAAGGGAGCAATTGACAGGAATGGGGGAAAGAAATACAGTAGAAGAAGAATGGGTAGCTTTGAGGGATGAAGTAGTGAAGGCAGCAGAGGATCAAGTAGGTAAAAAGACGAGGGCTAGTAGAAATCCTTGGGTAACAGAAGAAATATTGAATTTAATTGATGAAAGGAGAAAATATAAAAATGCAGTAAGTGAAACAGGCAAAAAGGAATACAAACGTCTCAAAAATGAGATCGACAGGAAGTGCAAACTGGCTAAGCAGGGATGGCTAGAGGACAAATGTAAGGATGTAGAGGCCTATCTAACTAGGGGTAATATAGATACCGCCTACAGGAAAATTAAAGAGACCTTTGGAGATAAGAGAACGACTTGTATGAATATCAAGAGCTCAGATGGAAACCCAGTTCTAAGCAAAGAAGGGAAAGCAGAAAGGTGGAAGGAGTATATAGAGGGTCTATACAAGGGCGATGTACTTGAGGACAATATTATGGAAATGGAAGAGGATGTAGATGAAGATGAAATGGGAGATATGATACTGCGTGAAGAGTTTGACAGAGCACTGAAAGACCTGAGTCGAAACAAAGCCCCCGGAGTAGACAATATTCCATTGGAACTACTGACGGCCGTGGGAGAGCCAGTCCTGACAAAACTCTACCATCTGGTGAGGAAGATGTATGAGACAGGCGAAATACCCTCAGACTTCAAGAAGAATATAATAATTCCAATCCCAAAGAAAGCAGGTGTTGACAGATGTGAAAATTACCGAACTATCAGCTTAATAAGTCACAGCTGCAAAATACTAACACGAATTCTTTACAGACGAATGGAAAAACTAGTAGAAGCCAACCTCGGGGAAGATCAGTTTGGATTCCGTAGAAACACTGGAACACGTGAGGCAATACTGACCTTACGACTTATCTTAGAAGAAAGATTAAGGAAAGGCAAACCTACGTTTCTAGCATTTGTAGACTTAGAGAAAGCTTTTGACAATGTTGACTGGAATACTCTCTTTCAAATTCTAAAGGTGGCAGGGGTAAAATATAGGGAGCGAAAGGCTATTTACAATTTGTACAGAAACCAGATGGCAGTTATAAGAGTCGAGGGACATGAAAGGGAAGCAGTGGTTGGGAAGGGAGTAAGACAGGGTTGTAGCCTCTCCCCGATGTTGTTCAATCTGTATATTGAGCAAGCAGTAAAGGAAACAAAAGAAAAATTCGGAGTAGGTATTAAAATTCATGGAGAAGAAATAAAAACTTTGAGGTTCGCCGATGACATTGTAATTCTGTCCGAGACAGCAAAGGACTTGGAAGAGCAGTTGAATGGAATGGACAGTGTCTTGAAAGGAGGGTATAAGATGAACATCAACAAAAGCAAAACAAGGATAATGGAATGTAGCCTAATTAAGTCGGGTGATGCTGAGGGAATTAGATTAGGAAATGAGGCACTTAAAGTAGTAAAGGAGTTTTGCTATTTGGGGAGCAAAATAACTGATAATGGTCGAAGTAGAGAGGATATAAAATGTAGACTGGCAATGGCAAGGAAAGCGTTTCGGAAGAAGAGAAATTTGTTAACATCCAGTATTGATTTAAGTGTCAGGAAGTCATTTCTGAAAGTATTCGTATGGAGTGTAGCCATGTATGGAAGTGAAACATGGACGATAAATAGTTTGGACAAGAAGAGAATAGAAGCTTTCGAAATGTGGTGCTACAGAAGAATGCTGAAGATTAGATGGGTAGATCACATAACTAATGAGGAAGTATTGAATAGGATTGGGGAGAAGAGAAGTTTGTGGCACAACTTGACCAGAAGAAGGGATCGGTTGGTAGGACATGTTCTGAGGCATCAAGGGATCACCAATTTAGTATTGGAGGGCAGCGTGGAGGGTAAAAATCGTAGAGGGAGACCAAGAGATGAATACACTAAGCAGATTCAGAAGGATGTAGGTTGCAGTAGGTACTGGGAGATGAAAAAGCTTGCACAGGATAGAGTAGCATGGAGAGCTGCATCAAACCAGTCTCAGGACTGAAGACCACAACAACAACAACAACAACAACTGCAAATACCATCGCTGACACAATCAACGTGCCATTTGTACTGTATCTTACAAAATGTGCTGAAACTGGCGGACGTCAACCTCAATGCAAGCATGACATCGGCGAACAAGATTCTGACGCACCGTGACAAATATCCCTGGCGTGCTTCGAATCACATCACAGACAGTTACAGTTCTTGCAACTAATTCCATCTCCGTATTCATAGGGTTATCATACTCAAGTGACTTTAGATATCCCCATAGAGAATAATCAAGGGGATTCAGATCAGGTTACCTCGCAGGCCATCGAATAGGACCTCAGCTTCCAACCCAGCGACCATGAAATACAGCACTGAGATGCTAGCGAACAAACACACCGAAGGGAGGCGGTGCACCGTCATGTTGTATCGCATCCTGTCACGAACAGCCAGGAGTACGTTCTCCAACAACTCTTTCAACGAACCTCAACTACAGGTGGCAGTTTAGACGACAAGGTAGAAGATATGGCTCGTGCTCCCTGTTTCCTTACAGGAAATAAAGAATATACGTCTGAATAAACAGCGCAGCACGTGTAGCCTTGTACGCATGTTAGGTGTAAATAAGCTGGAAACAGTAATGCAAAACAAACAGTAGACAAGCTGACTCCCATATCTCCTTAAGCTCTCTTCTCCGAACCCAGATACCCTACCTCAAGTTGTTCAGTGGAGCATCCTCTGTTGTCTGATAAATTTTTGCACGCCCTTACGGAAACACCCTGTATAGTTCTCCATGTTAAGCTTTTACTGCAAGAAATTGTTCAAATATTAACACAGATATAAAGTAGAGACTTTACATTTACTAACCACGAACGAAACAGTTACTGTGTTGACGGACCCTTAAACCATTATATACTCTTCACCTTCCTTCCGCAAACTCTTTCACTAGGTAGCAAACATGTGCACAAAAATTAGTAATACATTCACCGTCTACAAACCTGTCTCACCCTAAGTTAAAATTGAAGGTCCTTAAGTTGGTATAGTATACTACCAATTTTACGAAACTGTTCACACTCACATATTTATAGAAACAAATTTACTTTTAATAGCGCTTCTCCAAAAATTATTCAACGAAAGCATTTAATGAGGTAAAAATTGTAATTAACTTTTACTAGTACGTGGAGCATTGCAGCATGAGAAGTATCTCCGGTTAGTTTACTGATTCCACTTGACAATCTATACAGTCAATGAAGCACTTTAAATACCTTTTTGAATAAGCATTTGCATTTTAGTTAAACCTGGGATTACATAAAGAAATAGGACTGGACAACAAAGTTAGAAAATACGATTCAGGTGAACAAGCAAGGCGTGACACAATAATTTCATATATATGAAGATGGAATCTGTTCTTTCGGACATGTCCGAAAGAACAAAAAAATGGTTCAAATGGCTCTGAGCACTATGGGACTTAGCATCTGAGGTCATCAGTCCCCTTGAACTTAGAACTACTTGAACCTAACTAACCTAAGGACATCATACACAGACCGGCCAGGGTGGCCGAGCGGTTCTAGGCGCTACAGCCTGGAACCGCGCTACCGCTACGGTCGCAGGTTCGAATCCTGCCTGGGGCATTGATGTGTGTGATGTCCTTAGGTTAGTTAGGTTTAAGTAGTTCTGAGTTCTAGGGGACTGATGACCTTAGAAGTTAAGACCCATAGTGCTCAGAGCCATTTGAACCATTTTTTTGACATCACACACATCCATGCCCGAGGAAGGATTTGAACCTGCGACCGTAGCGGTCTCGCGGTTCCAGACTGAAGCGCCTAGAACCGCTCGACCATTCCGGCCGGCTCCGAAAGAACACAAGAACAGATAAAGCCGCGAGTAATGAGTATAATGGGCAGGGGCACTATGAATATAGTGCAGGACAATAAGTTGCGAATGTGGGTCTCACGTCAGGCGTGCCAAAGATGGGTCCCTGCAGTCGCACAATCTCCTGTGTCCTCGGTGACTCAGATGGATAGAGCGTCTGCCATGTAAGAAGGAGATCCCGGGTTCGAGTCCCGGTCGGGGCACACATTTTCAACTGTTCCCGTTGACTTATATCAACGCCTGTATACAGCCAGGGGTATTCATTTCATTGTAATTTCACAATAATTTCATTTTCACAAACATATTACAGCGAATTTCACGAAACATTGGTTCATACTACTCAACACAGTAGTAAAATATTACTTTGTCTGAAGGTAAGCAAAGTATTGAGATGCTTCGTGATGATGCTCACCCTGATTGTACACACGTGGATCTTCATGTAATGTGGTCTAGAAATTTTTTCTTAGCGTTGGAATATTAATCCAGAGCATGTAATCATATGCCATGTTGCTATTGTTTCACTCATTCGTATCCGAGACTCACTTTTAATAATTTACGAACACTTTAGCCTCGCTTGTTACTTCAGATCCTCCTTCCTCGGAGACTGGACACAGACTGGTAGTCTTTTTCCCTACAACTGTCTCGCTCTCTACGCTCCGTTCCACTTTTTCTATTTATGTACTAACCTTCCAGGCACCGCGGGACCACCCTAAATGTTTCCCCCACAAACTAAAATTTTGATGTCCTAAGCATAAAGTAGCGAGATTGTGCCAAACACAATTCTCACAAATTCCTGCACAAAATCAGAATATTTTACATTAACCACATTACAGTACAAAGCAGCAGGATTTAACAAAGCAGAAGTATTTCAAAAAATTGAAAAAAATGGGTCATCATTTTACAATATAGAAATACAGTGTAGGTGTTACAGACGATGTAGCCGACTCTTCGGGTACTCCCGAAATTACTTCTACGTCTGTTACTTTCGGAATGTAATCGAATTCAATCACGCGGTACTGTGGGGATTAGATTAGGAAATGAGACACTAAACGTAGAACATGCGTTTTCACAATTGGGCAGTAAAGTAACTGGGTGGATATGGTATGTGGACTGACAATGCCAAGCAAGGCGTTGCTAAGAAAGAAAAATTCGTTACATCGGATATAAATTTAAGTGTTATGAAGTCTTTTTCGAAGGTATTTATCTGGAGTGGAGCCTTTTATGGAAGTAAAACGTCGACGATAAGATTGATAGATCGCGTATCTGATGAGTAGGTACTGAGTGGAAGTGGGGAGAAAAGAAATTTGTGACACAATGTGATTAAAAGTAGGATTCAGTTGATGGCATAAATTCTGAGACATGAAAGACTCGCCAGTTTACTCCTGGAAGGAAGTATGGGTGGAGGATTTGTAGAGGAAAACAAAGAGAAGAACACAGTAAGCAGGTTCAATTGGATATAGGTTGTAGAAGTTATTTGGAAAGGAAGAGGTTTGCACAGGGAAGAGTACCAAGGAAAGCTGCTTCAAACCAGTCTTCGGACTGGAGACCACACAACAACAATAACAACAACAACAACAACGACGAATCTGCTTAGTGATTTTCAGATTCCGGTGTGTACATTGCTTATAAAACTGGCAGAGAGAGACAGTTAATCTGTTGCTGTGCACTGACGGAAAAAAATGATATCAGAGTACCAATGACAAGTTGTGCGGTATAAACGAAAGTTGGTAGGCGTGTTTCTACATCTGAATGATGATGTACATTTAGATTTCGCGCCATTCGCAAAAGAGTGACACCTGTAGCGCCCCAATGAGAATGGAAATGAAGTTTTGGTTTAAATACACTGTAACAGTCGTGAATGTTACTTACCTTTAAGACTGGACATGGTGAGCTGATGGTAGTCGAGAATGCATTTAAGGCATCAAAAACTTCATTATCAACACGTCACGATTATGAATGAGGTGGTGCAATAGGGTTACGAGAAGCTGGATTTTCATTGTGCGATACTGCAGAAAGACTTGGCAGGAATGTAGCCACTGTACATGACTGCTGACAGCGGTTGTCACGAGAATGTTTAGTAGTTAGTTTTAGTTACGTCATGTTCCGTAGATCATTTTATCGATATGATGTGGAACAAGTCAGATTACAATATATATATATATATATATATATATATATATATATATATATATATATATAGTACTAATATTAATATTATTAAAATTTTTAGTTCTACATATGCAACTACATTAAGAGGTACGGTACAATTTTTTTTTTTACCATTTATGAAACAGAAACTCGCCCATGGCGTAGAAGGAGTTGTCCAAAAGAAGTGATTTTAAGCTAGATTTAAAACTTGATCTGCTACCTGCCAGACACTTTATATTGTTGGGCAAATGATGAAAGATTTTTGTTGCTGAATAATGCACTCCTTTTTGAGCAACTGACAGCGTCAATAACGGATACGAAAGTTCATTTTTCCCTCTAGTCTTGTACCTATGAACATTGAACATCACTTTTCTTCGCGAATTGAGATGGATTATTTGTAACGAATTTCATTAGCTAATATATGTACTCTGATGGTGCAGTTAAAATACCTAACCCCTTGAAAAGGTTCCTACATGACGTCCTTGGGTGAACACTAACTATTCTCACTGCTTTCTTTAGTGCCATCAATACTTTATGTCTAAGTGGTGAGTTACCCCAGAAAACTATTCCATAAGACATTATTGAGTGTAAATATGTAAAGTACGCTTGGAGGCTGATCTGTTTATTAGAAAGACCAGCAATTATACGAAGAGCAAAAGAAGATGAACTTAGTTGTTTGAGAAGCTCAGTAATATGCTTCCTCCAGTTCAAGTTGTCATCAATGTGATCACCCAAAGATTTGGAGAAATCTACCCTGTTAACTGAGCTCTGTTCATATGCTACATCAATTGTCGGTATGACTCTATTCGGCATACAGAACTGGATATAGTGAGTTTTTTTCAAAATTAAGGGAGAGCCCATTTTCTGAGAACCACTTAATAATTCTTTGAAAGACATCCTTAATAATATCTCCAGCTGCTTTTTGTGGAACGGGATTTATTATAACACTCGTGTCATCTGCAAAAAGTACTAGTTCTGCTTGATGAACGTCAAGTGGGAGGTCATTCACATGATTAAGCAACAGCAGAGGACCTAAAATTGAACCCTGTGGGACTCCCTTTGTGATAACTCCCAATTCACTAGAATTTGCCACCCCTCAACATTATTTGCACTATTCAGCACAACATTTTGCTTTCTGTTCATTAAGTATGATTCAAACTAGCTGTGCATATAGCCTTCAATTCCATAAAACCTGAGTTTTTCTAAGAGTGTGATATGATCCACACAGATAAATGCCTTGTAGAGATCACAAAAAATACCAACTGGCGATAATTTGTTATTTAGGGCTTGTACTATTTGATGGGTAAATGTGTAGATAGGATTCTCAGTGGAGTAACCCTTATGGAAACCGAACTGTGACATGCTGAGTAAATTATTTTCACTTAAATGTGAGCCTACTCCGGAATACATAACTTTTTCGAATATTTTAGGAAATGAAGTCAGCAATGAGAGTGGTCTATAATTATTTAAGTCACTCTTGTCCTCTTTCTTATGAAGAGGTTTGACTATTGCGTATTTCAATCTGGAAAAATCCCTGTGCCAGCGAAGCATTACATATATCGCTGAGGACTCCGCTTATTAAATTAGAACAACACTTCAAATTTTCTATTAGAGACTCCATCAAAACCACATGAGCTCTTGTTTTTCAGTATATTTATAATTCCCTTAATTTCAGCGGGGGATGTTGGTGCTATTTCTAAAGGCCTAAAGTCCTGGAGAATGACATTTTTAACATACTTTTTTGCTTCCACTGAACCCTTTAACCCTATTTTTGCTGCTACAATGGACGGTCGCAAGACGACCAGGTTCCGGACGGCCACATGGCACTACCGAGAGGGAGGACCCTAGTGTTCGGCGCATGACTCCGACGCATTGTACTACATCTGCAACAGCAATCTGAGCACCAGTTGCTACCACAGTGACACAATCAACTGTTACAAATTGGTTACTTCGAGGACACCTCTGAGCCGGACGCCCAGTATCGGGCATTCCACTGACCCGAAACCACCGCCATTTGTGACTTCAGTGGTGTCAGGCGACAGCTCATTGGAAGGCAGGGTGAAGGTGTGTTGTGTTTCCTGATGAAAGACGGTTCTGCTGCGGTGCCTGTGATGGACGTATGTTAGTTAGAAGGCTGCAGTTGATTACCTGCAAACAATCAGTCTGCGTGCTGGAGACACTGGACATATTCCTAGAGTTATGGTCTGGAGCACTCTCGTAGTTATCCCACGCACCCTGACTGCAAATTTGTACATCAGTTTGGTGATTGGATCTGAACCGCATTCCAAGAGGTGTTTTTCTACAGGACAACGCTCACCCAAACACCGCTGTTGTAACCCAGCATGCTCTCCAGAGAGTCAACATGTTTCCTTGGCCTACTCGATCACCAGATCTGTGTCAAATCTAGCGCATAGTGGACATCATCGGACGACAATTCACAATTTCAGCTTCATCCGCAACCAGTATTAATCGTCCCTATATCGAGATACAGTAGAGTCTCGATTATCCGACCTAAACCGGCCGCGAAAAGGTCGGATAAGCGGGAAGGTCGGATAACACGGAATATAATACAAAAAAACAAAAACATTAAACTAAAGTAGACCAAATGAGTTAAACATTTAATACAATACAAATCAAATTAGACTGAATAGATATTTATTGTGTGAAGAAGTTAGTAATTGTCTTTTGTTTCCTGCTGTTTGCCATTTTTTTGCCGCTAAATCACGTAGTCTCTTAAGAAGTAAAACGTTGGTAGATGATGTTTCTTCCAGTTGCTCTACATATTTTAAAGCAGTTTCTAAGGCCTTGTGTCCTACGTTGTGAGAAATCTTGGTCGCACTTTACTCCACTACATCCACTTCTTCGTCTTCTTCTTTTTCGTTTACCATGTTGACTATTTCTTCATCTTTCACTTCAAATTCTTCGTCTTGGACAATCCATCCATTTGTGTCATCTTCTGTGGCGTCAGAACATCCCAGAACTTTTCGTAACAATGAAAGCAGGCAGTATTTTCTGATTCGGTCTGCTGTTGTAGATTTTCAACACATGGAGAATTTTCTTGATTTTCCTGTAGCAAAATTTTCCAGGATTTTGCAATTGTATTTGCTCCAACATTCTCCCAAGATTGGGCAACGTCATAAGCTACGTCTTTCAAACTAATACGGCGCAACTGCTCTAGCATGTCCTCTCCCTTGTCCACAGCATCAATTAAAGAGGAAAGCATGTTTCTGCGGTAGTTTCTCTTCAGTGTCTCTGAGCTCCGTTGGTCCATAGGCTGACATAAGGATGTGACATTTGGAGGCAAAAACATGGCCTTTATATATTGATCTTGAATTTCATCTTCATTAGGATGACAAGTGGCATTGTATAGAAGCAACAGTGCTTTGCGGTGCAAGTTGTTGGCTTTCAAAAACATTTCAGTTTGTGGCATGAACTCGTTAAAAAACATTCTTTATTAATGTCTGAGCTCATCTAAGCATTTTTTGGTTGTAATATTTCACCGTTAAAGCATTTTTAGATACATTTTTAAATGCTCTCGGTTTTTTTGGTTTACCTACCATAGACAGTTTCATTTTCAAATTTGCTGTGGCGTTACTGCATGCAAGAATTGTCACACTTTCTTTGCTACGTTTGCAGCCTGGCGCTGCCTTTCGGCCTTTGACGCTAATGTTTTTTCCGGTAACATTTTGTAATTAAGACAAGTCTCGTCCCAGTTAAAAATTTGATCGCCTATTAAGTTTTCCTTGTCCAATACCTTGTGAAGTTTATTCCTAAACAATTGAACAGCTTCAGAATTTCCTGAAAGCTTTTCACCAAAGACATTAAGTTGCCAAATTCCGTATTCCATCTATCGAGCCAGCCTACACTAGCTGTGAAATCAGGTTCACCTTAGTTTAGTTCGTTACGAAACTTGAAGGCTTTTCCCTGCAAAATAGGTCCCGACGTGGGTACACCTTTATCTCTATGTTGAGTAAACCATAGGAACGAAGCTTCACTTACTTTTTCATAATCTCATTTTTTCATGGGTTTCTGATCTTCCAAAACAACCGAGGTTGCTCGCTGAGAACACCACTTCTCAATTTCATGGCGGTTCCTTTCCAGTCTCCAACTGTTGTTTTCACGACGTTACAAGCTTGCGCCACTTTTAATAAAGTTTCACCATTGTCTACTCTTTTTAAAGCTTTAAGTTTTCCTTCCATTGAAATGACGACCTTTTTCCGTTTTGAAGCCATCACCAAAAATTTTACAATAAACGAAGTGCAACACGTCCACTCCACTACAGATATAAGTTAGCACTGAGGAGTGAGGAGTATCAAACGGCGACAATGAACTGAGTATCAACAAACAACACGTCAGTCACTGACCTGTCGTCGGCTGGCGCACGGCCGGCGCGGTGGAAGGGTCGGATAACACAGGTCGGATAACCGAAGATGGGATAATCGAGACTCTACTGTACCAAGAGCAACAGGCATAGAACTCCATCCCACAACCTGACATCCGACAGTTGTACAAGACAATGCATGCACGGTTGCATGCTTGCAGTGAACATTCTGGCGGCTACATCAGTTATTAATGTACCAGCATTTTACATTTTCAACGAGTTTTTTGTGCTTGCATTAACCTGTGATCTTTCTGTGTTAATTACTTAAATATGGTGGCTAGACAAATGTACTTTGGAAATTTCATTACTCTACATTATTTTTTGATATTGCGATTTTTTTCCTTCAGTGTAATAGCTGACTTCGAAGAATGGTAGCCGGCCGTGGTGGCGGAGCGGTTCTACGCGCTTCAGTCTGAAACCGAGCGACCGCTCCGGTCGGAAATACGAATCCTGCCTCGGGCATAGATGAGTGTGATTAAGAATGGTAAAGTGAGTTTTCAAATGGTTCAAATGGCTCTGAGCACTATGGGACTTTACATCTTAGGTCATCAGTCCCCTAGAACTTAGAACTACTTAACCTAACTAACCTAAGGACATCACACACATCCATGCCCGAGGCAGGATTCGAACCTGCGACCGTAGCAGTCGCGCGGTTCCGGACTGAAGCGCCTAGAAATGCTCGGCCACACTGGCCGCAAAGTGAGTTTTGACGGCAGCTTTAGAAGCTTCTGAAGAGCCAGTGGAGCAGTGGACAAAGCCCACATTTCACGCCTTCTCGATGTAAGTGGACTGGCTTTTTAGTAAAACTACACGTTCACCAAAGGTTCAGTGCCACGGCCAGACAGGTTCTGAATATTGTAGGAAACAGTAATTTCCACGCTAAAGGCGAACTAGCGGCTCGTCGTTAGCAACTCGGTGTTTTAAGCGGGCATAATACGCCGCTCGTAATGTGCCGGTTCTTTGTGCCCGCAGCGGACGGCCTGCCGTGACGCGATCTCTAACAGGGGCGGACGCGCTGCGTAATGGCTCGTGGGCCTGCGCGCCACCTCGACTGCTCCAGTCTGCTCTGCTCTGCAGCTGCGATGGATCGCCTTCAAAGCGCTCGTCTCGGTCTCCAGGCCCCTCGTCCATTTAGAGCCTCCGGAGCGCGCCAGGACTCAATACAGCCGTAGACTGGAGTAAAGCGTTATCCGGGCAGATAACTCCTTTTAACTGTAACACGGGTTCTCAAAACAGGCGGTAGAGGGGGGGGGGATTTAATATAACATAGAAATACCAACGTATTTTACTTTATACGAGGGGCGTTCAATACGTAATCCAACACATTTATTCGCGGCCTATTTCAGTTGCAAAAATGCGTAATTTGTTGTCGGTTATCGTGAATTACACTACTGACAATTAAAATTGCTACACGACGAAGATGACGTGCTACAGACGTGAAATTTAACCGACAGGAAGAAGATGCTGTGATATGCAAATGATTAGCTTTTCAGGCCATTTACAGAAGGTTGGCGCCGGTGGCGACACCTACAACTTGCTGACATGAGGAAAGTTTCTAACCGATTTCTCATACACAAACAGCAGTTGACCGGCGTTGCCTGCTGAAACTTTGTTGTGATGCCTCGTGTAAGGAGGAGAAATGCGTACCGTCACGTTTCCGACTTTGATAAAGGTCGGATTGTAGCCTGTCGCGATTGCCGTTTATCGTATCGCGACATTGCTGCTCGCGTTGGTCGAGATCCAATGACTGTTAGCAGAATATGGAATCGGTTGGTTCAGGAGGGTAATACGGATCCCAACGGCCTGGTATCACTAGCAGTCGAGATGACAGGCATCTTATCCACATGACTGTAAAGTATCGTGCAGCCACGTCTCGATCCCTCAATCAACAGATTGGGACGTTTGCAAGACTGCAACCATCTGCACGAACAGTTCGACGACGTTTGCAGCAGCAGGGACTATCAGCTCGGAGACCATGGATGCGGTTACCCTTGACGCTGCATCACAGACAGGAGCGCCTGCGATGATGTACTCAACGACGAACCTGGGTGCACGAATAGCAAAACGTCATTTTTTCGGATGAATCCAGGTTCTGTTTACAGCATCATGTTGGTCGCATCGGTGTTTGGCGACATCGCGGTGAACGCACATTGGAAGCGTGTATCGGTCATACCCATAGAGGCGTATCACCCGGCGTGATGGTATGGGGTGCCACTGGTTACACGTCTCGGTCACCTCTTGTTCGCATTGACGGCACTTTGAAAAGTGGACGTTACATTTCATATGTGTTACGACGCGTGGCTCTACCCTTCATTCGATCCCTGCGAAACCCAACATTTCAGCAGGGTAATGCACGACCGCATGTTGCAGGTCCTATACGGGCCTTTCTGGATACATAAAATGTTCGACTGCTGCCCTGGCCAGCACATTCTCCAGATCTCTCACCAATTCAAAACGTCTGGTCATTTGTAGCCGAGCAACTGTCTCGTCACAATACGCCAGTCACTACTCTTGATGAACTGTGGTATCGTGTTGAAGCTGCATGGGTAGCTCTACCTGTACACACCATGCAAGCTCCGTTCGACACAATGCCCGGGCGTATCAAGGCCGTTATTACGGTCAGAGGTGGTCGTTCTGGGTACTGATTTCTCAGGATCCATGCAGCCAAATTGCGTGAAAATGTAATCACATGTCAGTTCTACTATAATATATTTGTCCAATGAATACCCGTTGATCATCTGCCTTTCTTCTTGGTGTAGCAATTTTTATGGCCAGTAGTGTATTTCACCTTGAGTCCGCTTGAGTTTCATGGGGATTCGATAGATGGCAGGGTTATGCGTAGCCATCAAATTGGCTTCTGTAACGGAGGTGCATTCCAAACAGAGAGCTGTTGTTGAGTTTCTTTTTGGCGGAAAACCAGAGCACCGCAGATATTCATTGGCGCTTTCAGACTGTCTAGCGGGGCCTGGAAGTGAACTAAAGCACTCTGAGTCTTGAGCGAGGCGTCTGTTACCGTCCTGAAAAGGTCACACAAATCTGTCTGACTTCCAGCGCCCCGGTCGGCAGCCCACAGCTGTGGCTCTTGCAAGGCTGGAACGTCCGGATACTCTCATGCGAGAAGATCGGCGGATCGCAATCAGACACTTCGCAGCTAAACTGGATGTCTGTGTCGTTAGTGCTGACACACTCATCCACCAGTTGGTGTGACCAAATGTGTGTGCCCTCTGGGATTCTCATCCATCCTACAGCCCGAATCTCGTGCCTTCCGAGTTACATCTGTTTGGCCAGTAAAGGACGCTCTCTGCGGGAAGCAGTCCGTGGATGATGGGCACGTTATTGATGCAGTAGAACTTTAGCCCTGACGTCCGCTAGTAGATTGCTACTGTGCAGGCATACAGGCTCTCCCAGTAAGGTGCTGTAAGGTCGACACATTTAACGGAGGTTACATTGAAACAGATGGAAACCCAGTTCTAAGCAAATAAGGGAAAGCAGAGAGGTGGAAGGAGTATATACAGGGTCTATACGAGGGCGATGTTCTTGAGGACAACATTATAGAAATGGAAGAGAATGTAGATGAAGATGAAATAGGAGATATGATACTGCGTCAAGAATTTGACAGAGCTTTGAAAGACCTAAGTCGAAACAAGGCCCTCGGAGTAGACAACATTCCATTAGAACTACTGACAGCCATGGGAGAGCCAGGCCTGACAGAACTCTACCATTTGGCGAGAAAGATGTGTGAGACAGGCGAGATACCCTCAGACTTCAAGAAGAATATAACGATTCCAATCCCAAAGAAAGCACGTGTTGACAGATGTGAAAATTACTGAACTATCAGTCTAGTAAGCCACTGCTGCAAAATACTAACACGAATTCGTTACAGACGAATGGAAAAACTGTTCAAGCCGACCTCGCAGAAGATCAGTTTGGATTCCGTAGAAATGTTGGTGCACATGAGGCAATACTGACCCTACGACAAATCTTAGAAAAGAGATTAGAGAAAGCAAACCTACGTTTCTAGCATTTGTAAACTTAGAGAAAGCTTGCGACCACGTTGAAAGGAATACTCTCTTTCAAATTCTGAAGGTGGCAGGGGTAAAATACAGGGAGCGAAAGGCTATTTACAATCTGTACAGAAACCAGATGGCAGTTATAGGAGTTGAGGGGCATGAAAGGGAAGCAGTGGTTGGGAAGGGAGTGAGACAGGGTTGTAGTCTCTCCCCGATGTTATTCAACCTGTATATTGAGCAAACAGTGTGGGAAACAAAAGAAAAATTTGGAGTAGGTATTAAAATCCACGGAGAAGAAATAAAAACTCTGAGGTTCGCCGATGACATTGTAATTCTGTCAGAGACAGCAAAGGACTTGGAAGAGCAGTTGAACGGAGTGGATAGTGTCTTGAAAGGAGGATGTAAGATGATCATCAACAAAAGCAAAACGAGGATAATGGAATGTAGTCGAATTAAGTCGGTTGATGCTGAGGGAATTAGATTAGGAAATAAGACACTTAAAGTAGTAAAAGAGTTTTGCTATTTGGGGAGCAAAATAACTGATGATGGTCGAGGTAGGGAGGATATAAAATGTAGACTGGCAATGGCAAGGAAAGCATTTCTGAAGAAGAGAAATTTGTTAACATCGAGTATAGGTTTAAGAGTCAGGAAGTCGTTTCTGAAAGTATTTGTATGGAGTGTAGCCATGTATGGAAGTGAAACATGGACGATAAATAGTTTAGACAAGAAGAGAATAGAAGCTTTCGAAATGTGGTGCTACAGAAGAATGCTGAAGATTAGATGGGTAGATCACATAACTAATGAGGAGGTATTGAAAAGAATTAGAAAGTAGAGAAATTTGTGGCACAACTTGACTAGAAGAAGGGATCGGTTGGTAGTGCATATTCTGAGGCATCAAGGGAATCACGAATTGAGTGTTGGAGGGCAGCATGGAGGGTAAAAATCGCAGAGGGAGACCAAGAGATGAATACACTAAACATAGTGAGAAGGACAGGTTGCAGTAGGTACTGGGAGATGAAGAAGCTTGCATAGGATAGAGTAGCATGGAGAGCTGCATCAAACCAGTCTCTGGACTGAAGACTACAACAACAATAACATTGAAACATAAGGTTTTGTAGCCAAAAGAGTGGGCAATAATATGGTGTATTGAAATCCTGAATAAAATTAACCTGCTTTCCGAAAAAATTCTTGTATGTATATTTTACTGAACGCCCTTCGTACGCTTTTATGTGATTTACCCTATCGCCAGTTTGTTACATGCACTATCCGCACTGTAACAGCACAGTGCCAACATGTAAATGGAATCCACCGGCAGCGCACACCATAGTGGCTGAAGCTCGGGTTTTGCGTTCGTACGTTATTCGTTGGCGTTTGGTAGCAGCGAGCTTTCCAATAGCCGTCATTCCCACGAGTCATATCCGCACCATCACAGCCGTTACTTTTAATATTCAGTGTTCACCCCACTGAAGAAATTAAATAGCACAATAATGTGCTGAATCCAATTTGAATGTGCTTGGCTTTTACATCGCTGGAAAACATCAGCCGTATGTTGCTGACACCCTGGTGTTCGGCGTGTCGGTATATATTTATACTCTCCCGAAAATATTTTTCATCTTTGGTTGTGATTTGATGACTGGCTTCTCATTATCTTTTATACCCACAATGCATCTGTGAGAATGATACATGAATGTCTGCATTACAAGTGGATTAATTACCTTCTCATTGCGTTCTGTAGTAGTCGTAAGACTGTACATGCGTACAGGAATCCATAAGCGAAAATTACGCGTTACTTACTTCAGTAATTCAGCAACGATCAGGCATTGTACGTGCACTTTAGTAGAGTATGTGTTCTGTATTGATGCAGAACGGTGTCCATAAAGTGGTTCACATATGTTTACGGCCATGACCACAAAATCCCGTACAGCGATGCATCGCGGTTGCCAATTATTTGATCACGATTTCTTCAGTTCTGTCAGAGAGGTGTGGCGTGTCAGAGTATGTCTTCATCGGGTAGCAAACTGTCGTACGGCGGATTCATGAGTGTCGAAGGCTGTTCGAGAAATGTAACACGTATTTTAATCATTCTTAGCGAATATCAGTGTAAATCCAGCTTAAAGAGGGAATCGATATTTAAATTCGTCATTTAAATTGAAACTTAAGAATACTGAATAACAACACTACAAATCTACAGAAAACTGTCGTAATACTGGCATTGAGGCTACCGCACGACGGCGAATGATCAGACCCATTGCAGGAAACGTCTGGCAATTTAAATCCAAGGAGCTCAGAGCTAGTGATAGCATACTTCGTTAAAGAGGTCATCTCCCTGCGTGGGGATATTCCTTATTTGAAACGCATACTTTATTTAACGGGAAAACCAGACAGTTGGCTCTCGATTCGTGTAGATGAAGATTTCGTTATTTATCTGCTGTTTATCAGTTTTATCGTTCACATGGCTCTAAGTACTATGGGACTTAACATCGGAGGTCATCAGTCCCCTAGACTTAGGACTACTTAAACCTAACTAACCTAAGGACTACTTAAACTTAACTAACCTAAGGATGTCACACACATCCATGCCCGAGGGAAGATTCGAACCTGCGACCGTAGCAGCAGCGCGGTTCCGGACTGAAGCGCCTAGAACCGCTAGGCTTCAGCGTTTTTATGCTCCAACCCTCTACTCAACAGAGGTGCAAGGGAGGAGGGGAAGGGAATTGGCTGGTAGCTACCATTTTGCTGCTCTTCAGGCTTTGATGGAAATAATTTAAAAATCAAGGAATATGGAAAGACAAGAACAAAACAAATATCGTAAGGATAATGAGAGGATGATGCATGTGGACTTCAAATTAAGAGCGTGATAGTGCTGTGGTGACCATAACAGATTTTAGTGCAGGCAAAAGACTTGGATACAAACGAAATTAGCGAGAAAGTGAAATTGAAAGAAGATTGTGTGCTCATATAGAGAAGAGATCGGATGTAGGTTGAGGGAGGAGGCACGATTGTAATTACGAGTATGTAAGCGAAGGATGGGATGGAACCTTCATTTGCAAAAGAAAGAAGTGGAGTAGATCTCATGAATAATTTGATGAGAGAAAGAGGTTGGAATTACTGGCCTTGAGGCCATTTCAGGTTCATAGTCAGGGTAGTCGTTAGGGCAACAGCACTCCTCATTACTCATCTTGGTTGACGTACCATTCGATACAGATACACATCTTTCTCTAACGGTTGTTTCAGTGTCCTCGTCTGCATAACACAGATTTAAAGCGACTTTGTTTAGGAACTAGAAGTTCCGGGTCAACACTTGCAAGAACTCAATCTTACAGTTAGACAATAAACATGAAGCTCCTATCCCGAGTCTAATTGCACAAAAATGAAATACAAATAAAACAAAAATAATGAATTGTTGCTGTAGAGTTTCGATTTACAAGACAAAAACTTTATTAGCTACGGATCCACAAGAAAAATCCTTCCAAGATAATGGAGAATATAACGACTTATAGCGACTCCTCGAATGGCACGTGAATGGTGGCTGGTGATTCAGTATACGCTGTTTCAGAACAAGTGTTTAACAACTGTCTGATCGATACTGACTTCAAGTGGAAATAATTGCTCTACTAGGCCTGTTATTAGACAATCACCCGAGGTTGTAGGGACGGCTGGCACACGGGTGTTTTAGGGGTTGTAATATTAATTTACCAGCCAACTTTCAGCGAATCGTTCCTTAAACTGGGCTTTGAGATTTGCTTATCTCCATTCAATTTCAGTCGGCTCTGATTGTGACTGTTCATCTCAGTGAAGCAAAATATTTTTTTCAGTGGTTACAGTCTGGTTGACATAATATGGTATTTTACTTATGAGATGATAACATTTTCGCCAGACTCCGTTTAGTGAAAGTGATACGATGTCCAGTTTATTACACAGTAGATTGCACGGTAAATGACATCGTCAGATGTATCTGAAGCGCTTTAGCACATGTTGAATTTACCCCGCAGTCCTAAAAGTTTCGAGACTGGATTAATAACAACACAGACAAGTTAATGCGGTGGTTTTAATGCTTCAGATGTTCTGCATAATATCCCTATACTTGACTGTAACGCACAGAACCTTGATATAACCACGTTAAGCTGTCGGAAAGGTCCTCTTTAGGACGTTGTTCAACTCATACGTCACATCCGCTTGACTATCGGTTATGTCGTCTAAGCGCTGACCCTTCATGCGAATTTTTCAATTCTGTTATTTTTTGGTAAGTTCGTATCGATAACGCCCGGTCTCATCACCCCTGATGATTCCAGAATGACATTTTCACTCTGCAGCGGAGTGTACGCAGATATGAAACTTCCTGGCAGATTAAAACTGTGTGGCGGACCGAGCATGTGCCCGCGAAAGGCAAGGTCCCCATTTCGAGTCTCGGTCTGGCACAGAGTTTTAATGTACCAGGAGGTTTCACCCGTGATGATGTTTTCCACAGAAGAATTTGTCCACATTTTGCATTTCAATCAAGTCACGGCAGGCGTCCACTCTTAGTTATTTTGCTCGGGAGTCCAACCTCTGCACACACTTTTCTCTTCTTCACTGGTCGAATGCCCATCTGATGTCTGCAGTTGTTAGTTGAAGCTGCAACCGCAGCCACTGCGCCGACGTCGCCTGTACGCCACGAATAACAACGGTCACGGCACTTTTCGGGCGGGTGGTGTACGTAGTGAGTAGTGTCAAAGTGCTTCAAAACCACCAGATGATGGCAGATACGCCGAGGCCTGTAGTACATCACGAGGTGCGTTTTTTCAAGTAAGCACCGTTTCGAAATAAAAATAAAATAGTAGACTTTTCTTAGCAATTTTATTTTTACATGGAAACCTGTACGTTAATCTACTTTTATACGCAATTCTCACTAATGTTCGGCGTGTTCATGATTGTATCTGAGAAATTAAAATGCCCACCCCCTGACTGACAAACCCACAGACTGTGAAATACGGGCTGTGATTCGTTTTCTTAGTACTAAAAGCGAAAAATACATCGTCAGATCAGTGAATTGCATGGAAAAAACATTATGAGGGATGAGATGTTACGGAAATGGGAGAGAGCTTTTAGGGATCGCCGTAGGAATGTGCAAGATGAACAACGAAGTGGGCGATCACAGATATTGCTGATGTTTTGATGCGGAAAAATCAAGAAAAAGTTATTTAAATGTTATGTGATGAGTGACCTAAAGTGTCAAGAACTGTGGTTTATGCAGTTGTTACCTGATCGGGCAGCAGATTTCTACGAGGGTAGTACTGATTGTGTGATACGATAAGTGCCTTAATATTGGTGGGAATTACGCAAAAAAGTAGATTAATGTACGGGCTTCCACGTAAAAATAAAAACAATCAGAAAATGTTCTTGTTTTACTTTTATTTCAAAACGGTACTTCAGAAACACGCCGCGTGTTATCATATAATACTATACTGTTTTGGCGGATACATAGCCATTTAATTATGCAGGATTTTGTACTGTACTATGTTCGTAGGTTATGAACTAGCTCGAAGGTAACGGTCTATTGACACACAGTCTGCACGGCTTCGGAAAATATCGTTCTTGTGTAACAGAAATGGCTCTTTATTGGCACTACGTAATGAGTGGTATCGACAGGGGATCTAAAATTGATTTCATATTTCTAGATTTCCAGAGGACTTTTGACACCGTTCCTCGCAAGAGAGTCCTAATCAAATTGTGTGTCTATGGAATATCGTTGCAGTTGTTCTACTGTTTTCCTGATTTCCTGTCAGAAAGGACACAGTACGCTGGAATCGATGGAAAGGCATCGGCTGATATCCGGCGTTCCCCAAGGAAGTATTATAGCCCTGCTACTGTTTCTAATCTGTATAAACGATTTAGAAGACAATCTGAGCAGCCCTCTTAGAATTTTGGTAGATTATGCTTCATTTACCGTCTAGTATAGACGGAGATCAAACCCAATTGCAAAATGAGTTGGATACGATATATGTATGGTGCGAAAAGTGACAACTGGCTCTGAATAAGGAAAAATGTGAGGTCATCCAAATGGGTAATAAAAGAAGTGCTTTAAACTTCGGTTACACGATAAATCACACAAATTTAAAGGCTGTCAGCCCAACTAATACCTAGGAATTACAATTACGAGCAACAAGAATGGGAAGGCAACGTTGTGGGGAAGGTAAAAGAAAGACTGCATTCTACTGACAGAAAGCTTAGGAGATGCAACGTCGCCACTATATAGACGGCGTTCTCTAAGATTGTCTGTCCTCTGCGAGTGTATTGCTGTGCGGTCTGGGATTGTTACTTGATATGAATGATGGAGGTCATCAAATAAGTCCAAAGAAGAGCAGCTTGTAAGACGGTAGTGTGTGTCACGGATATAATAAGTGAGTGTACTGGCAGTCAATAAAACAAAGGCATTTTTCGTTGTGGCGAATTTTTTCAAGAATTTTCAATGACCAAATTTCTCGTCTAGACGCGCCACACTACGTAGGGAGAAGTGATTATCGTTATAAAATACGAGAAATCGAGCTCTTACGGAAAGATTTAAGCGTTCGCTTTTCCAACACCATGATAAAAAGTGGAACGAAAGAGAAATAGCCTGAAAGCGGTTCGAAGAACCTTCTACCAGGCGTTTAAGTGTATCTCAAGAGTAGTCATGTAGATGAAGATGTTGAGCGAGGCTACCATATGTATCCAAAACTAGTAAATATCTAAGCAACATATACATACATACTGGGAAAGTTACCATACGGTGCACGGCGGAGAGTGCCCTGTACCACTACTTGTCTTTTCCTTTCCTGTTCCACGTGAAAAGCCGATCGATGTGGGTGAGCGCTTCTAGATGCTTCAGTCCGGATCCGCGCTGCTGCTACGTTCGCAGGTTCGAATCCTGCCTCGGCCATGGATGTGTGTGACGTCCTTAGGTTAGTTAGGTTTAAGTAATTCTAAGTTCTGGGGGGGACTGATGACCACAGCAGTTAAGTCCCATAGTGCTCAGAGCCATTTGAACCATTTTTGAACCACGTGCAAAACAGAGCGAGGGGAAAACTACCGTCTACCGTATTAGCCATCCTACGAGTCCTAGTTTCTCTAATTTTATCTTCGCAGTCCTTACGTGAAATGCACATTGGTGGCAGTAACATAGTTCTGTTGTCGGTGCTCTCAAATTCCATAACAGTACATTGCTAAAATAACATCGTCTTCAATCCACGGATTCCGATTTGAGTTCACGGAGCACCTCTACAGTGATTGCGTACTGATCGAACCTACCGGTAACAAACCTAGCTGCACGCCTCTGAATTGTTTCCATATCTTTCTTTAATTTGAACTTACGAGGGTCGAAAACACTCGAGCAATGCTCAAGAATGGGACGCTAATGCGCATTCTGTACACGGTCTCCTTAGTAAATGATTTACATTTTCCCAAAATTCTCTCAATAAACCATTCCCTGTTACCAAACTGACGTGTTCATTTCATTTCGTATCGCTTTGCAACACTGCACTTAGAAACTTAAACGATGTGACTGTGTCAAGCAGCATACTACTAATGCTGTTTTCGAACGCTACAAGATCGCTTTTCCCACTCATCCACGCTAAGTTACAGTGTTCTACATTACAGCAAGATGCCACTTGTCACACCAACTAGAAAATTCGTCTAAGTCGTCTTGTATACTCCTACAGTCACTCGAAAACAGCTTCCAGTACACCACAGAGTCATGAGCAAACAACCGTAAACTGCTGCTCAACCTGTCCGTGAGATCAATTATGTGTACAGAAGTGTAGGAGCGGTCCTATCACGCTTCCCTGGAGCACTGCTAACGATACCCTTGTCTCTGAGGAATACTCGCTGTCGAGGGCAACGTACTGGGTTCTACTACTTAAAATGTCTTCGGCCAATCACATGTATGGGAACCTAATGTGTGTGCTCCGACCTTCGTCAGCAGTATGCAGTGGAGAAATAGGTCAAACGCTTTCCGAAAATCTATAAATATGGAATCTGGCTGTTGGCCACCATCTAAGAGTTGCAGGATATGATGTGAGAAAAGGTCAGGTTGAGTTTAGTTCAAACGGTGCTTTCTAGATTAGTGCTGGTTTGTGGACAGAATCTCTTCTATCTCGAGGAAACATATTACATTCGAACTCAGAATGCGTTCAAGAATACTGCAGCAAACCGAAGTTAAAATTATGCAGTTTTCGTAAATCTAGAGCGGAAAGTTTGGCATTTTTCCTGTGGAATTGGAGAGAGCTTTTGATAAGTACATAAATGACTTAACATGTTTGGAACTTGATCAGACAGTAACAAGATGACGGCACTTCAAACGACTGTCAACTACCATCCCTCAACGCCCCAGGGGAAGACGTCACACAAAAGTTACCCTCATATAAAAATAGGTAACTCATTTACATTTCGAGTGTTTATTACTTTGACATCATCAAGTGATCATCACGTTGACCATAAACAATGACACATGTTATAAAGCGATTCCAGATAGACAGCACAGCTCGTTGAATTTCATCTGGACTAACTGCAGCATAGGCCCATGTTATACGGTACTTCATGTCTTTGGGAGCAATTGGTGTTTGTTTTTAGGCCTATTGTTTCCATTTTTCCCAGAGATAATGGTCCAGATGTATTAAGTCTGGCGAGATTTCAGACAATTTTGTGCTCCCCAAATGTCGCAGTCAACGGTCTTCAAATTTTCTGTATAAAAGATCTAAACATCTATTATTGACTGAGCGGAATGAACGGGACACCCGTCATGTTGGTACCAAGTAGATCACCTTATGTCTTGTAGGATGTCTTTCAAGTACTGCTCCCGTATATCTGTTAGGAACTGAGGCTATTTAGAAACTCAACAATGAAACAGTGGCCAATGACGCGTTTCTTAAAAGCATAGCAACAGACGTTGAGAGACCAAAGTAATATCTCTCGGACAGTGTGGGTTATAGACTGACCAACGGTGTGCACTGCGAAAACTGTATTTTTTGTAAATGATGCATCATCCATAAACAGAATCTTGCTTAGAAACACCACATCACAGTTTACATAGAAATTATTCGGAGAACTATAACCGAGTTTGACGATCAGTGATATGAAGGTGCTGAGGGAGCGAAATATTGAATGGATGAAAGGCGTTGCAATGAAATATTCGCAGAATACTCTTTTTGACTGATCCTATTCGCACAGTCAAGCAGCACGTAATACTGTGTTCACCGTTTGTTAACGCCGGTAAACTGTTATTTGCATTTCTCTTACCAATTGATGTCCTTTTTCGTTTGCATACACTGATGAACCAAAACATTATGACCACCTGCTTAATAGCTTGTTTGTCCGTTTGTGGAACGAAATGCACCACTGATTCTGCGTATCAGGGATCCGACAATTTGTTGGTCGATTTGTGGAGGTATACGACATTATATGTCTACCCACAGGTCATGTAATTCGCGTAAATAACGGGCCACTGATTTATGTACTCAGTGATGGCGGCCGATAGCGATCCAGATGGTTCCATAGGATTTAAATCAGCCAAATTTTGTCACCGAGACATCAACGTGAGTTCACTATAATGCTTCTCAAATCACTATAGCATGATTCTGGCTCCAAGACATGCATAATTATACTGCTGAAAGATGACGTTGTCGTCGGGGAAGACATCAAGCATGAAGGGATGCCAGTGGCTCGCAGCTGTGAGCGTGTCTCCGATTGCTGCTGCAGGTCCCATGCAACAGCAGGAGAATGTCTCCCATAACAGAATACTGCTAGCACCAGCCTACGTACAAGGCGCGCTGCACGTTTCGAGCCCCGTTCACCTGGATAAAGGCGTTTGTGTAGACGACCATCGACCTAGAGCAACAAAAATGTGATTCACCCGAAGAGCCGACACGTTACCATTTATAGCCCGTCCACTGCAATCTTAACTGACGGTGTCGTTGAGTCAGCGTGTGAACACGTAGGCATGGTCTGCTGCGGAGCTCCGTTTCAACAACGCACGATGGACCGTGTGCTCCGAAACATCTGTGCGTGCAGTAACATTGAGCCCTTTCGGCAGAGATGCCACAGATCACCATCTGTCCTACTTTACAGGGCAAACAGGTCTCCGAACTCCACGTTCTGTGAAGAGACGTGGACGCCCAACCATTTAGCGTTTAGTCGTAGTTTTACTGTCGTACCTATTTCCGTAGATGCTCACGACAGTAGCATGTGGACATTGCACCAGATTCGCCGTTATCGAGATACTCGTTCACAGGCTCTGCGTAATAATAATCTGCCCTTTGTCAAAGTCGGTTATCTCAATGGATTTCCCCCTTTTCAGACCATATCTTCGCTATGGTGATCATCCGTTCGTGCCTGTTCCGTTCGCATACTTTTGTTATATCGTCACGTGCCCGCAGCGCCATCGCGGTGGTCAGTGTTCATAATTTGAGGGCTTATTAGTGTATTTCACGTAAAACTTCCATTTTCTTGATTATTTTTTCTTAACAATTTTTGCAAAGACAGATCGAGAGGTTTGGTAAGTTCCTTGTTAGGTAAAATTTGAATGAATGAAAACCATTCCCACTTTTTCTGTTGTCGTACATATTGTGAGCATCTTGATATCATATGCAGGGTGTTTCACTAAATGTGTTTGCCTCTGTAAGATACGAAGCAATAGGGGACGGAAATATTTATTGCAGTAGGTCACCATAAGAAACGTTGCACTGTCTGCGAAGCTATGAACATAGTGTGGTGTCACCGCCAGACACCACACTTGCTAGGTGGTAGCTTTAAATCGGCCGCGGTCCATTAGTACATGTCGGACCCGCGTGTCGCCACTTTCAGTGACAACAGACCGAGCGCCACCACACGGCAGGTCTAGAGAGGCGTACTAGCACTCGCCCCAGTTGTACGGACGACGTAGCTAGCGATGCACACTGTCGAAGCCTCGCTCATTTGCAGAGCAGATAGTTAGAATAGCCTTCAGCTAAGTCAATGGCTACGACCTAGCAAGGCGCCATTAGCCTTACATAGCTTGTATCTAAAGAGTCTCATCAAGAGCGATGTACCACAAGGATGGATTAAAGTTAAGTATTCCAGGAGCTACGTACTTTTCTTTATAGCATTCATTACGTATCCTGTTTCAGACCTCACGCCATCCTGTGTGAGTTTAAGCGCGTGCCTTTCGGCTTCCTCGCATTGTGTCTAGGCTGTCTTGCCTAGACACAACACATAGTTTATTGTGTTATTATCCAAAGAGTTACAGCAAAAAGATACAATTTTTACAAAGGGAACAATAGTTGTTTCTATTATGCAGCTGTGTATACATCAATTTAAATTACATTCCTATTGCTTTTAGTTTGGGAGCTATAACCCTTCAAAGTTTCATGGGACATATACCACATGTTGTACATAATACATGGCTGTGTGGTGGGTGATGGATGTTCTGGCGGTAGGCAATTGATTTAAATGAGATGTTCATACGTGTGTCCATGTTGCTGAATGCACAAGGCAATGCTCCTTCTAAAGGATCTGCGGACGAGATGTAACATCGCCAGTGTCACGGAGCAACATGGGTCCTCGATGCGCCGTTTTAGATAATCTGGGGATGTGGGCTCAGTGACTTATACACGATCCTTTAGATATCCCCACAAAAAGAAATCTAGTGGTGTTAAATCGGGCGACCTTGCGGGCCATGAATGAGGACCATGGCGCCCCAACCACCTTCCTGCAAACCTGTTGTTTAGTTCTTCTACAACAGCACACGCAGAATGGGCTGTTTGACCAACGTACTCCACTCACATATGGACTCTCGTATGTAGACACACATGTTCAAGGAGACCACCCAAACTGTGTACTATAACCGCGCAGTATAATTCACCTGTCAGTGTACCTGGGAAGTAGTGTGGACCGATGATTTCATCCCCAAGTATTCCACACCATTCATTAATAGGCCAGCTACGTTGACGGTCGACAGGTCGTACCCACCGAGGATTGTCTGCAGCTCAGTAGGGTACGTCATGGAGATTCACTGCACCATAATTTGTTAACGTGGACTCATTAGAGAACACAACGCCTTGTAAAGGCGCGGGATTAGCTGAGCGGTCTAAGGCGCTCCAAAAAAAAAAAAAAATGGTTCAAATGGCTCTGAGCACGATGGGACTTAATATCTATGGTCATCAGTCCCCTAGTACTTAGAACTACTTAAACCTAACTAACCTAAGGACATCACACACGTCCATGCCCGAGGCAGGATTCGAACCTGCGACCGTAGCGGTCACGCCGTTCCAGACTGTAGCGCCTAGAACCGCACGGCCACTCCGGCCGGCTAGTAAGGTGCTGCAGTCTTGGACTGTGCGGCTAGTCCCGGCGGAGGTTCGAGTCCTCCGTCGGACATGGGTGTGTGTGTGTGTTTGTCCTTAGGATAATTTAGGTTAAGTAGTGTGTAAGCTTAGGGACTGATGACCTTAGCAGTTAAGTCTCATAAGATTTCACACACATTTGAACATTTTGAACCTTGTAAAGACTCTAGCGTGAAATTACTCATGGCCCATTCGCAGAATGTAACTCTCTCACGGAAATCGTTCCCGTGCAGCTCCTGGGTCACTGACAGGCGGTACGGGTGAAGCCTGTGGCCGTGTACTATACGCCACACAGATGTGAGACTGACACCAGCGACTGCAGCAACGTCTCGTAAGCTGACACGAGCATCGTGGTGTACTACTTTACACCTCCGTCTCCTCACTTCTTCCAGTTCTTCGTCTGCCTGTTTCCTGAAGTCGTTGTTCGCCACGTAAGAACGTAATGGCTGCCGGAGCTCTTCGCCTAGGATATCTCACGGCGTACGCCATGACTGCCGGCCGAAGTGGCCGTGCGGTTAAAGGCGCTGCAGTCTGGAACCGCAAGACCGCTACAGTCGCAGGTTCGAATCCTGCCTTGGGCATGGATGTTTGTGATGTCCTTAGGTTAGTTAGGTTTAACTAGTTCAAAGTTCTAGGGGACTAATGACTTCAGCAGTTGAGTCCAATAGTGCTCAGAGCCATTTGAACCATTTGAAAGCCATGACTGCTACAGTGGCATCGTGTCGGCACTCGCCGGGCGTCAGCAACATTTCAAAGTACTCGTTCGTGTATGCCATCTTCATCCGATGTCAGTAACTGTGGTATATTGAGCCCCGTGTGGCTCGAACTGTCTGGTATACGGCCGTGTGCGGCGACAGTGGGCAGTCTAACAGCGCATCGAGGAAGCTTCTCGCTCTGTGACACCAGTGACTTTACAACTCGGCCGCACCACAGTTAGAAAGCACATTGCATTATGCGCAGCGTGTGTGGTATCTGCCGCTGAAACTTTGAAGGGTTGTACCTCCCAAACTAAAAGTGGTAGGAATGTAATTTAAATTGATGTATACGCAGCTGGTGTTACTGATTCCATTCCATGATAGAAACAACTATTATTCCATTTAAAATATTGTATCTTTTTGCTGCAACTCTTTCGATAATAACACAATAAACTATGTTCATAGCTCCGCAGACAGTGTAACGTTTCTTATCGTGACCTACCGCAATAAATATTTCCATCGCCCATTGTTTCGTAACTTACAGAGACAAACACATTTAGTGAAACACCCTGTATATAACTGTTCACTGTTCAACATTATGATTAACAGATGTCAAAGTCTAACAGTACCTGGGGTATATGTTTGCTTACACTTGGCATGGTAGGGCAGGCATTTGTGGAATATCTTCTCCTGACGGTTGGGCAGTGTTTTGCACCACTGTTACGTTGTTACTGTTTTATTAAGTTTCACGTATGTTATGTCGTTGAATTCCTCAAGGACTCTCTCCAATAACACTTAAAAAGTAAACAATTCCATTAAAGAAGTCGATGCCCTGATTCGGCAGTAAGAAGAGTTAAAAATTATTTGCGTGGGACAGACTATTCTCACCATTGTTTGCTACAGCGCGTCGGAAATCACACCTCGATATCAAGGGTGGTTAAGACAGGATGATCTACCGAGCGAGGTGGCGCAGTGGTTAGACACTGGACTCGCATTCGGGAGGACGACGGTTCAATCCCGCGTCCGGCCATCCTGATTTCGGTTTTCCGTGATTTCCCTAAATCGCTCCAGGCAAATGCCGGGATGGTTCCTTTCAAAGGGCACGGCCGACTTCCTTCCCCGTCCTTCCCTAATCCGATGAGACCGATGACCTCGCTGTCTGGTCTCCTTCCCCGAAACAACCAACCAACCAGGATGATCTGATTTTGGACGGTAATAATTACTAAATATGGGACGTGCTGGTAAGGAAATGTTTATTATTTGAATGAGCGTGACCTAGAGTTTCAGAAAATCACCTTTAGATGTCAGTTAACTCCTTTTCTCAGTTTTCAGTCAGTCAAAAGTAAAAATGGAGTTCACTCAAAAGAAGGCGTTTTGTGTGCTGCTGTTTGCATAGAGTGAATCAGTACTTTTCGTCTGTGTTCTGACATTCATCCGCCTGCACCATAAAACCGTCATCATTGATATCTCCAATTTGAAGAGCCGGGATGCTAGTGCAGAGGTAAGAGTCCAGGTGGACCTCGCACTTCTGATGACACAGTGGAACAAATTTAGCAAACGTTTGAGGAGAGTCCTCGAAAGTTTATTGGCCGTGCGAGCAGAGGTCTGGCAATGCCTCATGCGACCGTCGCGCGTGTGTTAAGGCGTCGTTTTGTGTATAAAACACACTCGTACATCAGCTGCTCTGTAACGCTCTGCCTCGACGCTGAATAGGGCGCATGGGAGCCCGAGACACCCCTCGTCAGTCTTCGCTTCCAAGATCGTCAGACATGACCCCATTTAATTTTTTCCTGTGGAGTATGTGCAGAAAAGTGTGTTCATCTCCACTTTAACTCCAGACACAGAAGAAAAGAAGAACGGCCATAAGAAGAAGAGCGGCCATAACGTCTGTAAAAGAATATCCGTTGATGCTCTTGGACACATAAGGTTCTTGTAATAGCATAGCCAAAACTTTAAAATTTTGTGAATATTCTGCTATGTATCCCACGTTTGCAGCATGTTTTTATTAATAAATATGGAATTTGAAAGCATGCCGTTCTTATTTGAAACATCCGGTATTTACGCTTTCTCTGTACATTTGTGGTGCACTGTCTTAGCACCAATTGCCTGTATTACTGTTTGTAATCGTGTAGAGAGACCTTGTATCACTATGAATCTGAATTTTAGAGTCGCTAGTTTGCATTGTGAAACAAAGGGTAAAAATTCCGGGAGGTTCACGGGGAGCGTCAGAGACAGCAGTCTTTACTTGGGCCCTGGGTGTACGTTGCACATCCATACGAATTACGCAGCCGAGTCGGCGTCACGCCTTCTGGAAACGTTCACGCGATGTTGATAGAGCAGAAAAGCTCCCGACTGTGTAAATGTCGATTGTCGCCAGAGGCAGGGAGAAAGGAATGCCCCAGTGTAGTCGATAGCGTTACAACGTGACGTGTAACCAGTCCTTTGACAAACCGGCAAGCGCGTAGCTTGCTCTGATCACTGTTGCGCACCGAACATTCCTCTGACCTGTGGTAGTCAACACGGAACTTTCATTTGTTATGCTCAGTATCCTGTACTGTTGTGTAGAATCGCATTTTAAAGCAGTCTCACAAATGTCACCCTCTTTATTGTAAACGTTTCAGCCAATGAATTTTTGAAAAGAGGTTTCGTCGTCTGCTCTAAGTCTCATTTTTATCCGTCCTTCTGCAGCATTGTAAACATTCCGATTATTTATAAGATTAGGTACCTGATAGAAATGATTTTTGCAATATCTTCTATGCATCACAGCTTCTCATTATTCTTAAGTTAATCTGGCAGCAGGGCCAAACGCAGTAAGACCACTGCAATGGAAAGAAGTTGAATGACAACTTATCTACAAACAAATTCGAGTCTGGAAGTGCAAAAGAAGAGCCAGTCGATACGCACAAAAGGTATCAGAGATAAAAATTCTCGATCTACGTACAACTAATAAAAATTAGTTAACCTAAAAACTGTGTTATGAAACACTACGTATGTAAGAGAAATTATTGGAAAGGGGGGAAAATACAGCTAAGCAAATAATATTATAAAAACTGAGTGGTCAAGTGTCATGGGAACGTAACAGATACGACGTTAATAGTGAGTCGGTTCTCCGCTGGTGAAGTATAATGTGGCTTCCTAACGCTCCACAATCAAATCGGTAACGATCTGCCTCACAACAGACCACTGATCGCCACCTTATACTCCGCGTCTTCAATCGCGCCGTACGCAGCAGCTAGCAGCAACTAGCAGCAACATTTGGGCTTCATACGGAGAACACCTTTAAGTAAGACATCCCATCTCATAACTTTTAATCACTCAGTTTATTTTCCTTTATTGACCACTGAAGATGCCTGTAATGTCGATGGTTAAGAAGCAAAGTAAATTTTTGTTGCAAAGGGTGAGTAATTACTTATGTACGAGGTAAATAGCAACGGCAGAAATTGTGAGGAGAGAGAGTAAGCAGATTAGTTGTTCTACTCCGTTTTACGAATCGCTAAGTGATCACTACGTAATCACATAGGCACTGAATAGCAATAAAAAGGTGCGCAAACGTTATCAGTGAGAGGCGAAACTGACAAAATCCCTAAGCACGGTGACACGTGTGCACCTAAGCGTGCATACAAACTAACTCTGGTGGGCCGGTCACAGGCTAAAAGAGCAGAATTAACGGAACTCGATATCCAGGCAGATTACTGCTCTCCTGACACCCTTTTCGGAACGAACAAAAGCCATTAAGCAGCTCCGCCCGGGACCGGATCTCGTTTTAATCGCTTTTTGGCGCCCGGTCGGAAAACACTCAACCAGAATCTCCCTGAAAGTATTAATTTTTGTTCAGTTCTAATTATAGGAGGACGCCACTGATGACGGACTCTAAGGGGAAATTCACTGTTGGTAACATGATCTTCTAAATTCTGCTGATAGAAAATCGTGTTGTGCATCATTGCGTGTGAGGCATGTTGATTCTTGTTTGTACCCTGCTTGCCCTCATTAAGTTTTCACTTTTGGAAGAAGAATAGTAGCACCATGATTTCATTGCGGCAAGCTGTGCCGCATAAAATTTAACGGCATGTACAGTACGGTGACAAAACAATACGAACATTCTTATATACAATGTAAGGCCATCATTAGCTTCCACGTCACTTTCGATCTTCCTACACACTTTCAGATAAATTCTGCATCGTTGTCAATGAGTTTTTTGTATACTTACTTTTAAACAAGCTTCCGACAACTGAAGTTATGCCACGCGGGATTAGCCGAGCGGTCTTAGGCGCTGCAGTCGTGGATTGTGCGGCTGGTCCCGGCGGAGGTTCGAGTCCTCCCTCGGGCATAGGTGTGTGTGTTTGTCCGTAGGATAATTTAGGTTAAGTAGTGTGTAAGCTTATGGACTGATGACCTTAGGAGTTAAGTCCCATAAGATTTCACACAAATTTGAACATTTTGAACTGGAGTTATGCTGGACGATGAATTTAGTATCCATTACTACACTCGTCTGTCTGTTACTATGGTGAATTTGTTCTAGTGAATTTTAATTTATCCCATAACGGTATTAATTTACAAAGTCCGCATAATTATATGCAATGTCCTTTTGGATACGCATGCTCGTCCGAAGGAACAGATTCTCCTGACAGCCACATTACACTATGAAATGCATTCGAAAATTGCGAAAACGATTGTACAACGGCTATCCTAATTACTAGTAATACATCAAAAATCTGTGGCGGACCGGGACTCGAACCCAGATTTCCCACTTTCCCAAGAGATCACTTTAACTGCCTAGACCATCGGAGCACGCTTCCAGGAGCGACCCATGTCCTACTGTGTCCCATAGTGCTCGCATACAAACCGTATGATTCCCTCAGAGGAAGAAACAGTGTTTTCCTCGATACGGGGCTTTCCACCCATTTGTTAGTTTGTTGGTCCACCACTGGAACGCAAAAAAGCACCGACTCTGCTTTTTACGAATTAAATGGCTCTGAGCACTACGGTACTTAACATCTATGGTCATCAGTCCCCTAGAACTTAGAACTACCTAAACCTAACTAACCTAAGGACATCACACAACACCCAGTCATCACGAGGCAGAGAAAATCCCTGACCCCGCCGGGAATCGAACCCGGGAACCCGGGCGTGGGAAGCGAGAACGCTACCACACGACCACGAGCTGCGGACTTTACGAATTAAATACATCCCTTGATCAAAAGTATCCGGACACCTGGCTGAAAATGACTTACAAGTTCGTGGCGCCCTCCACCGGTAATGCTGGAATTCAATATGGTGCTGGCCCACCCTTAGCCTTGATGACAGCTTCCACTCTCGCTGGCATACGTTCTATCAGTTGTTGAAATCTTTCTCGGGAAATGACAGCCCATTCTTCCCGGATTGTTGCACTGAGGAGAGGTATCGATGTCGATCGGTGAGGCCTGGCACGAAGTCGGCGTTCAAAAACAACCCAAAGGTGTTCTGTAGGATTCAGCTCAGTACTCTGTGCAGGCCTGTCCATTACAGGGGTGTTATTGTCGTGTAACCACTCCGCCATAGGCCGTGCATTATGAACAGGTGCTCGATCGTGTTGGAAGATGCAATCGCCATTCTCGAATTGCTCTTCAACAGTGGGAAGCCGTGTTGGAAGACAATCGCCATTCTAGAATTGCTCTTCAACAGTGGGAAGCAAGAAGGTGCTTAAAACGTCAATATAGGCCTGTACTGCGATAGTGCCACGCAAAATAACATGGGGTGTAAGCCCCCTCCATGAAAAACACGGGAACACCATAATACCACCGCCTCCGAATTTTACTGTTGGCACTACACACGCTGGCAGATGACGTTCACCGGGCATTCACCATACCCGCACCCTACCACCGGATCGCCAAATTGTGTACCGTGATTCGTCACTCCACAAAACGTTTCTCCACTGTTCAATCGTCCAATGTTTACGCTCTTTAAATCAAGAGAGGCGTCGTTCGGCATTTACCGGCGTCATGTGTGGCTTATGAGTACCCGCTCGGTCATGAAATACAAATTTCTCACCTCCCACCTGTGACAGTATTTGCAGTGGATCCTGATGCAGTTTGGAATTCCTGTGTGATGGCCTGGACAGATGTCTGCCTATTACACATTACGACCCTCTCCAGCCGTCAGCAGTCTCTGTCAGTCAACAGACGAGGTAGGGCTGTACGCTTTTGTGCTGTACGTGTCCCTTCACGTTTCCACTTCACTATTACATTGGAAACAGTGGACCTAGAGATGTTTAGGAGTGTGGGAATCTCGCGTAGAGACGTATGACACAAGTGACATCCAGTTATCTGACCACGTTCGAAGTCCGTGAGTTCCGCGAAGGTCCATTTCCGCTCTCTCACGATGTCTAATGACTACTGAGGCCGCCGCTGTGGAGTATCTGTCGGTAGGTGGCGACACAATGCACCTAATACGACAAACGTACGTGTTTGGGGGTGTCCGGATACTTTTGATCACATAGTGTCAGTCTGTCGTAAGTTTCTGAAAAAACGCGGCACCACACGTCTACTACCAGCCGCGGTGATACGACAAACGTACGTGTTTGGGGGTGTCCGGATACTTTTGATCACATTTTGTCAGTCTGTAGTAAGTTTCTGAAAAAACGCGGCACCACACGTCTACTACCAGCCGCGGTGGCCGAGCGGATCTAGGCGCGACCGCTACGGTCGCAGGTTCGACTCCTGCCTCGGTTATGGATGTGTGTGATGTCCTTAGGTTAGTTAAGTTTAAGTAATTCTACGTTCTAGGGGACTGATGACCTCAGATGTTAAGTCCCATAGTGTTCAGAGCAATTTGAACCATTTTTTTGAACCGAGGTGACGGAAAACTTTTTTTTATGTTCGAACTTTCTTTACTGCGTCAGGCACACCGAACCTGATCCGATTAATACCATCAGGCCCCCTCTTACATCGGACCGTGGTTTTCGCACAGACAGTACTCTTTTTACATCTCATTTAGGGCCTATATAAGAAATAACAATTTTAATGTAACAAATAATATTAAAATTATCTCATTGTCTGTAGTGACAATGTTAGTAATTCTGACTATGAACTACCGAATTTAATGCCGTTAGTATATGTACTAACGCTGCTCCTGTTATTACTAATAGTGATGATGATGATGAAGATGATGATGATGATGATGATGATGATAATGATAATGATATTTTCGATAGGGATAGAAGATGAAGTAGTGAATTAAAACATGTGCCAAGGCCAGGACTTACACCCAGGTCTCCTGCTTATTAAGCTGATGTGTTATCCAAACATCTTCGTGACACAGGTGCATGGGCTATCCTAGTACAGTCCGCTCCCTAACACAAACTTCAGTTCACACCTCAATAATATTACAGCAGTGCTAGGATCGTGTAGTGACAACACATCTGCCCAGTAAGCAGGATACCTATGTACAAGTCCGGGCCTTATTACTTTAACATCTACCTTATCGCAGATGAAGTTGAGACTCAATATGTCTCCATGAAAATGTAATTCCATCAGATAAATAATATAATTATTTATACAGGTATACAAAGAAGTTGTAGGGGTTCTAAATAGATATAGCGAGTGCTGGGGAAAGGAAATTTAAGGAGACTGCACCACCTAGTAATACAGGGAAATGAGGAAGACATGGTTGGAAGTAAAGATGTACATGGGTAACGAGTGCATACAAGGACAGTAGTGATCATTATTATTGCTTCTGAATCTGAAAATGTTATTTAGTTCTCTAATATAATGGAGTGGGACAGAAAGGATTTAGCTCTTATGGGAACGGACGTTTCTGCTTTGTTGTTCAGACAAGAGCGTTAAGATCAAGGAGAGAGACAAGGGACAGTGTACGTTGATAAGACAGTAGAGAAGGCAGAGGGTATGGAAATCTTTGCAGTCGTCTGCATGCAGCCAGCATAGCTGTACATCTGACGGGGAAATATGATCAAAGATTCAAACAGGCATTCATAACCAGTTCCATGCCTTGTGAGCTTTCTTGATATACACGTTGCAGGATAACACCTCTGTAATCAATAATTGGAAGTGTCAGTGTTTGTACAAGTTGTCGTCAGTAGTCATACTCATAAAATGTAAGCGTTCACGACGACTATTTGCGATATTGCTGATATATGATTTATGGGCATAAGGCCATGGTCCAATGCACAATTTTCTGCCTATGTTTTCGTCTTCCGCTGACATTATGGTTCTAGCAAGATCTAATAGTTACTAGGCCCTACAGTACTTTGAGGCAGCTGGTAGAAAATTTACTGTTGTATAAATGTTTGAATATAGAAACACTTCACAGCCAGTGCACCATATGTGGGGCGGCTGGTTGGATATTTATTGTTATTCAATAAAAATGTTTAGATTGTAATGTAGAAAAGATGCAATTCCCTGCCTATTAACCATATGTGGGACGGCGGGTGAAATTAATTGTTCATATAAATGTTCCTGAATGCAAAACCAGTTCCTATTATTTATGCTGTCTTTTGCCGTTCTCAACACTGGCTCTCTAACTACAATATTGGCAACCAGAAAGTGATTAGCAAAACGTGAAGCCTGTAATTAGAATTCCTAGTGCCCACTTCATCTGAGAAATACACTTATAGCTACAACTTCTAGCTCTGAGAAATTAGGAGATCGTCTGGGATTCATAATCAAAAACGATTTTGATTAAAATAGTTCAGTATATTCTGAAAGTCACAGATGAAAAATAAGAAGAATCCACACAATCTGACTAACAGAGCAGTTCAAAGTCTAATGCGCTGATGCAACTATAACTGTCCAAATTAAATGTTTAAATGAATGCTCGCCATAATTTGATGATAATGTTCATCAA
This sequence comes from Schistocerca piceifrons, assembly GCF_021461385.2. Lineage (NCBI taxonomy): Eukaryota > Metazoa > Arthropoda > Insecta > Orthoptera > Acrididae > Schistocerca > Schistocerca piceifrons. Next base: position 253,693,715 of record NC_060143.1, on the reverse strand, counting down.
ACGCCATGCTAAATAATGGTAGAATGTCTGTCCCGCGACGGCACGTGAAAATACGACATACGCAAACTGAAGATGGATAAATAAAGTCATCCCAGAATTAACACTTCACTCGAAAATGATTTCATGGTTACGTGTATCCCGAGTAACTTAATACGCCATCCGAGGCTGTCTGTAGCAATGATACCGACGCGACGCGATTCCCGACACAGGTGGTGTGCTATTCAGCGTCTGGAGAGAACTGGGGCCTTGCTTCCTCGCGCAGCGTTCTTATATATAAAGCCGCGGTGCGGACGGCTAAGGGAACGCCTGATCAAATCGGCTCTCCCGACTAGCCGCTGGGCTAGTAATGCACCACTTTAAGTTATCGAATAAATCATTGCTTCCTTTGCTGATGGCAGATGAAGCTCTCAATTTAAATGCGCAATCGGCACACACGTAAGTAATCATAATAAAAGGCTGATGTGGATAAGTCAATTATTTTGGGCGAGAGAATTAATTTAATTACACTACACGCAGTAGACGAGCTCTGAACCTGCCCTTTGGAGATACGCTGGCGCTATAGTTTTATAGTTATTCAAATGAAACTTCTCACATCTTTATGGTTATAGCGGATCTCCGTTCTACTTAAATATAAACATCCTAGCCTTATTTATTAGCCTACTTAATCTATCTTGCTTCCTTAATTTTTAAGACAAAAACCAGAAAATCATGAATTTCCACTAAAATTTTAATTTGTGAAATCCAAAGTACTGTTTCTATTAAATAATTATGAAAAAGAAATCTAAATATAAATTTTTAATTCTCTAGCTCTTTTCTGTTGCGCCAATGATTTTTACAGAAAAATGTCCAAATTTCGAAAATGGTTAAGGTTGTCGAACTGATATTCAACACATATTAATTTAGTATTACTTCTGACATGCTAGAACCGATTTTTGGTTATTTGCTTGATTTTAAAAGTATTGCGCCACATTTATGGCGTCAGAGCTAGTTACAGCGGACTGGCTGGCACACAATGGAAAGACTGATGTGAATTTATTACGGCGTGAGTAGGCTGCTTCCCTACATCACGCTCTACTTAATTTTTTTTGTTTTTGAATGTTAGTGAATGAAAAAAAATTTAATTACAAAAAGGGAAGCAAGAGTACAGCTTAACTCCTTATGAAAAATGAAAATTGAAATGTAAACATATAGAAATATTAAAAGATAACTGATTACCTACTTTAATTATTTAAATTGCGGGCATGTTCACTGCCTCTTAAGAAACATTATCACTCAAAATTTAAGCAAAATCTATGAAACACTTTGGCATACATATTGGGTTAGACAAACAAACCCATAAAAAAAATGTAAAATTATGAAAATCTTAAATCCATTAAATGCATTTTTACATACACAAATTCAAAGAAAATAACACAGTTATTCTTGATACATAAACAGATGATTATATCTTAGCAGTCTCTTCTAAACCTGAAAGAAAATTTCACAAATCATTTTTACACACGTGGTTGTAGCCGCTTTGGCTGGCGTTCTACACTTCCAATCACAAGGGTAGAGGAGGGGAAGTTGCTATGATGTGCGTCCTTCTCGTTCACTCTAAATTACATGGGGAAAGGGGAGGGGGACACTGTGAGTTGTGTCCAAGTCACTCCACATTTTCACGCAGCTACCAGGCTGCCATTATCTGGTTTGTCCTGTAGAACAAACAAAAAGAGTGCCTCAGACTCTGTTCACTTATTATCTAAGGGTGGGTCACAATGAAATGGGGATATATACATTTTATCTTTCAATATGTTGCTGGAACAAAGTTAACACAACTTTTTCAATTTTACTCTCGCGGTTACTTAACTGTCATCAAATCGGTAAACAAATGGCTCAAAACGCCGTTAGTCACGTACTAGAGAAAATTTATGCTCAAGGCATACAATCATGAATCCTATTTAATTTCAATTGATTATTTCTGGGCCGGAACACTGAACCAATACTCGGTACATTCCTGATACATTTGTATTTTATTCACTTAGCTGACTCATCTTTGATTACCTTATTCTTAGAGATAGTATGAGTATATTTGATTAATTTGATTAATAGTTATCTTCTCAGCTTCTTTGTATATGTGAGTAACTTGTGGTAATAGTACAGTTCTGAGTGTCCAAAACACACTACGTTCAGTTGACTACTACATCCGTTTATTGGTCCTCTGCTGTTGTGTCAGTTCCACATCTGCAATTATGTACTTACTTCATCGAAGTGTAATTATGCTGAGCTATAAATAATGTTTCACGTCTGCCATTATGTTACTCAATTATGTTGCTAGTGTATGTACTTATTTAACACTCACTCTATTAACATTTAAAGCATAGGATAGCACATTTATTTCATATCCATAGTGTATTGCAGCTAATCAGTTTGCTCACGTGGCAATCCATTTCCACTCGATCGGATGCTGAAACCACAGGTAGTCTCTCTCGACCTACCCCTAAAGTGCATTAAGTAATTATGGACGAGCGTAATGCTAAATTCCTTAAACCTATAGGACACCATGAGCTGCTCTGTCTCATCTAACATTAACAAATTTTAGTATTTGAGAGTAAGAGCCGAAATTTTGCTGGATAGGAAAGATGAAGAATGAGATCTAAAATGGGAAAGAAGATCTCACACAGCTGTGACTGCACAGCTGCCACACTGTGTAGAGGTTTAAGAACAACCTCCTCCCTACGGAATTCATTCACTAGCTATGAACTTCTTTAGGTCGATCACGTTCCTGAGACCTAATAGCTTTTTACTCTTAGGGTACTCCAGCCTATATGCATTGGCATGTGGTTTTCCTATGATCCTGAAAGGTCCTTGTGATACTAACATGAATTTCTTTGTTTCTGCATTTATTTTCTTTGATTTTTCCTTTGTTTCGACAAGGATTAACTGACCTATTTCAAAACTGGTGGGTACAGCTTCTGCGTCATGACGCTTCTTCCTTTCCAATGCTCTTTTTCATATATTTGCCCTAGCCTTTAACTTCTTCTCGTCTGTGGATATTTGCGTTAGAATAGGGAATTCTACCATATCTGCAATCACATTGTGCGGTTCTTGGCCAAACATCAATTCGCAAGGCGCAAAACCAGTTGCATCATGCCTTAAGTTGTTAATTACATTCTCAAAATACTTCATGTGCTCTGCCCAACTTGAGTGTTTCCGAGCACAATAAGTTCTGCAAAGCCTATTCAATTCTCTCATAATACGTACACTCATATTTCCCTACGACTTATCTTAGAAGAAAGATTAAGAAAAGGCAAACCTACGTTTCTAGCATTTGCAGTCTTAGAGAAAGCTTTTGACAACGTTAACTGGAATACTCTCTTTCAAATTCTGAAGGTGGCAGGGGTAAAATACAGGGAGCGAAAGGCCATTTACAATTCGTACAGGAACCAGATGGCAGTTATAAGAGTCGAGGGGCATGAAAGGGAAGCAGTGGTTGGGAAGGGAGTGAGACAGGGTTGTAGCCTCTTCCTGATGTTATTCAATCTGTATATTGAGCAAGCAGTAAATGAAACAAAAGAAAAATTTGGAATAGGTATTAAAATCCATGGAGAAGAAATAAAAACTTTGAGGTTCGCCGATGACATTGTAATTCTGTCAGAGACAGCAAAGGACTTGGAAGAGCAGTTGAACGGAATGGACAGTGTCTTGAAAGGAGGATATAAGATGAACATCTACGAAAGCAAAACGAGGATAATGGAATGTAGTCAAATTAAATCGGGTGATGCTGAGGGAATTAGATTAGGAAATGGGACACTTAAAGTAGTAAAGGAGTTTTGCTATTTAGGTAGTAAAATAACTGATGATGGTCGAAGTAGAGAGGATACAAAATGTAGACTGGCAATGGCAAGGAAATCGTTTCTGAAGAAGAGAAATTTGTTAACATCGAGTATAGATTTAAGTGTCAGGAAGTCGTTTCTGAAAGTATTTGTATGGAGTGTAGCCATGTATGGAAGTGAAACATGGACGATAACTAGTTTGGACAAGAAGAGAATAGAAGCTTTCGAAATGTGGTGCTACAGAAGAATGCTGAAGATAAGGTGGCTAGATCACGTAACTAATGAGGAGGTATTGAATAGGATTGGGGAGAAGAGAGGTTTGTGGCACAACTTGACTAGAAGAAGGAATCGGTTGGTAGGACATGTTTTGAGGCATCAAAGGATCACAAATTTAGCATTGGAGGGCAGCGTGGAGGGTAAAAATCGTAGAGGGAGACCAAGAGATGAATACACTAAGCAGATTCAGAAGGATGTAGGTTGCAGTAGGTACTGGGAGATGAAGAAGCTTGCACAGGATAGAGTAGCATGGAGAGCTGCATCAAACCAGTCTCAGGACTGAAGACCACAACAACAACATATTTCCTTGGGGGAAATACGCAGATATTTTCAGATGTTTCACGCCGGCCGTATCTAGACATTCCTTAAATCTATCAGAAGTAAACTGAGGGCCATTGTCTGACAGCAAAGTCTTCGGAACGCCAAGTTCACGAAGAAATCTTTTTCCAATTTTCTACCAATGTTTTTGCATTTGCTCTTTTAATTGGGCATAGCTTAACATACACTCCTGGAAATTGAAATAAGAACACCGTGAATTCATTGTGCCAGGAAGGGGAAACTTTATTGACACATTCCTGGGGACAGATACATCACATGATCACACTGACAGAACCACAGGCACATAGACATAGGCAACAGAGCATGCACAGTGTCGGCACTAGTACAGTGTATATCCACCTTTCGCAGCAATGCAGGCTGCTATTCTCCCATGGAGACGATCGTAGAGATGCTGGATGTAGTCCTGTGGAACGGCTTGCCATGCCATTTCCACCTGGCGCCTCAGTTGCACCAGCGTTCGTGCTGGAGGTGCAGACCGCGTGAGACGACGCTTCATCCAGTCCCAAACATGTTCAATGGGGGACAGATCCGGAGATCTTGCAGGCCAGGGTAGTTGACTTACACCTTCTAGAGCACGTTGGGTGGCACGGGATACATGCGGACGTGCATTGTCCTGTTGGAACAGCAAGTTCCCTTGCCGGTCTAGGAATGGTAGAACGATGGGTTCGATGACGGTTTGGATGTATCGTGCACTATTCAGTGTCCCCTCGACGATCACCAGTGGTGTACGGCCAGTGTAGGAGATCGCTCCCCACACCATTATGCCGGCTGTTGGCCCTGTGTGCCTCGGTCGTATGCAGTCCTGATTGTGGCGCTCACCTGCACGGCGCCAAACACGCATACGACCATCATTGGCACCAAGGCAGAAGCGACTCTCATCGCTGAAGACGACACGTCTCCATTCGTCCCTCCATTCACGCCTGTCGCGACACCACTGGAGGCGGGCTGCACGATGTTGGGGCGTGAGCGGAAGACGGCCTAACGGTGTGCGGGACCGTAGCCCAGCTTCATGGAGACGGTTGCGAATGGTCCTCGCCGATAACCCAGGATCAACAGTGTCCCTAATTTGCTGGGAAGTGGCGGTGCGGTCCCCTACGGCACTGCGTAGGATCCTACGGTCTTGGCGTGCATCCGTGCGTCGCTGCGGTCCGGTCCCAGGTCGACGGGCACGTGCACCTTCCGCCGACCACTGGCGACAACATCGATGTACTGTGGAGACCTCACGCCCCACGTGTTGAGCAATTCGGCGGTACGTGCATCCGGCCTCCCGCATGCCCACTATACGCCCTCGCTCAAAGTCCGTCAACTGCACATACGGTTCACGTCCACGCTGTCGCTGCATGCTACCAGTGTTAAAGACTGCGATGGAGCTCCGTATGCCACGGCAAACTGGCTGACACTGACGGCGGCGGTGTACAAATGCTGCGCAGCTAGCGCCATTCGACGGCCAACACCGCGGTTCCTGGTGTGTCCGCTGTGCCGTGCGTGTGATCATTGCTTGTACAGCCCTCCCGCAGTATCCGGAGCAAGTATGGTGGGTCTGACACACCGGTGTCAATGTGTTCTTTTTTCCATTTCCAGGAGTGTATTTACTGAATCCATCCACAACAACAAAAACATGGGTGCAACCACCTCTCGAAACAGGAATAGGGCCAAACAAATCACAAGCCAGTAATTCTAGGGTTTCAGTTGGCTCTACTGAATGCATATCCCCTTGTATCCTGGTGTTAGCAGCATGGACTTTCTGGCACACTACACAAGATGCTAGACGCTTGGCCACACGGCGGTACATGTTGTCAAACACAACCTTCTCTTTTAATTTTGCAATGCACTTCTTTGCACCGTAGTGCCCATACCTCAGGTGTACATAGTCGATTAGTAAGTCTACATGTTGTGAGGGAAAGCACAGCTTCCACTCAGAAACACCTACCTTTTTCCTCCTAAACAGAATACCTTTATGCAGACAATAGTATTGCGAAACCTTTGGATAGTTCGCATCTCCTAAATAGCTCTTCACTAATTTCAGCTGGTCATCTGCATTCTGCTCACGTCTCAAGTTCTTAATCACCCTCTTTAATGCACTTTCTTCCTTTACTTCGTGCAACGCAAACATTCGTACTTCACTTAGGTCTGTTGCTGTAATTCCCGCGTCATCACAGAGCTCCGCACTTCTAGATAACCCATCAGCTACCAGATTGTCTTTCCCTTGAATATATCTAACCTCAAGGTCAAACTGCTGGAGATACAATGACCATCTTACCAAACGAGCATTCCTCAACTTACAGGTCTTTAAAAAGGTCAACGCCTTATGGACACTGTAAACAATTATCTTGTGACCTAATACGAGGGCCGTTCAGAAAGTAACCTCCGGTTGATTTAAAAAAATACACCAAGTTAAATAAAAATATTTTAATATATACATCTTACAACTACATCTTTGCACTATTTTTCTACATAGTCTCCATAGCGATTGAGGCACTTATCGTATCTCTTCACAAGCTTTGAAATTCCTTCTGCATAAAAATCACCCGCTTGTGCCTGGAGCCAGCCTGTGACCGCATCTTTGAGCTCTTCGTCGTCATCAAACCGCTGTGACCCGAGCCATTTCTTCAAATGCATGAAGAGGTGATAATCACTTGGCGCCAGGTCTGGGCTGTAAGGTGGATGGTTGATAACGTCCCACTTGAAGGACTCAAGAAGGGCCGTTGTTCTGCGAGCAGAGTGAGGACGGCCGTTATCGTGCAAAAAAACGATACCGGAAGTCAGCATACCACGGCGTTTGTTCTGTATAGCCCGTCGTAACTTTTTTATTGCTTCACAGTACACGTCTTGATTAATGGTCGTACCACGTTCCATGAATTCAACCAACAACACCCCTTTGGCATCCCAAAACGCCGTTGCCATCAGTTTTCTGGCAGAAAAATCTTGCGAGGCTTTTCTTGGTTTGGTCGGCGAATTTGAATGTGCCCACATCTTTGATTGTTCTTTTGTCTCAGGGTTCACGTACTTAATCCAGGTTTCGTCACCGGTCACGATTCTGTTTAACAATGGTTCTCCTTCGTCCTCATAACGTGACAGAAAGTCTAATGCAGAGGCCATTCTTTGAGTTTTGTAGTGGTCGGTAAGAAATTTGGGCACCCATCGTGCACAGAACTTACGGTAACCCAATCTTGCTGTCACTATCTCGTACAAGAGAGTCTTAGAAATCTGTGGAAAACCAGTAGACAACTCCGACATTGAGAAACGTCGATTTTCACGAACTTTTGCATCAACTGTCTGAACGAGTTCGTCAGTCACGAATGATGGTCTACCACTCCTCTCTTCATCATGAACGTTTTCTCGTCCACTTTTAAATAAACGTACCCATTCACGGACAACTCCTTCACTCATAACTCTTGGTCCGTACACGGCACAAAGCTCACGATGAATAGCTGCTGCAGAATATCCTTTGGCTGTAAAAAACCTTATGGCAGCACGCACTTCACATTTGGCGGGGTTTTCTATTGCAGCACACATTTCAAACTGCCACAAAAACTAAACTAGCGCAGGTACGACGTTCACTCGACCACGGCTTGATGCCGACTGACCTGTTGAGTGCGTGAACGCACAGATGGCGTCGCTACTCCCCCCACAACCCGCACTGTGACCAATCGGAGGTTACTTTCTGAACCGCCCTCGTAGATATTGCTCAAACTTCTGTACCCCAAATACAATTGCCAATGCTTCCAGTTCTGAGATGCCATAATTTCTCTCTGCTGCCTGTAAAGATCGACTTGCGAAAGCTATAGTCTTGTGCACTTCTTGTTCGTTCTCTATTTCTACTTGGAATATCTCCACAGCTATACCATAGCCACTAGCATCAACAGACATACAGAATGGTTTTTCAAAATCAGGATGATGTAAAATAGGACTATTAATTAAAGATTGTTTAAGCACCTCAAACGCCTGTTGACATTCTGCTGTCCAAACCCAAGGGGTATTCTTTTTCAGCAGGAGGTGAAGACAGGGCGCATTAAAAGCCTGATCACTAACAAAACGCCTATAGAAGCCGAAAAGACCGAACATTGATCTCAACTGCTTCTTGTTCCTGGGAGCCTCAAATTTTTCAATGACTGCTAGCTTGCCTGGGTCAGGCAGAATACCTTTTCCACTTATCATATATCCCAAGAAACCTATTTCCTCTTTAACGCACTCTGTCTTTTCAATCTTTAGTTTCATACCTCCTCTAACACTTCCTCTAATAAAACTATGTGTTCTTCCCAGGTAGGAGTTGCTATTAACAGATCATCTACGTAGACTGTTATTTTATTACTTAAGGCTGGTCCTAAAACATGGCGCATCATACGTACAAAGGCACAAACGGAGATATTAAGTCCGAAAGGTACCACACGGTATTGGTAACAAACTCCTTCGTACAAGAAAGCTGTGTACTTCCTTGAACTTTCCGCCAGTGGCAAATTTCAGTATCCACACGTAATGTCCATAGAAGTTAAGAATTTTACTCCCCGGAACTTTTGCAATAACTCGTCCATGTTCTGCGGTCTATCACTTTCCCTAACCACTATTTCATTCAACCAACGAGCGTCCAAGACCAATCTGACACTCCCGTCTCTTTTTGGTACAACAACAAGAGGATTATTGTACTCACTGACCGCTTTTTCAATCACACCCCACTCTAGCATTCTCTGTATCTCCTTTCCAACCGCCTCCTTCCTAGCTACATGTATTTGGTACGGCTTCCTGAAAAACACTTCGCCAGGTTTCACCTTTAATTGACATTCATAACCTTTGACCACGCCAGGTCGATCTGAAAATACCTTATGATGCCTTTTTAAAGCCTGTCTCAGATCTTCCTTCTGATTAGCTGAAATTTTATCGATTTCCTGCAATTTAGCTTCTATTTTGTCCAAAATAATTGCTTCTTCTTCTTCTTCTGTGTTTAGCTTACTGTTACTAAGATTAACACTTTCGTCCCAATATCTCCTATTTTTCAGAACTCGTATAGGCAGCTCCCAAGTTTCATCATTAGTTACTACATGTTTATCACTAAAAGGTACTGTAATTACTCCGGCTATCGGCGAGACCATTTTTAACTGGCTTCTTTCAAAGTCAACAACACTCTGATAATTCGACAAGAAATCTATGCCAATTAAAACTTCAATACTGAGATTATTTACAATTAAACATGGATGATCAATTAAGTTACCATTAATGTTAAAGGGCAGTAAAGCTTCTTGTTTTACCGTTTTTGACACCTTGCCAGTAGCACCAATTATTCTTAGTCCTGATACCCTCATTACTGTAAGCTTGTCTTTACCGGGTAATGCATCAAAGGAGGACTGAGATATCGCACTCACCTCACTTCCACTGTCTAAGAGACAACGTACATTGATACCCAACATATTCACTATTATTATAGGGTGGCTTATTCTAGGTTGTACAGGTGGTCCCTCAAACTCATCCAATAGTTCCTTTTGGATTTGTCTCCAACTAAAGTGATCGACATCTGTCTTCATTACACTTAGGTCAAATTGTGTAGGGGTTTCCTGAATTACATTTTCAGCTGCCTTTTCCAGTCGGTCTATTAATTTCAAATCGAAACACCGCACGACTTCATTACATTTAGTTTGCTGAACATGACCCAAATCACTGTAGTCTGAGCGATTCTGCGCCTCCAGACCGGGCATAACACTAGTTACAGCTAAACCACTTTCACTATTATCGTCGGGTTCCTTCTCAAGTGACAACTGGTCACAGCTACTGGGTTCATCGATCCCCAACAGCCTACCCTCTACATTCTCACTTACCTCCTGTCCTAAATCTATTAGTACAGTATCAACCTCCTGCACAGGCACTTTAGATAAGAGCACATCACCTTCATCGCAAATATAAGCATGAATTTCTTCTGCTTCTTCACCTGACAATTCAGTACTTTGTAGCTCCTCCCTATCGTTACACTGCTGCGCCTTCTCTTTCTCTTCCCACTTACAAAGCGTCTCTAACACGGTATCTATTAAATACTGTGAGTGACCTAATATTTCTGTTGTATCCTTAGATGCTACCGACCCCTCATCTACATGTTCAGTCTGAGTATTCTGATCTGTCTTACCAATTCCCGTAACTACTGGCTTAGGAAAAGTAGCCACCTGGTGAGCGCCATTGTCCTCATAGACGGGAACTAGTTTTCCTGCCTCGGCCTACTACTGTTTCCTTTATTTCCATTATAGTTAACTGGCACAGCATTGCTTTCCGCACTGTTGTTTACCTGCATAATTTTGTTTGGAACAAAATGACTATCATTTGGATGCCATTGTTGGTTCTGATAATTATTTCTCCAATTCCTACCTCTCTTAGGATGGCGAACACCTACTGTTCTAATGTTTACATTGCCATTCTCCTCGTTCTTCACATTACTACTAGTGTTATTAGCATTTCTGTTATTACGTGCTTGCTCCTCATTGGCAGCAACACGTTCTACACGTTCCAAATATTCAATGAAACGATCCAGATTGTCTCTAGGGGCAGATATAATTCTAGTTTGCCAATACAATGGCAGTTTGGCTTCAAGACCTAGTATTATTATTTCAGGTTTTAGCTTTTCGGCCAAATGTGACAAACGTGAGATCCATGACCTAGCAAATTCTTTAATAGATTCCTTGCCTGCATTGAAGTGTTTTCCACTCCAAAATTCTCTCAACACTTCATTTTGCTTATTACTAGACCAATACTCATTAATGAAAGCTGTTTTAAATTCCGTTAATGTTTTACACTTCAACATAACATCAGCTGACCAACGCATGGCGTCACCTGCTAAATGGCTTCTAATAAATGAGATTTTCTCTCGTTCAGACCAAGTTGGTGGAATCAAATCTTCAAAATCGTTCCAGAAATCTAACAGGTGGATATTTTTATCTGGATCGAACCGCAAGAACTGCTGACACCTGATAAAAGCGGCGTTTGCAGCTACAACTTGTTGTATACTACCATTACCAGAAGTTACTGAAGCTACTTTACTCTCAATGTTAGCAATGTTAGTACTAAAATTTTCTACTCTTATTTCAACATTATCTACTCTTTGCACAATATGAGTAGTGTCAGTTTTGATTGCATCTACTTCTGCTTGACATATGTTTACTTTTATATTAACATCTTTAAACCTATCTGAGCACAGTTCAGATTCTGCCTCGATGTTTTCTGTTAACTTTTGCTCCAGCTTCGCATCTTCTATTTGGAAGTGTTTGCGAACGTCAGCAACTTTGGATTTTACTGTTTTATACATTTCAGAAAATTGTTGAGCAACCTTTTTCTTGGTATCCTCATGGTTGTAATCAATTTTATAATTCAAACTGTCCAGATCCTCTTTCAACTTATTGCAACCAGCCTTGAAGGTATTGTTCATTTCCTCCAATCGTTTATTAAAATTAGTTTGGCTGGCCACAATCTTATATTTTAAGTCAGAATAATTGGTTTCTAATTTATTGTCCATTACCTTAAACCGTTTATTAAAATTGGTTTGACTGGCCACAATCCTGTTATTTACTTCAATTATATCAGATTTTAATTCAGCTGTCATTCTAGCATTACTGGCTGACATTTTTGCATTACTGGCAGCTATTGCTTGTAATGTAACATTTAAATCAATAGCCCCAGTATCTTTGGGTTGCTCACTAGCTGGCTTTTTATCACACTCAGGTGACGAAAAACTAGCTCCAACACCAGAATCATCAAAACTAAATGAAACTCCTGATTGATCAGTCATATCTAACTTCTCCTGTTTAAACTATACCACCTCTGATGGCTGTTTCGTTTTTAATTCATCAGATAAACTATCATCCAATAAATTAACAATTTCTGATTTCTGCTTTACTACAGGGGTCTCTATTATTGAATCATTGCCCCTTTTCACACTACTGTCAGGAGACAATACTTCATATTTCACTTTAATATTACTATTTTCATGCATATTTACACTTGAACCGTTGTCTGGATTTACAGTTCCCTCAACAGACATAGGTTCTGATTTAAGTTTAACCTCAGTTTCTTTTGGCGGTTCCATCGCCGACAGTCTTTTAGTGCAGGTTAGTAAAATTTTTAACAGCTTTTCACTTAACTTAGTTCCTTCTGCACGACGTATGGCGTTGCCGGCGCGGAGTACCAGGATTACTGATGCGACGCAGCGCGCTGAATTGCAGACAGCACTCCGACGGCTGTTGTGTGTTTGCGTGGCCCGCAACTGCAGGCGCGTCTCCGGCTGCTCCAGCGGACGACTGCGATGAGCCGAAACTGTCTTCTCGTGATGCTGGCAGCGCCGCTAGACTCAGTGCCAGCTCTGTCAATCCAGATGCGTTGTTAATTCAATTGCGTCATCCACATGCACACGTAACACTTTCACTGTTCTATTACTCAGTTGCGTGTCGCATTTCACTCGCGAATCCGAATATTTAAAATCACTTTCACATTTACTCAGTTTCTATTCCCGGCCGATGCACCATATGTGGGGTGGCTGGTAGAAAATTTACTGTTGTATAAATGTTTGAATGTAGAAACACTTCACAGCCGATGCACCATATGTGGGGCGGCTGGTTGGATATATATTGTTGTTATTCAACAAAAATGTTTTGTTTGTAATGTAGAAAAGATGCAATTCCCTGCCTAGTAACCATATGTGGGACGGCAGGTGAAATTAAGTGTTTATATAAATGTTCCTGAATGCAAAACCAGTTCCTATTATTTATGCTGTCTTTTGCTGTTCTCAACACTGGCTCTCTAACTACAATATTGGCAACCAGAAAGTGATTAGCAAAACGTGAAGCCTGTAATTAGAATTCCTAGTGCCCACTTCATCTGAGAAATACACTTATAGCTACAACTTCTAGCTCTGAGAAATTAGGAGATTGTCTGGGATTCATAATCAAAAACGATTTTGATTAAAATAGTGCAGTATATTCTGAAAGTCACAGATGGAAAAATAAGAAGAATCCACACAATCTGACTAACAGAGCAGTTCAAAGTCTAATGCGCTGATGCAACTATAACTGTCCAAATTAAATGTTTAAATGAATGCTCGCCATAATTTCATGATAATGTTCATCAAACGCCACGCTAAATAATGGTAGAATGTCTGTCCCTCGATGGCACGTGAAAATACGACATGCGCAAACTGAAGATAGATAGATAAAGTCATCCCAGAATTAACACTTCACTCGAAAATGATTTCATGGTTACGCGTATCCCGAGTAACTTAATACGCCATCCGAGGCTGTCTGTAGCAATGATACCGACGCGACGCGACTCCCGACACAGGTGGTGTGCTATTCAGCGTCTGGAGAGAACTGGGGCCTTGCTTCCTCACGCAGCGTTCTTATATATAAAGCCGCGGTGCGGACGGCTAAGGGAACGCCTGATCAAATCGGCTCTCCCGACTAGCCGCTGGGCTAGTAATGCACCACTTTAAGTTACTGAATAAATCATCGCTCCCTTTGCTGATGGCAGATGAAGCTCTCAATTTAAATGCGCAATCGGCACACACATAAGTAATCATAATAAAAGGCTGATGTGGATAAGTCAATTATTTTGGGCGAGAGAATTAATTTAATTACACTACATGCAGTAGACGAGCTCTGAACCTGCCCTTTGGAGATACGCTGTCGCTATAGTTTTATAATTATTCAAATGAAACTTCTCACATCTGTACGGTTATAGCGGATCTCCATTCTACTTAAATATAAACATCCTAGCCTTATTTATTAGCCTACTTAATCTATCTTGCTTCCTTAATTTTTAAGACAAAAACCAGAAAATCATGAATTTCCACTAAAATTTTAATTTGTGAAATCCAGAGTACTGTTTCTATTAAATAATTATGAAAAAGGAATCTAAAAATAAATTTTTAATTCTCTAGCTCTTTTCTGTTGCGCCATTGATATTTACAGAAAAACGTCCAAATTTCGAAAATGGTTAAGGTTATCGAACTGATATTCAACACATATTAATTTAGTATTACTCCTGACATGCTAGAACCGATTTTAGGTTATTTGCTTGATTTTAAAAGTATTGCGCCATATTTATGACGTCAGAGCTAGTTACAGTGGACTGGCTGGCACACAATGGAAAGACTGATGTGAATTTATTACGGCATGAGTAGGCTGCTTCCCTACAGTACGACACATACTAAAAGGCCACAGACACTCAAAACCACAAAAATAATTTTAACAGAAATGGAGGAGGATTGAAATTAGGCAAGTTGTGGGCCCTACTGCTAAACATAACAATCGGCGCCAACTCTTCCCTACTAAAAGCTCCATAGCATACGTCGGAGCAACTCTGCGATCTCAGACAGCACTCTGATGACATAACGAACCGACCATTGCCTGTATACATGTACACAGCTCGACCTGCTGAGCGTGTTTTGGGTCTGTAACAGAATTCTGAGTCCTTAAACGCTGAATAGAAGTCCCTAGCAGTGGAAGACCAAACTGTAGGCTGAGAATAATGCCTTGGACTACAGCTTTGTGCCCGTAAATCAGATATCAGCAGTAGTCATAATGATGCAGCTCATCACCAAATTTCGATATTATGTATTGTAGAAAAAATTCCTTAAGACTTTTCGTCGTTATATTGCAGGAGTTTTACCACATATGAACGAATCTGATGCTTTGTCAGCAACTCGATACCGAAGGCGACCGATTATAGATGTGTTGCCTTTGGAGGAGAAGCTTTCATGTTCAAAAGTAACAACGGACCTTGTAGTATCCTGACCCGTCGAGTTCGAAAGCCCGGCAGAAGACGTGGACCTACACGACAGTCGCTAGGCGGTGCTCCCAATATTTGCGAGCGCTGCTATCTTTGCCACAGCGCCACGTGTCGGCCACGCCCAACCCGCCAGCATTTCGGCGCCCACGGCCGCACTGTTAAGCCTAGAACCGCGGGGACAGCACCTCATACTATGGCCAGTCCTTACGTGAATTGCTTGGTACGATCACCACTATAACTACCTTGTATAGTTGCGTCACTTCTTATTGGCAACCTTGAACTCCGACCGTCGGGGGGTGATACTTTAAGTTCCACCGCCACAAATTCACAGTGATTTCATTGTGAGATATCAGGAAAAACTTACTCCTATACCAAGACACACTAATGGCCGTTAAATTGCTACACCAAGAAGAAACGAAGATGATAAACGGGTATTCATTCGACAAATACAATATACTAGAACTGACATGTGATTACATTTTCACCCAATTTGGGTGCATAGATCCTGAGAAAGCTGTACCCAGAACAACCACCTCTGGCCGTAATAACGGCCTTGATACGCCTGGACATTGAGTAAAACAGAGCTTGCATGGTGTGTACAGGTATAGCTGCCCATGCAGCTTCAACACGATACCACAGCTCATCAAGAGTAGTGACTGGCGTATTGTGATGAGCCAGTTGCTCGGCCACCATTGACCAGACGTTTTCAATTGGTGAGAGATCCGGAGAATGTGCTGGACAGGGCAGCCGTCGAACATTTTATGTATCCAGAAAGGCCCGTACAGGACCTGCAACATGCGGTCGTGCATTATCCTGCTGGAATGTAGGGTTTCGCAGGGATCGAATGAAGGGTAGAGCCACGGGTGGTAACACATCTGAAATGTAACGTCCACTGTTCGAAGTGCCGTCAGTGCGAACAAGAGGTGTCCGAGACGTGTAACTAGTGGCACCCCATACCATCACGCCGGGTGATACGCCAGTATGGCGATGACGAATACACGCTTCCAATGTGCGTTCACCGCGATGTCGCCAAACACGGATGCGACCATCATGATACTGTAAACAGAACCTGGATTCATCCGAGAAAATAACGTTTTGCCATTCGTCCACCCAGGTTCATTGCTGAGTACGCCATCGCAGGCGCTCCTGTCTGTGATGCAGCGTCAAGGGTAACCGCAGTCAAGGTCTCCGAGCTGATAGTCCATGCTGCTGCAAACGTCGTCGAACTGTTCGTGCAGATGGTTGTTGTCTTGCAAACGTCCCCATCTGTTGACTCAGGGATCGAGACGTGGCTGCATGATCCGTTACAGCCATGCTGATAAGATGCCTGTCATCTCGACTGCTAGTGATACGAGGCCGTTGGGGTCCAGTATGGCGTTCCGTATTACCCTCCTGAACCCACCGATTCCATATTCTGCTAACAGTCAGTAGATCTCGACCAACGCGAGCAGCAATGTTGCGATACGATTAACCGCAATCGCGATAGGCTACAATTCGACCTTTATCAAAGTCGGAAACGTGATGGTACGCATTTATCCTCTACACGAGGCATCACAACAACGTTTCACCAGGCAACGCCGGTCAACTGCTGTTTGTGTATGAGAAATCAGTTGGAAACTTTCCTCATATCAGCACGTTGTTGGTGTCGCCACCGGCGCCAACCTTGTGTGAATGCTCTGAAAAGCTAATCATTTCCATATCACAGCACCTTCTTCCTGTCGGTTAAATTTCGCACCTGTAGCACGTCATCTTCGTGGTGTAGCAATTTTAATTGCCAGTAGTGTAGTTAGACCGACACACACACACACACACACACACACACACACACACACACACGCAAGCCCAAGCCAAGACCTCAGTCACATTCCAACTACGCTTTCGTATTCTACATTGTACTCAGCGTATCTTGGTTCCTGGTATTACTATGTCTAGGCTCTCGACTTGGTCCGCTTTCGGGACTGGCCATACTGCTGTGTTGTCTTTATTGTTTGTCCGTCACCGCTGTGGTCTTTCCGTGGTTTTTGGCTGATCACTGTCGACGCGGTCTGCCAGTGTCTCCTGATTGTGTTTGAGTTTGGTTTCTATAGATCTCTTCTGTTAAAATAAAGAGAGTAAGTAGCAGGTGTTGGTTGATCTTCTTAAAATATTCAAAAGATTTCTTACTCAAATAATTTTTCAGTGCATTTATTACAATCAGCTTCAGAGCTTGTGGTGTGAGCTGCAGCGTCCGTTAGCACTGGTTTTTTCAGTTAGGCGAGATTAGTTGCGCTTCTGCGTTGTTCATAGCATTGAAGTCCCTGCTACTTTTTTTTTTTTTTTTTTTTTTTTTTTTTTTTTTTTTTTTTGCCTAATCCTGATCAGAACGCGTGTTACAGATCAGTCACATCGGGAATTTATTTACTTCGTTATTAAATTCGTGCCAGGTCAGCCTAAGCAAAATCTGATGATTTTTTAAGGTGAAGAAGAATGAAATGACAGATATTTTGAAATTTAAATTCAACAGGAAATATTAAGAATATTAGGTCACTCTGAATCATTCGACAGTTAAAATTAAAACAAACGAACACCTGCGAGGTTAGTGGGAAGAAGATATAGGAACAAAGTGATTTCAGAGAGATTCACGAAAGGATAATCATGAACTTATTTATAACTGTGTCTAGGATGCCAGAAATGATTTAGGGTAATGAATAATAGTTTACTGCAGGTGCAATCAGTTTTATAAACATATACTTGACAGCTTTACTATATAAAAGATAAAGGCTCAATATCACTTCCCAAGGAAGTATGCTCTAAGACGACAGTTTCATAAGTTAAAAGCACCTGCAGCTAGGCGAAACTTTGTGAAAGGAAACAGCTCGAGAATGAGATTTTCACTCTGCAGCGGAGTGTGCGCTGATATGAAACTTCCTGGCAGATTAAAACTGTGTGCCGGACCGAGACTGCAACTCGGGACCTTTGCCTTTCGCGGGCAAGTGCTCTACCACTTGCACTTGCCTGCGAAATGCAAAGGTCCCGAGTTCCAGCCTCGGTCCGGCACACAGTTTTAATCTGCTAGGAAGTTTCAAAAAGGTCGAGTTCGCTGGTAACCTCAACCAGTTGTTATGCAAAGGAAAGCAGTTTACAAGTAGCAATAGGCGGGACTTTGATACCATTAAAAATTTTAACAGGACAACTTCACGTTGTGCAATGTTATGAGACTTTCACTCGTATCCGGGAGGGTGGATGTTGAAAGGGCTAACTTATAACGTGTAAGACATTTCTGCCGCTCGACTTCGAAGTAATTCCTATACTGGTCTGTAATGGCACTGTGACTCAGTCATTCGACAACGACGACAGATACCGAAAGAATGGTAAAATTATTTTCCGCCGCTAGTCCCTTTCCAGATTTTGCTCTGGTTAGTTTCCAGCCCGAAGCGCGCCGCGCTGTGTGTCTGCTACCGCTGTACAATTTCGCAACTCAGTCGCTGCCAGAGAACTGGTTATCCTCCGTGTTATGCTGTCTCTGTAAATACAGGTCTGTAACAGAATATCGCATTAGCATAATTTTCGACCACTCTATCCAATGCGCACATACAATACCGCTTTAAAATACTATTGTTCGGTGTCGAGAGCTAGATTTTTGCCGTTGCATAGGGGCCGCACGAATCGCCTAACAAGCGGCATTCGTTTAGGGAGACTTCATATGCACACTGGTAAAAGGAAATTTAGAGTATCTACCAGAACAACAGAGAGAGCACATGTGTGCTTGACGACTCAGGAGAGACACCCAATTAAAAATAAATCTTTAATTTCATGAACTACTTCTCGAGCCTTTTCTTTTCAAGCTCTTCTTCCAATG
Source organism: Schistocerca piceifrons (assembly GCF_021461385.2). Taxonomy (NCBI): domain Eukaryota; kingdom Metazoa; phylum Arthropoda; class Insecta; order Orthoptera; family Acrididae; genus Schistocerca; species Schistocerca piceifrons. The sequence goes on along the minus strand of NC_060143.1, from coordinate 253,674,698 downwards.
AAGCATTCAGAAATTTACCTAATTAACTGAATAGTGCTTAATTCTATGGCTGATAGACGATGATACCGGAAGGTGCCAATAAAATGTTAACACCTGGACGCATGTAGCAGTCTTCAGTACCCAGTAACATCTGAAGGTGAGACTGAAAAGCATTGAAAATCAGCCCATAAAAATAAAGACATTTTATGAGAGACAAGTTCAAGCTAACTGTGCTTACATTTTATTTAATGTACATTCGTAGGATTCCTGCAGTATCCATAATGGATAACCTTAATTTAATGTAAAGTAAAAGCTAGAAGGATGTAACACAGTCCCTCCAAATTCTTGAAGGCAATGCACTTCACATTATAATCTCTATCACTTTATTCTCCCTCACTCATATCCCTATCCAGCTGCAGAACACCCACATCATTTCAAACACCTCATTCAGACCAAAAGACCAATACGCAACTGTACACCCCCTCATTGAGAATTGTGGTGTGATAATATACAATTATGACCATAAGCGACATTCTTCACATCTTTGCACACATTATGTCCTTTATAGGCGTAATTTCGATCTGTTTTCCCTCTCAGACCATGAACTCATGCTTCAGACCTACTCGTGCCTCAGACCTACTCGTGCCTCAGATCCGCTCAACCCTCGGATCCACTTATTCTATCAATTATAAGCTACAACACCTCTACAATTCCAAATGAAATTTACAACCCATCCTTTCCATCAATTTCTTCAATCCTGCCTGCCGCTTATCAACTATATATCTCTTCTCTGGCCCCTTCGCAACATTCATATTACATCCTTCCTCATATCACCTCAACAAGCTTAAGCTCATTTTTCTTATCCTTAGTAACGTTTGCAGACTTTCAAATAAAATGATGTGGTGTGGTGGCCGTCAACTACGTACCCTCAGACTCAGAGTTGAAATATCAAATGTTTTGGTTGGTTTTGTTGTCTAGGGTGTGGGATACGTAGCTGCCGCATTACAGGCAATACTGACACTACGAGTTATCTTAGAAGATAGATTAAGGAAACGGAAACCTACGTTTCCAGCATCTGTAGACTTAGAGAAAATTTTGACAGTGTTGACTGGCATACTCTCTTTCAAATTGTGAAGGTGGCAGGGGTAATAAACAGGGAGAGAGAGGCTATTTACAACTTGTACAGCCTAAGACTTGAGGGACACGAAAGAAAAGCAGTGATTGAGAAGGGGGTGAGACTGGGCTGTAGCCTGTTCCAGATGTTATTTAATTTGTATATTGAGCAAGCAGTAAAGGAAACAAAAGAAAAATTTGGAGTAGGATTTAAAATCCATGTTGTTGTTGTTGTTGTTGTTGTGGTCTTCAGTCCTGAGACTGGTTTGATGCAGCTCTCCATGCTACTCTATCCTGTGCAAGCTTTTTCATCTCCCAGTACCTACTGCAACCTACATCCTTCTGAATCTGCTTAGTGTATTCATCTCTTGGTCTCCCTCTACGACTTTTACCCTCCACGCTGCCCTCCAATACTAAATTGGTGAGCCCTTGATGCCTCAGAACATGTCCTACCAACCGATCCCTTCTTCTGGTCAAGTTGTGCCACAAACTTCTCTTCTCCCCAATCCTATTCAATACTTCCTCATTAGTTATGTGATCTACCCATCTAATCTTCAGCATTCTTCTGTAGCACCACATTTCGAAAGCTTCTATTCTCTTCTTGTCCAAACTATTTATCGTCCATGTTTCACTTCCATACATGGCTACACTCCATACGAATACTTTCAGAAATGACTTCCTGACACTTAAATCAATACTGGATGTTAACAAATTTCTCTTCTTCAGAAACGCTTTCCTTGCCATTGCCAGCCTACATTTTATATCCTCTCTACTGCGACCATCATCAGTTATTTTGCTCCCCAAATAGCAAAACTCCTTTACTACTTTAAGTGCCTCATTTCCTAATCTAATTCCCTCAGCATCACCCGACTTAATTAGACTACATTCCACTATCCTTGTTTTGCTTTTGTTGATGTTCATCTTATATCCTCCTTTCAAGACACTGTCCATTCCATTCAACTGCTCCTCCAAGTCCTTTGCTGTCTCTGACAGAATTACAATGTCATCGGCGAACCTCAAAGTTTTTATTTCTTCTCCATGAATTTTAATACCTACTCCGAATTTTTCTTTTGTTTCCTTTACTGCTTGCTCAATATACAGATTGAACAACATCGGGGAAAGGCTACAACCCTGTCTTACTCCCTTCCCAACCACTGCTTCCCTTTCATGTCCCTCGACTCTTATAACTGCCATCTGGTTTCTGTACGAATTGTAAATAGCCTTTCGCTCCCTGTATTTTACCCCTGCCACCTTTAGAATTTGAAAGAGAGTATTCCAGTCAACATTGTCAAAAGCTTTCTCTAAGTCTACAAATGCTAGAAACGTAGGTTTGCCTTTCCTTAATCTTTCTTCTAAGATAAGTCGTAAGGTCAGTATTGCCTCAGGTGTTCCAGTGTTTCTACGGAATCCAAACTGATCTTCCCCGAGGTTGGCTTCTACTAGTTTTTCCATTCGTCTGTAAAGAATTCGTGTTAGTATTTTGTAGCTGTGACTTATTAAGCTGATAGTTCGGTAATTTTCACATCTGTCAACACCTGCTTTCTTTGGGATTGGAATTATTATATTCTTCTTGAAGTCTGAGGGTATTTCGCCTGTTTCATACATCTTGCTCACCAGATGGTAGAGTTTTGTCAGGACTGGCTCTCCCACGGCCGTCAGTAGTTCCAATGGAATATTGTCTACTCCGGGGGCCTTGTTTCGATTCAGGTCTTTCAGTGCTCTGTCAAACTCTTCACGCAGTATCATATCTCCCATTTGATCTTCATCTACATCCTCTGCCATTTCCATAATATTGTCCTCAAGTACATCGCCCTTGTATAGACCCTCTATATACTCCTTCCACCTTTCTGCTTTCCCTTCTTTGCTTAGAACTGGGTTTCCATCTGAGCTCTTGATATTCATACAAGTCGTTCTCTTATCTCCAAAGGTCTCTTTAATTTTCCTGTAGGCGGTATCTATCTTACCCCTAGTGAGATAGACCTCTACATCCTTACATTTGTCCTCTAGCCATCCCTGCTTAGCCATTTTGCACTTCCTGTCGATCTCATTTTTGAGACGTTTGTATTCCTTTTTGCCTGTTTCACTTACTGCATTTATATATTTTCTCCTTTCATCAATTAAATTCAATATTTCTTCTGTTACCCAAGGATTTCTACTAGCCCTCGTCTTTTTACCTACTTGATCCTCTGCTGCCTTCACTACTTCATCCCTCAAAGCTACCCATTCTTCTTCTGCTGTATTTATTTCCCCCATTCCTGTCAATTGCTCCCTTATGCTCTCCCTGAATCTCTGTACAATCTCTGGTTCTTTTAGTTTATCCAGGTCCCATCTCCTTAAATTCCCACCTTTTTGCAGTTTCTTCAGTTTTAATCTACAGGTCATAACCAATAGATTGTGGTCAGAGTCCACATCTGCCCCTGGAAATGTCCTACAATTTAAAACCTATTTCCTAAATCTCTGTCTTACCATTATATAATCTATCTGATACCTTTTAGTATCTCCAGGGTTCTTCCATGTATACAACCTTCTTTCATGATTCTTAAACCAAGTGTTAGCTATGATTATGTTGTGCTCTGTGCAAAATTCGACCAGGCGGCTTCCTCTTTCATTTCTGTCCCCCAATCCATATTCACCTACTATGTTTCCTTCTCTCCCTTTTCCTACACTCGAATTCCAGTCACCCATGACTATTAAATTTTCGTCTCCCTTCACAATCTGAATAATTTCTTTTATTTCATCATACATTTCTTCAATTTCTTCGTCATCTGCAGAGCTAGTTGGCATATAAACTTGTACTACTGTAGTAGGCGTGGGCTTCGTATCTATCTTGGCCACAATAATGCGTTCACTATGCTGTTTGTAGTAGCTTACCCGCATTCCTATTTTCCTATTCATTATTAAACCTACTCCTGCATTACCCCTATTTGATTTTGCGTTTATAACCCTGTAGTCACCTGACCAGAAGTCTTGTTCCTCCTGCCACCGAACTTCACTAATTCCCACTATATCTAACTTCAACCTATCCATTTCCCTTTTTAAATTTTCTAACCTACCTGCCCGATTAAGGGATCTGACATTCCACGCTCCGATCCGTAGAACGCCAGTTTTCTTTCTCCTGATAAGATATCCTCTTGAGTAGTCCCCGCCCGGAGATCCGAATGGGGGACTATTTTACCTCCGGAATATTTTACCCAAGAGGACGCCATCATCATGTAATCATACAGTAAAGCTGCATGCCCTCGGGAAAAATTACGGCTGTAGTTTCCCCTTGCTTTCAGCCGTTCGCAGTACCAGCACAGCAAGGCCGTTTTGGTTATTGTTAGAAGGCCAGATCTGTCAATCATCCAGACTGTTGCCCTTGCAACTACTGAAAAGGTTGCTGCCCCTCTTCAGGAACCACACGTTTGTCTGGCCTCTCAACAGATACCCCTCCGTTGTGGTTGCACCTACGGTACGGCTATCTGTATCGCTGAGGCACGCAAGCCTCCCCACCAACGGCAAGGTCCATGGTTCATGGGGGGCAAAATCCATGTAGAAGAAATAAAACTTGGAGGTTTGCCAATGACATTGTAATTCTGTCAAAGACAACGAAGGACTTGCAACAGCAATTGAATGGAATGGATATAAGATGAACATCAACTAAAGTAAGCCGCGCGGGATGAGCCGATCGGTCTTAGGTGCTGCAGTCATGGACTGTGCGGCTGGTCCCGACGGAGTTTCGAGTCCTCCCTCGGGCATGGGTGTGTGTGTGTGTGTGTGTGTGTGTGTGTGTGTGTGTGTGTGTGTTCGTTTTTAGGATAATTTAGGTTAAGTAGTGTGTAAGCTTAGGGACTGATGACTTTAGCAGTTAAGTTCCATAGGATTTCACACTTATTTGAACATATAAACTAAAGTAAAACGAGGATAATGGAATGTAGTCGAATTAAATCAGGTGACGCTGAGGGATCTATAAGTACTTAGTTGAATTCGCAGTCCTTAAATTTTTGATATTTTCGTGTAAATGAAATTCAGCGGACTCCTTTTAGTACGTAAATGACAGCATCGTCCGCAAACAATCAAAGATGGCTGCTCAGATTGTCACCTAACTCGTTTATATATACTAGGAACGGTAGTGGGCCTACAACACTTCCCCGGCGAACCTCAGACATTAGTTTCTGTTTTACTGGATGGCTTTCCGTCAGTTACTATTGAGTGTGACCTTTCTGAAAGGAAATCACGAATCCAGTTGTACAACTGAGACCATACTTCATATGCAGGCGGCCTGATTAGAAGTCGCTTGTGAGGAACGGTTACAAATGCCAACTCGAAATCTAAAAATGTGAAATCAATTTCAGATCCCGTGTCCATAGTACTTATTACTTCGTCTGGATAAAGAAATAGTTGTATTCCACAAGAATGATATTTTCTGAATCCGAGCCGGATGTTTGTCAGTAAACCGTTGTCTCCGAGGTAGTTCATTATGTTCCAAAATCCTAATGAAAATCGATCTTAGTGATGTCGGTCCATAATTCAGCGGCTTACTCTTGTTTTCTTTCTTGAGTATTAGGGTAACATGTGCAACTTTCCAGTCATTAGATACGAATCTTTTGTCGAGCGAGCGGTTCTATATGATTGCCAAGTATGGAACTATTGCGTCAGCATACTCTGAAAGGAACCTAACTGATATATTATCTGTACGGGAGGCCTTGCCTTCATTGAGTGATATAAGCTGCTTAGGATATCTACTTCTAAGTTACTCATGTTGGAAGTAGTTCTTTATTAGAATTCTGGAATATTCATTTCGTCTTTTTTTGTTGAAAGAATTTCGGAAAACCGTAGTCGGTGGGTCAGTTTTAGTGGCACTGTCATCGGTAACATTATCATCACCACTATCGCGCAGTGAAATTATTGATTGTGTCTTGCCGCTGGTGTACTTCACATACGACGAGAATGTCTTTGGGCTTTCTGGTATACTTAGAGACGGAGTTTCGTTGTGGAAAATATTGAAGCATCTCGCACTGAAGTCAGCGCTAGGTTTCGACTTTCAGTAGAACGCCGCCAATCTTGTGGATTTTGCGTTGTTTTAAAATTGGCTTATTTTTCGTAGATTTCGCAACAATATTCTGACCTGTTTTGTTTACCATGGGGGATGAGTACCATCTCTTCTTAATTTATTTTGTATATATCTTTAGTCCGCAGCTCGTGATCTCGCTGTAGCGTTCTCGCTTACCGAGCACGGGGTCGCGAGTTCGATTCCCGGTGGGGAATGACTGGGTGTTGTGTCGACTTAATCATCGCAATTTCGGTTGGAGGAAGGCAACGGCAAACCACCTCCATTAGGACCTTACCTAGTGCGACGGTGCGGGTTTCCCGCATCGTTCCCCTACGCTCTGTCAAGAAGCATGGGACTTCTTTTAATTAGTATATCGTTAAGGACAGACATTGGCCAAAATGCATTCTTGCACTTAAACGCATAGACATCCAAAATTATTACAGCTAAAATAGTAAAACTTGAGACTATTATGTACAACATAATTCTTGATATTGTGTGCAATTTTTGTTTGAAAATGCGCATCGATATACGTTTTATAAGGAGATGCATTTTTAATTATCATTGTCTCTATAATGTACCTTTTCTCGTAAACTACTGAAGCAATAAAACTGGAATTTAACGGTTTAGATCTGCATAAGAGACTAATAAAAGATATGGAATATATTTTTGTTTAACACGATAGTTGCTTTGAAATCAATTTTTCAGTTTTGTGTTACCCGGAACTGCTCTATTTTTCTTAAATTTCAGAGGAAAACTCTGCTCAGAGAAAATATGATGGAAAAGTGCTGCACAGGGTTATTCAGAACGCCATTCTTAAGAACTATGCCAAATTTCAGAATGTCAGCTCTTATTGCTCCTGAGAAAAGGTACATTGCTTAAAAAACTTACTTTAGGGTAATTCGCATTTAAAGCTTTTATTTCAGTTTTTGACAATATTGCTATACCGCTAGTGACAAACGCTGTTCATATCCATAATATTTATTCTATTCCTCGTTTTCCTGGAGTAATCTCTTCCCTTGCCTCCTTTGTCTAGCCAATTTTTTACTTCCTGGCTGAGCTTTGTCCAGTCGAGCTTCATCGCTGCTTCTGAGTACCTTCAATGTGAATACACTTGAATGGAAGCATAGTCTCTATAGGCCACTTAACTCTGCCTATATTTTCACTGCTTAACAGTAGACAGGCGTCATATGCAGCTATCTTACAACAACTGAGGACATATATACTGTTTTTGGACAACACGTCCATATAAGAGGACTGTAGCTCTCATTTGTATTCTGTGTTTTCCCAAGTACACATTTTTTCAACAGTTCAGGATTGGACAGGTACCTGAAAGTTGGTTTCATAACATCTAAAAAAGTAAGTGGCAAACCATGTTTGTGAGCTATAGCTTTCCATTGGCTTCTCCCTGAAGATACTTGCACCGCCATATGTCACAAAAAGAACCTTGAGGATTATCATCTGTGGAGAGTTTGTGAAAGAATATTGCCGACACGGCTTGCTGCACTGTTTTCCCACTATGTAAGATATCCCTGATAGCTTTTCCATAATATATTTGTAAAGTGTGAATTTACTTGTCTGTCAGTCTGTTAACACCTCCCAGTGGCTTTCCATCTTCTAATATCTTGCCTTTCATTTCTTTCTTCAATCTGAGCAGTCCACCTCACAGCCTACTAGACTCATCTGCAATCCGCTTCGGTTCTGTAAACGGCAAATTAATGGACAAAAAATTTCTAGCGAAGAGAAGGTGTGGATCACAGCATAGAAAGAGGGGGCGCGGCAAGCGCACACACCCAAACAAACTTTTTAAAAAGATATTCTTAGCCAGAATTCGGTTATGAAACTTTGTGTTGTTATTATAAGGAATCAGTTTAAAAAAATACGGAATAAAAATGAAATTCGATTTTTTTTGCAGTTTTGCCCTACATCTGACCTTCAATTGCCGTCGATTCTAATTTACTTGACTTTAAACCACATCTGGTCTACGTTCACATATTCAGATTGGAAGGAGTGGATATTATCTATGAGGAAGTAGTGGTTCAACGTGAAATCGCTCCGTATCCAAAACCTCAGGTGTTTAACTGTTGTCTCTGCTTACTGATATTGGCTGGCAATTGTGTCTTAGAGCCTTCCTATCGGACTGTTGCACGTTGATAACCCACGTCTATGTATTCTACACGCTAGTTGGCGCAGAACTGATGTCGGTCATCTCTATACGTCGATATTCTTCGTCCCTCTTGACGGACGAACAAACTGAAATTTGTGATACGCATAGATGGATTGCCACTGTGCAGCGGATGTCATTTACTAAATAATAAGCACAAGATACGATTTCGATCCGGTCGGTATGGCCGAGCGCTTCTAGGCACTACAGTCTGGAACCGCGCGACCGCTACGATCGCAGGTTCGAATCCTGCCTCGAGCATGGATGTGTGTGATGTCCTTAGGTTAGTTAGGTTTAAGTAGTTCTAAGTTATAGGGGACTGATGACCTCAGAAGTTAAGTCCCATAGTGCTCAGAGCCATTTGAACGATTTCGAAAATATAGCTTAAGTAGCGGTTTTGTTGGAGTCGTCATGCTCCGAACTGTCAATGGTTCCCTCAGTCAGTGCTGCTCTAGACACTGCCAGTAAGTCAGTTTAAGAGAACTTTTTACGATGTATATTGTAGACATCCAACCTAAGCTCTTTTCTGTTGTAACAATGCTCTGGCGAGGTACAGCGCCGCCTCGTACGCTTCAGAAAGTCTTTTACTGATTCCGAAGAACAGTCGATAGACGGCTGTTTTATAAAACGACTACTCTACTGCATTGCAGTACACTGCTGTGACACCAACTCTGAGTTAGACCCTCCAGACAGTTCTTGTAATTTATCGTCACCGTTTCCGTGTTGTTGTTTTGCCTTTGGAGCAGCTCTCCACGTTGCTCCATCCCTTAAAAACAGCTTCATCACCGAATAAGCATTGCAACCTACCATCATTTGAATCTGTTTGACACTGTGAAGCATTGGTCTCCGTCTACAGCTTTTATCCCAATGTTTCCATCGCCAGATTGACGATTCCTTGATGCCTCAGGGTGTCCTATCAAGCTATCCCCTCTTTTAACCAAGTTGTGCCTTAGTTCCATTGTTTCCCACCAATCCAATAAAGTACCTTCACATTAGTTATCCTATCTACCCTTTTAATCTTAAACATTCTTCTGTAGCGCCACATTTCAAAAGCTTCTGTTCTCTTCTTGGCTGTATTGGTTATGGTCCACTTTTAAATTCCGTGCAAGACCAGATTCTTGATAAACACCTCCAAACAGACTCGGTAACACTGAAATTAGCACTTTTTTTAATCTGTACTGTTATACAAAGACAAGTCCGTATTTAACTTCATTACAAAAAAAAAAAAATCTCGAAGATTCTTGACCGACTTACTTCAAACTTTTACACGGTTCTCCAATAAACAATCTGATGGACATAGCCTATATATTTTGATACATAAAAATACAATACATAAAGCGGAAACATTAATACCAAGAATCTTGAAAATATCTTGACCGATGTACTTCATATAATATACATATACACGGTAGTCCACTGATCGTGACCGGGCCAAATATCTGACGAAAAAAGCGTCAAATGAAAAAAGAACGAAACTTGTTTAGCTTTTCACCATTTTATATATCGGGGGTCCATTGATAGTGACCGGGCCAAATATCTCACGAAATAAGCGTCAAACGAAAGTACTACAAAGAACGAAACTTGTTTACCTTGAAGGGGGAAACCAGATGGCGCTGTGGTTGGCCCGCTAGATGGCGCTGCCATAGGTCAAACGGATATCAACAGCGTTTTTAAAATAGGAATCCCCATTTTTTATTACATATTAGTGCAATACATAAAAAAATATAAATGTTTTAGTTGCGCCAATTTTTTCGATTTGTGATAGATGGAGCTGTAATAGTCACAAACATATGTCTCACAATTTTAGACGAACAGTTGGTAACAAGTAGGTTTTTTAAATTAAAATACAGAACATAGGTACATTTGAACATTTTATCTCGGTTGACCCCCCCATGAGCCATAGACCTTGCCGTTGGTGGGGAGGTTTGCGTGCTTCAGCGAAAGAGATAGCCGTACCGTAGGTGCAACGGAGGGGTATCTGTTGAGAGGCCAGACAAACGTGTGGTTCCTGAAGAGGGGCAGCAGCCTTTTCAGTAGTTTCAGGGGCAACAGTCTGGATGATTGACCGGTATGGCCTTGTAACATTGACCAAAACGGCCTTGCTGGGCTGGTACTGCGAACGGCTGAAAGCAAGGGGCAACTACAGCCGTAATTTTTCCCAAGGGCATGCAGCTTTACTGTATGGATGTATGATGATGGCGTCCTCTTGGGTAAAATATTCCGGAGGTAAAATAGTCCCCCATTCGGATCTCCGGGCGGGGACTACTCAGGAGGACGTCGCTGTCAGGAGAAAGAAAACTGGCGTTCTACGGATCGGAGAGTGGAATGTCAGATCCATTAATCGGGCAGGTAGGTTAGAAAATTTAAAAAGGAAAATGGATAGGTTAAAGTTGGACATAGCGGGAATTAGTGACGTTCGGTGGCAGGAGGAACAAGACTTTTGGTCAGGTGAATACGAGGTTATAAATACAAAATCAAATAGGGGTAATGCAGGAGTAGGTTTAATAATGAATAAAGCAATAGGAATGCGGGTAAGCTACTACAAACAGCACAGCGAACGCATTATTGTGGCCAAGATAGGCACGAAGCCCACGCCTACGACAGTAGTACAAGTCTATATGCCTACTGGCTCTGCAGATGACGAAGAAATTGAAGAAATGTATGAAGAAATTATTCAGATAGTAAAGGGAGACGAAAATTTAATAGTCATGGGTGACTGGAATTCGAGAGTAGGAAAAGGGAGAGAAGGAAACGCAGTAGGTGAATATGGATTGGAGTTAAGATATGAAAGAGGAAGCCGCCTGGTGGAATTTTGCACAGAGCACAACTTAATCATAGCTAACACTTGGTTCAAGAATCATAAAAGAAGGTTGTATTCATGGAAGAAGCCTGGAGATACTGACAGGTTTCAGATAAATTATATAATGGCAAGGCAGAGATTTAGGAACCAGGTTTTAAATTGTAAGACATTTCTAGGGGCAGATGTGGACTCTGACCACAATCTATTGGTTAAGAACTGCAGATTAAAACTGAAGAAACTGCAAAAAGGTGGGAATCTAAGGAGATGGGATCTGGATAAACTGACTAAACCAGAGGTTTTACAGAGTTTCAGGGAGAGAATAAGGGAACAATTGACAAGAATATGGGAAAGAAATACTGTAGAAGAAGAATGGGTAGCTTTGAGGGATGAAGTAGTGAAGACAGCAGAGGATCAAGTAAGTAAAAAGACGAGGGCTGGTAGAAATCCTTGGGTGACAAAAGAAATATTGAATTTAATTGACGAAAGGAGAAAATATAAAAATCAGTAAATGAAGTAGGCAAAAAAGGAATACAAATTTCTCATAAATGAGATCGACGGGAGGTGCAAAATTGCTAAGGAGGCATGGCTAGTGGACAAATGCAAGGATGTAGATGCTTATCTCACTAGGGGTAAGATAGGTACTGCCTACAGGAAAATTAAAGAGAAAAGAGAACCACTTGTGTGAATATCAAGAGCTCAGACGGAAAACCTGTTCTAAGCAAAGAAGGGAAAGCGGAAAGGTGGAAGGAGTATGTAGAGGGTCTATACAAGGGCGATGTACTTGAGGGCAATGTTATAGAAATCGAAGAGGATGTAGATGAAGATGCAATAGGAGATACGATACTGCGTGAAGAGTCTGATAGAGCACTGAAAGACCTAAGTCGAAACAAGGCCCCGGGAATAAACAACATTCCATTAGAACTACTGACAACCTTGGGAGAGCCAGTCCTGACAAAACTCTACCATCTGGTGAGCAAAATGCATGAGACAGGCAAAATACCCTCAGACTTCAAGAAGAATATAATAATTCCAATCCCAAAGAATGCAGGCGTTGACAGACGTAAAAATTACCGAACTATCAGTTTAATAAGACACGCTGCATAATCCTGACGCGAATTCTCTACAGACGAATGGAGAAACTGGTAGAAGCTGGCCTCGGGGAAGATCGGTTTCGATTCCGTAGAAACATGGGAACACGTGAGGCAATACTGACCCTACGGCTTATTTTAGAAGCTACACTAAGAAAAGGCAAACCTACGTTTCTAGCATTTGTAGACTTACAGAAAGCTTTTGACAATGTTGACTGGAATACTCTCTATCAAATTCTGAAGGTGGCAGGTGTAAAATTCAGGGAGCGAAAGGCTATTTACAATTTGTACAGAAACCAGATGGCAGTTATAAGAATCAAGGGACATGAAAGGGAAGCAGTGGTTGGGAAGGGAGTGAGACAGGGTTGTAGCCTCTCCCCGATGCTATTCAATCTGTATATTGAGCAAGCAGTAAATGAAACAAAAGAAAAATTCGGAGTAGGTATTAAAATCCATGGAGAAGAAATAAAAACTTTGAGGTTCGCCGATGACATTGTAATTCTGTTAGAGACAGCAAAGGACTTGGAAGAGCAGTTGAACGGAGTGGACAGTGTCTTGAAAGGAGGATATAAGATGAACATCAACAAAAGCAAAACGAGGATAATGGAAGTAGTCGAATTAAATCTGGTGATGCTGAGGGAATTAGATTGGGAAATGTGACACTTAAAGTAGTGAAGGAGTTTTGCTATTTGAGGAGCAAAAAACTGATGATAGTCGGAGTAGAGAGGATATAAAATATAGACTGGCAATGGCAAGGAAAGCGTTTCTGAAGAAGAGAAATTTGTTAACATCGAGTATTGATTTAAATGTCAGGAAGTCGTTTCTGAAAGTATTTGTATGGAGTGTAGCCATGTATGGAAGTGAAACATGGACAATAAATAGTTTGGACAAGAAGAGAATAGAAGCTTTCGAAATGTGGTGCTACAGAAGAATGCTGAAGATTAGGTGGGTAGATCACATGACTAATGAGGAGGTACTGAATAGGATTGTGGAGAACAGGAGTTTGTGGCACAACTTAACTATAAGAAGGGATTGGTTGGTAGGACATGCTCTGACGCATCAAGGGATCACCAATTTAGTATTGGAGGGCAGAGTGGAGGGTAAAAATCGTAGAGGGAGACCAAGAGATGCATACACTAAGCAGATTCAGAAGGATGTAGGCTGCAGTACGTACTGGGAGATGAAGGATCTTGCACAGGATAGAGTAGCATGGAGAGCTGCATCAAACCAGTCTCAGGACTGAAGACCACAACAACAACAACATTTCGGTTGTTCCAGTGTGATACATATACCTTTGTGAAATTATCGTTTCTGAGAACGCATTCTGTTACAGTGTGATGACCTGTAAATACCACATTAATGCAATAAATGCTCAAAATGATGTTCGTCAACCTCAATGCATCTGGCAACACGATATCGACTTTTTCCGCAAATATTAAACGGTCCATTTTAACACGGGTAATATATCACGAAGCAAATACATGTTACGTGATACCACGTACTTACACGTTTGTGACTATTACAGCGCCATCTATCACAAAACAAAAAAAGTGGTCCAGCTAAAACATTCTTATTTCTTTAGGTACTACACGAATGGACCACTCTATAATGTGTGTGTGTGTGTGTATACAGTGCTTAAAGAGGAAACGTTACCAAAATCCTCGAAAAGGGCTTGATACATCTAACTCATTATTTCAATGTTTGTGGTACATATATACTTATACAATATGTAAGGAGAAAATGTCTACAGCGAAAGAAAGTCTCGAAGAGATCTTGACCGATTTTCTCCAAATTATTTAGACACACGCTGCAGCTACATTTTCTTTTAACAATAATGTACAAGTCTTCTCTTAGAACCGACTGCAAGAAAGAAAATCTGTGCTGTGCTAAAGAGCGACTTAATATTATTTCTTGCAGCCAGTTTTGACTCCCACATTAGCTAAACTGTTTGTCCCGTACACATTATTTTCCCATAGACATATATAATTTAAAACAAAAATTTTATTCACAACAATATGCTGTTTTTTTTTTTCTTCCACGCAGTTGGTTTTAACAAAATGCAGGAAAGTTGTTTTTGTAGTTCATATACTTGTGATTAGAATATTACTACGGAATCAGAGTCATCCGAAACTTTGTAATCCTTCACGTTCACAGACTAAAAATATGTGAATTACTTTCATTGAAGCTACTACCAATTCACATCCACCAGCTGGAAAGGTGTCCCTTATACCCTGTACACCAATGTTCTCAACCGATTTACCCATTCATTTTAAGTTTCTTCAATTCTCTACCAAGGTTTAGTCCGCAATAACAAAGAACAAAGCTCAAGGTCAGAGAGAGGAAGGAGGAGGTGGAGTCAGAGAGGGTGAGGTGATGCGCAGAGAGAGGGGGGAGGAGCAGGAGATAGAGAAAGAGAAGGGGGTAGGAGAAGGACGGAGTGAGGGGGCAATAGTGGTTCAGGACGTATACCCTGTCACCATACGTATTTAGCAATTGCGAAGTATTGTCAGGTTCGCTAGTAAATTAAAATTATTCAGTACTAGTCTTTTTTCTATTGCTACCCTACATTTTATATCCTCTCTGCTTGAGTTATTTTACCCAAATAGTGAAATTGATCCATGCCTTTTCATTTGTCATTTCCTCATTTAACTTTCTCAGAAGCATCTGTTTTATTTCGACTACATTCCATTATCCATCTTTACCTTTTGTTGATTTTAATGTTGTAACGTCTTTTCAAGAAGTCGTTTTCCTATAGGTTGGTATATATGGTGGAGGCTGTATAATGTTGTGGGGCGTATGCAGTTGGAGTAATGTGGGACCCGTTATACGTCTAGATACGTCTCTGACAGGTGACAAATTCCTGTCTGATCACCTGCATCCGTTCGTGTCCGTTGTGCATTCCGACGGTCTTGGGCAATTCCAGCGGGACAATGTGACACCGCACATGTCAAGAATTTCTACACAGTGTTTCCAGGAACACTCTTCTGAGTTTAAACACTTCCGCTGGCGACTAAACTCCCCAGACGTGAACATTATTGAGCATATCGGGGACGCTTTGCAACGTGCTGTTTAGAAGAGATCTCCACCCCCTCGTACTCTTACGGATTTATGAAGAGACTTGCAGGGTTCGTAGTGTCAGTTCCATCCAGCACTACTTCAAACATTAGTGGAGTCCATGCGACGTCGTTTTGCGGCATTTTTGCGTGCTCTGGTGGGGCCTGCGCGATATTAGGAAGGTGTACCAGTTTCTTTGGCTCTTTAGTGAATCAGAAGTGTCTCAATTATTTTTCTGTAGACTGCTGGGCCATCTGCGAGCTGTTACCCTGCAGGCTGAAGTTCCTTTCTTATGTGGCTCTGAGCACTATGGGACTTAACTTCTGTGGTCATCAGTCCTCTAGAACTTAGAACTACTTAAACCTAACCTAAAGACATCACACACATCCATGCCCGAGGCAGGATTCGAACCTGCGACCGTAGCAGTCGCGCGGTTCCGGACTGAGTGCCTTAACCGCGAGACCACCGTGGCCGGCATTTTCTTATGTATGAGAGTCGTCCACCCCGTCTTGAGAGACCGGTTGCCCGCCCCAGTGTGTGGTGTGCATGCGTGGGAACATCCCTTGGGCTGTTCTGGTTCGGCCCTGCCTACTAGCCATACATTTCTTACGCAAGTAAACAGAACCCAGAAACCTCACCCTCTCCAAATGCATCACGAACAAGTAGCGAGTTAAGAGCAAACCACTTTATTTCCTCTCTGGAGGCGGTTAATTCAGTGTCTGAAATAAGAAATCTCAAAGCCAAGAGGGTTCTTGAAACACTGCTGCTGACGTTCACTTCTTGTTGCTTTCCACTTTTTTTAATGTTTTGTTATCCACTAGCATAGAAGACAGGTTTCTAATTTGTATACTTCCTGCTGTTTCAGATTGCCGAGCAGTAAAAGTCTCCTCTAAATCGACGCAGTGGGTTTCAGCAGGTAAGACGGGCGACAATATTTCAAAATTAGCATCGCCTCTACTCTTTTCCTAATTTATTCTTCTGTGTTCTCATTTACAGTGATTAAACACAACATAGTGAATAAAATTTTCTTACGCCAAGTGAAGTCATCCCACATAGAGGAGGATAGCTGGATAGCGAGTGTGGTTAAGACCAGACGGCACAAGGGGCGTTACCGTACTGCTGGCCCTCACCCCACCGAACACGGGAACATGATAGTGACGTAAAAATTCAGTAATAACACACTAACACATTAGTACTGTGCCACTTCATTGTTTGGTATCAACGACTGGCGAGTACCACAACACTGACAGTCTTTACCAGAAGCGTTCCTACTACTGCCGGATATAATGTACGGAGCGTAGATCTAAAGAAAATGCGAACTAACTGTAGTTTGCACTTAACGCTAGTAAGAAGTACTGAGACGAAGATTCACGGAATTTCAACAGCTGAATATTGTTGAAAGACTAGAAGATTTTGCTAAAAGGGAATAGATTTCGCTCCCCATCGGCGTGTACACAGCCTAATTAACATTATGCACGAAATGTGCCTCTACCACTGCTGCTAATTAAAACAAACGGCACGCTGACCTGGGGTATAAATTATACTCGGTGATAAAATTAACTGTCTGGTAATTAACACTATGCTTCCGTCTGTTTCGTCGAATTGGTGTTTCTATTTCATGTACATTACCAGCAGACAAATCAGGCATTGGCATGTATCCTTATTGTCAATTTTCTATTAGGAATGAAAACAAAAAATGATCTGTGTTTGTAGTGAAGTATCGAAAAAATGGTTAAACAGTTGTACAAAGAAATACGCGTAATGTTCAAATGTGTAAATAAGCATCCAATTGAAAAATATGATTTCAGACAGTTTCTGAACTATGGGGGCAGCTGCTTCACGTGTCTACAACGCGATTTTGTAAACGTCTCTACGGCAACGTCTTTTCACGCCTCTACAGACAGCTACCGTTTCCGCCTACAGCCTTTTGCGCTTCGCAATTTAAAGCTGTCAAAAGCACTGCCAGGTGTTAGGGATTTCCTTAATTTTTCTCGAGTGTACTGATGTCTTAGTGGTAAAGAATAACTGTATTAAAACTTTATGCATGATGCAGAAATTTTTCACGCATCTCAGTGTTTATGACGTTTTATCTCTTGACCTATTTTTCGTACACTCATGTATTTGTGTAAGTACATTCAGAGGTAAATGCGGGTACTATATGAGAAATATGTTGCGAACAGCGTTAGTAGCAAAGAAGCAGTAAAGTTGAAAGTCACGCATGATACGCCGGTTTCTCACGTATCTCATTGTTCCTGACGTCGTATCTCCTGAAATATGTTAGCTAGATGCTTCTTACCTCCAGCGAAATTAATGCATGACAGCAAAGGACGTGCGTACCTAGTTTGGTTGAAATCGTTCCAGTGCTTTAGAGTGAGGTATGGACCCCCCCCCCCCCCCCACACACACACACACCCTACATTTGTATGATATGCATGGATTTCGACTACCGAGCCAGCCGTCGTCTTGTTGTAACAGCAAGATTCGCAGCACCTGAAGAAAACGGCTATGTGGATAGTCAGTATGTCGCGCATAAAATGGAAACAACGTGGCAGAACACCGGAAGCTCCGTATTAATCAGTTGCGCCGAGAGAACATGAGAGAACTTTCTCGTTACTTACCATAACGTTGGTAGAAATATTCACAAACTGCGAGTTAATGTTCAGAGCAGTCAAATATTGAATGACGTTCAATGGCCGTGCATTCACAATTAAACCGTTGAAACATTTCTGTCAGAAGTAACTTCACTCGATCCACATTCAAAGCACACCACGAGACACTGTAAATGTCGCACAGTGAGCATCGAAAAATAATTTGAAATCAATACACGATAGCCCACATTGCTGCAAACTTCAAGTCCACGGAATGTAGCTCGCACGGAATTCTATCACTTCTCATTTGTAGTTTCTGTGGTGGTGGAAGATGGGGAAGACATTAGAACTTCACAGAGGAAAGTAAATACTTTTTATTTGCTTATTTAATTTATTTTCCTTTGTCCACTGAACTGAATATTTTGCTTTTCAGTTTACATGACATGTATTTCAAAGATAAAAGATTACGTCTTCAAGCACAAGGAATCGATGTACACAGCAACATTTGCTATCGGATGGAGAGCATGAGGGGAAAACTGCGGTAAAATAAAAATGTGCTGCAAGAGGGAGCTGATCAAGACATTAATCTGTTTCAGTGATGTGAAAGAAGTCTGTCTTTTACAACTCATCCGCCCAAGTATCGAAAAGCCGGAACACAAGTCAACTAACTAAACCTACAAAACTACCGATTCGATTTATAGGAGAAACAGATTTACATTAATTCCAGTTCACCGATCTCCTCATCTATCAACACTCTTGATAGTTTTCTGAAGTTTGTGTCTCCATGTAGTCCTTATATAGACGCTACCGCCACCTCGATCCTCTATACCCTCACTACAGCACTGAACAATTCTCTTAACGACGTTTAAACTATACAAGTTACGTTAATTCTAAAATATATCAAAATGAGGAAGCTGATATCAGTTGAAAAATACAAATATCTGAAACGATTCCCATCAATTATGTTACAGTTTCCACTACACGTTCCGGGGGAATATATCTCTATTATTAGGTGTATTTATGATGGAGAACAATGCTGCGAAAAGTGTAGTGAAACCGATAATACTAATACAATGACTGTGACTGGTTGCACCTGTTTGTAATTATTTTTCAATTGATATTCAAAAAGGTCGCGACTAATCCTAAACTAAAATGTTCGCATTTAAATCGCACTGAAAAACTCATCAAAACAGTACCAAGAACTACTAGCGGATGCTTAGTTATTGGTTATCACTTACCACGTTTTCGTATCATAAAAAGGAAACTTATTTATAATAACAGTAGACAGGCTTACAATATAATATCTTCAAAACATTGTTGGTGCTGCTCTTTAAATTTGTGTATATTTGGCCGTTTGTCCATAACTAAGATAATTGGCATCATAATGTTATCAAAGTCAGTAGTTATAATAATTAGCATCATAAAGTTTTCAGATTCAGTAATTATATTGGTCATGTTTATTATCATTACTGCTTACTGTTCCTAGCGCATATTGTTTTGTGGGTATTTATTATCATTACTGTTTACTATTTCTAGCACATATTGTTTTGTAGGAGTTGGTTCCTGTATTCTTAATTACTTGTGAATTAATGACCAAAGTTTATAAGCGGTATACAGAAACTGACTGCTAATTAAGTCAGTCCACTGCAGATATCTCCAAGCCATCCGATTGTTAAAAGGAAGAGCAATCAAACGATACTACAGCCACAGCTCAGTTGAACGTCCGGAAGCGGACAGTTAATTGATACCACATTGTTCGTTGCATCAGTTCTCCTTCGACAGATCAGTTTTGTAGTATAAAACCTAAGTACTTAACTTAACTGCCTTACTTCACAAAACAAAAATAGCTCCTTAGCTTTTATTCAGATCATTTACCGTTTGACACTGCAAATTAGTGCTTTAAATGTCTTTTCCAATCGTCCACTTGGTTTTATCCCAGCTCAACTGGCACTGGCAGTAGTAAGTAAAGTCAGATGGCGCAGTTGGCCGTTATAGTGCAACGGGTAGATTCAGCTGCCTAATTTGAAAGAGTTTGCTTCCTTCACACACAGCAGTACCTTCCCCTTCCAAAGTGTTAAGTTCTGTCCTGAGTGCGTCTGTTGACTGTGCGTGCCTCTTATGGATGTGTTTATAGTCCAGTGTCCTTACTGCCTTGTATGATAATGATAGAAGGCAGAGGGACAGACTCGAACCGGCGCATAGGCTGCTCTTTTCGAACAGCAGCAAGTGGGCCGCAGAGGTTAGTATCTGCCATCAACAGTGTCTCATATATTCATCCACGAGTCACTACGAGAAGGCTTGGCTATGGCTCTGAGCACTATGCGACTTAAATTCTGATGTCATCAGCAGTCGCCTAGAACTTAAAACTAATTAAACCTAACTAACATAAGGATATCACACACATCCATGCCCGAGGCAGGATTCGAATCTGCGACCGTAGCGGTCGCTCGGCTCCAGACTGTAGAGCCTGGAACCGCACGGCCACTCCGGCCGGCAGAAGGCTTGGAATTTATCCCATAGTCCAGTCAATGAAGAAACATTAAAGGAAAAAAAAATTATGTAGCCGAAAATTTTTGAAGAGTGGTGGGGGCGGGTGCGACGAATAACATACTGAAAATCTTGACAGGTGAGGTGTGAGTGTGCGATTGAAGGCCTGTTTAAAGATCACTTTCTTATCTTCTTTTTGAGGATTCGAAGACCGGAGCTTCTGGTCAAATCGTTTCCTGCTACAAAATTAAACGACTTCATATTTCCTACAAAAAACTCTTTTATTTTCTGTAGGATTAATAGTTTTCACACTGCACTGGATGGGATAATCGCAGGTTATTAAAAATAGTGTTTTACTGGTATAAAATTAATTTTTATTGTTAAATGAAGTGAGCCGAGAACAAATATTAAGTGAGTATACCACGTCAAAGTGCAGTAGAGCCACAGCAATGAATAATTTGTTTTATGGGGGTCTGACGAGCTGCAAGCACGAGTTTTGATTTTTGTGTGGAAAGTGTGAGGCGTGTGTGTGTGAGGGAAGAAGGCCTGCAAACTGGACAGCGAGGGGGCGGGTCCCTACTCTCTCCAACCCCCTACATCACAAGAAACAACTGCAGGGTGTTTCACATTGTAATTACTGTGACCTTGTCGAGTATGGAGAGCGGGGCAAAAAGTATCGACCACAGCAGAGATTCAGCACAGAAAAGTAGTATCGCGAGGCACGAATGAGATGCTAGGAGGAAGCCTTGCCCCCCGTAGTTCCGGGGCGGCACAGCCGCGCCTCTTGCCCTAAATACACTCCTGGAAATGGAAAAAAGAACACATTGACACCGGTGTGTCAGACCCACCATACTTGCTCCGAACACTGCGAGAGGGCTGTACAAGCAATGATCACACGCACGGCACAGCGGACACACCAGGAACCGCGGTGTTGGCCGTCGAATGGCGCTAGCTGCGCAGCATTTGTGCACCGCCGCCGTCAGTGTCAGCCAGTTTGCCGTGGCATACGGAGCTCCATCGCAGTCTTTAACACTGGTAGCATGCCGCGACAGCGTGGACGTGAACCGTATGTGCAGTTGACGGACTTTGAGCGATGGCGTATAGTGGGCATGCGGGATACCGGGTGGACGTACCGCCGAATTGCTCAACACGTGGGGCGTGAGGTCTCCACAGTACATCGATGTTGTCGCCAGTGGTCGGCGGAAGGTGCACGTGCCCGTCGACCTGGGACCGGACCGCAGCTACGCACGGATGCACGCCAAGACCGTAGGATCCTACGCAGTGCCGTAGGGGACTGCACCGCCACTTCCCAGCAAATTACGGACACTGTTTCTCCTGGGGTATCGGCGAGGACCATTCGCAACCGTCTCCATGAAGCTGGGCTACGATCCCGCACACCGTTAGGCCGTCTTCCGCTCACGCCCCAACATCGTGCAGCCCGCCTCCAGTGGTGTCGCGACAAGCGTGAATGGAGGGACGAATGGAGACGTGTCGTCTTCAGCGATGAGAGTCGCTTCTGCGTTGGTGCCAATGATGGTCGTATGCGTGTTTGGCGCCGTGCAGGTGAGCGCCACAATCAGGACTGCATACGACCGAGGCACACAGGGCCAACACCCGGCATCATGGTGTGGGGAGCGATCTCCTACACTGGCCGTACACCACTGGTGATCGTCGAGGGGACACTGAATAGTGCACGGTACATCCAAACCGTCATCGAACCCATCGTTCTACCATTCCTAGACCGGCAAGGGAACTTGCTGTTCCAACAGGACAATGCACGTCCGCATGTATCCCGTGCCACCCAACGTGCTCTAGAAGGTGTAAGTCAACTACCCTGGCCAGCAAGATCTCCGGATCTATCCCCCATTGAGCATGTTTGGGACTGGATGAAGCGTCGTCTCACGCGGTCTGCACGTCCAGCACGAACGCTGGTCCAACTGAGGCGCCAGGTAGAAATGGCATGGCAAGCCATTCCACAGGACTACATCCAGCATCTCTACGATCGTCTCCATGGGAGAATAGCAGCCTGCATTGCTGCGAAAGGTGGATATACACTGTACTAGTGCCGACATTGTGCATGCTCTGTTGCCTGTGTCTATGTGTCTGTGGTTCTGTCAGTGTGATCATGTGATGTATCTGACCCCAGGAATGTGTCAATAAAGTTTCCCCTTCCTGGGACAATGAATTCGCGGTGTTCTTATTTCAATTTCCAGGAGTGTAGCTTCGCTACAGACCAGGAGGGAACTTCTGTCAGAGGTCGGCTCCTGCCCACTTCCGGGATGTTCCTGTCTGAGTAACGTCGTTTGCTGTCTGCTCGCCGTGACACAGCCTGTGTCAACCGTTGGGCAATGAAGAGACTTCCGTCTCCTGTGAACTCTGCCTAGGCGCCAGCGCTGTCAGAACTCTTTCAACAAGTGTCTGCGAAATTGTTTTCTAGTGGTTGCAATGGAGCCACAGTACGGCCAGTTTCAACTCTATTGATCCGCCACACAGTAATCGTGGCTCATTTAGTGTGCTCTGAACCGCAAATCGACGTGAGCAGTTTCGTAGCTACAGCCGTGCCTGGTGATCTACGACAAGTTTTGTTGTAATTAATGAAGTATTACTTATTCCGAGTGTTCTAACTAACTGTATTGTTTCCACTACCTCCGTGTCCAAGAAGTCGGACACAAAAATAACGACGCTTCCACAGCTCGCTCTGTGAATTCCTGGCGACGCCTATAGTTTTCGCGTCTGCTCGACGACCCTTCTTGAAAACTTTAACTACCTGTGCGGTCACCCCTCATTACAGACGTCGGACGCCGTAGGCTGGGAAGACTGGGAAAACAGGACAGGCAGAGAACAACTGTACCTGAACATACAGTGCATCGAACACAGCTAATGATGGTCTTCCATAGCCGACGACTCATGCAAGTGCCAATGTTACCACCACGACATCGGCAACTACGACTAACTGTCGACATGACCATCGGCACTGGACGTTGATGCATTGGCAGAGCGTTCCATAGTCTCATGAATCCCGATACCTGATTCATCATGCTGAATGGGGATGGGGCGGGGCGCCAATCTTCCTCCTTCCAGGGGAACAGCACCTTGCCACCTGTACTGCGGGGCAGAGACAAGCTGGTGGTGATCCATTATGCTCTGGGGGAACATTCACTTGAGCATCCACTGGACCAGTAGACCTCGTGGAAGGCACCATCATAGCCAACGAATTCGTACACTGGTTTCAGACTATATACACTCCCTCACGACCATCATGTTTCCCGACGGCATTGCCATTCTTCAGCAAGATAATGTGCCGTGTCATAAGGACAGGAGTGGTTCCATAAACACAGTGGGGAGTCCCAATTGATGTTCTGGCCGCCCAGCTCACCAGAGTGAACCCGATCGAACACATATCGGATGCTATTGGACGTGGCGTCAGAGCTGATCGCACCCTCCGCACAATTTACGAGATTCAGGTGACCTGTGTGTGCAGATGTGATGCCAACACCCTCCAGCTACCTACGAATACCTCATTGCATTCACGATACGACGCGTCGTACTATTATCCTTGCGAAAGATGGACATACCGGCAATTAGGTAGGTGGTCATAATGCTCTGGCTGATCAGTGTATTTACTGTTGTTAAGTCAGCTTCTGACTAGAATAAGTTAATATGAACCACTAAAGAGACGTGTTTAATTTGTAAGTGTGATGTTGTCAGCGACCTATATCGTGTTGGTGGCAAGAGATTGGATTGGTAAGTGTGGAACCTTGTTGCTTTCTGTCGTTGAAAATGTATTTTACGGACGTAAAACAATGTTGTGGTCACTCTGTCGTGAGTTAATGAATGACCAGAAAGTTACTGCACTCCTCCCGCTATTAACTGTTACTGGCAGACTGCATAAATCTCCTCCATTCATGAATTGGTGGCACTTGTAGAACAGTCCACAGTGAGTGGATTCAGTTACCACACATGCAAGTTATATCTTGTAAGATGGGTGTGAATACATGTAATGGATTGGGACTGATAATGTTCAGGTCCGGAAGAGTAATCTGCTGTAAGGCATTGCTTGACTTATATTGAAATATCTCAAGTTCCATCATAACACCTTGCCGAGATACGTGTGTCATAAATGAAGTCATTGAAGCCACTGGGCCTTTTGCAATGTGTAGAGAGCCGAGGGTGGGCTGATGCATTCAGTACCCTTCGTGCTGTGAAAAGCACTCCAGCCATTGATGGTGGAGAAAATAAAATCAACTTTGTTGGACACATATTGACAGCATGTTACAATTGGCCCGGACTCTTCCGTGTGATAGACAGCTGACAGCTCCAACTATTGAGCTTTTTTATGTAATAGGTCACTTAAAAGCTGCCAATTGGTAGTCAATAAACTGGAAATAACTGCACTAAATATACACGAGCTCAGTCAGATTATTTTGTCTACTCACGTAAGAGATCGGCACAGGAATCGCTGTGAAGCTTTAGTCTGGCACATAGTATGGTATGGTATGGCATTCCCTCCTACTACTGTACAAAAATTTGCCACCAAACGAATTTTACGAAGTTTTCTGGTCTTAGTTGACTGGGCTACCAGCGGACTGGAGCGAAGTTTGTTGATCAGAAAATGTATATCATCAGCTCTCGTCCGTTTTCTGGCTGAACAGCAGCGAATAAAATGTCTTCTACCATAAGGATTTAAGCCTTCTAAGGCCGTGGTGGTTGTACTAGACAAGTCTGCATTAACGGCCACGGCTATGGAACAGTTGGTGGTGCTACTAGTGACTGTTTGCAAAAATTCTGGGAATTTATGAGCTTCTGCGTTTCACTGAGTTCATTATGGGGCGGCATTATGCCACTGAACCTAGAGAATTCCGTGATCCCTGTCGCAGTAACAGGGGACGCAAAAAATTGTTCAAATGGCTCTGAGCATTATGGGACCTGACATTTGAGGTCATCAGTCCCCTAGAACTTAGAACTACTTAAACCTAACTAACCTAAGGACATCACACGCATCCATGCCCGAGGCAGGATTCGAACCTGCGACTGTAGCAGTCACGCGGTTACGGACTGAAGCGCCTGGAACCGCTCGGCCACCGCGGCCGGCCAGGCGACGCAGACATGCTGTTGTCAAGGCACTACATCAGAAAGTAACGCACGGAATCATTATATACAATATTTACAAAATATTTGGAAAATATCATGCGCAATAGACTTTATAATCAATGCAGAAAAACATACTCAATAGCGAACAGTTTGGATTTCGAAATGGACTACATTTAACTTGTTGGGTGATATACTAGAGTCAATAAATCAGAAATTATAACCATTGGGAATTTTTGTTACTCGGCTAAGGCTTCCGTCTGTATGAATCATGATATCTGCATGCAAAAAGTTAAAGTATAATGTAGTTGTAGACAGTGCAGGCTAGTGGGTGTTTTGTAGTCTGAAGCACGGAAAGCAGAGGGTATAGTTCCATCGTGATCACATACCAATACGCATTCAGGTGTGAAGCAAACAAACAGCTTGTAGGCAAGCATCTGTTGTGCATCATCTGTAGTTTCTGGTATATACAAATTACCTTCCAATTGCGTTGTCGGAAGGTGATACAAGCTAAGGAATAAAATGCAGTAACAGAAAACATATTGAAAAGGAAGCTAATGAAACATTTGAAAATATCGACAGACAAAACAAGGTAAGCGCATCATCATTAAATTTTATAATACATTACTCATGGAACTCAACAAGCTATAAAAATGAAATATAAGATTTAAAAGTTAAGTTTTGAGATTGCAGGTAGATCACAGTCTTGAACTAGGGAACCAACTGCGTATAATTAGTGAATCACCTTAATTTGGCTACATTTGTAGTACATACGATGACTGCTGCAGCTGACATAAAAATGTCGAGACCAGTGTATTCTGCGTATTTTCATTGCCTTATGTGTCAAAGAATCACTTTTTTTGGGAGAGGACTCAACTTCCAGGGATGAACTGTACACACTACGGACGTGTGTTAGTCTGCAGCTCGTGCTCTAGTGTCTAGCGTTGCTGCCTCTGGATCACAGCGTCCTGGGTTCGATTGCAGGCTAGGTTGGAGATTTTCTCTGCCCAGGGACTGGGTGTTAGTGTTGTCATCATTTCATCACCACCATCATGCATGACAATGGCTAGATTGGACTGTGTGAATATTGGACTGTGTGAATATTGGACTGTGTGAATATTGGACTGTGTGAATATTGGACTGTGTGAATATTGGACTGTGTGAATATTGGACTGTGTGAATATTGGACTGTGTGAATATTGGACTGTGTGAATATTGGACTGTGTGAATATTGGACTGTGTGAATATTGGGATTTTGTATGTGTGCTGATGACTGCACAGTTGAGCACTGCTCAAACCAATCATCATCATCATCAGGTGTGTGTTATAAGAATATATATTAACTGACTAAAAGTATCTGGAAGCCCTACAGAGTGCTGAACTGATCACTAGATGTCAGGAGAGGCGCACCCGTCAGTATAAAAGGAGGCAGAGAGTGTTGTGTTGTCAGCAGAGAAGGAGCAACAGCAGAATGGGTCGATAACGAGACTTGGAACGTGAAATAGTCATTGGAAGTCACTAAAGTAACAAGCCCAACAGGCACATTTTAGCCTTTCTAAAGCTGCCTAAGTAGACCTCTGGTGATGTGATTGTGAAGTGGCAACATGAATGGAACAACCATGGCTGAACCAGGAATGGACACACCTCGTGGACAGATGGACAGTACCCATCCCGCATTGCAGAGGGTGGTTGTAAAAAATCAAGAGAAGGAAATACTCATGATTTTCAAAGTGCAACCAGCAGTCCAACTAGCACAATGATTGTGTGTATGGACTTAAAAAGATTCGGTTATAGTGGTCGAACTGCTCCTCACAAGCTAGGAATTTCTGCAGTAGTGCTAAGCGACACTTGAGGTGGTATAAAGAGCAACACCACTGGACGGTGGATGACTGCAAACGAGGGATTTGGAGTGATGAATCATGCTATATCATATGGCAATTCTACTGAAGTGTCTGGGATTGGTGAATTCCATGAGGACTTTACCTGCCATCATGTGTAGTGCCAACCGTAAAGTACAGAGCAGGTCGTGTTACAACATGGGGGTGCTTTCCGTTGTCAGGGTGTGATCCCCTTATTGCAGTTAAGAAAACTCTAACTGAGGAAGCGTATGAACACGTGTTACAGCATTGTGTACTGCCTACAAGAGAGGAAGATTCTGGGGCCGATGACTGTGGCAGCACGACAGTGTACCTTGTTACAGAGCACCATCTGCGAATTACTACTGTACGACAGTGCACTCTGTGATAAACCAGCGTCTATGAGTCGTTGTTTTGTGGACAGTGACATTCCTGACGGAGCTCCAACCTTAACACAATGCAACATTTTTGGGATGCGTTAGAGTGTATACTTCGCTCCAGACCCCAGCTGTCTCAGGTTTCGACTCTCGAGGAAGAATGGACTGCCGTTCTTCCAGAGACAATCAGACACCTCATTAAAAGTGTCCTCAGCTGAATTCAAGCCGTCATAAAGACGAAGGGTGGACTCACCCTATGTTAATGTCCACTAAACGGTGTCCAGGTACTTCTAATGAAATCGTGTGTCTAGTGTTACTTCAAGAACATCATGTAGAGTCAAATAAAAAAATGGCATTGTAGTAATTGCTTCATAGTAAATTTACGCATTGATACCCTTGTCGTTAGCAATATTTAGCTTCTCTCAAGAAGCAGTGACAAGTATCAGTATAGAAGTAAGATCAAAAACAGCCTCTGACAAGTCTTCAATGGATTAACATTAAAACAGATAGGAAATGGATGCATGGGGCCACTCCACCCCAGCCCCAACTCCAGGAAACACTGCTTACAATCGTCTTTCACAACCATTCCCCTCCATTTCCCGTCACATAACACTGTTACCCTGGCTGCACTAGTCCCACTTGAATCAAGAAGTAAAATAAGATAGAAAAACTTAAAGAAGTCAGTTTTATTTTAAGTACCTTGGTAAAGCTAAATATAATCTTAACAATTTTCCCTGGTTCTTCAATACATAACAGCTGGTCACCCATGAAACACTGTGCATAACAAATACTGCAAGTTACAGTTTAATTAAATACAAGACTAATCTGTTTCTTTTGGCAATCTTTATTTTACTGGTACGACAATCTTCTTGCATTCAGAAAAAGACAGTCGCTGCTTATTGTTTTCTTCCCTGAAAAACGTCAACCTACATAAAATACAGCGTGTAATGGGTATATGTACAGATATTTCTGTTGTTGACTGAGGACGGTGTACTGGAAAACATTACATCAGTATTTACGTCATTTGCAGACTAATAATTATATCCATTACGAGTCGTATGTTTTTAGGTTGGGTGGTACCTACAAATACATTTGCCAAAAACAGAGATGTAAAATTACCGTAAACTCCTGTAGGCTATCGTAAGCAATAGACTACGTTAGTCTTCCTACAAGCTTTGGTCCGTCAACATCACAGCGTCATTACCTGTATGTTACATTTGTTGCACGCCTATGTGGCACCGCCTCAATGCGATCACTTTGTTTGTGTATGTGATTAGCGTCTTACTAAATTCCTCTAGAAACCGGATATATGAAGGATCACGTAACATACGGATCATTATTGTTCTACACACGTATCCTCCTCTTTGTTACTCAAAAATAAAGGCTATTTATAGCAAAATTGAAACTGTAGGTGTTTAATTCCAATTTTAAATCGAAACTGATGATTTTAAACGTGAAACAGTGCGATGCTGCAATAAAAACAAAAAATACAGATTTATCATACAGCGCTAAGAAACGAAATTTCATCGAAATAGGTAAAACAGAAAAAAAGCATAACAAAAACATATCAAACATGGCTTCAGTACTTAGTCGACCTTACGTAGAACGTGTTTCTGTTATTTCTGAACAACTTTCGCACTTATCGCTTACAACAGGGAAATCTTGCCATTGATCACGATGAAAAACGTTCTATTGAGTACAGAATAATATCAATAATTAAATATACACTCCTGGAAATTGAAATAAGAACACCGTGAATTCATTGTCCCAGGAAGGGGAAACTTTATTGACACATTCCTGGGGTCAGATACATCACATGATCACACTGACAGAACCACAGGCACATAGACACAGGCAACAGAGCATGCGCAATGTCGGCACTAGTACAGTGTATATCCACCTTTCGCAGCAATGCAGGCTGCTATTCTCCCATGGAGACGATGGAGACGATCGTAGAGATGCTGGATGTAGTCCTGTGGAATGGCTTGCCATGCCATTTCCACCTGGCGCCTCAGTTGGACCAGCGTTCGTGCTGGACGTGCAGACCGCGTGAGACGACGCTTCATCCAGTCCCAAACATGCCCAATGGGGGACAGATCCGGAGATCTTGCTGGCCAGGGTAGTTGACTTACACCTTCTAGAGCACGTTGGGTGGCACGGGATACATGCGGACGTGCATTGTCCTGTTGGAACAGCAAGTTCCCTTGCCGGTCTAGGAATGGTAGAACGATGGGTTCGATGACGGTTTGGATGTACCGTGCACTATTCAGTGTCCCCTCGACGATCACCAGTGGTGTACGGCCAGTGTAGGAGATCGCTCCCCACACCATGATGCCGGGTGTTGGCCCTGTGTGCCTCGGTCGTATGCAGTCCTGATTGTGACGCTCACCTGCACGGCGCCAAACACGCATACGACCATCATTGGCACCAAGGCAGAAGCGACTCTCATCGCTGAAGACGACACGTCTCCATTCGTCCCTCCATTCACGCCTGTCGCGACACCACTGGAGGCGGGCTGCACGATGTTGGGGCGTGAGCGGAAGACGGCCTAACGGTGTGCGGGACCGTAGCCCAGCTTCATGGAGACGGTTGCGAATGGTCCTCGCCGATACCCCAGGAGCAACAGTGTCCCTAACTTGCTGGGAAGTGGCGGTGCGGTCCCCTACGGCACTGCGTAGGATCCTACGGTCTTGGCGTGCATCCGTGCGTCGCTGCGGTCCGGTCCCAGGTCGACGGGCACGTGCACCTTCCGCCGACCACTGGCGACAACATCGATGTACTGTGGAGACCTCACGCCCCACGTGTTGAGCAATTCGGCAGTACGTCCACCCGGCCTCCCGCATGCCCACTATACGCCCTCGCTCAAAGTCCGTCAACTGCACATACGGTTCACGTCCACGCTGTCGCGGCATGCTACCAGTGTTAAAGACTGCGACGGAGCTCCGTATGCCACGGCAAACTGGCTGACACTGACGGCGGCGGTGCACAAATGCTGCGCAGCTAGCGCCATTCGACGGCCAACACCGCGGTTCCTGGTGTGTCCGCTGTGCCGTGCGTGTGATCATTGCTTGTACAGCCCTCTCGCAGTGTCCGGAGCAAGTATGGTGGGTCTGACACACCGGTGTCAATGTGTTCTTTTTTCCATTTCCAGGAGTGTATTTCTTGCGTTTGTGTATATAAACTGTACTTGCATTAAAAGTAAATCGAGCTGCTAATTGTTTTTATTTATAAAATACAATTAATAGTTTGTTAGCAAATAATATACAGAACGGACTAATACTGAACGATATGTGGTTCTAATAATGTGCAAAACAAACAAACAAAAAACTGAAAAAACTGTCCTCCTCTCACACATTCATTTATGTTTCTTTCCCTTCCGATAATGCTACCATTTACTACGTCATTTACGCACTGTACCAAAATTAACGAACCGTAGTTTTGGTAGAGCTTATCTCTAGCCAAAGGCAAGCCATTAACGCTTTTCTTCCTGTGGGCAGTAGGTCAGGTGTTGAAGTGTGGATACGTCTACTCAAAAGAGTCACTCTATACTGACAACTTAGTGATGCAGTTATGACCATACAGGAAACATAAGGATCTGCGGGAAGACTGTGTGATATTCCTGGCCGTGGTCGCCAGTATTTTATTTTGCTAGAAGCTCCCCTTGATGCAGCTTGATACATGTGAAGTAGCATATGGTGCAAAAATGGAGTGAGGTACAAGCGACTGATGGTACACTATGTACCAGTCCCGTGGGAAAGTCCGTCAATTGTACTGAACTTACTTCTGATTGGTCGGCATGTTCGGGTGCTAGGTGCCAAAACGCCTAACCTCTCTTATTAATTATTTATATACTTTTCATTGTATTTACCTCAGCTTTTAGTACTATAAGAATCTCTGATGACTACCCTACGAGTCTATCGTTTTTGTTAATTAAATTTCACTAGTTTTGAGAAACATAAGAGTAATGGTATTGCAACGGAAGTGCTTCGGACACCTTTGAGCCGCTTTGGCGCGCCTGGGAGACGAAGTACTTCGACTGCGCTAGTCGCTCTGTTTCGGGCGTTCTGGAGAGCCGGACACGTATCTCAGTATCGTGCGTTACTTGGATGTAAATACACAATAGTCACACTGTTTCGGGTGTTCTTCAGAGCCGGACATGTACACTATATAGGGCGTAACTTAGCTGCGAATATGTAATACCCAGTCTGTCTAGTGCGTACTGGAGAGCCGGACATATGTATCATATTTCAGAAGTTGGATAGAAAAGTTACACCATACAATTAAGAATGCTACGTCGAGTGCTTTAAAAGACAGTGTAAATGCGTGAATATTTGAATAATAGCCAATAGGATACATTAATGAGAATTGTCGCCTACCATCATTGTCAGTACTGCGGATCTTGCCCTCTGTAGATACAGAGACTAACATGGGCAAGTGGCATCCCGTAAAAAGCAGAATCACAGGTTCAAATTGACAGCGTAGCACCCTCCGCCGAAGAAGACCGACCCCACGACCGATGAGCTGCCTTCTGCGCTGGGGACACAACTCTAGAATACGACAGGTTGCTGGAAAGAACGTCCAGAGAGACTTATTCAATCTCTCCAGCTTCCAGATCTGACTTCCAAAGGGGCACATAATTTTGTAACTGTTCGTCGCAGAGAGAAAACAACCAACAAAAAATGGTTCAAATGGCTCTGAGCACTATGGGACTTAACATCTATGGTCATCAGTCCCCTAGAACTTAGAACTACTTAAACCTAAGTAACCTAAGTACATCACACAACACCCAGTCATCACGAGGCAGAGAAAATCCCTGTCCCCGCCGGGAATCGAACCCGGGCGCGGGTAGCGAGAACGGTACCGCACGACCAAACAACCAACACACTGGTGTGTCTATTATTTTAGAAAAATCAATTTTTCGCCCTCTTTCAGTTTCAACATTTAAGTACACATTTTCATCTGCACTCTGCAAATCATTGTAGTGAGGGTGTGAAAGGAGACTTCGTATTGAACATACGAGTATGCAACAAAATCTGTTAATGCTCCGTTCACAGATCGAGAGTGTGAAGAACGAATCATTCTACGCCCCTGTGCGAGATGTTATTATTTTATCTGCACGATCTGTTCGATGTAAGGTAAGTCTCCGAGTCTTACATTTAGGTCTGAAGATCTGATGACTCAAATTTGCCACGTTGCGGTATGCACACAGTAGCGGTAATGAGTTCCTAGCCGTGTGGTCTACAGGAGGCTATGGCATAGGCTGCTTTTCGTGTACTCGTCGTCTGGTTCTCTTCCACATGACGAAAGACTTGCTCCTCTATGTCCATGGTGCGACAAAGTCAACTTTTCTAGTTATGAATGAACCAGTTTCACATTGCCATTGTTTAGCTGGACGAAAATGGTACAACAGATTCTGATGACTGTAATCTCTTCTTGGGCTTTGATTACACAGTGAAATCGAAGATCTGAAAGCTATTAGAGCTTCAAACTCATTGAACATCCAAGTGTTTCATTTTTCTCACTTGGCCTTTTTTATCGATGCTCCATCTATTAGTCCCCTCTGCAACTCCTATAAGGCTGTAATTGGAATTATGAAACAATTTGTAGACTCAGTCAACTGATATTCATTTTGCAGCAACATACAGTACACCGGTACATACAAATACAGTACTGGCCAGCCATCTTGGAGGAGGAATTGAACTGGCGACCGATCTGGAGCGAACTATCATTGTCTGGCCTGGAGATGCTTCGATCGCTCTACTGCTGTCTGCTTGAACAGCCAGTATCGTCCGCCATCCTAGAGGACCGTCAGCCATTAAGACCAGCCTCATCTCCCATGGGCTGAGGGTGGACCTAAGACTCTCCTAGCCACAAACCCACTTCGGATCTACTGTTGCCGAACGTGGAGGGCCAGTGTTCGCTCCCTGGATGCCGCTGCCCCGTCACCCACTGCTGCTGACACAGGCCATCATCATGCCCTCCTTGCGGCACAGCCACGCCAGACTACAGCGCCAGCACCTGGCACAGTTTTACTACCGGCCAGGAATGTGTGCCATGCAACGCTGATCTGCTCCCAGATCGCTCTGAGCTCTGGTGGCCGTAAGCGACAATATGACATTGTATCGCCACCGAGGGAGTGGGTTCGACTTCCACACCCCGCTGCTGAACGTGGACACAGGATCTCCATTGTAGACTGAACCTAATGAATAAACTGCTACCAAGCTGAGCATATCTTTCCTAC
Organism: Schistocerca piceifrons; assembly: GCF_021461385.2. Classification (NCBI taxonomy): domain Eukaryota; kingdom Metazoa; phylum Arthropoda; class Insecta; order Orthoptera; family Acrididae; genus Schistocerca; species Schistocerca piceifrons. The sequence goes on along the minus strand of NC_060143.1, from coordinate 253,640,834 downwards.
CAAGTAGAGAACCCATAACGCTACGGTATCGTAATGAAGATGCATTTTTGAGCTGGATAAAGGAGGTAAATGACTTCTGTACCTTAATATCAAGAATTATTTGCAAAACCATCTACTACTCTAACGTAGTAAAAGACTTCGCTTGATTGATCGATTTCACTTAACTTGCCGCACTTTCTTCCCATTTTAATTTTTCCTTGTTGCCCATTCTTTAAAAAAGAAAAAGAAAAATGGAAAAAAGAAACCTTGCGGGCATTGTCCTGGTTGCTAGAGTGTTTCCTTAACTGTGCAGTTATTATCTTCCTTATATCCTCTTAAGTCCACGGGACTGGAAGAAGGCCCAAGTCATAGCAATCTATAAAAAGGGTAGAAAATCGGATGCACATAATTACCGGCCAATTTCCCTGACATCGATTTGTTGTGGAATCATGGAACATATTTTGTGTTCAGACATAATGACCTTTCTAGACTCTGAGAAGCTCATCTACAGAAACCAGCACGGCTTTAGGAAACAGCGGTAATGAGAGACACAGCTGGCCCTCTTTGTGCATGATATACAACAGGCCCTAGATACCGGCTCCCAGGTTGATGCCATATTTCTCGACTTTCGAAAGGCGTTCGTCTCAATTCCGCACTGTCGCTTGCTACAAGAAGTGCGCGCTTACGGTCTACCAAATGACACATGCGGTTGGATAGAAAGTTTTCTAACAGACAGGGAGCAGTATATCGTTCTGAACGGGGTAACTTCAACAGAAACAAGAGTAAATTCAGGTGTGCTCCAGGGCAGCGTAATAGGTCCTCTGCTTTTTACGATTTACGTAAACGATCTGGTTGATGGTATTGACAGCGGCCTTAGACAGTTTGCAGATGATGCTGTAGTCTACAGGAAAGTAGTATCACACGAAATTTGTGAACAAATCAATGAGGATGTGCAGAAAATATTAGTAAGTGCAACCTACTGCGTATATCAAGGCGAAAATCCTCATTAATGTATGAGTACAAAATAAATGATCAGTCTCTGGAAGCGGTAACATCAGTCAAGTATCTGGGTGTGACTATTCGAAATCATCTCCAATGGAATGATCATATTACGCAAGTAACGGGTAAGGCGAACTCTAGAGTGCGGTTTATTGGTAGAATCCTGAAGCGATGCAGTCCTTCAACAAAGGAAATAGATTACAATACGTCAGTTCGTCCAGTCTTAGAGTATTGTTCGTCTGTATGGGACCCTTACCAATTGGGTCTGATTCAAGAGATTGAGAAGGTCCAAAGAAGAGCTGCAACATTCGTGACTGGTACATTTAGCCATCGCGAAAGCGTTACAAATCTCATATCAAGTTTGAAGTGGGACACACTTGCAGGTAGACGACGCACTAAACGGAAGGGGCTGCTCACTAAATTCCGAAATCCAATCTTCGCCGAGGATGTAGAGCATATATTACTACCACCAACTTTCAAACTGGGTACGGGAATGTCAGAGTGACGTCACGGGAAGTATCACTGCGGTGAACCATGGAAGTGTATATGGTGTGAACCTATAGTTTTGGGCTATGTAAGATGGCGGAAGTCGACTTCAAGTTTGTGGCGTAATTGCAAGTTCCTTCTTTTTTAACTTCATTCTTTTAAAGACTGCCTCTGTGTAGCATCTTTGCCTTAGGTACCGCTCAAAGTCGACGTGTGAAATCACAGAATTGACCCAATCGTTCATTCTGAGTAGGCAAGCAGACAGTGGCTCGTGTCAGTAGCTGCTTCGACAGGAGTCAACAGATTGTGTATGAATACTGACTGATAGACATTTATCTCCAGTTGCTACTTATCTTAGCTTTCAATATTTTGTGTAAGGAGTATCTTCTTGAAACGTATCGACAAATTTAAGTCATTTGAAATTCAGTTACATGTAACATTTCTCAATTCCACGTGTTAAACCAATTTCGTTTACGAATACATAGACACACTGAACCAAGTTATTGCCAAAAAAACTTCCAAAACCAAATGTGATTATTTTAATTTAGGAAAGGACTTCACCCGACTAATTTAGTTCACTAATTATTCCATTTTAGTTTTTCGGTCTTTAGTTTCTTTCTTTCTGGCACCAGAAGCCCCTCAACCTTGGGAGATCCGGGACAATGCCCCATCCTAGTTACGCCTCTTAATTTAAGATAGCCTCCTTTTGTGGCCAATGTAATGTGTCGCGATCAGAAATGAAAGTATTGGAATTTAAACTGAAATGCTGATGTTGCATTCTTTTGAAGTTTGATTGTATGGAAGTCAGAACACATCAAAATGACAACCACATAAAGAGAATATGGAAAGCATAATGTAAAGTTACCTCTACTGCGGATCGTCAATTTAAGTTAATGTGGTTACCGGCGTTAACAGTCGTTAGGCTCAGAATCTTTGTTGGCAAGCGGATGAGTTTGGTGAAGAAGGATCGCGTTTTTGTGAAATATGATGCAGCAAAATAATTTGTATCACACTAGAAAATATAAATCAGACATCGTTAAAAAATTTAAGACTACAAGGATCAACGTTTTCTATATTGTGCAAATGTGCACGTGCAAACAATGGCGCGCAAGTCTACACGTCGACAAAGTGATCTGCTTACAGCTTAATTAACATTGGAACGTAACAGAACTCCATATGTCATTAGTGAATGTAGTAACATCATTTTTATTGATAAAAGAGACTAAAGCAGAGTTCCCGGTTATTATTTCAAATATACTAAAAAAAAACAGAGGACGTGGAGTTTACACTCTAAAAGACAGAAGAAAACAGACTGCAGATAGTAGGCGATTCGTGCCTCTTTGATTTTGCAAAATAAACTTCGAAATTAGCAGAAATAATGACTACAGAAATTTGGTGGTGATATTATGAAATTTTATCTTTGCTGAGCGAAATAGTTAATTACAGAAACTACTGCTCTGCTGAAGAAGACCTCTAATGAATGTTGTGTAAGTAGAAGGTGGAGCGAGGAGAAAGGAAAGGAAAGGGAAAGAACTGCTCATATCAGCTGCACCGGGACTTCGTGCGGCACGAGCGGCGACGAGTGAAAATGTATGCTGGACCAAGACTCGAACCCACGACCTCCCACTTATTAGGCAGTTGTATCAACCACTGTGCCATCCAGACACAATGTTAACTGCAAATGTGCAGACTATCTCTGCACGCTCCTCGACCGACCCACATTCGCACTTACCACCATCATTTATCTGCAGTCCCAATCCATGTCTCTGTGCTCGCTAATTTTAGATTTCTGCTGGAGGTCGAACGCAGCTGTGTATCTGCACTGACGGCTGTGGGTTCATAGCCCTCAGAGGCTATGAATTGTAAGAGTGTGTAGTGTCTGTTCTTTCGGGCATGTCTGAAAGATCACACACTACTCATTCATATCTTGTGGGTGTGTCATAAACCCTATTCGCCCTTCCTTCCTTCAGCTGAAGAATACCTCCATAAATAATCTTAAAATTATTGTTTTAGGCTACTATGTAAATAACGATAGCACAGCAATACAATAGTGTTATAGAATTTTAAGACAATTAATTTTGTTGCACTTAAATAAAACATGCTTGTGACTCCTTTCCACATCACAGAGACCACTTATCATTTAGTACTCCAAATGTGATGTAAACGTTGATGGTCTGCTTACAACTGGTTACATCCACGCTCCCATAGTATGGCCAGTCACTTCACACAACTTAGTTAACAGCGTCCTCCTACGAACTCTGTTTCAGCTACTGCTTTCAACAAAACAGGATCGCAAATGCACTATCCGTAACAGCCGTGGAACTTCACAGGTAGCGATTCCCGGACGTTAATTAGGGAGTACGGCTGCTACAAAAGCCAAACAAAATCGCAACCTGCTCGTTACCAGCAGACACAGGGCCCAAAGCCAGCAGCGTAAGTCCGTGAAAACACCGTGGTGCGGTGACTACAGCTGGCAGTTACCATTTACTACTGCGAGGAATTGCTGCGAGAGAAGAGGGGTCAAAGACCGCAAAGTGCAAAGAGATGTAACAACGCCGACGACCCCGCGACAGTCCTAGGCGGGGGGGCGAACAACCTCTCTTTTACAGCGCTGCTGATTTACCACCTGTACCGAGTCCTTTGTCGATGCCAGCTCCGTGGAGAAATTCGCTACGATCTCATTTACCGACACAACGTCGTCTTCGGTTACTTGTGACGTGTTTTTAAAATACCGTCTAGACCTTCTACAAAGAGTTTCAGGAACGTGTTACAATTTTTTTTTCCTCTTCCAAATTAATTTACACTGCAGTCTAGTTTTGTTCATCTTTTGAAATAACTCGAACGTTCATTTTCTTTCGAACGCCCTCTGACAATATGGGAATGGCAACAAACTGACCTGAGCTCTTTGAGGAAGTCCACATTGAAACTTACCAGTGACAATGAGATAGTTATAGCAACAGTGAATACCAAAACAGAAAGGGCAACTAAAACAAGCCGAAAGATTTATGTTTTCAGCAAAGTAGACAGAGAAAAAGTAGTGTCATATCTGAATGAGGAACCTGACACTTTTAGTTGAGGACGAGAGCATTTACAAGGACTTTGGCTCAAGTTTTTGACTAGTTGACTATGCACTGGATGGAAACGTACCCAGCAGATATTTCATAATGGGAGAAATCCTCCACAGTATATAGTCACCGTAGAAACGTCTAAAGAAAGAGAGACTACTGTGTAATAGACATAAAACAAAGCATAGGGCTATAGATACAGTGACTCCGAATGAAACGCGTTTGGCAGTCAAGAGATCAATGCGTGTGGCCATCAATGACTACCGTAGCAGAATATTGTCAATTGATATTTCACAAAACCTAAAGAACTTCTGGTCGTATGTAAAGGCTGTTAGCGGTACCAAAGTTAGTGTCCAGTCACTCACGGACGAGACGCAAAATGAAACTGGAAGCAGCAAAGACAAAGCAGAAATGTTTAACTCTGTCTTCAAATGTTCCTTAACAAAGGAAAATCCAGAAGTATTGGCCCAATATAATTCTGTGCCACTGAAAAGACGAGTGAAGTAGATATTACTGTCAGCGGTGCTGAGAAACAGCTGAAATGTCAAGATTGAACAAAGCCCGAGTGCTCGATGGAATCCCCGTCAGATTCCACTCCCAATTCATGTCTGAGTTAGCTCCCCTGTTTTCTGTAATCTCTCGTACATCCGTCGAACAAAAAACTGTGTCCAGTAGATGGAAGAAAGCATAGATCACACCTTTCAACAAGAAGCATAGGAGAAGTGCCACAAACTACCGTCAAATATCCTTGATACCCATTTGTTGTAGAACCTTAAAACATATTCTGAGCTCAAATATAACGAAGTATTTCGAATAGAATGACCTTCTCCATGCCAATCAGCATGGATCTCGAAAACTTAGATCATGTGAAACCCAACTCGCATTTTCTGACGAGATACTCTCTAAGCCATGCATCAAGGCAGTCAGGCAGATGCAGTATTTCTCGATTTCCGAAAAGCGATTGACTCAATACCGCTCTTACGGTTAGTATCGAAAGTACGATCATATGGGGTATCACACGAAATTTGTGTCTTGATTGAGAATTTCTTGGTAGGGAGTATGCAGCATGTTTTGTTGTGTGGAGAGCATCGACAAGTCTAGAAATAGATTCAGATGTACCCATGGGAAGCGTGTTGGGTTCCTTGCTGTTCATGATATATATATATATCCCCAGATGATGCAATTATCTACTGCGAAGTGCAGTCATAACGAATCTGTGCAATTATCCAGTCAAACCTCTGTAAGATTTCCAAATGTAAAACTGTGTACTTCACAAAATGAAAAATATTAGTATATTAGTGTCCAATGAATGTAATACTAGTGAGTGAGGGCTGGTATCTGTAAACTCACACAAATACTTAGGTGTAAGACCTAGTGTGGACATGAACTGGAACGATCGTACAGGTCCAGTCGTATGTAAAGCAGATAGCAGACTCGGTTTATTGGTAGAACACTGAGGAAGTGCAGTCGGTCTACAAGAGAGACTGCTTTCAAATCACTCGCGCGACCTATCCTACAGTAGCACTCACATGTGTGGGACCTGTAACAAAAGAGAAGGGTTGCACGAATGATCATAGATTTGTTTCACCCACAGAAGAGTGTCACTGAGATGTTTTAAGAACTGAACCGGCAGACTCTTGAAGACAGACATAAAATACTCCGACAAAGTCTACAGACAAGGTTTCAATAACCGACTTTAAATGATGGCTCAAGGAATATATTATACACCCTACATATCTCTCCTAGAAAGATTGTGAGGGTAAGATTATATTAATTACAGCATGCACAGAGGCATTTACACAATCATTTTTCCCGCCCTCTATACGTGAATGGTATGAGAAAAAGCCCTAATGACTGGTACTGTGGGACGTACTCTCTGCCATACACTTCATAGTGGTTAGCAGAGTATAGCCGTTGATATAGATGTAGGTGGTGACCATCCTCTCGTTTGAATCGTCACTCATGGAAACAAGCAAAACTCAACTAAGGAGCGTAAGAGCAATAGAAAGAGACGACCTCTCACTTACTGTCTGTAATGCCACTGTGGAAAAATGAAAGATTATAGCGAGTAGTACATTTAATATATTTTTGTCTGGGCGTCTTGAGGCCTCATTCTTCCTCCTGCCAGTTTCAGTGATAAATTGATGATGCAGAGTATCATGTGATTCAGCATGTTCTACAAAGAGTATGTTACTGGGTCATTCCATACCCTGAGGGTCAAGCCTGGTGTTTGAGACTGCTCTGATCTATTGTACATCCCAGTTCCATCGAGGCATATGCCAGCGAGCTGGACTGGGAGAGTGAGTTTCCCCACTGGGAACATTTTGGGAGGGATTATCAGTTACTTTCGAGCAAGAAAGATGTCCTGAAAACTTCGGATGGAAGTTAGGGCGATTGGAATAGTTTTCTTTGTTTCTAGGAGGATTATTCCATACGAAAATATGATCGTGTAGTGGTGTAATTGTGCCTGTTAGCATGCCTAAAAGAGCAAATTAGACGAGTTGCAGGGCGTGTAATGCAGTAAACCACTCTATTTTCTTATCATTTTTCATTCGCCACTCGTGAGGGTTGGGCGAGCTGTTACAGAACTTCTTTCTTCGGAGGTAAACATCTAAGTTGGCTGCGAGCTAAGTAGAGGGCCTTCCAGGAAGGATATTTTGGAGGGAGTATTCTGTTCGGGCATCCGCCTCTACCAAGGGAAACCTGCTGATAACGTGGAGGACTCATCCTGTTGCTCAATAAAATGAATCTTGCACAGCAAGGCATTGTACTGTCTGTTCCTGTGTTAAGTTAGTTGGATGTGCACCAAAAATAATGCCGTTCCCGTTTATTTTATTCTCCAAAATAGTAGAAATTGTAAATGCAAGAACCCAGGACTGTCACCGTCTAGTGTTATGGTACAATACAGCATTTTTGCATTAGTTTCTGCGTTTTAGAAACATTTTATTCAGCAATAACCACCACATCTAATACAACTAGGAAGCGTCTTCGATGCAGATGTCATTTCCGGGGAATCACTTATCAGTCTAGTTAGTATTGTACTAAGATGTCAGCCTTTCTGAAACTGTGGAAGAGTGGATTCTTTTTGTCGCGTCATTGACCTACTGCCAGCGTTAAGAAAAAAATCAGTTTACCACTTTAATGACTACTCGTCTCTCTTCCACCGCGACGTCTGCTGTCTATATAAAGAGCGAGGCCGCTATGACAGATCATCTCCGGGTAGTGTGGCTAATTTTACGAGGATTGGAACTTTAATAGCGGCAACTATTTATTTACAGCTCATACAACATAGATACGTATTCCAAAGTCTTACTGACCTTCAAAGTAGTCACCAGCATTGTGTATAACCCGTTGCCAGAGATGTGGAAGACGTAGGATACTCTCAGCAGTGCCAGTTGTGTTGACAGTTCGAACGGCGCGGCCTATTGTCCGATGAATTTGTAGCAGCTCTGAAGCGAATGCCGTGAAGTGTTTCCTTCAGTTTAGAAATCGAGTTGAACTTACGAGGGCGTAAGTCAGGGGAGTGCAGTAGGTGGTATAGCATTTAGCAGTCCCATCAGTCAAACAAATCCGTAACAGCTTGTACTGCACGTGCTTGAGCATTGTTCTGCAAAATGATGGTCAGGTCCTGCAGAAAGTGTCATCACTTCTGTCTCTAAGCTGGTCGTAAGTTGTGTTCCAAAAATGAACAGTATAGATACAGAAGTTTAACCCTAGTATGACGTACGCAAGCAATTTTTAACACTAGTAAACTCTCCGGACAAAATGTTATTCATTCCTTTTGGAGCGCTATAAATGGTGCAAGACATGTCATCCTCCACTGATGACGTGCGTCATGGCAGTCACGTTTTGTATATGAACCAATGGATTGCTTGGATTCAACGCAGTAAGATGTATTGAGATGGAGACGTGACAGAGTGGCAGAAAGGAGCTCTCGTGCTTGGATGTGTCCATGACCACACCGTGAGAGAAGTTACGGGATTGTCGGTGGAGTGCGCAACCAACACAAATATATTTAAGAAGCTTTATCTCACTGCCATCACGGTTTCGGGCTAACATGACGATCTTCATATGCCTACTTTTGTTGTATTATAGAACTAGCTGAGTCAACAGAGCTACCCAGGTATGTATTTATTCCAGTGTCCTATAAGTCATCATCTCCTCTCCACTCTCTTTGTCCGTCTTCTCCTCTTCCTTCTAATTACATCTCCTCCTCTACCCTCTTTTAGTCCATCTCCTCCTTCCCCCTTTCTGTCTGTTCATCTTCTCCCCTTCTACATTATCATCTCCACCCTAACAAGAGGCCGGTGAGTCTCACACCCATAGTATTTCTTACCAGATCATAACTAGTATGTGTATCAAAGTGGATTGAAATCATTCCAATAGTGCAGGATGAGCATTTTACCTGTGCCTTTGTACACATATGGACGTGTCAAATATATTTCACAGCTATTTAAAACTCTTCACGCGATTATGTACACACATTTTAGCTGTATCTCTAGCGAATTCCGCCCTGCAGATTCATTTTCACGCCGCTCAATATTTATGAAGTCTTGAAGGGCTCTTGTTCTTATATACTGGGTGAGTACAGTCGTGGTAATGTAAGCACCATGAATTAACGCTACCTTAAGATTAGTACATAGTTTCTAACTTATTAGACTTATCGTGTTGAACCTCTCACGTCAGATTATACCCCAATATGAGCGGATTGTGCCAGAATTTTAAACTTTTAAATTAGGTCAGTAATTACATGAAATGCTGAAAATCAAATTTTTGTTGCTCCTGGAAGCCATTAGATAGGCGACCTTTAACTGAGACTCAGTACCATTTAAGTTGTTTAGTAATATAGAAATCCGTCATCAGCATCTCATCTGCTACTTTACTTTTTCTTTTAGTGAAAGTCGTTTTGGTCAGTTCTGGGATAATGCACAGAATTCATACGGACCAAAACGAGACGAAAAACAGTTGTTGTTGTTGTCTTCAGTCCTGAGACTGGTTTGATACAGCTCTCCATGCTACTCTATCCTGTGCAAGCTTCTTCATCTCCCAGTACCTCCTGCAACCTACACCCTTCTGAAGCTGCTTAGTGTATTTATCTCTTGGTCTCCCTCTACGATTCATACCCTCCACGCTGCCCTCCAGTACTAAATTGGTGATCCCTTGATGCCTCAGAACATGTCCTACCAACCGATCCCTTCTTCTAGTCAAGTTGTGCCGCAAACTCCTCTTCTCCCCAATTCTATTCAATACCTTCCCATTACTTATGTGATCTACACATCTAATCCTCAGCATTCTTCTATAGCACCACATTTCGAAAGTTTCTATTCTCTTCTTGTCTAAACTATTTATCGTCCATGTTTCACTTCCATACATGACTACATACCATACAATACTTTCAGAAACGACTTCGTGACACTTAAATCTATACTCGATGTTAACAAATTCCTCTTCTTCAGAAACGCTTTGCTTGTCATTGCCAGTCTACATTTTGTATCCTCTCTACTTCGACCATCATCAGTTATTTTGCTCCCCAAGTAGCAAAATTCCTTAACTACTTTAAGTGTCTCATTTCCTAATCTAATTCCCTCAGCATCGCCCGACTTAATTCGACTACATTCCATTATACTTGTTTTGCTTTTGTTGATGTTCATCTTACATCCTCCTATGAAGACACTGTCCATTCCGTTCAGCTGCTCTTCCAAGTCTTTTGCTGTCTCTGACAGAATTACAATGTCATCAGCGAGCCTCAAAGTTTTTGTTTCTTCTCCATGGATTTTAATACCTACTCCGAATTTTTCTTTTGTTTCCTTTACTGCTTGCTCAACACGCAGATTGAATAACATCGGAGAGAGGTTACAACCCTGTCTCACTCCCTTCCCAACCACTCCTTCCCTTTAATGTCCCTCGACTCTTATAACTGCCATTTGGTTTCTGCACAAATTGTAAATAGCCTTTCGCTCCCTGTATTTTACCTCTGCCACCTTCGGAATTTGAAAGAGATTATTCCAGTCAACATTGTCAAAAGCTTTCTCGAAGTCTACAAATGCTAGAAACGTAGGTTTGCCTTTCCTTAATCTATCTTCTAAGATAAGTCATCAGTGAAAAACTGTTCGCTAGAGAAAAATTGCAGAAGCGATTGACATGATGATGCTTTGTATAATACTGTGATAAAACAAGTGTAGTCATCTGAAGATAAACAGGAAGGCGAACCACTTATGGAAGAAAAAAATTAAAAAAATTAAAGCACTTATGGGTGGTTGCGTTCTTCATCAAAAATCCTTAACCGAATAACAGAGACAGAGTTCAACAAGTTTTACCATGAACAGAATAACACTGAATGAAGATACGTGATTTATACGTGTATCAGTGCCGACTGTCAAATGTGTCTGTGCCACGGAGTGTGTACCACATGCAGCCATATAACACGCCGCAAGAACACTGATTGTAAAACTATTCTCTCTCAGTGTCCACAAGCAAGTATAACTATATTCTTAAATCCAGAAACAGCTGTAAAGCTGCCTGGAAAGTAATTAAAAGTGAAATAAATAGACCAACAACTCTACTAGCTATACCCATAGCCCCAAATATCTTAAACTCACACTTCGTTAACTTCAGTTTAAAACAAGATTTGTCTCCCCTCAACGCCATGCTTGATGCTAAAACTCCTTTAGATTCAAATAAGTATGTAGTCCATAAATTCTGCTGGGCAACAGTAACGGAAAATGATGTTAGCAAAGCAATTGGCAATCTTAGTAGTTCTAGAACAGAGGACTTCTATGGACTGTAAAACTTTGTCATAAGGAAGATATCAAGTGATCTTCTGTCCCCTCTAACCACTCTCATTAACGGTATATTACCAGCAAGGGATTTTCCCCGACTGTCTGAAAATAGTAGTAACTATTCCCATATTTAAGAAAGGAGATAAATCAAATCCAAGTAAATATTGCCCTATCTCATTAATCCCAATAATATCTAAAATAATCGAAGACTGTGTTCACCAACAAGTGAATCAATGTTTTGAGAGGAATAACTTGTTAAGTAACTCTCAGTGTAGATTCAGGTCTAATCTATCCACAGTTAAAGCGGTTGAAAATATTGTTAGTGATATATATGATGGCTTTGAAAATAAATTAATCTCCTGTGCTACTCTCCTAGACCTGAGTAAAGCATTTGACACTGTATCTCATAGTACTTTGATCATGAAATTAAGACACTACGGCGTGGAAGAGGACACCCTGAAATTATTAGAATCCTACTTAAGCAACAAAGTACAATTTGTTAGTATAAATGGGCAGCTGTCAAACCCACAAACAATAAAAAGAGATGTGCCACAGGGCTCCATTCTTGGGGCCTTCCTGTTTGTAGTGTATGTTAATGATATGCCACAGTATTTACCCTGTAAAACAGTCCTCTATGCGGACCATACAATTTTTATCAATTCGAGACAGACTCTTGAATCTGTACGAGAAAAAAATAATATAATATAATATTTGAAAAATCGGTTCATTGGTTTAGTGCAAACTCCCTATCCATAAATGAAACAAAAACTGAGGAAATATTCTTTAATTTGAAGGTATCAAACAAAGAAAATAAGTGCGTTAAACTGTTAGGAATGATGATCGACCAGAAACTTAGTTGTGATAAACATGTCGCATACATCTGTTCTAAACTTGCACGTGCTATGTTCCTACTTTATAAGCTTAGGAGTAATGTCAACCAAAACTGGCTGCTGCATTCATATTTTGCTTATATCCACCCCCATCTTTCATATGGTATTCTGCTCTGGGGAAATTCTCCCAATTCAATATCAATTTTCAGATGGCAAAGAAAAAAAGGCTCTTCGATGTATAGTGGGATTATCTCCTTGGGATACATGCAGGGAACATTTCAACAAACTTAACATCGTGACAGTTCCCTGTTTGTACATCTATTATTGCTTATTATACGTAAAAGAAAACATAGCTCAATATCCCCTTAGGTCATCTGTCCACACCCACAATACAAGACGAAACCACACAATTGATCTGCCATACTCTAGACTGTCCAAGATACATAATAGTTATAAATATGTAGGCCTCGAACTGTTTAATATGCTCCCTAAAATTGTACAAACAGTATCTAAAAGTAAATTTAAGACAACATTGGGTCAATGGCTCAAAGGTAAAGCATTTTACTCAGTTGATGAATATAAAAATTGTAATATGGATGATTTTCTGTTGTAACATAGAGAAAGGTACCTCTGCCTGTAGTAGGAACTAAATTTGGGAAAAGAATATCTAACATATAGGCATAATAGACCTATTTCGAGTATTTGTATCAATAGCTTAGGATAATGACATAGTATTATCAACACATATATGAGAATGACATAGTGTCATCAACATGACTACTCCCCACGTAATATAAATCTGTATAATGTTTTCTTTTTTATTGTAAAATTAACAATACATAAAATTCCAAATGTGTGCTGTTGTACTGCACTAACATTGATATGATTTATATATACATTGTTATGAGAATGTAACCATCTTTATACTGTAATTGAACTTATTGACGAAGCCCATTGTATAAGAAAATGCTGAACGGCTAATAAAGATTCTTGTTCTTATTCTTATAGCTTGTCAATGACAAACGAATTCAGGTCTGAAATGAATCATTGCTACCTCTGGATACAGTTCCACCGCAACCATTTTCTGAGGGAACAATGCGAGAGAAACTGCACTCCTGTGTTTCAAGATGACAACTGCATTGTTCAAGATTTTTGAGAAATGAGGCTGGTTTGGCTCGGGCACCATATCACTCCTCGACTGGCCCATTAAGTCAACCAGTCTTAATCCCACAGAAAATATCTAGGATTAATTGAAAGAACGCATAAAACGTGGTGACCATAGTACCACATTTTTGTAGATCTGTGATATCTAGTCATATAGGATGCCGGGAGAAACTGATGGACCCTTCCCTGCCAAACTGTGGCAACTGAGGTTTATTTTTAACGGTAGTACAGATTTTTTCTGTGGCACAGAAAGATCCTTTGGAAAGAACTACGACGAATAACGTGTGTGGAGCTTAATGGAACAGTAACAAGATAACATCACTGCCAACCACTGTCCTGTCATAATGAGTAGAGGTCAAAAACATCTGCTGTTGGTTTTAGTATGTGGCGGATATTCCCAAAAGCAGAGCAGCAGAGGGTTATTATGCTGACGAGTAGCCTGGTCATGTAAAGCCCTCACCACCAGTATTTGCACAGCACCTGCTGTTAATGTTAAAGAAATATCTTCTGCAGACACAACAGAGATCATTCTAGTCTTCATTTTAGGCTGCTTGCTGACACATTACCTACTATACACCTCATCTGTCTCATAATGCCCATAGTGGATCATGTGATGTATGTCTCACGAATTTTCTGCTCTCCTCTCAACATCAGACATCAATAGCAACGAAACGATATATATGTGACTGATTATTGTATACTAAAGGGGATTTTTCCTCTGAGATAAATTTTCACAAGTGTGTGTGTGTGTGTGTGTGTGTGTGTGTGTGTGTGTGTGTGTGTGTGTGTTTGTTTGTGGGAGGAGGAGCAGAAGAAGATGAAAGGTAAGTTGCATAGGGAGTGGAGGGGGGGGAGGGGGAGCAGGGATATTAATAATGAAACTGAGTTATAAAACTTACGATGTGCACATTGGATTTCATCAATATTGGCTACAGTATTTTTCAGACGTTCTAATGTGCAATGAGAAAAGATAATTTACATAAAAATTACTTTTAAGATAACACGTTTTCAAATCGGACAAAAAAATTTAAAGTATTTTCTCCCCGTGAGACAAAGATTCCTAACCCCATACTGACAGTTCTGCAAAATCTGTGGTTATGAATTTTTAGTAGATATGACAATAATTATAAGATTTTTAACGAAAAACCCGGGGCACATGCAATACATATGGTGTACAAATAGTTCACCTTCAAACTGTTGTGTATGACATGCACCCCACGTTTTTCATTATCTAGCTTACAAGTATTGAAATAACTAATAAAAATGCACAAGCACAAATTGTCAGGACTATCTGTATGGTGCGAGGAATCTGTATGGCGCTAGGAGAAACCATCTTATTCCTGTTATTCTGATTTAAAAAGTCATATGTTAAACCTTTTTTTATTTAAATAATTTTTTTCTGCATTTTAGTCCGGTCTGGGTAGCCCGCCCGGCTAGCCGCTCTTTCTAACGCTCTGCTTCCCGAGCGGGAAGGCGTGCCGGTCCCCGGCACGAATCCGCCCGGTGGATTAGTGTCGAGGTCCGGTGTGCTGGCCAGCCTGTGGATGGTTTTTAAGGCAGTTTTCCATCTGCCTCGGCGAATGCGGGTTGGTTCCCCTTATTCCGCCTCAGTTACACTATGTCGGCGATTGCTGCGCAAACACTGGCTCCTGGGTTCGGTGTGGGGCGGTGGTGGGGTGAGTGGACTGCTGTTGCCTTTGTGGGGTTGTGTACCGCTGTGGGCTACAGCGGGAACGAATCCTCTCCGTCGTTTCTAGGTCCCCATTTCAATACATGCATATATACAGGTCTGGGTGAAATATCTGATGGACTTTAAACGTTTTGATGAAATTACATTTCTTATTTAACCATTTGTACATCCATATATAGGTGTACCGCAACAAACCCGAAAGTCTTAAAGAGCTGCAGAAGAACATTTAAGATAAAACTGCAGCAGTTACAGCAGTTCAGTTTCGATGTGCCTTCGGCAACTTGCTGACCAGGACCCAAAAGTGCCAAAAGGTGACGGGTGGTCACTTCCAACATCTGCTGTAGTTGCGTTAGTACTGTATTTCCTTTCCTCTGATATGTTTCTTTCTGCCCTGAAACTCTGATCCCCGGGCAACTTTCATTTGCTCCGCCCTGTATGGCACACATCAACTATTCCCCTCATTCTGTCCATCTCCTCTTTCCCCCTCTCTATGCTCAATCATGCCCATCTGCTTGCATGCCACCTGGAACGTGGTTTGATATCTTGCGTGTGACCTAGCAGGTAATGTTGGAAGTTCCACAAGGTTTCTCGCGAATGATATTGTTGTGTACAGAGAAGTCACAGTGCTAGAAAATTGTAGGGAAATGGAGCAAATCTGAAGATGATCGAAGCCTGGTGCAGAGAGTGGCAATCGAACATGATAAACAAATGTATACGCATTGTGTTATATAGACAAGAAGACCCATTATTGCACAATTACACGACTGCAGGACAATCGGTGGAAGCAGTTACCTCCACGAATTATCTTGGAGAATTCATACAGAATGATTTGAAGTGGAACGGCCACATAGAATAAATCGCCGGTAATGCAGTTCCCAGGCTGAGATTCAGTGGAAGAGTCCTCAAAGGAGGTAACTTACAAACCCTCTTTCGACCAAGAATTGAATGTTGCTCTGGAGTCTGGGATTGGTAGCATACAGGATGGTAGAGGAAATAGAGAAGATCCAAAGATGACCAAGTTGTTTCGTCACAGGTTCATTCATTAAGTTCGAAGGTGTCACAGAAATGTCCAGCCAATTCCTGTGACAGACGCTGTAAAAGAGGCGTTTGGCATCACGGTGTGGTGGACTGTGAAGTTCCGAGAGTTTACGTTGTTAGAAGAGCGAACGAGTATATTGCTTCCTGCTACGTATAAATCGCAAAACAACCGCGAAGATGGAGGGGGAGAGATTCGAACACACACGGAGACTTACCAGCAATTGTTCTTCCCGTGCAGAATTTGCAACTGGAACAGTAAAAAGGGGAAGTGACACTGGAACATAAAGCACCCTCCATCACACGCCACAAGATGGCTCGTGGATTATAGATGTAGATGTAGATGTTACCTGTGCTACTCACCGGTTCTGCAAGACAGCCGAGACGAGGCGTTACCAAAATTTTTCAGCCCCACCCCCACATCAACCAAACAGACCAACAAGAATTATCAGTTGCCATGCCATGTTTAAAATTCCAAGCTCCTAGCTCACTGAGAATCAAGTTTAAAATGTATTGCAATATTTGTACTGAACAGACAAACAAATAAGAATGCTACCTAATAAAAAAATGTTAAAATGAATATAATTAGAAGCATTTGAGTGACTTGGTGAATAACACAGGAATTACAAGAAGACAATTGTCGAACTTCAGCGTATGTAGCTCGCGTCCAATCTACCACGAAATGTTCCACTGCTGTTCTAGAAATTGAAGCAATTCAACTGAATATGCTCCGTTTAGGAATAACACTGAGACAGCACGCGTGTTGTTCGGTTCAGTTAGCCATTACGGAAAGTGGGTCGCGCTTAGCAGCGCTGTGTTTTTAGTGGGCGGTCCCAGTGCGATTTGCAAGGTTGGCAGCTGGCGAGCTGCGAGTTTCATTCTCGAGAAAACTGTTACCCGGAAGCGAGGAAGCGGTGAGCTGTTCTTCCTACACACCAGTGTGTGTGTCTGAGTGGGTGGAGTGTGGGGGCGGCTTCATCTCGAGCTTTTAGAATATCAGACTCAAAGCTCTTGTTACAAATATTATTCTCCCGAAATTTTTAGGATTAGTGGGTGTACTTGGAAAGATGGTGCACTTGTCTCACATAAGATGCAAATTGAATGCAGTACTCTCCTGAGAAGACATTGGGCTCTGGATAAACATCCGGAAAATGGATACTCCCAGGAGGGCTGTTTTCATCTCGCGGGGTTCTCAGTTGATGGTGCGGAGTAAATCCGTACCTCACCAAAGGCTTTAGATTTTTATACAAAGCGATTCAGTGATCGCCCGTTACCTCTACAAGTTCCCACAAAAAGTTTTTATCCTAAACATATTTGAAATGTAAGAAGTTACTAATCTATTAGATACCTGTGAGCTACGCTGAAACTATGGAAAAATTATCAGTGAAAAGCAAATGCAGGTAGGAGGCAGAAAGACAACTAAGAGATAACAAAGGCGAGAAATAGAGCAGCCATGTCGACTGTTGAGCGTTTGTTCATTAACGGAAACACTAAGGCCCGATCGTGGGAGTCAGTCTTACTTAAAAACAAAGTAATGGATTCGTTGTGTAAATGCTAATCACGGATATTTAGCTGTGAACTGGGATCAGTTTTGACTAGAAAAATTTCACATGTCAAATAAATAAACTATGAGTACGGTACTCCCAGAGAAGTGATGTTCGAAATAATATTTTTGTTGTATGTTTAGGCCAAGGAATTTGATGGCGATGTAATCTCTGAGTACATTAACGATTGCCCCCTAATAATACGCTGAGATGATTCGTAATTAATGTAAAAATGGACAAACTCATACATACAATTTGCAGCAAAATAAAAAAGGGGAATTCGGACCAGTTGCAGTGGGAGTAAATATGGAGTTCGGTAGTTGCCAATAATGATTGAATACTCTTCCAAAATGCTGCCCACTTTTTTAAATATCGGTTACTACACATTTTTATTGCACTGAAGAGCCAAAGAAACTTGTACACCTGCCAAATATCGCAGAGGGCTGCAGCGAAATCTCAGAAGTGCCGCAGTACGATGTGACACGGACTCGACTAATGTCTGAATTCGTGCTGGAGGGAATTGACATCATGAATCCTGTAGGGCTGTCCATAAATCCGTTACAATACGAATCTCTTCTGAACAACACGTTCCATCCCAGATATGCCCAATAATGTTTATGTCCGAGGAGTTTGGTGGCTACTATAAGTATTTAAACTCAGAAGAGTGTTCCTGGAGCCACTCTGCAGCAATTCTGAATGTGTGAGGTGTCGCATTATCGTGTTGGAATTGCCCAAGTCCCTCGGAATGCACAATGGACATGAATGGTTGCAGGTGATCAGACAGGATGCTTAAGTACGTGTCACCTGTCAGAGTCGTATCTAGACGTATCAGGGGTCCCACATAACTACAATTGCACACGACCCACACCATTGCAGAGTCTCCATAAGCTTGAACAGTCCTATGCTGACATGCAGGGTCAATGAATTCATGAGGTTGTCTCCCTACCTGTACACATCAATCCGCTTGATAGAATTTGAAACGAGACTCGTGTTACGAGGAAACATGTTCCCAGTCATCAACAACCCAATGTCGATGTTGACGGGCCCAGCCGAGGCGTAAAGTTTTGTGTCGTGCAGTCATCAGGGGTACACGTATTGGCCTTCGGATACGAAAGTCCATATCGATGGAGCTTCGTTGAACGGTTCTCACACTGACCTTGATGGCCCAGCATTGAAATCTGCAGTCGTCGTTGGTCCCGTTCTTGCTGGATTTTCTTCCGGTCGCACCGGTGTCGGAGATATGATGTTTTCCCGGTTTCCTGACATTCTCGGTATACTCGTGAAAAGGTAGTATGGGAAAATCCCTACCTAATCGCTATCTCGAAGATGGTGTGTCCCATCGATAGAGCGCGGCTATAACAACATGTTCAAACGTGATAACGTACCATTCTAGCAGCAGTAACTGATATAACAACTTCGCCAGACACTTGTTGTCTTATATAGCCGCTGCCGACCGCAACCTTGTATTCTGCCTGTTTACATATCTGTGTATTTGAATACGCATACCTATACCAGTTTCTCCCGCACTTCAGTATATATTCTACACAAGCCAGTGTTCGCAGAAATGCGGTAATTTGAGTACCCAACGCGCAGATCGTGCCCAAACTGTTACGATAACTGCGCTGGCGTTGATAAACCGAAATAGGAAGCACTTGTAGATCAATCAGAAATAACATTTTTGTCGTCAATAAACCTGCCGCAGTGTGCCAGCGGAGCTCTGGTGTCACGTGCTGCACCGCTAGTCGAATGCAGAGATTTCACTTCACCTGCAGCGTGAATGTGTGACCACAAAACTTTTGAAAAAACAGCTTCCTATTTCCGAATTATGCAACTCTACAAACGATTCTTAACCGTAGAATGAGATGTTTTATCAAACGTCACTGGTTCCTTAACAAATCTCTGGCGTTAGCGGCGGTGTACTTTCTTACAGACAAATTTTATAAAAAAAAACTATGAAGTACTTTCAAATAATGCTTCTTTGTACCATATCTGCTATGTACATCAGTGCACATTTTATATAATTACCAATGATCATAAAGGATAATTGTTGGCTGACACCGTACCTGTGTGGTTCAGTGCTAGACCTGTTAAAGGAACGCTAGGACGTGATCGAAGACAGTCTATGTGCTTTGTCTCGTGAGAGAACTCAGTACTGTGAACAGAATAAACTCCCTGTCGAGGCATCGATAGTGAGAACTGAGCTCACTACTATCGGAGGTGGATGATGCAGGTGAAAAATGTTGCAAGGCTGCACTGGTCTAGCGGTATGTTTGGAAGGCGACAGTCGATTATAAGTTTCCGGAACGACCGCAATGACTTCAGCTGGTACAACATCCACTTGACTACATGTTCGATGCGTCTGCTAAATTGATTTTGCCCTTTGACTGTGTTGTCGATAGCCCTGTAATGGTTCAAATGGCTCTGAGCACTATGGGACTTAACAGCTGTGGTCATCAGTCCCCTAGAACTTAGACCTACTTAAACCTAACTAACCTAAGGACATCACATACATCCATGCCCGAGGCAGGATTCGAACCTGCGACCGTAGCAGTCGCACGGTTCCGGACTGCGCGCCTAGAACCGCGAGACCACCGCGACCGGCAGCCCTGTAATCTTAATGAACTTGAATAAAATTCTTGAAATGGTGGCCCTGCCATTATTTTAGTCAACTGTTGCTGGGTGATTAATGCTATTGATTTTTTATAAAAGTTATGTCACAAGATTATTGATTAAAAATAGGAAAAAAATACACACATCAAAAAATGTTTTGCCTCATCCAGGTTTCTAGAGCTCCTGATGATAGACGTTGACTGTGGATATTGTATCACAGATACAGTCCCTTTTACTGTTCAGAGATTTCACTAATCCCACCCAAAGATGTAAACAACCATGCACGAGCAGCGCGTATTAGATGGAGGGGGTCCGACATACGATCAGTTCCAGTCCTACCACCAGGAAGAAGGTACACGGATCGTGTTGTCTGTAGTTCAACCATGCCTAGACGGTCAATACCGCGGTTCGATCGCGTCCGCATTGTTACTTTGTACCAAGATGGGGTCTCAAAAAGGGAAGTGTCCAGGCATCTCGGAGTGAACCAAAGCCTTATTGTTCGGACATAGAGGAGATACAGATAGACAGGAACTGTCGATTACATGCCTCGCTCAGGCCGCCCAAGGGCTACTACTGCAGTGGATGATCGCTACGTACGGATTATGGCTCGGAAGAACCCTGACAGCAACGCCACCATGTTGAATAATGCTTTTCCTGCAGCCACAGGACGTCGTATTACGACACAACCTGTGCTCAATAAGCTGCATGATGCGCAGCTTCACTCCCGACCTCCATGGCGAGGTCCTTCTTTGCAACAGCGACTCCATGCAGGGTGGTATAGATGGGATCAACAACATGCCAAATGGATCGGTCAGGATTGGCATCACGTTCTCTCCACCGATGAGTGCTTTCAACCAGACAATCGTCGGAGACGTCTTTGGAGGCAACCCAGTCAGCCTAAACGCCTTACACACACTGTTCAGCGAGAGCAGCAATGTGGAGGTTCCATGCTGTTTTGGGGTAGCGTTATGTGGGGCTGACGTACACCCGCTGGTGGTCATGAAAGGTGCAGTAACGGCTGTACGATACGTGAATGCCATCCTCCGACCAATAGTACAACCATATCAGCAGCATATTGGCGAGTCATTCGTCTTCATGGACGACAATTCGGGCCCCCATCGTGCACATTTTGTGAATAACTTCCTTCAGGATAACGACATCACTTGACCACAGTGGCCAGTTCTCCATACATAAAGCGCGGGATTAGCCGAGCGGTCTACGACGCTGCAGTCATGGACTGTGCGGCTGGTCTCGGCGGAGGTTCGAGCCCTTCCTCGGGCATGAGCGTGTGTGTTTGTCCTTAGGATAATTTAGGTTAAGTAGTGTGTAAGCTTAGGGACTGACGACCTTAGCAGTTAAGTCCCATAAGATTCCACACATACTTGAACATTTTTCCCATACATAAACCCTATCGAACATTCCTGGGATAGGGAGTGGGACCATCTGGACCAACGCTGGATAGTGTGACACGATGAATACAGGCATGCATCAATGCAAGAGGACGTGCTACTGGGTATTAGACGTACCGGTGTGTACAGCAATCTGGACCACCACCTCTGAAGGTCTCGCTGTATGGTGGTACAACATGCAATGTATAGTTTTCTTGAGCAATAAAAAGGGCGGAAATGATGTTTTTGTTGATCTCTGTTCCAATTTTCCATTCAGGTTCCGGAACTCTCCGAACCAAGGTGATGCAAAACTTTGTTTTATGTGTGTATATGTTAAGTATGACTGCCCCGGAGTCACGGCTTGTTGGCAGAGAGTAAGGCTTGTCTGATTGAACTCTGGCTCAAAATATTGATAAGACAATCTGAAATTATGTGACACTGAATAGAATTCGATGGATTTATTCTACGCAGAAGCCGTACTACGTTGGTGCAGCTGAGAACAAGTTGCGAGACTGCTATTCTGTTTACCATAACAAGCCGGAGCAGCAATACAATACACCATTCTCGATGTGTTGTACTGTCTCAGGTGAAGGTCGTGGATTACTTGTTTGGAGAGCAGAGATGTGCGGCACCTGTAATTCGCTATCGCGGGCATGAAATAGGCAAAGTCGTGGTTGGCGATCTGTTAGACGGATCACAATCACTCTAACGGTACCAGAATGAGATTTTCACTCTGCAGCGGAGTGTGCACTGATATGAAACTTCCTGGCAGATTAAAACTGCGTGCCGGACCGAGACTCGAACTCGGGACCTTTGCCTTTCGCGGGCAAGTGGTCTACCAAGATTGGAAGGTGGGAGACGAAGTACTGGCGGAATTCCAACTGTGGGGACGGATCGTGAGTCGTACTTGGGTAGCTCAGTTGGTTGAGCACTTGCCCGCGAAAGGCAAAGGTCCCGATTTCGAGTCTCGGTCCTGCACACAGTTTTAATCAGCCAGGAAGTTTCACACTAGTGATGACCTGAAATCTTGCCAGATTCCAGCTTGTGACACTCTCGTTCACCAGTTATACCATGGAACAATTTGACTCACTAATACGGCAGTGCGCACAAGAAGATCAAACGTCAAGGCAGACCTGTAACGATTAAGATTGCCCACAGCACAGCAAGTTGTCCGATATGACTGAGGTCTAAGCTGTTGGTACACCTAAGTCCTCACCACAGGCACCCTAGTCAAGACCAGTCCTAGTGCCAAGTCACACTCAGCACAAGTGCCCCACGTGCAATTCACTCACAATAAAAGTCAAGAAGAGAATCCTCTCCTGACCGCCTGAATCAGAAGACTGACTGCTGACCACAGTGTGAATTGGAAGGCCAAGTTTCTCCTCTCCTCACATTCCACCAAATCTCTGTAAACTCCACAAGAGCAGTCAAGCAACCGTCCCCACAAGGTTCCGTGCCAGTCACAAGATTCCACGAGCTCCATATCTTCCCTCTAACTCGGCTGCTCTACTCATTGGCCAATCCTGATCAAAGTTAACAATATTCTTATTTTTTCAGGAGCAGCAGTCAATATTTGAGTCGCGAACTTCCAACTTCCGTGCAGAGGGGAGAAGACGTTCCGCTCCTAACTTGTTTTTTTCCCACAGCAACATTAGGCAGCGTGTTTTCTAATAGCTCTAAAGTGAACAACACATTTTTCACAGAGATCATTATCTGGACGGCCCGAATGTTACAGCGTGTCTGACCAGGGTCCTCGGTTAAATTAAGAGAAGTGCTTGTGTGTCCCAACATAGATCATTTGAGAGGTGCCATAAATGCTGAATTCATTCAGAATTGTTTTGAAGGCCTGTGGCTTTCCAAAAAAACTCTGCAGGGCGAGTGACGACACCACATGACGGCTCCCTTGATAGCGTCCAGTCCAAGCCGAACATGGAAACACGCGAAATTTTTATGGCCGACAGCCCTGTTCACAAAGGGCGTTTGCGCCACTATCTAAACACGTTGGCCAGGCGAACTAGATTTCTCTCACACCCCTGCCCCTTCTGTGACTAGAGGCGGCTTACCAATAGGTCCAAGTAGGCAGGGCCTTTTTTTTTTTTTTTTTTTCTTTTTTTTGCGAAATGCATAACATTTTGTCGTCTCACCAAAGTAAGTCTTGGGTGTAAAATCAACATCAAATCATACCTTTAAACATGCAGAATAGTGAGAGAGTGACCCATCCTCTCTCAGTGCGTTCGAAGAAACAATATAGATCCTCTATAGATTGATATTTTGCATCGTTATAAATATTTTCAACAATGGTACTGTTGTTGTTGTTGTTGTTGTGGTCTTTAGTCCTGAGACTGGTTTGATGCAGCGCTCCATGCTACCCAATCCTGTGCAAGCTGCTTCATCTCCCGGTACTTACTGCAACCTACATCCTTCTGAATCTGCTTAGTGTATTCATCTCTTGATCTCCCTCTACGATTTTTACCCTCCACTCTGCCCTCCAATGCTAAATTTGTGATCCCTTGATGCCTCAGAACATGTCCTACCAACCGGTCCCTTCTTCTTGTCAAGTTGTGCCACAAACTCCTCTTCTCTCCAATTCTATTCAATACTTCATCATTAGTTATGTGATCTGCCCATCTGATCTTCAGCATTCTTCTGTAGCACCACATTTCGAAAGCTTCTATTCTCTTCTTGTCCAAACTATTTATCGTCCATGTTTCACTTCCATACATGGCTATACTCCATACAAATACTTTCAGAAACGACTTCCTGGCACTTAAATCTATACTGGATGTTAACAAATTTCTCTTCTTCAGAAACGCTTTCCTTCCCATTGCCAGTCTACATTTTATTTCCTCTCTACTTCGACCATCATCAGTTATTTTGCTCCCCGAATAGCAAAACTGCTTTACTACTTTAAGTGTCTCATTTCCTAATCTAATTCCCTCAGCATCACCCGATTTAATTTGACTACATTCCATTATCCTCGTTATGCTTTTGTTGATGTTCATCTTATATCCTCCTTTCAAGACACTGTCCATTCCATTCAACTGCTCTTCCAATTCCTTTGCTGTCTCTGACAGAATTACAGTGTCATCGGCGAATCTCAAAGTTTTTATTTCTTCTCCATGGATTTTAATACCTACTCCGAATTTTTCTTTTGTTTCCTTTACTGCTTGCTCAATATACAGATTGAATAACATCGGGGAGAGGCTACAACCCTATCTCACTCCCTTCGCAACCACTGCTTCCCTTTCATGCCCCACGACTGTTATAACTGCCATCTGGTTTCTGTACAAATTGTAAATAACCTTTCGCTCCCTGTATTTACCCCTGCCACCTTTAGAATTTGAAAGAGAGTATTGCAGTCAACATTGTCAATAGCTTTCTCTAAGTCTACAAATGCTATAACCGTGGGTTACCCTTTCCTTAATCTTTCTTCTAAGATAACTCATAAGGTCAGTATTGCCTCACGTGTTCCAATATTTCTACGGAATCCAAACTGATCTTCCCCGAGGTCGGCTTACACCAGTTTTTCCATTCGTCTGTAAAGAATTCGTGTTAGTATTTTGCAGCTGTGACTTATTAAACTGATAGTTCGGTAATTTTCACATTCGTCGACACCTGGTTTCTTTGGGATTGGAATTATTATATTTTTCTGGAAGACTGAGGGTATTTCGCCGATCTCATACATCTTTCTCACCAGATGGTAGAGTTTTGTCAGGACTGGCTCTCTCAAGGCCGTCAGTAGTTCTATGGTACTAACAATCATTTTGTGTATAAGATATTAGAAATGATACATCAGGTTGAATATCACAACAGTAAGAGTCTCATCATAGGCATTAATCACTGACAACGAAGGTGTGGATGTCCCAAATAAGGATGCCATGAGGAGCAGAACGGTATAAATATGAGAAAATTCTAACAACTGGCTTCCTTTACACTATTTAAATGCATTCCAGGACAAAATGGTACCCCCTGCTGTGATATCACTTTAAGGGCGAACACTGCTCCTACAATCTATCCACTACTCTTTCTAGTTAAGTATTCCATTTGGGAAGAAATGTGTGTGAAGTTCTATAGCGCCAATAGTTTGGTTACGGTTTAATTATGTTGATTAATCGCACAAAGAAAGCAGTAAGAAAAGAAATTGCAAGGCTAATAAAAAATCTAACACTCGAAGATAAGCCGCAAAGTAACATGCCAGAGGTAAATTTTGGCTGAAATGTACGTTTTATATGACCATTTCAGGCTATATTACCATGAGAGTTTATTTATATAATCACAAAGCGGACAAACCAAAATTACACTGATCAGCCGCAACATTACCACTGACGTACTATCGATATAAACTCGTCCAGGTGATAGCAGCATTACCTGGCGAGGAATGACTGCTAACCGGATGCACAGTGCATGTAGTATCAATAAGCATGCTGTCTGAGTGTAGAATTGGGAAGGCACGATATCTACCTAAGGTTGAACAAGGGAGGATTGTGATGGCTTGAAGGCCTGGCAGAAGCATTTCTGAAACTGTACGACTCGTCACGTGTTCGATGAGTGCTGTGGTGAGCGTCTTCAACATGTGCCGAAACAGAGGCGACACCCTGTCCAGACATCGTAGGGTTGGCTCGCCACCCCTCATTAGAAATGTTGGACATCATTGGTTGGGCAGACTGGTGAAACAGAATGGGAGGTGAACTATGGCGAAAATAACACCAGATTCTGATGCTAAGTGCAGCATAAGAGTGTCTGAACACACAGTGCACCGAACACTCGTAATGATGGGCCTCCAAAGCCGACACCCTATGCATGTGTCAATGTTAAAACCACGACATCGGCATCTACGACCGAAATGGGCACGGATGTAGGCGCACTGGCAGAGCGTTGCATGATCTGATGGATCCCAATGCCTCCTTCACCATGCCGAAGGAAGGGCGGGAATCCGTCGTCTTTCCGGGAAACAGCTCCTTGACACGTGTACTGCGGGATGGAGACAAGCTGGTGGCGGCTTCATTTTGCTCTGGAAAACATTCACGTGGGCATCCATGGGCCATCTGGAGCTCGTGCAGGGCACCATGACAGCCAAGGAGTATCGTACAGTGGTTGCAAACCATGTACATCCCTTCAAGACGATCATGTTTTCTGACGACAGTGGCAATTTTCAACAACATAATGCTCCATGTTACAAGTCCAGAGGATGGCGGAGTGGAATGAAGAACACTGTGAGGAGTTCCAGTTGATGTACTGCCCCCCTAACTCGTCATATCTCAACCTGATCGAACACATCTGGTACATGATTGAACATGGCGTCAAATCTCATGGCCCCCTCGCTGAAATTTACGGGAATTAGGTGACTTGCGTGCAGATGTGGTGCCATCTCCTTCCAGTGACCTACCAAGACCACGACGCGTGGTTGCTGTCATCCTTGCCAAAGGTGCACATACCGGCTATTACACAAGTGGTCATAATGTTCTGACTGATCTGTGCACATACTGTAACATCCCCTTAGAAAAATTAGTGAATTACTGTGCTGGTAAATCCCTTACGTTATTTGATCTTCAACAGCTGAGCAGAGCTGAACGTACTCAGACATTTCGCTCTTTCCCTATTCTGATCAACACTAAACTGACACACAATATTTTTAGCGCAACGCAATCTGACTTTCAATAATCCCTACAAAAGAATGGCCCTGACTAACAATAACCTATACCTTTCATGACTCACTTACCTCACAAAAATGTTCGTTACTCAAACTACTGCAATACAGCGAGCGCCAGTACTGCAGCTAAATAAAAGATTCTAACTACTGAAGTCAAAACTACTGATAGGCATAGTTAGCAAATGAAATATTTTGATAGAGAACAAACAATGTATTTACCTTAATGGTGTTCAAAAGTCATAATATCTATATCAGTCCATGATATCCAGTATTACAAATTTACTGTCTCTGTCCAGATCACCCGCTCTCAAAACTCCGCCATCTCTCTCCCCACATCCATCACTGCTGGCAGCTCACCTCCAACTGCGCATCGCTACGCGCTGTTAACAGCCAACTGCCCAACGCTACAATAGCGAATATTACAACAATGCCCCCCAGCCACAGACTACACACAGCACAGCCAGTGATTTTCATACAGAGCGCTGCGTGGCGTTACCAATATAAAAACCTAAACAGCCTACTTACAATACCAACAGAGACATTATAATATCCTGACGTCAACAGACTTCTGTAACGGAATCGAAGAAAAAAATCTTCGTTTGAAATAGATCATTATCTAAAGAAACGCACACGACATTCACCTCACGTTGGCCATGATGGAGCATCATCGTCAAACGCATATTCCCAGAGAATGAAAAGCTCCACTAAACACACCTTAATCACGCTGATGAGTGTAATTGTATGTGGAAATGTTGATACATTAATCCAAAGTTTTACTTGTGAACATGCAGGTGATATGTAGAATTTGCTCTGTCTCAGACTGAAAGTGATCAACAATACAATCCCTGCATAGATAGATATAACTGAACTGATACGAGCGGAAAGATTCAGATACCCGAGAGCAAGATACAATGCAGCAATTTGGACGATTGCATATAGTGAACTTACATAACACATTACTGAGCTGCAATTTCCTGTCACTAGTTCGCATATTTTGGAAACGCATACTGGAAATCTCAGCATACGTTAAATATCAGGAAATCTTTGACAACATGCTGAAGATAATGGAGACGCCAGAAATACAAGAAGACGAAGAAGCGGAGAAGAAGCTGACTACAGCTGGTGGTGGTGATGATGCTGTAGCTCTAATCTATAAAAGAAGGGCACGCTGATTACCATGAAATACCTGAAACTTCTAAAGTGCTGAATAAGAAACACATTTTCTATAAGCTACTTGATTTCAATGTCTGTAGTATGTTGATGAATCACATAGTTACCATTAATTATTGTTTTTCGAAAAAAAAGACGAAAAAAGCCCATGCAGTCTTCCACCCTCAAGTTTATTGCCTTCGTTGGAGCCCTAACTGCAACATCGGATTCTGCCATGATTGGAGATGTTAATCACCTTATCCTTGGTTCCATACAATGCCACAAGGCTGCTGCAGACCCATGTTGGAAGTTACCAGATTGTCTTACTCTTTGCCTGCAAGTGTGGAGACCTTCTCTGCTACCTGTCACATCGTTATGTATAGACTTTTTATATTATTTCAAATAGAAAGTCGTATACTGTATATGTGTAGTGGTCTTTTACGTCTTAAGAAGGCATTTTCACGTTATTTTATGGTTTTATTGTCTGCTAAATGTGCTTAATATCACAATTTGACTTTTATGTCTGCATTTGTGTGTGTGTGTGTGTGTGTGTGTGTGTGTGTGTGTGTGTGTGTTTGGTGCACGAATGTATTAAGTGTCCAAAAGCCAAAAAAAAACTGAAGTTTCTAAATCTACAGCTACATCTACATCTACAGTACCTCGCAAGCCACCTTACGGTGTGTGGCACGGAAATATCTTGCCTTCTTAGGTCTCCAGCCAACAATCGGTTAGCAGTAGCGCGCCATACATTTGTGTCTTTGGCCTTCATAACGAGAGCAGTATAGATGATACAGCTGGTACCGTCCACAATCTAGATGATGTATTCCGGTCTCGGTGTAGCTCTTCCGTTCTTCCCTCTATTGTCCTTTCCACATACTTTTAATGATACCATCATGTATCAGCAGATGGGCGACCTATATGTTCTTTCTTTGTTGGATAGGCTTGGAGACATAAGACCTCTCTTCCTCCAGTCTGTGGAGCACCTCTCCGTTTGGTATCTTGTCTATCAAGGAATACATGAGGAATTTGTGGTAGCTCCACATCTCGAAGGCTACTAACCTATGAATACAAAAGTTTTTTAATTGACATCCACAGCTATAAACTTCATGTTGAGTAAGATACTCACTTCAGCTGTATATTTACTCTACTTAAAAAGCACAAGCGGTTTCATAAAGTTAGCTGCACCATCAGATTAAGTCCTGAATAGAAAGACACGGTGAAATAATAACCAGGAAATGACAACCTTGGATAATAAGAACGTCAGATTTGATGTTAAGCTTTTCCACTGATTCTTGGAATTTTACTCATGTCGCACCCCACAGTAACCTAATATAGAAGGGGGCCCAATAGCTGGAACCAAAAAGGAGAATATACATAAACTGTTAAAATTTAGTGCAATGGGAGAAAGAAGGAAAATGGATAAAAGAACGAACTGGAGAGCACCATATCAGATTCTAACAGATAGAAGGTGAAGAGTACATGGCAGCATCACGGTTGACTGCAAAAAAATTTGAAACATAATTATGATGGGTCACAACGTAGATGACACATGTGCAGAAACAAAAGATGGACTGAGTGAGAAAATTACTAGGAATTGGAAATGCTATGTACTACTTTGTACACAAATGTAAGGTGAGGTGGGATACAGAGTGGTACAACAACTGTTTTAGGAAATCTGTATAGGAGCAGAAATGATTAACGAGTAAGTCAGCACAGTAAATAGAAGATTTAATTAACTTGTATTTCTCCAAGCATACAAAGGCTCATTACAAATAACGCAGCAAGCAATAAGAGTCCAGCTAATTCAGTAGCAACAAGGATGAGACCCTCTGAACTAAAGCATGGACGATGGTCTCAGAACCGTGATTAGGCGGCGGGTGCATAGTGTCACATAGTGGAGAGGCTCCAAGCGCGAATGGACTGTGTGGCTGGTGAAGGTCATCCTTTATCATGCCAGTAGAAGGTATTTGTACTACAGAGCCACTGAAGGCATGGCTCAATGGGTGTGCTCCACTGAATCCGCCGGATCCCACATGACCGCTATCAGCCTCTGATGGAAACTTCCAATTTCATTGCCACCTCTGAGATGCCAGAAAGATGGTATCGATACTTGATACCGCATCCCTCAACCCCTTCCTCCCAGGCCCCCTCACCATCAATATGTAGCATAGATGAGCGATCGATGAAGAGTGAGAGGGCTGAATTCAGATGGGAGCCGAAACTAAGGCGAGTGCCAAGATCCCACTGTATCCTTGTATCTGCCCTCAGCCTACCCTGGAAAAACAGCCAAAAAAACTGGGTAGAGGCCACGGAACCATATCCAGAGGCAAAGCAGCAATGTAGACGGAGGCATCTTGATGACTACAGAGAGACCCAAGCAACACGTGGGACACTTGCTCGAAAGATGGGCCCGTCCCCATGGTGGCAACGACTTCGAAAAGACATAGACTTGCGTCGGCTATGGGGCCAGCGCTGACGAAGCAAGGGCTGCTGTGTCCAGGCAGACATGGAATCTGAAAGCGCAAAGCCTGCGGCAGGATCACGTAATTCACGTAGACGACTTTGATTCTGGTGGCGTCTGAGCAATCCTATCGATCCCTGCAGTAAAGACGTAGAACGTCCAAGATGTCACACAATAGAACCTCACTCCCAGCGCCTCCATCCGCCATACAATCTGTAAAAGACTGAATCATCAGTGTGATACTTTGCCTGTCTGGGCAGAGTGGGTGCCTGCAGTGGCGGGTGCAGCAACTGAAGCAATTTGTGGTGGCACTGTCCATATAACAACTCCACCAGCGATGGTCTGTCATATGGCTGGGAGCACTAAGGAAAGCAATAGAGCTTGATCCCGTGTGTGGGTGCATGAAGTTTGTCCATTTGTTGTTTAAATCTTCGTACAAAGCTTTCAGATACCCCATTAAATTGCAGATGGGATGGTCCACTTATGATACGGGTGATGCCGGAGGTGGTACTAAATTGTTAAAACTCAGTGGCAAAAAGCAGAGGTCTGTTGTTAGTCACATCACTTCAGGTAATTCCATCCTTGTCGCCAGGTTTGTTGTGTACCGCTTCATAAACAATGGTAGGGAGAGGTCGGTTACAGAGCGGTGCAGCAGCTGTAGTTGTAGGAAAGCTGGACTGGAGCAGGAGTGATTAGCGAACAAGCTAAAACAGTAAACTGAAGATTTACTTTACTTGTATTTCTTCAAGCGTGCGAGGACTCATTCGAGCAATAAAAGAGTCCAGCTAGTACAACAGCAACAAGCATGAGGCACACTGAACTACAGTGTGGTGTCGCACAGGGAAGAAGCTCGAAATGTGAGTGGATCATGTGGCTCCCGCCGGCCGTCCACGATCGTGACGGCAGAGGGCGCTCGTGCTGGGCAGCCACTGGAGGTACGGCTTACCGGCCATGCTCCACTCGGTCCCCACATACCGCCAGACTACTATTGGCATTTGACGGAAACTTACAGTTCAATAGCCAACACTGAGATGCGCATAATGCCGGTGGGGTGGTATCGATACACGATACCACAGGATGCACACTAGGTTGTGATGTCATACACACTACTGGCCATTGAAATTGCTACACCAAGAAGAAATGCAGATGATAAACGGGTATTCATTGGACAAATATATTATACTAAAACTGACATGTGATTACATTTTCACGCAACTTGGGTGCATAGATCCTGGGAAATCAGTACCCAGAACAACCACTTCTGGCCATAGTAATGGCCATGATACGCCTGGGCATTGAGTCAAACAGAGCTTGGGTAGCCCATGCAGCTTCAACACGATACCACAGTTCATCAAGAGTCGTGACTGGCGTATTGCGATGAGCCGGTTCCTCGGCCACCATTGACCAGACATTTTCAATTGGTGAGAGATCTGGAGAATGTGCTGGCTAGGGAGCAGTCGAACATTTTCTGTATCCAGAAAGGCCTGTACAGGACCTGCAACATGCGGTCGTGCATTATCCTGCTGAAATGTAGGGTTTCGCAGGGATCGAATGAAGGTTAGAGCCACGGGGCCGTATCACATATGAAATGTAACGTCCAATGTTCAAAGTGCCGTCCTTGCGAACAAGAGGTGACCGAGACGTGTAACCAATGGCACCCCATACCACACGCCGGTTGATACGCCAGTATTGCGATGACGAATACACGCTTACAACGTGCGTTCAACGCGATGTCGCCAGACACGGATGCGACCATCATGATACTGTAAACAGAACCTGAATTCATCCGAAAAAATGACGTTTTGGCATTCATGCACCCAGGTTCGTCGTTGAGTACACCATCGCTGGCGCTCCTATCTGTGATACAGCGTCAAGGGTAACAGCAGCCATGGTCTCAGAGCTGATGGTCCATGCTGCGTCGAACTGTTCGTGCAGATGGTTATTGTCTTGCGAATGTCCCCATCTGTTGACTCAGGGATCGAGACGTGGCTGTACGATCCGTTACAGCCATGCGGATAAGATGCCTGTCATCTCGACTGCTAGTGATACAAGGCCATTGGGATCCAGCACGGCGTTCCGTATTACCCACCTGAACCCACCGATCCCATATTCTGCTGTCATTAGATCTCGACCAACGCGAGCAGCAATGTCGCGATACGATAAACCGCAATCGCGATAGACTACAATCCGACCTTTATCAAAGTGGGAAACGTGATGGTACGCATTTCTCCTCCTTACACGAGGCATCACAATAACGTTTCACCAGGCAACGCCGGTCAACTGCTGTTTATGTATCAGAAATCTGTTGGAAACTTTCCTCATGTGAGCACGTTGTAGGTGTCCCCACGGGCGCCAACCTTGTGTGAATGCTCAGAAAAGCTAATAATTTGCATATCACAGCATCTTCTTCCTGTCGGTTAAATTTCGCGTCTGTAGAACGTCATCTTCATGGTGTAGCAATGTTAATGGCCAGTAGTGTACTCCAATAGAAAATATAACCATGATACTATTGGAGGGCCTAAATTGTGTAATATGGGAGACCATTAAAATGTTAAAACTCTTTGGAAACTAAATAGAGAGGGATTCATAAGAAAAGCCAAACCATAAAAACACATACGAATGGAGGCAGGGAGAAGGAGGCAATGCATATATTGGTAAACTCGCTGGTTTACCCACTGAGATAATCAAAGTTAGCTAAAATCGATTTCAATTTAACTTGGGTATTGACAGTGTGACTAGGAGATTACACTTTCATGCGATCTCTTACTGCCAGGTAACATAGCTCGATGAAGCTTTGACCATACAAAGAATTGCTAAAGGATTTTACAGAATTAAGTGAAATAAATTCCTAGATGATAGTGTTCCCACCTCTCGCCACATGAGACCTTGTCCAGCGTTGATGAACATGATCCTTCTTGTGGTCCAGCTGTTACGGTGTAGGGAGGCACAATGTTGCATGTACGCACCGAAATCGTTGATTGCGATATGCTCACTGTGTTACTGTGACACTGTACTTCCTCTCCATGTGCGTCTCTTCAGTAGTGCATTCGGCACTGAGATCATACCTGTGGATGACAATGCGCGATCACATCATACTGCTCAGGTGGGAGAGCTCTTGCAACGAGAGGATATTCGGC
The DNA here is from genome assembly GCF_021461385.2 of Schistocerca piceifrons. Classification (NCBI taxonomy): domain Eukaryota; kingdom Metazoa; phylum Arthropoda; class Insecta; order Orthoptera; family Acrididae; genus Schistocerca; species Schistocerca piceifrons. The sequence goes on along the minus strand of NC_060143.1, from coordinate 253,606,868 downwards.
GAACGGATGACCTGCCCGTTCCCTCAACTTAAATCCCATCGAGCACGTGTGGGCTGCGCTAGAGCCATACACTGCAGCATGTAAATATGGACCAACGACCTTCCAGCAGGTGACAGTCGAACCACTGGAGGAAAGTGACGCCCTACCACGAGAACGCCTTACAGTCCTTGCGGCCAGCATGGGAGCAAGTTGCAAAGCATGCGTTACCTTTCTTGGTGATCACACATCCTATGAAATAAGACGTTCCGCCTTTTGCAATATCCAGATGACCATCATGAATCGCGTAAAGTGTTATTATTGTCTTTGAAGAAAGATGTCCTTTATGTTCCTCTCATTGTATATTTCTTTGAGTTATCTTCTGTACTGCAGCAGTTCTTTCTGTGTAAGGTCTAAGTTTCATACAACTATGCTCCTTATCAGTGACACGTCGTGTGAACCTTACTTTCGTCCTTAAGTTTTGCACACTACTACATTTTTGGAGGTGCCAAAAGGCAGTGTTATAAACCATTACTGTTTGCTAACATGTATATACAAATGATCTGGTAGACAACGTTGTGTAGAAGCTTAGGATAAACGACTGGCGAAGGGATTGGCAGTTGATTCTCAACATGTGTAATTGCACTGTATTACGTGTAAATTTGTTCATAGCTCCATTATAGTTCGATTACAGTATTACCGGTAAATCACTAGGAGTAATAAACCGGAGTGAAGCAAACTGGAACTCCGAAACGGAACTAGTTGTTGGTAAAGCAGACTCTAGTAGGTGATTCATTGGTAGCACCATAAAATACCATAGTTCACCCACAGACGAAGTACTGCCTGCAAAGTCTGCATTTAGCCGATTTTTGAGTATTACTCGTTAGTCTTGGACCTTTACCGGGTAGGATTAGGCGAGGAGACAGAGAATATGCGACCAAGAGAGGGGCGTTTCGCAGTGGCTTTGTTTAGTAAGCGTGAGAGCGAAACGGAGGTGCTCATCAAAAACACGTTGTGCGTCACCGATACGATTACTCTTCACACGATGATAGAGTACGTTGCAGCAACAGTCAGGCAGCCTATTGCCTCCTTCTGCGTACATCTCGTGAAATGACCATTATGGAAAATCGGAAGCAATCTAACTGACATCGAGGGTTATCGACATTTGTTCTTCCTGTGCACTGTTCGTGTGTGGAAAGGATAAGGATGTAAACCATAGCGGTTGCAGGGCTGCCACCCACGACGTACCGATAAGTTGTTGCACAGCATAGGTTTGCGTGAACTGATGTTAATGATTAGTAAGAGTCATCCAAACATATTTAAGGAGGAAAACTAAAGCACATTTTACGTAAAGTATTAACTGTGAGGAAACTTGGCAAATTAAAACTGTGTGCCGGACCGAGACTCGAACTCGGGACCCTTGCCTTTCGCGGGCAAGTGCTCTACCATCTTCTTTTTTTTATGGTTGTGTTCGGTCATTGCGGACGTCGCAAGACATCCTGTTCGGTGGTTGATCGTTCCACTCAGTTTTTTTATTACAGAGGCCAACCGGCTCTCTGACCGAACACGCTGAGCTACCTTGCCGGCATGACCATTATGGACCATCTGAGCTACCCAAGCACGACTCACGCCCCGTCCTCACGGCTTTACTTCCGCCGGTACCTCGTCTCGTAATTTCCAAACTTCACAGAAGCTCTCCAGCGAACCCTTCTTCCAGGAGTGCTAGTTGTGCAAGGTTCGCAGGAGAGCTTCTGTGAAGTTTGGAAAGTAGGAGACGACGTACTGGCGGAAGTAAAGCGGAGAGGAGGGGACGTGAGTCGTGCTTGGGTACCTCACATGGTAGAGCACTTGCCCGCGAAAGGCAAAGGTCCCGAGTTCGAGTCTCGGTCCGGCACACAGTTTTAATCTGCCAGGAAGTTTCATATCAGCGCACACTCCGCTGCAGAGTGAAAATCTCATTATGGTGCAATCTGATTGTCTTTTTTGTTGAATGCTGACCGAAACAGAATAGGTAAATGAATTTTTCATCAAAGATGAGACCACATTAAATGGATCCTGCAAACTGTCTGCGCCAATTTGTTGCTGCGGAAGAGGTGTGGATTTGCATGCCAGAACATGAACATTTTATTTATTTATTACCCATTTCCTTTCAGTCTGTTGTCTAGAGACAAGAACAGACGAAATGTTGCACACGAATTGTTATATATATGAATATAACACGTAATACACTCCTGGAAATTGAAATAAGAACACCGTGAATTCATTGTCCCAGGAAGGGGAAACTTTATTGACACATTCCTGGGGTCAGATACATCACATGATCACACTGACAGAACCACAGGCACATAGACACAGGCAACAGAGCATGCACAATGTCGGCACTAGTACAGTGTATATCCACCTTTCGCAGCAATGCGGGCTGCTATTCTCCCATGGAGACGATCGTAGAGATGCTGGATGTAGTTCTGTGGAACGGCTTGCCATGCCATTTCCACCTGGCGCCTCAGTTGGACCAGCGTTCGTGCTGGACGTGCAGACCGCGTGAGACGACGCTTCATCCAGTCCCAAACATGCTCAATGGGGGACAGATCCGGAGATCTTGCTGGCCAGGGTAGTTGACTTACACCTTCTAGAGCACGTTGGGTGGCACGGGATACATGCGGACGTGCATTGTCCTGTTGGAACAGCAAGTTCCCTTGCCGGTCTAGGAATGGTAGAACGATTGGTTCGATGACGGTTTGGATGTACCGTGCACTATTCAGTGTCCCCTCGACGATCACCAGTGATGTACGGCCAGTGTAGGAGATCGCTCCCCACACCATGATGCCGGGTGTTGGCCCTGTGTGCCTCGGTCGTATGCAGTCCTGATTGTGGCGCTCACCTGCACGGCGCCAAACACGCATACGACCATCATTGGCACCAAGGCAGAAGCGACTCTCATCACTGAAGACGACACGTCTCCATTCGTCCCTCCATTCACGCCTGTCGCGACACCACTGGAAGCGGGCTGCACGATGTTGGGGCGTGAGCGGAAGACGGCCTAATGGTGTGCGGGACCGTAGCCCAGCTTCATGAAGACGGTTGCGAATGGTCCTCGCCGATACCCCAGGAGCAACAGTGTCCCTAATTTGCTAGGAAGTGGCGGTGCGGTCCCCTACGGCACTGCGTAGGATCCTACGGTCTTGGCGTGCATCCGTGCGTCGCTGCGGTCCGGTCCCAGGTTGACGGGCACGTGCACCTTCCGCCGACCACTGGCGACAACATCGATGTACTGTAGAGACCTCACGCCCCACGTGTTGAGCAATTCGGCGGTACGTCCACCCGGCCTCCCGCATGCCCACTATACGCCCTCGCTCAAAGTCCGTCAGCTGCACATACTGTTCACGTCCACGCTGTCGCGGCATGCTACCAGTGTTAAAGACGGCGATGGAGCTCCGTATGCCACGGCAAACTGGCTGACACTGACGGCGGCGGTGCACAAATGCTGCGCAGCTAGCGCCATTCGACGGCCAACACCGCGGTTCCTGGTGTGTCCGCTGTGCCGTGCGTGTGATCATTGCTTGTACAGCCCTCTCGCAGTGTCCGGAGCAAGTATGGTGGGTCTGACACACCGGTGTCAATGTGTTCTTTTTTCCATTTCCAGGAGTGTATTTGAATATAGTTTCAGATGTGTTGCTATGAGTAAGCATAAGATGTTTAAGGGAAAAAGCAACATAATTTTTTCCTAATAATAATAAAAATAATTTTTAAAATCTAATAACTACCCTTTGGCCATCTGACGCAGAAATAGTTATATGTTATACTCCTACCCAGAAGATACATGCTACTGTTCTACTTACAACGAAACAGTGAGACTTCACATCACTCGCAGTGTGTTATAAAAATATTATTCGATTGATTTACGTTGATTTATACACATTTTATGATGATCAATAGAGAGAAACGTAGTCATCACCTTCCGAAACTATAAAGTGATACGATATTGTGCATTTATCTACTTTTTCTCTGCCTGGTGATGACTGGGTGTTGTGTGATGTCCTTAGGTTAGTTAGATTTAAGTAGTTCAAAGTTCTAGGGGAATGATGACCATAGATGTTAAGTCCCATATTGCTCAGAGCCATTTGAACCATTTTTTTATTTATCTACTTTCACGGCGTGTAGTATACAGGGTGCTCTAAAATTTCCCTTACCAACTTCTAGGGCTAGTAGAGGAGAGTGAGTGGATAATATAGTTGTCTCCTAAGTCCTAGAGGTTTTTAAAGGGAATTTTCGACCACCCTGTTTAATAGAAACCGAAATTTAAACGGTATGAGCTCACCCAAAGGGTACTGTAAATTGTTACTACGAAATGTTTAGTATTCTGCTAAAGAATGTGGCAGCCTTTAGGACTGAGAGAAGCCCTTGTCGTTCCGTTCCGTAAACACATTTTACGAGAGTAAAAGGAGAAATGGGCAGTAAGCTGACCGGACGGACAGAGGCAACGTGGTTGGCAGGGGTGCCTTGTCGTATTCCTTTCTGGGGTCACCTTTCCTCTGGTATACCTCAGACAGACTGGACTGTGGAGAGTGGTCTGCTGGCAGTGGTAGTGGCAAGTCATGTTTTGGTGCGCTCTCCAAGACAATGGGTAATTGTGTTAGCTCCCTTACAGATGATTGCGACAAGTAATAACTAGCACTGATGAAAATGAAAGTCGTTGCCATTATAACGTTGCCAACTGTACTTTTGTTTACATGTTGTTCAGGCTAATGCCTGAGTAAAAAGTAATTGGAAGTCTTCCAGTTTCATTCTGGTGCCACAAACATCAAGTTCAGTAACTGTCCTAAGTTGAACGATCAACTTAAATTCGTCCCTTCAGAATGTGGCTACCATTTATAGCAAACAGCAGATTGTTTTCTGGAAGATTGTCCACAAAGTGAGTCAGTATTCATCCTGGCCTCGAGTAGTATGCTGTCATTGCACTTCAGTGGAAAACATCATCTATCAGAACGACAGATGAAGGTAAGAAGTGAGTGCATGACTTGGTTTTACAGTGACCCCCTAGTTTGCCCACTAAACGCTTCGGACAAAGTAAGATTGCCAAGTTAATTTTAAAAAGGGTACAAACGCGGTTAACTATAATAAGAGTGTGTAGCGTACGAAAAATAGTGTTCTGAGTGATTATATTGTTGACTTAGTTACGAGCCTAAAGTTGTTGTTGTGGTCTTCAGTCCAGAGATTGGTTTGATGCAGCTCTCTATGCTACTCTATCCTGTGCAAGCTCCTTCATCTCCGAGTAACTACTGCAACCTACATACTTCTGAATCTGCTTACTGTATTAGTGCCCTGGTCTCTCTCTACGATTCTTACCCTCCGCGCTTCCCTCCAATACTAAGTTGATGATCTCTTGATACCTCAGAACATGTCCTACCAACCGATCCCTTCTTCTAGTCAATTTGTGCCACAAATTCCTCTTCTCTCCAATTCTATTCAGTACCTCCTCATTAGTTATGTGATCTACCCATCTAATCTTCAGCAGTCTTCTGCAGCACCACATTTCGAAAGCTTCCATTCTCTTCTTGTCCAAACTATTTATCGTCCATGTTTCACTTCCATACATGGCTACACTTCATTCAAATACTTTCAGAAACGACTTCCTGACGCTTAAATCTATACTCGATGTTAACAAATTTCTCTTCTTCAGAAACGCTTTCCTTGCCATTGCCAGTCTTAGATTTTATATCCTCTCTACTTCGAGCATCATCAGTTATTTTGCTCCCCAAATAGCAAAACTCCTGTACTAGTTTAAGTGCCTCATTTCCTAATCTAATTCCCTCAGCATCACCCGACTTAATTCGACTACATTCCATTATCCTCGTTTCGCTTTTGTTGGTGTTCCTCTTATACCCTCCTTTCAAGACACTGTCCATTCTGTTCAACTGCTCTTCCAGGTCCTTCGCTGTCTCTGACAGAATTACAATGTCATCAGCAAACGTCCAAGTTTTTCTTTCTTCTCCGTAGATTTTAATTCCTACTCCGAATTTTTCTTTTGTTACCTTTACTGTTTCCTCAATATACAGATTGAATAACATCGGGGAGAGGCTACAACGATGTCTCATTCCATTCTCGACCACTGCTTCCCATTCGTGCCCTTCGACTGTTGTAACTGCCATCTGGTTTCTGTAAGAATTGTGAATAGCCTGTCGCTCCCTGTGTTTTACCCCTGCCACCTTCAAAAATAGAAAGAAAGTAATCCATTAAACATTGGCAAAAGCTGTCTCTAAGTCTACAAATGCTAGAAACGTAGGTTTGCCTCTGTTAATCTATTTTCTAAGATAAATCGTAGGGTCAGTATTGTCTCACGTGTTCCAACATTTTTTAAGGAATCCAAACTGATCTTCCCCGAGGTCAGCTTCTACCAGTTTTTCGAGCCTAAAGTTATGTTTCGAAATATAGCCAGGATAATGACATATCACACTACTTTGCAGGTGCGACCAAAAACTCGTAACAGAAGACCATTGTAGAACTCTACATTTTACGAATAGGAAAGAAGGTGATAGGGTAGTTTCATACTGTGTGCATTGGTACATCACAAATTTTGTAATTTGTAATTCTAAGCTATATTATCCTATAAACGCTACACTGCAAACCGTTATACTACAGTACACTACTGCACTCAGTATCACAACTAAACTATATTTCCCCGTTTTGTCTGGACAGCTGGCCCTTGGCGTTCTGTGACACATCGCAGGATTCAGAGGCGGTACGCTACTGTGCAACCTAAGATGTAGAGATTTGAAGATGTCTATCAGCGTTTCGGGAAATCCTTTCTGATCATCCCCGAGGTTCATCTCCTCGTTGCTTCCGGAAGGTTGTTCTAAGTGGATGTTGTGCCGAGGTGCGTCTCGCAGTTACAACGTATGCCCAGATATTTCAGCTATGCCGGCCGTTGTGGCCGTGCGGTTCTAGGCGCTTCAGTCTTGAACCGCTTGACCGCTACGGTCGCAGGTTCGAATCCTGCCTCGGGCATGGATGTGTGTGCTGTCCTTAGGTTAGTTAGGTTTAAGTAGTTCTGAGTTCTAGGGAACTGATGACCACAGTTGTTAAGTCCCTTAGTGCTCAGAGCCATTTCAGCTATCAGCAAGTTCGGCTTGTGCCATCGCATCTATCCTGGTTTGTAACACTTCTTGTTATGGCACTCTCTCGGACTGTGAGGCCCGGGTTGCTGATTGCTCCACATTCGTAAGTGCTTGTGGTGCACTGATGAATTTTCAGTAGGTAGCTGGTATATGGACAATGTCCCGACAGACAGTGTATAGCTCCCTTGGTTGGAAAGAAATATGACATTTTTGATCTTTCTTTCATGTTAGGAACAATCTGATAATTTCTTCTCCCTGTTTCTGCCCTGTCCGTATCTCTCTGTCAACGCATGACTCCTCTTCCCCTGTACAAATTGGCTCTTGTCCCTTGTATCTCGTTTCCAGTATTGTGCACGTCTCCTCCTTACTGCTAGGTTGAGCGACAGTAAGCATAGTATCCATACTCCCCTGTCAGGCGCTGGAGTATACTTCTCTGTGCTCGCCCGCGAGCCTCTGCGCTCTTTAGGTTGCTAGACCTATGACCCTACACACTCGACCCGTAGTCCACAGTAGCGGTTAAGACTGAGTTGTCGTACATTCATGCTGCACTTAGAGGCAGCTGAAAGCATCTTTGGCCAATTGTTGCTATTATGTTCCGGAATTTAATGCCTTCCTCGCGAACATTTTCTATTACTTCATGAAAGTTCTGATTTTCGTTAATGTTTATAACAAAGTACATACACTGCTAGCCATTAAAATTGCTACACCAAGAAGAAATGCAGATGATAAACAGGTATTCATTGGAGAAATATATTATACTATAACTGACATGTGATTATATTTTCACGCAATTTGGGTGCATAGATAATGAGAAATCAGTACCCAGAACAATTACCTCTGGCCGTAATAACGGCCTTGATACGCCTGGGCATTGTGTCAAACAGAGCTTGGATGGCGTGTACAGGTACAGCTGCCCATGTAGCTTCAACACGATACCACAGTTCATCAACAGTAGTTACTGGCGTATTGTGACGAGCCAGTTGCTCGGCCACCATTGACCAGACATTTTCAATTGGTTAGAGATCTGGAGAATGTGCTGGCCAGGGTAGCAGTCGAATATTTTATGTATCCAGAAAGACCCGTACAGGACGTGCAACATGCGGTCGTGCATTATTCGCAGGGATCGAATGAAGGGTAGAGCCACGGGTCGTAACACATGTGAAATGCAACGTCCAATGTTCAAAGTGCCGTCAATGCGAACAAAAGGCGACCGAGACGTGTAACCAATTGCACCCCATACCATCACGCCAGGTGATACGCCAGTATGGCGATGGGGAATACACGCTTCCAGTGTAAACAGAACCTGGATTCATCCGAAAAAATGACGTTTTGCCATTCGTGCAGCCAGATTCGTCGTTGAGTACATCATCGCAGGCGCTCCTGTCTGTGATGCAGCGTCAAGGGTAACCGCAGCCATGGCCTCCGAGCTGATAGTCCACGCTGCTGCAAACGTCGTCGAACTGTTCGTGCAGATGGTTGTTGTCTTGCAAACGTCCCCATCTGTTGACTCAGGGATCGAGACGTGGCTGCACGGTCCGTTACAGCCATGCGAATAAGATGCCTGTCATCTCGACTGCTAGTGATATGAGGCCGTTGGGATCCGGCACGGCGTTCCGTATTACCTTCGTGAACCCACCGATTCCATATTCTGCTAACGGTCATTGGATCTCGACCAACGCGAGCAGAGAAGTCGCGATACGATAAACCGCAATCGTGATAGGCTACAATCCGACCTTTATCAAAGACGGAAACATGATGGTACTCATTTCTCCTCCTTACACGAGGCATCACAACAACGTTTCACCAGGCAACGCCGGTCAACTGCTGTTTGTGTATGAGAAATCGGTTTTTAAACTTTTCTCATGTCAGCACGTTGTAGGTGTCGCCACCGGCGCCAACCTTGTGTGAATACTCTGAAAAGTTAATCATTTGCACATCACAGCATCTTCCTGCTGTCGTTTTAATTTCGCGTCTGTAGCACGTAATCTTCGTAGTGTAGCAATTTTAATGGCCAGTAGTGTACATTAATAACTATAATACAATTTTTGAAATCCATTGAAGCTGCACCGAAAGAATAAGCAAGGCGATTTCATTTTCTGGAAAGATTAGGACCTGCGTTTTTTTACCTTCCAAGTAAGGGTTAAAACAATAATTTACGAATATCACGGAAGTCCTGCCTGCCAGGTGCTTTGGAAACGGAATAAATCAGGGATTTGCAGTGACAGTTAACACACTTCCTATTACCTAGACGTAGCTGACAGCCACCTACTCACACATCTCAGGAAGTATGTGTGTTCAAGGGATTTTAATGTGATGTAGGAGCCACAGAGACAAATGTGTGTCCTAGGAAGACGCTACGCAAACGCCTAATCACGTTGATATGGATCTGCTAGGCGTGCTTTTTAACTGCATGACAGTATTTCGACTTTAAACTAGTATTTCTTTTTATTGCATCCAACGTCTGCAATTATTTTTGAATATATTCTAATCTCCGCCTTCCCTTACAGTTTTTGTCTTCTACTGTTTCATCTAGTACCTTGGAAACTTTACACTGATGTCCTAAGACGTCCGCCACCACCTTGTCTCATTGTCTAGTCTCTGTTTCCCTTGTGTTCCTTTCAGTGCCGTATCGGTCTATTGAAATTTTCGCTTCCTGTAACACACATCTCAAATTCTTCGATTCCTTTCTTTTGGCTTTTCCCATTGTCTATGATTCACTTCGTCACCATGTTGTGCCCCGAAAGCACATTCTCAAAAATCGCTTCCTCAAATTAAGGCCTCTATTTGATACTAGTAGACTTCCCTTAGCGAGAAATGCTCTCTTTGCCTTGCTGATCCATCATGAGTAATTTTGATTCTGAGATTACAGGGTTCCTAGACCTGTCCGAACAGCCGAGCAAGTTAACGCGACGCTTCCTGGATACAGAGAGGCGACTCTACACCGTATCTAATCAGTTTCGCAGGTTAAAGACGAGGGCTGGTGTGCAGGCTAGCCCAGACGTAATTTTCAGGTAGTTTCCGAAATCAAACTGGGTGAATACGAAGGTACTACACGCGTCCCGTCTGAGATACACTCCACGCAAACAGTTATTCAACCACCAACTGTCATTAACACTGCAAAAATACCGAAGCCCTTCTGTTGATTCTCAGTACTTTTACCTTTATTTGACTAATTCTCAGCCGACTTTCAAGTGGTCATTAGATTGTTTATTTCACACAACCTTAACTTTTCGTCAGTTTCACTAAGTACGGCGATGTCATAAACGAATCCTGTAATTTATATCTTTTTTCTCTTAATTTTATTCCAGCTCTTGAAACTCCGTTTAATTTCTGCCACTGCTTCTTTGATGTACAAATCTTGCCTTAATCAAAGTACTTATGCCTTAATCTTTCGTTCTTATTGGTCCCTTCTTTTACTTAATTCTTACGCGGTGATAAATTTCACCAAAATCGACCAGTTCATTTGAATTGGAGGAACAGTCCACTTCCAACGTCTCCTTGCACTCCACTGAAATCCACAAATTACGGGTACTTAGGCAGAAATATTGTGAGGAGCCTTTTTACAGAGAGAAGCGCCAAGGCTTGCATTACCAAACTGACAAATTTCCAAGTTTCCGTCGTAGTTCTGCCTTTAAGCCAGAATCCGGTGCATAGCTTGAGAGATGCTATGCCTCATTAAATGGGACGACGTCAGAAATTGCCGTTAGCGCCGCATTTCTCTACGGCTGCTATGTGATTATGAATCGTCCGACTGTGAGCTGCCCGATTTTCTGGGACCCAAGGGCACAGGGGCTCCCTGACACAAGTTACGTATTCATCACCACTATGATGTTGCGCGTGTTACACGCTATTAATTTCCGCACATGGTACGTCTTCCAGATCTACTCTTATTCACTGCTTTACGTGACGTCTTTCTGAAAATATGGTATTCTGGAGTTGTAAGTCTGCGCTAATTAAGAGTTACTGGAGCCAGTACGTACGTGTCGCGTTGTTTCTTATCTAGAAAGTTATGGGCTCGCCTTAGTAGCTACGAGTGTGGAGTGAGTTACGCATTTAATTTCCGAGACACAGGGTGGCATGCAAGGCGCTGGAGGGATCGGGCATTCGTACGAGGCTGACGTATGCGAGCCCTGCCGGTTACCATATTCTGTGACAACGCAGTGGACGTAGAGGATGCTGCTTAGGGCGAGGCCGCAAATAGAAGATAATTTACTGATGAAATTTCTTCTTCCATTCTTTCGTTTCACCAATGCTTTAGCCAGTAATGTACATACTAGTGTTTTCTTCGTAGGAACGACTTATAGAATTGACTGTGGCTGGAACAAGCAGCCGTGTGTAGGATTCAGAACGTTCCAATGCACGGGAAACATTCTTCCAAGTTGATATTCAAAATAAGTGGCTGATTTGTTTATGGAAAAGTGTGCCAAATTTTTTTCGAGGACAATCGGCAAGTAAATAAGTTGGCCAGTGCCGTAGGAGGCACGTTAATTCTTTCGGCTCGTTCGCAACTGAAATTCTTCGTGCATTTCGTCTCCGACATGCTTCGTTCAGACAAAATCTTTGTTGTGTGTTCATGTTACTAATGAATTAGTTAAATTAATCTTCTTCCTGCGTCCCACATGCGATCTATGGAAAGTTGTGATAACTATGTAAATACACTGCCACACAAAAAAAGAATGAAGCAGTCAGACAATACAGTTGGTGTCAATGAAACGTCGTACACTTGCACGCCATCCGCGGGTATGCAAAAGACGAGAGTTGCAATTATCTGGGATAGATAGAACGGCTACCACAGTTGGTACCAAGTCCGGTACGTTATGTAAAGGGCGTGAACAGCATCGGATGTTGAGTGATTACTCAGAAGGATACGGAGATGCCGAATACGTACGTGAGACAGCGTTATCAGCACGTGACAGAGTTTGAACCGGACCTCGTTGTTCGTTTCCATTTGGCCTGCCGGTCGAATTGTGTAACACCCGGAGTTGTGAAGCATTCGAGTGTCTGGCAACGTGAGGGCAGACATACTCGTCGTCAAGGTTCCGGACAACTGCACTACTGGGCATTAAAATTGCTACACGAAGAAGAAATGCACATGATTAACGGGTATTCATTGGACAAATATATTACAGTAGACCTGACATGTGATTACATTTTCACGCAATTTGGGTGCATACATCCTGAGAAACCACCTCTGGCCGTAATAACGGCCTTGATACGCCTGGACATTGAGTCAAACAGAGCTTGGATGGCGTGTACAGGTACAGCTGCCCATGCAACTTCAGCACGATACCACAGTTCATCAAGAGTAGTGACTGGCGTATTGTGACGAGCCAGTTGCTCGGCCACCATTGACCAGACGTTTTCAATTGGTGAGAGATCTGGAGAATGTGCTGGCCAGGAAGCAGTCGAACATTTTCTGTATCCAGAAAGGCCCGTACAGGACCTGCAACATGCGGACGTGTATTATCCTGCTGAAATGTAGGGTTTCGAAGGGATCGAATGAAGGGTAGAACCACGGGTCGTAACACATCTGAAATGTAACGTTCACTGTTCAAAGTGCCATCAATGCGAACAAGAGGTGACCTAGACGTGCAACCAATGGCACCCCATACCATCACGCCGGTTGATACGCCAGTATGGCGATGACGAATACACGCTTCCAATGTGCATTCACCGCGATGTCGCCAAACACGGATGCGACCATCATGATGTTGTAAACAGAACCTGGATTCATCCGAAAAAATGACGTTTTGCCATTCGTGCACCCAGGTTCGTCATTGAGTACACCATCGCAGGCGCTCCTATCTGTGATGCAGTGTCAAGGGTAACCGCAACCATGGTCTCCGAGCTGATGGTTCATGCTGCTGCAAACGTCGTCGAACTGTTCGTGCAGATGGTTGTTGTCTTGCAAAGACTCAGGGATCGAGACGTGGCTCCACGATCCGTTACAGCCATGCGGATAAGATGCCTGTCATCTCGACTGCTAGTGATACGAGGCCATTGGGATCCAGCACGGCGTTCCGTATTACCCTCCTGAACCCACCGATTCCATATTCTGCTAATACACATTGGATCTCGACCAACGCGAGCAGCGATGTCGCGATACGATAAACCGCAATCGCGATGGGCTACAATCCGACCTTTATCAAAGTCGGAAACGTGATGGTACGCATTTCTCCTCCTTACACGAGGCATCACGACATCGTTTCACCAGGCAACGCCGGTCAACTGCTGTTTGTGTATGAGAAATCGGTTGGAAACTTTCCTCACGTCAGCACGTTGTAGGTGTCGCCACCGGCGCCAACCTTGTGTGAATGCTCTGAAAAGCTAATCATCTGCACATTTCAGCATCTTCTTGCTGTCGGTTAAATTTCGCGTCTGTAGCACGTCATCTTCGTGGTGTAGCAATTTTAATGGCCAGTACTGTATGAATGACCACCACAAGGGAGAATCGTCGTAATGTGTACGGAGAACATCATATGTACGCCTGCCGTGCTACATCAAGTAATGCACTCAAAGCAACATTCTGTGTCATTCCGTACTATTGGTCTGAGACTTGGAACAGACGGAGTACGGAAATACCTTCCAATGATTAGGCTGCCGTTATCACCACTACAGAAAAGTCTGTGTTTGGAGTGGTGTCTTGACCAGGAATTGTGGACTGCTGATGAATAGCATCGCATTGTATTCTTAGGTGAACTGCGACTGTCGACTACCCCTAACGACCATCGTCGGCACAAATGGTGGCGGCCCGGGAAGAGGTCCCATCCTTGCAATGGTTGGGTTGGGTTGTTTGGGGGAAGAGAGCAAACAGCGAGGTCATCGGTCTCATCGTATTAGGGAACGATGGGGAAGGAAGCCGGCCGTGCCCTTTCGAAGGAACCATCCCAGCATTTTCGTGGAGTGATTTAGGGAAATCACGGAAAACGTAAATCAGGACGCGGGATTGAACTGTCGTCCTCCCGAATGCGAGTCCAGTGTGCTACCACTGCGCCACCTCGCTCGGCCACATCCAATGTTTGGGAAAGGCACAGCAGTGTTAGTCTTGGCGTCATGGTGTGGGGAGCCGTACAACACGTGTTGGACCAGCTCTGAAGTCATCTCCGTCCCGGCGCCAGTATCCAGTTCATCAAAGGCCAGTCACAACAGCTGTGGGCCAGCTTGCCTCAGGAGAGGAGACAGCAGTTGTAGGACACCCTTTCTTGCACCCAGTTCAGGGGGGAGGGGTGCAGTGTCACACTGTTATGGCACAGAAATACGCGTTCCAAGTTATAAAATTTTTAACGGAGTCCAACCGCCTTGACGTAAGATAGGCTGGTTACGCCACGATTAGCGGCGGACCAGAAAGCAAGGTGATGCAAGACAGACGGGCAGTACAGTCTGCAACTCTGCAGTAGCTGAGTGAGAGAGCACACGCAGCGGGAAAACAAAAAAGGACAGCGACAAAGCAAAATAACAAGCAAGCTCGTTCGCTTCGCGGGATGCCGCAAGAAGCAATAGCCACAGCTAGGGAAAACACTCATAGACGAATTGAACTAGCTGCTAAGAGAGAATTAAAGCAAGGGTAGTAGAAAACGAGTCCACATGCGGTCATCCCAGAACTACGGAGAGCTCTCTAAATACCGGAGAGTAGGGGAGAACGGTTCAGGTCAATGGGAACGATGAAGTCCGTGTCGACGACAATCCGTTCCATGACGATGTTGTTTTAGTGAGTCTTGTCTTAGTTCAACCAGCGCAGTACTAGCCAGCCGTGGAGTGCCGCAGAGCTGAACTCCACTGACGAACTTCGCGTTGTCACACCAACCGCTACTGATGGGAGAGTTGATGAACTACCAGCAGCCATGCGATACCACGTGCTCTACTCTCTGAGTGTGGAATAGAGGACGATGACCAGGATTCTTGGCGGGCCAACGTCCGGTAGGCCTCAGCGTCTCCGGGTGCGGGGCCTACCAGGCCGGCAGTTCTGGGTTCAACGCCTGCCGCCTACACCACACGGCGAATGGGGTGGTCCGGGGAAGAGTGGGATCGAGTACACTCCCTCAGCCGGTAGCAGCCGTCCATGCTGTACCAGGTTGAAATAAGCATCCACATCGACGAAAGAGGAACGACGTCTCGCTAGAACGCAGGTGCAAGGACTGGAGCAGCGTCCGACACCGAGAGTCTGTCCGAGGCCAGGGAAGGAGGCAGCTACGGCAAACAGTGCACCACCATTTGTAAAGTAGTCACCATAAACGATTCACTAAATAATCATGTTTTTTTTAGCGCCATGAACGCTTCCAGACGATTCCTGACGTCATGCAGAACCGTCATCCGCTCGGCCCCTCTGCAGTACTGATAAATGTGCTCTTACTGCCAAATTATTTGTAAATTTGACTCGATATTTCAATCACTAAAATAACATCACACACGTCTCAACTTGTGAAGCTTCATTCCGTTTCCTCCTCAAATACTGTTTGCTTCAGTTTTTTATCATGAATTTTACTTATTTGCGTGAAAAACTGCACATGACTTGTAAGCTGTGGTTTTGCTTATTCTAGCATTGAGAACAACTGTGTAAATTGAAATGACAAGTCTAATGTCGCAATTTTTCTCAAAAAATTGCACGCTTTTACATTTTTCAACTCAACAACATAAAAACAGCGCAATGGATAACGCATCTTGCCAACATCAAAAAGTGAAATAATTTTATAAACAACTATGTTAAATATTAACTCTCTCAAAGTACATTAATACTAAACACAGTATTATGAAAGTTTAATTGGAAGTTTCTTCACAAAATTGCTCCTACACACCCGTTACGATGTTGGTCAGTACTACAAAAATCGTCCAATTCCGGTTCAAAGTTCGGTACTATTTAGGATGATAATCAAGTCTACAGTGGGTGGTTAGTTATGTGACAAATTTGAGCGCAAGATTACCCAAGGCCGCTCGAGTTTACAGTGGACGCAAGCTGGTGAACCAACAAAGTTTACACCTCTGCACGCGGTATTTACCTTAAGCTGCAACGTGCTGTTGTTTGCAAGGCCGCTCTCTACCGCCGAAATTCCTATAAAACTAATGTGGCCCTTGCTGAACTTTCCAGCAGAAGCTTTCACTGTCTTTCCTGTTATGCGAGAAAACACGTAATGATCCGTAGTCTCTGTAGGTGGCGACATACAAGCGCATGGTTGGAGCAGCGTGGATATTATGGTGCCCTGTCAGTTCTCACAAGAACAATTAACTAATTTGGCTGGTGCGTTTCCCCACAGTTGGAGCTAAACGTTGCTACAGCTAATTTTAGCTGGAGTGCAGCCACTGTGAACGCAGTGTCCACACAAATTTCTTCTCTGCATCGTACAGAGCATTAAGTGCTCCGTTCTGCACTTGATGCCAGTTTAGAGAAGAGTGCCTGAAAATTTCTCTCTTGTCCTACTGATGGCAGAACTGCCTCCCCCCTCTTGGGTTCATTTGTTTTTCACATCATGGCCCTTTTCGACCTATAGGAGCGCTCCTCTTATTTTGTAGAAACTCTCTCTACCAATAGCAATGG
The DNA here is from genome assembly GCF_021461385.2 of Schistocerca piceifrons. Taxonomy (NCBI): domain Eukaryota; kingdom Metazoa; phylum Arthropoda; class Insecta; order Orthoptera; family Acrididae; genus Schistocerca; species Schistocerca piceifrons. Next base: position 253,590,248 of record NC_060143.1, on the reverse strand, counting down.
CCCTACTATCAAAATGCGTCGAAACTTCCGTATTTTTCTCCTTCCTAGTGCGTTTCCGCCAATCGTTCGTTTTGTGCCGATTCGAGACGCCTAAAGTGCATTAACCTTTCTGTGTGTTGCACTCACTGGACGAAATGTGTCACTGGTTCTTGTTTGTATCCTGTTGGAATTCCGAAACACAGCTTTTTCTCTGTCCATTGCGCAGATGTGCCACTACAAATGATCCTCCAGCCCAAATCACCTGGCCTGGGGTTGCTGACCCTCCTTCTGCCACCCCCTTCAGTGGTTTCTGTCGTAACCCCCACAGCGCACCTTCGCTACGCCATTGTACGGCTGGCTTTTCAAAACTAAAAGCGACTCATATTGCCTGTTCCACCTTCCACTCAAAGACATACATTATATAGGAACAGTGTATTAATTACCATCATTTGTCATCTCTTTTTGGATTGCATACTGATAGGCAAATGATCTCATAACCGCCGAATTACGTTAGGTATCTTCACCTTCTCGTTGTGATGTATAAAGGTCTCACATAAGGTGTGAATCTGACCATTTATTCTGCCACCTTACAAACTTTCGAGTCTTTCCATCATTATCTGTTTGTTGTTTGATATTCTGTATACATAACCATGTTGCTCTGTGACCAGGTGTCAATACGAAGAATTATTAGTAGCACTTTTCTGCAGAGAAAATTGTCTTGACACCCAGTATGTGTGCAGGGTGACTTGCCAACACATAGGGAAAAATCAGATATTTGAGCTTGCAGATATCAGCTGAAATACCATAGAAAATGCGACTGACGATTGTTAGGAACATTTTCTCTCTCTTTTCTCTTCTAGAATGTTGATCTATGTCTTCCAGTCTCAGATCCATGTTGATTCGTGGCCTGCAGATACGGAGCTCTTCAATCCGATCTCAGGTGTGCGGTAGAAATCGTTGCGTGTTTTTTATTTTGCTTCAGCAGGAAAGAAAAAAGGAGTTTACATTGGGAAACGGTTATGGAGTCCATCTGAGCGGATAAAAAATTGCATCATTTCTTTCATTATCTGATGACTAATTAATTTTGTTCCCCCACTGGAAAACTATTGCTTAAGGTAGCACTGCTTGTAAGCGCTTGTCCTAGTCAGCACTCCAGCAGGTTCTGCGTTTCATTGACAAATGTCAGCGTGATCTGCCTTCTTTCGTAGTTTTCTTTTTCCTTGTCTTACGTCACAACATTGTTCCCGTGTATTTCCTCACTTGGCATGTCATGTTTGGTCTCAATTTAAGTGGTGCATACTTGAAAAATTCGTCATTGTGTGTACAAGCGTAGCTAATCAGTCTACTGTTATAATAATAATAATAATAATAATAATAATAATAATGATAATCATACTAACTTGTCATTGAATGATTTTGAACAGTTATATAGAAAAAATATCTTTCTAAAGGGTTCCACAATCGACACAATGAATTGAGACCTGTCATATGGAAGCTAGCGCGTATATACTAATATCCATGAAGAAATGAAAATCGTAAGCGCGCGCGCGCACATACACATACACACACACACACACACACACACACACACACACACACACACACACACACACATGTTTAGAAACACATCACTCTTCTTCCACCCCACCCCCTCCCAAGAGGCTCACCATTCTTTCCGCAGCCTTTGCAGCATTCCTTCCTCTTTCTGTGATGCAAACCTACACTTTGACTTTCTGTCGGTTGGTCCTTTTTATGCAGCCCTTGTTGAACAAGGTTCACAATTTTGGTCTTGATCTTCACCTTCCATTAACGATCGTATGGTCCCCGTTATTGGGTTTGACCTTCCATCTTTTCCAAATTTTACAGAAGTGTGTGTCGTGCAGGGAAGGTCGCTCACTGTGGTGAATTCTCTGCCTCTGTGCACTTCCACTCTGGCACCCTTCCTTCCTGTTGTTGCAGTACACCAGAAACCCTGCACAACAGTAGCCCCCTGATCGTGCAGGGACCGCATTGTTGGTGCTTGCACTGCACACTACCCATGTATGCCATGGGAGTATGTGCCTGTCATGGCTGGCACACGAGCACTATCTGTGACGGGTTACTGGCCAGGTAGCTGTTGCTGTGGCTGGATGGCGCCCATGGAGACAGCCCCTGTTCGGAGTGAGTGGCTCCATGGCAGATACTTCACATTTGAAGCGACTCTCACTGGTGGTCACATGGCTCCAGCAGTCTCCTCAAATGGAAAGGCCTAGTATGATGCAACAAAGTATGATCCCAACGTTTTCCTTTCCATGCCATGCTGTGGGAGGAACGCAGGACCAGAAGACAAGGAGCAAGATCCTGCCCCCAATACCTGGTAAGTCACAGGCACTGCTCTTCCCACAATAGTTTCAGTATGGTCCAGGGCGTAATCTTTCATTGTGGTCTTCTTCTGAAATCTGACAATGACCTGCGGGCCACCTTAGAGCGACGAGGTATGCACTTCATCTGCCATGTCCATAGGGTACAAATGGAAAGCAGAGTTCCTGCTGGGGCTTTCCCACCAACCAGGGATACCAGCCCCATCCTCCATCCAGAGGCACCTCATCCTCCCCGGCTTCTCTAGCTAGGAAGAGGCCTCTTGTGATTCTTCCTCCCACAGTTCCTGTTGGTCCACAGCCAGACGCCAGGTGGCGGCAGAAGGAACCACAAGCTGCTGGCCACTGGACTTCTTATTCTTCCTCTGTCCCTGAAACCAATTCAGGGAACCTCTCTCAGTCCTTGTCTTCTAAGGAGAAGGACAAGAAGAACAAAGGAGTCAAGACGAAGGAAGACTGGATTGGATTGTTTGGAGGAAGAGACAAAACAGCGAGGTCATCGGTCTCATCAGATTAGGGAAGGACGGGCAGGAAGTCGGCCTTGCCCTTCCAAAGGAACCATCTCAGCATTTGCCTGGAGTGATTTAGGGAAATCACGGAAAACCTAAATCTGAATGGCCGGACGCGGGATTGAACCGTCGTCCTCCCGAATGCGAATCGAAGGAAGAAGAAGGACAAGAAGAACAAAGAAGTCCTCTAAGACGAAGGAAACTCAGATGGTCCTCATGCCACCGGGCTTTGCATGTACTCCTTCTGTGCCCAAGGTGGCGATCCCAGTGGCTCAGCCGGACGCTGTGGCCGAGCAGTTCTAGGCGCTACAGTCTGGAACAGTGCGACCGCTACGGTCGCAGGTTCGAATCCTGCCTCAGGCATGGATGTGTGTGATGTCCTTAGGTTAGTTAGGTTTAAGTAGTTCTAAGTTCTAGGGGACTGATTACCTCAGCTGTTAAGTCCCATAGCGCTCAGAGCCATTGAAACCTTTAGTCCAGAATCCCATAAATACGAGGGTTGTCCAGAAAGTAAGTTTAGATCGGTCGCTAAATGAAAAACCACAGTGAAAATCAGAAACATTTTATTTGCCAGAGTTTGCTACACTTTCCAGATACTTCTCTACATAGTCGGCGCTCCGACGTAGACTTTTGTCGGAGAGTTATACCAAATTTCCAACACTATCGTCATAGAAGGCAGCCGCCTGTATTTTTGATAGTTCTCTACGCTGATCTACAGCGCGTAGCCTGCGCCCATGTGTTGTCTTCGTATCAAGCGTTTCATGTGAAAAGAGACGATACTCAGGACGAGTCAATTATGGCTGCGTTGTGGGTGAGCGAACACTTCCCATCGAATGGGCTGCTGGAGCGTCTTCACTGCCCCTGCAGAGTGCGGCTGAGAATTGCCATGAAGAAGGAAGTGCCTGACAGGTGTGGTTGGTTGGTTGTTTTTGGGGAAGACCAGACAGCGAGGTCATCGGTCTCATCGGATTAAGGAAGGACAGGCAGGGAATTCGGCCGTGCCCTTTGAAAGGAACCATCCCGGCATTTGCCTGGAGCGATTTAGGAAAATTACGGAAAACCTAAATCAGGATGGCCGGACGCGGGATTGAACCGTCGTCCTCCCGAATGCGAGTCCAGTGTCGAACCACTGCGCCACCTCGCTCGGTCCTGACAGGTGTGTTAGGTGGGCTGCACTCATTAAGGCGAAGCCTCTCAGCGGTCCCTCCTACTTGGCGGGAGACATCGTTGTTCTAGGCACCTTTACTCGCTCACAGTGCGCTCACAACTGAAACGAGCGTCTTGATGCGATCGACGGTCATACTAGAGACACTACCCAATACATCCGTGCAAAGCTTCATCGGATTTTCAGTGTGGTGTCCATTTTGCGACCGATCGTAACTTAATTTCTGGACAACCCTCGTATACAGCATTTCTGCTTGCCGGGAAATGTTATCAATACAAAGTAGTTCTATTTGGACTGAATACCTCTGTGGCAGTGTTTATTAGAGCCCTGGACTTTGTCTTATGGCGGGAGTTGAGTTCCTCGTTAACTGTTTACGCACATGATTTATTAACCGCCACTGAAAACTGGCAAGAACACTGCAAACTGTTGCAGAAGGTTTTCGTTGCTCTTGAAGCAGGGGGCATGACCTTAAAAATAAAGAAATGTGAATTTGTGAAATCAGAAATTAAATTCTTGGGCCATGCAATTACTACTTCCGGGATTAGTAAGGACACGAAAAAGTTAATTGAATAGAAAAATGACCCCCACCAAAATTAGGAAGCAGTTGAAAACCTTTTTAGGTTTGCGTGTATTTTACAGTAAATTTGTTATGGGGCAAGCCTTCAATAGTCCACGCGTTAACAACCTCCTTGAAAAGACTAATGCTTTTGTTTGGATAGTTGAGCATCAGCAGGATTTCGAATCTATAAAAAATGAACTTTTACATCATAATGTTTAACGTCAACCAATACTGTCAGAGCCTTTCCAGATAATACTGGCAGTAGCGCCTATGGGAAAGTTGTTGAAATTTTCCAAGAGGTAAATGGTACAGGTGATTTAGAACATAGAACTATAGTTTTTGCCAGCAGGACGTTGACGAAATGCGAAAGGAACTATACCATTTCAGAGAAGGAGGCCTAAAGAAATTTAGAAACTATTTGTGGGGTCATAAGATCATCATACACACTGCCCACAAAGCGTTAGCATTCCTTAAAGAATGTCGCCTTCTAAATGGCAGACTAACGCGATGGGCTTTATACCTGCAACTATTTAATTATGAAATCTGCTATGTAAAGGGTACAGGAAATTATGTGGCGGATATACTGTCCCGTTTACCAAATGGTATTGATGAGGTACTCAAGGAATACAATGAAAATGGAATTTTCGAAATTAAATACATGTTCGAAGTTTCAGGCAAAAGGAAAATTGAACAGATTTGCAAAAACATGAGATACCACCGACTTGGAAATCTGTGAAAGTAAATTTTGATAGTACGCAGTATCTGCAGATTAAGAAATATTAAGTTTTTAAATGTATTAAATGTATCTTGTATGGGAGGAAAGACTTGGTTACTGAAGAATGGAGGGTATGTTGGCCTACACAATTTGATACAGATGTCATAGATTATTTTCACCTAGCGTTGGGCCATAGTGAGCCTAAGAAGCGTCTAGATAAACTGGCTAGTATTATAGTGATTACCAGCGGTGCGAGTAGAAAGGTAACTGAACGTATTAGGTCTTGTGACATCTCCCAGAGAGCTAAGGTAACCAAAAGAATTAATCAAGGCCCAATGCCAAACACGTTACCTAAAGATACCATGGATTCCTTCCTTTCACGACTACTCCTGGTTTGCCACTTAACGGATGGAGGGACTGATGACCTTGCAGTTTAATCCCTTTCACACCAAACCAACCACTCTTTCGACACCACTTCACACCCACTACTTCACTCACAACATCGTTATTCTTCATGTCATGTCTCACTTATACTACTTGATGGGTAGCCGACAGTAATCAAATAATCAAAACAGAAAGGCAACTGCAGAAATATTCTTTACATAGATGACATAGAGAACACGTTTCGTCTATTCTTTAACAAGGTGACGAATATGAAGAACAGCGGTATTGCTGAATGTCATAGAAACTATTAGTCCACCACCGCAGCTGAGTGCGACAGAAGGGCAAGCTGAATTTCGCAAGAGTGAAGTTTCATAAACCGGTGATAATTTGTGCACTGAATGGTTTGTGTCTCAAAGTAATCTATTAAATTCCAACTTAGAATATACTCAATAATTCTGCAGCAAAGCGACGTTGAGTATATTGCTTCAGATGGTTCAAATGGCTCTGAGCACTATGGGACTCAACTGCTGTGGTCATCAGTCCCCTAGAACTTAGAACTACTTAAACCTAACTAACTTAAGGACATCACACACATCCATGCCCGAGGCAGGATTCGAACCTGCGACCGTAGCAGTCGCACGGTCCCGGACTGCGCGCCTAGAACCGCGAGACCACCGCGGCCGGCTGTGTATATTGCTCTGTAATTCTGTTGATCCGGTCTTTTATCCATCTTATGTATAGGAGTCAACTGCGCTTTCTTCTAGTCGCTCAGGACTTCGCGCTGAGCGAGAGATCCGCAATAAAACCGAACTAAGTAAAGGCACAACGCCGAATAATGCTCCCTGTAAAACAGCTTCTGTCTATAAGTGAGGACCTTTCATTTGCTTCTTAACATCAGTGACCCCTATTTCTATGTCCTCAGTTCAAAAGTCTGTACGACGATCAAACGATGGTATAAATATACGAACCACTTGCGTGTCTGATTTGAATCTCAAGCTTTCTATTTGCTATCTTCTATTGCCATACCAAACTGGTTGATGTGCGACATGGTGATTTTGCGTGGGACTAGAATTTTCTCGGCAGATGTTTCGATAACTTACGACGGTAGAAGTTGTCGTTCGCTTCGCGCATGTCTTTTTATAGACTCACGAATTTCTACTAACATTTGCCTGTCGACATTTCTGCGTTCTCTCTTGAACCGAGAGTGCAACTATTTCAATTCCTAATCATTTTCAGAACTTTTACGCCCTTAATAGAATTACCTCGGCATAATTACTCCAGTGCGCATTTACAGTCAGCTTAAACTTTGCCCGTAATACCTCTACATCCGTTATGTTTGAACAAAAGCAACTGTTAGCGTCCTACTCAGACAATGAATGAACTTTAATCTGCACTTTCCAGTGTAGAAACTCTCCTAGATACTTGATGGATTTAAGTACTTTAGTAACCATCGTCACTATGATGATACCGTGATCACTGACACCTGTCTCTATACTGATACTATCAGTAAGGCCAGGCTGTTTGTAGCTACAGTGTCTGAAATATCTCCATTGCGTGTGGGTTGTCGAAATAGCCGCTCAAGACAGCTTATGGAAAATGTGTCTCAACTGCTTCAGAAAACTGTCTGCCCGTACCATCTGCAAAGTATCCATAGACTCCCAGTCTATGCACGACAGGTTAAAGTAGCCTCGAACTAACATTGCGTGTTCGGAATACTTTCGCGCTACTGAGATTAGGCTCTCTTTGAATAATTCTACGACTCTTACGACGGAATTTGGTGGCCAGCCTGTAATAAGATATTATGACGAATCCGAGTTCATCTAGATCGCGTGCAGATAACTTTTCAGTCAGACTCAATTTTGACCTCGAAAGACATATTTTAGTTGAACGCTTCCCATTCTGCGGCGTCCATCCTGTCTGTCCTATATACGTTCCATGCCTCACTCAACATTTAGTATCTGTCTACTTCGGACTTTATTCAGCTCTCGGTTCCGAGTATATTTTGAACGTGACAGATTTCCTGGACGGCGATAAATTCAGAGTTATTGTTACGAATACTTTAGAAATCTAAAATTTTAAGATCCGAAATTTCTTTACTTCGTACGCTATCTGATTTCGCTTTCTACGTTTCTCCACTTGCGATCATTCATCAAAGAACCTCAGACCATGTGCACACTGTAAATACTCTGCTTCCCGAACCATTTAACATCCAACAAATGACAAATACCTGTTCAAGACTTTTGCAGGCGTTACAGTCCCGAGCTTGTAGTGGCGGATTTTATTACGCCTCATATTGTCAACCAGTTGAACCTCTTGGCCTATAACCACAACTGAGACTCTTGGTAAGGAAGTTGGACCATAAACAAAAGCAAGAGCCTGTCTCGTGGTGCTTCGTGCGGACCATACATAAACAGGACGAGCATGGCGCGTGGTACCTCATTCGGAACAAACGACAAGAAGAGTTGAAGTCGTTGGTCAACTGTTCTCGAAAGTCCCTTACTTCAGTTACATATGCTCGTTCTTTGCGTTTACATGTGTCGGTTATAATTCCGTAAAATAATTAACTCATATGCCTACCACATCAATAAAGAGAACATGTAATATTGATGATAGTTGATGATAATAAATAAAGGACGCACTTGTATATGAATAAATGGTAGTCTTGGCCAAACTGTTTGTAACTGTAGCTGAAAACGGAGGACATATTGTTGGGTTAGTTTGCTTTAATAAAAAAAAGTGCCGGATAATTTTGTTAACACAAAATATAAAAATGGGAGTGCATGGGAGCTGCAGTGACATATTAGCGTTAAAGTGAATGAATAAGCAGGACGTGCTTATTATTTCCACAAACCATTTAACATAACACAACGGATGTGAACGAAATCCTACTTTCAAAACAAAATGTGTTGTTGATTACAACAGGGGAATTCTTGGTATTGACGCCGAGGTCAGATATTAGTGTCCACAGCTCGTGGTCGTGCGGTAGCGTTCTCGCTTCCCACGCCCGGGTTCCCGGGTTCGATTCCCGGCGGGGTCAGGGATTTTCTCTGCCTCGTGATGCCTGGTTGTTGTGTGATGTCCTTGGGTTAGTTAGGTTTAAGTAGTTCTAAGTTCTAGGGGACTGATGACCATAGATGTTAAGTCCCATAGTGCTCAGAGCCATTTGAACCATTTTTCAGATATTAGCGAGTTTCCCTGTTGTGAGCAAATATTTGAAAGGATAGTGAAAGATATTTTTTTACGTACTTGATATGGCACTTAAGAGTTCATATATTCTGTTCAACAAAAGGAACATGGAAACGAAAAAAATCACACCTAGTAGAGATTTCAAATAGCACAAGCATTATTACAAAATGTGCCTTCATAAGTTCTTAAAAGTCACTATCGACCGGAAATTTTCCAATTAGACTACATGCGCAACATTGAGATCACTTTCCAAAACATACAGATGCCATAAAATGAAAAATCATCGAACAAGAGCCTGCAAAGTACGTAGAAAAAATAAGAAAGGGAGTGGAAAGTGTGGGAACTTAAAAACTATGAACTGCCTTAATGTAGCTCATCGTTTCGAAAAATATCACACGGTTGAAGATTACTAATTCTCTATGAATGTTCTCACAGCATAATTTAAACTAAGTATTAATTTACAAATTGTTACTGATTCATTATCGATCTGCAAATAATAAATCATTTTCAAAAAAATTGTTCAAATGTGTGTGAATTCCTAAGGGACAAAACCGCTGAGGTCATCGGTCCCTAGACTTACACACTACTTAAACTAACTTATGCTAAGTACAACACACACACACACACACACACACACACACACACACACACACACACACACACATGTCCGAGGGAGGACTCGAACCTCCGGTGGGAGGGACCGCCCAACCGTCACATGGCGCCTCAAACCACGCGGCCACACCGTGCGGAAGATTATTTTCGTTCAATGATGAGTCGATCATATATTTACTTCCCAAAATTCTTAAAATTATTGATTGTGCCCACAAGTTGTTTATTATTTAACAATCCCTTACGTTATGCCGAAATATACTTGTCATCCCGCATATACTTTGCTCGTGTTCGAACAGCTCAATGGCTCAACGTGCGTCCGACCTTTTTGCTTACTACGCCCCGAAAAGTCGGGATATGGCTGGTAGGCCAAGGGTTTAATGTTTAGTTATGATGTCACTGTCGAGTTGATACAGCTTAATGTAACGTAAATAATGTACATTATAATGCTCGTGTTGCACAAAATGTTCTGGTTACCGTCGCTTCAAATTAATATTTTTCCCATTAAAGTGCGTATCTCTCGACTACGTCTAGAAATAGGCGTGCCCACGTGGCTACCAGCTACCACTGTCGTTGAGGGTCACACGTAAAGAGTGTTGCGTGATCTCTAACAGTGAAATGGGTCTCATGAGGGTTAGCATCCTATTCTCCCCAACAAAGTTCCACATCAGAACACCCATTCTAGAATGATGTTTCCTCTAGTGTTCTGAATAGGTAGCTGTGGGCTTGTCCATGCATCTGATTGGCCAGCCAATGTTCTTCTTTTCACCAAAAGAATTATTTTTAGCTTTAATCACAATGGTAAATAATATATCATTGCTAAACAACTGGAATTGCCATGTATAATTTTTTTTCCGGATACATTGGTGTGAATACTTATCTCCTCATTCCTTACAGAACACTCGAAAATACTAAATAACTTGAGGAGGTGTATTCACTTCTGTTCCCAGAGAGCATATACTCACAAGTGCAAAGTGCGTCTGAAAAGATCTGTGTGTGGTCTCAGAAAATAAAGGAGGTGTATTCACTTCAGTTCCCAGAGAGCATATACCCACAAGTGCAAAGTGCGTCTGAAAAGATCTGTGTGTGGTCTCAGAAAATAAAGGGACGAAAAGGCCTCCATTATCTATTACTCACTTCTGACCCGGGTTGTAAAACTGTTGGAAATTGTTAGCAAATACTTTTTGTTTAATCCCTGTAAGAACCGTGGTCACGCGTTGTTGTATATCTGCATCATTTTAAGAGACCTGCTGCTACAGTATGGAGACCAGGCGGCGGTCAATGGCATGGTGTCCAACGTCGCCACCACCTCCCCCGGGTATTTTTTTTTTATGTGGGAAACACGATGAGCACTATGTAACTGGCAGTCGCTTGGTCTCCGGATCTTATTAGTAGCACCAGCTCTCGTCTCCCATCTCCTATAATGATGCGGATATCCAGCAGCGTGTGATCACAATGTTTCGATCGATCCTACAAGAAGAGTTTCCTAACAGTTTCCAACAGCTTTACAACCGACGTCAGAAGTGTGTAGTAGCTAACTGTGATTACTCTGTAGGAATGAAATGTGTTTTGTTTGTAACTCTTGTTGGATTTACACTCTGAGACCATTTATCGAAATTTTCATTTGCATTTCCTATTCCATTGCTCTTTTGAAAATAATAGCTTGTCACTTGCAGGGTTGAAAACTACATTCGTAGATGTTCTCTAAGGTTCTCTCCTTAACACTAAAAAGACACATACATCTCTGGAGCAAAATTTTCTCTGAAAGCATTTCCTTGTTCCTCCAGTAGCTGCAAGTCTCATAACCGGTGCAAGTGTTGATTTGCCAACTCCCTCCTTGAAAAGTATATTTATTCAGTGTAATCTCTATACTAGGTCAAAACATGAGCTGGATGTACAATCGTTCCTCTGTGACTTATCCTACCGGAGGAATAAAAGGTAAGGTCTCTGCTGAAGTTATTGTTTTTATTGTCTCTTCCTGTTTTATTGCTTAACGACCGTGACCTGAAACACCTACCTGAAGCTGTAACATAAAGTACACCTTCCTCCGTGGCATGATCATTCGTGGAAACAGTGAAATGCTTCGAGACAGTTTAATACTTCGACACGAAGGAACTGGGCATTGCTGCACCAATTAAAGTAAAACAATTCTGGTAACATCAGCCCTATTCTGAAACTTACTCTTGTTCGCTGTTCACATGCTGTTCTCCTACATATATTGGAATCACTTTTGCGGCGAAACCACGTAATTCTCTCGAGCGCTTTTTCGTGAGCATTATAATGTTCTTCCCACTAGTAAAGAAGCCACTGCTGAATGTCGTTTTTTGCGTCGTTATCGCTGTCAAAGCCCCTTCCTCCAAAGTCTCGCTTCAAGTTCACGAAAAAGTAGTAATGAGAAGGTGCGAGTTCGGGGCCGTACGGCGGGTGATCACCTGATGGAACCGCTCCCAACTGAATTGTTGAATAAGGTTTTGAGTGACACCAGCAAAATGGGGACGTGCTTTGTGATAAAACCTTGACTGACAATACCACAACTTCTTTTGTTTTGAACTGCGCGTCTAGGTTTTCTCAGTGTTCCACAGCATCACACTGCATTGAGGATTTCCCCCTGGTAAGGAACTCAAGAAGCAGAATATCCTGTCTGTCCAGAATACAGTAAACATGATTTTTCACGCTGACAACGTTGTTTTGAATTTTTGTTTTCTGGGGGATCGCCTGTGTTTCCACTCTGAGTGTTGTTTTGATTCTGGAGTGACATGACAGTCCTAGTTTCATCACTGGTCACTGTTCTGTTTAAGAATTAACCGCCCTCATCGCTTTATCAGATAAGAAATGTAAAAGCAATGCCAAGTTGCTTCGTTTTGTGCACATCAATAATCATTTTCAAAAACCAACATAATTCGCGGAAATTTAAGTGATCTTTGACGTCTCATGCGAAACAGTTTTGAAATTTGTGGAAACTGATCATAAAGCTTTCTTACCGTTGACCGTCTGATTTCACGATTATTCTCATTCAGTTTCTCAATCATACCTTCACAAACAGCAGACAGCTGACCACTCCGTCCTTCGTCATGCACGGTGGATCGTCCGTCGTTGAACTGTCTCACCACTTCCTCACCATTCCATTTGCCATTACATTTTCACGATAAATCTGTACAGTTGACGAAGAAATTAGCTGGCTTAAGATTCTTTGAGTTCAAAAGCCGTGTTATCGAATGCACTTCGCAGTAGGTGGGCACAGAGCCCGTCTTAAAGATTTTGAAATCCGGCTGTAATAGTGTGAGTGGGAACTCAATGAACAAGAGACAAGAGTGCGAATGTGCAGAACTGCGACGCTAGTGCTGTGGTGGGCTGGCTCTGAGCACTATGGGACTTAACGTCTATGGTCATCAGTCCCCTAGAACTGAGAACTACTTAAACCTAACTAACCTAAGGACATCATACAAACCCAGTCATCACGAGGCAGAGAAAATCCCTGGCCCCGCCGGGAATCGAACCCGGGAACCCGCGCTGTGGTGGGGATAGAACGAAACGCCTTGTATTTCCGCTGCACTGTATAACACACAGCACATCATTTTTACGGTTGATTCTTATGATACAGTTCACTGTTCAAAACCCGACTCAATCAGCGCTGCGGGCTTTCTGAACTACGTACCCTCAGACTCAGAGTTGAAATATCAAAGTTTTGGCTGGTTTCGCTGTCTAAGGGCTGGGATACGTAGTTGCCACATTAAAAGCCAAATACTGCTGAGTCTACAGTATACAATATTCATATACACATGAATCGAATGGTCGAAGGTTCCTATCACTTGGCAATTGCGAATTTTGAATGTAACATAGAAATTTATAAATGAAAGATTGTTATTAAATAAAATGTGCAGGTACTATTTTAACGACTTTAAATGATGAATACGATAGTAGAAGTGCCTTTAAGATTGCCGTATATTACTGCAAAACACTTATTGGTGTCGATGGTCCAGCAATTAAATAAAATATAACTTCAATAACAGGGAAACATTAGATTAGCTCGCGAGATATTCACTTCTAAAAGCATACTATATCTTCACTGCAGAAGCCACGGAAATGTCATAAGTGCAGCAGCCGTCACTACGAACTATTTCTATCTCCTGCTACCACGCGCAAACTGCTCAACACTCTCTAAGCAAAGAAGGGAAAGCAGAAATGTGGAAGGAGTATATAGAGGGTCTATACAAGGGCGATGTACTCGAGGACAATATTATGGAAATGGAAGAGGATGTAGATGAAGATGAAATGGGAGATACGATACTGCGTGAAGAGTTTGACAGAGCACTGAAGGACCTGACTCGAAACAAGGCCCCCGGAGTAGACAACATTCCATTAGAACTGCTGATAGCATTGCGAGAGCCAGTCCTGACAAAACTCTACCATCTGGTGAGCAAGATGTATGAGACATGCGAAATCCCTCAGACTTCAAGAAGAATATAACAATTCCAATCGCAAAGAAAGCAGGTGTTGACAGGTGTGAAAATTACCGAACAATCAGCTTAATAAGCCACAGCTGCAAAATACTAACACGAGTTCTTTACAGATGAATGGAAAAACTAGTAGAAGCCGACCTCGGGGAAGATCAGTTTGGATTCCGTAGAAATACTGGAACTCGTGAGGCAATACTGACCTTACGACTTATCTTAGAAGAAAGATTAAGGAAAGGCAAACCTACGTTTCTAGCATTTGTAGACTTAGACAAAGCTTTTGACAATGTTGGCTGGAATACTCTCTTTCAAATTCTGGAGCCGGCCGAAGTGGCCGTGCGGTTAAAGGCGCTGCAGTCTGGAACCGCAAGACCGCTACGGTCGCAGGTTCGAATCCTGCCTCGGGCATGGATGTTTGTGATGTCCTTAGGTTAGTTAGGTTTAACTAGTTCTAGGTTCTAGGGGACTAATGACCTCAGCAGTTGAGTCCCATTGTGCTCAGAGCCATTTGAACCATTTTTTTTTTCAAATTCTGAAAGTGGCAGGGGTAAAATACAGGGAGCGAAAGGCTATTTACAATTTGTACAGAAACCAGATGGCAGTTATAAGAGTCGAGGGACATCAACGGGAAGCAGTGGTTGGGAAGGGAGTGAGACAGGGCTGTAGCCTCTCCCCGATGTTATTCAATCTGTATATTGATCAAGCAGTAAAGGAAACAAAAGAAAAATTCGGAGTAGGTATTAAAATCCATGGAGAAGAAATAAAAACTTTGAGGTTCGCCGATGACATTGTAATTCTGTCAGAGACAGCAAAGGACTTGGAAGAGCAGTTGAATAGAATGGACAGTGTCTTGAAAGGAGGATATAAGATGAACATCAACAAAAGCAAAACAAGGATAATGGAATGTAGTCGAATTAAGTCGGGTGATGCTGAGGGAATTAGATAAGGAAATGAGACACTTAAAGTAGTAAAGGAGTTTTACTATTTGGGGAGCAAAGTATTTGTCATTTCTGAAAGTATTTGTATGGAGTGTAGCCATGTATGGAAGTGAAACATGGTCGATAAATAGTTTGGACAAGAAGAGAATAGAAGCTTTCGAAATGTGGTGCTACAGAAGAATGCTGAAGATTAGATGGGTAGATCACATAACTAATGAGGAAGTATTGAATAGGATTGGGGAGAAGAAAAGTTTGTGGCACAACTTGACCACAAGAAGGGATCGGTTGGTAGGACATGTTCTGAGGCATCAAGGAATCATCAGTTTAGTATTGGAGGGCAGCGTGGAGGGTAAAAATCGTAGAGGAAGACCAAGAGATGAATACACTAAGCAGATTCAGAAGGATGTAGGTTGCAGTAGGTACTGGGAGATGAAGAAGCTTGCACAGAATAGAGTAGCATGGAAAGCTGCATCAAACCAGTCTCAGGACTGAAGACCACAACAACAACTCTCCAAGTACTTCCTGCAACCGTCTGTTGTGCCTTCCCGTACACCACTCCTCTGTCCTTTGTGACCTAATGCTCCTCCCCCACTTCCATACATTCTCTCCATTGACTTCGGTAGTCGCCCACCGCAGGAACGAGCGCTGTGACTGGCTAAAGCGCTCCTGCCATGTCTCCGACCCAACGCACACTCACAAACATATTGAAACACATACGAAATACAGGATTTACATTTAAATAACTTGAAATTAAATAAATATTCCTACGCATGGATCGTAAACACGCTCTTGCACATATTATTAAATACATAAACAGATTAAATAAGCACATATCAAAGGAATAGAAACAAAAGTAGGCCAGTAGCCTAATATGTCTGTAGTTTCTAAAACACAGTAAATATTTGACCAATTTCTTCATGAATAGTATATATCGGACATAAACAAAAACATAGACGAATTAATATTTTATAAGCAAGCTGCTACCGTTGTTTGTGTAACTGTTGAGTACTTATGGCCTGACGCGATCAGTAGTAATCGGCCACTTTGACTTCCAATAACTCATGTACTATTCAAGTTGAATGCCTGTAATTCATACCAATATAGGTTTCCACTAATAGCTTTCTAAAGACACGTCGATCGGCAAAGTCGGATAAACCGTTTAGATGTTGGAAATTCGTTGCTTGGTGTTACCTGTATAATTTACAGTCACATACTGAACTTCAGACTATCAGAATCGTCGAGCAAATAATGGTAATATATTTGTTTCTTTTTAAGGTATCATGAGTCCTGTGGCTTTGGCACTCCCAGCATACAAATCTCCTTGATCGACACAAAGCCCATTCCTCGACACAGCATCAACATGGAATTCCCAGCTACGCGGTCGGCCTGGATGACGCGCTGGGTCTGCCCCCCTTGCTCCGGTTAATGTCCGCCACCACGCAGTTGATGACGAGCCTCGGCTTGCCGAGCGGCCCATGTGGCCACGCCCACGCCGAACTTAGAACATTTTCAGGGCGCCACAACTCGCCTGTTACCTCACAGTGCGGATGATGAGATGTGTACGAATGTAAGCTATAACACATGCGAACTGTCTTAAATTCTGTACTGAAAACTGTCACCTGACATGTATTATTATACACCCATCATCAAACAGTTACCTTTTTACTGCCTAAATGAACCCTTTATCATCACATGCATCCCCGTGCTCCGATGATTGAGTGAAGGTTCTCAGTCTCCGTCAGCGGATACCAACACTTGCTGGATTTGCGCAGCAACCACTAGCGATCGCGTGTCAAAGAAACAAACTTGATGCTGAGGGCGATTCATCGATATGTAGCTACATATCGGCTGGATTGCCTCTATTTGGGGTGGAATTGACACAAGAGAAAGCGTTCTCCCCCATGTGTCCAGGGTGTACTGGCCGTCTCGACTGTCTCATTCATTATAAGCTTTATGCATCCACGATTGCTCATGTATGTTTTATGATGCAATTTATTCACCTCCCACTAGAGCGTCGTCTCAGTCTTAACTGTTGGAATCCAGAAGAGATCTTTCTTAGGCAATGTAACATCTGTGGGGCGGTTGGAGGTCAAAAATCTAAATACAGTGCCAGAAAAATTTTGTACACCCTTTTAGAGGTTTCTGGTAACGGCCTTGCCGCAATGGATACACCGGTTTCCCGTGAGATCACTCAAGTTAAGCGCTGTCGGGCGTGGTCGGCACTTGGATGGTTGACCATCCAGGCCGCCATGCACAGTTGCCATTTTTCGGGGTCCACTCAGCCTCGTGATGCCAAATGAGGAGCTACTCGACCGACTAGTAGTGGCTTCGGTCAAGAATACCATTATAGCGACCGGGAGAGCGGTGTGCTGACCCCACGCCCCTCCTATCCGCCTCCTCCACTGAGGATGACACGGCAGTCGGGTGGTCCCGGTAGACTCGTGGCCTGACGACGGAGTGCTTTTAGAGGTTTCTAACTCACGCAAGATTTCTTGTGGCAACAGTACATATGTGGCACCTGAAGTGATTAAATTTACAGATCAATAGCACACGCAGGTCTGAGGTACCAGTTATCGACCCATGCTGAGAAACGCATATTAGTATGCGGCGTAGTTTCCACGGGCAGCAGTGCACATGCTGACTCTGGCATCCAGTCTATTGCGCAGACGGAGAACACTGACTTGGGACACGTTATGACAAGTCTGCTCCAACTGTTCACGGAGTTGTGTAAGAGTTGTTGACTCGCGCGTTGCAGGAGTCACTTCTCGTGCCACCATATCCCACCCGTACTCGGTGGAACAAGTGCAGCGATCATGATGGTCAGGGAAGTTGCTGCGCGGCTTGCAGAGAATGGGCTAGAAGTGTACATGCCCGTACTCCCATTGCTCATAACAGTTTCCCAAGAGTTCGTATTGACACATCTGGGCTCACAGGCCCTTTTGTCTGTGAGGTGGTAGCTGTACGATCTGCCACTGCTGTCCTTACAAGACGACGATCCTGGCGGGCGTATCTGCTGCGTGGACGTCCAGAACCTCGTCTACGGGTGTGAGCATGGTCACGTGACCACTGACACCGGCGCCGTCGCACAGCTGACGCAGCACATCCAGCGTGTGTGGCAATTGTCTGAAACGACCATCCCGCCATTCGGATCTCCATAGTGTGATCCCTTTCAAACTCGCTCAGTTGGCTGTAGGAAGCACGAGTGCGTCTCCATGGCATTGTTACCTGCTTGCTTCACACATTCGCACCACACTGAGCCTTCTAGCTGTGAGTATTCTCTATTAAAGGGTGGACACAGAAGGCGCTCTGGCAGCTATACCACTATGGTATCTCTTGGCGGACAACATTGCAACCATTATCATACCCATAATTTTCCCCAGGGGGATATGGCTTCGTCAGATAAAAAACAGCGTACTCTTTTCAGGTGTACTACGTTTTTCCGGTAGTGTTTACTGGCACTTCTCACTTTGTATAGAGCGTTAGGTAAACACAGGGACGAGGGCTAGATATGTAACGACTGCTTGTCTAATCCCTACATACCTGATTTGCACGTGGCTGTCTTCTTGCTTCTCCCACTACCGGCTAACAGCGGAATCCTGTAATGTTCATTTAACGAGATGGTGAGACACAACGAGATACGAGTTTGTCTGACAAAATGGAGATATATTCTATTAACGCTAGCCAATAAAATTTTAATTTCCTTGTAACTCGTATGAAAGCAGCTAATCTTTAAGTTTTTGGGTGTTCTGATAAAGAAAATGTTAATGAAAATGCAAAATTAGCTCTCGTTTTGAAGTTACGAAAACCTTGTGTTATTGTCTATACAAGCTTATGCATGTATTTAACCTTGGGTGTTTTCCCTCGGAGGAACGTCATTGAACTCACAACCGCTTTGCCTGGCATGTGTAGTTTCATGCTACTGATTCCCTGATTAGTGACCAGCAGTAAGTGACTAAACACTGATGCACTCCGCCGGCGGCTGTGGCCGAGCGGTTCTAGGCGCTTCAGTCCGGAACCGGGTTGCTGGTTTATTGGCTCTGAGCACTATGGGACTTAACTTCTGAGGTCATTAGTCCACTAGAACTTAGAACCACTTAAACCTAACTAACCTAAGCCTACAACCGCTCGGCCACAACGGCCGGCAACCGCGTTGCTGCTACGGGCGCAGGTTCGAAACCTGCCTCGGGCATGGATATATGTGATGTTCTTAGGTTAGTTAGGTTTAAGTAGTTCTAAGTCTAGGGGACTGATGACCTCATATGTTAAGTCCCATAGTGCTTAGAGCCATTTGAACCATTTTGATGCACTCCACTTTCTATGGTATTTCATTTCCATGTCCGAAATTTTCTGATGGAAGCGTTCTCCGTGCTCGTCGGTTACAGCAACACAGCTATCAGGGAAAAAGTCCTAGGGGGAATATAGGAAATGTAGCTTTAAGGCTATGTTGCATCCCAGTCTATTGTAGCAGTGCAGAAGACTAAACTCAAGACCCTTATAGTTTTCTGCTCTCTTATTTCGTAGAACGTTTATTGGCGGTTGAACAAAGGCATCCCAACCTAACTTGTACGTGCTCATCTTTGTACGTTTTGCGTATCTGGTGAACCACGAAGATCCTCTCTTTTATTTTCGACTGACTAAGACGTGGAAATTTCTCTCGTAAATAGAGAAATGATTCCCAAGTTTTGTTCATGGCATTAACAAAGTTTTCCATTAGGCCCAGATTTATACGAAGAGCTGGGAGAACTGCGTTCTTGGATTCGAAAAGTGCTCCGTGCATAACATTGTGAGATCCACGTTCGAGTGATTGACGCTGAGGTCAATCTTTCTCTTTATATTGAAGTGCTTTGGTGCGGCTATCTCAGAGGCACAGGAAGTAACAGAATTCGGTGTGGCCGTGTTGTAGCCGAAGTAATATGCCTAAAATTTTCAGATTCCCTGAAATCTGCCATTTAAACTTGTCATAGTTAATTGCAGTAACAACTGTTTCATGTTATCGTGTGTTTCTTTCATGTAAGGAGCATATCCTGTCGGAATCGGTGGTAACACGTCGTCATTATGCAGTAGCACTCGTTTAACACTTACTTTGGAGGAGTCGATGAACAACCTCCACAGATTAGTTTTGTAGTCATTGCCCACAGATGCCATTAGTCACTGTACGCCACTACGAAATACAAAGTTCTTTTCACTCTCGAAAAATAGAAGGATTGGCAACGGTTATGGAACGCAGTCACATTTACCATCTTATCAAGACAATTCTACTATTGTCTTCACGCTAACAGTTAAGCTTTACCTTTCAGCAGTTCCATATGTCTCACTAGGACGTAAAGTTCACACTATGGGTATAGCAAAGCCCATAGAGGATCTTTTACGATTCAACCACGAATGAAGACTCGACACATTAGATATGCAACATACATGAGAAGCCCAGTGCTTCTCCTGGTCTCCGTATTTACATCCAAAGTACAGTGTGCACGTCTCCATAACGCACTACTCGCCATTAAAATGAAGATGATAACCGGGTATTCATTGGACAAATATACTATACTAGAACTGACATGTGATTACATGTTCACGCAATTTGGGTGCGTAGATCCTGAGAAATCAGTACCCAGAACAACCACCTCTGACCGTAATAACGGCTTTGATACGGCTGGGCATTGAGTAATAGAGCTTGGATGGCGTCTACAGGTACAGCTGCCCATGCAGCTTCAACACGATACCACAGCTCATCAAGAGTAGTGACTGGCGTATTGTGAGGAGCCAGTTGCTCGGCCACCATTGACCAGACGTTTTCAATTGGTGACAGATCTGGAGAATGTGCTGGCCTGGGCAGCAGTTGAACATTTTCTGTATCCAGAAAGGGCCGTACAGGACCTGCAACATGCGGTCGTGCATTACCCTGCTGAAATGTAGGGTTTTGCATGGATCGAATGATGGGTAGAGCCACGGGTAGTAACACATCTGAAATGTAACGTCCACTGTTCAAAATGTCGTCAATGCTAACAAGAGGCGACCGGGACGTGTAACCAATGGCACCCCATACCATCACGCCGGGTGATACGCCAGAATGGGGATGACGAATACACGCTTCCAATGTTGCCAATCACGGATGCTACCGTCATGATGCTGTAAACAGAACCTGGATCCATCCGAAAAAATGACGTTTGCCATTCGTGCACCCAGGTTCGTCGTTGAGTACACCATCGCAGGCGCTCCTGTCTGTGACGCAGCGTCAAGGGTACCCGCAGCCATGGTCTCCGAGCTGATGGTACATGCTGCTGCAAACGTCGTTGAATTGTTCGTGCAGATGATTGTTATCTTACAAATGTCCCCATCTGTTGACTCAGGGATCGAGACGTGGCTGTACGATCCGTTACAGCCATGCGGATAAGATGCCTCTCATCTCGACTGCTAGTGATACGAGGCTGTTAGGATCCAACACGGCGTTCCGTATTACCCTCCTGAACCCACCGATTCCATATTCTGTTAACAGTCATTGGATCTCGACCAACGCGAGCAGAAATGTCGCCATACGATAAACCGCAATGGCGATAGGCTGCAATCCGACCTTTATCAAGGTCGGAAACGTGATGGTACGCATTTCTCGTCCTTACAAGCGGCATCACAACAACGTTTCACTTGGCAACGCCGGTCAACTGCTATTTGTGTATGAGGAAGCGGTTGGAAACTTTCTTCATGTCAGCACGTTGTAGGTGTCACCAATGGCGCCAGCCTTGTGTGAATGCTCTGAAAAGCTAATCATTTTCATATCACAGCACCTTCTTCCTGTCGGATAAATTCCGCGTCTGTAGCACGTCATCTTCATGGTGCAGCGATTTTAATGGTCAGTAGTGTATATGGCTTTATTGGCCTCTTCTGCAATTTCAGTGTAGTCTGTCCGCAAATGTACCAAAAATTGTCAGTACTGCTTGCGCTTTTGCGAGGCAGATTGAATCACAGGAATTATAATGACTACACGCACACACACATGAATAAAACGCAGCCTGCGGCAGACTGAAACTTCGTTGAAATAAAACATGCTTGCTTCTCTCTTCCTCTTTCCCTCCCCCTTGTTGCCATGAGCCCTGTCTTAGAATAGCTGCAGGACACACCCAGCTATCGTTGCCTCAAACTTCATCACTGCGCCTACCATAAGCGGAATTTCAAAGCCTATGTGCAAGGGTCTGACAATGAATGCTAATAAAAAAGAATTGTAATTAAATATACCCCTTTAACTTGCAAAGAGAGCTAATTAGTCTTTTTCATCTTTGTTTCCGTTATCTGCATGGTCTTTATAAATAACAAACATTTACGTCGTCCCAGTTACGTTTTCACTGTTGGCTAGTGTAATCAAACACCTCAAATTTTGGGCTGCTCTGTCCACAACTAACTTACCAAATAACTAATAACTGATGTATTCTTTCGTTATCACTTCAGTCGCGTAGTCCGCTGGAATGTATTGTCGAGACATTAATCGCTTAGTTCAAATGTTTAAAGCACTAACACATAAAATCCACTGTTCTATTATGTTGTTATAAATTTAGACGAGTTCCACAGTTTTTGCAACTAGCATTAACCCATTCTAGGGCCGTTACTGCTATTTTCACCAGCTTACACGAGAGCTATCGCAACGCGGCTGTTTGATGATTAGCGGTATTTGGTATCGTAACGAAAAGTATCTACGCTCGTGATACTCGGTCAACTACTTATATGTCTGTAACTCACTTAAAAATGTTCACACTGGTAGTGTTCAGTAACCACCCCGAGGCGATTGGATTGTTGTTATCTCGATACGATACGCGACCTCAGAAATCTCTTTCTGATACAGGTTGGTTGGTTGATTTGCGAGAGGGAACTAAACAGCGAGGTCATCGATCCCATCGGATTAGGAGAGGACGGGGAAGAGTGTCGGCCGTGCCCTCTCAAAGGAACCTTCCCGGAAGTTGCCTGAAGCGATTCACGGAAATCACAGGAAACCTAAATCAGGATGGCCGGACGTGAGCTTGAACCGTCGTCCTCCCAAATGGGAGTTCAGTGTGCTAACCACTGCGCCACCTCGCTCGGTCGTTTCTCAAATAAATCACCAACATGAAACCGCCAACACTGATGTAAGATACACAGTTTCTGTGGCAATAATTTCAATTACTTCGACACGTTTGCTGTAATGTGCGTTTCGCAGCCGCGACACCGACACTTCAT
The DNA here is from genome assembly GCF_021461385.2 of Schistocerca piceifrons. Lineage (NCBI taxonomy): Eukaryota > Metazoa > Arthropoda > Insecta > Orthoptera > Acrididae > Schistocerca > Schistocerca piceifrons. The sequence continues at coordinate 253,567,194 of NC_060143.1, read as the reverse complement.
GATACACACGCCACGGAAGCTAAGCCGTCGACCCTATACAACTGCGATCTATGGATATTTGCCTACGGGATAGCCAGCGATACTACAGTACGCTTATATATTCATTTACCTTGCTACATGTTCCACTCACTTTCAATGCAGTCAAAATTACTTCTGTTATTTAGTACGCCAGTAAAGCCCTGATAATTTACAGAATCGAAGTCACATGTATAAAACAGACCTAGAGTTCTGATTACTCTGCTATTAGGTTGTGTTAAATATTTGAAGTTAAGCTTGAAAGCGAGAGGAAGTATAGAAGAGATTTTAAACTATGACTGAAGTTTGTTGGAAGTTGCTAAGTGGTCTCATTATGAAACACTGCACGCATGTTGTGCGGGTAATTTGCTTTCAGTTTTGAACAAAAGATAGCTTTTCACTCATTTCAATGTACATGGCGTCATATATCCTGAATTATGAGTTGCACAATGATATAATTTTCCAGTTACATTCAGTGGTAGTATCTGGATACTGTCTGTAGCATGTGTAGCGAATAGAGACAGTAACAAAGAAGTAATGAATCGAAACACCATGCCTCATGCTGGAGTATTACTGCATGAACAGCGCAAATGTAGTAAACGATAAACTTTTCTGCTTTCATCATTTTGTAAGGGGTGTCAGAGAGAAAAAGGTTTGCCAAGGTTGGAAATTATGTGTAAAGTTTGTTCAAAGACACTAAATGCTCTCATTTTCGAATACTGAATGACTGTAATCTGTATATTTGCGCGCGGTGAGTTAAGCTGCCTCAAGATATGTACACAGTTTCTAACTTTAATACTGGCTCGTTGTGTTAAAACTTACAAAATGGTTCAAATGGCTCAGAGCGCGTGTAAGACTCAACATCTGAGGTCAACAGTCCCCTAGACTTAGTACTACTTAAACCTAAGCACATCACACACATTCATGCCCGAGGCAGGATTCGAACCTGCGACCGTAGCAGCAGCGCGGTTCCGGACTGGAGCCCCTAGAACCGCTCGGCTACCACGGCCGGCTGTTAAAATTTTAAAGTCAGATTGTACCTCTTTACGAGGAAGTTACGACAGCATTTTAAGTTTTAGAATTCGTTCACTAACTATACGAAATGCTGAAAATCACGTTTTTGTTGCATTTGGAAACGGTCAGAAAAGCAACGTGCAACTATAGCCAGATTAGCCATTCAGTAGCATACATCTTCCTCATCTCAGGCACAGCACGTCCATAACTGCTGTCATAAATTCGATTAAATAAACACATCAAAAAATGATTTGCATCAACCCTGTTACCACAACTCCTCAAGATAGACGTTGACTGTGGATGCTGTATCACAGACACAGTCCTTTCGTTCAGAGATGTCCCTAAACCCGCCCAAAGATGTAAACAACCATGCATGAGCAGCTCCTATTAGACGGAGGGGGTCCGACATTCGATCAGTTCCAGGCATACCACCAGCACGGAAGTACATGGGTCGTGTTGTCTGTAGTTCAACCATGTCTAGATGGTAAATACTGCAGTTCTATCGCGACCGCATTGTTACTTTGTGCCAGGAAGGGCTCTCAACAAGGGAAGTATCCAGGCGTCTCGGACTGAACCAAAGCGATGTTGCTCGGACATGGAGGAGAGACAGGAACTGTCTGTGACATGCCTCGCTCAGGCCGCCCAAGGGCTACTACTGCAGTGGATGGCCGCTGCCTACGGATTATGGCTCGGAGCAACCCTGACAACAACGCCATATTGTTGAATAATGCTTTTCGTGCAGCCACCGGATATCGTGTTACGATTCAAACTGTGGACAGTAGGCTGCATGATGCGCAAATTTACTCCCGACGTCCATTGTGAGGTCCATCTTTGCAACCACAACACCATGCTGCGCGGTACAGATGGTCCCAACAACATGCCGAATGGACCGCTCGGGATTGGCATCACGTTCACTGATGAGTGTCGCATATGCCTTCAACCAGACAGTCGTCGGAGTCGTGTTTTGAGGCAACCCGGTCAGGCTGAACGCCTTAGACTCACTGTCCAGCGAGTGAAGCAAGGTGGAGGTTCCCTGCTGTTTTGGGATGGCATTATGTGGGGCCGACGTACGCCGCGGATGGTCATGGAAGGCGCCGTAACAGCTCTACGGTACGTGAATGCCATCCTCCGACCGATAGTGCCACCATATCGGCAGCATATTGGCGAGGCATTCGTCTTCATCGACGACAATTCGCGCCCCCATCGTGCACATCTTGTGAATGACTTCCTTCAGGATAACGACATCGCTCGACTAGAGTGATCGGCATGTTTTCCAGACGTGAACCCTATGGAACATGCCTGGGATAGATTGAAAAGGGTTGTTTATGGACGACGTGACCCACGAACCACTCTGAGGGATCTACGCCGAATCGCCGTTGAGGTGTGGGACAATCTGGACCAACAGCGCCTTGATGAACTTGTGGATACAGGCATGAATCAATGCAGGAGGACGTGTACTGGGTATTAGAGGTACCGGTGTGTACAGCAATCTGGACCTCCACCCCTGAAGGTGGTACAACAAGCAATGTGTGGTTTTCATGAGCAATAAGAAGGGCGGAAATGATGTGTATGTTGATCTCTATTCCAATTTTTTGTACAGGTTCCGGAACTCTCGGAACCGAGGTGATGCAAAACTTTTTTTTGGTGTACGGTATGTATTAGATCCTGCTTTACAAACTCGTAATTATTTCAAAAACTGTTTTGCGCCTTTAGGTCATTATCAAGTGGCCAGTAACTGTTCAGAATAAGAGTCATGTTGTGGTTAGTAATAGACCACTTAACAATAGTCGAAGAGGTGAAGTGGCGAAGAGGTGAAGTGGCGCGAGTAAATAGTCGCGATCAACAATGGGTTTCGCTAGTGTCCGCATATGCCAAATCAAAAGTTGAGCGTTGTTGAACTTAAACAGCTACTAGAACTCACCTTCGACGAAAAGATACATCAGCAAGCAATAACTGGGTAGCCCAGATACTGCCAGAAACAGTTAATAGCTATTCAGAAGAAAAGCTTTTGTTCAAAACGAATCCTTTGAACAGCAATTACGTTATTTACAACTTAACAAATTCTTAAAATGCTATCGTCTCTTAAAATGAGACAGGAATGAAATCAATGATATGTACAACAAGGTGATCGCAGTTAAACCTGTGATAAGATTTACTGCTAAACAAGAGTATATCTCAACAAATTTTCTTGGTTTAACCATAACAAAATGTAACGGAGAATACACCCTCAATATCTTTGGGAAATCTGCATGTTCAGATGATATCATCAATGAGAAATCACGCCACCCACAGCAGCGCAGTTATCTTCGTTTAATTGCTGACAAAAATTGGGCTATTTTGTTGAATGACACTGAAGTGAAAAAAGAGGTAGACATTTTAGTACAAGTGGCATAGAGCAACGGAAATGAAGCGGCACTTGTAAAGAAGTTATATTAAATGCTCAAGGCGGAACAGGGCGCGAAGGATAATATGAATAACTTAGCATATTAGTGCAAAAAATTAGGTTAAAAATACAAACATATTTAGACATAAACTGAAATGTTTCCGACCAAACAGCTCGATGTTTCCATAATACGAGTGTAAACAACAATTTTCGATGAAGGGGCGACTTAAATGACAAATCACGAAGGCGGTAGATTAAATCAAAATCCACAAAATTGCGTTAAAAGAATGTGGCAAGTTTTAAGGAGAGCAAATGGGCAGAATCTTTGAGAAAAATTTATGGACTAGACTAAAATAACAAGCAACCAAATCGTATGCGACGTATACCTGCGGAATACAATTATTCATGTGGTAGCATTAATCAGTGCATTAGAACTCTTACATGTTGTGTTATTCAGTCCGAAGGCTAGTTTGCCGTGCGACTTTCATCATTTCTGCTTGCTCTATTCGAATTTTAGTCTCTCTCTGCAGTTTTTACTCTCCCCCCTCTCCAACTGCCCTCGCTTTCATACATGATCAAACTGAAGATTTCTTGATGCATCGGGATGCGTCCTATCAATTGATCCTTCTTTTAGTCAGGTTGTGTCGTAAATTTCTTTCTTTTCCAGTTCTATTCAGTACCACCTCATTAGTTACATCTATCCCTCTACTCTTCAGCATTCTTCTGTAGCACCACATTTTCAAAGCTTCTGCTCCGTTTTTCTCTGAATTACTTGTCGCCCACGCTTCGCTTCCGAACGCGGCTGCCCTGCAGACAAATACCTTCAGAGAAGACTACCTAACAAATTCATATTCGATGAAAGAAAGATCTCTTTCTGAGAGACGCTTTTCTCGCTATTGCCAGACTGCATTTTATAACCTCTCTCCTTTTCTGAGTCATTTTGACTGCATTCCACTACATTTATTTTACATTGTAAATTTTCATCATGTAATCTTTTTCCAAGACAGTACCTATTGCGTTCAACGGCTCTTCCAAGTCATTTGCCTTTTGTGCAGGAATTACGGTAACATCAGAAAACTTCAAAGTTTTCATTTCTTCTCTGTGAACTTTAAATGCCTTGTAATATCTTAGACTTCCCCGGAGATTTTGTGACATCTCGTTGAATCTGGTGTACTGCCGGTGGTCTGCGTTTTTCAAAGACAATATTTCGTCGTCTCGGGACACGGACAGACTGTCGTTCAGTCACACGAAGCACCTGATGAAGACGCCGAGGTACGACGCTGAAATATTATGTTAGAAAATAATGTGTTCAGTGTACAGACCGAATACTGTTGCAGTTAACCTTTCGCTTCCCGTATTTTCTCACTGCAACGTTCAGAATTTCATAGTTTGTAGGGCACTCAAGACTGTCAAAACCTTTCTCTAAATTAATAAATGTCATAAGCTTAAGTTTACCTTTCTTTAATCCATCCTCTAAGATAACTCCAGAGTTAGTGTTGCCTGGAACCTTCCTGTATGTCACAGGGACGAAAACTGATATTCCCCGAAGTCGAGCTGTACCAGTTCTTCCATTCCTCTTTAAATAATTCGTGTCAATAGATCGCAAACATGAGTTATCAGACTGATGGTTCGGTAATATTAACACCTGTCAGCATCTGTCTTCTTTGGAACTGAAATTATTACTTTCTTTTTGATGTCTGAGAGTATTTCTTCAGTCTCATTTACCTAGCACATCAAGTGGGATAGTTTTACGATGATACAAGTATAGCTATCACACCCGACAGACAAGAATTAACTGGTGAAATTGTAAACGATGTTTTTCAAAAAATCATTAAGTGGTTCTCTGCAAATGGGTTCTCATTAAACTTTGAAAAAACACAGTATATACAGTTCCACACAGTAAATAGAATGACCCCATTAATAAATATAGACTTCGATCAGAAGTCGGTAGCTAAGGTAGAATATTCAAAATTTCTAGGTGTATACGTTGATGAGGGGTTGAACTGAAAAAAACACACTGAGGATCTGCTGAAACGTTTGAGTTCAGCTACTTATGCTAATAGGCTCATTGCAAATTTTGGCGATATACATCTGAGTAAATTAGCTTACCACGCCTATTTTCATTCTCTGCTTTCGTATGGCATCATATTCTGGGGTAATTCATCATTGAGTAAAAGAATGTTTATTGCACAAAAGCGTGTAATCAGAATAATTGCTGGAGCTCATCCAAGATCATCCTGCAGACACTTATTTAAAGATCTAGAAATCTTCACTGTAGCCTCACAATATACACTCCTGGAAATTGAAATAAGAACACCGTGAATTCATTGTCCCAGGAAAGGGAAACTTTATTGACACATTCCTGGGGTCAGATACATCACATGATCACACTGACAGAACCACAGGCACATAGACACAGGCAACAGAGCATGCACAATGTCTGCACTAGTACAGTGTATATCCACCTTTCGCAGCAATGCAGGCTGCTATTCTCCCATGGAGACGATCGTAGAGATGCTGGATGTAGTCCTGTGGATCGGCTTGCCATGCCATTTCCACCTGGCGCCTCAGTTGGACCAGCGTTCGTGGTGGACGTGCAGACCGCGTGAGACGACGCTTCATCCAGTCCCAAACATGCTCAATGGGGGACAGATCCGGAGATCTTGCTGGCCAGGGTAGTTGACTTACACCTTCTAGAGCACGTTGGGTGGCACGGGATACATGCAGACGTGCATTGTCCTGTTGGAACAGCAAGTTCCCTTGCCGGTCTAGGAATGGTAGAACGATGGGTTCGATGACGGTTTGGATGTACGGTGCACTATTCAGTGTCCCCTCGACGATCACCAGTGGTGTACGGCCAGTGTAGGAGATCGCTCCCCACACCATGATGCCGGGTGTTGGCCCTGTGTGCCTCGGTCGTATGCAGTCCTGATTGTGGCGCTCACCTGCACGGCGCCAAACACGCATACGACCATCATTGGCACCAAGGCAGAAGCGACTCTCATCGCTGAAGACGACACGTCTCCATTCGTCCCTCCATTCACGCCTGTCGCGACACCACTGGAGGCGGGCTGTACGATGTTGGGGCGTTAGCGGAAGACGGCCTAACGGTGTGCGGGACCGTAGCCCAGCTTCATGGAGACGGTTGCGAATGGTCCTCGCCGATACCCCAGGAGCAACAGTGTCCCTAATTTGCTGGGAGGTGGCGGTGCGGTCCCCTGCGGCACTGCGTAGGATCCTACGGTCTTGGCGTGCATCCGTGCGTCGCTGCCGTCCGGTCCCAGGTCGACGGGCACGTGCACCTTCCGCCGACCACTGGCGACAACATCGATGTACTGTGGAGACCTCACGCCCCACGTGTTGAGCAATTCGGCGGTACGTCCACCCGGCCTCCCGCATGCCCACTATACGCCCTCGCTGAAAGTCCGTCAATTGCACATACGGTTCACGTCCACGCTGTCGCGGCATGCTACCAGTGTTAAAGACTGCGATGGAGCTCCGTATGCCACGGCAAACTGGCTGACATTGTCGGCGGCGGTGCACAAATGCTGCGCAGCTAGCGCCATTCGACGGCCAACACCGCGGTTCCTGGTGTGTCCGCTGTGCCGTGCGTGTGATCATTGCTTGTACAGCCCTCTCGCAGTGTCCGGAGCAAGTATGGTGGGTCTGACACACCGGTGTCAATGTGTTCTTTTTTCCATTTCCAGGAGTGTATATACATTCACTTATGAAATTTGTTATTAACAGTCCGAACGAATTGAAAAGTAATAGCAGTGTACATTGCTAGAACACTAGTAGAAAGGATGATCTTCACTACTCAAGGTTAAATCTAACTTTGGCTCAGAAGGGGGTAAATTATGCTGCCACAAAAGTCTTTGGTCACTTACCTAATAGCATCAAAAGTCTGACAGATAGCCGTATAGCATTTAAAAGGAAATTAAAATAATTTCTTAATGGTAACTCCTTCTACTCTATTGAGTGTCATGTAATATTTTGTCTAATGTAATATCTTGTATAGACACCTTTTATTAACCTGACACTTTCCACATCATTACGAAGTGTCGTACTCATGATCTACGGAAGAAGTACTAATCTAATCTAATCTAATCTAGTCTAAACTGCATGCCTTGTATTGTTAACACGAACGATGCAATGTTCCATTTGGCATGCAGACGTGTGCGAAGAATCAGGTACTTCGGCGACTGCAGCCGTTATGAAATACATTCGCAGATGCAAATACGAACAACCATCAGCTGTATAAAGAAATGACGACAGTGAAAGTTTGTGCCGGTCCGGGACACGAACTCGGATTTCGCACTTTACGCAAGCGGTCGCCTTAACCGCTTTGGCCCTCCGGGCAAGAATCATGGCCCTACCCACACTCCCATATGTCGTTTCTGCACCACAGCCTGTACTCGCACACACACACACACACACACACACACACACACACACACACACACACTACGTAATTCCCCTACAGGAGAGAACGTTTTAATTGAAAGCTGCTGCCTGGTATCTGCGGATGAACACGATATGCATGCATGCGTTATATACTCTACACATACATACATGAATGCGTGTCCAAAGGAACATTGCATCGATCTTCTTAACAAAACAGGTCGTGCAGTATCGTATTTATCCGCCGATGCCAGGCAGCGACTTCCAATAAAAAGGCCTTCCCTGTCCGGGAATTGCATAATGTGTGTACGAGTACAGGTTGTGATGCTGGAACTACGACATGTGGAAGTTTGGGTCTGGCTGTGAGTCTTGCACGAATTGCCAAAGCGGTTAAGCTTTAAGGCGACCGCCCGCGTAAAGCAGGAAATACGGGTTCGAGTCCAGGACTGCCATAAATTTTCTTTGTCGACATTCCCTCGCACAGATACTGGTTGTTCGTATTCGCAACTGCGAATACATTCCATGAAATAGTTCTATCATGCCTGGTTCTCTCAAGAATCTCAGTAAATGTGATAGAATGTCTTCTACTGTAGGGAACTTAATTCTTTCAGTGCTCTGTGAAAATCCTCTCGCAGTGTCCATGTCATCGTCATTCACGTCCTTTTTCCTTTCTATGAAATTGGCTTTACTTCATTTGCACAGCCCGCCTGTATGTTCCTTCTTGCTTTCAGCTTTGCCTTCCTTACTTCGTTCTAGCTTGACGTAGGGCACGTACAAGCCACCTGTAGAATACACTCGACGGACTTGAGAGTTGTGGCTATTATGTGACATGACTGCCTAGCGAGGTTCCTCTCTGCCCTGGATAACTGTATCTCCCGGCGGAAATCCCACCCAAGTAACGTACCTCTCTTCCCCCAGCGACTCCACGGCTACCAAAGACCAAAGGGAAGGAGGAACTTTGGGCTTAACGTCCAGTTGACGATATGGTCGTTACAGATGGAGCACAATGTGGGATTAAGGAAAGATAAGGAAGATAATAGGTCGAGTCATTTTCAAAGGAAGCGTCCCGGCAATTGCATTAAGTGATTGACAGGGAGCACGAGAATCCAAAATATGGATTCGAACCACCGCCCTCTTACATGCGACTCTAGCATTTTTCTCCTTCGCTGGGTAACTGAAGACCAAGCCGGTACACTCAAACGATGATGTGACGCCTTTAGGCCAGAACCAAAAACGCTTCTAGAGATTGAAAAATTTGATGAGGTACACATTTTTACTTTTCATACTTTTATGTCTTGTATTTCTCGGGGCTCTTTTTAATTTAAACAAGGTGTTTAATGCAAGACAATCGAAATATGGAATTAAGTTTATCAGATCCACGACAGCATTTTAATATTTTTAGATTTAACTATTTCTGAACTTCTTTCTTACTATTTAACATGAATTTTCATTTTCAGTATCATTTTTTAAATTTATGGAGTTTAAAAACTTAATTTCTAAGGAAGGATGTTAACATTTTCATCCAAATTTTTTCTTCTGAATATAAATTTTTGTTTTGAAAATAGTCATTTATACATAATATTATTATCACTTGTAAAACACATTGGTGGTGCAAATGGCTCTGAGCACTATGGGACTTAACATCTGAGATCATCAGTGCCCTAGAACTTAGAACTACTTAAACCTAACTAACCTGAGGACATCACACACATCCATGCCCGAGGCAGGATTCGAACCTCCGACCGTAGCGGTCTCGGTGTTCTAGACTGAAGCGCCTAGAACCGTTCGGCCACGCACGCCAGCTAAAACACAGTGGTGTGTGGTATCTTTATGTGCCAATCCCCATCTACTACACACACCCATTTCTCCCTATTTCTGTTGTTTAATCGAAGCAACAAACTTGACCGGCTACAAAGTAATGAAGGTAACTCTGTAAATTTTATATTGATATGTGTCACTAGTATAACGTAACCACTATCCAACAAACTTTGTTTTCATTGGACGTTCTGATCCAGTTTGTTTACATTTCTGAAAAGCCATACTCACCTATGAAATCCTCATTCTGTAACAAGGCCTCCCTGCCCTCCTCTTGTTCCTCCACCTCTCCAGCCAATCACAGCGCAGCACTATAATAAGGCAGCTAATAGGAATGCCGTTTACATAAATAAATAAACAGGATTATGGTGGAAGTAGCCTATTTTAGGTCTGTAACTCCTACTCTCCCTCACCCTTCCGCTCAGCTTTTCTTTCCAGCCAACCACACACAGTATTTTAAGGGCCATTAAAATGAAAGAGCCAATCAGAATCGAAGATGGCGGAAATAGTTCAGTTGAGCTGATGGGAAAATTAAAAGTTGTTAGATGGTGGAACTAGTCCACATGTGGATTTGTAACCCCTCTCCTCTCCTCCAATTACAGTCTACTATTTTAGATGCTATTAAAATGAAAGAGGAGCCCATTACGTTGCAGTATTTTAGCGGCCATTATACTGAAATTGCAAGACAGCCCCGGAGCACCGATCTTCACTGTGCTTAAAAATATCCAAATGACATGAATTATTTATCAGAAAATTACGCTTGCAGTATTTGTGCATCCATCATACGTCATCAAAACATACACTTAAAAAAAAATACGTAGCTTCCATCTAAATTGTGTAAAATGGCGCCAAAAAATATTGCTAACTATGTTTTCATTCCAGACTACAATAACTGTATATGAACTGTACCGCCAGTTGCATTTGTATGTTTCATTAGAAACTTTTGAGTCTTGTACTGTAAGGAAGGAAGAGGACGCTGTTATGGGTGGCTCATATCCTCTTTCTACAACTCAAAGGCACACATGGATTAATACGGTTCTTTATTTACAGGAGACTGCTACTTGAATATAGTCTATATTCGTGGTAGGAGCTCATCAGCAACAGTCCTCTTGCAGACAATATCGGTAACACCGCTATTACAAAATTTAGTCACTAATCTGGTCGCTATGTACTGACATAGCCTGTGCTGCACTATGCCACTTCAGAAATGGATGACAGACGCCAATGTGGAGTAGTGAGTCGAGTGTCAGCGTTGGCGGCCTAAATACCTGCTGTCTAGAGGGTGTTGGCGGCGTGTTGCTTGTGGGTATGTCTCTGACCTCCCTCGTGATAGGCGCGCTCGATCCTGCGCCTACTTATCGATCTTCGCGCTTCATCTTTATTGACCGGTGGGCTGGCGACAGCTTATGCCACCACAGAAACTAAATGGCAGCCACTATGCCTTATGAGTACAATTATAAAACATGCCCTCCAGAAGTACAGTAATCTAACTTCTGATGTATACAAGTGCAGCCACCTGTTGGTGGTGACAAGCAGTAGAGGGGTAAATCAGTAGTGGAATTCATTTCACATTTTGATATTTTCTGAAATAGTATGTAAAATGAAACTCACCTTCAGCAACTATGTATTACTATTGTATTAATTACATTGCATAAGCAAACTACTGGTTTTTAATATTTATGAAGAGTATGTTTTATATTCATTCTTATCTTCTGTAGTGTATGCTGTCATTTTACACATTCAGGTGAAGAATACATGTTTTTGATTATGTGTTTTAGATGTAGAAATATTACATATGTAGTTTTTTGATAAATAATTCAATTCTTTCGGATATTTCTGACATGGCCAAGAATGGTACTCTGGCACTATATTTTGATTTCATTTTAATGAATGCTAAAATATTAAAATATAATTTTATCTTTAATTTTAATTTTAGCTTAAGTATTAGGCTCTCAACTGAGGCAGGTCCACCAACTTGGATTTTAATTGGCTCTTTCATTTTAATTATCCCTAAAATACTCTGCTGTGACTGGCTAGAGGAGGGAGGGAGGGAGAGAGGCAGGGAGGGAGGGAGAGAGGGAGAAATAGTCACAACCCACAACTGGGCCATTTCTGTCATCTTGAATTTTTAATTTTTCATTTATTGTTTTTTTTTGTTACTTTTAATTGATGCTACATTCCGATGCTGCCTCACTTTAATACTACTCAGTGGTTGGCTGAAGAGAGGGAGACAGAGAGGAGACAGAGGGGATGGGGAGGGGAGTGGTAGAGAAGACGAAGTGAAAAGTAAGGGGGGAGGAGAGGGTTAGGGATGGGAAAGGGAGAAGTGTAGTGTGATGAGGGGGATGTCCAAGTGGGAATATCCAGTGACAGTGCTCTCAGCGAAGAAGAATGGCCCGTACAGATTTCGACATGACAAGGCACAAAAAGCATTTACCTTTGGGGAATCACGCTCAAATTCAATGCATTCGTGTAGATGCTTTGTACCCCAGAGCGACAATTATGCCTATTCAGTTTCCCATTAGTGTGAAAAGTGGCTACGTTGCTAAAAATTAAGGGACCAAGAATGCCATCCCCACGCTTGTCCTTGTCGTCGTCATTGAGCTTTTGCAGTAGCTCCAATTTGTATGGTTTCATAGGCAGCTTCTCTCGCAGGACTTTCCACACTATCATTGCAGCCATTTCGAGTTCACGGGAAGCACGACGCACCGATTTCTTCGGACTCCTTATGAATGTCTCTAGCACGCGCTCCACACTCACTTCACTCACACTGAGACGTCCGCTTCTCTTTGCCGGGCACAAGCAACCTGTCGTAATGAATTTGTCGTGCCTCCCTTATTGGTGGCTTCTTGCCGTACTTGGTTCTAAACATCCGTTGATCGGCTGTAGCACACTTGCTTCTGTCGAACTGCAACACACACAGAGCTCGCTCCGCACCTGAGCTCGGCATGTTTGCGACTAGCACGGACTATTGGTAAATTACCAAACTGCGGTGTGGCCGTATACACTGAAAAAAAAAAAAACAACTCCAGGGTTTCTCTTCAAAATGGCAATTGTATGATATCTTTACAATGTTTGGTTCTTGTGCAATTAATAATTGAAAGTGTTTCTGGAATTCATGTACACCCTGTAAAACAATACACATTACATTTTAATGGATTATTCGCAAAACGAATATAATTTATTCCTAGGATGTTTCCTAGCTTTAATAAAAATGTATTCATTACAGTAATAAGTATTTCGAAAATAAGTTTGACAGACAGGATAACGCTTTGTAATTACATTGTAAGACTCATATTTTAATTTGATTCTGTTCTTTACTTTCAGATGACAACGGATTTAAAATATGTGTCATAGACAATGATCGTAACTGTACCTTAGTGATTTTAAGAAAAATCCTTCCAGTCACAGTGTCTGCTTGAGGCATCGGGAATACATTATATAGGTTTATTTCATCATAACAGTTCCCAAAGTAAGGTATTACTTATATTGCCCATACTTGCTATGCTTGGGATTGCTGTTGGCATACTGTTAGCATTTCAGTTAGTCAATGTGAGCGAGTATCTGCTGGCAACGAACTTTAAAGAAGCGGAAAGGTCCTAGCTGTTACGATTCAACACTGTCTTCAGAATGTGTTGCGAGTAGAGTTAGCGGCAATGAAATAATGAATTTAAACGTCATGCACAATGCGGCAATTTTGCTCCGCATGTGATTGTTTATGACGTCATACCTCCTGAGCTATGCGTGGTACCATGATACAATTTCGTAGGTGCATTTAGCGCCGTATGTGCATACTGTCTGGAAATTTATTGCGCATAGAGTTAGCAGGACATAAGTAATAAACATAAAAATCATCCATGATGCGGCAGTTAAATCCATGTCATTGTATATTAGGTCATAGCTTATGAAGTATGATAGGTAGATGGGTCGTGTTATGGGTGATGTTATGTGGACATGTGTCCGGAAACGCTTACTTTCCATGTTAGAGCTCATTTTATTACTTCTCTTCAACTCACATTAATCATGGAATGGAAACACAGCAACAGAACGTACCAGCGTGACTTCAAACACTTTGTTACAGGAAATGTTCAAAATGTCCTCCGTTAGCGAGGATACATGCATCCACCCTCCGTCGCATGGAATCCCTGATGCGCTGATGCAGCCCTGGAGAATGGCGTACTGTATCACAGCTGTCCACAGTACGAGCACGAAGAGTCTCTACATTTGGTACCGGGGTTGCGTAGACAAGAGCTTTCAAATGCCCCCATAAATGAAAGTCAAACGGTTTGAGGTCAGGAGAGCGAAGAGGCCATGGAATTGGTGCACCTCTACCAGTCCATCGGTCACCGAATCTATTGTTGAGAAGCGTACGAACACTTCGTCTGAAATGTGCAGGAGCTCCATCGTGCATGAACCACATGTTGTGTCGTACTTGTAGAGGCACATGTTCTAGCAGCACAGGCAGAGTATCCCGTACAAAATCATGATATCGTGCTCTATTGAGTGCAGGTGGAAGAACATGGGGCCCAATCAATACATCACCAACAATGCCTGCCCAAACGTTCACAGAAAATCTGTGGTGATGACGTGATTGCACAATTGCGTGCGGATTCTCGTTACCCCACACATGTTGATTGTGAAAATTTACAATTTGATCACGTTGGAATGAAGCCTCATCCGTAAAGAGAACACTTGCACTGAAATGAGGATTGACACATTGTTGGATGAACCATTCGCAGAAGTGTACCCGTGGAGGCCAATCAGCTGCTGATAGTGCCTGCACACGCTGTACACGGTACAGAAGTAACTGGTTCTCCCACAGCACTCTCCATACAGTGACGTGGTCAACGCTAACTTGTACAGCAGCAACTTCTCTGACGCTGACATTAGGGATATCGTCAACTGCACGAAGAATAGCCTCGTCCATTGCAGGTGTCTTCGTCGTTCTAGGTCTTCCCCAGTCGCGAGTCATAGGCTGGAATGTTCCGTGCTCCCTAAGACGCTGATCAATTGCTTCGAACGTCTTCCTGTCGGGACACCTTCGTTCTGGAAATCTGTCTCGATACAAAGGTACCGCGCCACGGCTATTGCTCCGTGCTAATCGATACAACAAATGGGCATCTGCAAACTCCACATTTGTAAACATTGCACTGACTGCAAAACCTCGTTCGTGATGAACACTAACCTGTTGATGCTACGTACTGATGTGCTTGATGCTAGTACTGTAGAGCAATGAGTCGCATGTCAACACAAGCACCGAAGTCAACATTACCTTCCTTCAATTGTGCCAACTGGCGGTGAATCGAGGAAGTACAGTACACAGACGAAACTAAAATGAGGTCTAACATGGAAATTAATCGTTTCCGGACACATGTACACATAACATCTTTTCTTTATTTGTGTGTGAGGAATGTTTCCTGAAAGTTTGGCCGTACCTTTTTGTAACACCCCGTGTATCTCCGGCTCGCGGTCCGTCCGTGGGCCGGCCGGTATACGTAACAGCAGGCGGAGCGAGAGAAACTAGCGGGAGATTTGCCCGCGGCGCTTCCGCCTGCGGCGCAGTGGCTGCTGTCAGCGGGACGGGTGTGGGAGGGAGGGAGGGAGGGCTTTTGTCCGACGCACTGCTGCGCGCGTCTCCGGAGAAGGCCCCGTCGTCTCAATTGTCTTCCCGGCTCTTCTCAGTCCTGTCCGCGGAATCTGCGCGGGATCTCCCCAGGGTGGAGCACTCGTACAACTTCCTTTCCTCGCTGCCAGCGGATCCTGCGAGGAAACGTATGCAGCCCCACCGACTCATTTCAAGTGATCCTCCTCTTTCCTTAAAAATTCTTCACCGCTGTTTATGCTTCTTCCAAGCTCGTACAGAACTCGCTTTCCTCAGCAGCCACATCGGAGTGAACATTCATCAGCTGAGCTACTATACAGGGTGGGCATAAAGTCATTCTTGATTGTTGTTGTCGTTGTTGTAGTCTTCAGTCCTGAGACTGGTTTGATGCAGCTCTCCATGCTACCCTATCCTGTGCAAGCTTCTTCATCTCCCAGTACTTACTGCAACCTACATCCTTCGGAATCTGCTTACTATATTCATCTCTTGGTCTACCTCTACGATTTTTACCCTCCACGCTGCCCTCCAATGCTAAATTTGTGATCCCTTGATGCCTCAGAACATGTCCTACTAACCGGTCCCTTCTTTTTGTCAGGTTGTGCCACAAACTCCTCTTCTCTCCAATTCTATTCAATACTTCATCATTAGTTATGTGATCTACCCATCTAATCTTCAGCATTCTTCTGTAGCACCACATTTCGAAAGCTTCTATTCTCTTCTTGTCCAAACTATTTATCGTCCATGTTTCACTTCCATACATGGCTACACTCCATACAGATACTTTCAGAAACGACTTCCTGACACTTAAATATGTACTCGATGTTAACACATTCTTCTTCTTCAGAAACGCTTTCCTTGCCATTGCCAGTCCACATTTTGTATCCTCTCTACTTTGAGCATCATCAGTTATTCTGCTCCCCAAATAGCAAAACTCCTTTACTACTTTAAGTGTCTCATTTCCTAATCTAATTCCCTCAGCATCACCCGACTTAGTTCGACTACATTCCATGATCCTCGTTTTGCTTTTGTTGATGTTCATCTTATATCCTCCTTTCAAGACACTGTCCATTCCGTTCAACTGCTCTTCCAAGTCCTTTGCTCTCTCTGATAGAAATACAATGTCATCGCGCGAACCTCAAAGTTTTTATTTCTTCTCCATGGATTTTAATACCTACTCCGAATTTTTCTTTTGTTTCCTTTACTGCTTCCTCAATATACAGATTGAATAACACCTGGGAGAGGCTACAAACCTGTCTCACTCCCTTCCCAACCACTGCTTCCCTTTCATGCCCCTCGACTCTTATAACTGCCATCTGGTTTCTGTACAAATTGTAAATAGCCTTTCGCTCCCTGTAGTTCACCCCTGACACTTTCAGAATTTGAAAGAGAGTATTCCAGTCAACATTGTCAAAAGCTTTCTCTAAGTCTACAAGTGCTAGAAACGTAGGTTTGCCTTTCCTTAATCTTTCTTCTAAGATAAGTCGTAAGGTCAGTATTGCCTCACGTGTTCCAATATTTCTACGGAATCCAAACTGATCGCCCCGAGGTCGGCTTCAACCAGTTTTTCCATTCGTCTGTAAAGAATTCGTGTAAGTATTTTGCAGTTGTGACTTATTAAACTGAAAGTACGGTAATTTTCACATCTGTCAACACCTGCTTTCTTTGGGATTGGAATTATTATATTATTGATTACAATTTATATATATATATATATTACACTTTGTTTGAAATACACTCCTGGAAATGGAAAAAAGAACACATTGACACCGGTGTGTCAGACCCACCATACTTGCTCCGGACACTGCGAGAGGGCTGTACAAGCAATGATCACACGCACGGCACAGCGGACACACCAGGAACCGCGGTGTTGGCCGTCGAATGGCGCTAGCTGCGCAGCATTTGTGCACCGCCGCCGTCAGTGTCAGCCAGTTTGCCGTGGCATACGGAGCTCCATCGCAGTCTTTAACACTGGTAGCATGCCGCGACAGTGTGGACGTGAACCGTATGTGCAGTTGACGGACTTTGAGCGAGGGCGTATAGTGGGCATGCGGGAGGCCGGGTGGACGTACCGCCGAATTGCTCAACACGTGGGGCGTGAGGTCTCCACAGTACATCGATGTTGTCGCCAGTGGTCGGCGGAAGGTGCACGTGCCCGTCGACCTGGGACCGGACCGCAGAGACGCACGGATGCACGCCAAGACCGTAGGATCCTACGCAGTGCCGTAGGGGACCGCACCGCCACTTCCCCGCAAATTAGGGACACTGTTGCTCCTGGGGTATCGGCGAGGACCATTCGCAACCGTCTCCATGAAGCTGGGCTACGGTCCCGCACACCGTTAGGCCGTCTTCCGCTCACGCCCCAACATCGTGCAGCCCGCCTCCAGTGGTGTCGCGACAGGCGTGAATGGAGGGACGAATGGAGACGTGTCGTCTTCAGCGATGAGAGTCGCTTCTGCCTTGATGCCAATGATGGTCGTATGCGTGTTTGGTGCCGTGCAGGTGAGCGCCACAATCAGGACTGCATACGACCGAGGCACACAGGGCCAACACCCGGCGTCATGGTGTGGGGAGCGATCTCCTACACTGGCCGTACACCACTGGTGATCGTCGAGGGGACACTGAATAGTGCACGGTACATCCAAACCGTCATCGAACCCATCGTTCTACCATTCCTAGACCGGCAAGGGAACTTGCTGTTCCGACAGGACAATGCACGTCCGCATGTATCCTGTGCCACCCAACGTGCTCTAGAAGGTGTAAGTCAACTACCCTGGCCAGCAAGATCTCCGGATCTGTCCCCCATTGAGCATGTTTGGGACTGGATGAAGCGTCGTCTCACGCGGTCTGCACGTCCAGCACGAACGCTGGTCCAACTGAGGCGCCAGGTGGAAATGGCATGGCAAGCCGTTCCACAGGACTACATCAAGCATCTCTACGATCGTCTCCATGGGGGAATAGCAGCCTGCATTGCTGCGAAAGGTGGATATACACTGTACTAGTGCCGACATTGTGCATGCTCTGTTGCCTGTGTCTATGTGCCTGAGGTTCTGTCAGTGTGATCATGTGATGTATCTTACCCCAGGAATGTGTCAATAAAGTTTCCCCTTCCTGGGACAATGAATTCACGGTGTTCTTATTTCAATTTCCAGGAGTATATATATATATATATATATTTCCAGGAGTATATATATATATATATATATATATATATATAGAGAGAGAGAGAGAGAGAGAGAGAGAGAACTATACTAGATACAGATGAGTGGTTTGTTGCAAATGGAAGTTTAACTTTTTGCTGTCAGAACTCATGTGGAAGTACG
The DNA here is from genome assembly GCF_021461385.2 of Schistocerca piceifrons. Taxonomy (NCBI): domain Eukaryota; kingdom Metazoa; phylum Arthropoda; class Insecta; order Orthoptera; family Acrididae; genus Schistocerca; species Schistocerca piceifrons. Next base: position 253,548,644 of record NC_060143.1, on the reverse strand, counting down.
GGTGGTTATAAATTAATTTTCGCTACTTGAGCAAGGGTAGACGGAAAACTGTTCTTCTTCATTTTCTGAATAATGGTCGGATGTTTAATCTTCCCAGTACCCGCCGGGTTAACCGAGAGCGCTAATGCGCCGTTTCCCGGACTCGGGTAGGCGCGCCGGCCGCAGATCGAATCCGCCTGGCGGATTACCGACGTCGGCCGGTGTACCGGCCAGCCTGTATGTGGTTTTTAGGAGGTTTCCCACATCCCAATAGGTAAATACGGGGCTGGTCCCCAAGTTCCGCCTCAGTTACACGTCTCGCAGACGTCTGAACACGTTCGCACTATTCCATGGATTTCACTGGACGCAGACAGCTAGGGTACACTACTTACGTCCCGGGGGGTACGGGGTGGCGGCAGGAAGGGCATCCAGCCACCCCTTAAACTATACTTGCCAAACCCGTTCCTAACCATGCCGACCATGCGAAACTGCGCGATAAGGCACCAGTGAAAGAAAAAAGAAGATATTCCCAATCCCTTGTCTTTATCCCCGTAATCAGCGTTTGGCTTAAAGATGCGTGTTTCGCAATTGTGTCTGGTTGTCTCCACCTGCTGTTGTCCTTCGGCAATACCTGGACGGTTATTTCTGAAACAAGTAGAGAAAGCCAAACTATCCGATTCATCAAACGAAGTGTAGACTATTCGTTGGTCTCCAGGACTAGATTGTTGTCTCGACAATCCTTCGTTTGAGGTCCCTCCAAGTCAACCTCTTACAACCTCGTAGACTTTTGCAGATAATTACTGTATTCACAGGCGTCTATTCAACTGTTTCCGACAGGCAAATCAATTACAACGTTCCTTACTAATCAAGAGACACGAGGCTACCGTTTGAATTATAATCCGCGTTGGCCTCTACGATAACAGGCTATAGAAAGTTTAAAAAAGTTGCTTGTTTTGTTCCTTTTTGTGTCTTACTAAACTTAAACATAATTTTTCGTTACAGTGAGTGAAACAAAGTGTTTGAAATGATGCGACCATTCAAACGACTTACTGGAGACTCACTTCAGATTTAAAACTAAAATATAGCGACCCTGAAAGACAGAACTGACTTTTTCCTGTGGTACTAAGAATTAGGGAACATGGAAAGTCGCTGCTGGGACATCACCGCAAAGACATCGAGAAGGTATAAAAACCATTTTATAGTAATGAACTCACAGTATACAAGCTCTACCGATCATTGCTTCATTCTCACATCGTCTTACGAAATACCATCATGGAGTCCCTCAGCAATGTGGGACGAATCAAACTAGAAACAGGACGGTTATAACTAAACTTCCGCCTCTTGAGCCATTGTAGACGGGAAACTATTTACCATATGGGTACCCAAGTCTATAGGAGCTGTGTTCGGTCTGTCCACTGCACGATATCCCTTGATAGTGATTCCTAAGAGTGCACTCTGACCGAGAGAGGTGTTGCTATGTTAAGCACTGCATTCGTATGCGGGTTGTATAGGGTACTGCTATCGATAGTGGTATGACGCAGTAAATCCCTGCATCTGTGCGAGTTGGGGAGCTGAGCACGCCTATTTTTTCCCAGCAGGGTCATGGTCTCGCTGTCACGTTCAACAATGCCCAGTCACTAGCGGCCATGAACCGCAAAGCGAGAACGAGTCCATTTGTCGGGCTTTCGCGCTGGACGCTCGTTTGCACTGAGTTGCACGAAAATTTTATGGACATTTGCTAATGTGATGAAATACCAATTTGTAAGTTTTATGTCGATTTACAGGCCAACAGTGAGTAATTATTCGGTTTGTTCGCGGAGAGTGCGCGTAATTACACACCATATCAGTGGTCAAAACAGCATTGTTATTGTTAGAAGCAGCATCTGTTTGCAGGACATATTATTATTTGAATAGTTGTGAAGGTTACCGCGGAATGTCATACTGTGACTGTTTTATCTGGAAAACCAATATAGTAATAGCATAATTGTGTGTGAAAGTGGAATAAATTTAACTGTTTGTACGAGCATGGTTGGGTCTAAGCTTTCTTATAAAGTGTGTTACTTATGAAATCAATAAGTGAAATAAAACAGTACGTGCTCTTGTATGTAACCAATATTTCTCCACTTAAATTGGAGGAACTTTAACGTACATAAAGAGAGATGATTTCCTGTTAGTCAGTATGGCCAGATTACGTAACAAAACTTATTCTCTGTTAACCATCACTTGTATATGTCCTGTGGCTGCGAACTAAACTGTTCCCATGAAGCATGAGCAAATGGCTCAAATGGTTCAAATGGCTCTGAGCACTATGGGACTTAACATCTAAGGTCATCAGTCCCCTAGAACTTAGAACTACTTAAACCTAACTAACCTAAGGACAGCACACAACACCCAGCCATCACGAGGCAGAGAAAATCCCTGACCCCGCCGGGAATCGAACCCGGGAACCCGGGCGTGGGAAGCGAGAACGCTACCGCACGACCACGAGATGCGGGCCATGAGCAAAACATCTAAGTTAAGCAACCAGAGGACGTGGGTGGATTTTATTGTAACATCATATGCATCAGCAGGGACTCAAATAATTAACAGCACCAGTTCTCTGTGACACACAGAATGGCCAGCACAGTACATTAGTGTTGTTTATGTTTAGTGTTGGTAGCAGGCATGGTAGGATAAGGGACGTGAACAGTACCAGATGTTATCACTGTCAAGAACACTGAGATTCTGTGATTCATGTGAGACAGCTTTATCAATACATGACACGGAACTTGAAAGTGGCTTTATTTTGGATCTTCATCTAACTGGCTGGTAGAATTGTGCAATATCCTGACGTGTGGGGATTTCAGATGTGATAGTCGCCTGATGTTCGACTAAATGAGGGCAGACATTTCATCGTGAATGTTCCCGTCTGACCACCACAAGGGAGAATCGTCGTATTGTTCACCAAACACATCGAGAGCCCTTCATATCTGCTGCTGCCAGCCAGCAACAAATAATAGACTCCCCGCAACGTTCTTTGTCATCCAGCACCATTGGTCATAATCTAGCAGCAGCTGACCAGGGAATTACTGTCCGATGTGTAGGCTGTTGCTAACATCACAGCTCAGTCGGCTGCATTTGGAGTGGTACTGTGGCCCAGAAACATAGATTGCTGATGAATGGCGTCACACTATGGTCACCAATGAATCACAGAAGTGTGCTACCTCTGTTAACCATCGCCGGCGACTATGGTGGCGACCTGGGCTGAGATCCCATTCTTCAGAGTTTTGCAGAGACAAAGGGGTTTTACTCCTGGAATCATTGGAATCATGGCGTGCAGAGCCATCAGGAATGATTTATGGTCACGGCTGATAGTGACTGAAGAGGTGACTGCACAACGGTATGACACAGACATCCTGCGTCCTCAACTGTTATATCTCGTATGACAGTATTGTGGTGCCATTTCTCAACAGGGCAATCCTCGTCCACATGTGGTACATGTTATAACATGCGTTGGACGGGCTCTAACCTCAACTCCATGCCAGTGTCATAATCCAGCATATCAAGAACTGGTTGCAACAGATATGGGCCATCTTGACACAGGAGTGGGATACAAGAGCTCTGAGACATCCATCCCATCTGAATCAGTACACGCGTCCAGGCTAGGGGTGGTGCAAAGTTATACTGATAAGCAGGACCATACTGTCAAGTTCGTATTAAATGTGACCAGACTTTGTAATCATTGATATAACTTTACATACTGTGTCAACTCGTAAAGTTCCTTATTGTTTCCTGCTCCCATTATGGGTGCTTCACTTTTCTTTGTCCAGCTGTGTATGTATATTAGGGGAGAGGGAGTTTGGGTGCAATACTTTCCCTCCCCCCAGCCCCCCTCCAGCTTTTTGGTTTCTTCTTGTTTCCTCATCTAACGTACCGGCAGTGCTTGCAGTCTGCTCTCCATCACTTGGCACACAAGGATCGCTCTGAGTGTGTGTGTGTGTGTGTGTGTGTGTGTGTGTGTGTGTGTGTGTGTGTGTAGATGTGTTTATGTTCTGACCCTGCCAGATAGGGACCATGAGTCATGGAATTGGGTAGACATCAGACGAACTGTTATTTATGGATTCCTGAAAGAGTTTCTCTACAGAGTAATTGCATTTAATGAGCGAAGGTATACTACTTTTAGGACAAACAAGCCGTACCCTATACTATTAGAATTTTTTATTGTCATGTTGCTTACAATACGATTGAGGATAGAAATAGTTTACTGATAATTCAGTTTTAAAACAGACACACGAATCCTGATAGATTTAGATGACAATGCTTTGCCATAGAAGATAATAAGTAAGAACAGAAGAGAACTCTGTAGAAATGAATTCAGCAATGTACTGGACTTAAATAACGTTAATTAACGTAGTTGGACAACCATTCCTAACTGACATTCAGCATTACGATCTTGCTTGGTTGAACAAAACGCGAAGTATGGTTTAGTATATTGCTCCAAACTGACCACTGAACCGGACGAAGAGGCACGCTTGTGTCAACATCATATGTAATGTACTCCCAACGCCATTGCAATGCATCTTTTACATTTGCTATATGGTGTGTCGTTGGTTGTGTGGGACGCCAAACGACTCCATCTGTTCCACGCTGCCTGAAGTGTCAGTCATATACTCTTACAAAGTTCTTTTGTGAAAGAGAAGACTGTTTGTCCCTTGTCTGTCTATAATGACTGTGTATATTTGCCTGGTTGGTGGGGCCACGTGCACGGTGATGCCCTCGCAGTTCTCTCAAGAACATATGTACTGTTACGACTCTTCTCACTCTCTCCACTTGGAGAATATACGAGATTCACCTGCACTGTCTCCTCGCTGTTCCGTTCTGTTGTTCCACTATCATTGTGTCCCAGACTCGACATTCCAACAGCGTTGTCCTCTTGCCTGTGTCCACATCTCGTGTTTACAATATTGTATACAAAGTTTATACTTAATCTATGCTAAAATCTGATTAAGTTACATGTTCTGAAGAGAAATGCTTTGATAACAGATTATTTGTAATATTGTTAAAAGAACTTACCCTATTACACCTTTTGCCCTCAATTTTAGACTTTATACTCGGGCTGTTTGTTCTTCAACTTCTGCATATCATTTAATGCAATCGGGTTTCCTCATCTTCCTAGTTCATAGTTTATGACTGAAAGGTGTTCATGATGAATGGGTTTAGGGTTGTAATATGCACCCTGTTAGTATTCGTTTCCTTCTTGTACTTAAATATTAGCTGTGCATGGTCTATAAGTTCTTAGTTACTCTTTGTTCGCGTCTTCTCTGCATCCATGTTGATGATCGTCCATCAGATCTCCACCTGTAGGTTATTTTATCTGAAACAAAGTGTTTGCTATCGTCTCTTCCTGGCGTATTAGTAGTTTTGGTTGTTTTTCTCTTCCTTAGGTCTAATCATCCAACTGACTCATGTACCTGTATTTTTACTTACTGTGTTGGTTTTATCTATTATTTAGTCACCTTCTTCTCACATTTATAGACAAATCCCTTTTTTTTCATTCTCTGTTTTACTCATTTCCACCTACAAAGTAGAAATCGATTAAATTTGCATACATTATGTGTATTCATTTACAGATGCACTTGTAGCATCATGTGTTGTCTCTGGTTTCCTTTCTCAACTGCCGTTCCTGACCTAAAACTCCTTAGTATCCTTCTCCTATCACGTAAGATAGTTTTGCCGCCTTATTAACCCTACTCTGTTTTCCCCTTAGCGCAACATTTAAGTTGCAGCCATCCCATTCAATATACTATCAGGGTCCTATTATTAAGATCCTCACACCCTGAAGAATCCTGTCAAGTTCCGGGATCTCGTATCCTTTGCTATGAGCCAACAATTCTTTTACACTTTCCACCGTTATCTGCACACATAATATAATTCTCTTATATTATTACGACAACTCTTACTACCTTTTCATTCAGAGAGCTCTTGACTTTGATCTATTAACCTTCGACACGTGCATTAAAAAGCAGACAACGATCTTAACGTCCGATAGGTTGTTCTCATTCACATAAATTCTCCATTCTGTGTACATGAACATATAGCCCTTAAGCAACATTATACATCTTTATGAACCGAGTCGTTCACAAATATTGCATCTTCAAAGTTACTTTATCCCAGTATGCTGTTAGGTTGTCTGCTTCCCTTTTTCTTCAGCTTATTCTTTCACTACCGTTTCAAAATGCTATGTTTGGCCTGTTTTTTGCAATGATCGACGATCACATTGTTGTCTCCTATCCACAGTTTCTTTTACATTAAACCCATGGCAGTCATTTTCTCTTTTACCAGAATTTATTCTCTATTAACTTTGTTAATCACAATTGACATAACCGCTCTTAATATGCCTTGAGGTGGCTTATATGTTGCACTCCCAATGACTTTTACGTTTCGAAGTCGACCAGTTCTGTTGCAGTTGCATGGGCAATACAATAGATTTTGAGTGGGCCCCCTGTACTCGGATGGAACAATAAATTTGTGAAACTCTTGGTTTTGTTTATTTGACAGGCAATGTGTTTTGATTAGTATCTTCTGGTCTATTTTATATTCTCATCTACTTACATTTCTGTCTGCTCTATTTTTTCGGATCATGCCTTCAAAGTGTATTGATCGTACTATGACTTGTCTGTGTTGCTGTCTCGGGCTTGGTGGGAATTTAATTACTTTCCTTGTTTACTCTGATGGCTGTTGGTTCTTTAGAATATTTATGGGTAGTAGTTGAGTTGTGGTATAACACAATTCATTTATTGTGTTTTGGATGTCTCTTAAATGGATATCCCAAGTGTTGGACCTTTTGTTGCAATATAGATGGCACAAGGCATCTAAATCTTTCATTTTGCATGTGGATGAGTTAGACCTAGGGTGATACTTTGAAATATGTACAGGTTTGATTCTGTGCCTTGCTTGTGGCTTGCCATTGAATCGACCTGAATTGTGGTCCATTGCCTAACAACAGCTTGTCAACCTGTCCTACATGTTTCAGAAAATCCTGTGTCAGGGCTTTCAGGTGTTCATTTCTGTTGCTTTTTTCAAAAGTGTGAGAGTTATATGTTTTAAAGTTAGTTCTATTACCAGAAAAAATGTAAGTGTATCACTTTGATGTGCAGCAGAGGCCCCAGCATGTTTGCTGCAGCTAACTGTTTCAATTTATTATGTATTATAGGATACGTGGGTGCCCTTGTTTGGAATGTTACGCGTTTAGCACATTGACAGTCCTTACAATTTGCAAATAGCACTATAATTCATCTTTCCATGTTATTGAAGTGGCATGACTATTTGATTTTGAGAAAGCATTTCCTTGGTCCAAAAAGACCATAGCTTAGACAGATGTACCGAATGTGTTTGTTAATTAATTCATTTGGTACACAAATGGTCCAGAAGCTATTACGTATACTTTGTCGATAAAACAAGATGCCATCATGCAACAAATAATGTTATCTAATCTCTACTTTATTCTTCTCCTTCCGTTTGAGTTTGATCTTTAGGATTTCTGAGTCCTTGTGTTATTCTATTTTGATATTGTTAAAAGCGTTAATGACGAATTTTCAAATGGAACATTTCTCCTGTAGTAGATTGAGAAATGTTCCTCCTATGGATTTTGCCTTGTGTTGTGTTTGCTACACCGTAACGTGATACGGCATCTGCTATCACATTTATTGCCCCAGGCACATAACCCACTGTGAAACTGTATTCTTTCAGGGTAGGCACCCATCAAACGAGTCTGACGTATACTAGTTTCGCTGTCAGTAAACAGTCTAACGCTTTGTGATAGGTATAAACTCTGGTTTTCCTGCCAAAAGGAAAAAAAAATCTAAATTTTCGCAATCCCCAGACTATAAGCAAAAGCCTTTAGCTCTACATCTACATTTCTACATCTACATTTACACTCCGCAAGCCACCCAACGGTGTGTGGCGGAGGGCACTTTACGTGCCACTGTCATTACCTCCCTTTTCTGTTCCAGTCGCGTATGAGTCGCGGGAAGAAATACTGCCGGAAAGCCTCCGTGCGCGCTCGAATCTCTCTAATTTTACATTCGTGATCTCCTCGGGAGGTATAAGTAGGGTGAAGCGATATATTCGATACCTCATCTAGAAACGCACCCTCTCGAAACCTGGACAGCAAGCTACACCGCGATGCAGAGCGCCTCTCTTGCAGAGTCTGCCACTCGAGTTTGCTAAACATCTCCGTAACGCTATCACGGTTACCAAATAACCCTGTGACGAAACGCGCCGCTCTTCTTTGGATTTTCTCTATCTCCTCCGTCAACCCGATGTGGTACGAATCCCACACTGATGAGCAATACTCAAGTATAGGTCGAACGAGTGTTTTGTAAGCCACCTCCTTTGTTGATGGACTACATTTTCTATGGACTCTCCAAATGAATCTCAACCTGGTACCCGCCTTACCAACAATTAATTTTATATGATCATTCCACTTCAAATCATTCCGCACGCATACTCCCAGATATTTTACAGAAGTAACTGCTACCAGTGTGTTTGTTCCGCTGTCATATAATCATACAATAAAGGATCCTTCTTTCTATGTATTCGCAATACATTACATTTGTCTATGTTAAGGGTCAGTTGCCACTCCCTGCACCAAGCGCCTATCCGCTGCAGATCTTCCTGCATTTCGCTACAATTTTCTAATGCTGCAACTTCTCTGTATACTACAGCATCATCCGCGAAAAGCCGTATGGAACTTCTGACAATATCTACTAGGTCAATTATATATATTGTGAAAAGCAATGGTACCATAACACTCCCCTGTGGAACGCCAGAGGTTACTTTAACGTTTGTAGACGTCTCTCCATTGATAACAACATGCTGTATTCTGTTTGCTAAAAACTCTTCAATCCAGCCACACAGCTGGTCAGATATTCCGTATGTTCTCACTTTGTTTATCAGGCGACAGTGCGGAACTGTATCGAACGCCTTCCGGAAGTCAAGGAAAATAGCATCTACCTGGGAGCCTGTATCTAATATTTTCTGGGTCTCATGAACAAATAAAGCTAGTTGGGTCTCACACGATCGCTGTTTCCGGAATCCATGTTGATTCCTACAGAGTAGATCCTGGGTTTCCAAAAACGACATGACACTCGAGCAAAAAACATGTTCTAAAACTCTACAACAGAACGACGTCAGAGATGTAGGTCTATAGTTTTGCGCATCTGCTGGACGACCCTTCTTGAAGACTAGGACTACCTGTGCTCTTTTCCAATCATTTGGAACCTTCCGTTCCTCAAGAGACTTGCGGTACACGGCTGTTAGAAGGGGGGCAAGTTCTTTCACGTACTCTATGTAGAATCGAATTGGTATCCCGTCAGGTCCAGTGGACTTTCCTCTGTTGAGTGATTCCAGTTGCTTTTCTATTCCTTGGACACTTATTTCGATGTCAGCCATTTCTTCGTTTGTGCGAGGGTTTAGAGAAGGAACTGCAGTGCGGTCTTCCTCTGTGAAACAACTTTGGAAAAAGGTGTTTAGTATTTCAAATGGTTCAAATGGCTCTGAGCACTATGGGACTTAACATCTGTGGTCATCAGTCCCCTAGAACTTAGAACTACTTAAACCTAACTAACCTAAGGACATCACACACATCCATGCGCGAGGCAGGATTCGAACCTGCGACCGTTTCAGCTTTGCGCGTTTCATCCTTTGTTTCAATGCCATCATCATCCCGGAGTGTCTGGATATGCTGTTTCGAGCCACTTACCTTTTTAACGTAAGACCAGAACTTCCTAGGTTTTTCTGTCAAGTCGGTACATAGAATTTTACTTTCGAATTCACTGAACGCTTCACGCATAGCCCTCCTTACGCTTTGACATCGTTTAGCTTCTGTTTGTCTGAGAGGTTTTAGCTGCGTTTAAATTTATAGTGAAGCTCTCTTTGCTTTCGCATTAGTTTCCTAACTTTGTTGTTGAACCGCGGTGAGTTTTTCCCGTTCCTCACAGTTTTACTCGACACGTACCTGTCTAAAACGCATTTTACGATTGCCTTAAACTTTTTTTATAAACACTCATTGTCAGTGTCGGAAAAGAAATTTTCGTTTTGTTCTGTTAGGTAGTCTGAAATCTGCCTTCTATTACTCTTGCTAAACAGATAAATCTTCCTCCCTTTTTTTATATTCCTATTAACATCCATACTCAGGGACGCTGCTACGGCCTTATGATCACTGATTCCCTGTTCTGCACTTACAGAGTCGAAAAGTTTGGGTGTGTTTATTATCAGTAGGTCCAAGATGTTATCTCCACGAGTCGGTTCTCTGTTTAATCGTTCGAGGTAATTTTTGGAGAGTGCACTCAGATAATGTCACTCGATGCTCTGTCCCTACCACCCGTCCTAAACATCTGAGTGTCCCAGTCTATATCTGTTAAATTGAAATCTCCACCTAAGACTATAACATGCTGAGAAAATTTATGTGAAATGTATTCCAAATTTTCTCTCAGTTGTTCTGCCACTAATGCTGCCGAGTCTGGAGGTCGGTAAAAGAAGCCAATTATTAACCTAGCTCGGTTGTTGAGTGTAACCTCCACCCATAATAATTCACAGGAACTATCCACTTCTACTTCACTACAGGATAAACTACTACTAACAGCGACAAACACGCCACCACCGGTTGCATGCAATGTATCCTTTCTAAACACCGTCTGTGCCTTTGTAAAAATTTCGGCCGAATTTATCTCTGGCTTAAGCCGGCTTTCCGTACCTATAACGATTTCAGCTTCGGTGCTTTCTATCAGCGCTTGAAGTTCCGATACTTTACCAATGCAGCTTCGACTGTTTACAATAACAATACCGATTGCTGCTTGGTCCCCGCATGTCCTGACTTTGCCCCGCACCCTTTGAGGCTGTTGCCCTTTCTGTACTTTCCCGAGGCCATCTAACCTAAAAAAAAAACCGCCCAGTCCACGCCACACAACCCCTGCTACCCGTGTAGCCGCTTGCTGCGTGTAGTGGACCTGACCTATCCAGCGGAACCCGAAACCCCACCACCCTATGGCGCAAGTCGAGGAATCTGCAGCCCACACGGTCGCAGAACCGTCTCAGCCTCTGATTCAGACCCTCCACTCGGCTCTGTACCAAAGGTCCGCAGTCAGTTCTGTCGACGATGCTGCAGATGGTGAGTTCTGCTTTCATCCCGCTAGCGAGACTGGCAGTCTTCACCAAATCAGATAGCCGCCAGAAGCCAGAGAGGATTTCCTCCGATCCATAGCGAAACACATCATTGGTTCCGACATGAGCGACCACCTGCAGATGGGTGCACCCTGTACCCTTCATGGCATCCGGAAGGACCCTTTCCACATCTGGAATGACTCCCCCCGGTATGCACACGGAGTGCACATTGGTTTTCTTCCTCTCTCTTGCTGCCATATCCCTAAGGGGCCGCATTACGCGGCTGACGTTGGAGCTCCCAACTACCAGTAAGCCCACCCTCTGCGACCGTCCCGATCTTGCAGACTGAGGGGCAACCTCTGGAACAGGACAAGCAGCCATGTCCGGCCGAAGATCAGTATCAGCCTGTGATAGAGCCTGAAACCGGTTCGTCAGACAAACTAGAGAGGCCTTCCGTTCAGCCCTCCGGAATGTCTTTCGTCCCCTGCCACACCTCGAGACGACCTCCCACTCTACCACAGGTGAGGGATCAGCCTCACTTTGGGCAGTATCCCGGGCAGCCACAGTCGTAGTCCGATCGGGTGATGCATGGGACGAGCTGGCCGTCCCTGACAAACCCCCATCCGGACCCCCACAGTGGTGCCCATTGGCAACAGCCTCAAGCTGTGTGACCGAAGCCAACACTGCCTGAAGCTGGGAGCGCAGGGATGCCAACTCAGCCTGCATCCGAACACAGCAGTTGCAGTCCCTGTCCATGCTAAAAACTGTTGTGCAAAGAACGTCTGAACTAATCTACAGAGAGCTCTGTTGTGGAGTAGTTTCTTTCGCAACTGGATAAAGTTCTGCTTGGAAATGCAATGGTTTTATGAACTGTTCTCCCTTCATGTTCAAACTGTTGTTATATGACCACTTCCAGTCCTGTTTTGTTACTGTCTGTTGCCATGCAGAAAGCCTGCGTTAGGTCTGGATATGATAAAATCGGCGCTGCTAATAATACTGCGTTTAAGTTCTTAAATTCTCCATCGGCTTGTCTGTCCCACCGCCAGGGCGTGTTTTTGCCCGTCAGTACCAGTGGACAGGGTGTCAACAGTCATAAATTTTTTGTGAAAATTTACGATCCTTAAAAGTCCTTGCAGTGTTCTTCGATTGTAGCGTGTATCATACTATCTAACTGCTTCTATTTTGTCTGGCCCTGGGGCATATCCCTTTGCTGAAATCATATGTCCTAGAAAGTGAAGGCGTTTTCTCCCTTCTTTATATTTGCCATTACTCCATGAACTCCCCAAAGATCACACATCCGTTCCCAGTGTGTAATATCGTCATTGAATTTACTTAACGTTTGGTTGTGCTGAGGCCATATTCCGTCCGCTATCGAAATATCGTCGGCATAGGATGTTTATTTCTGTCGCAGTTCCATGACTAGAATCGTTCCCAAGCCCCTTATAAATGCCGCTAATGAGATATTGAGTCCAAACGGAAGTCTTTTAAATTGATGGCATCGACCAATGCAATGAAGGCTGTGTACCGTCTACAATCTGTTGTTAACTCAATTTTCCAAGAACTATACCTCAAACCTAATCACATAAACACCTTGACCCCATAAAATTTTTGTATTAACTGTTGTAACTTTCCTGGTCTGTCTGTTTCACTCTTAATTATTGTATTTATCTGCCTAGAGGCAAGCACAAGGCGGATAATTCCATCTTTTTATCAATAAATTGTAGCAGACTATTGTACATGTACTCTGCTAATTCTACCGCCCCATCGTCCATTGCTTTGTGTAATTAGAGAAATACTTGTTTCCTGTAACATAAACATATAGGGTGGTACCATCAAGAGTTTATATTCTTGGACACTGAACTTGTATTGGTTGTTCTTAATTGCACTCGTCTTACGTAGGAATACCTCTGCATTGCTATGCAATATGTCTTCTAATGCTCCTCTTTCTTGATTAGAGTTATCATCTAGGATATTTAATTTACTGTCAATATATTTCCTCAATAAGTTCATGATTTATTGAGACCGGTTCCTCAGTACATACATAGCGTGGATGTCACTCCTCCGTTTTCCCATCATATATCACCATTTTCAATTCCAAGTACTCCCCTGAAGTGAATTTGATGAAAATTTTGTCTTCAAAGTGAATCGTAATGTCCTCAAAGATCACACATCCATTTCCAGTGTGTAATATTGTCATCTGCTCATTAAGACAATCATTTCCTGTAATCATCTCGATGGTTTTGGAATGATCACGAAATTGGTTTCTGAATAGTGTCCCTGACAAAACATTTTAATTCTAGTTCGAGTTGTTATCTGAGTTGAGTGCCCAGTAGTGGGTCCTGTGACTTTCGTTTTCTTGGTTTTCCAAACTGGCAGTTTTTGCTCAGCATTACAACGATTAAATGAATGTTCCGAAATGGCTGTTAGCTCACTCCCACTGTTGAGAATCAGTTTCACCTCTTTATTACCTATGGATACTTTAATGATCGGATGTACATCTATTGAGATCTTCTCCTCTTTCAGTAATGCTTTTTCCAGTGATTCATGCTCGAGTCGATTTATTTCCCTTGTTTCCGATTCGAGAATTTGTATCTCTTGTTAATTGTTGGGTGGATCTGCATTTTTCTCTTTCCTGTCTTGTATAAAATCGTGTGTGCTATCTACTGTCAGATTGTTTGCTTCCACTGAAGTGGAGATTGTGGCTTCTATTTCCTCTTGTACTCCCACATGTGTCCTTACAGGTCCTAGACTCTCCTGATGGATTTCTCTGCCTTCCCCATCCAGTTCAAACATTTGTGTTATTCAACCTAAGCCAACATCATCCTCTAATGGTTCTGTTATTGTAGAAAGAGATCATCCTCCTCATCATTAGATTCCCATTCTATTGTGTCCCAACATGAGATTTTACCTTCGTGCCCCATCTGTGTTCCATGTGGATCGTATTGTTCACTATGTGTAACATGAGTTAGTGTAAGGATTCTCCTACCTTCGGTTCTGAATTTGGGTGAGAGCAAACCATTGTCATCCTGGTTTTCCACTTCCACGTCTAGCCAATTATGACGACGTTCCGGACTTGGTGGTCTTATCTCTGCTTCCTTTTGTGCCCTATTAGCGACATCTCTCAGTTGATTCACTGATTTTGTTGTTCCTGCAAAAAACGTGGAACACCATTAAGTTTTGGCTGCGCGGTTGGAAACTATTTTGTCCGCCTTTCCCATTCCAGTGGCGCCCATACGTGTTTCAGTCGCCATTTCCGTCGTTGCCTCTGTTGTAATTGAGCCCGTTACCAGTCCTAGCTGGATTATAATTCGGTCTACTCCGGCCTGAGTTTTACCGTGTGTTTGCTCTTCCATACACACCGGTACTGCCGCTCCTCTGTTTGTCACTGTCACCTTCTCTCTGGACCCTTCGTTTACGTGCTTCATAGTCACTAAAAATTTATTCCAGCCCTCTCCAAATCACTTTAAACGCTTGCACATTATCTCTTTTTCTTCGTACTCATAACTGTCGACACTGAATTCCGAGTGTCATTGTACAGAGACGTTGTAAGTAGGCTGTTTAGGTTTTTATGTCGGTAACGTCACGTAGCGCTCTGTATGAAAATCACTGGCTGTGCTGCGTGCAGTCTGTGGCTGGTTGGCATCGTTGGAATATTCGCTATTGTAGTGTTGGGCAGTTGGATGTGAACAGCGCGTAGCGATGCGCAGTTGGAGGTGAGCCGCCAGCAGTGGTGGATGTGGGGAGAGAGATGGCAGAATTTTGAGAGCGGACGATCTGGACATGTGTCCGTCAGGAAAAGGAAATTTGTAAAACTGGAAGTCATGAACCGATATATATATGACTTTTGAACATTATTAAGGTAAATACATTGTTTGTTCTCTATCAAAATCTTTCATTTGCTGACTATGCCTATCAGCAGTTAGTGCCTTCCGTAGTTAGAATCTTTTATTTAGTTGGCAGTATTGGCGCTCGCTGTATTGCAGTACTTCGAGTAACGAAGATTTTTGTGAGGTAAGTGATTCATGAAAGGTATAGGTTATTGTTAGTCAGGGCCGTTCTTCTGTAGGGATTATTGAAAGTCAGATTGCGTTGCGCTAAAAATATTGTGTGTCAGTTTAGTGTTGATCAGAATAAGTAAAGAGCGAAATATCTGAGTACGTTCAGTTCTGCGCAGCTGTTTGAAAATCAAATACCGTAAGGGGTTTACCAGCACAGTAATTCATTAATTTTTCTAAGGGGACGTTTCAACGTATCAGCTCTCCACCACTGTGCGATGTGTCAGACATTGATTTCTTTTCGTGATGTTGTCAAAATATTTCACTGGACTCTCCTCTCCAGAATTTTCGGAAACTGTCTTTCGGAGAAACTCTTAATTTATACGACTTTGTGATTCAGTTGACCAGTTCCTTCTAAGAAACGACGTTTTAAATTTCCTCGCCACTCCCTGCGTGATTTGTGTTACAACATATTCCCTGTGAACGTATATAAAGTCCAGTTTATGCGCTAACGGCGAATGTTTCAGTAAACCTACTTGTAACTGATTTATAAAGGTCCTTGGATGCAATGTGTTTAGATCTTCTTTATAATGCTGAAACTTTCTAACTGTTAAAAAGTAGTCGTTACGAAAACTTTTTGTTCCGCCATGTGGCGCTGGCTCGTCCTTCGTACCCGATCTCCCACCTGTTGTATCCATGTTATTATTTCCTGCTTATTATACCGTTTTCTGGCATTGCAGACTTTCTAGGTGTGTACTGCATCGTCTTAACGGTATGCAATTACGTGTGTCTACTTGCCCTGCAGTTAACACTTTGTCTATTCCAGACATGTTACTCGTTCTGTATCTTGCCTTGGCATCGCCAACGGATTATTATACGGCATAGACAGTTCGGAACCGTGTCTTGATACACTTGCATACCTGTGACTGGTCTAGCTTGACAGCTGCCTGCATGCGTTACCGTGTGCACATGTCCCGTCGGATTTTGTTACAGCATTATCCTTTCTGTTTGTTTTGAACCTGACGTTACGTCTCGTTATTCACGTAATTTTCACTGCAGATTGTCTGTTTCTCTTATGTACGTTTCATCATTGGTTCCGGGTAATTTTCTGTTTTAAAGTACACTCCATTTCGGCTCTAGATGTCTTTTCGCGTTCTTTCTCACTTCGTTTATCTCGTTTTTCTGCAGTAGTCTGCGGTTCTCTTTGGTCACTCTCCACAGTGCGGACATTCCGTGCTTTACACATAATTACTTCAAGAAGAGCTATAGTCAAATCTTGTGAGATTGCAGAGGGGCTTGTGAACACTGAACTCACGCTACAGCTATTACTGCGTTATTCCTTGCCTCACAGTATTTCTGATTTCAACTGTTCTAATTGTTCTTCGTTTTCGGATTCAGTTGTGAAAATTTTACTGTTGAATTTTCGTAACGTGGTGCATGTTGCTTTCGGACGTGGAACAGGTTTTTGCTTGTCTCGCCCTACGTGAAGCCCTAGTCACGATAGTTTTGACTTACCTACATCTTTGTTCGCGCTCTAGACACTCATTTGAGTTTCTTTCTGTATGTCGCGGATATTTTTCGCCATGTGTTCTTGTTGTGATGTCAGTTTTTCAAACAGCGCCGCGGGTTGTCCTCGCGTCATCTCTTACACGATCTAACTGTTCATTTAGGGCCTCTTTTGTCTCTTGAATCTCTTTTCGATTTTCTCGAAACTCTAGTGTTGTTTGTTTTTGATTGATGTTTCATGACAGTTTTTTGACATTTGTTGACAGATTTGTTTTCGACTTCCGGTAATTTTCTGACTCAGTTACTGCGAAAATTCGAACATATCAAGTTCGACGCCGTGTTTACTGTTCTTCTTTTCCGTTATCATTGTATACAATATTTCCCTGTTTCCTTTGTCAACTGCCTATTCTTTCTCCCCTGTAGATAATACTGTTACACTAACATGCAGCCTTTCCGTTTTACGTTGCTTACGATCTTGTGATCTTCGATACTCTATGATAGTATGTGATTCCACGTAAACTAATTCGTCTTGTTGATCATCACTCATGATTTCCTCTACTTCCTCGTTTGACTCGTCATTCATTTGTGCTGCTTCACCACATCTGTCATTTTCAGGATATGACACTTGTTGTTTACTTAGTATCTCCCCCTCATTCTCGTCTCCTGTTCCATACCGTTCTGAACACGATCAGTTCCAGGCTGCTCATCTAGCTCGTTCTGGTCCAACCCCCTGCTTCGTTACTCTGTTACAACCTCCCATTGTCTGCCATTTCGATCTGGGCTGACGTTTTTGTCTCTTTAAATATTGACGCGCTTGGCTCCTAGTCAACATGAAACTATGAAATTTCCCTCTTTTCAGAAAAATCATTCATGTTCCTATCTGACATCATTGATTTATGAAAGTTTTTGAGAGGAAATCAAGTTTGCAAAAAAATGCTCTACTCTTTAGTTTCCCTGACAATGCCACATTGTTCTCATGGTGGTTCAAATGGTTCAAATGGCTCTGAGCACTATGGGACTTAACATCTGAGGTCATCAGTCCCCTAGAACTTAGAACTACTTAAACCTAACTAACCTAAGGACATCACACACACACATCCATGCCCAAGGGAGGATTCGAAACAGCGGTTCCAGACTGTAGCGCCTAGAACCGCTCAGCCACACCGGCCGGCTCTCATGGTGGAACAGAATTTTAAAAAACCTGAAATGTGTGCAAGCAGCAAGTATACTACAACAGCATAAACTTAATGTTTCTGTCCGATCTAAATGTGTCACACATTTACTTTATTCTCCTGGATCAGCTTGAGTGTTTTTCTTGGGTTGAAAGTGATTTCAATCCTTTGAATACTTTCGAGCAAAATATTTACTCTACAGACATGGTCAAAATAATTGCTGTAGTCATCTAATGACATCTGCTAGTCAGAATAAGTACCATTTTCTGCATCCTGGTAGATTCATCTAATTATGATTGCTTATCAGAATTACTACAATTTTCGCCAATCCTGGCACACTCATCTAATTATAATTGCTTATCAGAATAACTACATTCTTCTAATATCCTGGCACATTTACATAGTTACGACTGCTTATGAGAACAACTACTGGCTAACCAGAATCAGTACAATTTTCACTATCTTGGCAGGGTCGCCAGTATCTAACATACAAGTGATTCTTAAAGGCTGCATGCAAGGATCGAACTGAGTATGAGTAGAAGTGTGTATGTTCTGCACCTGCTGGGTAGGCAGCATGAATCATGGAATTGGTTAGAGGTCACAAGAACAGTTAATTGTGGATTCCTGAAGGAGTTTCTCTACGAAGTAACTGAATTTAATAATTGTTAGGTAGCCTACTTTTAGGACAAACAACCTGTACTGTGTACTATTATATTTTTTACTATAATGTTGTTTACAATATGATTCAGGATAGAAATGATTTACTGATAATTAAATTTAACAAAGGGTATCTGAATCTTGATACAAGTATCACATAGTTAGAGATGCTACCTGATACATTAAACCAAACAGTAAGAACAGAAATAAATACTGCAGAAATGGATTCAGCGTTATACTATATTCCATCAACGATAATTAATGTAGTTGGACAAACGTTCCAAACTGACGTTCGACATTACGATCTGGCTTGGCTGAACACAGCATGAAGGTAGGTTTAGTATAATACTCCAAATTGACCACTGAACTGGACGAAGAGGCACGTTTGTGTCAACATCATATGTAATATGCTCCTTGCGTGATTGCAATCCATTATTTACCTTTGTTGCACTGTATGTCACTGGACATTTGGGCTGCCAGACGACTGCATCTGCTCCGTGCTGCCTGTCGACCTGTAAAACTGATTATTCTTGACTGTAGTGTCAGTCATATACTGTTACCGAGTTGTTCTGTGAAGCAGAAGACTGTTAGTCTCTTGTTTGTGTACACTCACCTGGTTCGTTTGGCGTTATGCACAATGACGCCCTCACAGTTCTTCCAAGAACGTATTAACTAACACGACTCTTCTCTCTCTTTCCACTTGGAGAGTACACGAGACTTTCGGCTTATTTAATGCTAATCTATTTAGAGTCCTTTGTGATCAACGTGGCCACAGAATATACCTCGTTCTCCACGCTCCAACGGTTAAGCACTACGTGTATCAACACAACATTTCGGAGAGAGAGAGAGAATTATGTCTCCCACCTTCAAAACATTATTTTCAGTTTTCCTATCCACTAACTCCATCTTCATAAAGAAATGATGCAAAGGTAGGAATCTTCCTTCCAACGAAATTTTCAGACTGTACTGTTCTGCCAATGAGAGAGCGTTCTAAGAGAGGCCCAGGCCTTTACTAGCGTTCATATACAGGGTGAGTCACCTAACGTTACCGCTGGATATATTTCTTAAACCACATCAAATACTGACGAACCGATTCCACAGACCTAACGTGAGGAGAGGGGCTAGTGTAATTGTTTAATACAAACCATACAAAAATGCACGAAAGTATGTTTTTTAACACAAACCTACGTTTTTTAAATGGAACCACGTTAGTTTTGTTAGCACATCTGAACATATAAACAAATACGTAATCAGTGCCGTTTGTTGCATTGTAAAATGTTAATTACATCCGGAGATATTGTAACCTAAAGTTGACGCTTGAAACCTCCAACGTTCAGTTGCGTGTTGCAACAAACACGGGCCACGGTTTTGGAGCAGCATCTGCAGGGACATGTTTACGATGACGACCGTGTTTACGAGTGTGGCTGTAGTGCACTGTTGTGGTTTGGTCTAGCTGTCGCAGTGTCCGCATGTAGCGCTTGCTGCTATTGTTATTCTGCATTCGTCTCCGCACGCAGACCAACTGTAGTACACCGTGTTACCAGACGTCTGTGATAGTGTAGTGTTGTAGGAACTGTGACCATGGTGTATTCGAACTCTGAAAAGGCGGAGATGATACTCATCTATGGCGAGTGTCGACGAAATGCAGCTGAAGCCTGCAGGGTGTATGTTGAACGGTACCCGGACAGAGAGCATCCAACGTGCCGCACATTGCAAAATGTCTACCGCCAACTGTATGCAACAGGTATGGTCGTAGCACGCAAACGGGTCCGTAACAGGCCCGTCACAGGAGAAGCGGGTGCAGTTGGTGTGTTAGCTGCTGTTGCCATGAACCCACACATGAGTACACGGGACATTGCGAGAGCCGGTGGACCGAGTCAAAGTAGTGTCATGCGCATACTGCATCGTCACCGCTTTCACCCGTTTCATGTGTCGCTACATCAGCAATTACATGGTGATGACTTTAATCATCGAGTGCAATTTTGTCAATGGGCATTACCAGAGAATGCGTAGCAGTTCTACCTGTTTACCGATGAAGCGGGTTTCACAAACCACGGGGCAGTGAATTTACGGAACATGCATTACTGGTCCGTGGACAATCCTCGCTGGCTCAGACAGGTGGAGCGACAGCGACCGTGGACTGTAAATGTATGATGCGGAATCATTGGCGACCACCTCATTGGACCTCACTTCATTGCTCGAAAATGTCCCACTGGAATCGCGTCGACGTATGTGGTATCAGCATGATGGTGCACCTGCACATTCCGCAATTAACACTAGGCTGACCCTAGACAGGATGTTCGACGGGCGTTTCATAGGACGTGGAGGACGCATAAATTGGCCAGCCCGTTCTCCTGATCTTACACCTCTGGACTTATTTCTGTGGGGTACGTTAAAGGAGAATGTGTAACGTGATGTGCCTACAACCCCAGAGGATATGAAAAAACGTATTGTGGCAGCCTGCGGCGACATTACACCAGATGCACTGCGGCGTGTACGACATTCATTACGCCGGAGATGCCAGAGATTGCAATTGTGTGCAGCAAATGATTGCCACCACATTGAACATCTCTTGGCCTGACATGTCGGGACACACTCTATTCCACTCCGTAATTGGAAACGGAAACCACGTGTGTACGTGTACCTCATCCCTCATGGTAATGTACATGTGCGTCAGTGAAAACTAATAAAAAGGTGTTAGCATGGGGACGAAATGTGCTGTTCCAGTCTCTTCTGTACCTAAGGTCCATCACCGTTCCCTTTGGATCCCTACGTAATTCGGTGCTCTCCGATACACACCATCGAACATCGGAGGAGTGGTACTCAAGCGTCAAATTTAGGTTACAATATCTCCGGATGTAATTAACATTTTACAATGCAACAAACGGCACTGATTACGTATTTGTTTATACGTTCAGATGTGCTAACAAAACTAACGGGGTTCCATTTTAAAAAACGTTGGTTTGTGTTAGAAAACATACTTCCGTGCATTTTTTATGGTTTGTATTAACCACTTACACTAGCCCCTCTCCTCACGTTCAGTTTGTGGAATCGATTCGTCAGTATTTGATGTGGTTTACGAAATATATTCAGCGGTAATGTTAGGTGACTCACCCTGTATAATAATGCACTGCTCAATGCACTGTTCAGATGAGTTGTGCGTGCTGTTTTAACCCTTCTGTCCACACTCAAAAAATTATTCTTTGTTCTACAACCAGGTTACCAGGATAACCCAACGAATTTATTATGGTACAGTCACGTTTGCTACACTCAGCTCTGAGTATTCCATTTGATGATGACTACTGTTGTCACTGTTGCACAACATTATGAACTGTTCGTTATTGTTTAAGCTTTGCTACTGTGAACCTCAACTCTGGGTCTCGAAGATCATACACGGGAACTCTAAATCTGATTACAGCGGATTAAGCTACGAAGCGAAAGAAGAGTATATTGAAAAATTATCGTCTACAACTATTGACACAGAAGATTATGACGCTACATATTTCGACGATGAAGATTCTCCAGACGAAATAATTTCGAGTAAGGAAAATGGTGCTGCTTCAAATATTGAGGATGCTATTGGTGCTTACAGTGATACTAAAGTGGAAAGAGAGACAGTAATAGTAGCGATGAAAATCAGGGCTGACGAAACCTGTGGAGCAATCGTGTCTTCTGCAGGCATTCTACGTGGTAAAATGGAACGAAATGGCATAAGGAACATTTTGAAATAAGAAAGTTGCAGAAGCATAATATTATGAAGGAAAGAGCTGGCCTAACACGTACAACAAAACTTTTTGCTATAAAAGACACCTTCAACAGTATATTTACAGAAGTGTGTGATAAAATAGTGCATGAAATAAACAGGAAGACAAATCAGGTACCCACATATGATAACTTCAATTCAAATGGAACAGCGAAAGTGTGGAAGCCATTGACTACCGAAGAATTTGGTACGTATCTTGGTATACTGATTACGGCTCGAATAAGATCCTCTAACACTGAACACAAAATGGAAATGCGAAAAATAAATCCATTCCCACCGTATCGTGCAGGATCATCCCTCAACAGACTTTAGCAGATAAGCAGCTTTATAAGATTGACAGTATGAACAGTAGGCTGAGCGTTTGAAAAGTGACAAAACTGCTGCAGTATCTGACACATTTGAAAAGCTAAATTCTAAACTTCGCAAAAACTGTGTGCCTTCTGATTACCTCATTGGTGATGAGCAGGTTTTTCCTTACAAACGGAAGACAAAATTTACTCAGTACATTCCCTCAAAGCTAGCTAAATACGGCTTGAAGGTTTGGTGGGTTTGTTCAAATGGTTCAAATGGCCCTGAGCACAATGGGACTTAACATCTGTGGTCATCAGTCCCCTAGAAATTAGAACTACTTAAACCGAACTAACCTAAGGACATCACACACATCCATGCCCGAGGCAGGATTCAGACCTGCTACTGTAGCGGTCACGCGGTTCCAGACTGAAGCGCCAAGAACCGCACTGCCATACCGGCCGGCGGTGGGTTTGTAATTCGCGAAATTCTTATCAGTAACTGGACAAATGTATGCAGGCGAATCCGCCTCCAGAAGAGAAACTAATAATGGGGAGATAGTAGTAAAAGATTTATGTTATCATGTCAGAAATATAGTGACTGACAATTTTTTCACAATTTTACCATTAGCAAGCCTGTTAATGACTTGGGATTCATCCATGGTTGGTACTGTGAAAAGAAACAAGCCCTATATACCATCATAAAAGCAACCTCTCTCTTCACGCCAAGAACTGTCGTCTATATTTGGTTTGAGTGAAGATAACGTTCCTCTGTGTACATATAGTCCAAAGAAGGAGAAATCAGTTCTAATGTTATACACAATGCATTACGAGGCATCCACTTCTGGCACTCTTTCAAACCCACATGTTACATATCATTATAACACCACGAAAACGGCGCTGATAATATGGGCAAGTTGTGTTCTCATTACATTGTGAAAGGGAGAACACAGAGATAGCAGCTAGCATTTTTTTTGTTTTTTTTTTTTTACGTACTGGAAATATTTTGCTTAGCGGCATACACTATTTATACAGAAAACAACCCTCAACCAAAAAATGTGACTCATAGATACAGACTGTTTCTATTAGATCTGGGAAAACATTCATTATTTCTAGATCAACAAATTCTAATTGCTTGAGAAAATGTTCCGTGAAATCGGGTATAGAGTGCATGATAGGAGGACATGTAATTCTTGATAATGAACAAGTAGAGGCTTAGCGAGAACGAGATGCATCTGGGCAGCTGAAAATCGATCCTGAGTGTTCTGAACGCAAATCTCAGTCAAACAAAAAGACGACGAAAGTAAGAAAAAGCTGCAAGAAATGTAAAAACAAATATGTGTTGAGCATTATATTACAACAACAGTGTGAGAACTTCGTGAATAAATAATAATTCCAGCTTCATCTTTCCATCATAAAAACTGAAACGTCCCCTTAGAAAAATTAGTTAATTACTGTGCTGATAAACCTCTTACATTATTTGATTATCAAACAGCTGAGCAGAACAGAACGTACTCAGACATTTCGCTCTTTACTTATTCTGATCAACACTTAACTGACACACAATATTTTTAGCGCAACGCAATCGGACTTTAAAAAATCCCTACAAAGGAATGGCCCCGACTAACAATAACCTATACCTTTCATGAATCACTTCCCTCACAAAAATCTTCGTTACCCGAACTACTGCAATACAGTGAGCGCCAATACTGCCAGCTAAATAAAAGATTCTAACTACTGAAGGCACCAACTGCTGATAGGCATAGTTAGCAAATGAAAGATTTTGATAAAGAACAAACAATGTATTTACCTTACCACTGTTCAAAAGTCATAATATATATCGGTTCATGACATCCAGTCTTACAAATTTTCTGTCTCTGATGGACATACGTCCAGATCATCTGCTCTCAAAACTCCACCATCTCTCTAACCCACATCCACCACTGCTGGCGGCTCACCTCCAACTGCGCAACGCTACGCACTGTTAACAGCTAACTGCCCAACACTACAATAGCCAACAACAATGCAAACCAGCCACAGACTGCACACAGCACAGCCAGTGATTCAGAGCGCTACGTGGCGTTACTAATAAAAAATAACCTATACAGCCTACTTACATAGCCCCCAGGCTCCCCACAAAAAATTTTACAAATTGTTTTGGGCCATGTCCAATACAGATTTGAAAAAAATTTTTCATAATTACAATAACAAAGATATCAAATGCACACACTTAATGATACAATGTTGATCAAAAGCTAAATTTTCTCACAGTCGGTAAAGACAGTACGGAACATCCATCACAGTAAAATTGAAGTTTTTTTTTTCTCACAGTCTGAGCAGTAAAAGAAAATGCACACAGAAGTACTGGATTTCCATGCAGTCTTGAAGAAGTATTGTTGTCCTTCCAATGGAAAGACAGTGCTGACTCTTGACACGCAGACAGGTAATGGGCCACAACAGAGCAAACCTACTACAGAGTCAGTCAAAGTTTTGAAGAATATTGGTAGGTAGGTCGTCACAGAGCAGACCCACTGTAGTCCTGGTAGAGATTACGGTAGAGACCCAGAGGTCCAGACCCTCTGCAGTCCTTGTAGAAATAATGGTATTGGGGGTTCATCAAAGGTGCAGACCCACTGTAGTCCTTGTAGAGACGGCCAGCAGCCATCTGTTGCGACTGTGCAGGTGTACAATCTCCATTGAAGAGTCTTGCGGACGATATAGCAGGTCCATAAATCACTACTTATGCACTCACAAAAAAAAAACAGCAATGCTGTTAACCAGTCCCTTGCTGAATTATTAAAACACGTGCAAGCACTAACAGTCCCAACTTCTCACATACTGTGCATATATTATGACCAACAGAAACATGTGCAGTGAAATGATACTTAATTTGAAGAACTGGTGTCTATACAATTATAAATTTATAACATAAGAATACAATCACAAAGGTACAAAATACATCATTAAAGAACATAACAGTACAGATAACATTTGTAGTAACACAGGCTTTACAAAAGAATAGAAATAAATATATACATCAGTGTTACAGGAATTATGACATAAGTAAATATATAAAATAATGAGAATAGTTTTCGAAACATTAATTTCACACATGAGCATTGAAACAGAACAGAATTAATAATGTCTAAACATCTTTACAAAGTAAATAACATATTATTAATGCAAATTATATTTGAGGATAACAGTATTCCTCATCATGGTGAATGTAGCTTAGTACTAGAAAAATTCTACAACATAAATCTTATTAGCTAAACACATAAAGACAGGAAAAACACAAAAACACAAATACACAAGGGTACACAAACACTAGCGGAATAATACAAAATGAAAGGACAGGGTTCATTTTCAGTGTAACATTTGGTACTGCAGTCCAACCCAAAACTTCATTCTATAGATCTTTCCTCTTATTTCAACATTTGCTCCTGCAAAAAAAAATCCTCTCTAACCCCATTAAATAAATATTTCTCATTGTACAATACTCATTTTTTGCCCAAATCTTTTTCATATAACTTCGCAATGCATTCTTTCCCTATTCTTCATAGTTAGTTTCTTATATAGTCTACCGTCTACCCCCTCTTAAGCTAACTTAAATCTACTGAGCTCAGATATATAAACTAAGGGACAAGGCTATGCAGCAACACACAACAATTCAACACAAACAGCAATGACAAAAATACAAATTGGCAAAGCTAGCAGCAGTAAATCTAAATTAGCAAAGCAATTGCAATATTACAACTAATATAAGGCACTATGCAGCAAACAAGAAAAGTAAATCAGTAGTAAAACTGGCTTAACAGAGTAATACAAAGTGAAATTCAGTAACACTATGCCTGGCAAACAGCAGCAGCAAATGCAATAACTTGTACCTAAACATGACAAAGCTCAAGCAGAAAAAATATTACAGTAAAAATGACCATGTTCAATATCTATGTTACATCTTAACACTAGAGTGATGCATCACGAGAACTTACTCTAGCAGACAAGTTACCAAATCGTAAAAAAATTATTTATGTAATTCCTGTGAAGGGAAATGTATATTGATGTTTCCTCGTTTTCTTGGAAGTAGATCATAAAATTATTATTTACTGGATCTGTAGGCATAAAATAACTATATTAGTACATCTATTAAATTTTATTTTAAGCAGTGCTGTAGTGCAGCTAGAAACTAGATATTAAACAAAATGAGCAAATATATATATAAAGCAACATATGAAACGTCATTCACTAGGCAAATGGCGTTCCCAAAGGCAAAAAAATCTCTCAACTAGAAAGACAATAGACGTAAAATGTTTCTCATCATTTCATTAGGCATTTTAGTAAATATAAATTAAGAGCTCCACAGTGTAATAATATGTTTTCAAGTTTGAGCATGTCGTATTTGCGATGCTTTCTACAAAGAAATGTCAATAGCAAGGATAATGGCCTCGTTTTTTTTTCTCCACCTGTGCCTCTGAAAGACACACACTAATGGCTTTTTTTCAGGTGACTGTCGCTCAGATGGGCCTCCACAGCACATTATGTCAAGGTCATCTACCTTCTTTACTGAAATATTTACGGCAGCAGTTTCCACTACAGTGACAGTCACATAAAAATAAAAAATTCAAAGGTTAGAAATGTACATTAGAAGTGTGTAGAAACAAAATCTCATATATAACAGTGTCCAAAAAGTTTTGTCAGCATTGTGGTAACTAACATTCACGCATGTACACACATTTCATAACTCTTAAAGTACGATTCTCGGTTTCCAAAATCCTTTTCATAAATCAGAGTCCCTAACCACTACTCCTTATTCCTTACCTTATTACACATGTACATATTCATATTCATCAACACATCTTCAATATTTCATCATAAAAAACACATAGCATAATCAGATTCCTCATATAGCATCATCTCTTTGATCATAACCATACCTCAAAAGCATAATACACATTGTCATCGTAATAATATCATAACACCTCAGTCAAATCTCATAAACGTCGTAGCTTTCTGCAATAGTCTCAAAATTTAAAAACAAAAAAAATCTCTTCTGATTTCAATAGTGTCATCTACCTCAAACGTACTTTAAAAATCATGACCCCATACCAAATACATTATTCAAAGCTCTCATAGTATCACAATGGTTCTGAAAAAAAATATGAACAGTTCACAAAGTACAGACAAAATACAGTTTCATAAGTGTGAAGTTATTCAACTGTGTAATTACATAAACATCTGTCACTGATGTAGTAAAATAAATGTTTGCCTCTTCCAGTTAAATGATCAGATAGCTGTGTAATTATGTGTTAGAGAAATATGGTACCGATGTGTAAAGTTGTATAAGCAAATACCATATTAGCTAGGGCTCCTTGTGCTTGCCAAACACATGGTACACAAAGTAAGTGTGTACCCCTTTGAGGATTAATGTAATTATACCATCAAGTGTTACAAATTACAGCAATGGAATGAAATGTATCACGGAAAACCTTTGTATCATTATAATTAAAAAATCTTTAAACATAAATGTTTTAAGTACAAAATCAATCACTCAAATATGTGTACTGTAGCGCTAAAAGTGTGCGTCTTGTTGTAAGACAATCTCTGTCATTACTTAAGGGTAAAAAATGTGCCAAGTGTCGTAATTATCGTCGTCCGCAAGCAAAGTTCTCTAGAAGTCAATGTACTTACCTCGTAATAAACAAAGTGAATTGCTATGCGTATAGATATCGTAGTTGTTACGCTTATTGCCGTGATGAAGTAAGTACTGTACTGTAACATATTGTTGTGCTACAGAAAAGGCTGTCTCATTGTAGCTATACCACAAAAGTTACTACTAAAACGCGTATTCCTTTCCAGAAGAATTCAGAAAAATTGTCCAAATATAAAACAGATACACCGCAAAAGCAACCATGTAAATTGTGTCACACATTAGTAGCGTCGTGATATAGTCGTGTAGCTGTCAAATAAACTAACAACTGTGTCATCTGGTATCTCTCAGAAAGCACTTTAAATTCATAGTGTATTTTCAAGTAAACCAAAATGTTGCAGTAATATGTCATTAGCAGTACTGGTATATGTTCTAAGTATGTAAGCCTTATAGTCGTTATGTAATCGTGCAACGAACAAGCAAGAATGTACACACACAATAACATTGTGCCGTCTGTTCACTATAACAATGCATTCGTTATTACTGTCTAAATATGTTCCCTAGGTTCTAGACTGGATAGTTTCTTTTAAAACATAGTTGCCTATTAACAGTTTCTAAGTGTGATAAAGAGTACTAGTAACGTGAAGTGAAAAATTTTATGGCAAAGACTAAGTTAACAAACAGATTATCTCTCAATAAACGGTTTTACGTGTGAAATATGGTGTAACCCTTTATCTTTCCTAGTGCACAGAGTTCCAACTTCAAAGTAATTATCATGTCGTATACGTCGGTAAGGAATGCTAAAATTTTTCTCAAGATTAGCGTCTATCTTATTTTTCGCTGAGCCAGCCGGCGCACGTGGCTGCCTGTGG
This sequence comes from Schistocerca piceifrons, assembly GCF_021461385.2. Lineage (NCBI taxonomy): Eukaryota > Metazoa > Arthropoda > Insecta > Orthoptera > Acrididae > Schistocerca > Schistocerca piceifrons. The sequence goes on along the minus strand of NC_060143.1, from coordinate 253,519,624 downwards.
TGCGAGTCATTGTCTCTTTGTTGGCGCGCGTCGTTATTGGGATTAGGTGACCTACCTTCTACAAATTCACCTTGTCGAGAGGGCCCTGCCCTGTTTGAATCCCGGCAGTTCTGATGCAATTCAGGTCTGTTGTTACGATTATATCGTCTGTCGTCATGTCGGTAGATTCCATAATTTCTTTCTAGCCAGTCACGTGGCGGAGAATTTATCCCTGAATCGTAACTGCGCACTGAACTGTTGCATCTGAAGTTATTCTGTCCCCCTTCATAATAACTGTTTTGGTTCCCATATTGTTTCTTTCTATGGTTATCTCTGTCATATTCATTACTACGGAAATGCGATCTTTCTCTGTAACTGTTATTCTGCCAACAGTTGTCATACGCATGGTGTCTGTTTTGGTCACGATTTGCGCTGTAAGAATAGCCTTGTCGTGTCCAGTTATTGTTTCTGTCGTCACGGAATTGTGGCGGATGTGACCTGTAGTAATTGTTTTCCTGTTTTCGCATCCCGCGACTGTCTGTGACAATTTCTAAATCTTGTAAGAGTCCCTGAAAGGTTTCAATGTCGTCTTTGCAACGTCCTGCCAAAAGAATGTGTCGTCAATGTTCAGGCAATTTGATTAAGCAAACTGCGGATGAGTTCTGAGGGGTTGCATGGGTTCGACAGGTACTGATTCTTGTGCAACATGACGGAAATGAAAATTTAAAGAATGTTTAAGTCTTACACACAGAAACAGCATTTAGCATAGGGAACATTAGGCTGAAATTGGGTTGGGTCTAGATGAAGTTTTCTTGTCGACATTATTACTTATTTGTATTTATTAACAAGTGGTCTTTTCTGGTACAAAAAGTGTCAGAATATAAGCATTTTTACTTTTGCATCGAATGTAATGGTTTGATTACTTCCGTAAGCTTTTTATAAAAAAGTGTTTAATACCATGCTGAGCAGCACTTTCTTATCCGGTTAGGTGGAATTAGCTCATGGGAAGCGTCCACCGCAAAAGGTATTGTCTCATTGAGAATTAAAAGCGGTAGTTAAATGTTAAGACGTTAGGCATAATTTTTAAAATACATACTGAACTTAGAAAGTGCTGCACACTGTCTGTACTTGGTAGTAAGATTAAGTGTACCTCAATACTATTTTATTTGTAGAATAAGTCAGAAAGCTTAGGCTGAAATCTCCAGATATGTTACCTTTATGTCTTTCTTCAGACCCGAGCCTAGCACACAGCGTTGAGTCTAGAGAAGAAAACCCTGTGGTCTGAGCGATGGGATGTGCAGAGGCCTGTGATTCAATTCGTTTTCTCCCCCTGCACAACCTTCGAATATTTAATATTTATAGTGCGCTGCTATTTCAACTCTGTTGAATGTGAAATATTACTATGTAATATCACGAATGTATAAAATTTGTGCAAAATGATAATTCTTCTAGATTGACAGTAGAGGGAAGAGCATTCAAATACTCTTCGTACTTGAGTCTTTATTTTGGAGACTATTGGTGCTTGTCGTATTATTCCTTTAAAGATATGAAACAAGTTAATTCCTTGGAACTAAAAATATTATTCTCTCGGTTGTAAAACTTTCAATTAATCGTGGTAACCTGATCATACTCAAGTATAAAATTCTGTTTATCTTTCTTTTCTTAAGTTCTCGAATCATTTTCCTAGTCTCCTGAAAATGTTCAAGCTCAAATCCTTATAGGCATACATACACATCTTAAAACTGAATGCACAGAGTTCACGTCAATGTAGGTGGGAAGATAAAGCACGTGGTGCAGTTCACGATAAATTTGATGGATAGTGGTTAGCAACGGTGGTAATGTATTATTAATCTAATGAAATCCACCCCAAACAGGACTTCCAAGTGCAGTCTCTGTATTATGTCACCATGAACCAACAAATCTCCCGAACCGTGACTTAAGTATAATTTCATAGAAAATTAAATAATCTGAGAAAGTTCGTTTACATGTAATCTCTCACCTGCGTTTTAGTTTTCGAATAAATACAACTGTGAGTTCCCTTGCTCTTAATGTCTCATTGCAGATCCAAGCCAAGACCATATCACAATAATCTTGATAATTAGATTACGTACAATTAATTTCCATCGAATCTAGCCAGAGGTATAACTTTCTGTTTTTTTATTGATTTTTTAAACAGATGTACATCGCAGATAACTCTGAGCACAATACGCTCTTAAATATACTTTGCAAACAGTATATCATCGTCTCTGGCGCATAGTGAACATGGAAAATACTTACTGATACTCTGCAAACGGAACTTTACAAGTTGCATTGGTTAAGTACCGTATTTATCATCTTATATTTGTGTAACAACGGAAAATAGAGACGGAAAACAAAGAAGAGAACCTAGAACTTTAGATTTGTATAAATGGTGACCCTCTCCTGCAACGAACACCTCGCATAAAAATGAGGTAAGCTGTAGTCTGTGCGAAGGAATCCTTAGTATTACTGCGCTACATGAATTAGTATGCTCTGAGATACAAATATGGTCAGTGCCAAGCTTCATTCCAACTTTACCTCCAATTACCATATACTGCGATGAAATAAGCTTACTACGAGTTCTGCTCTGCATCCCTCATTTATTGAAGTAACTTCCAGCACTAAGGAAATATTTCCTAAGCAAGAATTCGTTCCGCCTGACTTCGTCCTTAGCAAAGGACCAGCACTCCTACACCGGAATTAGGCCTCCAGTGAGCTCAGATCGAACTACGATCCAGTCATAAGATTAACCAACCATCCCTTCTCAGTCCTATTCAGTTACAGACAGTGTCTGGTATAACCCGATCTAAGGATACTCTCACCTGGCAGTGCTGAAATGTTTCTTGTCAGCGGTCATTAGTGGCATCTCAAATCCCGTTTTAACATGCCTCTCAGCACTGTTAATATGCCGTTAATGTGACGCCGAAACAACTATGCGAAGAGAACATTGCCGGCCGGTGTTCCCGAGCGGCTCTAGACGCTTCAGTCTGGAACCGCGCGACCGCTATGGTCGCAGGTTCGAATCCTGCCTCGGGCATGGATGTGTGTGATGTCCTTAGGTTAGTTAGGTTTGAGTAGTTCTAAGTTCTAGGGGCCTGATGGCCTCAGATGTTAATTCCCACAGTGCTCAGAGCCATTTTCGAAGACAACATTAGTGGTCCGAATTTGGATAGCAATTCTGTCAAAGTCACTACCTGCATTATAAACTCAGTCCCTGCCAAGATTATCACCATATGGCCGTCTTTAGTAAAGTCCAACATAGAGTTCTTAAATCTTCTGACATCTTACTGAGCTCAACATTTGTTTCAAAAATGCTCGTGATTTGGTTCTCCTTATCTCTCTCCTGCGCGCCCTTATCTGCTAATTAGTAGCAGAGTCCTCTTCTTTTTAATTTATGTATCAAACGTAGGATTCTTAACGACGGCCGGCCTGTGTGGCCGTGCGGTTCTAGGCGCTTCAGTCTGGAACTGTGTGACCGGTATGGTCGCAGGTTCGAATCCTGTGAGATGTCCTTAGTTTCGTCAGGTTTAAGTAGTTCTAAGTTCTAGGGGACTGATGACCACAGATGTTAAGTCCCATAGTGCTCAGAGCCATTTGAACCATTTCTTAACGACGCTGGGTACTTGTTTCACATTATCTGTTCCAGCAACTACTGTGAGCTCCTATCCACAGGACTCTTGACAGCTAAATCCATATCGCTATTCAAAATAAAACTATCGGATCCGTTACATACTTTTAATCTTATCATTTCTCGGTCCGTTTGTTGTAGTTTCACTTGTGCAAATACCTCAGCTGTAAGAGGATATGAGGACACAGTCCTTGCAAGCACTGCCATCCATTGGTGACGACGACGACGAGACAGCAACGGACGCGAAATCCTGCGAGTGCAATATCCGGGAGCACCGAGAGCGGAAGGGGCAGAACTCGACACTTTAATTAGTACGGAGCAAATGACACGGCCAACTTTCCTCATTTCGCTGTAGATTCCACAGAGCTCTGCGTGGAACAGGGGTAGGGGGAGAGGTGTTAAGATAAAGAATGGACGTGTCCCCACGCAGAAAAGAGTACACACAAACTCGTAGCCATCACGTTCCCGTCACGACTGGACAGCTGTTTTCAGAGTGTTAATACGAGTACTAATATCACTCAGTGATTAGATATTACTAAAGGAGTAGTAATAAAATGGTGAACCTCAAACAAATCGGTCCCCTGCGTAATTAAGTAATCAATGTGTCTGACTGGAATTTGGAGGATTCAGGTTCAACTCCCGGTGCTGCCAGATCTTTCTCCTACTTGGGAAGAGTGGAAGGGGATGTATTCACCTTCATGAAGCCACCTGAGCAGCTACTTGAATTGTAAGCAGCGCCTCCAAAGGTTCGCGAAACTGATAACTTACGGGAGTGCTTCATCTCACGCCTCTCGCTACAGCAAGCAATGACGAGGTTGAGTGAGGAGGACATGGCGGACGACCAGCATCACGTTCTCTTCAGGAGTTGATCGCAGAGTTCCGTTCTGATAATCTATATATCGTTAATAATTCAAACCAAATTTACAGCGAAATCCTAGAGCCAATCAGTAAGTTTGTGGATACAATGATAACTTGGACAGGAAAACAAACAGAAGAATAAAAATACATCTGGTTTAAAAAAAAAACTATCTGAAACAAAGCTTAGAATCAGTGTATACTACCGGTTCTGTCTTGTGGCTGTCCGGCATGGATTTCCAATGTGTAAAGCATTCAAAAACTGAGAGATCAGTTAGCAAGCTGTGGAGAGATGCATGTTGGCAATCACTAGGAGAGGCATGAAGACAGACAAATGGATCAGGCGTCATAGCAGAGTGGAAGGCTTAATTATAATGCTGATGAAAATGAGTTGGAGTTGGATGGATTAGGTACCCAGACGAATTAGGGCGCTAGTAACCTCGACGTTGAGCCACCATAAGCTCCTTACAACGAATTAATAGTAGATGGAGAAAGGAAGTGCTTTTGCTGAAATTTGAGAGTGTCTTTGTTACGATCGAGCCAACAATTGCATTACACTTTTTAAGGAAGTCATATGGTTGTATCAAATTTTTATTTTCTGAAAAAAGTTTTATTTCACTGGCAGTGAAGTAATCATGCCATCTTGTGTGTCATAAAGCAAATTTGCAAAGAAAATGAGAAAAAATGTTACAAGCCTGTTTACTCACGGTGTCATGGTCTCCAGAGGAGTGTGGAGTACATCACCGTATAACAGCGTCCCATATTCCCATCCAGTTGCAAAATGTTACACAGCATATACTGTGGACTCCTACGGTGACCAGACCCGACTACAGTGTGTTCATTTTCATTCTCATATATAACCTGGTACCTGGTGAGTGGGAACGAGACTACGCTATTCGATGGGAATGTCGGACCCTAATACATCGAAATATTTCACTGTCTTGCGAGCATTATAACGTATTGATTAATGGAAGCATCTAACACGCAATATCTGATCGAAAATATAAAATATCCGGACACCTATTAGTAGAAATTAACACATGGTGTTCCCACCCTTCCCCTCTACGAGTGTTTGAGCTGTGCAGTCCTGAGTGACTTACCACTCTGCAGCGGATGTGCACTGATTTGTAAGTTCTTGACAGCGTAGTGTTTGGATAGCTTAGTCACCAGAGGACCCCCCCCCCCCCCCTGGCGCAAGAGGCTGATGTCCCATGCCATGCCCGGTCTGGCTCGCAGTTTTAATCTGAATGACGCTGGAGGAATGGTAGGTCATTCTTTCTCAAGAGCTGAAAACTCAGGTAGAATTATTGTTGGGTGCTGGGGTCTGGAGCGAAGTCGACGTTCTAACTCATTCCAAAGGCGTTCCACTGGGTTCAAGTCTGGTCTCTGAACAGTGTAGTCCATTTCAGAAATGTTATTGTCCCTAAATCATTGCCTGACATATGATGCTTTATGGCAAGATGTATTGTGATGCTGACATAATCAGTCACCGTCTCCGAACTGTTCCTTTAATGCACGCAGCGCACAGTGCTTTAAATATGTCCATATCCTTTCGTACCCAGCATTTTTTTAAGAGTAATAAGGTGACAACACCCTAGCCACGGAGAACCTCCTCCTCCGTACTTCGCTGTTGGCACTACACATGATGCTGACAGGTAACGTTCTCCAGGCACTTGCCGAACCCTTCTATAAAACTGCTAAAGGGTATAAGGTGAGTCATCACTCCAGTTCACTCGTTTCCAGTCATCCACTGTCCAGTGGGTTCGCCCTTTACACCACCTCAAGCGTCGTACAGCACTGACCACAGATACGTGTCTGATGAGCCGCTCTATCATCACACACGTTTCATTCTTTCTTTTCCTTTTTCTTTTTTTTTTCGCACAGCCCTACTGCTGCCTGGACAGCTGGTAGCACTTTGTAACTAAAAAGTGATTCCTTCCTCTACTCACACGCGATTTTTTACAACTCCTTCGACTTTGCCTTTGTGTGTGCCTGTTATTGGCTCAACTGTGATACTTCCTTCGCGTTTCCAGTTCATAAGAACATCAACCAACAGCCGACTTGGGTAGCTTTAGAAGGGCTGAGATTTCCCTGATGAATCTGTTACCCAAGTGACAGCGACTGCCTAGTCCACGTTCGAAGTTACTGCATTCTCCTGACTGACCCAGTCTGCTGTTTTTCCGCCTCTACTGACAACACAGTACTGCTGGACTCCTTTTGTAAAGGCGGATCTGCATCTCGTGAGGTCTAGTTGTCAATTCAGCATTACATTGGTGTGCCGGGATACTTTCGATCAGATAGTGTGTTTGTTGACTTTGCTCAACAGGCTAAGTTAGCCACTGCCAAGCAAGAAGTGTTACGCGACTTTTCAGGCTCTCCCGACGGATCTGTTGCAAATACACCTCTCTGGTTTGCCACCGGATCATGTTATGTAAATCCCAAAATATTTCATAGATGTAGGACCTGAAAACATTTAAGCGACAATCGTCGGAACTTTTGATTATCTTTGACGTTGTTTCTTTATTTCCGAAAATATCTCTGCAGGACTCGTTACAGTTTATCAGCGTCCAATCTGGGACAGACATTTTGGCGTTGTTTAAACATGTGCATACCTCAACTCATTTCTTATTCAATGCCCAATATTGTGAACAAGTGGACGGTGTCGCCATGAAAAGTCCTCTGTCTCCCACGGTGACCAACTATTTTATGGATGACTGAGGAAAAGGCACTGCAGTCGGAAAGTTTCAAACATTCCTGCTTCTAGCGCTATGTAGACGATACAATTGTGGTGTGGCCTCACGCATTAGAAAAGTTACCTGTGTTTCTCCGGTATCTGAACTCGCTCCATCCGAATACGCAGTTCACAACGGAAGTGAAAAAAAGATGGCATTTTACCATTGCTGGATGACATGGTCAGAAAAACGCGGGAATGTCTTACGCTCTTTGGAGCATATAATACATGCCGTCTCAGCTTCCGACAGTCTACCCGTTGCGCTACAACAGCTAAGAATGGTATTCCAACAGAATGGCTATTCCCATAGACAGATACGCCATGCATTCGGTTCCTAGCAAATTCAAAGCAGGGATGTAAACGACGATGTGGAGCACCCATTGCAACGGCGTTCTTGCCCTATTTTGGCGGAATGTCTTCAAGAATAGAAAGAATCATCAAAAGGCACGATATCAAGCGTGTTTTTCGGCCACCAGCAAAATTGAGAAATTTATTGTGCTCGGTCAAAAAGACCTTGGCCTTGGGATACGTGACGTTTTTCAAATCCCAAGCCAACGTGGAAAACCTTATATTGGACAGACATGCCAAACAGTATTGTTAACGAGGCCATACATAACGTCCGGAGGACAGTCTTTTCAGGGCCACCTGCTATCCAGCACTGGCTGTCATTAAATCACAACAGGTGAAACAAGAATCCTCGATTCATGACTCGACCCAACGCACTGCTGTGTGTGAGATTTAGTTCAGCCTTTAACCACAGGAGCTTCCGGCAGCACAGTCATTGCCCACAGCGCAAGTGAGGAAGGCCTTTCTACGGCTTCCGGCAGGGGCCATCAGGAGCTCCATATTGTCCGATAAATTTCGACGCCGCCGCGCGATTATCCTCAGTCGCGGTTTGCAGTAGTGACAGCAGTAATACCACCACCTGAAGATGTCGAGCAGTTGCATCGATGAAATATTGTGTGCTTTACCCAATACGATCCGGCGGCAAACTCGGGAAGTGTATTTCCGCTAAGTCTTGTTACTCAAATAGAAACCAAACAAATAGCAAAATGACTTCTTTCGAGAAAAGAGCGAGATGGCGACGACCTACTAGTGGAGACCGTAATGCACGGAAATCTGTATGGTGGGGGCTTCATCTAGCGGCAGAGGTCAAGTGGCTGAAGATAACGACGAAAGGCTTCATAAGGCATACTTTCATCGACATCTACGTCTACGAGATTACTCTGCTATTCACAATAATGTGCTTGGCAGAGGGTTCAATGAGCCACCTTCAAGCTGTCTCTCTTCCGTTCCACTCTCGAACGGCGCGCGGGAAAAACGAGCGCTTAAATTTTTCTGTGCCAGCCCTGGTTTTTCTTATTTTACCGTGATGATTATTTCTCCCTATGTAGGCGGGTGCCAACAGAATGTTTTCGCAATCGGATGAGAAAACTGAAATTTCATGAGAAGAGCCCATCGCAACGAAAAACGCCTTTGTTTTAATGATTGCCCTCCAATTCACGTATCGTATCTGTGGCAATATCTCCCCTACCTTGCGATAATACAAAACGAGTTGCCCTTCTTTGTAATTTTTCGATGTCATCCGTCAGTCCTATCTGATGCGGGTCCCACACCCCACAGCAATACTCCAGAATAGGGCGGACAAGCGAGGTGTAGGCATTCTTTAGTTGACCTGTTCCACCTTCTAAGTGTTCTGCCAATGAATCGCAGCCTTTGGTTGACTCTACCCACAACATTATCTATGTCATGTTTCCAATTTAGGGTATTTGTAATTGTAATCCCTAAGTATTTAGTTGAATTTACAGCCTTCAAATGTGAGTGACTTAACGCGTAATCGAAATTGAACGGATTTCCTTTAGTACTCATGTGAATAACTTCACACTTTTCTTTATTCAGGGTCAATTGCCACTTTTCGCACCATACCGATATCTTAACTAAATCATGTTTCAATTCGTTTTAGTCATCTGACGACTTTACAAGTCGGTAAATGACAGCATCATCTGCAAACAATCTAAAACGGCTACTGAAATTGTCTCCTATGTCGTTAATATAGATCAGGAACAATAGAGGGCCTGTAACACGTCCTTGGGGAACGCCGGATGTCATTTCTGATTTACTCGATGACTTTGCGTGTATCACTACGAACTGTGACCTTTCTGACAGGAAATCACGAATCCAGTCGCCCATTTGAGGTGATATTCCATAGGCACGCAGTTTGGTAAGGAGACGCTTGAGAGGAACAGTGTCGAAAACCTTCTGGAAATCTAAAAATGTTTAATCAATTTGATATCCCTGGTCGATAGCACTCATTACTTCATGAGTATGAAGAGCTAGTTGTGTTTCGCAAGAACGATATTTTCTGAATCCGTGCTGACTGTGTGTCAATAAATCGTTTTCTTCAAGGTACTTAATGATCTTCGAATACGGTATATGTCCCAAAACCCCAGTGCAAATCGACGTTAGTGATGTTGTTGTTGTTGTGGTCTTCAGTCCTGAGAGTGGTTTGATGCAGCTCTCCATGCTACTCTATCCTGTGCAAGCTTCTTCATCTCCCAGTACCTACTGCAGCCTACATCATTCTGAATCTGCTTAGTGTATGCATCTCTTGGTCTCCCTCTACGGTTTTTACCCTCCACGCTGCCCTCCAATACTAAATTGGTGATCCCTCGTTGTCTCAGAACATGTCCTACCAACCGATCCCTTCTTCTAGTCGAGTTGTGGCACAAACTCCTCTTCTCCCCAATTCTGTTCAATACCTCCTCATTAGTTATGTGATCAACCCATCTAATCTCCAGCATTTTTCTGTAAAACCACATTTCAAAAGCTTCTATTCTCTTCTTGTCTACGCTATTTATCGTCCACGATTCACTTCCATACATGGCTACACTCCATACAAATACTTTCAGAAACGACTTCCTGACATTTAAATCTATACTCGATGTTAACAAATTTTTCTTCTTCAGAAACGCTTTCCTTGCCGTTGCCAGTCTACATTTTATATCCTCTCTATTTCGACCATCATCAGTTATTTTTCTCCCCAAATAGCAAAACTCCTTTACTACTTTAAGAGTCTCATTTCCCAATCTAATTCCCTCAGCATCACCTGACTTAATTCGACTACATTCCATTATCCTCGTTTTGCTTTTGTTGATGTTCATCTTATACCCTCCTTTCAAGACACTGTCCATTTCGTTCAACTGCTCTTCCAAGTCCTTTGCTGTCTCTGACAGAATTACAGTGTCATCGGCGAACCTCAAAGTTTTTATTTCTTGTCCGTGGATTTTAATACATACTCAGAACTTTTCTTTTGTTTCCTTTATTGCTTGCTCAATATACAGATTGAATAACATCTGGGATAGGCTACAACCCTGTCTCACACCCTTCCCAACCACCGCTTCCCTTTCATACCCCTCGACTCTTATAACTGCCATCTGCTTTCTCTACAAATTGTAAATAGCCTTTCGCTGTCTGTATTTTACCCCTGCCACCTTCAGAATTTGAAAGAGAGTATTCCAATCAACATTGTCAAAAGCTTTGTCTAAGTCTACAAATGCTAGGAACGTAGGTTTGCCTTTCCTTAATCTTTCTTCTAAGATAAGTCGTAGGGTCAGTATTGCCTCACGTGTTCCAACATTTCTACGGAATCCAAACTGATCTTCCCCTAGGTCGGCTTCTATCAGTTTTTCCATTCGTCTGTAAAGAATTCGCGTTAGTATTTTGCAGCTGTGACTTATTAAACTGATAGTTCGGTAATTTTCACATCTGTCAACACCTGCTTTCTTTGGGATTGGGATTATTATATTCTTCTTGAAGTCTGAGGGTATTTCGCCTGTCTCATGCATCTTGCTCACCAGATGGTAGAGTTTTGTCAGGACTGGCTCTCCCAAGGTTGTCAGTAGTTCTAATGGAATGTTGTCTAAACCGGGGGCCTTGTTTCGACTCAGGTCTTTCAGTGCTCTGTCAAACTCTTCACGCAATATCATATCTCCCATTTCATCTTCGTCTACATTCTCTTCCATTTCCATAATATTATCCTCAAGTACATCGCCCTTGTCTAGGCCCTCTATATACTCCTTCCACCTTTCTGCTTTCCCTTCTTTGCTTAGAACTGGGTTTCAATCAAAGCTCTTGATGTTCATGCAAGTGGTTCTCCTTTCTCCAAAGGTCTCTTTAATTTTCCCGTAGGCAGTATCTATCTTACCCCTAGTGAGATAAGCCTCTACATCCTTACATTTGTCCTCTAGCCATCCCTGCTTAGCCATTTTGCACTTCCTGTCGATCTCATTTTTTAGACGTTTGTATTCCTTTTTGCCTGTTTCATTTACTGCATTTTTATATTTTCTCCTTTCATCAATTAAATTCAATATTTCTTCTGTTACCCAAGGGTTTCTACTATCCCTCGTCTTTTTACCTATTTGATCCTCTGCTGCCTTCACTACTTCATCCCTCAAAGCTACCCATTCTTCTTCTACTGTATTTCTTTCCCATATTCTTGTCAACTGTTCCCTTATGCTCTCCCTGAAACTCTGTAAAACTTCTGGTTTAGTCAGTTTATCCAGATCCCATCTCCTTAGATTCCCACCTTTTTGCAGCTTCTTCGGTTTTAATCTACAGTTCATAACCAATAGATTGTGGTCAGAGTCCACACCTGCTCCTGGAAATGACTTACAATTTAAAACCTGGTTCCTAAATCTCTGTCTTACCATTATATAATCTATCTGATACCTTTTAGTGTTTCCAGGGGTCCTCCATGTATACAACCTTCTTTCATGATTCTTTAACCAAGTGTTAGCTATGATTAAGTTATGCTCTGCGCACAATTCTACCAGACGGCTTCCTCTTTCATTTCTTAGCCCCAATCCATATTCACCTACTATGTTTCCCTCTCTCCCTTTTCCTACTGACGAATTCCAGTCACCCCTGACTATTAAATTTTCGTCTCCCTTTACTACCTGAATAATTTATTTTATCTTATCATACATTTTATCAATTTCTTCGTCATCTGCAGAGCTAGTTGGCATATAAACTTGTACTACTGTAGTAGGCGTGCGCTTCGTGTCTATCTTGGCCACAATAATGCGTTCACTATGCTGTTTGTAGTAGCTTACCCGTACACCTATTTTTTATTCATTATTAAACCTACTCCTGCATTACCCCTATTTGATTTTGTATTTATAACCCTGTATTCACCTGACCAGAAGTCTTGTTCCTCCTGCCACCGAACTTCAACGTTAGTGATATGGGCCTGTAATTCAACGGATCACTCCTACATCCCGTTTTGGGTATTGGTGTGACTTGAACAATTTTCCACTCCTTAGGTACGGATCTTTCTGTGAGCGAGCGGTTGTATATAATTGCTAAATATGGAGCTATTGTTTCAGCATACTGTGAGGGGAACCTGACTGGTATTCAATCTGGACCGGAAGCCTTCCTTTTATTAAGTGATTTAAGCTGCTTTGCGACACCGAGGATATCTATCTCTATGTTTCTCATCTTGGCAGTTGTTCGTTATTGCAACTCAGGGATATTTACTTCGTCTTCCTTGGTGAAGGAGTTTCGGAAAATCGTGTTTAGTAACTCTATTTCAGTGGCACTGTCATCAGTAACTTCACCGCTGTTGTCACGCAGTGAAGATTTTGATTGCATCTTGCCACAGGTGTGCTTTATGTATGACCAGAATCTCCTTGAGTTTCCTGCCAGATTTCGATACAGGCTTTCGTTGAGGAAATTATTGAAAGCATCTCGCACTGAAGTACACACTGTATTTCGAACTTCTGCAAAACTTTGCAGTCCCGAGAATTTTGCGTTCTTTTAAATTTGGCATGCCTTTTTCGCTACTTCTGCAACAGCATCAAGAAAGGAAAGTTAGCGATTCACGACAACGAGCTCATTACAGTGTGAAAGGTGGATTGTTTTCTGGCTAGCAGCGTTAGCTTTGATGAAGGACGCATTTATTTTTCAGCGTAGTTCGGTAAATTTTGTGGAGGTTTGTCATTCGTTGAAGCGAAATTCTGGAAAGTTTGCAAACATCCATCAGCAGGTGACAAATCTTCTTCATTCGAATCAAAAGTATACCAGCCAGTGATATCTTCACACATGGGGAATAAGAAAAGTCAGAAGGTGCCTAATGTGTAGAACATGGAGCCTATTCCAGCCATTCGTTCTTCACATACATCAGATTTCGCTATTGGTAAAGCACCTTTGTTTGACAGTAGCATTATGATATACGTTTGTTTTGCGCAATTGTTTTTACACAGCATTCAACTCATTACGAACAGAGCTTTCCCGTCGTCACTTCTTCATGTTAAAGGTAGCGTACAGTTCCTTCTGATATGCTTTGTGTGTCAGGTATTTCATAAATTTTCAATTTCCAATCATGCGGTATCAAGCAGCACAGTGACTTCTTGTCGCTACATTGTTTTAATTTCGGTACGTCCTGCAGGTGGACAACCTTCAGGAGAGAGTACGACAAAGTTTAAATTGAACTACCCATTTCATAGATGTTAGAAAACGATAGAGAAGCCAAATTATAAATTTCACAAATGAATGTCCATTGGCGATAAGCTATACAAAACAAAAACAATAAATTATAATATCAGAGTGTGCCGGTTGATGCAGTAGCCTAAAATCGTTGTAAACAAAACTGAGCTGTTCAAAAACTATTTCGTTCCTTAAGTTGCTTGTGGCTTTAAGGATTTCGAAATGCTGTAGCTACAGTGTGGTAGTGCGTGCAGGCACCGTAACCTGCGGAATACAGCGGACCGAAGTCTGCTTTGCACATCTCCAGCACAAATGTTTCCAACCTATACTTTCGCCTCTGTGCCGTGTCAGACAACGGATACATTACGAAGCTCAATTTAAAGCTTATGCTGATTGCTAGGGACGTTCCGAAAGTAAGTTTCCTCGTTGTTTTTGGAAAAGAAGATGGTCTAGCACATACACAAACAAATCCATAACATTTGCTGCTTCAAAGACGGCAATGGCGTCAGTAGAGGGGAGAATCACGCATGCAAGGTAATTGATATATAACATCTCATTTATGTTGTTTATCACTATAGTGAAACATGTTCCGAGCTCAGGAGTGTTCACGGGAAGTCTTTCGCAACCACCATTCATGAGAGGCCAGGAAGGAAGGAAGACTGGGTTTAACTTCCCGTCTAGTGGAGGTCATTAGAGATGGAGCACAAGCTCGGATTGTGTCAAGGATGGGGAAGGAAAACGGCCAAGCCCTTTCAAAGGAATCATCCCGGCATTTGCCTGGATCGATTTAGGGAAATCGCAGAAAACCAAAATCTGGATGGCCGGGAGCATGTTTGAACCGTCGTCCGCCCGAACGCGAGTCCAGTGTGCTAAATAGTTCAAGTGGCTCTGAGAACTATGGGACTTAACTTCTGACGTCATCAGTCCCCTAGAACTCAGAACTACTTAAACCTAACTAACCTAAGGACATCACACACATCCATGCCCGCAGCAGGAATCGAACCTGCGACCGTATATGTCACGCGGTTCCAGACTGAAGCGCCTAGAACCGCTCGGCCACCCCGGCCGGCTGAGTGCGCTAAACTGTGCGTCGGCTCTGTCGGTGAGGGGCAAGGAAGACGTGAACATTACTAGCGGTACTGCCTCCAAACTAGCACGTACCACGAGTGGTTGTGCCAGTCAGTCTTTGCCTATATGTCTTTAATATTTTAATTACTCTTTATTATAAATAGGACATAGACTGTTTGAATGCAAGGCTGATTCGTTGTCTCCCATTTTGGGCGGACTGCACCATTCTAGGCTCGCGGGACACGTAGGACCACTGCCTGCAGCAACACAGTTGTCCCAGTGCCATACCTTCGGTGTTATTTCGCGGTGGTACATACCTTCCGCCTTTTACAAAAGGCTGCTGTCTCTCACCAACCCTTTCCAAGCCTAGCGAGTCACCTTGTAACACCGAAAACGCAGATAAAATACCTTCTGCACCATTCAAAAATTTTCGCTGTTTAAGTTCCGTTGATAACGTGTATTGTACTTCTGATTCTGACTATCTAAGCTTTATTACATAAATTATACTTAACATGTAATCGATTTAATAGTGTATTTATTTGAGACTGTATGTAATTGATTGTAATTGTAATGAAAATATTGAAACTTTCTGGGTAATAGTCAAGGGAACTTTATTTAATCAATCGATAGCAACGAGGAAATGATAGTAGCTGTGCCGTTGTTTATCATTGCGCATGGAGAGTCTCTGTCGCGTTGCGAGCAGAGAAGAGGCAGAGCAGCTTGAGTCATGAAAGGGCGCGGAAGCGTCTGCTGGGCGCTCCCGCAGACGATGTGTGCAGCTGTGTAGGCGTGTCTGATCCGACCCGCGAGTATGGAGCGCACGGAGGAAGCTGCAATTCCAACTACTGTCTGGCCCATAATTATCCGTAGCTCTGGAGACGTCTCGGGGTTCTTTTCGAGCAGCAGCAGCAACAACGGCAGCTCAGCGTTGTCGTCGGCTAGATTCATCGTCGTCCGCGGAGCTACAACATCGTAAGACTAAGTGAAAAATTATAAACTTACGTAGGCATTACCCAGCAACATTTCCTTCACAAGGTATAGCTAACCTGAATAACAACCTGCAATAGTTAAAACTTGTAGGGCACCCGTGTTGTCATTGTCCTCAGACGTTATTACCTAGCAGGGTCCCTTTTCCTTTCCATGCAATCACCAAGTGTCATAAGAATATGGATACTGATAAACTATTTACCGCCAGTGTTGTGTGTTTGCTAATGACCAGTTTCAGTCTAAATTTTCTGCCTCGTTAACTGTTCATTCTTCTATTCCATGACAAACTCTACTTAAAGTAAAATTTCACTGGCAGTATTAATTATTAAAGATACAGCACAATTTAAGAGTGCGCAATTTCATTTACTTTTTATTTAGCTTAGACTGTGACCTCTGCTGGCTTTGTATGTATCTTATTGTTGTTATTTTAAAAGGAAAATCAATTTCTCATTTGCTTAAAGGAAATTTAATTCAATCTTTCAAAAAACAAAAGTAAATTGGTTGCTTTTTTTCTAAATTTTGCATTACATTACACTGAGGTTACTGAAAGTTATTATTTTTTTTCATAACAGGGTGTAAGTTAATCTAGTCATTTATTTAACGAGTAATTTCATTCAACGTTACTTTCAAAATTTAGTATTTCAGAATAAGTAACTAGAAACTCAATGCTTTCTGATTCATTTATTTTCTCGTGAACTGTTGTGCTGTGGAAAAGCGTGACCAGCTTCTGTTGCCAAGCCATCAATTATTTGCTTAAAGTTCTTTGCCATTACCTTTCCCAAGATTCAATAGATTCATTGCCCTAGCGGGCTGGCGACCGTTTAATTATCCTTTCTTTTTAGCTAATCAGTTTTTTCTTTGTGTCATTAGTGAATTTTGTTGTAAATATTATGTGGTACCCTTTTTTCCTCCTGTGCGGTTCGTGGGCGATTGCACTATACTCCAACCATTTCAAAACTATCATCAGTATTTAGCTTAAATTTGGAATAGACTCTTCCTCCAGAAGAGTCTCTTGTACACTTTTCTCCAACTAACTGGAGTTATTTTCCTTCGGTAACGGTAGCCTTACTCCCTGCAGAATTTCATTAGGCGTATCCAATCACGGTCAGTTATTTCGCAATCCAGTAGGCTTTTTAGGAAGGGGGAGGTTACAACCTTCTACAGATATCCGGGCGCACGATGATTTCCAATGTTCCCACAGCATGTGACATTAAACTAGCTGTCTCCTCATCCATTTGCTCCGCTCCTTTACACAACCGTCATGACCTTCACAGTTTGTGTTTTCGAATATTCAGCTTCTACTGTAAGACAAAGCTTTGAATAACTGCCTCGTGGTTGTCGCCCGCCGTCCACAACACCAGCAGCTCACCTTTACCAACAAAGTATGAATAATTATGGCTCGTACATACCCCCAGGAGAATACGACGAAAGTCTACGCTGCCTTTCTGAATGTACCCAGGGAGTTGTGTCGACCCAGACACGCTACGCTATAAATTTAGTGTATAGCTGTCAAGCACAAAGATATGTGATGAAAATTGGTAACGGTGCGCCTGCAATGTAAGCTTGGAATGGACACAGAGACGAGAGAGAACCTAAAGTAGCGTTTTCAAACGACTCATGCCGTATTTCGGTAGCACCGACTAAGAGGAGCCATGAAACCTTAATCAAGATTATCATATCGACTCCATATTTGATATTTCCTTCAAATTTTAGTTCAATGCCTTATCCCACACACAATCGGAGTCGGTATGTACAGGGGTATACAAAAACATGGGGACACCGAAAACGCGTATGTGAAAGCCATTGGCACTAGAAACAGCTTCCAGTAGTATGGAATGGGTAAATACAGCTCCTGTATGGTTCTCAAGGGAATCCGATACCACAAAACAGTGGCAAGTAACGATGATGGGGGTGTATAATCATGACACACCCTTCTTTCCAAAGCAGACCAAAAGGCTCATAAATATTGACATCTGGTGACTGTCGCGTCGGATTCCTTTTGTGGAGGAGCGGTGTCTTGGTTTGACACCCGATGATCGTCATGCAAGTGTGTGGAGGCACCCAGGCACCCACGTCTCAGGCATGAAGAACATTGGCTTTAGCAAGGACGTATTCAACAGTGTTTTGGGTCGGTATCATGCTAGGATATAGGACGCCTCTCATCGCTGTCTATGGTAAGTTGAGAACCTTGTAGTTCCGGGACAACATCCTCGACTCCATTGTCTAGCGCGATGGGTTCGTTCCTCGAGGCCTTAATGCACGAACACACGACACCCATGTGGGGAATACATTGCTCTAGGAGACAAATATCAAGAGAATGAAACTTTCTGTGCTATTCTGACATGAAACCGATTGAGCATGCTTTTGACCAGTTGCAACTTAAAGTGCTTCATTACAGCAATTGCATGCACAGGTTGGCCTCAGGAGGCCCGCGAACGTAGAGTAGGACAGCAACAAGGTATCCATCACTTTGAGGACAGCACCCAGATAGGTCGGGTGACAAGGTAATAAATCATGTTCGATTAATCTGATTTAATGGGAGTGATTGTGCCTCACGACCGTGATGTAATCCAGGACAGAAAGCTGGTCAGCATTCGTCGTAATGTCAGTGCGGCTGTCATCAGTGCTACAGATATACATAGAAACAGCACATTGATTTAGTGACATTACGACCAATGCTGACCTTCTTTTCTGTCCTGGGAAGTACTTGAATGCTAAACAGTACGAAATTGTGACTTGTCAGATGCTTGAAGGTGTGTACTACCGGACAGACTGCCTTTGCTTTGTTTACTATATTCAATTTATTTCACAGAAAACGTAGTGTTTTAATTTCATAAAGCTCATCGTTTCATTCACCCCCACACGTTTGGAGTTGTGCAAATTGTACAAAACTATTTTGGGCAGTTTATTCCTCAGATAGAATTGACTTAGGTCACTGCATTACATGTGCTGACATAAACAAATGTTTAATAATATCGCCACTTCTGAGCCTGATGGGAAACTTTAAATATTGCGCTCGTAGACATGGAGTGTAAGCTTGGAATGGACACAGAGACGAGAGAGAACCTACAGTAGCGTTTTCAAAGGAACCATCTCGTATTTCCGTAGCACCAGCTAACGGGAGCCATGAAACCCTAATCATGATTATCAAATCGATTCCATATTTGATACTTCCTTCGAATTTTAGCTCAATGCCTTATCCCACACACAATCGGAATCGGTATGTACAGGGGTAGACAAAAATATGGGGACACCGAGAACACAACACATTAAAATGCCTGATACGGTATACTCAAGCCGTTAGCATTAGAAACACCTTTCAGTAGTATGGGATGGATAAATACGGCTCCTGTATGTTTCTCAAGGGAATCCTATACCACTCTTCCTGCAAAACAGTGGTGAGTAACGATGATGGGGATGTATAGCCATGACGCACCCTTCTCTCCAAAGCAGGCCATAAAGGCTCATAAATGTTGACATCTGGTGACTGTGGCGGAGGTGAGACAATTCAGCCTCGTGCTAACAAAAGAAAGTGCTGGATGATGCGAGCTGTGAGAGCAGGCAGTCTGTGGCCTTGTAAACAGCATGACCATTCTAGAACAAACATTGAACCGTGGCATGGATCTGATTAACGAAAACGGTCACATCATCGTGATGCGACCATACAGAGTAGCCAAGGGACCCATGGGATACCATGATATGGCTGCCCAGTTAATCACCTAACTCCCGCCATGGTTTTCTCTTGGGATATAAACTCGTTCAGAAGTTGTATACAGTGTGAAGCAAGAGTCATCTGACCAAATGAAATTCTTCCATTGCTACATAGTTTAAGTTTTGCGGCTTCGGCATCACGTTCTCTTGTTATGGGCATCTGCATTACCGACGAGTAGTTTCGGAACTGCAGCTCGCATGCAGTTACCTGCCTATGGAGCTCCCTTCGTATTGTTTTGGTGCTAACGAGGTTCGCGAGTGCGACCTTCAGTTCTGTAGAGACTTTTACAGCCGCGTCATTTTTAGCCACTGTTCTCTTCAATGAATGCCAGTCTCGATAGCTCAGGACACACTGTAGTCCACGTTATGACAACAGGTGATGTTTTCGCGCTTTACTTGTATGCAGTATAAACCTTGGATACGATGCCTCTTGAAACACCAGACACATCACCTGCTCTGTTTATAGAAGCACGCAGTTTGCACCAGCAATTTTCCCAAATCTCTTAGCTCTGATGTAATGCACTCAAAACGACGCAAAACCCTGTTCTGACCACGACTGATAATTCGTGAGGACATTTCACTGGCGCCGTTCGTGGTTAAATACACCAGCGAAACCTACAAGCTTTGCTGTCATATGTATTTATGTTCATGCATGCATTGCTCGCGGTTTCTTGGTGCTTTTGCCCAACCTCTACAAGTCTTGAGGCATTAAGTTACAGATCACTGTCACACGAAAGCACCACATCACCTTACTGCTCACTTTACCTCCACTTTATCTTCAGGCCACAATCCCAGTTAACGTCCATCCCCATTCCGTGATGTCACGTCCAATAGAGCAATTACCAACCGTGCCCAAACATCAGTGTAACACAAAGTTTTTATCTACATAATCGGAAAAAGTCGGTTTTCATCCTGAAACAAATAAAAAGTAAGTCATCTCCGTTTCTTTATCCTGAGCCACGAGTAATTTGAAAACATTAGTAACATTTTATAATCACTATCGTATACTCCAAATCATTTCTGGACCAAGAGCGGATGTAGGTGTTCCTACTGACAGTCCATCGTCCCTCCATCTCTCCCGCCTCCCTCCGTCCATCCCCCTTCTTCCCCCTCCCCCCTCATGGATCCCTAATAGTTTAATATAATGAAGTTAATTAGTGGTAGTTCCCAGACACATACATCCTGTGGCTCTATTCTTATATGCTGATACCACTGGACATTTTGTTAACATATTTTTAATGAAATGAATAAGGTTTTACTGTTTATATCCTAATGATCTTGTCTCTTCACATAGCCTTCCCATCATACTTTGGTTTACAGTATGCCATTGTGGAAAAAGTTTTGCATGACACCATCATACGTTATTTAAATGTTCTTTGTCTTCGTAAATCACACTTATGTTGTAGCTTTGTGCTTGGCAACTGAGCCGTTTTTGCTGTATAATCTTCACAACCTTTTTTCATATAGTCAGTTTCATGCGGGGATATAATACTACATTACTATATATGTACGTCATCAAAATGGTTCAAATGGCTCTGAGCACTATGGGACTTAACATCTGAGGTCATCAGTCCCCTAGAACTTAGAACTACTTAAACCTAAGGACAGCACACATATCCATGATGCACGAAGCAGGATTCGAACCTGCGACCGTAGCGGTCGCACGGTGTACGTCATCATTTATATGTTTACTCAATATGACTGACTGCTTTTAGTATTTGATAAGATTTTAATACGATGTGACATGATGAGGGCTTATTTGCTCAAGTATTTTATTTCTAACAGCCCTATGCACAGGTATTGAATCAGAATGAAACTTGAGATTATGGGTGCTACTAAGTGTTTTCTAGATGTTTTACTTGATTAATACATATCGTCAGCACGAGAAAAGTTTCATATTCATTTTTACGGCGCTATTTTTATCACTTATTTGGACTCCTTTTTTGTAAATAAATATACAAGTAGCTGTTATTATTACAATTCTTGCTCGATTAGTAACGAAATTTTCCAATGATTATATACCTCTCTGTCATGATATTATGTTGTACTTCATTTTAGAAGTAGGTTGTCTTTGACCATATAATCTTTGGCTTAGCTCTGTGACGTTTTCGAACGCAATTGTAAGCTGGACTATCAGCAGTATGCTTGTGATTGTTGGAGCCAGTGCTAAATGCCGAGTACTACTGTTTTCTTACGTTTTTCAAGTCTTTGATGTTCTTCATTTCATGTTTAAAAGCATGAATATCGTGTGACGTTGCCTTTGTAAAAGATATTTTTTGAAGTATTTAAAATCTCGAATTACGATTTCCTGTGTAAACTGCATTTCGTTTCCGAGGTTCACTATTTTCTTCTTGTTTCATTTATGTGTACAGCACTGTACAGATGGTGTATGACCGAAACCTGTAGTAATTTATAATTTATAAGACAGCACTGTGTTCCTCATGCATTTTACCAAACACAGATAGATAGTCACATTATATTTTAAGCTTGTCTAGTGTGGTCCCTATGAATATAGCTGAAAGCGGAGAGGATTCAAGTCGGTGGTTTTTGCTTGATTTTGGTAACGGCATGATGAATCACGGGAAATAAAGAAAGCCAATGACGAGTGAAATACTGACAGCCAATGAAAATGTCGCTTTACGTTTATTTCACTTCGTAAATGAAGTTATCTGTCGTTTTGTTGGCCTCGTAGGGCTTTAAAATTTGTATTGTGCGTAAACAGCGCTGTGCTATTAGGTTTCAGACCAAATAAAACTTTTTCGATTTTTATAGAGGGTAATTCTACTGGTCCTATCGACAGGGTTTTATGCAACCCGCAATGTTAAATCTGGGCAAGAACGACGTGCAAGATTTTCATATTCTCTCGCTCACTACGCGCAAACTGTTAGCCCTACAGAAAAAAATGAACAGGCCTTTCTTGTACAACATTTAATGTAGTTATGTTTTGTACTATGATAGGTTTTTGCTAGAGTCCGTAGTTCTCAAGTCATTTTTGGAAAACTTGCAAAAGCTCAAACAGCCCTTACCGGGGAGGCTTTCTGGTATCTTGTTCATGACACTCCCTTCTAACACTGTACAAAAATTTGCGACTGCACGAATTATTTCCCACAGTCGACTTTTTTTGGTCTTCATTGACTGGATTTATTACGCCATTGCCTTAGCCATGCGCTCACAAATTGTAAAATTGACGTCTGCGTAGAATTTACGTAACAGTTTTTTGAATAAACAATTACATCGTTGTATTCGTCAGGCCTTCTGTCTATGAAGCTACTGTTCTTGTAGGGGTTAAGTTTGTATTGAACTATCAGTGTAATTAGTTTTGACGTAACGTTTACAAAAGTTTCTTTCAATTCATTAGCCTCATGGGCACGTTTAAATTAATAACGTTAACGAAACAGCTCACTGCAATGGTGGCGTATTACCCAACCAACAGAATATCGGGAATAGTTGGTGTAGTCGGAAATTTTTGTTCAGTGGTGGGAGTGAGTGTCACAAACAACATATTAGAAATCCTGGCTAGTGAGGGATGTGTATGGGGAGGAGGTGCGTTAGGAGGTCACTTTTGTACGTTTCTCTTGGACTTCTCGAAAACCGTAGCTCCACCAAAAACGAATCCCAGCACAAAATTTAACTCTGTCAAATTTCTTACAAACAGGTCCTGTTAAATTTCTCTGCAGGGCTGGCAGTTTGCGCGTAGCAAGAAATGAAAAATGGCTCTGAGCACTATGGTACTTAACATCTGCGGTCATCAGTCCCCTAGAACTTAAAACTACTTAAACCTAACTAACCTAAGGACATCACACACATCCATGCCCAAGGCAGGATTCGAACCTGAGACCGTAGCAGTCGCGCGGTTCCGGACTGAGCGCCTAGAACCACGAGACCACCGCGGCCGGGCGTAGCGAGAGAGAGATTGTGAAAATCTCGCGGGTGGTTTCCGAACGCCAGATTTAATGTTGCGGGTTGCACAGCTCATATTCCGTGATTTATTTGGACGTCGTGATAGTATACAGTAACTAACGACAGTCATTAAATTTAAATTTTTTTTTCCTGGAAGGTGTTACTTTATTAGCGTTTCCTTTCGCATATTTCGAGGTGTAAGCGTTGAATATTACGTACAGAAAGCTTTGATTATCATGATTTTTAAGGCTGGTTAGTTATTTACGTATTTCTCGGTGTATTCTTTTTTTTATCGGAATATTTTACAAGTTTTCGTCATATTGTTCATAACACATATGGAGTTGATTTAATTTTCAGAGTGAAATAGTGAAGTGGTGTTTCAAATTGGGACTGAATGGTATAAAAAGAAGTTGCAAGAAGTGTTCTTCGTAAATGGTACTTGTCCAGAGAAAGGATAGCAGCGTTAGACCACACTGGTGCTGAAGGAAGGTGTCCCATATATGTCGTTTGAACATAAAGAAATAATACGAGGGCGTGCAGAAAAGTCATACCACCGAAATTTTTATGACAACCCTTAAAGCTCTTTAAATAAAACAAACGTAACTAACATTCTACGCCTTTATTCTTCATGTCTACATATATATTTCTCATTGCAGTCACCCTGGTGGCGTACAAATTTCTGCGAACGAGAGACCAGTTTGTTGATACCGTCCTCTAGAAAGTTTCGCTTTGTCGACGGAGGCACAACCTCACTTCTACTTGCACCGCTTCATCACTATCAAAGTGAAGTCCTCGAAGGTATTCTTTTAAATTTTTGTAGCAGATGAAAATCTGATGGGGACAAGCCCGGACTTTGGAAGATGATCGATGAGAGTCGACCCAACATGTCGGATTGTTGCAAATATCGCACGCTGGTGTGTGGTTTGACATTGTCAAGCTGAAGGAGAGAGCGCTCCATGTGTGGACGAATTCTTCGGATTTGAAACTCAATTACAGCACGCTGTTTCACACGCACCGACATATTTACGTTTCACATCGCCATGTTACGCGCTAGACTGAGAACCGTCTGGCGGCGGAGGGCAGTAAATATTACGAGACTTGAAGAATGAAGGTGTAGAATGTTAATAACTTTTGTTTTATTTAAAAATCTTTAAGAGATTTCACATAAAAAATTCGGAGGGACTATTTTTCAGCTCGCCCTCGTCGATGGTTTGCTGCAAGTAGACTCTTTGTCGGAGACATTTTGAAGATGACATGTCTGAAAGTCAACAAGTGTTCCAATAATTTCATCTCTTCTGAATTGCATTTGTTGAGACATGTTCTTGTCGACTGCATGGATTTTTGCCGTGAAGTTTGCGTGATGGATAGTGTTCGAAGTAGTGATCTTCTCTGGAGCGTAGGGGGAGTATTGGAGATCGATGAATCTAAATTTGGGAAGCGGAAGCTCCATACTGGTCAGCGTGTAGTTGGGTTCATTTGGAGGATTTGCGAGGGAGTAATAAGTGTTTTGTTTGAAGTAGTTCACAGAAGAAAAAGCGAATACTTCATAGCGCCCTGAAAAAGTACATTCTCCCTAGAGGTTCTGTGATATCAGATTGTTTCAGTTTCTACAACTGCCTTGGGGATGATGGTTTTGTTCATTTCCCGGTGAACTATAGTCTACGTTTCAAAGAGCCAGACACAGGTGTTCATTCCAATGCAATGAGTGCACCTGGATGCGATTAAACGTTCGTATCACAGTCCCGGTAAATGTGAGGACAATTTTGATTTCTATTTATTTGAATACACGTAAACACGTGAAGAAGGCGATGAAGCTACAGAAAAGACATGTTTCTGAGTTCGCTGAAGCGTTAAAAAGGGTTTAGAGGCTAGAATGAAGATGATTTTTTTTTTCAATTTCCGCATTCGTTATTGTTAGTTCAGTTGCGACATACACAGGTTTTTCATTTCCACTCAAGGAGTGACAGAGAATTTACAATGTTTAATAAATCTGCGTTGTTTCTTTCATTTCCCTTTTTCTTATTTATTAGTTCAGGTAAAGTGATGTTATGTTATTCCCATTTCTTAATAGTAAGAATTACGCGCATTTGGACAATGTCGCTACATGAAACATATTGATTTCTTACATGCGGTAACCTAATAACAAAGCTTAAGTTACTGCGAGTGAAACGGTACTGTTTGTCAAAAGTACTTTTCTGTTTTCTACGAACATGTCACGACTTCAGACTACGTGATTAGGCACTAAACCAATAGAACAGCTTAAATTTCTGTGAGTGAAACGAGCGGCATTCACTTACAATGTCCGATATTGCTGTATCGCAGAAAGAACGGCTAGAACACAGATTTATTTACGGAACAGGTGAGGATGACCAATTTCACTGGCTATCAGCGTCTCACTCCAGATTGACTGTCTTTACTTCCCGTGATTCATCATACCGTTACCAACATCTTCCTCTTACGCAAAAGCTGACAACACCGTAAATGTACATACTTTTACCGCGATGAGATCCTTTGCTCCTGACGACATGCTGCAAGCAGAAATCACAATCTGAGGAATTCGGCGGTTGTAGTGATCATCCGCTGATTCAATATGTTTTTCAAAGAAATTTGTGTCACTAACTAGAGATGAGAGAACGTACCTACTAAAATAGTACTCTTACCAAAACATACATATGACGCAAATAATACGTTCCACATTGGACTAGCTTGGTAGTAAAGGATGTTGTGTGCAACATTGGCT
Organism: Schistocerca piceifrons; assembly: GCF_021461385.2. Lineage (NCBI taxonomy): Eukaryota > Metazoa > Arthropoda > Insecta > Orthoptera > Acrididae > Schistocerca > Schistocerca piceifrons. Next base: position 253,493,524 of record NC_060143.1, on the reverse strand, counting down.
CAGTTTCAAATAGTGCAGTACATGACCTCAGTTCATGGCTTGTAGAAAATAAACTAACGTTAAAAGACAGTAACACTCAGTTTTTACGCTTTCTAACACACAATTCAACAAAACCTGACGTTTTAATTTCACAGAACGGGCATATGATTAGTGAAACTGAACAGTTCAAATTTCTAGGTGTTCAGATAGATAGTAAGCTGTCGTGGAAAGCCCACGTTCAGGATCTTGTTCAAAGACTTAATACTGCCATTTTTACTATTCGAACGGTATCAAAAGTGAGTGATACTTCGAGACGAAAATTAGTCTACTTTGCTTATTTTCATTCGCTTATGTCGTATGGTATTCTATTTTGGGGTAACTCTTCCCATTCTACAAGCATATTTTTGGCTCAGCAACGCGCGGTTCGGGCAACAAGTGGTGTGAGTTCACGAACGTCTTGTCGACCTCTGTTCACGAGTCTGGGTATTTTGACATTGGACTCTCAATATATGTATATTCCTTATTGTCGTTTCTTGTTACCAATATTAGTTTATTCCCAAGAATAAGCAGCTTTCAGTCGGTTAATACTCGGCAGAAATGAAACATGCATTTGGATCGGACTTCCTTAACTCCTGTGCAAAAAGGTGTGCAGTATACTGCTGCATCCATTTTCAATAAGCTGCCACTCGAACTCAAAAATCTTAGCAGTAATCCACGCGGTTTCAAATCGAAACTGAAGAGTTTCCTCATGGGTCACTCCTTCTATTCTGTCGAGAAGTTCCTTGAAAAATTAAGCTGATTCTTATTGCACTGCTGATAGCGTTTACTTAAACTTATCGACTGACTTTTTTCAGGTTCATGAACATTTATTTTTATCTCTTATGACTTTTATGGTTTAATTTCATGTAGTGACACGTTCCATGACCTTGGAGATTTGGTCCTACGGAACTTGACGTGTAAATAAATAAAAAAATTTTTTTTAAAGGATGGAATCCGCCAAAAGGTTAAAAAAATACTCATCAGTTCCTATAACAACGTTTCTTTTCCGGCCTTATTGCTGCCACTAAATTTAAACTAGATAAATACCGTTGGTGTAATTACCACTGCAGTGTGTAACCCAATGCTTTCTCCTCGCAACCTGTGAAACACAGCTGTGTAGGGGGAGGTATTCTTCTTCGCTGGGGTGAATTTCGCTCATTTGGAAGCCGTAAACAACGGTGCACTGTTGTCCCGTCGCTCGAGCTGTGACGCGTTTGCAGCTGTTGGTGAGCCCTGTAGTCTGTTCCTGGGCGCTGCTTGTTCTCGACTATTGTGCAAATATGAAGTACTATAGCAAACCTATGTATAGGGAAAGACGAAACATGTAGAAGAGACTGTATAGTTTCACCTACGCGTCAGGTATGGGCAGGACTTCACCATTGCATACAAAGCTGGAATGCTATTCCAATACCTGTGAGCCTCGACAATACTGACGATTTATGTAGGGGAAAACAGGCTGAAGGTTTCAGTTGAAGTTTGTGTCAGGGAGGGCACTGGACTACGGTAGCCATGCACCTTTGTTAGCTATACTGCTACGGTGGTGTAATAGTTCATCTCTTCAGCGTCTATCATTATCTAAGATGAAGTTGAGACTTGCTCTAGGAAAACGTAATTCCATTTCTAGTTATTGTTGAAGGGACACATTTGAAACGAAACAAATGCACTGAAATGTTTATCGTTATTGAAGGAAGGTAAGGGTGGCCCACGAAATGTGACACAATATTGTGTTTGAATAAAACTTTACTGTCAAGACAAGCTGGACAATTGGAAATTTGTGGTAAGGTCTTATGGGACCAAACTACCAAACTGCTGAGGTCATCGGTCCTTAAGCGTAACCACTACTTAATCTAACTTAAACTAACTTACGCTAAGGACAACACACACACTCATGCCCGAGGGAGGACTCGAACCTCCGACGGCGAAAGGCGTACAGGTCGTGACAAGGCGCCTTAGACCTCGCGGCTACCCCGCCAAGACAAGCTCAAAGAATCAGGTACTTCCACGGAAAGCATCCTGTGAGGAATTGTCCTAACTCGACGCATGCTCAACGCGAGTATGTCCATCATTTTGACCCCTAACTCCCTTTACACCTACTCAGGCGTTAGCGATAACCCTACGGCACATATCAAACTCATTTGGTTTTTCCTAGCTCTGCTGCTGCTGCTGTTGAGAAGCTCAACGTGATATCTAGCGCGACTCATAAATTATGTACGAAAGAAATGATGACATATTTCATGTGCCACATTCTACGACAGTAAAGTCTTTGGTCAGTCCTGAATGAGTGTTTTGGGGTCGAGCGCATGCTCCGATTCTACCCGTCTGCTTTGAGCCATGGCGTACTGTGTGACGCCATTAGTTTACTTTTAAGGATGTAGGCGGCCTGTTATTAAATCTTATCTGTGGTTGTCTTGGTTACTAGTGTAATCTATGATGTTTGTAAATAATGCCATTTATTCCAAATGTGCGTCGTGTATGCTGCGATTCCACTAGTCTGCTGTTTTTATATTTACTTTTGGTGTATTCTGGACGAATTTTTGTGTGTTATTTTTCGATAATGTAACAATTTTGTGCGTGTTTGGGGGGGGGGGGGGTTTAAATATTTTTCTTTGGTTTATTATGGGGGCATTCGTGTGTGCAATTTTTCGGTTATGTTGTTATCTATGAATGACGTTAGTCCTACAGTGGCATTTTTAGTTTGTCCGTAGCCAAAGTTCCCACGGTAGTCCCGTTAGTTTCATTTCATTAGGTGATTGAAATATTTCGTGCGTTTTTATGTTTGTTTGTTGCTGTAAGGGTCTATCTTGTGGTCGCCATCTTGTAGGACGTAACCGGCCTCTTATTAAATATTATCTGTGGCGTCTTAGTAACTGGTGTAAACTATGCTGTTTATTCTAAAAAATATGACGTCACGCGTCAAACCAGACGGGTGGAGACGGACACGATTGCTGATCTCATGTTCTGATTGTCTAATTAACGTTAAAGTTGGTGATCACGATAAGCAGAAAATCCGGGTTGGATTTTCTGTTTGGCTCAAATTTTCAACTGAAACTACATACTCTATTCATGAACACATTATTTAGAAAGTCTTGGAGTTTAGTTTAAGTTTATAGATGTTAAACGAGCCAAATATCAAACTGTTCGTTTAATCTCATTAAACAATTACAGTGCGTTGCTACAGTAACGCAAATTAATTCGCCGGTTTCAGCATAGTTTGTATCCTAGAGCCTACTAACTGGCTGAAACTGGAACGCCGTAACTTCTTACTCGAAGTTGAGATTAACCAACATGTCGAGGTTAAACATACTATTAACTTATACAGTTCTAAAAGTGAATAAACATGGAGCTAAACGTAAATCTTTCAGGAACGGCATGGAAGGACTTTACATCTCCACAGTGCCTTCAGATTTACGTTCCCTGTACCACATGTTTATCTGTAAGTACATTACTACATATACGTAATCACTTATTTCAAGCCGCGCTGGGTAGCCGTGCTGTCTGGGGCGTCTTGTCACGGTTCGCGCGGCTCCCCCTGTCGGAGGTTTGAGTCTTGCCTCGGGCATGTGCGTGTTGTCCTTAGCGTAAGTTATTGTAAGTTAGATTAAGTAGTGCATAGGCTTAGGGACCGATGACCTCAGCAGTTTGACCTCATAGTCCTTACCACAAACTTCCAAATTTCCTACTCATTTAAAATGTACAGATGTGTTTATATACCTTTCCTGTCTTCCATCATTTTGAGATACCATAACAAGGTTATTGGAAAACGGTAGCATGCATAGGAGTGACTATTTTTTCTGCTGTCTTATATTAGAAACGTTTCATATATAAAGAGATACAGTAGCAACGACAGGTTTTTCTCTCAATTGAACAGTGGGAAAATGAATGCGTAGTGAAATATAATGTCGGAAAAATTATTATTTCCTTACATTCTGACAGTAATTCTAGTAATTCATACTCAAGTTTCATGCATTTGTTATTAGAAGCATTCGAAAATTGCTACAGACCGAAACTGACCATTAATGTAATGTAATACACGATGCAATGAAGATCATCTTGCACTGACAATTTGAAAGCCTATGAGGGATGTTTAAAGTGATTTTATCATTTAGAAGTAACGTAGAGCCTGTTGACTCACGCACTAAGAAACTAATTTCAGGCATCTGTTCATGGTGTGTATGTGTCACCAAATATTCGGCTGTCTTCACACCTTTAGAAGAATTTCTGCTTCACTTGGTACTTTATTACTTCACGATGTTTATTGTGTATAAATGAATACTGGTCCTGCTACCTTTACTCTCCTTCAAACGTATAACTACGATATGAATCCAGTAATGACAATTCTCGCAACTGCAGTACTTTTAGTAAGTATTGTTTTCAAAAATAAGCTTCCAAAAGTCTTAAACGAAAAGTTTACAGTAAATGTGTATCATTATTTTTAACTTATGATGATGAGATTTTAGAAATTATTATCACTCTGAAAATTTATGACTTAGCGAAGGCTTTCGATCATGTGGATCATGGTATACTAACACAAACGTTGAAATATTATGGTATAGTAGACACAGGAAGTTCATGATACTTGTCTAATTTCCGTGCGTCACTTTCGTGTCAGTCGCACAGCCGTAGGCACTAACAGACGGAAATAAAGACATATTTACTACAGGATTTCCGGTGTATATAAATTAACTTCCACTGTAGGAACAAAAAGTGGTAGCGGTCTTCTTACTGAAAAGTCAGTGAATGATATACTTCGAACCATCAACAGATTGTTCAACGCAAGTGATTTATTATTAAATTTTGACAAGTATTACATAAAATTCAATACGTCTCATACGAGCTATGAATACGGTCCATCAATACAACAAAATTTGAAAAGTATGGAATGCTTTGAATTTGAGCTATAGATAGATCAATACCATAATTGTACGACCCAAACCCTAGAAATGAGAAGCGTATGATTACTGTTATAAGCGTTTTAAGAATGAGGAAACTGGATATTCTACATAAAGACATTCACTAACGAGATAGAGTATAATTTTTTTGCGAGAAATAAATTTCTTAAGGTATTTATTGTAAGCCGTATTCTCCTTTTTTCAGAAAATAAACGAATACAACACTAGATCCAGAAACAATCTATAAAGAGACTTCTCAGTGACTAATATTAATACAGAAAGGAAACAAATATAAGGGTGCACGTATATTCAGGAACCTTCTAGTACTTGAATGTAATTTAGGAGTATTTAACACAATGTTTCTTTTGTGAAACTCCTACTTCACAGAACAACATCATCGTAGAAACTCTTAAAATTGTTTTATGTTCTTTTCTAATTAATGTTTGCACTGTAACGGAATAATATTTTATACTGTAAACCATTTCACGATATTTCACTTACATTAAATGTACATCTTTGAGCCGTTCGCACATCCCACACACGATTCTCGGGGGATCCATAGAATTTTAATGGAAAAACCGCTTAAGTACTGAGTGAGACTTGTTCAGTAAGCGGTGGAAAAAGGCGTGCTGGGAATTACTACGAGCTACCGTGCAACGAAGAGACACCAACAGACACACCAACATCAGTATCGCCAAGCATCGCTATACGTGCCAAACTGTTGCTGCATGGAGTCAGACCCGAAACTTTGTTTATGCCTATTTGATTATTAATTTTTTTTAATATTTCGAACATAGTCAAACTTCAGAAGTGTTTTCTCACTTTACATACTCGGCTGACTATTACAATTGCAATACACGGAAGAAAAGAATATAACGTAATTTTACTTGTGTGTACAGGGTACTCCACTGATCGTGACCGGGCCAAATATCTCACGAAAAAAGCATCAAACGAAAAAAATACAAAGAACGAAACTTGACTAGCTTGAAGGGGGAAACCAGATGGCGCTATGGTTGCCCCGCTAGATGGCGCTGCCATAGGTCAAACGGATATCAACTGCGTTTTTTTAAATAGGAACTCCCATTTTTATCACATATTCGTGTAGTACGTAAAGAAATATGAATGTTTTAGTTGGACCACTTTTTTCGCTTTGTGATAGATGGCGCTGTAATAGTCACAATAACCATATGGCTCACAATTTTAGACGAACAATTGGTAACAGGTAGACTTTTTAAATTAAAATACAGAACGTAGGTACGTTTGAACATTTTATTTCGGTTGTTCCAATGTGATACATGTACCTTTCTGAACTTATCATTTCTGAGAACGCATGCTGTTAAAGCGTGATTACCTGTAAATATCACATTAATGCAATAAGTGCTGAGAATGATGTCTGTCAACCTCAAAACATTTGGCAATACGTGTAGCGACATTCCTCTAAACAGCGAGTAGTTCGCCTTCCGTAATGTTCGCACATGCGTTGACAATGCGATGACGCATGTTGTCAGGCCTTGTCGGTGGATCACGATAGCAAATATCCTTTACTTTCCCCACAGAAAGAAATCCGGGGACGTCAGAGCCAGTGAACGTGCGGGCCATGGTATGGTGGTTCGATGACCAATCCACCGGTCATGAAATATGCTATTCAATAACGCGTCAACCGCACGCGAGCTATGTGCCGGACATCCATCATGTTGGAAGTACATCGCCATTCTGTCATGTAGTGAATGGACCACCCTATATACATTATCGTTTGCAGATTGTGCAGGTGATGCGAATTGCAGTGCATAGAGTTGCCACCCGTGGCAGCAAGAATGGCTCCAACCTGACACGGGTCACGTACACGTGTAAATCATTTCGTGCTGCCTACACTCTGTGCCGGTCTTCACCTGTCACGGTGTCCGGCGAGTGGTAGCGTGCTAGTACATTGGAAGCCTACGACCGGATGTTTTCACTGCGCGAGAACTGAGAACACACAGTCCAGAGCAGAACTGGAAAACGCTCTGTATCGAGACAGCACGGATAAAATGCGGTTTTGGTTTATCAGAGACGTCACAGAGACCTCTTGAGTTCGGACATAGGATTCGGCCTCACCAGCACAGAAATACAGGGTGATTCAAGAAGAATACCACAACTTTATGAATTTAAAACTCTGCAACGACAAAAGGCAGAGCTAAGCACTATCTGTCGGCGAATTAAGGGAGCTATAAAGTTTCATTTAGTTGTACATTTGTTCGCCATTTCAGCCAATAAAGTTTTTGGTCCCTTTTTCTTCGAAGGTGCTACTGTAACTGGACTACAGTATCTGGAGATGTTAGAGAATTGGCTGTTCCCTCAGCCCGAACAAGAAGCACAACAATTCATATTTCAGCAGGATGGAGCGCCACCACATTGGCACTTATCTGTCTGTAACTACCTGAACGTCAACTTCCCGAGGCGATGGATCGGCCGCCAGGCAGCCCGTGACAGAGCACGTCATCACTGGCCTCCAAGAAGCCCTGATCTTACCCCCTGCGATTTTTTCTTATGGGGGTATGTTAAGGATATGGTGTTTCGGCCACCTCTCCCAGCCACCATTGATGATTTGAAACGAGAAATAACAGCAGCTATCCAAACTGTTACGCCTGATATGCTACAGAGAGTGTGGAACGAGTTGGCGTATCGGGTTGATATTGCTCGTGTCTCTGGAGGGGGCCATATTGAACATCTCTGAACTTGTTTTTGAGTGAAAAAAAACCTTTTTAAATACTCTTTGTAATGATGTATAACAGAAGGTTATATTATGTTTCTTTCATTAAATACACATTTTTAAAGTTGTGGTATTCTTTTTGAATCACCCTGTATAACGTAACGTACAGAGGAGAGACCACATCGCTGTGTTTACACAGCAATGGCGCATTCTGACTGTCCTGCTTCTCAGTTTCAAAGCTCTTCTCGTGTACTTCTGCTAAAAATTTCGTCACGCTATTAAAAAATCACATATCTCTGGACTTCACTTTTGAACAGCTACCGAATGCTATTAAGAAGTGTTATATCATTACATTACAAAACTTACATGCTTCAACATCGCGTTAGGTACACAGAATTTTCATTTGCCGAGAGCCTCTTTTAGATACATTGAGCCTATCAGGAAATACAAGAAGTGTTACGTCTCAAAGTGTTAAACTAAAAACTCCTTTTGCCGTCTATATTATGAATGTTGTTCGTTTATGCAAATAATTTCGGCGCTCCACTACGCCCTGAGTAAAGACAACAAGAATGACTGTGTGAACTACACATTAAAGTCGTGGTAATACACTCCTGGAAATTGAAATAAGAACACCGTGAATTCATTGTCCCAGGAAGGGGAAACTTTATTGACACATTCCTGGGGTCAGATACATCACATGATCACACTGACAGAACCACAGGCACGTAGACACAGGCAACAGAGCGTGCACAATGTCGGCACTAGTACAGTGTATATCCACCTTTCGCAGCAATGCAGGCTGCTATTCTCCCATGGAGACGATCGTAGAGATGCTGGATGTAGTCCTGTGGAACGGCTTGCCATGCCATTTCCACCTGGCGCCTCAGTTGGACCAGCGTTCGTGCTGGACGTGCAGACCGCGTGAGACGACGCTTCATCCAGTCCCAAACATGCTCAATGGGGGACAGATCCGGAGATCTTGCTGGCCAGGGTAGTTGACTTACACCTTCTAGAGCACGTTGGGTGGCACGGGATACATGCGGACGTGCATTGTCCTGTTGGAACAGCAAGTTCCCTTGCCGGTCTAGGAATGGTAGAACGATGGTTTCGATGACGGTTTGGATGTACCGTGCACTATTCAGTGTCCCCTCGACGATCACCAGTGGTGTACGGCCAGTGTAGGAGATCGCTCCCCACACCATGATGCCGGGTGTTGGCCCTGTGTGCCTCGGTCGTATGTAGTCCTGATTGTGGCGCTCACCTGCACGGCGCCAAACACGCATACGACCATCATTGGCACCAAGGCAGAAGCGACTCTCATCGCTGAAGACGACACGTCTCCATTCGTCCCTCCATTCACGCCTGTCGCGACACCACTGGAGGCGGGCTGCACGATGTTGGCGCGTGAGCGGAAGACGGCCTAACGGTGTGCGGGACCGTAGCCCAGCTTCATGGAGACGGTTGCGAATGGTCCTCGCCGATACCCCAGGAGCAACAGGGTCCCTAATTTGCTGGGAAGTGGCGGTGCGGTCCCCTACGGCACTGCGTAGGATCCTACGGTCTTGGCGTGCATCCGTGCGTCGCTGCGGTCGACGGGCACGTGCACCTTCCGCCGACCACTGGCGACAACATCGATGTACTGTGGAGACCTCACGCCCCACGTGTTGAGCAATTCGGCGGCACGTCCACCCGGCCTCCCGCATGCCCACTATACGCCCTCGCTCAAAGTCCGTCAACTGCACATACGGTTCACGTCCACGCTGTCGCGGCATGCTACCAGTGTTAAAGACTGCGATGGAGCTCCGTATGCCACGGCAAACTGGCTGACACTGACGGCGGCGGTGCACAAATGCTGCGCAGCTAGCGCCATTCGACGGCCAACACCGCGGTTCCTGGTGTGTCCGCTGCGCCGTGCGTGTGATCATTGCTTGTACAGCCCTCTCGCAGTGTCCGGAGCAAGTATGGTGGGTCTGACACACCGGTGTCAATGTGTTCTTTTTTCCATTTCCAGGAGTGTATGTAGTAAACACTTAACAAAAACCAAACCGTACAAGATGTGACATCGAATTCAATGATAAACAAATATAGAGCAGTTGGACACTACAAATATAAAATAGGGAACAAAATAAACGTGTGCCCCATAATATATGGCACATGATGATACAGGTAGTTAACGTGGTGTTGATCTCCGATAAATTGTTTTATATTTTAATAGTATATGACAACACATAAATAATTTACCTTCAGCTTGTACTCGTTGATATACAGAGTGTTCGTAAAGCCCCACTACAAACTTATAGCACTTACAGAAGGGAGCGAATCCATAATATTGTGAATAGGAACTCATTTCCGGAAACGTCATTGAACGAAGCTACAGTGCGCATGTATGTACAGCGTGATTCCGTGTTGGTGTTGCAAACTTTCAATGTTGGAGACGGATAAATGTATCAACTTGAGGTAAGGGTTCCTGTATCAGAAAGGAACGAGTAGAAAGTTACAAGCGAATATCGTTCTGATACCTTTGACAGTGTAGTACGTATACCGGTATTGTTGTTGCTAGGAATGTAAGATATGCAACTTTCAGAGGTGGTACTGCCGACCAAGACAAGAAAAAAACTTGGTAAGTACGGGCTCTAAAACCGCATACCCCAGGAGCTATCAGCATTTGTTCATCTTCGCTAGTGCGAAATACGACTCTTCTACTGAACAAATGCTCATCGTTCTTAACGTATGCATTTTAGAGTCCACGTTTACTAGATACTTTTTATTGCTTTGGTCCATACTACCACCTCTGAAAATTCGGTATCCCACAATTTCAGCAAGAACAGTACCGATACATGCATTCCACTGTCAGAGGTATAAGAATGGATTTCTTTTCCAAAGTTCGACTCGTTAGATTCCGGTACAGGGTTCCTTACCTCAAATGGATACATCTATACCTCCGCATCGTCCCTGAAAGTTTGTAACATTATCACGGAATCACCCTGGTTAAAGGGTGATCTATTCCACTGATCGGTGAGAGGATGTTGTTGTTGTGGTCTTCAGTCCTGAGACTGGTTTGATGCAGCTCTCCATGCTACTCTATCCTGTGCAAGCTTCTTCATCTTCCAGTACTTACTGCAACCTACATCCTTCTGAATCTGCTTAGTGTATTCATCTCTCGGTCTCCCTCTACGATTTTTGCCCTCCACGCTGCCCTCCAATGCTAAATTTGTGATCCCTTGATGCCTCAGGACATGTCAAAAAAGATCTAATGAACGTATGTCCGGAAATGCATAGTTTCCATGATAGACACCATTTATTCAGTGATATATTGTTAGAGAGATTGCTGTCTAATACGGCCAGCATCCTGCAGGCACAGTTACAGTATGTGCTGGAAATGGTTTCCATGGGTCTCAGGGCATGCGTGTACACGCCACAGCACGTTCTGTCTCACACGTTCACATCGGCCAGGCTGCATCTGAACAGTGTCAAAGGCAGTATGAATATGCTGCTCCATTGTCTGCACATCTGGAGTGGGCTCTGCATGTATAATACTTTGGAGATGGAACCTTCACCAGGGCTCAGATCCGGTGATCGAGCAAGCCATGCAACTGAACCCCCTCATCCGATCCATCGACCACGGAAGACACGATTGAAATGCGATCGGACGTTAACGGCGAAGTGGACACTGGAGCACCATAACGTAGCAGCCACACAACCCTTCGAATCATCGATGGCACTTCTTCCAGCAGGGTGGCGAAGTCACCCGCAAGAAACGCCGATAGTTCCGGCGTGTTAGGCGACGTGGAAGGAAGACTGGTCCCAAAATACGGTCACCAATTACCCCGTCCACACATTCTGGCTGCACCGATGGTGGTGATTCATTGTCAGCATAACATTCGGGTTCTGCATACTACCCCACAGATGACTGTTCTGAAAGTTGAAGACACTAGAGATGGGCAAACTCGTTCATCCTTGAGAACTAGTTCACTGCTGATCGTTCTTTTTTGGGAACCGTTCATTTTTACTCGTTCACCGTTCATTTGAGCTTGGTGTATGGTTCTTATGAAAAACTGAAAACTAGTAGTGTAGGTGACTGAAGGATGGAGGCCACCAAGAGGGAGCACTTGCCTCCCCCCTAGTGTATACAGTTTTTATTCATTACAGAATTCTTACACACTTTTGGAAGTAATTTCTGTGATTCCGCAGAACCTGTCGTTTAGCCAACCGTAGCCTTGGTTGGCTGATCGCAGGGAAATAATATAGGGTGGTGCACGGAAAACCGGCCCCGAGTACAGACTGCTCGCCAATTACAGAGATGCTGTAAGTAGGCAATTTAGATTTTCTTATTGGTAACTCCACGTAGCGCTCTGTATGAAAATCACTGGCTGTGCTGTGTGCAGTCTGTGGCTAGTTTGCATTGTTGTCTGCCGTTGTAGTGTTGGGCAGCTGGATCTTAACAGCGCGTAGCGTTGCGCAGTTGGAGGTGAGCCGCCAGCAGTGGTGGATGTGGGGAGAGAAATGGCGGAGTTTTGAAATTTGTAAGACTGGATGTCATGAACTGCTATATATATTATGACTTTTGATGACTATTAAGGTAAATACATTGTTTGTTCTCTATTAAAATCTTTCATTTGCTAACTATGCCTATCAGTAGTTAGTGCCTTCAGTAGTTTGAATCTTTTATTTAGCTGGCAGTAGTGGCGCTCGCTGTATTGCAGTAGTTCGAGTAACGAAGATTTTTGGTGAGGTAAGTGATTTGTGAAAGGTATAGGTTAATGTTAGTCAGGGCCATTGTTTTATAGGGATTTTTGAAAGTCAGATTGCGTTGCGCTAAAAAATATTGTGTGTCAGTTTAAGCACAGTCATGTATAATTGTTCTAAGGGGACGTTTTAATGTGTTGCCCGTTACGAGCAGATACAACAAACAGACAAACATATAATAATTAAGCAGTGAAGAAATAACAAGCTAATGCAAGCAACAACTGCGAAACAATCGATGACGATGTGTAGAGAGCTGGAGAAGAGAACATGAAAATCTCACGCGACGCGCATGTGCTGTAGCTCATATAGTCTTGTAAACCTTTGGTGGCTGTTTCCCAACTTAATAGACCACAAGTGTCTCGTATGAAATTCTTCGTTTCGACTTCCACTACATAGCTATGCTACGTTGTAAACAATAATCGTTTACATCCTATATATACTTCACGTTGTCTCTGAGTTCGTAGGCGAAGTAGAGACTTTATGGAAGCATAAAATAAAATGTGGTTTTTCTCATACTTGCGTCACACGCTTAGTAAAAATTAGTTTTTTTATCTTGCATTATTAACGTTAATATAGCAATAATAATAATAATTAAGTTCGCAGTAATAAAGTTTATGGTTTGAAAGCTCCTTCTGAACAAATGTTTTTGAGATAATAAGTAAATATGATTTTATGGCAATCTATGTCTTTTCAAATGGAGAGGCACCGCTTTTCCTACTGAGCCAGAAGGACCCACAACCCACTTTTTTTTCCAAAGAAACCAAACTAGCAGGTAATGCAAATTGGAAATAACCAAACTTAAAAATAATTAGAGCCTTCCTAAATATAATGTTTTGTGTATGAAAGATACACGAAAATCGTTTTATATCAATTTTCTTGCACTAAAAATTAAGCAAATTATTGAAAGTTAGCGGCTAAATCAAGTCGATGAAACCAAAAAATATATGAATAACAAAAAAACTTGCCTTGGTATAATTATGTCTTCTGCTGTTCATCGATGTAATGAAGTGAGCTGATATGCCTATTACATACAACGTAATTTTTATGTAATTTACGTAACTATAAAATAATTTTTGATTACCGGTCGTGGACTCTGAATAACCAGAACCAAGTGCAAGAACAGTTTGGAACACATGTAAAATAGGCGAGCGCAGTGAACGACACGAACAACTGGATACTGAACTAACTAGGAGCAGTCGGCAGTGGAACTGAGACAGGTGGTCATGCGAAGAACGACGAGTGCGGCCGAGGGAGACCGAGACTGAGACGAGCGCGCGACCGACGCTGGAACGAGAACTGCCGAAGTGACCGCCGCGACCGAAGTGAACTAGTGAATTATGAACCGATCGTTCCTCGTTCCCGGAAACTATAAGTAGACCGCCGCGACCGAAGTGAACTATGAACCGATCGTTCCTCGTTCCAGATAACTATAAGTAGACCACCGCGACCGAAGTGAACTATTAACCGATCGTTCCTTGGAATTCGTTCCTCAGTCCTTTCGTTCATCTTGGTGAACCGTTCCTTTGCACCCGTTCGTTCGTTCATCTATAGAAGACACCATTCCGCATAAAGGTGGCCTCATCTGTGAATAGGATGAATGGCACAGATCCCGGAATCGTGGTCGCCTGGTGAAGAAACCAGTGGCAAAACTGCTTCCGATGTGGAAAGTCTGTCGCTAGATAAGTCCTGCACACGCTGTAAGCGATAAGGGTCGTAACAATTGTCACGGAGAATGTTCCTCTCAGTCGTCTGGCGTACCCAGTACTGGCGGACCAAATACGTAGTACCGACACGGCGGTCGCCTTGCGCAGTGTTAATTACATTTTCCTCAAAGTCTGGTGTCTGAACATTTCGGGTACGTCCTTCATGATTTTCTGCTTCCTGAAACGACCCAGTCTCAGACAAACGGCGACACACTGTTGCAAACATTGAATGCTGTGGTTGTTGTCGCCGGGGATAGGTCTCCTGATACGATCTTGTTGCCCGCCGCCCGTTGCCATTTACCTCACCGCAAGTAAACACCATGTCGACATCCTCTCGATTCGAATACGGAACCATTGCGTACACGCTGTGACACATCCATTACGAGGTGAGTCAGCAAGAGAAGTGAATAGGACACAACATTACCGATTACTATTGGAGAAGCGGGCGCTAGTGCATGGTTTAAGACGAACAGTACCACACTCTAGGAGGAAACCATGCATAATGTACACTACTTGTATGTGATCAAAAGTATCCGGACACCCCCAAAAACATACTTTTTCATATTAGGTGCACTGTGCTGCCACCTACTGCTAGGTACTCCATATCAGCGACCTCAGTAGTCATTAGACATCCTGAGAGAGCGGAATGGGGCGCTCCGAGGAACTCACGCACTTCGAACATGGTCAGGTGACTGGATGTCACTTGTGTCATACGTCTGTATGCGAGATTTCCACACTCCTAAACATCCCTAGGTCCACTGTTTATGATGTGATAGTGAAATGGGAGCGTGGAGGGACACGTACAGCACACAACCGTAGAGGCCGACCTCGTCTGTTGACTGACAGAGACCGCCGACAGTTGAAGAGGCTTGTAATGTGTAATAGGCAGACATCTATCCAGACCATCACACAGGAATTCCAAACTGCATCAGGACCCACTGCAAGCACTATGACAGTTAGGCGGGAGGATTTCATATTCGTGCGACTGCTCATAAGCCACACATCACACCGGTAAATGCCAAACAATGCCTCGCTTGGTGTAAGGAGCATAAACATTGGACGACTGAACAGTGGAAAAACGTTGTGTGGAGTGACGAATCGCGGTACACAATGTGGCGATCCGATGGCAGGGTGTGGGTATGGCGAATGCCCAGTGAACGTCATCTGCCAGCGTGTGTGGTGCCAACAGTAAAATTCGGAGGCGGTAGTGTTATGTTGCGGTCTTCTTTTTCATGCACCCCTTGTTGTTTTGCGTGGCACTATCACAGCACAGGCCTACACTGATGTTTTAAGCACCTTCTTGCTTCCCACTGTTGAAGAGCAATTCGGGGATGGCGATTACATCTTTCAACACGATCGAGGACCTGTTAATAATGCAAGGCCTGTGGCTGAGTGGTTACATGTCAATAACGCCCCTGTAATGGACTGGCCTGCACAGAGTCCTGACCTGAATCCTATAGAACACATTTTGGATGTTTCGGAACGCCGACTTCGTGCCAGGCCTCACCGACCGATATCGATACCTCTCCTCAGTGCAGCACTGCATGAAGAACGGGCTGCCATTCCGAAGAAACCTTCCACCACCTGCTTGAACGTATACCTGCGAGAGTGGAAGCTGTCATCAGGGCTAAGGATCGGCCAACACCCTATTGAATTCCAGCATTATCGATGGAGGGCGCCACGGATTTGCAAGTCATTTTCAACCAGGTGTCCGGATACTTTGATCGCATACTGTAACTGTGACTACATGGTACAGCACGTATTACACCACAGCCTCGGTAAAAGACTGAATAAATGGTCTCTAACCATGGATTTCGGGACATAAATTCATTATATCTTTTTTGTTCCGTATCCCCTAATCGATCAATCGCTAGAGTTTGCACACGGTGGAAAACAATCACGTTGTATACATTTACAGGCCACGGCGCCAATAATTCAAGTTGTCCTATTCAAAATTTTATTTACTCACTCCCCTCTACAAGCCCTAGAAGTCTGTGGCGCGAAAGCCCGAACACACTGCACAACTGTGATTGTTTCGCTTCCGTTGTTTAACGTGCACCGACATCATCACCACAGTCTAGTTGTTAGTCAATATGTTACAAAGTAGTCGTCTAAGAATGAGATGTAATTTTGATCTCCGAGTGGTACTTTACTTAACTATTATATGGTACATGTATAATTTGTCCCCCAGTTTTTATTCATAGAGTGTGCAACTGTTGTCTCGTTTGATTTCTTAGTTCATGATTGACTTTCATGTCACAACTTTCACACCTTGGCTTTTATTAAATGTAATATTACCACTGTATGTAACTGATCTTTTAAATTTTACACCGATCCTTTATTATGTCGTTCACGCTATCATTATAGTTGTAGTCTTTACACAAGTATCTAGAGATGGTGTAGTGAAACGCCGAAAGTGGTCGCATAAATAAATTATATTCAAAATCTAGACCCGTGAAGGCGTTTTTAATTTTGCATTTTGCGTTGAGCAGCCTAATCAATCTTGTACAAAGATGTTCACAGGGTGTTACGTTTTAGGCGACTCGTCCTGTATAGGCAGAAAGATTGCTCAGTGCGCAATCGAATATTATACTGGAAGCAGTGCTTCGTGCAACGCAAGGTACTAACAGGCTCAACGTTAAATGGAGAATTTTTCACGCTATATTCGTTCTGATAAGCTCTGTTCATTCAACCTTTGTTGTAATCGCTGGTCATTCCGGGTTTAATCGAGCTTTACTTAAGGGATTTCGCTAGTGTAACTGCAACGTAATAGTGGTAGCAACGGGAGGTGGTTACCAGCCATCGGAATTCTGCAGCAGCAGTTACAGAAATTGCGAACGCAGGCAATCTTAGAAGCGAAGGGGAGACGATCGTTGCCTCCATCTGTGAACCTCGGTGAAGTCCCTTCATTTCCGACATTTCCGCTTCGTTACTTTGTAACGAAAGTGAAGAAGGATATTTTCCATCGTGCGAGATAGTTGCCGTTTGTCTCGTGCTGTCGACATAGGTGGGAACCGCAAAGTCTCTACGTTCTACTCGGGCACGCTGTTTTGAAGGCTTAGAAATTTGGAGCTTTAGTGTGTTTCAGGTCTCTTAAGTTGCTTCATAAAGCATTATCCTAGGAAATAAAAATCAGACTATATTTAACAGAGGGGCCTCTCATGGTGGTGCATTTTTCTTTCTGTAGGGTAAGTTTTCGGTATATTTACAAGGGAAGTAAGGAATTAGCTCAGTAAACAAACATATCTACGCACGTAATTTCAGGATCACGTTATTTTTGTTAACATTGTTAACATTCAGTGAATATATACAAAGAGATTCGCTCCGTGACCATGTGTAGATGTTGTAATGACAGTGCGAAATTGGTTCGCACCTCTGATAACACTTCGTCTTGTATCAACCTGATCGGACAGCGCACACCCAAACCTCCAGATGTCAGACACTCAGATCGGTACCAAGCATTGTGTGTCGATCGAGAATCAACCGAAACACCGATTTAGTTCGTGCTGTGTGCTGTCGTCCAGTAGCAGATATGCGAACGGTAAGTAAAAGTAACACTAGCAGCACGGAGTGTAGGCAAACTGAATCTGTAAGCTACGAATGTGAAGATCTCTGGTAGGTGAGTTGGTAGAGCGTCAGATGGTGGCACGAAAGTCACGAGTTCGAAGCGCACTGATGGCGAATTTCTTTTTTAACAGCTTATGCGTGAAATTGTTATATTGGAGAATATTTTTCTGCCATGTAAAAGGAAGTTTTGGAGTTTGTAGCAATTTTCTTTTGGCAGTCTGCTTTCGCTTCGGTAACTGAAAGTAGCAAACCAATTGAGTACATTTGTATAGATAGGTGTTGTTATTTATAGAAATGTGCGCTATATGTTTGCTACTTTCAGTTACCGAAGCGAAAGCAGACTGCCAAAAAAACATTGCTACAAACTCCAAAACTTCCTTTTACATGGCAGAAAAATATTCTCCAATATAACAATTTCACGCGTAACCTATTACAAGGATATTCACCATCAGAGAGTATCGAACTTACGACTTTTATCATGACAACTCGACGCTCTACCAACTTTTTTAAAATTTTTGTTCGGTATTGTTCGTTTTGTTTGGTCTAGGCGGACGTCGCATGACATCCGTTCAAGTTTGTCGTTCACTTCTTTACTCAGTTCTTTTATTACATAGCGCAATCGGCTCTCTGACTGAACACGCTGAACTACGGTGCCGACGACCAAATCACCTACCAGAGATCCTCGCATTCACAGCTCCAGATACGGTTTGCCTATGCTCCGTAGTTCTGCTGTTACCTTTTCATTACCGTTTACGCATGTGCTACTGGACGACAGCACATAGTACGAAGTAAATCGGTGTTTTGGTTGCTACTCTGTCGACAAACAACGTTTGGTACCGACCTGAGTGTATGGCACTGCGGGTTTGGGTGTCAGCGCGAACACTGTAATTAATATTATTTAATCGGCTCTGGGTGCAAAGCCACCTGAAGTTCCATGAAGTTTTAATCGATTAGTAGCCCTACTCGCTATCCTAAACAGAAAACAACGCAACGGAATTTTAATGATTAAACTCCAGAACGAGCGATCAGGGATCACGCTTTCCTAATATATTAAGTAATTTGCTCTCACAGGGTACGGGACGCTAAACATTACAGGTCGTGGGGCATGTGCAGGAGTGTACTTTGAGCAGGAGTTTGACGAACTAAGTCCCTGCTCTGGAACGTACTCCTGAGACTACATTTACATGGAACACCCTTAATAATACCAAACCTATGGTTCCATACGAGCAAACACTACTAACCTGCAGATCGTTTGTCAGAAAAAGGTCGGATGAGATAAATGACTGCAACAAAGACGCGCAGCTACTCCCACACAATGATTCTAAAGGAACATTCATCACTTTCTGTTGCTAAGGTTGTTACGAAGGCCCTTTACTACTATCAAATATTTGAAAAAAATTAACTGTTATAGTTACGGTTAGAATCTGTAGTAGTGTTCAAGGAATGTGCTATTGTTCAGTTCCTTCATAGCAGCACTGTTTTCTATTTTCCTTTGATGCCCCACAGCTAATTTGCAAAATCACAACAAGTCTGTAATAGTGGCAGCAGCTGTATAAGTATTGGTTTATAAACACACCGTATCTTTGTGCTACAGTATTCGCATTTAATTATCTAGCTATGTTCAGTCTTTTATGTGAAATGAATTTTCAGCAGATTTCTGTAATACGCTTCAATAAGAGGCGGAAACAGCGCAAGTAGATTGCACATCTACTTTACAAAGGAATACTGCTCTTCATTAATACCAACCAAATTTTACAGACAACGTATCCATAGGTCCAAACAACATGCTTTCTAAATAGGACCGATACGCATCTGGTGTAAAATTCAGTTTAATTAATAGCAACAAACTTAAGACAGAGAAACGAATATAACTGATTTCGCAGCTTTTGTCATCGACGTATTAATATCAGGGTCTGAAATGTTTTGAATGTACGATTAATATATTTAAACACAAAATTGTAAATTATTACAAAACTCTGCTGATAAAACATTTCATATAAAGGACGTGACAGAGAAACGAATATAACTGATTTCGCAGCTTTTGTCATCGACGTATTAATATCAGGGTCTGAAATGTTTTGAATGTACGATTAATATATTTAAACACAAAATTGTAAATTATTACAAAACTCTGCTGATAAAACATTTCATATAAAGGACGTAACGCATCTGCGAAATTAAACACAAATGTTGTAGCAGAGAAAATGCGTATTTCTTTTATAGACGAGTAACTAAATTAAAACTTTCTAATTACTTCACATCCCACGCCAGGGTTCCCGGGTTCGATTCCCGGCGGGGTCAGGGATTTTCTCTGCCTCGTGATGACTGGGTGTTGTGTGATGTCCTTAGGTTAGTTATGTTTAAGTAGGTCTAAGTTCTAGGGGACTGATGACCATAGATGTTAAGTCCCATAGTGCTCAGAGCCATTTCAACCAGAGCCAGTTACTTCACAACGCTTTATTATAACATGTACGCAGTTGTACCTAACAGGAAAGAGTAGAATAAGAACAAGAAAAGGAAGGATGGTGAAAGACACAGACATTTCTCTCAGTAAATACACTGAATAAATAAACGGAGCACCGTCCAATTCAAGAAATGTCTCATTTCAAACTGTGCTTAGAGCACTTTGCCTGTAGCGGTAGAAACATCTTGCTGGCAGTGCTATCTTTCGTGTGTAAGAAGAGAGGTTAAGGAATTTATGGGCGACCTTATAACCTTCTCACTGAGAGCGGTGAATGTGGCGAACGACATAACGATAAAGGTTGCGAGTTGCCGTTTTTCCTTTGTTCTGGCCACGAAACACAAATATTGCAACGATGTGAGACATATCTCGTCGGAATTGCATAAAGAATACAACAAAATAATTCGCAAAATTTTATAGTTATGCAATTTCATTTGCTGAAGGAAAAGAACAATTTCCAATATTTACCGAAAATTACGAAACAAATATAATATAAAATAAAAATAACGGCACCGGATACTGCCACGTCGATGTCGATACATCGATGAAATGACATCATCTTGAATAGAAATCTTATGCACAAAGGTATCGATTTATCGATATTTTATCAACAGCCCTAGTAAGTCAGCTACTGTACGTGCAACAACATCAGCTGCCATCAGATGTACGCCTGTAAGCATAACTCATGATTTGCACTTCACTTTCCGCCCTACCAAGTTGTTCCACCGCACGATGTTTCAGCATGTGCAGTGTCGCTGCTGAGCAGTGCATACACAAGGGCATGGCATGGCCAGCAGTGCACATGTACGCATCGCACTATTGACGTAGCTATACATTATACCACTTGTACATTATGCAACACCTAGAGCGGAGTATGGATTAAACACACTGAAGATTGTATAAGCACTGTTTTCATTACTTTGATTCGTATCACATAGCACATGCACTGAAGAGCCAAAGAAACTGGTACAAAATATCGCAGGGCCCTGTTAGCACCCAGAATTGCCGCAATGCGACGTGGCATAGACTCGACAAATGAAGTAGTGTTGGAGAGAGTTCAAACCATAAATGCTGCAGGGCTCTCACAATTTCCTAAGAGTACGAGGGGGTGGAGATTTCTTTTGA
Organism: Schistocerca piceifrons; assembly: GCF_021461385.2. Taxonomy (NCBI): domain Eukaryota; kingdom Metazoa; phylum Arthropoda; class Insecta; order Orthoptera; family Acrididae; genus Schistocerca; species Schistocerca piceifrons. The sequence continues at coordinate 253,472,326 of NC_060143.1, read as the reverse complement.
AAAGAATGTTGCAAGGCATCCAACACAGGCTCAATAATGTTAATGTCTGGGGAGTCTGTTGGCTAGTGGAAGTATTTAAACTCCGAAGAGTCATTCTGTAACAATTCTGGACGTGTGGGATGTCCCATTGTCCTGCTGGAACTGCCCAAATCAGGCGGAATGCATAATGAACAAGAATGGGTGCAGGTGATCAGACAGGATGCTTACGTACGTGTCACCTGTCAGAGTCGTATCTAGACGTTTCAGAGGTCCCATATAACTCAAACTCCACACGCCGCACACCATTAAAGAGCCTCCACCAGCTTTAACAGTCCCCTGCTGATATGCATGGTCCACGGATTCATGATGTTGTCTCCATACCAGTGCACGTTCATCTGCTCGATACACTTTGAAACGAGACTCGTTCGACCAGGAAACATGTGTCCAATCATCAACAGTCCAAGGTCGGTTTTGAGGGGCCCAGAAGGGCGTAAAGGTTTGTGTCGTGCAGTCATTAGCCCCGCACCGAAACCTGCAGCAGTTTGCGGAAGGATTGCCTTCTGTCTCACTGAACGATTCTCTTCAGTTGTCGTTGGTCTCATTGTAGCAGGTTCTTTTCCCGGCCGCAGCGATGTCGGAGGTTTGATAAAGTACCGTATTCCTGATATTCACGGTTGTTGTTGTGGTCTTCAGTCCAGAGACTGGTTTGATGCAGCTCTCTATGCTACTCTATCCTGTGCAAGCTTCTTCATCTCCAAGTAACTACATCCTTCTGAATCTGCTTAGTGTATTCATCTCTTGGTCTCACTCTACGATTTTTGCCGGCCGCGGTGGCCGTGCGGTTCTGGCGCTGCAGTCCGGAACCGCGGGACTGCTACGGTCGCAGGTTCGCATCCTGCCTCGGGCATGGGTGTGTGTGATGTCCTTAGGTTAGTTAGGTTTAAGTAGTTCTAAGTTCTACGGGACTTATGACCTAAGATGTTGAGTCCCATAGTGCTCAGAGCCATTTGAACCATTTTTCTACAATTTTTACCCTTTGTCCTTAGGTTAGTTAGGTTTAAGTAGTTCTAAGTTCTATGGGACTTATGACCTAAGATGTTGAGTCCCATACTGCTCAGAGCCATTTGAACCATTTTTCTACGATTTTTACCCTCCACGCTGCCCTCCAATACTAAATTGGTGATACCTTGATGCCTCAGAACATGTCCTACCAACCGATCCCCTCTTCTAATCAAGTTGTGCCACAAAGTTCTCTTCTGTCCTGTTGTATTCAGTACCTCCTCATTAGTTATATGATCTACCCATCTGATCTTCAGCATTCTTCAGTAGCACCACATTTCTAAAGCTTCTATTCTATTCTCTTCTTGTCTAAACAGTTTATCGTCCATGTTTCACTTCCATATATCGCTACACTCAACACAAATATTTGCAGAAATGACTTCCTGACACTTAAATCTGCACTCGATGTTAACAAAATTTCTCTTCTTCAGAAACGCTTCCCAAATAGCAAAACTCATTTACTACTTTAAGTGTCTCATTTCCTAATCTTATTCCGTCAGCATCACCTGACTTGAGTACATTCCATTGAAACGTCCCCTTAGAAAAATTATTGAATTACTGTGCTGATAAACCTCTTACATTATTTGATTTTCAAACAGCTGAGCAAAACTGAACGTACTCAGACATTTCGCTCTTTACCTATTCTGATCATCACTAAACTGACACACAATATTTTTAGCGCAACACAATCTGACATTCAAAATTCCCTACAAAAGAATGGCCCTGACTAACATTAACCTATACCTTTCACACCTATACCTTTCAGATTAGATTAGATTAGATTAGATTAATACTAGTTCCATGGATCATGAATACGATATTTCGTAATGATATGGAACGAGTCGAATTTTCCAATACATGACATAATTAGGTTAATTTAACAACATACTTAAGTTAATATAACAACTTTGTTTTTTATTTTATTTTTTTTAATATTTTTTCTTTTTTTTCTTAATTTATATCTAAAAATTCCTCTATGGAGTAGAAGGAGTTGTCATTCAGAAATTCTTTTAATTTCTTCTTAAATACTTGTTGGTTATCTGTCAGACTTTTGATACTATTTGGTAAGTGACCAAAGACTTTAGTGCCAGTATAATTCACCCCTTTCTGTGCCAAAGTTAGATTTAATCTTGAATAGTGAAGATAATCCTTTCTCCAAGTATTGTAGTTATGCACACTGCTATTACTTTTGAATTGGGTTTGGTTGTTAATAACAAATTTCATAAGAGAGTATATATACTGAGAAGCTACTGTGAATATCCCTAGATCCTTAAATAAATGTCTGCAGGATGATATTGGGTGGACTCCAGCTATTATTCTGATTACACGCTTTTGTGCAATAAATACTTTATTCCTCAGTGATGAATTGCCCCAAAATATGATGCCATATGCAAGCAATGAGTGAAAAAAGGCGTAGTAAGCTAATTTACTAAGATGTTTATCACCAAAATTTGCAATGACCCTTATTGCATAAGTAGCTGAACTCAAATGTTTCAGCAGATCATCAATGTGTTTCTTCCAATTTAATCTCTCATCAATGGACACACCTAAAAATTTGGAATATTCTACCTTAGCTATATGCTTCTGATTAAGGTCTATATTTATTAATGGCATCATACCATTCACTGTATGGAACTGTATGTACTGTGTCTTATCAAAATTCAGTGAGAGTCCGTTTACAAGGAACCACTTAGTAATTTTCTGAAAGACAGTATTGACAATTTCATCAGGCGTGATTACTATACTTGTATCATCAGCAAAGAGAACTAACTTTGCCTCTTCATGAATATAGAATGGCAAGTCATTAATATATAATAAGAACAACAAAGGACCCAAGACTGACCCTTGTGGAACCCCATTCTTGATAGTTCCCCAGTTTGAGGAATGTGCTGATCCTTGCATGTTACGAGAACTACTTATTTCAACTTTCTGCACTCTTCCAGTTAGGTACGAATTAAACCATTTGTGCACTGTCCCACTCATGCCACAATACTTGAGCTTGTCTAGCAGAATTTCATGATTTACACAATAAAAAGCCTTCGAGAGGTCACAAAAAATCCCAATGGGTGGTGTTCGGTTATTCAGATCATTCAAAATTTGACTGGTGAAAGCATATATGGCATTTTCTGTTGAAAAACCTTTCTGGAAACCAAACCGACATTTTGTTAGTACTTCATTTTTACAGATATGTGAAGCTACTCTGAATACATTACTTTCTCAAAAATTTTGGATAAAGCTGTTAGAAGGGAGATTGGACGGTAATTGTTGACATCAGATCTATCCCCCTTTTTATGCAAAGGTATAACAATAGCATATTTCAGTCTATCAGGGAAAATGCCCTGTTCCAGAGAGCTATTACACAGGTGGCTGAGAATCTTACTTATCTGTTGAGAACAAGCTTTTAATATTTTGCAGGAAATGCCATCAATTCCATGTGAGATTTTGCTTTTAAGCAAGTTTATTATTTTCCTAATTTCAGAGGGAGAAGTGGGTGAGATTTCAATTGTATCAAATTGCATAGGTATGGCCTCTTCCATTAACAGCCTAGCATCTTCTAATGAACACCTGGATCCTACTATATCCACAACATTTAGAAAATGATTATTAAAAATATTTTCAACTTCTGACTTTTTGTTCGTAAAGTTTTCATTCAATTTGATGGTAATACTGTCTTCCTCTGCTCTTGGTTGACCTGTTTCTCTTTTAATAATATTCCAAATTGTTTTAATTTTATTATCAGAGTTGCTGATTTCAGACATGATACACATACTCCTGGATTTTTTAATAACTTTTCTTAATATAACACAGTAGTTTTTATAATTTTTGATAGTTTCTGGGTCACTACTCTTTCTTGCTGTCAGATACATTTCCCTTTTCCGGTTACAAGATATTTTTATACCCTTAGTAAGCCATGGTTTGTTACAAGGTTTCTTATGAGTATATTTAACTATTTTCTTGGGGAAGCAGTTTTCAAATGCATTTACAAAAATGTCATGAAATAAATTATACTTTAAATTGGCAACAGGTTCACGGTACACCTCATCCCAGTCTATCTGCTGTAGGCTTTCCCTGAAATTTGCAATTGTTAAAATGTTGACTGGACGTACTACTTTGGAGGACTGTTTAGTATTGCTGAATGGAGCTATGTCATATATTGTAACGAGCTGTGCACCATGATCAGAAAGACCATTCTCAACAGGCCGAGCATTTATCTGGTTAAACTTATCTATCAGTGAGCTGCTATCCTTTACCACCCGAGTAGGAAAATCAATAACGGGTGTCAAATTGAAAGAACCGAGTAATACTTCAAGGTCATTTTTCCTATTACCCTCTTTCAGAGAATCTACGTTGAAGTCCCCACAAATAATAATTTGCTTCCCCCTGTCTGACGGATAGCACAACAAGGAGTCCAAATTTTTCAGAAATAGATGAAAATTTCCTGATGGGGACCTATATACAGTTACAATTACAAATGTGCCTTTATTTAAAGCTCACAGGCACATGCTTCTATATGTTTCTCTACACAAAACTTTTTTGTTTCTATACTTTTTGCACAATGATAACTTTTGACATATATGGCAACTCCTCCTTTCTCCATATTTTCTCTCATTACATGTGCAGAGAGCTTATATCCACCTACATTTACCTTATCCATATCAGTAACAATGTGATGCTCAGACAGGCATAGTATATCTATTTCATTTTCAGCTTCTAAATCTTCTAAACAAACCAGAAGCTCATATACTTTATTCTTTAAACTCCTAATATTTTGATGAAATATACTTACATTATTTTTAATTATACTTTTATGAGAACCTTTCCTTATTCTAACATTTGCAGTACTCTCCTGTCTGAGTTTCTCATTGTGCTTAGGCCTAGTTCCTATACCAGTGGTCACACGGTGTTCAGAGAGGCAGATTATGTCAACTGGGTTGGGTGACTTTAATTCATCAATGCAATTACCTAGGACTGAGATACAACTTGGTGGAGATAAAATTTCTGGTGATTGGTGAAAATTTATAATTGATAGGTGTGATTGGTGATCCAATGTGCTAGAATTGTGCTGTTTAATTTCTTTCCTAAACTGAAGATTTGTTTCAATCCTGATCTCTCGTAGAACTTGACATCTTTCTGTCTTACCTATCCTAAAAAAGGTGCTGCTCCAACACCTGTAACCACTGGTATTTTACCATTCATGGCAGTGCCTCCCCCCCTTAAATTTCATGCTATTACCCCAGCCAGTTTCCCCTTCCCTTTCCTGTTGAGATGTAGGCCGTGCCTGGTATAGTCCCACCTACTGAGATAATCAACAGGAACCACACCAATATGAGCCCCCGCACCTGACCCAAGCAGCCGTTCCAACTCCAAATTAACTCTCCCAACAGAAGAGTTCAAATGAGGCCGGTCATGGCGTCTCAGGACAGATACAAATTCAACATTGGTGTGTCTCGATGCCGACGCAATCTTTACCAGGTCACACTCTATACTGTACCCAGGATCTCTGTCGATGCTGTTCCCTGGCCCTCCCACAATAACCGCGGTGTCTTCCCTGGTAAATCCTTTAGAGAGTGAACCTAAATCCTCTGTCACCTGATCCAGACTAGCACTTGGTTTGAAAAAAATTGTGACCTGGTATTCTGGTCCTAATTCCTCCTGCAGAAGTTGGCCTACACCTCTGGCATGAGAACTGCCTAACAACAAAACTTTCTTCCTTTTCAATGACTTTCCTACATTATTTTTCAATTTCCTATTGAAAGTTTGTTGTGTCCTGTCTACACCTACCTCTGATTGAGGCTCATCAGTTTCTAACTGAAGCAACAGGTCAAACTTATTTTTGACATTCACCACAAAACTGTCAGACTTAGTTCTAGGCCTGTTCCTTCCGCTACCTGTTGCCACTTCCCCCCTCTCTTTGCCCTTCTCCCTCCTTAACCTGTCCAGATCTTCCCTAGCCTGATCTAGCTCAGCCTGAAGGGCAGCAATTTTCCCCTCCTGTTCCACTATCTTCCTATCTCTGCTGCAAATCCTACATAACCACTGATGAGCCTGATCCACTTTCCCAACACCCACGCCACTGCAGTTCACCCAGTGAAAAAAACTACTACATCGATCACACCAAACCCCGGAACTAACAATTCTATGGCAAGTCAGGCACTTCTCACTCATGGCAAAAATAATACTTTAGCTAGAATAAATCAATTAAATTACCGAAAATCAAAAAAGACGTTACAAGAATTAAGCCTATTCACAAATGTATATAAGCAAGTTGCTGGTTTAAAATTCCGCTGTTTTTCTGAGATCTGTATTAAAACATTGAAGGTATACGCTATTTATTATATATTTCACTCGATGGAATGAAAAAAAGGACAATTAAACGAGATACTTTAACTTTGATTCTCCAAAAACGTTACGAGAATTAGGCCTATAAACAAATGTATATAGGCAAGTTTCTGATATAAAGTTACGCTGTTTTTCTGAAATCTGTATTAAAACAATGAAGTTATACGCTATTTACGGTAGTTTACTTATTTGTTACCGAGAAACTAGTTAAATTACCGTGAAACAAGAAACAAACACGTTTACAAAATTTAAGCCTAAGCGCGACTTCGCGAAGTTACGATCTTTTCGTGTTTTCTGAAAAAATACGCAAAGAAAAGTCAAACTTTTAATGGCAAGACTAAACGATACACTAATGCACGTATTTAATTTGTTGTCGGCGTTAAACTAAATTATATTCCTGTCTAAATCACTTAACTTTCTGGAAATGGTTTCTGACGTCACTTACTCGGCGGCCACCTCAGAAAAATCTTTGTTACCCGAACTACTGCAATACAGCGAGCGCCACTACTGCCAGCTAAATAAAAGATTCAGACTACTGAAGGCACTAACTACTGATAGGCATAGTTAGCAAATGAAAGATTTTGATAGAGAACAAACAATGTATTTACCTTAATAGTGTTCAAAAGTCATTATATATATATATATATATATATATATATATATATATATATAGCAGTTCATGACATCCATTCTTACAAATGTTCTGTTACTGGTGGACACACGTCCAGATCATCCGCTCTCAAAAATCCGCTGTGTCACTTCCCCACATCTACCACTGCTGGCGGCTCACCTCAAACTGCGCAACGCTACGCGCTGTTAACAGCCAACTGCCCAACACTACAATAGCGAACAACAATGCAAACCAGGCACAGACTGCACACAGTACAGCCAGTGATTTTCGTACAGACCGCTACGTGGCGTTACCAATATAAAAACCTAAGCAGCCTACTTACACCATTATCCTCGTTTTGCTTTTGTTGATTTTCATTTTATACCCTCTTTTCAAGACACTGTCCATTCTGTTCAACTGCTCTTCCAGGTCCTTGGCTATCTCCAACAGAATTACAATGTCACTGGCAAATCTCAAAGTATTTATTTCTGTTCCATGGATTTTAATTCCTACACCAAATTTTTCTTTTGTTTCCTTTACTGCTTGCTCCATATACATCGGAGATAGGCTACAACACTGTCTCACTCGCTTCACAACCACTGCTTCCCTTTCATGCCCCTCCACTCTTATAACTGCCATCTGGTTTCTGTACAAATTGTAAATAGCCTTTTGCTCCCTGTATTCTACCCCTGCCATCTCCTGAATTTGAAAAAGAGCCATCCAATCACCGTTGTCAAAAGCTTTCTCTAAGTCTATAAATTCTATCAACGTAGGTTTGCCTTTCCTTAATTTGTCTTCTGAGATAAGTCGTAGCTTCAGTATTGCCTCACGTGTTCCAACATTTCTACGGAATTCAAACTGATCTCCCAGAGGTCGGCTTTTACCAGTTTTTCCATTCGTCTGTAAGGAATTCGTGTTAGTATTTTGCAGCCGTGACATTAAACTGATATTTCGGTAATTTTCACACCTGCCAACACATGCTTCCTTTAGGATTGGAATTATTATATTCTTCTTGAAGTCTGAGGTATTTCTTCTGTCACATATATCTTGCTCACTAGAAGGTATAGTTTTGTCTTCCAAGGCTGTCAGTATTTGTAATGGAATGTTGTCTACTCCCAGGGCCTGTTTGCACTTAGGTCTTTCAGTGCTCAGTCAAACTCTTCACACAGTATCATATCTCCCATTTCAACTTCATCTACGTCCTCTTCCACTTCCATACTATTGCCCACAAGTACATCGCCCTTGTATAGACCCACTATACTACTTCCACATTTCTGCTTTCTCTTATTTCCTTAGGACTGGTTTCCCATCTGAGCTCTTTATATTCATACAAGAGGTCCTTTTTTCTCCAAAGGTCTCTTTAATTTTCCTGTAGGCAGTATGTATCTTACCCCTAGTGGTATATGCCTGTACATCCTTACATTTGTCCTCTAGCCATCCTTGCTTAGACATTTTACACTTCCTGCGGATCCCATATTTGAGACGTTTGTAATCCTTTTTGCCTGCTTCATTTACTGCATTTTTATATTTTCCCCCTTCATTAATGAAATTCAATATCTCTTCTGTTCTCCAAGGATTGTTATTGGCCCTAGTATTTTTACCTACTTGATCCTCTGCTGCCTTCACTATTTCATCTCTCAAAGCTGCCCATTTTTCTTCTACTGTATTTCTTTCCACCGTTCTTGTCAATCGCTACCTAATGCTCTGTCTGAAACTCTCTACAACCTCTGGTTCTTTCCGTTTATCCAAGCCCCATATCATTAAATTCCTACATTTTGCAGTTTCTCCGGTTTTAATCTACAGTTTATAACCAATAGATTGTGGTCAGAGTCCACATCTGCCCCTGGAAACGCCTTACAATTTAATACCTGGTTCCGAAATCTCTGTCTTACCATTATATAATCCTTCCGGTGTCTCCAGGCCTCTTCCAGGTATACAATCTTCTTTCATGATTCTTAAACCAAATATTAGCTGTGAAAGTTATGCTCTGTGCAAAATTCTACAAAGCGGATTTCTCTTTCATTCACGGTACACTCGTGATATAATCGTACTGGATAATCCCTACTTCATCCCTACCTCGGAAATACTGTGTTCCATCGTTACTGAGCGGGCTATTACACCACGTTCAAGCTCACTTAAATCTTAATAACCTGCCATTGTAGCAGCAGTAACCGATCTAACGGTTGCGCCAGTCATTTGTTGTCATACATAGGCGTTACCGACCGCAGCGCCGTATTCTGCCTGTTTACATATCCCTGTATTTGAATACACATGTCTATACCGGTTTCTTTGGCACTGCAATATATCAACAATAAAAACGTTTTTACGAATAGCCAAAGAGTAAATAGCTTTTTTCAAAGAGTGAATATATTTCTCTAATTCGTGTAATATTTTTCAAATTAATAATTATCTTGTACTGCACATTTTCTGAAGTGTTATACATTCTTCCTCAGAGTTCAGTCTACCTCCATACCAAATTTCATCGAAATCGGTTCAGCGGGTTAGCCGCGAACACGTAACAGAGTTGTTTTTGGTTTTGTAATATTAATACGGATATGACTTTCCGTTACGATATCTTTTTTCCGTGACCCACTTTGATGAAATAATGCCTATGCTCTACCTGGAGCTGTGATGAAGTTACCAGCGAAAACCTCAGGAAAATTCGTCTAGTATTTTTGGAGAAGAGTGTTCGACACAAAACAGACTTAATATTAGTACACATACAGATTGAAATATTAATTCGAGCCCCCACGTAGGGGGAGGTATCGCAGAAAACGTCAGTCTCTCGAAGATCGGTCCGTTGTGTGCAAAGTGCAGTAACAGAGAGAGAGAGAGAGAGAGAGAGAGAGAGAGACAGACAGAGAGAGAGAGAGAGAGAGAGAGAGAGAGAGAGAGAGCTGCCTCCAGTCTTATTGGGAAAATGTCATCGGTGGCCTGGGAAGCTCCGCATCATCAGCTATGACACTGCAGCGTCAGCACTGGCTGTACGGCCCATAAACCCATTCTTCACTGGCCAGCCTCGTAAAATGGATGGATAATATCAAGGCTGTTACAATACTTAATAATAGTTACACATAATACACTCCTGGCCCTTGACAAAGGTCCACGTGATGTGGTGACATTGCTCTGATCGTGGACGGTGGAGGAGGGAGGTGCTTATAACTAACGGAGGGATTATTAAACAATAATAACAGTTTAAATGGTTAAATTCACAATATGCAATTTTCGAAGGCTATGATAGCAAAAATAAGATTTCTGTGACTGGCCTTCTGATAAGCAAAAGCTGTGGCTTGGTGACATAACGGAGGCAACATGCAGCACAGAGTAGCCGCCGGGCTGGTAATAGTAGGTACGTGAGGGTGAGCTGAAAGGCGTACAACTACTGTGAGCAGTGTAAATGGGGAATTACTGTGTTATAATGGCACAGGGAGCGCTATGGAACATTCCAATTTAAAACTTTTAGTTGAAGCAGAGAAGTTAGAAGTTGCAGTTTATTTATCCTATGGATAATGTGAGGAACTGCCATAACTTAAATCTACTTAATTTGACAGAATGTTGCGCACTAAGTCACGTACATAGCTACATCATACACTGAGGTGACAAAAGTCATGGCTCACCCTACGACATCCTGTAGATCCGTAGTGCAAGAACTCGGCAGGGCATGGACTGAACAAGTCATTGCAAGTCCCTGCAGAAGTATTGAAACATGCTGCCTCCATAGCCGTCCATGATTGCGGAAGTGTTCCGGTGTAGGATTTTGTACACGAACTGACGTCTCGATTATATCCCATAAATTTTCAGTTGGAATCATGTCGGGCGCTCTGGGTGCCTAGAATGTTCTTCAAACAAATCGCAAACAATTGTGGCCCAGTAAGATGGCGCGTTGTCATCCATGAAAATTCCACTGTTGAATTGCTGCAGATGGTCTCCAAGTGGCCGAACAAAACTGAGGACCCAGTGTATTCGATATAGAAACAGGCACACCCTATTATGGAGCCACCACCAGAGTGCGCAGTGCCTTGTTGAAAACTTGGGGCGGGGGCTTCGTGGGGTCTACACCCCACTCGAACTTTACAATCAGCTCTTACCAAGTGAAATCGGGACTCATCTGACAAGGCCACGGTTTCTCAGTCGTCCAGGGTCCAAGCGATATGGTCACGAGCCCAGGAGAGGCGCTGCAGGCGATGTCGTCCTGTGAACAAAGCACTAGCGTCGGTCGTTTGTTGCCATAGCCCATTAATGGATACGTTCGCCGTTCGTCCTACATTGAACTCTGTGGTTATTTAACGAAGTGTTGCTTCTCGGTTAGCACAGACAACTCTACGCAAATTCAGCTGCTCTTGGTCGTTAAGTGAAGGGCCGAAGCCACTGCGTTGTCCATGGTGAGAAGTAATGTCTGAAATGTGGTATTCTCGGACACTCTTGACACAGTGGATGTCAGAATATCGAATTGCCTAACAATTTGAGAAGTTGAATGTTCCTTGTGTGGAGCTGCAACGGCCATTCTGCGTTCAAAGTCTGTTAATTCCCGTCGTGAGACCATAATGACGTAGTAAACATTTTAACATGAATCACCTGAGTACAAATGACAGCTCCCCAGATGTACTGGCCTTTTATTCCTTGTGCATGCGATACTGCCGCTATTTGTATATCTGCGTATCGCTGTCCTTTGCCAGTTGTCACCTCGATGTATTCCCAGGGCTTTGTGGGGTTCTAAAACAGCTGCTGCAGATTGGACTGTGAAGACAGGTGTATATTAGACTGATATCATCAGGGAATAGATTACGCATAAGAAAATTATAAGCCTTATTTTCGGACTTAACTCATAAAATGTGAAGAGCTTCCCAGCTGTAGCTATTATAAGAGCCATAACAATCTCCTCTAGTTATTCGTAGTGATAAGAATCAACCATAAAACAAAGTAAGAGTTACATAGTATTGATTTCTTCGGCAATATGGCCTTGTAGAAGGCACATGAATGCGGAAACCGAAGTCTTTTAGCTACACCAATGTTAACGTGAACATAAAATTAATATAAGTATCCCACGTCTCGGGATATCAGGATATAAGCTTTAAGCGCACTCAGCGTCCCCACAGGAACGAGAAACACAGTGGGTCTAATTAGTGAGGGACGGTTGGAGCGTGTGTGTGGTGTGCGTTTGTGTTTGTGTGTGTGTGCGTTCAAATGGTTCAAATGGCTCTGTGCACTATGGGACTTAACTGCTATGGTCATCAGTCCCCTAGAACTTAGAACTACTTAAACCTAACTGAGGACATCACACAATCCATGCCCGAGGCAGGATTCGAACCTGCGACAGACAGTAGCAGCGCGGTTCCGGACTGAAGCCCCTAGAACCGTTCGGCCACAGCGGCCAGCTGCCATGCCATGTATATTGATTTAAGTGTACCGTTGTCTCAAACGTGTACGGCAGCAAAATGACGCAGAGTACATCAACGTCATGCAGCACTATCTGTTCCGTAACAGGGATAAATGTACATTAGGATATAAACTCCTAAAAGAAAGTATTCAGTAACAAAACATCTTTGAAATGCTACAACTAACGTACATGGAATAAAGTAAAATGTGGCGCCACACTTTACAAGTCTCTTACATATGCTCAAATAACATGTATAATAGCAGTTTTATTAATGATAACAATACAAGCATAGTTACAGAAAGAAGAATGCCTGTTTTTCTTTTTCCTGCCCTGCCTGAGCCACATACTGAAGGAAATTGTAGCCCCAAGAGCAGTGGCAGCTGATCAGAGGAGGCAATGGAAGCTGGACCTCCTCACATTTCTGTGGTAGATGTAGTTGCAATAATTGTTTTTATAGTAAACTTTTATGCACTTTTGTGAGCGAGAGCGAGAAACATTAGGTTGTGTTATTTCTTCTAAATTGCCAGCACTGGAGAGCAAGTCAAAGGCCGAAAGCTTAACCCTAACCATAGACAGCCGAAGGCTGCCTGCAAATCCTCAGTTGCCGTGGTAACCTGAGGTTACTACTAGCAACAGGAGAGGGGGTGCAGGCTGTCATGGCTGTGTTGGTCCAGGCTGTCGTGGCCGTGTTGGTCCAGGCTGTCGTGGCCGTGTTGGTCCAGGCTGTCGTGGCCGTGTTGGTCCAGGCTGTCGTGGCCGTGTTGGTCCAGGCTGCCGTGGCCGTGTTGGTCCAGGCTGCCGTGGCCGTGTTGGTCCAGGCTGCCGTGGCCATGTTGGTCCAGGCTGCCGTGGCCGTGTTGGTCCAGGCTGCCGTGGCCGTGTTGGTCCAGGCTGCCGTGGCAAGGGAGGCCAGTAGCTGTGGTGCCGCCTCTAAGTTTCTCTTCCTTTAGTTGTTCTGTGTGTAGTGCATGTGGATGAAGCCCTAACTTGTAGAAGGACTGATATAACGCTTTCGAGTGAGGACACCATTACTTCCTTGCAGGTTCTTCCATTCCCAAGGAGATGTGAAACTCGTAAATAGGCTGTTTAGGTTTTTATGTTGGTAACGTCACCTAGCGCTCTGTATGAAAATCAAATAACGTAAGCGGTTTACCAGCACAGTCATGTATAATTTTTCTAAGGGGACGTTTCATATGTCGACCCTTAGCCGAGGATACCTCACTGGAATCTTCTGATGTTTCCTTGTAGTTTGTGTAATTAGTGTAGCTATTGTTTATTACTAGCTCGTAATTATAGAGAGAATTTCCTTTGTAGTTGTAGTTTTTCATTGTTGCACAGTAAAACAGTTGTGGCATGCATGTAGATTTGCACCAAGTATTTCGCAGCTGCACTAGCAATCAACGAGATATTATTTCCAGTGCTATGTTAATTTTTTTTTTTTTTTTTTTTGCTGTGCAATTTGTGCTTTTCTGTGTTATCGTGTGAAATATTGCGACAATAATGGCGTATGAAAAACGTAATACTAGGCTCCAAAGTAAACTGAGAAATGACAGTGAAGACGAAAGCAGTGTGTTAGCGCCACCGAGTAATGAATTAACTAATGTTCAAAGTAGTAACTTGGTAATTGTGCATAGGGAAATGGAGCGGGCTGCAAATAATGGTGTAGACAGTAAAACAATTAGTGAACAGGGAAGCATTATCGATCGATCGGTCGGCAACAGCTCGCCTCAGGAATCCGAAATGACAGGACACAATCTTGAAAATACTGTAGATTCAGCTTTTTCGTCCTCACCGTTTTCTCAAATAAGTCAAGACACATTTTCTGCTTTTCAAAATGCGAATATTGCCGGTTCAAATGCACTGCCGAATAGCACTGAGGAACATGTTTCAGACACCAGTGCATTGTTATTACAGTTAATGCAACAAATGGGACAAAGGCTACAAAAGTTAGACACAACACTTGAAGAAAATCAGAAACAAATGGGACAAAATCTTCAAAAGTTAGACGCAATGGAACAAAATCAAAAAGTCACAGCACAGCCAGTGATTTTCATACAGAGCGCTAGGTGACGTTACCAAATCAAAACCTAAACAACCTACTTACAAACTGAACGATATGAAATTTTGAAGAAAGGTCGTCTAACACGGGGACTCCATCTTCTTTTCTTTTAAGAAAGATAAGTTCTAAAGACGTGCAGTTCAAAATTCATGGTGTAAACAACCCTAGTCGTTATTGCTAACTGTGCAAAAGGAAAATTATTATGCTGGCCATGTTTGCTCTTAAACACAAGAAAAACTGTATGTTCCGCTGAGGGTTTCAACGATTTGTTAAATCTTCCTAGACGTTTAGCATGGCATGCTTCTTCTAAACACCATCTCAGTAGTTTTATATCATATAAAGAACTGTTTTACACATATCAACATATTTTAGGCATATCACAAACTTTTGAAATGCCGACCGGAGTGACCGAGCGGTTCTAGGCGCTACAGTCTGGAACCGCGCGACCGCTACGGTTGCAGTTTCGAATCCTGCCTCGGGAGTGGATGTGTGTGATGTCCTCAGGTTTGTTAGGTTTAAGTAGTTCTAAGTTCTAGGGGAATGATGGCCTCAGGAGTTAAATCCCGTAGTTCTCAGAGCCATTTTAACCAAACCTACGAAAATCCTGCACAACAGTGAAGTCAAAGCTAACAGACATATCATGAAAATTCTAACACACGTCGCAATTCTTCTGTATTGGCAGCAGTACTTCACTTTCAGAAGTCATGATGAGACAGAAGATTCCCCGAATTCCGTAAATTCCAGAGCCACTTTTAAAGTTGTGCTAAACAGAAACGCACATTTGAAAGCAAACTCAAAGAAAATGGGCTATATCCATGGATTTTCAAAAACTGTACAGATGAACTGATTGAATGTATACATGAGTAGATTAGTGAATACATGCATTCAATTTTAGATACTTCACTTTATGCCTGCTTTGTCGACGAAGGAACAAGCGTTTCAGCCAAGTCACAATGCTCCACTTCTGTGAGACTAGTGGACTTAAACGGCTACGTTCAAGATCATTTTCTTCGCTTTCTTGATGCTAGCCAAGCTGGGACTGCTGCTGTTGCCTTATTCATTATACCAGCTGGCGTGTTTCGGATTGACGATATGAAAAACAAACTGGTGGGCCAAACGTATGATGGTTCTTCCGTTCTGGTAGGAGAATTTAATAATCTGCAAACTAAGGTGTGTGATATTGCCCCTCAAACGCTTTTTGCTCATTGTTTTCCACATCGCATGAATTTAATTTTGCAGCAGAGCTGTTCTTGCACACTATCACTAACGATTTTTGTCGTCCACGCTTCAGGGTATTCTTGTTTTCTTCCACCGACCTTCCAAATGCACAGCAATTCTCGTCAGTATTGTTGGTAAATGCTTTTCCTTCGAACGTTGAAACGAGATGGAACTGTAACGCCAGGATAATATCTGCCATTCACGAAAGCCGTCCGAGGCTAAATGAGATTTTACCGGAAGTACAGGTAATTTACAGGCCAAACTCTAGTGCTACGAGTAATGAGAAGTGTGTGGTTTCAAAAATAGCCCCCTGGAAATTGATTTTGTTTTTCTTCTCTATGTTTTTCAAAGCATATTTTTAAACTGAACAGCTTTTCAACAATCCTCAGAAAAAACCAGTGACGTATAGTTTTGCAAACATGCTGTCTCAGAATGCATAGTTTGCATAAATAAGTTAAGAAATGAAGATAAATAGATCTACTTTTAAAAATTATACGAAACGCTCGATTAATTCGTAATCTGAAGCTTCCATGAATAAATCTGAAATGGCAATCCACAGATGTCAAATACAAACAGGTGTACTTCAGGGTATTGGATCATATTGTAACATAGCTGGAAAAAAATTTTTACACTGTGATAAACTGCCCTTTCTTAAATTTGGTGATGCTTATCAGTTCGCCTGTTGCGCCCAGCGTTTCCCTGCAGACGGTTTGCATTGATTATGGTGCGCTTCAGTCTCTTTCGGTTAAACGTAGAACTGGAGATTGTATTTTCTTCTCAGCATCAAGAAACATTTCACTCTGTCAGTCTGGAAGACAATATCAACAGAGTGATTGAAAATTAAACAAACAAAATTCTTTCTAAAGCTTTCAATTTTGTCTAATTTCCAGCATTGCTGCAACAAGTTTTCCAGTTAAAATGAGTTTTTCTTGTCTTAATAGCATAAAAACGTATTTGAGAAACAATATGCCCCAAGATCGCTTATAAGTTCTTGCTTGTGCCTCAGCTGAAAAACTAATACTGCGAATACCTGAAAGCCGAGACACATGGTACGATGATGACATCGAAAGATTCGGGAAGAAGGAAGCTTTAAGAGCCACAAGAAGAAAGATCATCGAGTTAACTTGTTTTACAAATAACAACGCTCAAATGCCAGTCTACTAATTCGTTTGTAAATAAAAATGGCTGTCATTATTATGATTATTATTATTATTATTATTATTAATATTATTATTACCACCACCAGTAGTCGTTGTCATCGTCTTAGTAGTAGAGTAGTAGTAGTAGTGATGGTGGTCGTTAGGAACGGTCCCGAGTTCGAGTCTGCCAGGAAGTTTCATATCAGCGCACACTCCGCTGCAGAGTGAAAATCTCATTCTGGAAACATCTCCCAGGCTGTGGCAAAACCATGTCTCCGCAATATCCTTTCTTTCAGGAGTGCTAGTTCTGCAAGGTTCGCAGGAGAGCTTCTGTAAAGTTTGGAAGGTAGGAGACGAGGTACTGGCAGAAGTAAAGCTGTGAGGACGGGGTGTGAGTCGTGTCTGGGTAGGTCAGTTGGTAGAGTACTTGCCCGCAAAAGGCAAAGGTCCCGAGTTCGAGTCTCGGTCCAGCACACAGTTTTAATCTGCCAGGAAGTTTCAAGTGAACAACTGCTTGCACAAGGGTGAGAGGTGGACCAACGTGCTATTGACTTGCTCAGTTTGTGAATCCTTTTCTGTTGAATAAATCATCCATTTTTTCTGGAACTGTGATCATTTGTTTGTCGGTATATATACATCACATACATTTGACTGTCTGTACATGTACATCAGATATACCGATTTCCGTCCAATTTGGGTAATTTCTTCGTGTTACGTTATTATTATTATTATTATTATTATTATTTATCTTTGAGCGTATTTCTGATGTCGCGAATATAACCGTCGGTCACAAATCTGATAAGGGTCTTCCCCAAAAGCCATTTTCAGTGCAGAAGCTATTGCGAGATGACAGTTGCTAGGAACAAGGGCAAACCTGTTCCTTCTCGTTGGCTGTCTCGTCGTTGGTGACTTGTAGCTATTCTAATCCAAAAGGAACTCTACAGCAACATACCTTTCTGAAGGAACGAATATTTCCTCACTTGATGCAGTGGTACGGCTTAGAGGCATTACAGCCACCCGTTAACCCCGGGATATGAGGGTTTAATTAAATTAGTGTGCATTTCGTGCTTTGGGCTTTGAGCCCGCTTGACAATAGAGATTGCTACGTGAAAGACAAATGCGGCAAGCAGCAATTATACGAAAGCATACACGCGGCACCGAATGTAGACAGTGCTCCGCTGCTAATTAGCAGTTAGCTCCGTTCGGCTTATGGTTCCTAGATTACCTGACAATTACATTCACACAGTTCAGACAGCGAGAAGGTTGACTAAGGGTGCGCTGTTGAAAGTCTGTGATCATAGAGATTGCCAGTAACATGATCTGTGTCGAGAGTACGAGGGCCAGCCTTCGCCGAGTTTTCAAACTGTTAGACGAAAGATAGAACAATGCTTTCAACTTACGTACGTTCATGTGCTCCTTTACTTCCTACGAATTAAATGTAGTTACTGTTAATTTATTTCCTCTTTTGGCCTCGCATATTTCGCACGAGTACAGAATCAAAAAATAAAATTCACTTGCTCTACACTATTTCACTTACTTTCTCCAAGCGGATACGTACTTGTGCGACACAAATTCTCAGCAAGCGAATACGTCTCCCGTATCCCCTGTTACACAGACTTCACCTCACAGCGTCTCACAACTCCTTTTTCCTCAATCAGCCTCTTCGATTTAACCCAAACCAACGTTTCTTAGACGGATGAAGCATACAGCCGCGGACTTCTGGACGCTCAAAAGATTTCGTTTAGTAGGACTGCTATTCTGTAGACATTCTTCTTTCTCTTTCGGGGCAAAGTTCGACTTGTCCTCTAACCCCGTGGTGGAGATATGTTTCAAACTATGGATGCCTCTGAGGTCTTAATGTATCCTATTTGATTTACGTGTGCTGGTTGGCTGCCTCTGCAGCACTTCTAACTTCATATACGAGCATGCTCCACGATTAAACGTTAAGCTCATTCTTCGTGACCGTATATTCGTGAGATTATCAGCATCATACACTGCTCTGTGAAACTTAAGGACGAGACAAAAAAAGGCACTAAAATATTCGCTGCTAGGTGGAAATGAATGATTATGCGGGAGGATGATGCCAGAGGTCTCCCAGTCATGCACAAAAAGCTGGACGCTATGAAAGATAACGTACTGGTCGTTGCACAAAGAGACCAGCCCCACACCCCCACCCCACTTGCACTCGCCTTGTACTGTCAACTACAGTAGCAGATGACCGCTACACTGTGCATCAGGGAAGAGGAGAGGCACCTCAAGCAGCGGTTGCAGTTGCAACCACGTTTAAGAGGACTGCACCGTTTGTGTTGTGTTGGACCAACGAGGAGTGGGTTTGGGTGCTCGGATGAGACCAGATTAAGGCTGAGTAGTGATTCTGCGTGAACCCTCATGTCGAAAGAGTTGGGAACAGGTAATACAGCCAGGAACATTGTCGAGCATGATCGCTTTGGTGTTATGATGTGCTGAGGCAGTATATTGTATGTGTGAACTGACCTCCAAATTTTTGAACGCGGTACACTCACCGGTCAGTATTGCTGTGGCTCAGTACTCCTTTCCCAAGTGAGTCTTTTCATGAGTACATTCGGCCCTGACATAATTTTTATTGATGACAATGCGCGAGCGCATCGAACGGCGCGGATGGACGAGCTCTTGAAACGAGAGGATAATCGGTGAATGGACTGTCCTGTCCGTTCCCCCATGTTAAATCTCACCCATCACATGTGGGATGCGTCGTGCAGACGTACTGCACCAACGCCCGTCCAGTAGCTGTCAACTGCGATGATGGAGGAATGGAGCGCCTAACACGAGGCTCCTCATCACCCTTGTGACCAGCGCTGGAGCACACTGTAGTGCATGCGCAGCTGGCCTTTGTGATCGCGCAACCTACTGACAACCAGGTCCCGCCTTTTGTAGTGTCCATGGGGACCATCAAGAATTCTTTATACTTCAGGTGTTTCGTTTCGATTACTTATAGGCCTGTCAAATTCTTCACGCAGTGTCAAATCTCTCATCTCATCTTCATCTACTTCCTCTTTCCTCTCTACATTTTTTTCCTTAAAGTTTGTTCCTGTTATGTAGCCCATCTACATGGTTTTTCCTCTTTTCAATCTTCTGTTCATTGCTTGGAACTGGCTTCAAATCTGACCTCATGATACTGATACAGCTACTTCTCTTTTCCCGAAAGATCTCTTTAATTTTGCTGTACGTTGTGTCTGTCCTACAGTTGAACACGCTTCTACAACTTTGTAATTCTGCTCTATCCATTTCTGCTTTGCAATTTTACACTATCTGTAAATATCATTTTACACATCTTTATTCCCTTTGCACTTTTATAAATCTTTCGTCAGTTAAATTTCTTATCTTTTGTTTTATCCAAAGATTTCTAGTGATGTCTCTTTGCCTATTAGATCCCTGCTGCCTTCACTTGCACCTTCTACTACATTATTCTCTCTGTTTCATGAATAACTACTTAATGTTCACATGAAATTCTCAAAGAAATTTGCTTCTTTCAACATATCCAGACCCTGTCTCCTTACTTACCACCTCCTTACTTCCTATCTTTCTGTAATTTCTTTAATTTTTGCTTGCAATTCATAAGCAGTAAATTATGATCAAATAACCTTATTCTCCTGGAAATACTTTACGTATAAAATCTCTATGTTACCGTTCTGTAATCTATCTGAAACCTTCCAGTGTCCACAGGTGTTTTCCACGCATACGATCTGTTACTATGATTGTTAAACCAAGTGCTTTCAATTCTTAAATTTTCCCAATAAAGAAAATTCTTCCAGGTAGCTTTCCATTTCACTCCTTTCTCTGTGTGCGGGTTCTCCTTCTTTTGTTTTTTGTCTTCCTTTTCATACTGTCAAAATCACGTCGCTCATCACAATGACATCTGTGTCTTCTTTAACTATCTGAATTATTTATTTATTATCGTACATTCTTTCAGTCTCTTCATCATCTGCGCAGCTGTTAACGTATACACACAGGGTGAAAAGTATTTAAACCGACAAACTCAGGGAGCTTGTAGTGGACATCAAAACAAATATTTTTCCCTAACGTCATTTTTTCCTATGAGGTGTACTTAAACCGGCAGAGGAAGATTTCTCTGGCAGCAAATTCGTTAAATCAAAAAACACTTTTCAATTTTTTTATGACCAAGAGACAACACATTAACACAACCCAATTTCAATTACAGTAGAGTTTCAAAAATGCCTCAATTGACACGTAAACAAAGGTTACACCGTCGGATCATGTTCTGTCTGACGTGGGCAAAAACCCCAGGAGTATCCTGAATTGTTCATGCTGCTGCTACTATCCAGCAACCAGATCCTCTTCTGATGCAACAGGAGTTGCGTAAACAAGGTTGCGCTTCTCTTCCCACACAAAAAAGTCCAGAGGGGACATATCTGGGGATCGAGCACGCCATGGTGCAGGACCACCACTGCCAAACCACGTCTGTGGGAACCATCGGTCTAGGGATCGACCCACACGACGACTGAAATGTGGCGGCGCCCCGTCATGTTGGAACCAGATGAGTTGCCTTGTAGCGAGCGGCACGTCTTCCAGCAATTCTGGTAGTGCTCTGCTAGAAAATTGTAATAGTGCCTGTCATTTAATGGCCTAGGTAGCAGATACGGCCCAATTAAACAGTCCCCAACAACACCGACCCACACATTAACGAAGAACCGCACTTCATGAACGCTAGTAACTGTGGAATGTGGGTTATCCTCACTCCAAACATGCGAATTGTGCATGTTGAAGACTCCACCACGCCCGAACGTTGCTGCATCGGTAAACAACACATAGGATGGAAATGTAAGATGGATTTCACACTGTTCCAGGTACCACTGCGAAAACTGCGCTCTGGGTGGATAATCAACTGGTTCCAGGTTGTGGGCACGCTGTAAGTGAAATGGACGTAACAATTTCTCGCCGGCCGCGGTGGCCGTGCGGTTCTAGGCGCTCCAGTCCGGAACCGCGCTGCTGCTACGGTCGCAGGTTCGAATCCTGCCTCGGGCATGGGTGTGTGTGATGTCCTTAGGTTAGTTAGGTTTAAGTAGTTCTAAGTTCTAGGGGACTGATGACCACAGCAGTTGAGTCCCATAGTGCTCAGAGTCATTTTTTGAACAATTGCTCTCGAAGGACTGTTCTTACATTCGTCTGATTCGTCCCCATGTTACGTGCAATTGCACGAGTGCTGATTGGAGGATCCCGCTCCACATGCTGCAAGACAGCTTCCTCAAATTGCAGCGTTCTTACCGTACGACGGCGTCCCTGTGCAGGTAATCTACTAAATGACCCGGTCTCACGCAGACATTGGTGCACAGCAGCAAAGGTCGTATGATGCGGGATACGGCGACTAGGATACTGTTGTCGATAAACTCGCTGTGCAGCTCGTTCGTTGTGGTGCGCTACGTAATACGCACGAACCATATCGGTGTACTCACTCCAGGTGTATCGCTCCATTAGTTAACAAAACCAATGCACTACTACACTGGTGGACAGCAGTAGCCTACAACTGAAAAGCGTAATATACCCTCTAACGACTGAAGATCGTAATACGGCCTCTAACAACTAAAGAGCGTAATACAGCCTCCACCGGTTTAAATAATCCTCATAGGAAAAAATGACATTAGGGAAAAATATTTGGTTTGATGTCCTCTACAACCTCCCAGAATTTGTCGGTTTAAATACTTTTCACCCTGTATACACATGTATTACTTTGGTGGATCGTAGCATGTGTCTATCATGGCTACTATAATCTTTGCGCTACGCTTTCCATTGTAGTTTACATCATCACTACCATTTTGATAACCCAATCCACGTCTGACTAGAAATGCTACTCTTTCTGTTACACTCAGAAGGCCGTGGTTTTTTTTTTTCTTTGCTTCTCCATGAGAATAGTTTCCTGTGTAGTTCTCTCCTGCCCGGATAAGTGAATGTTGGACTTTTTTTAACTCCGACGCACATTATTCATCATGATCCCGCCATCATCATTAACATGTACTGTAGTTGGGGGTTTATAATGGCTGTTGTTCAACATACCACGTTACAATCATTACTTCGCATCCATCCCTTGTTTGCGAGATCTGCCATTAATAACTATCATAAATTAAAGTCTTGTGAAAACCTTTCTGCATGTACTTTCTATCGCCCAACGACAATACTTTCTTGTAGACAACACAGACAACAGCGTTGTTAGTGACAAATCTTATACAGCGTCTGACTCGATACGCTAAGTCGTGTATGTATATTGATAATTGGACGTCCTGTTGAGTTTCCTTGGACTATATCTGATGTTAACATTCTTTCTGCTGGACATACGCCATCTAGTACAAAGTACTGGGTTCTATTACGCAACCATTCATCGAGACAACCGAAAGTCTTCGAAGATGCCCCCTCTCACAGTATCTTGATCATACGTATATTATATAGCACAGTGTCGAATATCTTAAGGAAATATAGAAAGGCGGAATCTTCCGGTTCACTAGCGTCTACTGTTTACAAGATGTTTTGCGTTAATAGCAGAAGCTATGTTCAATGCTGTAACAATTTTTCCTAAACCCGTGATGAATAAAATATGGTTTAGGATCCTTCAAGAGAAGGATGTCGGTGTTATGGGACTATTGTGTTATTCTGCTTGTAAACATGACAAACCCATTTCATCAAGCCACGTGGGACTATTTGCTGGCTAGGTTTCCTAGAAAATCTAGAGCTAGGAAAATGCTGGTGAGATTTCCTACACAATCGCGAGCCAGGAAATAGGCTAATTCCACAAAATATTGAATACAAAACATAACAGTAATTGCTTCTGAGTGAAATCTTAGTTGTTTTGAAATACCCGGGCTGCTTAACTGAATGTCCGTCCGTAGTTGTATGTTACCTGCAGACAAGTGACCGTTAACGCAGCAATGAGACGCTCAGTATTCCGCCAAACTTCAGGCCGGGCCTAGAGCAGGCGTCCTAAAGGCATCGGCACCACCGCCCCGTGACAGCATAGCTTCCCAACCAGAACATTGTGACCACCTACCTAATAACCGGCATGTCCACCTTTGGCAAGGATAACAGCCGCGACGCGTCGTGGCGTGGCAGCAGTGAGGCCTTGGCAGGTTGCTCTGGGGAGTTGGCATCGCATCTGCACACATATCATCCAATTACCGTAAATTCCGGGGAGGGAAGTGATGAGGTCTGACGCCACGTTCTATCACATACCATATGTGTTCGATCGCATTCAGATCTTGCGAGTTGGGGGGGCCAGCACATCAGTTGGAACTCGCCACTGTGTTCCTCGAATCACTCCATCACACTCCTTGCCATGTGACGTGGCGCACTACCTTGTTGAGAAATGCCGCTGCCGTCGGGAAACATAATCGTCATGAAGGTGTGTACGTGGCCTGAAACCAGTGTACGATATTCCTTGGCCATGATGGTTCCTTGGCGTAGTTCCACTTGACCCATGTGAACCGTGATTTTACTTTCAAAACCTTTCCTTAAGAATTTACTTTATTTACTAACGATTCATCAAGAACATTGACACATTTAATCACACTGTGTGAGCGTGGAAGTAGTTGCCAGAGGGTAACTGATGAAAACAAATTAAATTTCTTTCAACAAATGGAATTTTTATTCCTGAAAGCCCCCCTTTTTTTTAAACAGATTTAAAATTATAATCAGAAAGCACCCTCAAAATATCAAGTTATAATTTTATTCAGAGGCAGAAAGAACAAATATTGACAGTATGAGCTTTCGGGCTGAGAACCTTGCTGCTGCCTTTTGACACGGCCGCAGTCACGATCGCTCACAACAACCTCTGAAAGACTACACTGGTGCAAATTTGCGGCACACCAGATTACTTTAACTAAAAATTTTAACAACTCACACAAGCACATAAACTATGCACCCTGTAGGAGGAATGGAAAAGGTACAAAACACTAACATTAAAAAAATTAACTTGCCACCGAAGGTGCAACTTGATTTTATAAAAAAACTCTTGCGGTGGAAGGGTGGCAACTTCATATACTAAAATTACCATTTAAACAAAAACCCATGAAATGAAGTCTTACATAAAATATACAAACATGCTCTACATTACACATATACCGCCTCTCAAGATGACAGGCAAGATAAAACCATATTTCAGGAATTCGGCCGTTACACTTCAAGCAATAAATTCGTTAACACTGAATCCGACAAACATGACAGAGGCAGCTATTAACGTACGGCAGACTGACAGACAGACACTAACTGCCTAACAAATGCGGACGAGAGACAGACGAGCAAGCTGGGGATGAGAGACTGACAAAGAACACAAGCAGAATATAACAAGTAAATCAAACAACATATCACGAATCACTTAACGTTCAATAAACTGCGATGTCTGGCGAAGACCTGGCGCAGCACCCCCAAAACGCTCTCCCGAACCGTCCGCTACCAGCCGCTTCAACGGACGCAGGAAGGCGCGCCGATCTCCCGTCTCACGGCGTCGCGGCTCACGCCGGCCAGCTCGATGTCGTGGTTTGACTAATGTTGCTCTCGTGTCGGCTGCGAAGCCACTACGCCTCGCTATACGGCGCGGCCCACTGGACTGACGTGGCGACCTCACATGCGCCGACGCTCAAGACGGACAAGTCATCTTGTGTCCCAGTGCGCGACCGTCCAACCGATCGATCGAACCGCCAATGACCATTGCCTGAACAAACTCGAGCAGACTGGCGGCCTAACACATGCTAGCACTCCGGACGACAGAGAGACACTGACTGCCCCACACTGACCCGGCTGACCAACTGACCCCACTGGCGAGCTCATAGCGCCCCTTAAATGCACGTGAATATGCAACCTTTCCCACCGGAGGGAGAGACCAAAGCTGCGATTGCTACAGCGGCGCCACCGCCAGAAACGCAGGGCGACTGCTTTACACAACGCGCTGCGGCGCGCTCTTCCAAACAGCAATTTTTTCCACTTCTCACCATGGATACACACTTGAATGTTCCCCAGAGTATAACGGAGCCGCCGCTGGCTTGTCTCCCAACCGCAGTACGGGTGTCAATGAGCTGTTCCCCTAGAAATGAAGGATTCGAGCCTTCCCATCGTCACGATGAAGAAAGTATTGGGATTCATCAGACCACGTAACGCCCAGCCACTGCGCTAACGCACAGTGCCAATGGTCACGTGTCTACTGCATTCGTAGCTGCCGATGTCGTGCTGTTAACATTGCTACAAGCATAGGTCGTCGGATGCGGAAGCCCATCGATAGCAGTGTTCGGTGCTCTGTGTGTTGAGACACGCTTGTACTCTGCCCAGCGTTAAAGTCTTGGAGTTAGTTACACCACAGTGTGCCGCCAGTCCTCTTTTACCAGTCTACGCAGCCTCCGAAGTCCGACATCTGTAATGAGGGGTGACCGCCCAACCCCCACGACGTCTGGAGGTGGTTTCACCTTGATTTCACCACAGCAATCCTCGAACAACAGACAAGTCGTGCAGTTTCCGAAATGCTTGTGCGGAGCCTCCGGGCCATCACAGTCTGCCCTCAGTCAAACTCATGTAGATTGCGCCATCCATATTCTACACACGGACAGCACGCTCAGTGATACTACGTGCACCGTGCGTCTGTCTGACTAACAATCATTCCTCGCCAGGTCGGTGGTCATAATGTTCCCGCTGATCAGTGTAGCTTACTTGCTATTACGTTTGCAATTTATGTATGCTATAGAATTCAGTTCTACTGCTACATTAACTCTCCAAATGGCACCTGAGGGTGTGTAGCAGAGGATACTTCTGGTACCACTAACTGATAACCCGTCCTCCTTCCACTCACGAATGACACGTGGGGAGAATGGTTGTCGGTAAGCCCCTCCCTTAGCTCTAATTTTTCGAATTGTCTCCTCGTGGTCACTTAACGAGATGGATGTGCGAGGAAGTAATATATTGTCATACACCTCATACTCTTTCGAAATTTCAATAGTAAATCTCTACGCGATGTGCAGTGCCTCTCTTGTAGCGTATGCCACTGGAGTTTGTTGAGTACCTCTGTAACGCTCTCGTGCCGCGTAAACGATCCCGTGACCGAAACTGAACGCTCTTACTTAGATCTTCTCTATCTCTTCTATCAGTCCTCCCCTGGTAAGGGTCCCATATTGATGAACTGTACTCAAGAATTGTCCGAACAAGCGCACTGTAAGCCACTTCTCTCGTGGATGATTTACATTCACTCAAGATTGTTGCTACGAATCTGTGTCTGGCGTTTGCTTTTCCTAGTGTTTGTTTTACATGGTCATTCTGCGTAAGACCATTCTAGATGGTTACTCCTAGATATTTCGCGGCAGACGTTGTTTTCAGCAATTTGTTATCAATGGTGTTGTACATTAGTGGATTTCTTGTACTGTGTCTGTGCAGTATATTACTTTTATTTATGTTCAGGGTCAACTTCCACGGCCTGCATCATTCATCAACCCTCTCTAGGTATTTTGCACATTGAGCATTTTGTACGTCTACACTGCCGCTTGCTGTTGCAACTTTCTCGTGAGCAACTCATCACCTGCGCTAGTCTTAAAGAGACTCCTTCGCTTTCTACTAGATCATTTACATACTCGTACATTGTAAACAATAACGGTCCTATCACGCTTCCTCGGGATCCCACCGAAATTATATTTATATCTGTCGAATTTGTCCAGTTAAGTGCGTCTAAGTGGGTTCCATCTGCAAGGATTCCAGTCACAAATCTGGCCCGACACTCGGTAAGCGCCGACCAGGGTGTCCGAGCTGTTCTGGGCGCTACAGCCTGGAACTACGAGACCGCTACGGTCGCAGGTTCGAATCCTGCCTTGGGCATGGATGTGTGTGATGTCTTAGTTTAGTTAGGTCTAAGCAGTTGTAAGTTCTAGGGGACTGATGACCTCAGAAGTTAAGTCCCATAGTGCTCAGAGCCATTTGAACCATATTGAACTCGGTAAACACATATTGTGTACACTGTACGTCAGTGCGGGACGGTGTCAAATGCCTTCCTCAAGTCAACGAACACAGTATGAATCAGAGTGCTGTTGTCTGCAGCGCTATGGATATCATGGATGGAAAGAGCGAGCAGAGTTTTGCGAAACCTGTGTTCATTTTTATAGCGGAAATTTTCGCTCTGCAAAAACATCATTGAACCATACTTCTACAACAGACTGACGTCAAGTTATGCTCATCCACCTACGACCCTTCTTCAAAACGTAAATGACAGGCCGTTTCATCGAGTCTAGTGCCATCATCCCAGATATTTCGGTCTGAACTCGTGTCTTATTGGTTATTCCTTCGTAAAAATTCGTAGTTTTCTCCTTACTTGCCAAACTATTATGATCTCCAGAAGCATACCACCTATGTAGTACGTGGAGGTCCCTATCGAATGTAGTGATTTTTATCTATCTGATCAAATTGTATCACTTGAAGTGGATTTCCTCTCGAACGGAGCAGATATAAAATCTCCGTCACGTCATCCAGACTTAGATTCTGCGCCATTTCACTAATTGGCTGATGGCGAATGCTCTAATAATTTATGCGAGAAGGGAACGACCGATTCACTTCGCCACAGCAGACGATGAGGCCTGGAGTCATTTAAACTTTTTTTCAAAACTTCATTCTTGAAATGCTATGGGTTGGTCACTGGTGTTAGCGAAATTGTGTAATGATAATTTCACAGTGTGTGACACTCTAGAGAAGATAAATTAACCGTTTAACTTCGTATTGCTATTTGTAGCACGTGCACACGTGTCACATGTTGGAAACTGTTTATTGCGCTTTTGACAGATGAGTGGACATAATCAGCATGCAACGCCAGAGGGCTAAGCGAATAACACGTACTCATCATAAGGATGGACACGCCTCCAATTGCCAATTATTCGCCAGTATTTGGAACAAAACAAATACTGGTGTAGAACCATTATTCGGCAATAAATTGAAAGATTACTGCACAGCCGGCCGATCTGGACGAGCGGTTCTAGGCGCTTCTGTCCGGAACCGCGCGCCTGCTACGGTCGCAGGTTCGAATCCTGCCTCGGCATGGATGTGTGTGATGTCCTTAGGTTAGTTAGGTTTAAGTAGTTCTAAGTTCTAGGGGACTGATGACCTCGGCTAAAACTCGGCGACAGTTGAGATCGTTATGAAGTTAGGAAGACGACGTTACACAAAATAACAGTGCTGAACCGAAATGTCGACGAGCGTGAGATATTTACTTCACCAAGAATCGTAATTAATCTGTGGTAATCGATGTTTAACTGATTAATGATGAAATATTAATGATAAAACCAATACAGTCACATCCACAACAAATTCCCTACAAGCAGGTCGTAATTTCAAGTATCTAAGAAATCGTAACAGTGGGCTTGTTATTTGAGTCCCATAGTGCTCAGAGGCATTTGAACCATTTTTTTTTCTCGGCTATGCCCTCGTCTCTGGTGCAGTTTGCGTCATTTTGTAATATTTCTGCTCGGAAATTATTAAGGGAAACATCTAAGTATTCTTTTCTCCATTATTTTTGCTTTTGCCGGGTCTGTGCCGTATCCTATGTGTTACTCAAGTTCCCATCCACATTGGATAGCCTTTTTGTGGGCTGATGTGTCAAGACTGATGGTTGGCTACATTACTATATTTCTAGTAGTTAAGATACATATTAGTTCTAACTTATATCAGTATAATGCAATTCACGAGTTCTCGTAGGTTTGTGAATCGGGACTGCGTTTTGGTCCTCGTGGTCAGTGTCCTTTGGTTGCAGACGTCCGGGTGCAGCCAGCGCTCAGTCTGTGGTGTGGACTGTAATCTTTTTTGATCGCTTTCCGTTGGTGTCCTACGTAGTATTCATGGCACTGATAGAAGCTATCTCGTTGCCTAATTTTTTGGTGCTCTAAATATGATGCGTTACACTATAATGGTATAATTTTCAGATTGGGTGCGAGAGCGTTAGATATTAGTTTGAGCACCGCCGTATTTTTATTTTAATAAATTACTGACTTTTTTTTAGGATACAGTGTAGCTTCTGTATCTTCTGTTTTATAATCTTTTTCTTTTGTAAATATGTTTGTCACTTACTTCGCGATGCTGTCAAAAAAGATATTTGCTGTTTTGTTATGATATAATGCAAGTTCAAAAATGGCTCTGAGCACTATGGGACTTGACTTGTGAGGTTATCAGTCCCCTAGAACTTAGAACTACTTAAACCTAACTAACCTAAGGACATCACACACATATAATGCAAGTAAAGTAAATTTGATGTACAGGGTTTCTTAGTGGTATTCAAAACCATTTTATAAAAATTTGAGAAAAATTTACTTTGCTTAGCTTTCGCGCCGAGCGCTTAGTCGCCATGGTGGTCACAGCCCTGCTCAGAGATGAACCCCGCACCGTTGGCTGCGGCGCTGCGTCGAGCGGCGGCGGTCATCAGCGGCGCAGAGCTAGTGGTCATCCATTTTTACCCGGACCATGAGACGGTGGCAGGCACATCGGCGGGTGGTGTCGTGGGGATGGTGCTAATGTGTTGGCTTCCAGGACACAGGCACTCAGGTAGTGGCCATTGACTCGTAGCCCGGTAGGGGCGTTCGCGGCCGTTGTCATTGTAACGACGTGGCTCCAAGGCCGGTAGGACTAGTGGCGACGTTCGTCACAGCCCTGCTGTGCCGAACATGAACTACTCGGCAGGGTATGACGCCTCTTCTTCTTGATGATTTGGTTTGATTTGTACTTGGCCTCGGCTAAAACTCGGCGACAGTTGAGATCGTTATGAAGTTAGGAAGACGACGTTACACAAAATAACAGTGCTGAACCGAAATGTCGACGTGCGTGAGATATTTACTTCACCAAGAATCGTAATTAATCTGTGGTAATCGATATTTAACTGATTAATGATGAAATATTAATGATAAAACCAATACATTCACATCCACAACAAATTCCCTACAAGCAGGTCGTAATTTCAAGTATCTAAGAAATCGTAACAGTGGGCTTGTTATTTGAGTCAAAGATTCTACACAAGCGCTGAGCGCTATAGTCAAATATTATCGCTGCGCGTAATTATTACTCGGGAGTTTCATGTCAATAATTCGATAGAATTTTAAATCACAAATGCACGACTTGGCACGAGAGGGTGTTTTATTGCACAATATCAGTCACTTCCTAACCGAGCCTTGAGAAGAAAACTTTCCCAGGTGCTGGGGGGATTTAAATTATATGCTTCGGACCTATCAGTGAAGTTCCGTAAACCACTGGCTATTATGAATGAAAATTGTCTATCAGTGTTCGTTGCCTAAATCACTGTCTAAGTAATGTTTAGTTCAATTATCTAGTTAAAAGTTCACTTTATTCTAGTAGGTAAAAGTCCTCCGTTCGAATTCTAATGCCGTGATATTTGAGGTCAGAAGATCGTATTACGGCGTCATAATAGATCGTAATTATTCAGTCTCAAAAACAATCTAAGCGCGCCTACATGTACGAGCATTCAAACATATGACCTGCTTCGGCTAACTCTCGTAACATAGTGACAATGCATTGAATTATACTTAGTCATTACTCACGATTCCCAAAGAGTATTCACACGGAGTATTCTTTGGGATCGTTGGTTCTACTTTGCGAATGTTAATTTATGCTAATTTTGCGATTTATTATGATTTTGATTTTGATTTTACTGAAATTTAATCTTTCTTTCGTCGATTGCTAAATTTTCAAGTCTTAGATTCCTGATTTAATTACTTGTTATTGTCCTAATAATAGTGATAAATGGAACTTCGTTCGATTATTTACTTTTCTAGGAATTTGGGACTTGAGGGGAAATCTTTGGGGTATTGGGAGCTAATTTTTGATTTTTATTTCTCGTCCGAGGAACTGGCATTACAAGGGCCGGGGTTTAAATGCAGCCTGCACGGTGCTGACCGTTGCGATAGGAACCGTGTTTCCGGGTAACATCGAATCGTCTAGAATAGGGCCAGCGTTACAGGTTCGGATCTAGTCACACAGCAGGAAACCAGTGCGGAAGCAGGCTCATGGTGAAGGACTGAAGTGTAGGCAGGTTGCTGACTGCAGCTGCCGGCGGCGATGATGGCCTGGTTATGGCTCTGGACTGTCTCAGAGTTTTATACTACTGCAGTAAACACACTACTTGGCCCGTTTCTGAGCTGGCGTTCTTGTTACATTACGAAGCGCCAAATTTAAAAAAATAAAAACTCATGAATAGTTGCTCTCCTTTGGTATAGATATCCCGAGGATGGTCAGATTTTCACCAAAATCGATTGTTGGAGTACAAACATCTATGCTTTGCATGGTGCGGTTCCTAACCTAAAACAATAGTAATGTCTCTTCTCCTAGTACTTTCTGGAGATCCTTTGCACAGAACTGAAACCTGATACCAACTGCTGGACGTTAACACCGTTAGTCCCAAAGCACGAAATGCAACATAATATTTTGTCGACTCTGAAGTCCAAAACCAACTGGGCCCTCTGTTGGAGTAATTGCGGCTCCGACCATACTCTCCAAACCGTTTTCATTGAACTTTCGTTGACGCGTGCTTATTGTTGCATCTTGTCTCAAGGTATCTATCACGCTACTGTGAGCAAATCATTCTCGCCTGCCTTTAGCCGCAGTGAGACGGTTGTATTTTCTGCCCACAGGAATTAATTTCTATGAGTTTCGATGACTGCCGCTGCGAAACGTTCTGGAACCGCGCGACCGCTGCGGTCGTAGGTTCGAATCCTGCCTCCGGCATGGACGTGTGTGATGTACTTAGGTTAGTTAGGTGTAAGTAGTTCTAAGTTCTAGGGGACTGATGACCTCAGATGTTAAGTCCCATAGTGCTCAGAGCCATTTGAACCATTTTTTTTTTTTTTTTTTTTGTTGGCTGAGGGATCGAGACGTGGCTGCACTATTCGTTAGTCATGCGGATAAGATGCCTGTCATCTCGACTGGTAGTGATACGAGGCCGTTGGGATCCAGCACGGCGTTCCGTATTACCCTCCTGAACCCACCGATTCAATATTCTGCTAACGGTCATTGGATCTCAACCACCGCGAGCAGCAACGTCGCGATACGATAAACCGCAATCGCGATAGGCTACAATCCGACCTTTATCAAAGTCGGAAACGTGATGGTACGCATTTCTCCTCCTTACACGAGGCATCACAACAACGATTCACCAGGCAACGCCGGTCAACTGCTGTTTGTGTATGAGAAATCGGTTGGAAACTTTCCACATGTCAGCACGTTGTAGGTGTCGCCACCGGCGCCAACCTTCTGTGAATGCTCTGAAAAGCTAATCATTTGCATATCACAGCATCTTCTTCTTGTCGGTTAAATTTCGCGTCTGCAGCACGTCATCTTCGTGGTGTAGCAATTGTAATGGCCAGTAGTGTAGTTAGAACAAATGTCAAAGTATAGGTATTGTACAAATTACCTTCAAACCTAATCCTTGTGCTACTCACTCTGTAGAAAGACTAATCAGTAAGGCAAGCCAAAGAGAAATTTGTGAAAGGAAAAGATGTAGATCGTTAATGTTTGGTAGTATTAGGGATCAAATCAAGAAAAAAATGTCCAGTTAACCTGGGCTCTAAGAGGTATGAACATTTGATCAGCAGAAGAGATGCGTTTCACAGTAGCGAAGTTGAACAACTGCTCATAGCTCTTAATGTATGTACTTCAGAGCCCATGTTTACTGCACTTTTTTGCTTCGAATAATCGTTCACGTCATATCCTTCAGGGTCACTGTGTATATGGTACCTCTCCTAAGGGTCGTCAGATGCATTTTCTTGGGTGTCCCGCCAGATATTTGCAATTTAGTTTTTGCAATGTGAAGATGGAATCAGTCCAAACAAATAAAGCTCATCACATGTTTCATGTGACGGCCAGTGACAACGGAAATCCGCAGT
Source organism: Schistocerca piceifrons (assembly GCF_021461385.2). Lineage (NCBI taxonomy): Eukaryota > Metazoa > Arthropoda > Insecta > Orthoptera > Acrididae > Schistocerca > Schistocerca piceifrons. Next base: position 253,438,665 of record NC_060143.1, on the reverse strand, counting down.
TTGTGTTCTGTTACAAAGAAAATTTGTTTTTTTGCGTGCCAGTTCAGTAGAGCGGTCCAACCATAGTCTGGCTAGATTTTCAGTTTACCGATTCGTATAAACAGGGACGGTAAAACACGAATAGCGGCCAGTACCACCAGCAGCGACTGAGTAGCTTGGTTCAAATGGCTCTGAGCACTATGGGACTCAACTCCTGAGGTCATTAGTCCCCTAGAACTTAGAACTAGTTAAACCTAACTAACTTAAGGACATCACACACATACATGCCCGAGGCAGGATTCGAACCTGCGACCGTAGCGGTCTTGCGGTTCCAGACTGCAGCGCCTTTAACCGCACGGCCACTTCGGCCGGCGACTGAGTAGCCCTGGCGGCATTAGGCAGCACGTGGCGGGGGGAGGCATACTTTCACTGTTGGAGGTAATGGCTGCTGCTTCGTGTTTCGCCATCCCTGTTAATACACATCGCTCCGAATACTGAGCTACACTATTTTGGCACCGCTCTATTCAATGGACACGTAAAATTGCACCTTAAAAATAATTTTGTTTGTAATTGGGATCTTTCTTCACGGTACTTCCGTAACATTCGGTCGTGTGTTGTTGTAAGACGAATTTGGTGCCGTTTAAGATCGTGGTATACATTAGATGGTCTTGTACACTTATCGTAACGTTGTGGACTTTCTAACCATCTAAGAGAAAGATGAACTCGTTTTCCATCTGATATTTTACTTATGGCAGTGGTCAGAGAGACGCAGAATAAAGGCTTAATTGAGCAGCTGATAGTTAAAAATGCAGTTCCTTAGGTATATATTGGCTATAGAAAGTCATCTCGCTAAAATATTAATTATTCGGATAAAGTTGAGAGCCCTCTATATCCGAATTTATTCGTAATACTTTGTGTGAACAGAAATCTGGAGTGGATCGTAGGGAATTTTTAGAATTAACTCCGCTCTTTCCCGTGAAGCACAGTCTCGTGAAATATCTTTCCGTGTTCCACAGACTAACCATCATGCCAACCAGATGGGCAAAGTCATTCATTACTTGAATATATTTTTGTTCCGTGATGAATTTGGTTTATCACCACAACAGTAGAATACAGTTGCCGCGCGGGATTAGCCGAGCGGTTTAAGACGCTGCAGTCATGGACTGTGCGGCTGGTCCCGGTGGAGGTTCGAGACCCTCGGGCATGGGTGTGTGGTGTTTGTCCTTAGGATAATTTAGGTTAAGTAGTGTGTAAGCTTAGGGACTGATGACCTTAGCAGTTAAGTCCCATAAGATTTCACACACATTACAAAAAAAAGTACAGCTTGTGACATTTGTTGTTTCCTTGTCATTGTGCATGTCGAAGCACAGTTCTCTGCCCCGACTGAACCCAAAGGGATTTAACCATACCTTGAAGCTTTATAAGTATCATGTTGTTGCTGTGATATCTCTAATGTGGCTTTACAAAAAATGGAAGATCATGTATAGTACCTGTCTTCTGAATCAGTCGCCTTTGCATCCACTTACGGTAATTTGTCTTCAGATTCAAAAATGAAAATGACCAACCGACTGGACCATGGGGCTGAACAATCGGATCAGAATATAAAAAGGGTTCAAATACGAATCGTTCAAATGACAGAAATCAGCAATAATGAGACCGAACAGTTTGCTTCTAACGAAACAAAACTATTTTTTTGCCAAAGTTGATTGGAGAGACGAGTCCCATGAGACAGATCCTTTGCGGTTGCGGGAAAATGAAAATCCATCAACGCTCTACATTTAGTCAATAATCTAAAAGTTGTAAACGATCTGGCAGATAGAGGCATCAACCTCATAGAGGGCGACAATAAATTCCTTTCTAAAATCTGGATGGAGAAGCAGGAAAAACTTCAGAATGTAGCCATAAAGTTCGTAAGACATAAAAGAGTTACTTTGTCAAAGAATAAGAATTTGTAAGAGAAAATTTGTTTTACTCATCACACTTGGCTCACAAAAGTGCAGGTAGTAATGTAACAGATTGAATAATTAAATTTATTACTACAAATTTCACAATTAAATTGAAAGTTACTGATTAATCACGCACTTTAGTGTAATACTTTTGAGATTTTTATGCTGTTTCACTCTTCCTCAAATTTAGGGGCGCAGAGACGCAACTTCACTTTTTCTGTGGAGACCACTGTACACACAACCCATTGTTTCGTGCAGTGGAACGAAACCAGGGATAGCACAAAGAAAAAAGGAAACTTGAAAAATAAAAGCCGCTCCAGTCTTCCGCACAGGACCGTTTCTGCCAATGTGATTACGTACCCGCTCAAACTACTGGAAATTTCTAATATTTATTTCATGAGCACAAGGTTGAATTAACATATCCTTCATAGCCTTGACAACCACTGCATTTATTTATTACCAAGTTACGGAGGACTGCATTGTGAAAAACAACTAACGGCCCATTACTGTCTTGCAATAAGTACAGTGGAGAGAATGAGTTCTCACTCTCCAACGTAGTGTGCGATCTTTTGAAACTTTCTGGCAGTTGAAGGTGTGTACCGAACGGGGACTTGAGTCACTCCTTTAGTGGGAAATGCTGTTACCGACTGAGCTACCCACGCACGACATTCGACCTGCCCTCACAGATTTACTTTCGCAAGACCCTCTCTCGTACTTTCGAAACTTCAGACAAGTTCTCATGTATCCCTCGCGAAACTAGTAGTTCTGGAAGGAAAGACATTGCGCTGAACATTGTCCGCAGACGGAAAGACTCCTTGTTCGAATCACGGTTACAAGTCTCATGGAATTTCACCGAGCAAGGTGACGCAGTGGTTAGCACAATGGATTCACTCAATGGAGCATTAGAGAGGACGACGCTTCAAATCAGCGTCCGGTGATCCAGGTCTCCCGTGATTTACGTAATCGCGCCAGGAAAATTCTGCAATGGTCCTTTGAAAGGACCTTACCCATCCTTGAAATAATCCGACCTTGAGCTGCGTCCGTAATGACCTCGATGTCGAGGGATGTTAAATCCTAAATTTCCTTTACCAGGTGTACCGGTATGAAATGAGCGTTAAGATACAAATGTGTCGATAGGGAACATTTGTTGTGAACGGGCCTAATTTTTTTTTGGTTTCGTTGGTATGACATCTGTCAAAGATATTTAGTATACATCAAGTCATGGAACAAACAACATCGTATGTTTTCATCGTGTTAACAATGTCGAATTTTGTACCAGAAAGTGATGATTTACGGAAAGCATTAATTTTTTGTTTTAATTTGAAAAAAAAGTGGTGCATAGCCGCATCGAATGCTTGTCGAGGCTTATGGTGATCATGCTCTATGAGAAGCAACATGCAAAAGATGGTTTCAACGGTTCAGAAATAATGATTTTGATGTAAGAAATGAAGAACGTGGAAGATCACCAAAAAAGTTAGAAGACGCAGAATTGCAAGCAATATTGGATGAAGATGATACTTTGAGTCAGAAGCAAATGGCGGCAATGCTAAATATTGCACAACAAACTTTTCTGATCGTTTGAAAGCTATGGGAAAGATCCAAAAGTGTGGAAAATGGGTGCCACATGAATTGAATGAAAGACAGATGGAAAACCGAAAAACCATCTGTCCAATTTTGCTTCAAAGACATGAAAGAAAATCAGTTTTGCATCGGATTGTTACTGGCAACGAAAAATGGATTTATTTTAAGAATCCTAAACGGGAAAAATCATCAGTTAATCCGGGACAACCATCAACATCGACTGCAAAACCAGATCGATTCGGCAAGAAGACAATGCTCTGCGTTTGGTGGGATCAGAAAGGTGTGGTGTATCATGAGCTTCTAAAACCCGGTGAAACTGTGAATACTAATCGCTACAGACAACAAATCATCAATTTGAACCATGCATTGATCGAAAAAAAAGACCAGAATGGGCCAGAAGACGTGGAAAAGTAATTTCTTTACACGACAATGCACGTGCACACAAAGCAAAACTGGTTCAGGATACATTCAAAATACTTGGCTCGGAGCTGCTACCCCACCCGCCTTATTCACCAGACTTGGCCCCTTCCGACTACCATTTGTTTTCATCAATGGGACACGCATTGACTGAGGAATACTTCGATTCCTACGAAGAAGTCGAAAATTGGGTGTCTGATTGGTTTGCTTCAAAAGACGAACATTTCTATTGGCGTGGTGTCCACAAATTTCCAGAAATGTGGACAATATGTATAGAAATAAATGGTCAGTACTTTGAATAAAATGTGTTTACTTTTCAATTCAAAATTAATGTTTCATTTTCGTACCGGTACACCTGGTACTTCCCTTCATGGAATTTCTGTGAGAAATATCTCATGTGTATGGATCGGAATTTTGATTCATCGATTCCTAGCAGGATCAAACAAGATTCAATTGCAGTGCTGATTCTACACGCTTAATCTATTTAATACAGCCCCTGCAGTGTAGAGCAGTGAAACACTTTACCTGGCTGTCTGCCTGGAAACGCAGCTGTTCGTACTTTCTGACAAACTCCTTAGCAGGGTGCGAAGTGCAGTAGCCGCTGGCTTAGCTGCTCTGGCCCCGTGACGTCGCGTCCAGAACCTGTTTGGTGCGCCGACAGCTCCAGCAGCGGGAGTCGAGAGCGGTCCTTACCCAACACGGCTCACCGGGTTACCCGGCAAGGCCGCGCCCGCATTTCTCGCCAACCGCTCACGCAAAGGAAAGCGCTCACACACACACACACACACCTAACCAGATGAACAGACATGAGGTCGTTTCCTGAAATGAAACATGCTTGACGACGTGGGCGACTTGGTGAAGGATGAACACAGTAATTAGTTATTCATTTACTTTATATCATCGTCACTTACGGCATCATCCAAGGAATAGGCTCATCGTATCCTTGGTTTCGCAGTGTCTCGTCCCGCTGTGTCTGTACCACAGCTTTATAGAACGAAACGGATTTTTTGACACACCTGTTACGACGAAGGTTTGTAAGCATTTCACGTATACCAGTCTGGCAACAGCTTTTAAGTAGTTGTCATACCTGGCGTTTTTCAAAATATTATTGGAAGATCACACAACATAGGCTCTTATGACCGGTATGTGGATTCTTGGTGATGTTTGTTGCACGAGCTTTAGGCCGCAGTCCAAGGCAAGTTCCTGCGCCTAAAGTTTCGCCATGTAATGATGGGGTATGGAAAATGTCGTGCTCATGCACTCAAGCGCGGATAGGAACTATAAGCAGAAGCTTTGACTCCTCTCTTAAAGAACTTAAGAGCTAGTGCCATCTGCACAAAGTGGCTCAAATGGTTCAAATGGCTGTGAGCACTATGGGACTTAACTTCTGAGGTGTGTGGCGCGAGCCGGCCAGTGTGGCCGTGCGGATCTAGGCGCTTCAGTCTGGAACAGCGTGACCGCTACGGTCGCAGGTTCGAATCCTGCCTCGGGCATGGATGTGTGTGATGTCCTTAGGTTAGTTAGGTTTAAGTAGTTGTAAGTTCTAGGGGACTGATGACCACAGATGTTAAGTCCCATAGTGCTCAGAGCCATTTGAGCCATTTTTGTGTAGCGCGTGGCCCCGGTCTCCAACCGCGTGCTGGTGTAGTCGACGCCGTAGAGCTGCTACTGCCACAGCTCTCGCGGCAGGATGGAGACACGATGCGATATAACGTCAGTCCCCGTAGATTAACGGGAGGAAAAAAACCTGAAAAACTTCCGAAAAGGCGTTCCTCGCGTAGTCGTTGTATCTCAATTACAAGTCCGCAGCGTTTCCACTTAAGCTAACTCGTACAATTGATGCGTTTTATTGTTAATATTGTATTGTTAATTGTACGGATTTGCAGTAGTTATTAATTCTTCTCTCGTTCGCATAGCACACACCACTGATTGCGAGGAAATATTTTAGTTAACAGTTTTTTCTTACGCTGTTGTCTCGTTGCTATGGAATTGTTGTGCTGGTATGCAGCGAGATCCAGAGATACTCTTTGATTCAGTCTTTGTAAGATTGCGTCGTAATACGAAAATATTTTAAAGTTCTCTTCTCAACTAATGACGTGAATATTTGCACTTCAATGAAATAGTCTTTCATGAGTAGTCGTTGATTTAGTCATTTATCAAACTATTTAATGATGTAGTCCACACCGGGTATTTAACTGCTAACGAACAGTTTATTGTTATTTTGTCACTAAATATTTATAACTCCCGCACCACACGCACACGGAATAGTTTAGTTAAGTCAGTCTGATTGAGTTATAGTTTCTTGGCAATTACCACAACTCAACACTTTAGCGTAATTGTTTTATCTTCATGATGTCGTGCACTTGAGTCCTACTCAAGACTAATTGCGCATATTCTTTCATAGAATGTTCACTTCACCTTAAGGTCCAACTAATTTAAAGTCAAGTCCAATGTTCATTAATCCCGTTATTAGATTTCAATTAACCCGTAGTGCACGGATATCTATCTGTTCCTGTCTCAGTTCATAAAATCAGTTTCTTAAGCCGTGAATCCCGTCACGCAACAAACACTTCTAAACTCGAAAACAATCTCGTCACGATTCGCAATCTCAAAAATTCATATCAGAACTGCTCTCCTACGTCTGCACTGGATGAGTTCTAGCAAGCGACTTCTTCTGTGGAAGAGCATTGTTGTTGTTGTTGTGGTCTTCAGTCCTGAGACTGGTTTGATGCAGCTCTCCATGCTACTCTATCCTGTGCAAGCTTCTTCATCTCCCAGTACCTACTGCAACCTACATCCTTCTGAATCTGCTTAGTGTATTCATCTCTTGGTCTCCCCCTATGATTTTTACCCTCCACGCTGCCCTCCAATACTAAATTGGTGATCCCTTGATGCCTCAGAACATGTCCTACCAACCGATCCCTTCTTCTGGTCAAGTTGTGCCACAAACTTCTCTTCTCCCCAATCCTATTCAATACTTCCTCATTAGTTATGTGATCTACCCATCTAATCTTCAGCATTCTTCTGTAACACCACATTTCTTATCCAAACTATTTACCGTCCATGTTTCACTTCCATACATGGCTACACTCCATACAAATACTTTCAGAAATAACTTCCGGACACTTAAATATATACTCGATCTTAACAAATTTCTCTTCTTCAGAAACGCTTTCCTTGCCATTGTCAGTCTACATTTTATATCCTCTCTACTTCGTCCATCATCAGTTATTTTGCTCCCCAAATAGCAAAACTCCTTTACTACTTTAAGTGTCTCATTTCCTAATCTAATACCCTCAGCATCACCCGACTTAACTCGACTACATTCCATTATCCTCGTTTTGCTTTTGTTGATGTTCATCTTATATCCTCCCTTCAAGACACCATCCATTCCGTTCAACTGCTCTTCCAAGTCCTTTGCTGTCTCTGACAGAATTACAATGTCATCGGCAAACCTCAAAGTTTTTATTTCTTCTCCATGGATTTTAATACCTACTCCGAATTATTCTTTTGTTTCCTTTACTGCTTGCTCAATATAGAGATTGAATAACATCGGGGAGAGGCTACAACTGTGTCTTACTCCCTTCCCAACCACTGCTTCCCTTTCATGCCCCTCAACTCTTATAACTGCCACCTGGTTTCTGTACAAGTTGTAAGTAGCCTTTCGCTCCCTGTATTTTACCCCTGCCACCTTTAGAATTTGAAAGAGAGTATTCCAGTCAACATTGTCAAAAGCTTTCTCTAAGTCTACAAATGCTAGAAACGTAGGTTTGCCTTTCCGTAATCTTTCTTCTAAGATAAGTCGTAAGGTCAGTATTGCCTCACGTGTTCCAGTATTTCTACGGAATCCAAACTGATCTTCCCCGAGGTCGGCTTCTACTAGTTTTTCCATTCGTCTGTAAAGAATTCGTGTTAGTACTTTGCAGCTGTGGCTTATTAAACTGATTGTTCGGTAATTTTCACATCTGTCAACACCTGCTTTCTTCGGGATTGGAATTATTATATTCTTCTTGAAGTCTGAGGGTATTTCGCCTGTTTCATACATCTTGCTCACCAGATGGTAGAGTTTTGTCATGACTGGCTCTCCCAAGGCCGTCAGTAGTTCCAATGGAATGTTGTCTACTCCGGGGGCCTTGTTTCGACTCAGGTCCTTCAGTGCTCTGCCAAACTCTTCACGCAGTATCGTATCTCCCATTTCATCTTCATCTACATCCTCTTCCATTTCCATAATATTGTCCTCAAGTGCATCGCCCTTGTATAGACCCTCTACATACTCCTTCCACCTTTCTGCTTTCCCTTCTTTGCTTAGAACTGGGTTTCCATGTGAGCTCTTGATGTTCATACATGTGGTTCTCTTATCTCCAAAGGTCTCTTTAATTTTCCTGTAGGTAGTATCTATCTTACCCCTAGTGAGATAAGCCTCTACATCCTTACATTTGTCCTCTAGCCATCCCTGCTTAGCCATTTTGCACTTCCTGTCCATCTCATTTTTGAGACGTTTGTATTCCTTTTTGCCTGCTTCATTTACTGCATTTTTATATTTTCTCCTTTCATCAATTAAATTCAATATTTCTTCTGTTACCCAAAGATTTCTACTAACCCTCTTCTTTTTACCTACTTGATAGTCTGCTGCCTTCACTACTTCATCCCTCAGAGCTACCCATTCTTCTTCTACTGTATTTCTTTCCCCCATTCCTTTCAATTGTTCCGTTATGCTCTCCCTGAAACTCTGTACAACCTCTGGTTCTTTCAGTTTATCCAGGTCCCATCTCCTTAAATTCCCACCTTTTTGCAGTTTCTTCAGTTTTAATCTACAGGTCATAACCAATAGATTGTGGTCAGAGTCCACATCTGCCCCTGGAAATGTCTTACAATTTAAAACCTGGTTCCTAAATCTCTGTCTTACCATTATATAATCTATCTGATACCTTTTAGTATCTCCAGGGTTCTTCCATGTATACAACCTTCTATCATGATTCTTAAACCAAGTGTTAGCTATGATTAAGTTGTGCTCTGTGCAAAATTCCATCAGGCGGCTTCCTCTTCCATTTCTTAGCCCCAATCCATATTCACCTACTACGTTTACTTCTCTCCCTTTTCCTACACTCGAATTCCAGTCACCCATAACTATTAAATTTTCGTCTCCCTTCACTATCTGAATAATTTCTTTTATTTCATCATACATTTCTTCGTCATCTGCAGAGCTAGTTGGCATATAAACTTGTACTACTGTAGTAGGTGTGGGCTTCGTATCTATCTTGGCCACAATAATGCGTTCACTATGCTGTTTGTAGTAGCTTACCCGCATTCCTATTTTCCTATTCATTATTAAACCTACTCCTGCATTACCCCTATTTGACTTTGTGTTTATAACCCTGTAGTCACCTGACCAGAAGTCTTGTTCCTCCTACCACCGAACTTCACTAATTCCCACAATATATAACTTTAACCTATCCATTTCCCTTTTTAAATTTTCTAACCTACCTGCCCGATTAAGGGATCTGACATTCCACGCTCCGATCCGTAGAACGCCAGTTTTCTTTCTCCTGATAACGACATCCTCTTGAGTAGTCCCCGCCCGGAGATCCGAATGGGGGACTATTTTACCTCCGGAATATTTTACCCAAGAGGACGCCGTCATCATTTAATCATACAGTAAAGCTGCATGCCCTCGGGAAAAATTACGGCCGTAGTTTCCCCCTTGCTTTCAGCCGTTCGCAGTACCAGCACAGCAAGGCCGTTTTGGTTAGTGTTACAAGGCCAGATCATTAAATCATCCAGACTGTTGCCCTTGCAACTACTGAAAAGGCTGCTGCCCCTCTTCAGGAACCACACGTTTGTTTGGCCTCTAAACAGATACCCCTCCGTTGTGGTTGTACCTACGGTACGGCTATCTGTATCGCTGAGGCACGCAAGCCTCCCCACCAACGGCAAGGTCCATGGTTCATGGGGGGGGGGGGGGGGGGGGGGAAGCATTGTAGGCGCACTAAATTTCTTCGTTGCGCTTACAACTCTCTTAAAGTTATCTGTGATGACATTACTTTGGACTTAACTTTTGAGATATTAATTTCACATTTGTCACATGGATATTTGTCCATTGCTCAAATACGATGGTTCTTCTTTTTCTTTCGCTAACAAATATGCTCAGTGGTGTACAATGTAGTTGTTGACAAAATTCTTTTGTGTATGCTCATCGGCAAAGATGTCGTAACTGCCAAGATAACTTTCCCTACTTCATGTTCTTTCTTAATTGACTTTAAGATGGTCGTTGGGGCGTTACAGAGGTCGTCAGTCCCCTAGATCTGAGAACTACTTCAACCTAACTAACCTAAGGACGTCCCTCACATCCATGCCCGAGGCAGGATTCGAACCTGCGACCGTAGCGGTCGCGCGGTTCCAGACTGAAGCGCCTAGAACCGCTCGGCCACAACCGCGGGCTGCATAAAGTGGTTACATCTATAGCAGCAGATCATGCACTAGAACGAAGAAAGTACCAAATTCGTTTGTCTCCAACGGTTGTATCTAGCTTCAACATTACTATGTTAGGCTGTAAAGAAAAGCATGGAAATTCAGAAGACAAACACAATTTTAACAGAAATGAAAAAAATTAGACAAGCTGAGGGCCTTAGAGCTAAACTCCTTCCCACAGTAAACTCCGTAATATACGTCGACGCAACTCCGCGATCTTACGAAATAACAGTGCCTGTGTTATTAAGAAGTGTGCTTGCACCTCCAATGAAACATTGCATCGTATCTAATAATAATACAGACAGTGAATGAGATTTTCACTCTGCAGCGGAGTGTGCGCTGATATGAAACTTCCTGGCAGATTAAAACTGTGTGCCTGACCGTGACTCGAACTCGGGACCATTGCCTTCCGTGGGTAAGTGCTCTACCATCTAAGCTACCGAAGCACGACTCGCGCCCGGTCTTCACAGCTTTACTTCTGCCAGTATCTCGTCTCCAACCTTACAAACTTTACAGAAGCTTCTTGCAAATGCTGCAGTTATCTATAACGAAATACTGTCTGAAAGCAGCTGCATAAATATTCAGTCAGACCTTGATAAGATTACGAAGTGGTGCAAAGATTGACTACTTGCTCTGAATGTTCAGAAATATAAAACTGTACACTTCAAAAAACGAAAAAACATAGTATCCTACGACCATAATATCAATGAGTCACTGTTGAAATCGGCCAACTCAAACAAATACCAAGGTGTAACACTATGTATGGATATGAAATGGAATGATAGGCTCAACCTTGGGTAAAGCAGGTAGCAGACTCCGGTTTATTGGTTAAGTACTGTGGAAGTGCATTCAGTCTACAAAGGAGATTTCTTACAAATTACTCGTGCAGCCGGTTTTAGAATATTGCCCAAGTGTGTTGGACCCGTACCAAATAGGACTAACAGGGCATATTGAAAGTGTACAGAGAAGGCAGCACGAATGGCCACAGGTTTATTTTATCCGCGGGGGAATGTCACAGAGGTACTGAAGGGAGTGAATGTAAGACTCTTGAAGATAGACGTAAGCTATTCCGAGATTGTAACAAAGTTCCAATAACTTGGTTTAAAAGATGACTCTAGAAATATACTACAATCCCGTACGTATCGCCCACACAGAGATCGTGAGGGTAACATTAGAATAATTAGCGCACGTAAAGATACATTCAGTCAATCATTCTCTTCGCTCTCCATACGTGAATGGAATGGGAAGAAATCATAATAACTGATACAGTGGGACGTGCCCCCTACCGTGCATTTCTCGATGGTTTGCAGACTACAGTTGTACACAGAGATGTAGAACATACTAAGTACGCAATACAGTCGAATCTGGATAAGCGAGAGATAAAGCAGTCAGGAATTACTTTTCGCTTATTGAGTTTTCTCATTTAGAGACGTTCAGAAAAGGCTCCTCTCACTTACGGCGGTTTTCTTATCCAGGTCTAGTCTGTTTTCTAAATAGGAAAAACATGATAAGAAATGATTGAAGAATTAAGTAATACTATAATGATTTAACTAGAGTAATTATCTGAATAATATGCGTGGACAATGACATACTTGATGAAATTAATGAAGCCACTTTCTGTCGATCGTCCGCCGTTCTGTAACGTGTATAGTCGCTGGCTGCAAAGTGCAGTTCATCGGTTCGACTGCTTCATAGTGCAGTTGTTTATGTTTTAGGCGTTTCTGGTCTCTGTAAGGTTCTGGGAGTCGCTGATCTGTGCGATATTGTTATTTGCTTGAACATTCTACATTTGTATAAATAGGAGCATTCCTTGTTGGGACAAGGAGTCCAGCTCCGTGCATCTCTCCAGTGTGTCCAGTAAAAGTGATTTCATTTTGAAGTGTTAGCTCTTATCGACGATCCTGTTCTCGTCACCTGCACTTGGTTGTGGACTCTGCGTGTCAGTATGTCAGCTGCTTTGTATTTCCATTGTAACGTTTTTCTCACTTTCACACATATTAGCAAAAATTTAATCAGTAGCTGCTGAAAATTCTGTGGGCTGTCTCAGCGAATGACACTTTTCAGCTGATTCATATTTATTTCCTCAGCACCTGTTGTCTGACCTACCTGATGACACTCAACACATTGTATCTGCCAGCAGATGTACAAATATACTTTCGCTTTTTCCAAATTCGGAAGTGTAAAGCTCAAGATATATATAAAATTTCGAATAAAACTGGAATATAGGTAAATTTAACGCCTCTTTGCCCGTTCCTTAAGTTACTGTCGCCTGTAGAGGTTGCCAGTCATCTGGTACCATAGTGTTCTGGAGAAGGAAAACAACTCTGCTGATAGATATTCTCTATAGATATTTTAGGAGAGAATATGATGGGACAAAACAAGTACCCTCTCCTTTAGGGTTTTCTTATTTATTCAGTAAGTATGTAAATCAAGAAATCGCTACTACAAAATTTTATAATATCTATTGCGAGTAATATGGCTTCCGTGATACCTGCAATGAAGACATAGATAGAAATTTTACTAACTGATATGAAATATCTCTCAATGAGATTACATTTTAATTTGTGTATTGTTCCGTAGTCCTTCAAAAATTCCATTATAAATCAGTGTTTATTGTGACATAGAAATAAGACAAATAAGTGAACTGCTTCTCATAAACTTTCGACTCGGTGAAAGTGGATTGCCGCGGAGTTCTCAGTAACACGTTTGCACGGAGAAATGTCGTCTATGGCCTTCGTTACAACCTGAAAGTAATCACTTCACCAAGTAGAATACACGTCACAAAAAACAGCTGCCATATTTACAGCATACGGACAATAACAGTTATTACTATCGCGTGGTTCTCTGTTTTGCGTTGTACGAGTATGCAACTCACAATTAAGGAGAGTAGCTGTGGAGTGTTAATTGAAGAGCTCTGCACGTCTCTTATAAGATCTCCTCGAATTCCTCCAGAATATTAATGAGAGGACTGACTCGCCAGCTCCATCGTTAATCTCTCTTATTACGACCGGGACTCATAAGTGACCCTATAATGGAACGACTAGAATCCATTCACCGTCTTATTGAGGCCATTTTTCCTCCGTGCGAGCCGACTGCTAAGTATCACCAGTAGTGAAATCTAACACACTTAGAATTTTTCTCGCTGACACACTACAGGGTGATTCAAAAAGAAAGAATAGGGTTAACTTGTTTATTACACGTATACTATGGAAGACAGAAACACATTGTACATATCACTGGATAGAGAAAGATTCAGACTTCCATACTTGCACAGACACTATGCCACACAATCAGCAAGAGTATCATGCGTTTCTCGCGAAACATTGGAATTGTAATCCATTCCATTTGACAAACGAATCAACGGGTTCTTGTTTATTGACTCAACAGCTTCAATAATTAGTTCTCTAAGCTCTTGAAAAGTACCAGCCATAGACGACAAAAAGACTGTCTCTTTTACACTACAGGCCATTAAAATTGCTACACCAAGAAGAAATGCAGATGGCTAACGGATATTCATTGCACAAATATATTATACTAGAACTGACATGTGATTACATTTTCACGCAATTTGGGTTCATAGATCCTGAGAAATCAGTACCTAGAACAACCACCTCTGGCCGAAATTACGGCCTTGATACGCCTGGGCATTGAGTCAAACAGAGCTTGGATGGCCTGTACAGGTACCGCTGCCCATGCAGTTTCAACGCGATACCACAGTTCATCAAGAGTAGTGACTGGCGTGTTGTGACGAGCCAGTTGTTCGGCCACCATTGACCACACGTTTTCAATTGGTGAGAGATCTGGAGAACATGCTTGCCAGGGCAGCAGTCGAACATTTTCAGTATCCAGAAAGGCCCGTACAGGACCTGCAACATGCGGTCGTGCATTATCATGCTAAAATGTGTAGGGTGTTGCAGGGATCGAATGAAGGGTAGAGCCACGGGTCGTAACACATCTGAAATGTAACGTCCACTGTTCAAAGTGCCGTCAATGCGAAAAAGAGGTGACCGAGACGTGCAACCAATGGCAACCCATACCATCACGCCGGGTGATACGCCAGTATGGCGATGACGAATACACGCTTCCAATGTGCGTTCACCGCGATGTCGCCAAACACGGATGCGACCATCATGATGCTGTAAACAGAACCTGGATGCATCCGAGAAAATGACGTTTTGCCATTCGTGCACACAGGTTCGACGTTGAGTACACCGTCGCAGCCGCTCCTGTCTGTGATGCAGCGTCTAGGGTAACCCCAGCCATGGTCTCAGAGTTGATAGTCGATGCTGCTGCTGCAAACGTCGTCGAACTGTTCGTGCAGAAGGTTGTTGTCTTGCAAACGACCCAATCTGTTGACTCAGGGATCGAGACTTGGCTGCACGATCCTTTACAGCCAAGCGGATAAGATGCCTGCCATCTCGACTCCTAGTGATACGAGATACGAGCCAGTTGGGAGCCAGCACGGCGTTCCGTATTATCCTCCTGAACCCACCGATTCCATATTCTGATAACGGTCATTGGATCTCGACCAACGCGAGCAGCAATGTCGCGATACGGTAAACCGCAAACGCGATAGGCTACAATTCGACCTTTATCCAAGTCGGAAACGTGAATGTGCGCATTTCTCCTCCTTACATGAGGCATCAGTCCATGCAGTAACAGCAACTTGTGAGGCTTGATATGCAGGCATCGTTTCAGAACACACCACACTGTTGTTTGAGGAAGATGACGTTTCTTGTGAACTCCCGAAGGCTACGAGCGAACGCATTTCGGATACGCTCTACATATCCATCAGAAGTGCGTGGCCGACCACTGCTCTTCTCTTCGCACGTGAAACCAACTTCGAAGAGATATGTATGCCAGAATATTAAATATGCTTGTGCAGGGGTTGACTCTTACTGAATTGACGGCGGAATGCACGTTGCACTTGAACAACGGATTGACTTCGCACAAATTCCAACACATAAAAAGATTTCTCTTGTGGTGTAGTCGCCATATTGCAGCAAACAGACAACAACGTAACTGTGTATAAACTCTGAATCTTCCTGTGCGTTCATATCTTTTATAGTATGTCTGTAATAAACAACTGAAATATGTTCTCTTCTTTTGAATCACCCAGTGTTCTGCGATGTGATTAAAGACTTAGGAATTCACCTCCTTTGAAGTTATAAAGCTGTTCGTAAACTACCAAAATTATCACTTTTTTCGAGTATTCTCATCTCTACAAATTTTTCTTACTTAGGAGAGACTCGTGTATCTGCTTCTTCATCTTCATTCCATAAGCCTCCTTGCAGTGTCCGGTGGGGGGTTCTTCTGCTATCATACCTAATACCTAGGTATTACAATTACGAACAACTTAAATTGGAAGGAACACATAATAAATGTTGTGGGGAAATCTAACCAAAGACTGCGTTTTACTGGCAGGACACTTAGAAAATGTAACAGACCTACTAAGGAGACTGCCTACACTAATCTTGTCCGTCCTCTTTAAGAATACTGCTGTGCGGTGTGGGATCCTTACCAGAAAGGACTGAGGGAGTACACCGAAAAAGTTGAAAGAAAGGCAGCACGTTTTTCATTATCGCGAAATATGGGAGAGAGTGTCACAGAAATGATACAGAATTTGGGCTGGAAATCATTAAAAGGCGTTTTTTGTTGCGATGGAACTTCTCACGAAATTCCAATCACCAATTTTCTCCTCTGAATGCGAAAATATTTTTTTGACACCGACCTACATAGGGAGGAACGATCAGCACCATAAAAATAATGGAAATCAGAGCTCGTACGGAAAGATATAGGAATTCGTTCTTTCCGCGCGCGCTATACGAGATTGGAATAATACAGTTGTGAAGGTGGTTCGGTGAACCCTCTGCGAAGCACTTAAATGTGATTTGCATAATATCCATGTAGATGTAGCTTATCCTTTGAATCCTTTGCTCTTCATACCACAAATACTGCGTGTGAAGAGCGACAGTCGATAACCCTTCTTATGACTTACAGTTTTTCGAATGGTCCTGCTGTGTACAATTCGAAAAAAGTATGTATCCGAAGGTAATATGTTGCTATAACGTAGGCTCTCCGATATTCTAAACAGTAAACTTCTCCGTAATTCATAGCCGCTATTGAGTAGCAGCTGCCACTAGAGTTTGATAAGCGCCTCCGTCGCGATCTAGTGCCACTCTCCTTGGAACTTCCCCACCTCTTCATTAACGTAGGTGACACTCTACTCTTCTGTCCAAAAACTATTTTATCCTTTCCCAAACCGTGGGTCGTAAATCTCCGTTTTGCTGCATCTGATTGTATGAGGGGCTTTCAATAAGTAATGCAACAACTTTATTTCTGATAACAGATTGATTTTATTCAGGATTCCGATACACCATATTGTTCTCCACTCTTTTGGCTACAAATTACTGTTTTTCAGTGTAATCTCATTTCAAGCGAACGCCTTACGACACCTTGCTGGACTGGTCGATGTCGGAGCCAGTTTCTTGCTGCATGAAGAACCCCCCGATCATCCACGTACTGTTTCCGTGGAGTACGTTGTAACACGCAAGAAATTCGGCACGGATCGTTCTTCATTGCTCTATACAGGGTGGTCCATTGATAGTGACCGGACCAAATATCTCACGAAATAAGCATCAAACGAAAAAACTACAAAGAACGAAACTCACCTAGCTTGAAGGGGGAAACCAGATGGCGCTGTGATTGGCCCGCTAGATGGCGCTGCCATAGCTCAAACGGATATCACCTGCTTTTTAAAAAAATAGTAACCTCCATTTTTATTACATATTCGTGTAGTACGTAAAGAAATATGAATGTTTTAGTTGGACCCCCTTTTTCGCTTTGTGACAGATGGAGCTGTAATAGTCACAAACGTGGAAGTACGTAACATCACGTAACATTCCGCCAGTGCGCACGGTATTTGCTTCATGATACATTACCCGTGTTAAAATGGACCGTTTACCAATTGCGGAAAAGGTCGATATCGTGTTGATGCATGGTTATTGTGATCAAAATGTCCAACGGGCGTGTGCTATGTATGCTGCTCGGTATCCTGGACGACATCATCCAAGTGTCCGGACCGTTCGCCGGATAGTTACGTTATTTAAGGAAACAGGAAGTGCTCAGCCACGTGTGGAACGTCAACCACGACCTGCAACAAATGATGACGCCCAAGTAGGTGTTTTAGCTGCTGTCGCGGCTAATCCGCACATCAGTAGCAGACAAATTGCGTGAGAATCGGGAATCTCAAAAACGTCGGTGTTGAGAATGCTACATCAACATCGATTGAACCCGTACCATATTTCTATGTACCAGGAATTGCATGGCGACGACTTTAAAGGTCGTGTACAGTTCTGCCACTGGGAACGAGAGAAATTACGGGACGATGACAGATTTTTTGCACGCGTTCTATTTAGCGACGAAGCGTCATTCACCAACAGCGGTAACGTAAACCGGCATAATATGCACTATTTGGCAATGGAAAATCCACGATGGCTGCGACAAGTGGAACATCAGCGACCTTGGCGGGTTATTGTATGGCACGGCATTATGGGAGGAAGGATAATTGGCCCCCATTTTATCGATGGCAATCTAAATGGGCAAATGTATGCTGATTTCCTACGTAATGTTCTACCGATGTTACTACAAGATGTTTCACTGCATGAAAGAATGGCGATGTACTTCCAACATGGTGGATGTTCGGCACATAGCTCGCGTGCGGTTGAAGCGGTACTGAATAGTATATTTCATGACAGGTGGATTGGTCGTCGAAGCACCATACCAAGGCCCGCACGTTCACCGGATCTGATGTTTCCAGATTTCTTTCTGTGGGGAACGTTGAAGGATATTTGCTATCGTGATCCACTGACAACGGCCGACAACATGCGTCAGCGCATTGTCAATGCATGTGTGAACATTACGGAAGGCGAACTACTCACTGTTGAGAGGAATGTCGTTATACGTATTGCCAAATGCACTGAGGTTGACGGACATCATTTTGAGCATTTATTGCATTGATATGGTATTTACAGGTAATCACGCTGTAACAGCATGCGTTCTCAGAAATGATAAGTTCACAAAGGTACATGTATCACATTGGAACAACCGAAATAAAATGTGCAAACGTACCTACATTCTGTTTTTAATTTAAAGAAACCTACCTGTTACCAACTGTTCGTCTAAAATTGTGAGCCATATTTTTGTGACTATTGCAGCGCAATCCATTACAAAGCGAAAAAAGGGGTACAACTAAAACATTAATATTTTTTACGTACTACACGAATATGTAATAAAAAAATGGGGGTTCCTATTTTAAAAAAACGCAGTTGATATCCGTTTGACCTATGGCAGCGCCATCTAGCGGGCCAACCATAGCGCCATCTGGTTTCCCCTTTCTAGCTAGACGAGATTCCTTCTTTGTAGCTTTTTCGTTTGATGCGTATTTCGTGAGATATTTGGCCCGGTCACTATCAATGGACCACCCTGTATAGTCTTCGATGTGGCGGAGAGGAACCCAACGCCACACACTTTTCAGTTCCCCAACTGCCGAACGAATGTGTCACCAATACAAACAGAGATGTTCAGTTGAGCAGCGAGATGTCTGATTGTGATCAGTCAATCATCTCGAATGAGACTGTCCGCACGTTCCAACGCCGCAGGGGTCACAGCCGTGTGCAGCTGGCAAGCACGAGGGAGATCGAACAGATTTCCGCAACCTCGTTGCAATGATGACAGACGCCTCGCCCAACGACTCACCTTCGTTTTGTTGCCTACCAGATCTCTGTAGACGTTCTGCAAGTGGCTGTGTATATCTGAGACGCCTTGATTTTCAACCAAAAGAAACTCAGCTCTCCGTTCGGATAGCATCTCCGCTACAGGTGCCATCTGAAGGCTGTGTATAGCGCCGCCACCTATCGGAACTTCATCAAACTACAGCGGCCGAAGCGGCGTGGGGGGGGGGGGGGGGGAGACATTCGACGACCCCTACAGCAAATTTGAAAGGTTTTCAACCGAAATTGCCGGAGAAAAAAGCATGTTGTGTTATTTACTGAACGCCGTTCGTATTAGGTTTAATTGAAATTAAAACTCAGGAACAAGAAATAGAAACCTTGAGGTTTTCCGATAACGTTGTAATTCTGTCAGCGATGTCAAAAAAAAGGAAAACAAAAGAAAAAAAAGAAACACCAGTTGAACAGAATGGATAATGTCTCGGAGAAAATCATGAGACGAACACCACCAAAATGAAGACATCAGTAATCGAATGTAGTAGAATTAAATCTGGCGAACTGAGGAAAATAGATTAGGAAATGAATTAATGTAACAGATGGCTTTTGCTGTTTGGAAAGCAAAATGAACGATTATCATCGATTTACACTGAGGTGAAAAAAGTCATATGATATCCCCTAGTATAGTGTCGGACCTCCTCCTGCCTGTGGTAGGTCAACAAGCCGCGGAAGTATTAAGCTATGCTGCCTCTAATGCCGTCCATAATTGCGGAAAGTATCGCCGATGCAGGATTTTGCGCACGAAGTGACTTCTCGATTATGTCCCATAAGTGATAGATGGGCGTCATGTCGGGTGACCGTGTTGTCTACAATGTTTTTCAAATCAGTCGTGAACAATTGTGGCCCAGTCACATGGCGCATTATCGTCCATACAAATTCCATCATTTATTGGGAACATGAAGTCTGTGAATAACCATGAACAGCCAACGATAGATTAAGCAGGGCCGGAGGACCCAGTCCATTCCGTGTAAACACAGCCCTCACCATTATGAAGCCACCACCAGCTTGCACAGTGCCTTGTTGACAACTTGGGTCCATGGCTTCGTGGCACCTGCGTCCCACTCGAACCCTACCATTAACTGTTGCCACCTTAAATCGGGATTCATCTGACCAGGCCGCCACGGTTTTCTAGTCATCTAGGGTCCAGCCGATACGGTCACGAGCCCAGGGGAGGCGCTGCAGGCGATGTTGTACTGTTAGCAAAGCCACTCGCGCCGGTCATCATCTGCCATAGCCCATTATCGCCAAATTTCGCCACGTTGTCCTAGTGGATACGTTCGTCATACGTCCAACATTGCTTTCTGCGGTTATTTCACGCAGTGTTGCTTGTCTTTTAGCACAGACAACTCTGTGCCGACGCCGCTGCTCTCGGTCGATAAGTGAAATCCGTCAGCCACTGCGTTGTCCGTGGTGAGAGGTAATGCCTAAAATTTGGCACTCTCGACACACTCTTGAAGTTGTGGATCTCAGAATATTGGATTCCCTAATGATTTCGGCAATATAATGTCCCATGCGTCTAGGTGCAACTAGTACTCCGCGTTTAATGTTTGTTAATTCCCGTCGTGCGGCCATAATAACGTCGGGAACCTTTTCGCATGAATCACTTGAGTACAAATGACAGCTCCGCCTAGCATTGCCCTCTTACATCTTGCGTACGCTATACTGCCGCTATCTGTGTACATGCATGTCTCTGTTCCACGTCTCTTGTCACCTCACTGTAGAGGCGATATGAAATGCAGGTTAGCAATTGTCTGGGTGTAGTCTTGTAAGGAAGTGAAATCTGGAAGATAAGATTTTCCAACAAGAAGTGAATAGAAGATTTCGGAATGTGGTGCGGCAGAAGAATGCTAAAGATTACAGGTTAGGTCATTAGGTTGAATAACTCGTTAGGCGATACTGCGTCGAATTGGGAAAAAAAAATTATCGCACAGCTCGACTAAAAGAAGAGATTCGTTGCTAGGACACATCCTTCGACATCATAGTCAGTTTGGTAACGGATGCACTTGTGAGGGAAAAAACTATAGTGGGAGGTTTAGGAATGAACGTAGCAAGCAGGTTAATCGGCTTATTGATTGCACTAGTTATTCAGATATGAAGGTGCTTGCACAGTTTAGACTAGCGTGGGTAACTGCGTCAAACCAGTCCTCGAACTGGAGGCCACAACAACAACAACAGAAAGTTAGAGTAGTCAGTTAACGGGTTACAGACATACTGGTCTGCCATACAAACTCCAATAATCGAAAATGTATAATATCTGAAAAATAGCTTCCTGCTACGACTTTGAGAAGTTCTTTCACACTGAAACTCCTATCCACCCAAAAACAGTGACAGCAATGATTAATCAAATACACTACTGGCCATTAAAATTGCTACACCAAGAAGAAATGCAGATTAAAAACGGGTATTCATTGGACAAATATATTATACTAGAACTGACATGTGATTACATTTTCACGCAATTTGGGTTCATAGATCCTGAGAAATTAGTACCCAGAAAACCACCTCTGGCCGTAATAACGGCCTTGATACGCCTGGGCATTGAGTCAAACGGAGCTCGGATGGCGTGTACAGGTACAGCTGCCCATGCAGCTTCAACACGATACCACGGTTCATAAAGGGTAGTGACTGGTGTATTGTGACGAGACAGTTGCTCGGCCACCATTGACCAGACATTTTCAATTGGTGAGAGATCTGGAGAATGTGCTGGCCAGGGCAGCAGTCAAACATTTTTTGTATCCAGAAAGGTCCGTACAGGACCTGCAACATGCGGTCGTGCACTATCCTGCTGAAATGTAGGGTTTCGCAGGGATCGAATGAAGGGTAGACCCACGGGTCGTAACACATCTGAAATGCAACGTCCACTGTTCAAAGTGCCGTCAATGCGAACAAGAGGTGACCCAGAGGTGTAACCGATGGCACCCCATACCATCACGCCGTGTGATACGCCAGTATGGCGATGACGAATACACGCTTCCAATGTGCGTTCACCGCGATGTCGCCAAACACGGATGCGACCATCATGATACTGTAAAAAGAACCTGGATTCATCCGAAAAAATGACGTTTTGGCATTCGTGCACCCAGGTGCGCGTTGAGTACACCATCGCAGGCGCTCCTGTCTATAATGCAGCGTCAAGGGTAACCGCAGCCGTGGTCTCCGAGCTGATAGTCCAACCTGCTGCAAACGTCGTCGAACTGTTCGTGCAGATGGTTGTTGTCTTACAAACGTCCCCATCTGTTGAATCAAGCATCGAGACGTGGTTGCACGATTCGTTACAGCCAAGCGGATAAGATGCCTGTCATTTCGACTGCTAGTGATACGAGGCCGTTGGGATCCAGCACGGCGTTCCGTATTACCCTCCTTAACCCACCGATTCCATATTCTGATAACGGTCATTGGATCTCGACCAACGCGAGCAGCAATGTCGCGATACGATAAACCGCAATCGCGATAGGCTACAATCCGACCTTTATCGAAGTCGGAAACGTGATGGTGCGCATTTCTCCTCCTTACATGAGGCATCACAACAACGTTTCACCAGGCAACGCCGGTCAAGTGCTGTTTGTGTATGAGAAATCGGTTGGAAACATTCCTCATGTCAGCACGTTGTAGGTGTCGCCACCGGCGCCAACCTTGTGTGAATACTCTGAAAAGCTAATCATTTGCATATCACAGCATCTTCTTCCAGTGGGTTAAATTTCGCGTCTGTAGCACGTCATCTTCGTGGTGTAGCAATTTTAATGGCCACTAGTATACGAACGTCCTACGTGAAACAATAACTAATGTGACAACGTGGAAAGACACAAATATCGACTTGCCCATAACTCAAAAATGCTTCTCGGATATCTGTGACTACCAAACAGAACTCTACTGAGAATTTATGTCCACTACGTGCACAGCATGAATAACAACGACATACTGTACCATGATGGAATGCCGATAGGAGAAGATTTATATTTCACCGCTACGAATAGGTCAAACAGCTGTTGCTATATAACGCTGGAAGCATCACACGTTGAAAGACACCCACACAAAATAAAAAAACACAAGAAAATAAAAAACATGAGGTGTGAGGATACAGGGGGCTTTTTGGGAAGATAGCAACACTGACGGTCAGTACGCACAAATCGGCAGAATGAGTGTTTTACAAATCATTACGTACAATGGCTACAGTGAGCCAACCATTGCCATGATCAAAAGTATGATTAATGTCAATACTAAAATTAAGTCTACAACCACAAAAAACACAAGGTACGTCGACAAGTGCAGTAGCAGCAACACTCCTAACTGGTACGCGGTTCTTCTTGTCTCCAGCTGTTGTGGCGAACTCGATGTTCTCGATGGTTTTATAAACTGTCTGTCTAGAACGGCAGTTCTTCTAGAAAACGCAGTGTGCGCGTCCGGGATAACACTCCGCTGGCACTGTGAAAATATTCTAAGTCCAAGCTACTGCAAATACTATATAAGCGAGCGAGAGCCGCGCAGAGGCTCATTCGCGCTGCTGCTGCTGCACAGGCAACTGCATTGAACGCCGCCACGATGCCTTACAGGAGAATTCGTCGCCGTTCTAGACAGACAGTTTATAAAACCATCGAGAACATCGAGTTCGCCACAACAGCTGGAGACAAGAAGAACCGCATACCAGTTAGGAGTGTTGCTGCTACTGCACTTGTCGACGGACCTTGTGTTTTTTGTGGTTGTAGACTTAATTTTAGTGTTGACATTAATGATACTTTTGATCACGGTAATGGTTGGCTCACTGTAGCCATTGTACGTGGAGGTACTGGAGTTCCTAACGTACCTGGACTTGAAAGTTTTGTTGATAGATCCTTAGAATTCTTCGTCCTGTCCCCTGCTTCTCTTGTAAGTTTATTTATGGGGTCGTTGCTCTTTAGGTCGCTTTGGATGTGTAATTACTTTCCCGTATTTCATGGTATCCATTGTTTCTACTTTAACTCCAGTTGAGTAATTTAATAACATTCGGTCTCTCTTCGTATTTATTCGCAATAAACTATATTTATGTAAATTGAGTACAACTGCCCATCACTCCTGAAAGTTTTGATTATCTGCAGGTGTTCTTGCATTTCACTACAGTACATTTATACGTGCACGTACATTACATTTGTTTACATTGCTGGTCAGCTGGCAGTCGCTGCATGTGTCGATCCTCAGCAGGTGTTTCCCTGTTTCTTTACAGAATTCTGGCGTTGTAAATTTCATGCATACAGCAGCGTCACACAGTTTCTGTTTATGTCCAGAAATATGAACGGTGTAACGGGTATAACCGCATATATTTTTATTGGTGACTGAGATCAATGTACTAATCAACATTGCTTCAGTATTTACTTTATTTGCAGACTATTAATTATAGCTATTAGGAGTACTATGTTTTTAGTTTCTTTAATACCTCAAAGTGCATGTGCCAAGGGTAAGCCATTAACGCTTACTTTCTCCTGGGCAGCAGGTCAGGTGTTGAAGTCTGGGTGCCGGCCGAAATGGCCCTGCGGTTAAAGGCGCTGCAGTCTGGAACCGCAAGACCGCTACGGTCGCAGGTTCGAATCCTGCCTCGGGCATGGATGTTTGTGATGTCCTTAGGTTCGGTAGGTGTAACTAGTTCTAAGTTCTAGGGGACTAATGACCTCAGCAGTTGAGTCCCATAGTGCTCAGAGCCATTTGAACCATTTGAAGTCTGGGCACATGGACGCACCATGGTTAGTCTATACTTACTAGTGCACATATGACTGTGCAGGAAACATCGGGTAGTAAATTATGTGACGTGTTTGTCGGAAGACTGTTCGAGGCAAAGAAAAACCACTCATCACAGTAATGGGTGTGCAGATTAAGGTACCACATATAAAAGTATGTGCACTTACACCCGTAACACCCTGTATGTACGGTAACAGTCCTATTACAATTCTCCACTTGAAGTTACTTTTACGTCTGCTGATAATATTGGCACAAATTACACTGTGTCATTCAGGATACAGCGGCTTGTGGATACATACAATGATGAACTGAAATGTTATGACTATGCCCAGAGCAAGATTGACTGTCACCTACTGGTAGGTGACCCAGAAATGGAAGTATGAATGAGGAATCATTGTAGTGGTGACAATGGTCCTAAATGGAGAATTCCACTGACGTAAGCGATTTTCAGAAAGAGCAGAACTTTGTGACGGAAACGGTGAAAATGGTCATCTGCTTGCTTGTGCGCTACTGTTGTGACCATCTATGGCGGTGGTTCCCAGCATTATTGAGAACATTAGTCCTGGGTTCTCCTACTGCCCCCCCCCCCTTTCCCGCCTCTTCTTGTGACCATCATCAACATTAACGCCTAACTAAGCTCTAGTCTGAAAAAGATTTTTTTTTAACACTTTAATTTTTACAGTGACTGAAGGTAAATGATGGTGTGCTTTTGTAGATGTTTTATTGAACTATGGACTGAAGAGTCAGTGAAATAATTGGTACTGCTTGTTTCTAACAACCTCTTTTTATAAAATCATGAATCACTTTTCAGTACATCGCGAGTTCTACCTACAGCTCCTTCTCAGAAAACTGAGGGTAGACACTTGTTACAAAACATACTTCTTTGCACCATTCCTCCTCCAAGTGGCCCTTGCTTCAGTCACCCTACATCTAACCTAGTTAAATGGGCGCACTAACTTACTGCTTGTAAGTGATTTGATTACTGGACTCATTACGTCTTAAACGGCAGACACTGAAAGCCTTCAGGTTACCGCCGGTCGGTGTGGCCGAGCGATTCTAGGCGCTACAGTCTGGAACCACGCGACCGCTACGGTCGCAGGTTCGAATCCTGCCTCGGGCATGGATATGTGTGATGTCCTTATGTTAGTTAGGTTTAAGTAGTTCTAAGTTCTAGGGGACTGATGACCTCAGAAGTTAAGTCCCATAGTGCTCAGAGCCACAAACATTCAGCAAATATTCAAACCTTCAGGTTGCCTGTTTTTAGTGACTGACCAGTGCCGCTAATAATAGCAATAATAATAATAATAGTAACAGTAATACTCAAAATATCCACGGGTATGCTGCCGGTCTATAGTGTCCAACGGGCACAATATTTCGGCGATCATACATGTCGCCATCATCAGGTGAACTGACGGACTGAGCTCCTGTGAACGTGCCGGCACGGAGATCCATACGCTATGGCTGCTCAGAGGGAACTGGGTTCGGTCGCGGCGGCGGCCGATTTAAATACCCTCCGCCCGCGGCGCGCTCCCTCTAGTACATAGGGCGCGCACTATCTCTGACGCAGAGAGTCTACCCCAGGAATTGGAACATCTGAGAACTGTATTTCGAAAAAATGGGTACTCAGAGTGGCAGATTCAACGTGCTCTCAGCCCAACCACTGCAGCACAACCTGTTGAGATGGATGAAGTCACGAGGGAGGAGTTAGGCACTGCATTTATTCCATACACAGGCGCACTCTCGGGGAAAATCGCCCGCATTCTGAAGAAACACCGGGTCGGAACTGTCATTTGTCCTCCACATAAAACTCGTGCACTGGTGGGGAGCGCCAAAGATGACCTGGGTTTGAGGAAGGCCGGCGTGTACCAGATTCCGTGTCAATGTGGCAAGTCGTATATTGGTCAGACGATGCGTACCGTCGAGGATCGATGCCGTGAACACCAGAGGCACACTCGACTGATGTATCCGAGCAAGTCGGTGGTCGCTGAACATTGTTTGTCGGAAAATCACGCCATGGAGTATGACCGCACGAGGATTCTGGTACAGACGTCGAGATACTGGGACAGCGTTGTTAGAGAGTCCATCGAAATTCACACCAATGACGACCTCATAAACCGTGACTGTGGCTATAATCTCAGCAAGGCTTGGGAACCAGCGATCGGGTTAATCAAGAGTAAATCGAGCAAACGTATAGTTGTGACGACCACGGCGGACAGAGCCATCACACCGACGTCATCTCAAACGCCGTCGAAATCTGTTCCACCGCGCGACCGTGGCGCGGGGCGCGGACGGCGGAGGGAGCGCGCCGCGGGCGGAGGGTATTTAAATCAGCCGCCGCCGCGACCGAACCCAGTTCCCTCTGAGCAGCCATAGCGTACGGATCTCCGTGCCGGCACGTTCACAGGAGCTCAGTCCGTCAGTTCACCTGATGATGGCGACATGTATGATCGCCGAAATATTGTGCCCGTTGGACACTATAGACCGGCAGCATACCCGTGGATATTTTGATTATCGAATACGCCGGGAGAAACTCAAGAATCACAACAGTAATACTGTGTAGCCCCTACAACAGTGTAATAGCCATTACACACTACTGTTTTGCTGTGTTGTCAATTAGTTCGTTTATCGTTGCAAGTGATTAAGGAGGCATTTTCTGATCTATTGTAGGAACTGCCTGCCAGCAGGTCAAGGCATTTCCATGAGATAATTAAGTACATGTGATACATATGTCTCAATTTTACTGTCGTAAAACAATAGTGGGACTATGTCAGGAATTTTTTGATACATCCATTTAAAAAAGCTGTAACCTCCACTACGTTGTTGTTTGACCTGATAATGAAAAAGCGTATTGAAAAAAATATAGTTATTAGTAACTAACGTAATCTACGTTACAGTCTTGTGAATAATAATGATCTTTTAAAGTTTCATGACTGAAGCACAATCGCACTCTTTTCTCTTTACCTGTCAGGAAATTGCATATTACCCGTCAGGGGGTAATTATGCTCAGGTTGGGTACCACTGAACTAAGGAAAGTGGCTGAAGGATAGTGAAGCCACGAGTAGGCATCATGGCGCTGGGCGTCAGCACCACATCAGAGAGTGTGGAGGTCGCAGGCCTGTCCGCTCAGTAAAGTAGGATAACGGCGATCTGTGGCAGAGTTAAGTGCTGGTGCAGGGCCATGCGTTTCTGCACACAGGGTTCAGCACACATTGTTGAACATGGGGTCCTGCAGAAAACGACCCCCACGATGGTCGTGCCTGAATACGCCGCCTTCTCGAAACATACACCGCAGAAGGACGCACGCATGTCGGGACAATGTAAAAGTATGGAAAAATTCTACTTGGGCTATCCTGAGACATTTGATACTAATCGAAAGCACTGTGTCAGCAAAGGTCCACCAGCATTCTTTCATGCTTGATGTCTTCCCCGATGGCGATAACAGAAACTGTCCATGTTGCAAGGTCAGAATTATGCTACAGCGGTTTTGGGGGCATGATAGTGAACCGATGTTTATCGATTTTTGGTCAAAGTCATCTGATATGAAACCAATTGAACACACCTAGGACGTCAGTGGTCCCACCTCCGCGCCCACAAACCAACGACCAGTAATTTGCGGGAATTTCGGGATCTTTGCTTAGACATCTGTTGTCATATTACCTCCCGTAACATTCCAAGGACCTGTCGACTCAGTCACCAGTACTGCGGCGTGCTGTGTTTCAATCGTGAACCATCACGTTATTAAATATGCAGTCGTTATGTTAAGCTTAACAACAATTTGTTGAGTTATATCTACATCTACATCGTACATTCTTCGAAAGCCACCGACGTTGCTTTGCAGAAGGTACCCTGTTCCACTACATGCCATATCCTTCAATGATCCACTCGCATCCTTTCCTATTACACTCGCAAACAGAGTGAGGCAAAGATGACTATGTATATGCCTCCATATGACTACTAATTTCTCGCATCTTACCTTCGTGGTCTTTATGCGAAATATACGTTGGCGGCAGAATAACCTTTCTGCTGTCAGCTTCAAATGCCGGTTCTCTATATTTTCACCATAGTGTTCACCGGAAAGAAAGTCGCCTTCCGTCCGGGGTTTCCCATTTGAGTCCGCGTGATGTTCGAACCTACCGATAACAAATCTAGCAACCCGTCTCTGAAATACTTCGATGTCTTGCCGGTCCTAAACACTTGAGCAGTACTCAAGAATAGGTCGCACTACGTCCTATGTACGGTCTGCTTTACAGATGAACTATGCTTTCCCAAAATTCTTCCTACCACAATCCTCACGCGCTCGTTTTATTTCACATCGGTTTTCAACGTTACAACCTGATGTGATTATGTGACTATGACAGGCAGCACAGGCTAATGCTGTATTAGATCATTACTGGATTGTTTTTCGTACCCATCTACATTACCTTCCATTTTTATGTTGTTAGAGCTAGCTGCCATTCATCACATCAACTAGAAATTTTGTCTAAATCGTCTTGTACCCTCGTACAGTCACTCAACGACGACACCACAGCACTGCTACCCATCCTGTCTGCCAGATCATTTACTTATAAAGAAAATAATAGCGACCCTATCACATTTAGGAGGGACAATAACCTTGTTTCTGATGAACTCTCGCGGGTTCTTTTACTTACGAGGTCTTAGAGCCACTCACATAACTGCAAACCTATTCCGTATGCGCGTACCTTCACCAGAAACAGCAGTGGGGCACAGTGTCAAATGCATTCCGGAAATCTAGAATGGTATCTAATCTGCCTGTTGGCCTTTATCCACAGTTCGTAGTATACCACACGAGAAAAGGGCAAGCCGAGTGGTGCTTTCTAAAACCGAGCTGAATCGTGGACAGAACTTTTTCAGTTTCAAAGAAATTTACTATAAGCGAACTCAGACTACGTTCAAGAATTCTTCAGAAAACCCATGTTAAGGATATTGGTCTGTAATTTTGAGGCTCCGCTCTTTCTCCCTTCTTATATACAGGAGTCACCTACGTTTCTTTCCAGTCTCTTAGGACTCTGCGCTGGGCGAGAAATTCGCGATAACTGCAAGCAACGTAAGGGGCCAGTCCCGTAGAGTATTCTTTGTAATACCGTATTTGGGAATCCAACTGGATCTGGTGACTTATTTATTTTCAACTCTTTCAGTTGTTTCTCTGCATCAGGGGTGCTTATTACTATGCCATCCATAAGGGAGTCCTTGCGATGGCCAAACGACGGCATGTTTGTACGATTCTCCTACGTGAACGACGTCTTAAACGCGAAATTTAAAACTTCGGCTTTCCTTTTTCTATCTTCTACTGCCACACCAGACAGGTGAAAAAGCCACTGGACAGAAGTCTTAGAATTAATTAGCGATTTTGCGTAGGAACAGAACTACCTCGGGTTTCGTACGAACCTTTTGTTATGTACAGACGGTGGCAGTTGTATGCTTCGGGTATAGATCTTTTTACAGACGCGCGAATCTTTAGTAACCTTTGCCTGTCGTCGATTTCACGTTCTCTTTGGACCGAGAGTGCAACAGACTTCGCATTCTAAGCATGTTCTGAATTTTGTTGTTAAACCTCGGTGGGTCGTTTCCGTCCTTAACCCACTAACTACTTACACACTTCTCCAGGTCACGATTTACATTCCGTTTAAACTTTGCACATAATTCCTCTACGTCTATCATACTGGAAGTAAATGATGTCAGTTCATCGTGTAAGTGAGATACTAAAGCCGCTTGTCTGCTCTTTTAGCAGAAACACTCTCCCAGCCTTCTTGATTGATTTATTAACTTTAGTAACCATAGTCGCTAAGATGACATATTGGTCACTAATCCCTGTCTCTATAACGACTGCGTCGATAAGATCATTCCTAAGGCTTAAAATACACTACTGGCCATTAAAATTGCCTCACCACGAAGATGACGTGTTACAGACGCGAAATTTAACCGACAGGAAGAAGATGCTGTGATATGCAAATGATTAGCTTTTCAGAGCATTCACACAAGGTTGGCGCCGGTGGCGACACCTACAAGGTGCTGACATGAGGAAAGTTTCCAACCGATTTCTCATACACAAACAGCAGTTGACCGGCGTTACCTGGTGAAACGTTGTTGTGATGCATCGCGTATGGAGGAGAAATGCGTATCATCTCGTTTCCGACTTTGATAAAGGTCGAATTGTAGCCTATCGCGTTTGCGGTTTACCGTATCGCGACGTTGGTGCTCGCGTTGGTCGAGGTTCAGTGACTGTTAGCAGAATATGGAATCGGCGGGTTCAGGAGGATAATACGGAACGCCGTGCAGGATTCCAACGGCCTCGTATCACTAGCAGTCGAGATGACAGGCATCTTATCCCCATGGCTGTAACGGATCGTGCAACCACGTCTCGTTCTCTGAGTCAACAGATGGGGACGTTTGCAATACAACAACCATCTGCACGAACAGTTCGACGACGTTTGCAGCAGCATGGGCTATCAGCTCGGAGACCGTGGCTGCGGTTACCCTTGACGCTGCATCACAGACAGGAGCGCCTGCAATGGTGTACTCAACGACGAACCTGGGGGCACGAATGGCAAAACGTCATTTTTTCGGATGAATCCAGGTTCTGTTTACAGCATCATGATGGTCGCATCCGTGTTTGGCGACATCGCGGTGAACGTATATACGCCATACTGGCGTATTACCCGGAGTGATGGTATGGGATGCCATTGGTTACACGTCTCGGTCACCTCTTGTTCACATTGACGGCACTTTGAACAGTGGACGTTACATTTCAGATGTGTTACGATCCGTGGCTATACCCTTCATTTGAGCCCTGCGAAACCCTACATTTCAGCAGGATATTGCACTACCGCATGTTGCCGGTCGTGTACGGGCCTTTCTGGGTACAGAAAATGTTCGACTGCTGCCCTGGCCAGCAAATTCTCCAGATCTCTCAGCAATTGAAAACGTCTGGTCAATGGTGGTCGAGCAACTGGCTCGTCACAGTACGCCAGTCACTACTCTTGATGAACTGTGGTATGATGTTGAAGCTGCATGGGCAGATGTACTTGTACCCGCCATCCGAGCTCTGTTTGACTCATTGCCCAGGCGTATCAAGGCCGTTATTACGGCGAGAGGTGGTTGTTCTACGTACTGATTTCTCAGGATCTACGCACCCAAATTGCGTGAAAATGTAGTCACATGTCAGTTCTAGTATAATATATTTGTCGAATGTATACCCGTTTATCATCTGCATTTCTTCTTGGTGTAGTAATTTTAATGGCCAGTAGTGTAGCTTACTCCTTGATACTACAATTCAATTTAATATTTCCTCTAAAAAGTGGATATTTTACGATACCTATGCGGTCGGTGAAACACATACGGTTCGTGTACATTTATTTTGTCACAAAATTCATTTCTCGTTCCAAGTTTTTGGTTTTAAATGTCTTTACGACACAAGTGTCACTGGGACGGCACAATACATAAGTTTATGTGTGCGTCTTGAGAACGCTAATGACCTGTCCGCTTCAGAGTAGCTTGGAGCTCCTCGTTATTTCATCAACCCATCATAATCTGCTGCTAGAAGGGTAGTATCATCTCCAGGACAGGAGTCCGTGTGGACGGAGAAGTCTGCAAGTTCCCACAGTGCTGAGAGCATCACCGGTGTTAGCGAGAGAGACTTCGCAGATAAACCGACAAGCAAAAGAATGCGACACGAGGTCCAGCTTACGTGTCAGGTGCAGCCGAGTTGTATAGATTGGTGTGGACAGATGCGGTGCATTCACACGCGACGGCGACTCTGGGGGGCTTTGTCTTATCCGTTACGAAATGGTTGATGAAAGCTTGCGACTGTGGAAACAATGCCGTTGTTTGTTTTACAATAACAGTAGTTGCTGTCAGACATGCATTTTGTTTAGTTACATTCCGATCGAGGAATTTCGGTAGATGCCGGCCGGTGTGGCCGAGTGGTTCTAGGCGCTTCAGTCTGGAACCGCGCGGCCGCTACGGTCGCAGGTTCGAATCCTGCCTCGTGCATGGACGTATGTGATGTCCTTACGTTAGTTAGGTTTGAGTGGTTCTAGGTTCTACGGGACTGATGACCTCAGAAATTAAGTCCCATAGTGCTCAGACTCAATTTCGGTAGATAATTTACCATTATGAAGACCGGATTTAGTGTACTATGTTTTTTGTAGGCGTGGTGTTTGTGATATGTGAGTTGCTGCAAGTTACTGGCAACGTAATTTTTACTTACTGATTTCTTTTTGTGACATTATGTCGAAATCCACGGATATAACACATTACTTAGACAACTGACAGTCCACATTATATTAAGAACTATAAATAAATAAACGGCTACGAAGATACGTGTTACATCACATCTCTGTAGACGATATTTAACATATTCTATTTTTGTTGCTGTTTGTTTTAGTATGTTTCTGTCTTTTACGTGATATATAATATTACGTAATCTCTCTCTTGATAATATGTAACGCATATTTGTGAGTGTTTTTACGTACGTTTCTGTTTTTCACATCAAGCATAAAAATGTCCTAACCCACGAAAAACACACTTGATGACGAATTATTCCCACAAAAGCGCCGTGCAGAAAAAAAGTTAATGACTGTCAGCAGCATATGTTACCGTATAACAAACACAATCACCTAAGATAATTTCAACTTTAGTTGTGACCAGGGTTCCGATTAAAGAACGTACTTTGGTTTTAGTAGGATTGTTACGTGCTTCTAAAAATCAAATAGACAGTAGTGCCCCGCTGACAAATTATAAACATCGTCAACCTTTTGTAACTTGTCGATAGTGGCACTCTTTGTTTTTAGTTTTTACCTTGAACTTACTGTGTTACATCTAAAGGACACGACTACAAATTACGATGAAACAAGCAGCTACAGCACTCAACTGCTGACAAACTGACGCTAACTGAATGCTGCCCCAACCCCACCCTACCTCAAGCCTGTCTCTCTCTCTCTCTCTCTCTCTCTCTCTCTCTCTCTCTCTCTCTCTCTCTTTCTTTGTTTTTCTCTTTATATTTGTGTATGGTGCACAGCCAATGGAAATTTGTTCAAACTTGTTGGACCTTGATAAAGAGTAATTGCCTTCATCTTTAACAGTTACGAAATGGTAGAAGAAAAATGTAGACGTCCTTCGTTTGAAGATAATCAGCGCGAAAGACGTCTCATACATGTAGCCCCGGACGGAAATACCGAGGAAGTGCACAGAGTGAATGTGAATGTGAATGGCAGGAGACTGCCGACGTTACAGGCATACTAACAGTAAGGTGAGGTTCTCTTTACATGAAAAATTAACCTCGAGGAAGCTTTGTGCAAGATGGATCACTAAACCTGGACATGAAAGATGTAGCTTCAGTCGTTATAAAAACAATCCAAATGAATTTGAGATACGATCTCTTGGTGCGGTTGAGTTTTGCGCGTACCACACCGAATTAGAAAAGAATTTTTGGTTTTGCTTACTGGAAATAATATAGGTAGTTCAAAATGGTTAAAATGGCTCTGAGCACTATAGAACTTAACATCTGAGGTCATCAGTCCCCTCGAACTTAGAACTACTTAAACCTAACTAACCTAAGGACATCACACACATCCATGTCCGAGGCAGGATTCGAACCTGCGACCGTAGCGGTCGCGCAGTTCCGGACTGAAGCGCCTAGAACCGCTCGGCCATCCCGGCGGCCTTATAGATAGTGTTTTATGACGTTCAAGAGGTGTCCTCCGTTTTGATTACCTTGCAACGGATTAAAAAAAATAATGACTACAGTGTACCACCAAAACCACTTGGATAACAAGGAGGGAAGACATTAGAAGAGACGTAAATGCAGACAGAGAAAATCTTGATAAATCAAAATCCTCACAAAGGCGCTGATGTACTAGGACATCTTCTGGATTTTAAGTACCTTATTCACTGGGTTTACAACCACTGACTTCCTTCTTTCTCCTCATTAAAAGAAAGTAAATTATTGGAAAAGTTTTTGAGGTCAGCAAAATGTTTATATCGACCATAGATGAACGTGTTGTAGATCTTTCAGAAACACATTTGAGGGGCAGGATCTGGTCTGGAGATGACCAAGTAAGATGACGCAATGGTGAGCATACGGGACTCGCATTCGGGACGGCAGCGGTTCAAATCGTCATTCGCACATCCAAGTTTAGATTTTCCATGATTTATTTATGTTCATCGCTTAAGGCAAATGCTATGTTTTTCCTTGGAAGACGAGACCTTTTTACGTTCACCTAAAATATATGCATTGGTAACTGATTTACTTACAGTGGGTAGATGTCATATGTTCCCAGATGCACTTTCGGTTGGTTGGCGCATCCGAATGGTTTGTCCTTCTGACTGCATTATAAACTTTCTTTTCTCAATTATTTGGCTGGCTTCAAGCAGCCGCCACGACTTCTTCCTCTGTGCCAACCTCTTGACATCAGAATGGCAGCGACTCCGACCGTTTTCGATTATGTGATGGATATATTCGAAAATCTCTCTTCGCGGCCAACAGCCTCTGTTCTTTACGGCTGTCCATAGTGATTTCTTGATATCTTAACGCATCTCCTGTCATCTTGTCCCTTCTTCGATTATCCGTTTCATAATTCTTGACTCCTGACTTTCAGTTCATATCCTGGTTACATTTGATGTGTTGTACCTTTCCAGAGTCATGGAAATGTCTACATTTATTTGGTGGAAGAGTACTTTATTTTGCTTGCAAAAAGAATGCGACAGTGCAGTGTTTAAGAGCATTTTCTGGCCAATGTTAACTTTGAGGACTCTCAGAAGCAAGACAATAATTATGACAAAAATTTCCTTTGTGCGGTTTAAAGATACAACCTTTTTCTATTTGTATTAGGGGTTTTGTTATTTTCTGATTAATCGTTAAAGACGCTGCAGTTGAGCATACCGTTGAGGTCATTGCGGCAGAGAAAGCACGACTGTAAAGCTTGAACTTTCATTGGTTATATTGTGTACCATTATTAATGAATACTCACGGTGTTTGACAGTTTAGAGTTTACAAGGCATTTGCGTTAGTGGCAGCAATTTTCGCCCGGCTGTGGTGGAGCGCACCTGTCGTAAACAGCGCGCTGCCAATGATGTAGTGCCTGACAGCGCCTATTCACGAGCAAAGAATGGAAACTTCATACTCGCACTCCAATAGTGTCTGTACACCATTGGCTCTTTCGGTTGGTGTTACGAATAGAATGGGAAATTCCGAGTGAATACTCGATATACGAGCAGCTCTCAATAAATAGACAGTGAAACGTATTGTACATTTCAACAGTAAAAGAAAAATCGATTATCTCGAATAAATGATGAATGAAATAATTATTCCTTAATAGCTTTCGCTGCTGGATGAAGTGTCGATTCTATTGCAGTCTGCTTGGATCAGCAGTGATTCTAACTGTTATGTCAAGACCGTGGGCTCTTTGTGCATACCCGTTTTCAAGTTTGTGTACTCACAACACTTTTGGGAACATTCGTGCTCTTCTTCTTGATAAGGCCCAATTTCCTTCTTCGCTGAGTGCGGTACGCTTCCCAATAGGTATTCTTGTAACTTTAAGTGCAGTCGTCTGCTTCACTAAATTTGTCGCATGACGTGGCGTTAATGGAAGATCTACGTTATTGCTTTCCATCTATTCAGTAATAGAATTCTTCCTCCATTTCATTGATGGAATGCGTGGTATTGTATTTATCGTCGTGTGATTTGGAGTCTGACCGCAGATCTGTTTGTTAATTCTTCGAGAACGCTTTTATGGTTCAAATGGCTCTGAGCACTATGAGACTTAACATCTGAGGTCATCAGTCCCCTAGAACTTAGAACTACTTAAACCTAACTAACCTAAGGACATTACACACATCCATGCCCGATGCAGGATTCGAACCTGCGACCGTAGCAGTCACGCGGTTCCGGACTGAAGCGCTGAGAGCCGCTCGGCCACCGCGGCCGGCCAGAACGCTTTTAAACCTCTCTTCGTGTTATGTAGCATTCTTCTCAGAATGACAATCTGCGCTTCCTTTTTACCCAACAAAATGTAAACTAGCATTTTGCACTAAGCAGCCTTCGTTCCCTGAGTGGCAAATTATAATCATTTTTCCAAAACCGGCCGGTGTCGGAATTCCAGACACGCCACTCTCATTGTAACAAGAAGGCCAGCCAAAGCTATTCAAGTCTCTTATTTCCCTCAAGTACTGGTCTCTTTCTCCTGCTAATCTGTTATCTTTTACCAGCAATTGTTTTTTGTTGAACTTTTTTCATCCGAAGCCCAACTTCCGAATTTCCAATTTCCGAATGACACACCAAATACTTGTTTCGTTATATAAGGAGACTGTTCCACTTCAGTCTTTTGATTCCGTGTGTGAACTCGTGTAATGTGAACTTCTGTTGCCTGCGACAAATCTGTCTCGGTAATATAAGACATGAAGCTTGTCTGTATTGTCTCCAAATTCGCTTCACTGTACTTTCTTAATACATATGCTGGTTGTACTACGGAACTGCTTGTTACATGTTCTGTTTGGGTGTCTAAGTATGCACACGCATTGATCACTCTGGTCTTTAAACAACTCCGTAAATGATGCATGGTTTCAGACAAGTACTAGTCAACTAATTATTTTACGAGGACACTCACACATAAGTACACACGATTGTTCCCTATTTGACAGGCATACTTGATGTAAAAACTACAACAAGGAATAACAAAATGGAAATACTGTTCCTAGGTATGACAAGATAGAATCCGACGCGTCGCATAAAAACACGAAAGAAAATAAATTAAACAGGTGAATTTAGCGCTATATGTAGATCTACGTGTATAAAAAACTAAAAGCTGTGGAAGACAGTAACACAATTTACATATTTTATCTTAGTCATAAGTATAATACTTCGTTGACTGGACTAGTAATTCTGTTACTATATATGTTTCTATACTTCGTTTTGTGACGTTGCGTCCCTTAAACTGGTGGGGACAGTCATGTCTTTAGACACCAGAAGACACTTAAAATGTGTTGATGTTGAGGTGGATCACATATACCCACAAAGCTTCTTTTTTTGTGCAGTCAGATCAAATGCAGCTTGGCAACAATGTGTAAAGATACCGGACGACAGGCATGTGCGACTTCAGTAACAACACACGAGGAGCTCACGGCAAATGCCATAGCCCGATTTCCCATAATCTTCCCACAGTGGTGGAGGGGTCAAAATAAGCGAACATTTGTCTCGGCTTGTGCGTAGATACTCGACCGTTTCTGAAAAACCGAAGGTCAAATCTGACGTCGTCCTTCTACTCTATTGCGTTCCAGGACAAGCAATTACGGATTTTTCTCTACCCGTCAGCAGAACGTTTTAGGACATGGGTTTCTGTTCAAAATACAAGTCCTCGCTTCTAAAAGTCCTGGAAGTATGCAACTGTAATTTCCGAACACACTGTATATTATATAATATGTATATGACACTTACTGTGAAATCCATTTGTGATTTTAGAATTATTATAACTTCCTCGTGTCTCCTAATTTTATAACATTCGTGGAGCACCCTTCTACGGGGACATGGGCAGGAAAATGAAAACAATAAAAATAAAATAAAACATAAATTTGGTTTCGAACACGGGGCGCAAAATTTGTAAGACGCGCTCCTAACGACTCTGTCACCATTTCGTCGGAAGATATTGCATGCTGAAAGGCACATAAAGTACCTGGAAATTTTAGCCGTCATTCTTTTCAGAAACGTTAGAGTATCTACGGATAAGCCGTGAAACGTGTGAAATATTGAGGGGATTTCACAGTGATGTCCGACTTTCCGTCCACGAACAATTTCTATAAATGGATTATCATTAAATTTTGACAAGACTCAGAACATACAGTTAACAACTTGCCATTATCATTAAATTTTGACAAGAGTCAGACCATACAGTTAACTACTTGCCATCGGACTTCTCGGGATACAACAAAAGTTTTCTCAAACAATGAAATTCCAAAAGTAGAAATGATGACGTTTTCAGGTATACACATCGATCACATCATTAACTGGGAAACCCACACCGTAGCATTAATGAAGCACTTTATTTTAGCTAGGTTTTTAGTACACTTGATTACTACTATAAGATTTAAAATGAAGAAACTAGTTTATGCTGCAAATGTACATACGCTCATAATTTGGGGAAGATAGCCGAGCGGAACCGAGGTGATGCAAAACTTTTTTTGATGCGTGAATATCACTGGATGTGCCTGCATAATTGGATCATTGTACGGAACACTGGCCAGGTTCAAAAATGGCTCTGAGCACTATGGGACTTAACTTCTGAGGTCATCAGTCCCCTAGAACTTAGAACTACTTAAACCTAACTAACCTAAGGACATCACACACATCCATGCCCGAGGCAGGATTCGAACCTGCGACCCTAGCGGTCGTGCGGTTCCAGACCGTAGCGTCTAGAACCGATCGGCCACACCGGCCGGCACACTGGTCAGGACATGACAGCAGAAACATTTAAGCTGTGTGAAAGAGAAACTGCAGAGAGAAATCCGCTAGAGATGCAGGTGAAATCTGTGTACAGATCCGAGTGAAATATGTTAAATGTATGTGAGATATATTCGATATATGCGTACGCTGACAAAGCCACGAGTAAAAATCTGATCCTATACCCGTGCGACTATTCACCCAAATTTGATACACATATTAGTTACAGTGTGGAATGAAATACTGTAGGGTTAAGAACCACCAGCTGCCCATTGTGGTGAGCGTGATGACGTGGAGAGAGAAAGGGGAGGAGGAAAACGATAGACAGCGAGAGGGAAGATATGTATAGAGGGAAGGGAAGGAGAAAATTGACAAAGAAAGGAGGGGGGGCGGGGGGAGGAACAGATTGACAGTCAAAGGAAAGGGGAAGTGATGGTTAGCCGAGCGGTCTAAGGCGCTGCAGTCATTGACTGTGCGGCTGGTCCCGGCGGAGTTTCGAGTCCTCCCTCGGGCATGGGTGTGTGTGTTTGTCCTTAGGATAATTTAGGTTAACTAGTGTGCTTAGGGATTGATGACTTTAGCAGTTAAGTTCCATAAGATTTCACACACATTTGAACATTTCTTTTTTTTTTTCTTGGGGAAGATAACTTTTCAGGATATTATTTTCAAAATGCAGATGTGCTTAAAGTTTCATGCTGAGTAAAGAAATTTGTGCTGGGCAGCTCCTTCAGAGTAATTTAATAATATTTCGTAGCGTTAAATCATATCACTGTACTCCGCTTGGATGAACCATGTTGATTTGAATCCTTTCCTCATCCCAGAACCCTACTCAGTGGTATTCATGAAATATGACTAATGCAATTCCAAGTAAGTGCGATGTTCCGTGAACGCGCACAGCGGAGGGGTCGCTGGCCCAGGACCCTGGCGGGACTCGTCTCTGGTAGCACCGCCCCCCCCCCCCCCTCAATCTCGCTTTTAGAGGAGCCGTCCGGGGCGGCTGCTATCTCTCAGTGTGGTGTAGTGTTGGGCCGTCTCCGCCAATGAAGGCGGCGTGTGCGAGGCGGCAGTTGCGAGCGTAATTTAGCTACAGACTATATACAGGGTAATTATAATCGTATAATTAACAAACTTGCGTAAATTACAGAAACTGTGTGGTTCCTAATTGGGTAACCAGACATCTAAATGTCTATTCCGTGTTTTGCCGGAAGCTCCAGAGCGGAAAATTGTACACGTCAGTTTGCAGATCTTTACCGTGGCGCAATAATATATAGGGGCAGTGTTGTGCTTAGAGGGTAGTGTACCTAGGATCTCACAATGTTTTTCTGTAGATAGTCTACTGACTGATTTTAAAATACATTTTCTGCAGTTTTTATTGTTGTTAGATACGACGTTGAGTTTTGTGTAGCATTTGCAAATATTTCACGTTCTAAAAATTTAAATGCTGTGAAGTATTTTAAAGCAGTTATTAATTCTTCAACTACAAAATTGTGTGGTCTGTAAAATGCTGTGTGTTTTTAGAACTGTTCGTGTTATGATGACAACGAACGAGTCGTCGCCAATGTTGACTGGTGACCAGTGCTAAATAGAAACATATAAATCACAGTAGGTTTGTCTATAACGTCGATAAGGTACTGGCTGCATGGTCTGGATCTGCAACGACTATAATAATTAGAAGTCGTTGTTAAAAAATAATATATATTGTACTTAAAACAGATAGCTATTGAGGCCTCACTTGGGCCACACGTTACTAAGTCCCTTGTTAGAGGTTGCTTCCTATCAGCTGAGGGCTATGCTACTTTACTACTGGACGTCCCGAGCAAGAGTGGACGAGAGCTCGCTAGAAACTTGATACAAGCCGCGGAGCGGCGCTGGTCGCGACTCGCGGGTCCATCGATACTGATACGGACCGCGGTCGATAACTGCAACCCCCAACAAGCGTGGTACCGAACGTTGATACCACAGTTTGTATAACATGTAGACAATTAAGTCATACTTCGTCGGTCGTGCGCCATCTCTTTCCTAGAAACAGATGGTCTTTTATCGTGGAACATGTGAACCGAGTAACTTAAACGTCTTAACAATTTTGCCTGTCTTGAAAATGGAAATTTCTGTAGGTTTCCAATAGCTTCTGTTTCAAAATGTAATTGTGACTGGTTTTTGATAATACTTAATCTTAATTTGATTTCGCTTACTGATTATTAGTGTTCAGTAGAGTAAAAATCTAATACATATACTATTAGATATAGTACTGACAAGATGTTTTATTCGAACTGTTTTAAATGTCAGTTGAGTTCCTAGATACATGGCCATGTTGTTCCATGGAACAATGTTTTCACATTTTGAAAAGCTTTAATTTTGTGGAATAATTTTTATAATTTCAGAAAAAGACAACAACACATAAAAAGTTAACGGCATCATTTAAAAATGGAATAAGGTAATATTTTAAATTTCTAGTACAGCCAGAAGTCTAAGAAGTGTCCCAAGGTACAACAGTCTCTCCCGTAATACCTTAATACAAGCCAGACAGCGATGTTACATACCTCACGCACTCACGCACACACATACACATACGCATGCTCACACACACACACACACACACACACACACACACACACACACACACACACTCTGTACTGTGAAACATTAGTTTCATAATGAAGTATGAGACAGAATGGAAACTGTGTAATTGCTTCAGCTGGATCTACGCTCCTCTAGATTCATCCATATCCTCCACCCCTATAAGACGGGGTTATTAGTTAATAGCTGAAAAATCTGGAATATGTAGAAATTGCTTTCTCTATCTACTCCGAAGGCTTTCCTTAGAGCATAATACCTCTCAAAAGATATAGTTTTGTTTTCAAATACCGTTATACAAGAATTACAGTGAAATTATGTATTGCGAAACTGGTCGTGGACTTATAAAAGACAAGCACTATTTCACCCGTCAGTTTCCATTCCAGGATCGCCTAAAACGCCATTATGTGAGTGAACCCACCTGATGCAGTCCAGCGCGTGTTTTTTTTTCTTTTTTTCCTGCAAAGCTGACGACGAATATCGGCACACTGAACATTACTTACAATTACGCAAGAATTTGTGCTGGGGGTGGAAAAATGTAGGGCTATACAACAGCAAAGTAACTTGCTAAAAAGTAATTTGACTGACGAAATGAAGGTCATCAGATGTGTGGAGCTACCTGTATCAGACTACTAGTGAGAAACACGGTTCTGCAAGACGTGATGCAGGGCACTTCCGCTAGTTCTTGGACGTCGTTGGAAAGTTCTTTTCTGAGCGCAAGTCGCAGCCATTCAGAGGCTGCCAAGTCGGGCCCAGGCGCTGCACCGTACACAGCAGATGCCGCTGTTGACTGTGTAGGGTTAACTTGTGGACGTCCCACAAATACCACGTCAGCGGATTGATTGCTAGCTAGTAATGACATGCAGAGAAAACATCCTAGTAAAATAACGTCTACGAATATTCTGTAATAACTAATGACTAGGGAAAGCGACCCTGACATAATTATCCACGCAATAATCATATTATTGTTTTCGTTTTATCAGTTGTAACGTCTGAGGGAAAAATGTTGTGTCAGTGAGTCCCCCATTAAACATAAACCCTGCCTCAGTAAGTTGGCGTGCACGCCTCCACAATACAAATATTTGCACCCACACAGGAGGGGTGTCTGTAGAAAGGAAAACCCATAATATTGTTCCTCAAGAGGACAGCAGCCTTCTCGATAGTTGCTGAAGCAATTACATGGATGAGTGACTGCTTTTGCCTTGTATCGTTAGACAACTTGTCACTGCTGCACGAATAACCGAGAGCGAGGGGAAATTACAGCCTTTATCTTTTCACTGGGCGTGTGGCTCTTTTGGATGACTTAATTATAATGGCTCTTACATAAAATATTACGATGGAAAAATAGTCCCCCCTTTCGATTCCCTAGGCAGGGGCTACAGGGGAGGACATTGTCATTGGTATTCCACAGGCTGGAGTGTGAAATATTAGATCTCTTAATTGCGTAGGTGAGCTGGAGAATTTAAAAACAGAAGTGGATAGGTAGTAGTCAGAATTGGTAAATGCCGTGAAGAACAGAAGTTTTAGTCAAGTAAGTACAGGGTCAGCGAAACAAATGCGAACCGCAGTAATGAAAGAGTAGGTTTAACCAATAATAAGAATATAGGGATGTGAGTGAGCTACTATGAACAGTTTAGTGAACACATCAAAGCTAAGAAAAATCCAAAGCCAACAACCATCGCCAAATACAAGTTGATATGCCTACTAGCTCCACAGATGATGAAAAGACTGGAAAACGTCTGATGAGATAAAAGTAATTATGCAGATCGTTAAGGGTTGCGAAAACTTAATTGCAGTGGGGAGGGTGTACTGGATTTTCATAGTAGGAAAAAGAACAGACAAAAATTGTGAATATGTACTGGGGGAAATGAATGAAAGTGGAAGGTGCTTGGTAGAATTTTGCACAGAGCAAGAGCTAATCATCGCCAATACTGCGTTTAAGAATCGTGAAAGGTGGCAGTATGCACTGAAGAGACCTGCAGATACCGGAAG
The DNA here is from genome assembly GCF_021461385.2 of Schistocerca piceifrons. Classification (NCBI taxonomy): domain Eukaryota; kingdom Metazoa; phylum Arthropoda; class Insecta; order Orthoptera; family Acrididae; genus Schistocerca; species Schistocerca piceifrons. The sequence goes on along the minus strand of NC_060143.1, from coordinate 253,394,767 downwards.
GTCACAGGTACTCAGGTAGCTTATGTAATGCTGAGACGGATTTCGGAACCAGATGTTAAACTGCAAAACCATTTCCAGTGTTCGATGCGGATTCTAACCATAATTTATTGATTATGAGTTGTCGATTAAAACTGAAGCAGTAGTAGAAATCTAAGAAATTATGTAGCTGGGATGGCGGTATGTTCGAAGACCCGGAGGTTGTTGAGAGTTACAAAGGGAGCGCTGGGCAATTTCTGATTGAAATAGAAAAAGTATATAGAATAGCAAACGAAGATGTAGCTTTGTAGGATAGTATTGCGAAGACATGGGAGGAACAACTGGGCAAAGACGCAATTAGAAATCCTTGGATAACACACATGATACTGAAATTTATCGACGATAAGAGAAAATATCGTCATACTAAACAAGAATGTAATAACTTCAATTCCAAAGACGACAGTTGCTGAGATATACGAATATTATGGAAACACCAGTTTCATAAGTCATTGCTGGAAAATACATCGCGGATTGCTTACAGAAGACTGGGAAAGTTGTTAGAAGCAAACCTGGGGAAGATCACTTGGAGTTCCGGAGAAATGTACGAGTAATCGAGGCTATTCTGACGCTACGATTAGATTTGTCTTAGAACATAGACTCGACTGCAGATAATCGAACATACGTGTATAACATATGTAGAATAAAAAACCTTTTTTTAAAATGTTGGCTGGACAATTCTCTTTATAATTCTGAAGGTGACAGGAGCGTAATAAATATAACGAAACTTTATTCACAACTTGTAAAGGAACCAGAGCGCAGTAAATAAGAGCCAACAGAGAGTGATTGAGAAGATAATAACGTTTGTAACAACGTATATCTAATGTTACTCAGTCTGTACAGAGAGCTAGCTGTTACGGAAACGAAGGAGAAATCCAAAACTTTCAGGTTTGCCGATGGCATTGTAATTCTGTAATAGATGGCGAAGGACTTGGGTGGGCCGTTGAATGAGTGGACAGTTTCTTGAAGTAGATATTGTAAGATGAACACCAAAAAAAGTAGAACGGTGATAATGGAATGTAACCGAATTAAATCAGGCGGTGTTAAGCGGTATAGATTAGAAAATGAGACGCTAAATGTGGTAAAAGAACCTAGGTGTCTGAACAGCAACGTAACTGATTACAGCAAAAACAGAGAAGTTATAAGACTGGCAATTACAAGAAAAATATTTCTGAAGAAGATAAGTATTTTTCATCTGATAACGTTTAAATGCTAGAAAGTCTATTGTGGAAGTATTTTGTGTGTCTCTTGAAGAGAAGTGAAACGATAACACTAAACCATTCAGACAAGAAGGGATTAGAAGCTCTTCAAATGTACTGCTAGAAAAGAATGTTTAAGCTCAGATAGGTAGTTCGAGACGCTGATGAGAAGGTACTGAATTGATTTACGGGAAAAAATAAATGTGTGGTACAAGGTGACTAAAAGAAGAGATCGATAGACAGGACATATCCCAGGGCAACAAAGCATAGTGAGTTTGGTAATAGAGGGAGGAAGCTGTAGAAAGTAAAAACTGGGCATTAATTCAGTAAGCAGGTCTATACATATGTGAATGTGTAGCATCACTTACACAGAGATGAAGAAGCTTGGACAGGGTAGACTAGCTTGGAGAGCTGCATCAAACCAGTCTTCGAACTGAGGACCACAACTGAAATCACTGTATCTGTGGTGAAAACATATGTTGTGAAAGTGAGACCTTTGCAATGTACTCAATTTGCAGTCATTTAAAATTTTATGATTAACAAATGTTATAAAGTTCAATTTGCTCCAAGGTAGGCCTATCTAAAGCATGCTAACTAAGTACAAGGAGTCATAAGGAAATGAAATTCTATACATTCGAAAACTCTGTAGAATGTTTCGTGTGCAGTTCTTCTGCTGACGCCATGTTATATTTAAAGAGTAATATTTTAGGAATAGTAATATTAAGTATTAGACCTCTAGGATAGTAACACTGAACAAATTAATTGCGAGTCCATTAAGCTTTCGTATATAGTCGTCTCGATACAAGGGTGTCCGTAGTTTAAATCTTTGAAATTACTTTGCCGTGAGAAAGTCATGCATGTACTGAGAGCATATTATAGATTCAGGCTAAAGTTCTTTTGTATGGCTGAGGTCCAATAGTCTAAAGTCTTTGTTACATTTTTTGGGATGCTAAACTGTAATATGATTCCGCTCTTTCCGATATTAGTGAATTACTTCTTCTCGTGTTCACAGGCATAGAATTTTATCCATAAATATAAATCTGCAACTGACAATTTTGCGAGCACTGCAGGACGTGGGAATAATAAAGATTGAGAACAATTTAACAAATATTAGTGAGCTATTAAAAATAATTCGCTCCTCCTTATTTAAGATAAGGCTGCTTTTGTTAAGATACAACACTTGAAATGTCCCCTTAGAAAAATTAATCAATTACTGTGCTGATAAACCTCTACGTTATTTGATTTTCAAACAGCTGAGAAAAACTGAACGTACTCAGACATTACTCTCTTTACTTACTCTGATCAACACTAAACTGACACACAATATTTTTAGCGCAACGCAATCTGACTTGAAATAATCCATACAAAAGAATGGCCCTGACTAACAATAACCTATACCTGTCATGAATCACTTACCTCATAAACATCTTCGTGACTCGAGCTACTGCAATACAGCGAGCGCCAGTACTGTCAGCTAAATAAAAGATTCTAACCACTGAGGGCACTAACTACTGATAGGCATAGTTAGCAAATGAAAGATTTTGATAGAGAACAAACAATGTATTTACCTTAATAATATTCAAAAGTCATCATATAAATATATCAGTTCATAATATCCAGTATTAGAAACTTATTCTTTCTGATGGAGACGCGTCCAGATCGTCCGCTCTCAAAATTCTGCCATCTCTCTCCCCACATCCACCACTGCTGGCGGCTCACCTCCAACTGCGCAACGCTACGCGCTGTTCACATCAAACTGCCCAACACTAGAATAGCGACTATTCCAACAATGCCAACCAGCCACAGACTTCACACAGCACAGTCAGTGATTTTCATATAGAGCGCTACGTGGCGTTACCAACATAAAAACCTAAACAGCCTATTTACACACTTTTCGGGAACACCACAGTTGCATCCCACAATGACGGTTTCTGCCTATCAGCTAATTCGCTTTTATTTATCAAACACATTCGCCATTATAAAGTAATACTTAAGTTCCTCAAGAGTATTGGGCACAATCTGTAGGTTTTGATGGTGTATATATTGTATTTTTCTATTTTCTTCCGAAGATATCTCAGCAATGGTGAGAACTATGACTCGACACAGTTTTAACTACCTTTTAATATAATTGTTGTAAAAATATGGTGGACACAGCTGTGACGATTAGAGCTTTCTGTACTTGTAAATATGCACCTCTGTATCCTTGTATTCAATTCTATGTAAATTGAAACTATGTGTTATTGATAGCTAAATAGAGTTGACACTCGGAGGGCCAAATAAATAAATAAATAAAAGTTTCCGTCTGCAGCGTAGTGTGAGATGGGGCTGAAACTTCACAGGTTAACAACAAGAACACGGAACAACCCCTAAACTGCCGCACAGATCTTTCTCTGCGATATCTCCTCTTCTATGAGCTCTCATCTACAGTGGTGCGCAGAAGGGCATCGGTGAATCTTGGAAGGCAGGGGAGAAATACCGGCAGAAGTGAATCGCTTCTGGCTGTAAAACCAATGCCCATCAGACGCAAGGTGCACTGTTTGAGTCCCATTCTGCCTTACATTTTCAATTATTCAGTAAGTTCCCACCAATTTACGCCACTAATAAGGGGCTACAAGTAATTATCTCCCCAGACTAAGGCTAATTTTAAGATCAGATGTGAAATTGTTGATGATAGCTTGGTTTGGTTCTTCTTCTTCCTTTGCCTGATCCTTATCCCCTATCGTTACGGAGAGGGGGGGGGGGGGGTCAGCCTGTTAGTTACTGTATTTGGCACTGTTAGCGGTAGAGGGTGGCCACACAGCCATCCTGTCGCCACCTCTTCCCCTCCACTACATGGAATTTCTATACGCCATCTGTCTGCGTCTTGTGTTATACCATGTGAAAGTGTGCGGACGTTTTCTTAATGTATGTGAATGGTGAAACTGAGGCAGGACGTGGCTACCACCAATGCATTCACCTAGCCGGATGTGAGAAACCACCTAAAAACCACATCCTGGCTGGCTGGCTCACCGACCCTCGTCGTTAGTCCGCCAGGAGGATTCGATCCGAAACCGGAGCCTTCTCCGATTCCGGAAACGGTGTGCTAATGCCCTTGGCTCTCAGGGTGGGTTTATCAATGTTTCCTCGTTTCAATTTATAGAAAGTGTACGTAATGCACAAACTATATGAAAAACAGCTTTTGATCATTCAAAAACAGCCCCACAGTTCTCGTGAAAAATCTTATGCTTAAATAGTATGATTTTATAAAGCAAATAAATCCACCAGATGGTGGAGATATAACAGCTCGGAACGCGCAATGGAAATGTCTATTAAAGTGACATTTTAATTTATTTGTGTATTTGAATTGTCTTAATCAATATGTAATTCTTGTTTCCTCTCTTTTCAGGTAAGCCACCATGGACAATCGGCATTGCTGGATTCCTCTACAAACCCAGGGGTAGCTCAGCGGCATAGACTCACAGTAAGGTACTTACAATCTTTGTGAACAACATAGTAAACAGGTGTGGTGGATTTTGACGGCCTCAAACGTTTCGACTTAGTGACTGAAGTATCTAGGGCTAGACACCTCAACAGTCACAAAGATAAAAATCCATCACTAACTGACGAACTCGATCAAAAGGATGTATCTACGGAAGACTGTTTCTAGAATCACAGGCTTAACGAAAGAATCGCGTCTGAATCTTTCCCAACGATACTGATACAGAATTATTTATGCTGACCGTACTTACAAAACAACAATATGTTTTCACCCCTATTTCACACTTTATTTCATTTATAGAACACGGTTCATTACCAAAGTTTACATTACATCGTAATTAGTGACCGTGTGATGTGATGTTCCGGTTATATTTTTGTTGGTTTCTGTGTGTATGCATGGACGTGTGCAGCCCCAGTAATAACGCAAGTAAGGGTGGAGCATTCTGTGTAGCTGCGTGTTGACTTACAGTTTAACAGTGTCTGACACCGTGACAATTTTCTCTGTAGTTGTTATCCTCGTATTCCAGAATAAGATACGCATCCAGAGATTTTCACAGACCGAAGTTATATTATGATCTACTATTTTAGTCCTACCGCCGCAGGAGTCTACATGACCCTACCTTCTTGCTTTTAAAGTTTCTGCGGTATGAAATTACGTTCTAATATAACTGCTTCTTTCATTTTTATAGAAGTGACAGTTAAAAACGAACGTCAAGTCTGGAACGTGTCCATTACATAAAATCTATGTGTACAGTGTGGTCAAAAACAGTATGAAAAGCCTGCAGGTGTGTTGCAGGGGAGATTGTGCTCAGGAATGCCTGTTTAGGAGCATATTCTACACTTTCTACCGTTTCAGAATTATTTAGCGCTGAAGTTAGCAAATCAGATCGTCGCTCGCGCAAATTTAAGCAGTCTGCCAGTGACATTGTCGTCAAATGAGTATTTGGTTGGGTTTCCTCAAACCGAACAAACATAGCTTTTTCTCACGTAGCTTAAATTTATTATCCGAGAAAGGCACATTTTAACTGGTAATGAGCATTTCAACAAGTGGTAACTAATGATCCCCCAGATGTCTGTGCATTACGGTCTTTTAGCGCGTGCAGGTGCTTGAATTTGCTCGCGCAAAGACCTGATTGGCTAAGTTCAACACTAAATAATTGGAAAACGGCGCAACACACGGAATTTTTTTCTTAACAATTATTTCTCAGCTGAACCTTCCCTTCAATACCTTTACAGTCTTTTCAGACTGTTTATCGCTACCCTGCATATCTCTTCTTTATCTCTATCCATACAAATTGTAAAAATGGATGTACTTAAAGGCCTATGTATGTATCACATCTTCATCTAAACCACTGTACCGATTTCAACCAAACATGGTTCACATATCATTTACTGTCTGGAAAGAATTAATGTGGGGTAAGACCACCCATCGATCAAAGGGGTGGGGGTGAGCAACAGTGTAGCTTACGACGCGAGAATACCGATACTTAAGTCATAGAGTATTTGAATACTTAAGAGACTTGCCACAAACTTTACAAATAATTTCATGCCATTACCAATTTATTCTCGCTGACGACCCCCGCAAATAGATGAAAGGAAAGACGTTTATCGCATACTACTTTTTGGCTGTTCGTGTAGAAAAACTGGCACATGAAGCGCGACGTTTTAATTTATTATTTCATTGCTATTAACTCTATTTGCCCCACATTTCTCAGATGGTAACAACATATGCCGCTGAATATAGCCAGAATAATATATCATTCTACCACACATGACTCAGGAGATATGACGTCTTAAACACTGAGATGCATCAGAAATTGCCGTATCCTGCATGACGTTTTAATTTATTACTTCAAAACATATTTCGCAGACTGTAGAGCCATAGAAAACTGGATGTACTTGCAAAACTTGTATCATTGCACAGCACATAGTCCAGGAGATTCGAGGTCTAATATTCTGCGTGGTGTCTCCCTACCACTTTCGCGCAACGACGCTCTGAGCGTGTTTTTTTAGGGAATTGACTAGTTTGAACCTGGGACCTGTTGCTGGTAAGGAGACGCCAGACCACACATGACATGTAGAGCTCAGAAGAGTTCAGTGAGACTAGCGATGATATAATCAAATACTTAATGATTTCAGCGTCAGCTCCACTGCACTCCCTGTAAAAGAATCTTAATACTAACTAAATTTAGCGGAAGCTGTTCAAGGCTTTCCTATTTTTAGTTAGCTGGTAAAATAACGTCGAAAAAACAGTTAAGTATACCATTGGGAATTTTATTCTATTCACAAAACATTGCTTATAAATTGCACTATTGATAAAAGGAAAAATTTTAATACAGGATGATAAAAACCAACTGCGTTCAACAAAAATGTGAACGAATATTCCCTTAATGGGTTTCCAAGTTCTACAATGGATCGAAGGATGACCTATGCCATATCACTTCTATAATCTCGATTTAAGTTAAGTTTCATAAAAGAGAAAAATATCAAAATGGTCTACAGTGGCCCTCAATTATCTTTAGTTACTTATCTAACTTGACGTAAATTACAGTGGCTGATGTGGCTTCTCAATAATTATATAACAGAAAAATCATCGCGTTTCAGATTTTAACTGCATGTAGCAAATGTGAATACCATGAGTTTTAATTGACGATCGACACTAGTATTACACAAAATGGGGGTGTAACAGATGAGACTTCTGCAGTTCTGAGTGAAGCCTTATGCGGTCAAAAATGCAGCATCGCGTGCGTTCATTACTTTGCCGGTGTTAAGGTAGCGTCAGGAGGCGACGGGCGGTGCAGCTCCTCACATCTCGCCGTCTCGGAAGCGACTCTCACCTATAACTTCTCCTTACTACAATTTACCGAAGTTGGTTTAAAAAAAGATATTTGACTGTGTTTTCAACTGACCAATCAGGGTCTCAATGTTAACCTTAAGCTCCGCCTACAAAAATTCTGTCTATCGAATGGGAAACGTTATACTTTTCGTGGTGGGGCAATGCTTTCAACGTTTGCAACGTAACAGAGACGCGAAAAAGTCTCACGCTAAAACTTGCAGCTGGTGTAGCCCTTTTAGTGTTATCGTAAGATCTATACTGTTCTTCTGGAGGGCTCTATCTTTTAACATGGGCTGGGGGTGGGGGGGGGGTGGTGGTCTTGGTGGTCGGTAGGCGATGTGGGTGTCCGTCCCTTATTGTAGGGCCTTCTCGCTTAACACGGTTCTGCTCTCGGCTTCTTTTCTCGTTTCTCCCCTCGGAACTGCGTCTGTTTCACGGTGGGAAGGTATGACATGCATTTAGGCGTTCATGTGTTAGTCTGTGGTATTCCATTTGCTCACTCGTTGATCTTATTACTTTGGTTAATTTAATGTCAGGATTTATTCGGAGCTATGTGACATACTGCCGGATTTGCTTACCATGTCAGGGTTTTCATGGAAGGTGTTGGATTTGCCTGACACCTTACAGAGGTCATAAACGTTGGGCTGCGTGAAAATGAAACTGCAGGGTGAAATTCACTAGACATGTAGGTAAAATATATGTACAGATACGTTTGCAATATATTAAATATGTATGAGATATATTTGACTTGTTCGTATGCGTGCAGAACCATGGGTTAAAAGATCATTCGAAAGCCCTGCGACGATTTCAGTCAAATTTTGTACACGTGTTAGGTACAGTCCGAAAAACAATATTGTAGCTGTAAGAACAACAGCCTCCTATTGGGGTGTGTGTGATAACGGGGCGAGAGAAAGGCGGACGAGGAGATGGAAAGACGACGAAGGAGAAGGACGAGATAGCCACTGGTAAGGGTAGGAGGAGAAGAAGATGGGCAGAGATAGGGGAGGGTGAAATGAAGAGAGGGAGCGGAGGGGGGGGGGACGGACAGAGAAAGGAAGCAGGGAGAGATCAACAGAGACAGTGGGAGGAGGAAATATACAAGGAGAGAGGTAAGGATAAGATGGACAGACAGAGGAGGAGGAGGAGCAGATGAACAGAGAAAGGGAAGAGTCAGAGATGGGCAGAGAGGGGTGAGGAGGAGCTGGACAGACAGTAGGGGTGCACGAGGTGGGCAGAGGGAGGGGGTGGTAGATGTGAACAGTGAAAGAGATAGAAACAAGAGGTCGATTAATAGAGACTGGAATAAATTCCTACTCAGGCAACGCTGGCTACTCACGCTAGTACCTTATAAAAAATCTACACACATGAAAAAGTTTTGCATCACCTCGGTTCCGAGAGTTCATGAAGCTGTACAGAAAACTGGAATAAAAATCAACATAAACAACATTTCCGCCCTTTTTATTGCTCATGAAAACCACACTTTGCATTTTGTACCACGATACAGCGAGACCTTCAGATGTAGTGGTTCAGATTTCTGTACACACCGGTACCTCTAATCCGAGTAGCACGTCCTCTTGCATTGATGCATGGCTGTATTCGTCTTGGAATACTATCCACAAGTTCATCAAGGCACTGTTGGTCTAGATTGTCCCACTCCTCAACGGCTATTCGGCGTAAATGCCTCAGAATGGTTGGTGGGTCACGTCGTACATAAACAGCCCTTTTCAATCTATCTCAGGCATATTCGATGGGATTCATGTCTGGAGAACATGCTGGCCACTCTAGTCGAGCGATGTCGTTATCCTGAAGGAAGTCATTCACAAGATGTGCTCGATGGGAGCGCGAATTGTCGTCCATGAAGAGAAATGGCTCCCAAATATGCTGCTAATATGATTGCACTATCTGTCGGAGGATGGCATCACATAGCGTACAGCCATTACGGCGCCTTCCATGACCATCAGCGGCGTACGTCGGCCGCACTTAATCCCACCCCAAAACAGCAGGGAACCTCTGTTGCTGCACTCGCTATACAGTGTGTCTAAGGCGTTCAGCGTGACCGGGTTGCCTCGAAACACATCTCCAGCGATTGTCTGGTTGAAGGCATATGCGACACTCATCGGTGAAGATAACGTGATGCCCATCCTGAGCGGTCCATTCGGCATGTTGTTGGGCCCATGTGTACCGCGCTGCATGGTGTCATGGTTGCAAAGATGGACCTCACCACTTAGCGACTTCCAGAAAGCTTTACACATAATTTCAAACCTTCATGACACTTTTTCTTGTTGACATCTGCAAGAGAATGATGAAAGGAAAAAAATTACCGCTTACGAAACTTTCGCTGTTCATTCAGTAAGACTGTCGCATCAGGCATGTCGTTTTAATTTACTACCTCTTTGCTACCAGTTCCGTTAGCAATACGTTTTGCAGACAGTATCTAAATATACCACTAAATATGGGTGCAAAATTATATGATATTACGACAAATAGTTCAAGAGATATGACGTCATAAACATTGAGATCCGATAACAAATGCTGCATCAAGCATGGCATTTTAATTTATTACTTCTTCACTACTAACTCTATCCGCAACATATTTCACAGACAGTTTCCACATATACCACTAAATGTAGCTGAAAAATTATATCACTGTCCGACACATAATTCAAATACATAACGCCGTAAGTATTGAGATGCGTGAAAAAATGGTTCAAATGGCTCTGAGCACTATGTGGCTTAACATCTGAGGTCATCAGTCCCCTATAACTTAGAATTACATAAACCTAACTAACCTAAGGACATCACACACATCCATGCCCGAGGCAGGATTCGAACCTGCGACCGTAGTGGTCGCGCAGTTTCCAGATTGAAGCGTCTAGAACCGCTCGGCCACCAGCGGCCGGCAGATGCGTGAAAAACTAGGTTTTCTCAAAACGGAGCGCCAAATACTCAGACCATACTTATTTAATGTCTGATAATGAAAGCATTAAACGACTTCCAACAAATTTTAAGCATAATTTCAAACCTTTTCTAAACTTTTTCTCTCTTACATGATTAAGTTCAAATATTTACCATCTTAACTCATTTGTAAAATAAACAGAAATTTGAAGCCGTTTCACTTAGAGAAGTCGGATTCTTTAAGTAACTGAGGGTAAACTGATCTCTTACTATCAGGAAAGTAGCGCTGTGATATTAGGAACCACATACTTGCAACTTGTGTGTGTGTGTGTGTGTGTGTGTGTGTGTGTGTGTGAGAGAGAGAGAGAGAGAGAATGAAACGTGGATGACACTGAAGTATAAGTCAGGAATGCTTGCAGAAATTTCAGCCAAATCTCTTACGTGCATAACTTACTATTTGTATGAAAATACTAGGGGTGTAAGATACGCCACTGACGCTAGGGATAAGGGTGTGGATGAGAAGGGGTACGTAAAAATGTTCGAAAACGACCTTTTGGTATTTATTTCCGGCTTTTCGTTGACGTGGGGTGCACTCTGTCTCTCATTTGTGCTGTTCAGTGATCATCCAGATCCCAGCAATTAGCACAGCAGAGAGCAAATAATTTTTTCAACGTATTTCTGGATCTAAGATCAAGCCACATGGCTGAATACCGCAGAAACATTTCACATCCTCTCTGGAATCGTATGGCGTAAAAGAACAAAGAATCAGTCATATGTGTGCAATATATGTCACATATTCATGTGTTCGACATTTTCTCCTAATCTCCTGGATCGATTTCAACCAAGCTTTGTAGACATATTGCTTGCTATCTGGAAAGAAATACTGTGGGGCAAAGAACCACCAACCTCTCATTGTGGCGGGGGTGGAATGATAAAAGTGTGATGGGTAGGGAGAAGGAAGAAGTGGACAAAGAGATGGGGGACCAGGAGATGGACAGAGACTCGGAGGAAGAGGTGGACTCATGGGCAACACCTGGTTTGTTAGCTAGCATATTATAAAAAGTATGTATGTGTTTACGTTCCACATCGATTTCAACAAAACGTACTTCCTATCTGGGAAGAACACTGTGGGGCTAATAATCGTTTACCTCCCATATGAGTAGGAACGCAAGTGAAAAAAGGGATAATGTAGAGGTGTATCTCAAGAATGCCTGGAGCAGTGTTGTTCAGATGGCTCTGAGCACTATGGGACTTAACATCTGAGGTCATCAGTCCCCCAGAACTTAGAACTACTTAAACCTAACTAACCTAAGGACATCACACACATCCATGCCCGAGGCAGGATTCGAACCTGCGACCGTAGCAGTCCCGCGGTTCCGGACTGAAGCGCCTATAACCGCTCGGCTACAGCGACCGGCGCCTGGAGCAGTATCAACGAAATTTGGTATTTACACGACCATTATTTGAATAAAAATACTGTGGAAGTAAGATACCTCTACAATCCGTAGCACCTGGAGTGGGGATGAAAAGAACTGACGTTTAAAAACGTTGGAAAACGACCTGTTTGCATTTATTTCCAGTACTTTATTGACTTGTAATACTTTAAATGTATGGAGGGCAATCAGTCTCCTATTTTTGTTCGTCAGTGCATCAAATATGTCGCTAGAGTGAGCACTGCAACGAGCCAATAATTTTATTAGCGTGTTTGCGTCTCAGTGGTCATGCGACACGAATAACTATCACAACGTGACTTCTCTGGAGCTGAAAGGTGTGAAACAGAATAGAGAATCGGACAGCTGCCAGCTGCAGTCCTTTTTCTGGAATGTCTTGCCCAGGTATGTGTTTATTTCAGTACTGCTTGTCAGTCTCCTCCATCCCCCCCCCCCCCCTTCTCTCTCTCTCTCTCTCTCTCTCTCTCTCTCTCTCTCTCTCTCTCTCTCTGTCCATCTCCTCCTCCCCATTTCGCTGTCCAGCTCCTCCTCTTTCTTTTCTACATCCATCCCCTCTTCCCTCTTCTCCCTGTCCACGTTCTCCTCTTCCTTTCTCTGTCCATCGTCTCTTCCCACTATTTCTGTGCCGTACAGTTATATAATTTTGTAGGTACGAATACATTCAGCAGCATACGTGGACAGTGTACACTAAATATGTTGCGATCTAAGTTAGTGTCAGAGAAATGATAGCTGGCCACTGTGGCAGAGCGGTTCTAGGCTCTTCAGTCCTGCGTTGGTGCTACGGTCGCAGGTTCAAATCCTGCCTCGGGCATGAATGTGTGTGATGTCCTTAGGGTAGTTAGGTTTAAGTAGTTCTAAGTCTAGGGGACTGATGACCTGAGATGTTAAGTCCCATAGTGAATAGAGCGATTTGAACCATTTAGAGAAATAATAAATTCAAATGACATGTCCGATCCGGAAGTTTGTGACGTCATGTCTCCTAAACTTGTGCGGAACAATAATTTAAATTTTCCTTTATATTCAGTGCTATATGTGAACAATATCTGCAAAACGTGTCGCGAATACAGTTAGTTCTAAAGAAGTAATAAGCTGAAAACGCCAAGCCTAATGCGACTGTTTTACTGCATGTACAGTGAAAAAATAGTAAGCGTTAAACTTTTATTCCCTTCATCATTTTGTGGCGAGAAAAATTTTCGTGAATGTTTGAAATTATGTATAAATTTTTTTGCATGTCATTAAGTGCTCTCTTTCTCAAATACTGGATGAATAAAGTCTGGGTATTCACGTATCGTGGCCTACACTTCTTCCTTTCCCCACCTTTACCTCTTTGATATATAGGTGGTTCTTTTACCTCCACAGCGATTCTTTTCAGACAGTAAGTGGTATGTGAACCAACTTTGGTTGATATTGGTCAGGGGTTTCGTAGATGTGAAACATACATATATACATACATACATGCATATATACCTAAAACTTTTTCATAATGTGAATCAATTTATTTTCTTCCATGATCCGATTTTGGTGAAATGTAGCCTGTACGGTGCTCCTAGCTACGCCGAAGTTATTAGTGAAAATCTCATAAAAATCTGTCAAGTAGTTTTGGAGTTAAGCATATTCAGACAGACAGACAAAGAAAATTGTTTTAGTAAAGCTTTAAATCACGACACTTTTATTTATTTATTTATTTTTTTTTCATCCGAATTTGATGAAGTAAAGCCTGCACGGTGCTGCGAACAAACCTCAAGTTACCAGCGGAAACTTCACGAAAATTCGTCTGGTTGGTTTCTAGATTAGCGTGTTCAGAGACAAACAGAGATGACTGCTTCACAGATTTACTATCAGTGTAGATGTGTGCAAACGGTACTGGAGAGGCAGCTGGCACATATAAATGATTTTATTTATGTACGTTAGTTCCGTATCTCCTCCTAAACCACTGGATGATTTCAACCAAATGTGGTACACATACATGTATTATTTACCACCTGGATAGCAATATTCTAGGGATAAGTATTACCTGCCTCCATTAGGACTCCAGGTGGGCGTGAAAAAGGGGTGCTGTAGAAGCATTACTACTTCATACGATTTTTGTATATACCTAACATATTATTTTGTATTATGTGTGTAGTTACCTGTATAAAATTACTGTGAGGGTAATACATCTCCATCATCTCCAAGGGTTGGGATGGGAAGCCGTGATATGATCAAAAATATTCGATAAGAACCCGTGTTAGTATCGAATTCGTTGCTTTTGGGGTCGGTGGCGTTATTGATTGTAGACCTGATGATGTTTCGCCATAGGTGTGTGTGTGTTGGGAGGTGAGGTGCAAAGACAGTGACCGTCAGCATATCTGACACAGCAAAAATAATGTTTACCAAACTACCCACACTTGCTACATTGAAATACACTCCTGGAAATGGAAAAAAGAACACATTGACACCGGTGTGTCAGACCCACCATACTTGCTCCGGACACTGCGAGAGGGCTGTACAAGCAATGATCACACGCACGGCACAGCGGACACACCAGGAACCGCGGTGTTGGCCGTCGAATGGCGCTAGCTGCGCAGCATTTGTGCACCGCCGCCGTCAGTGTCAGCCAGTTTGCCGTGGCATACGGAGCTCCATCGCAGTCTTTAACACTGGTAGCATGCCGCGACAGAGTGGACGTGAACCGTATGTGCAGTTGATGGACTTTGAGCGAGGGCGTATAGTGGGCATGCGGGAGGCCGGGTGGACGTACCGCCGAATTGCTCAACACGTGGGGCGTGAGGTCTCCACAGTACATCGATGTTGTCGCCAGTGGTCGGCGGAAGGTGCACGTGCCCGTCGACCTGGGACCGGACCGCAGCGACGCACGGATGCACGCCAAGACCGTAGGATCCTACGCAGTGCCGTAGGGGACCGCACCGCCACTTCCCAGCAAATTAGGGACACTGTTGCTCCTGGGGTATCGGCGAGGACCATTCGCAACCGTCTCCATGAAGCTGGGCTACGGTCCCGCACACCGTTAGGCCGTCTTCTGCTCACGCCCCAACATCGTGCAGCCCGCCTCCAGTGGTGTCGCGACAGGTGTGAATGGAGGGACGAATGGAGACGTGTCGTCTTCAGCGATGAGAGTCGCTTCTGCCTTGGTGCCAATGATGGTCGTATGCGTGTTTGGCGCCATGCAGGTGAGCGCCACAATCAGGACTGCATACGACCGAGGCACACAGGGCCAACACCCGGCATCTTGGTGTGGGGAGCGATCTCCTACTCTGGCCGTACACCACTGGTGATCGTCGAGGGGACACTGAATAGTGCACGGTACATCCAAACCGTCATCGAACCCATCGTTCTACATTCCTAGACCGGCAAGGGAACTTGCTGTTCCAACAGGACAGTGCGCGTCCGCATGTATCCCGTGCCACCCAACGTGCTCTAGAAGGTGTAAGTCAACTACCCTGGCCAGCAAGATCTCCGGATCTGTCCCCCATTGAGCATGTTTGGGACTGGATGAAGCGTCGTCTCACGCGGTCTGCACGTCCAGCACGAACGCTGGTCCAACTGAGGCGCCAGGTGGAAATGGCATGGTAAGCCGTTCCACAGGACTACATCCAGCATCTCTACGATCGTCTCCATGGGAGAATAGCAGCCTGCATTGCTGCGAAAGGTGGATATACACTGTACAAGTGCCGACATTGTGCATGCTCTGTTGCCTGTGTCGATGTGCCTGTGGTTCTGTCAGTGTGATCATGTGATGTATCTGACCCCAGGAATGTGTCAATAAAGTTTCCCCTCCCTGGGACAATGAATTCACGGTGTTCTTATTTCAATTTCCAGGAGTGTAAATTTCTGTGACACCGAGACCTCCATTGTACCCCTACGGCTGATGAAGAGGATGACAAATGGTAATATAAAAGCAAACACCAGACCCCTGGAGGAATTTAAACTAAATTTGTTTTATACACGAGTCATTTCTTTGTACAAAAGTACTGTGGTTGTAAGATGCTCTATGACCCCCTGTGAATAGTTTGTAACAACAACTAAAAAGTTGAAAATGGTCTTAATAATCCTGATCCAGCTATTCATTAGAAAATGCAAGGCTCTATATGGAAGAGGCAATATTTCTGCAATTTGATAAAATTGAAATTCAACCCACGTCTCCTACTGAAATTAGAAAAATAATGAAATTCACTGAAAAGTAAAAGCTTGCACAGAATTGATTGAATTTCCAACAGAGTACTAAAAGGTTGATCCAAAGAGATACATAGGTTTCTCAGACACATAGATAGTAGCTCACTCAAACCAGACATTTTTCTGGATAGCCTGAAATATGCCGTCGTTAAACCATTGCATAAAAAATTGTATAGGTCTGGTGCTAAGAACTACTACCCGATCTCACTACTGACAGTTTTATCCAAAATTCTTGAAAAAGTAACGTATTCAAGAATAGCTGTACACATTAGTGAAAATATAGTACTAACGAAATGTCAATTTCGTTTTCAAAACGGCTTT
The DNA here is from genome assembly GCF_021461385.2 of Schistocerca piceifrons. Taxonomy (NCBI): domain Eukaryota; kingdom Metazoa; phylum Arthropoda; class Insecta; order Orthoptera; family Acrididae; genus Schistocerca; species Schistocerca piceifrons. The sequence goes on along the minus strand of NC_060143.1, from coordinate 253,378,382 downwards.
TTAACAGAAAATGTGATATATACTTTCAGTGATGAATTATTAAATGCTCTGTATAACCGAGTATCACCCACTGGGTCTTTTTGTGATCTCTGAAAGGCTTTTGACTGTGTGAATCATGAAATTCTTCTAGAAGAGCTTCAGTATTGAGGTACGAGTGGGACAGTGACAAATGGTTTAATTCATATTTAACTGGAAAAATGCCAAAGGTTGGAATTAAAGGTACAGACAGGTCGCAAAGATCAGTAATCCTCTAAGCGAAGAGGTATCAAGAACGGTTTCCTTCAGGTTTCAATCTTGGGTCCGACTTACCACTTTATTTCATTAAGCAGCAAAGCTAGCTCTTTTTGTTATGATACAGTTATAGTAATCACTCCCAACAAACAAGAATTGTTGTTGTTGTTGTGGTCTTCAGTCCTGAGACTGGTTTGATGCAGCTCTCCATGCTACTCTATCCTGTGATAGCTTTTTCATCTCCCAGTACCTACTGCAACCTACATCCTTCTGAATCTGCTTAGCGTATTCATCTCTTGGTCTCCCTCTACGATTTTTACCCTCCACGCTGCCCTCCAATACTAAATTGGTGATCCCTTGATGCCTCAGAACATGTCCTACCAACCGATCCCTTCTTCTGGTCAAGTTGTGCCACAAACTTCTCTTCTCCCCAATCCTATTCAATACTTCCTCATTAGTTATGTGATCTACCCATCTAATCTTCAGCATTCTTCTGTAGCACCACATTTCGAAAGCTTCTATTCTCTTCTTGTCAAAACTATTTATCGTCCATGTTTCACTTCCATACATGGCTACACTCCATACGAATACTTTCAGAAACGACTTCCTGACACTTAAATCTATACCCGATGTTAACAAATTTCTCTTCTTCAGAAACGCTTTCCTTGCCATTGCCAGCCTACATTTTATATCCTCTCTACTTCGACCATCATCAGTTATTTTGCTCCCCAAATAGGAAAACTCCTTTACTACTTTAAGTGCCTCATTTCCTAATCTAATTCCCTCAGCATCACCCGACTTAATCCGACTACATTTCATTATCCTCGTTTTGCTTTTGTTGATGTTCATCTTACATCCTCCTTTCAAGACACTGTCCACTCCATTCAACTGCTCTTGCAAGTCCTTTGCTGTCTCTGACAGAATTACAATGTCATCGGCGAACCTCAAAGTTTTTATTTCTTCTCCATGAATTTTAATACCTACTCCGAATTTTTCTTTTGTTTCCTTTACTGCTTGCTCAATATACAGATTGAACAACATCGGGGAGAGGCTACAACCCTGTCTTACTCCCTTCCCAACCACTGTTTCCCTTTCATGTCCCTCGACTCTTATAACTGCCATCTGGTTTCTGTACAAATTGTAAGTAGCTTACGCTCCCTGCATTTTACCCCTGCCACTTTTAGAATTTGAAAGAGAGTATTCCAGTCAACATTGTCAAAAGCTTTCTCTAACTCTACAAATGCTAGAAACGTAGGTTTGCATTTCCTTAATCTTTCTTCTGAGATAAGTCGTAAGGTCAGGATTGCCTCACGTGTTCCAGTGTTTCTACGGAATCCAAACTGATCTTCCCCGAGGTTGGCTTCTACTAGTTTTTCCATTCGTCTGTAAAGAATTCGTGTTAGTATTTTGCAGCTGTGATTTATTAAGGTGATAGTTCGGTAATTTTCACATCTGTCAACACCCGCTTTCTTTGGGATTGGAATTATTATATTATTCTTGAAGTCTGAGGGTATTTCGCCTGTTTCATACATCTTGCTCACCAGATGGTAGAGTTTTGTCAGGACTGGCTCTCCCACGGCCGTCAGTAGTTCCAATGGAATATTGTCTACTCCGGGGGCCTAGTTTCGACTCAGGTCTTTCAGTGCTCTGTCAAACTCTTCACGCAGTATCATATCTCCCATTTCATCTTCATCTACATCCTCTTCCATTTCCATAATATTGTCCTCAAGTACATCGCCCTTGTATAGACCCTCTATATACTCCTTCCACCTTTCTGCTTTCCCTTCTTTGCTTACAACTGGGTTTCCATCTGAGCTCTTGATATTCATACAAATCGTTCTCTTATCTCCAAAGGTCTCTTTAATTTTCCTGTAGGCGGTATCTTTCTTACCCCTAGTGAGATAGGCCTCTACATCCTTACATTTGTCCTCTAGCCATCCCTGCTTAGCCATTTTGCACTTCCTGTCGATCTCATTTTTGAGACGTTTGTATTCCTTTTTGCCTGTTTCACTTACTGCATTTTTATATTTTCTCCTTTCATCAATTAAATTCAATATTTCTTCTGTTACCCAAGGATCTCTACTAGCCCTCATCTTTTTACCTACTTGATCCTCTGCTGCCTTCACTACTTCATCCCTCAAAGCTACCCATTCTTCTTCTACTGTATTTATTTCCCCCATTCCTGTCAATTGCTCCCTTATGCTCTCCCTGAATCTCTGTACAACCTCTGGTTCTTTTAGTTTATCCAGGTCCCATCTGCTTAATTTCCCACCTTTTTGCAGTTTATTCAGTTTTAATCTACAGGTCATAACCAATAGATTGTGGTCAGAGTCCACATCTGCCCCTGGAAATGTCTTACAAATTAAAACCTGATTCCTAAATCTCTGTCTTACCATTATATAATCTATTTGATACCTTTTAGTATCTCCAGGGTTCTTCCATGTATACAACCTTCTTTCATGATTCTTAAACCAAGTGTTAGTTATGATTATGTTGTGCTCTGTGCAAAATTCGACCAGGCGGCTTCCTCTTTCATTTCTGTCCCCCAATCCATATTCACCTACTATGTTTCCTTCTCTCCCTTTTCCTACACTTGAATTCCAGTCACCCATGACTATTAAATTTTCGTCTCCCTTCACAATCTGAATAATTTCTTTTATTTCATCATACATTTCTTCAATTTCTTCGTCATCTGCAGAGCTAGTTGGCATATAAACTTGTACTACTGTAGTAGGCGTGGGCTTCGTATCTATCTTGGCCACAATAATGCGTTCACTATGCTGTTTGTAGTAGCTTACCCGCATTCCTATTTTCCTATTCATTATTAAACCTACTCCTGCATTACCCCTATTTGATTTTGTGTTTATAACCCTGTAGTCACCTGACCAGAAGTTTTGTTCCTCCTGCCACCGAACTTCACTAATTCCCACTATATCTAACTTCAACCTATCCATTTCCCTTTTTAAATTTTCTAGCCTACCTGCCCGATTAAGGGATCTGACATTCCACGCTCCGATCCGTAGAACGCCAGTTTTCTTTCTCCTGATAACGACATCCTCTTGAGTAGTCCCCGCCCGGAGATCCGAATGGGGGACTATTTTACCTCCGGAATATTTTACCCAAGAGGACGCCATCATCATGTAATCATACAGTAAAGCTGCATGCCCTCGGGAAAAATTACGGCTGTAGTTTCCCCTTGCTTTCAGCCGTTCGCAGTACCAGCACAGCAAGGCCGTTTTGGTTATTGTTACAAGGCCAGATCTGTCAATCATCCAGACTGTTGCCCTTGCAACTACTGAAAAGGCTGCTGCCCCTCTTCAGGAACCACACGTTTGTCTGGCCTCTCAACAGATATCCCTCCGTTGTGGTTGCACCTACGGTACGGCTATCTGTATCGCTGAGGCACGCAAGCCTCCCCACCAACGGCAAGGTCCATGGTTCATGGGGGGGGAAACAAGAATTAGCTGAAGAAATTGTAAACAATGTCTTTCAGAAAATTATTAAGTGGTTCTCTGCAAATGAGCTCCCATTAAATTTTGAGAAAACACAGTATATACAGTTCTGTACAGTATATGGCATAACATCATTGTTAGATATAGACTTCGAACAGAAGTGTGCTGCTGAGGCAGAATATTCAGAATTTCTGGGTGAGTTCATTGATGAGAAATAGAACTGGAAGAAACACTCTGATGATCTCCAGAAACGTTTGGGTTCAGCTGTTTATGCCATTAGGGTTATTGCAAATTTTGGTATAAGCATGTCATTCACTGCTTTCATATGGCGACATGTTTTGGGGTAATTAATCATTAAGAGAAAAAGTGCTCATTGCACAAAAGCGTGTAATCAGAATAACAGCTGGAGCCCACCCAAGATCATTTATTTAAGGAATTCGAGATATTCACAGTACCTTCGCAATACCTATATTCACTTACGAAATTTGTTACAAATAACCCATCCCAATTCAAAAATAATAGCAAAGTGCATAGCTACAACACTAAAAGGAAGGATGATATTCACTGTTCCATATTATTACGATATGTCGTATTCGTGATCTATTGAACAAGTATTAATATAATGTAATCCCTCCGTGCGACCTGTATTTGGTGTCATATTGTCTTTGTGGACCCATCGGGAGCCATTGTAGGGTCTGTGGCAAATTCCTGGACAACTGACTTAACATTCATCCTTGATATTGTAAGTAGGCTGTCGCCAGACATTGACATCTATCGTTGAGCTGTGTGCCAGTTCAGGTGCTTCAGCACCTCTGAGACGCTCTCGCACAGGTCAGAGTAGACTGTAACCACTTGTCCTGCCCTTCCCCGTATAAGTCAAACATGCCCTGTTTAAACCTATTGGGTATGGGCCACACGAAATCGAGTAATATTCTATTGTTCTGTACCATCATCAAGCAAGCAGTTCTCATGTCCGATGCCTTAATGCAAGTGGCCAATGCAGATGCTGCTATGTCTACCATAGTGCAGCAACTAGTAGGAAAGAGTGATGCTTCGACGCAAATTCACAGACCACATGCTGATACTTTCCACCTTTGCCTGTAAATGCGTAAGGTTATGGTTAGGTGGTTTCTTATTCTATGACTGAACACAGCTGTATAAGCCGTAATGACATTGTTTAATATTCCGGTTTTTTTCACGAAAATACACGCTTTTACAGAGTTTACAATGTGACAATGTTAAGACAGTCGTCAAAATGATGCATCTCGGCCTCTGAAAGTGAACTAATTCTAAACACAACAGTATTAAATTATAACTCTCGGAAAGTTAAATAATCCTAAACACAACAATGTTAAATTTTAACTAGAAATTTCTTTACACATTCTTACGATTACGTTATATTGTTGGGCTGTACTACGATAAATCATCCGATTCCGGTTCAAAGCTCTGTACTATTTTTAGGATGACAATCAAGTCTACAGAGGATGGTTAGTTTTGTGACAAGTCGAGTGAAAGATCACCGAAGGTCGCTCGAGTTTACACTGGACGCAAACTGGTGAACCACCACGATTATGCCTATGCACGTTAGCTGCGATGAGTTGTCATCTGCATGGCTGCTCTCGCCCACTGAAATTCCTATAAAATCTAATTAAGCCTTTGCGGAGTTTTCCAGCAGAAACTCTCCCTATGTCTCTCGATATGCGAGAAAACACGAACTCATCCCTAGTCTCAGACTATGGCAATATGGCTGGAGCAGCGTGCATATTATAATGCCCTCTCACTTCTCACAAGAACGATTAACTAACTGGCTGGTTCGTTTCTCCACAGTTGGAGCTCAACGATGCTACAGCTGGAGGTCAGCCGCTGTGAACGCAGTGTTCACACAAATTTCTTCTCTGCATCGTACAGAGCGTTATGCGCTCTGTTCTGCACTTGCCAGTTCAGAGAAGAGCCCTCCTGAAATTTCCGTCTTTTCTTTCTCATAGCCGAACTCTCTCCCCACCTGGGTTCTTTCGTTCTCCACATCACGGCTTTTTTCGACCAATAGGAGCGTTCCTCTTATTTTGTGGAAACACCATCTATCAATCGTAAGGGTCCTACCGTTGAATTGCATCGAAAACTCGTCACTTTACTCCTTCCCGGTGAGTTTCTGCCAATCGGACGTTTTGTGCCTGCTCCAGACGCCTAAAAAGTTACATATGTCTATTACTTGTGTACCACTGGCCGTTCACTTTATCGAATGCTTCACTAGTTTTGTTCGTATTCATTTGGAATGCCGAAACGCAGTTTTCTAAAACTTCTTTCTGTCCTTCTTCTGGTGGTCCAATTGCTCGTCCTGCAGTATGCGTCACCTGTCCGCTCAGTGGCCACTGCGGGACGGCCCCCCTGAAGAGCTTTATGTAGTGCCTCCTCGGTGCGGCCTCTGCATCTGCCCACGCTGACTTCCACACAAAATGTTTGCTCTCGCTGCTTGTTTCACCTTCTGGTCATTGGCATGCATTATATAGGAGTGTTGTCAATACCGTCGATTGATTGTCACCCCTTTTGTGTCCTCTTAGGTTGTTCGCAGATGATGCTGTAATTTACCGTCTAGTAAGGTCATCCGAAGACCAGTATCAGTTGCAAAGTGATTTAGAAAAGATTGCCGTATGGTGTGGCAGGTGGCAGTTGACGCTAAATAACGAAAAGTATGAGGTGATCCACATGAGTTCCAAAAGAAATCCGTTGGAATTCGATTACTCGATAAATAGTACAATTCTCAGGGCTGTCAATTCAACTAAGTACCTGGGTGTTGAAATTACGAACAACTTCAGTTGGAAAGACCACATAGATAATATTGTGGGGAAGGCGAGCCAAAGGTTGCGTTTCATTGGCAGGACACTTAGAAGATGCAACAAGTCCACCAAAGAGACAGCTTACACTACACTCGTTCGTCCTCTGTTAGAATATTGCTGCGCGGTGTGGGATCCTTACCAGGTAGGATTGACGGAGGACATCGAATGGGTGCAAAAAAGGGCAGCTCGTTTTCTATTATCACGTAATAGGGGAGAGAGTGTGGCAGATATGATACGCGAGTTGGGATGGAAGTCATTAAAGCAAAGACGTTTTTCGTCGCGGCGAGATCTATTTACGAAATTTCAGTCACCAACTTTCTCTTCCGAATGCGAAAATATTTTGTTGAGCCCAACCTACATAGGTAGGAATGACCATCAAATTAAAATAAGAGAAATCTGAGCTCGAACAGAAAAGTTTAGGTGTTCGTTTTTCCCGCGCGCTGTTCGGGGGTGGAATGGTAGGGAGATAGTGTGTTTGTGGTTCGATGAATCCTCTGCCAAGCACTTAAATGTGAATTGCAGAGTAATCATGTAGAAGTAGACTTATAGGCAAATCTGCCCATTACCGTTGAAGTAAGTTAGGTGTCATATTCACCTTCCTATTATGATATATGAACTCTTATGTAAGGTGCGAAATTGACCTTCATTTATTCTGCCACCTTACAACTGCACCTTCCAAGACACTGCTGTCGTTGTCAGATTGCCAGACCCACTCGTGTTGAGAAAGCAGGTGCATTCCGCTCCAAAGAAGTAGTCTGGTCTCGATACATCTACGTCCACTTCTTCACCACTGTCTACACAATACAGGACGCCATTGGGTGGGAATGCCATGTCTAAAATACATGATGTCAAGCCCTATAACCGTAGTGCTCCAGTAACTTCTTGCAGCTTGCTCGTTCCTTTGGCTTAGGAGTGAATGAAATGAAAGAAATAACCGAGTTCTGCCTGTCACTGTTTTCCTTACAATCGGGTTAGAAGGATCTCGTCTGACGATTTGCTGTTCTCCGGACCATGAGAGTTCGTGTTGACTGCCTAAAAAATGAGATTTCCAGTTCAAATACTGTTAAAATTTTGAGAGCGTACGTACCGAAAAAAGTCAACAAACAAATTTTTCCTTCTACGGATACCTTGGGAAAAGACCATGAACATAATTTCAGACAGATTTAGCCCACACAGAGAATTACTAGAGAACTTCCTTCCCACAAACCATTCGTGACTAGAATGAGAAAAGGGCGAAGCGACAGTAGTGCACGAACTGCCCACCTCCACACACCGTAAGGTAGTTTGCGCACTATAAATGTAGATTTATATGTGGATCAACGCGTGCGTTCACGAATTTTGAACGTTCAAGTTCTCGTCCCTCGGGCTCTATTGTTATAAATGAATGTCAATAAAAAACTGCTCCAGATACTTTTTTAGAACTTTATTAAGTTCACACGATTCATTTCGGGATTTATATTAGGTCACTGTCAAGTGTATCTGAAATTGCCACATTTTCATACATAATATGATCGGAGTACAAATATTTTCGTTTTTTGTAATAGGAGATGAGAGACAATACTTTTATGGGTACAGTACAAGTACATAAATAATAAACAACTTACGTTATGTTGTAGCGATACAACAAGAAATGATAGAAGCAGTAGAAGTCATATGGATTTTAAAAAATTTCGCGCCCAATGACGTCATGAGAAAAATGAGTGGATTGTACGTTTTAATAATTACGGCATGCCTATTTTCTCATGAAGACATAGGGCTCAAAACTTCCTTAAGTCTAGTTGAATCTTGCTGTTTTATCCTTTACTGTTAGCACATGAGCATTGTCTCACATCTCCTATCACAAAAAAGAGTATAAGTATACCAATTGCATTATGTATGAACATTTGGCAGTTTCAAACACACTTGACAGTGGCCTAATATGAAGGCCTAAATGTAACTTATGGAGGCCGGCCGGAGTGGCCATGCGGTTCTAGGCGCTGCAGTCTGGAACTGCGCGACCGCTACGGTCGCAGGTTCGAATCCTGCCTCGGGCGTGGATGTGCGTGATGTCCTTAGGTTAGTTAGGTTTAATTAGTTCTAAGTTCTAGGCGACTGATGACGTCAGGAGTTAAGTCGCATAGTGCTCAGAGCCATTTGTAACTTACGGACTTAGTTAAGTTCTAAAAAAGCAGCCGGAGCGGCTTTTCATTAATTGAACAACAGTTACGGAATCAGCCTGACGCAGACATGGTGAAACTACACTACTGGCCGTTAAAACTGGTACACCAAGAAAAAATGCAGATGATAAACGGGTATTCATTGGACAAATATATTATACTAGAACTGACATGAGATTACATTTTCACGTAAGTTGGGTGCATAGATTCTGAGAAATCAGTACCCAGAACAACCACCTCTGGCCGTAATAGCGGCAGTGATACGCCTGGGCATTGAGTCAAACGGGGCTTGGATGGCGTGTACAGGTACAGCTGCCCATGCAGCTTCAACACGGTACCATAGTTCACCAGGAGTAATGACTGGCGTATTGTGACGACCCAGTTGCTCGGCCACCAATGACCACACGTTTTTAATTGGTGAGAGATCAGGAGAATGTCCTGACTAGGGCAGCAGTCGAACATTTTCTGAATCCAGAAAGGCCCGCACAGGAGCTGCAACATGCGGTCGTGCATTATCCTGCTGAAACGTAGGATTTCGCAGGGGTCGAATGAAGGGTAGAGCCATGAGTCGTTCCACATTTGAAATGTAACGTCCACTGTTCAAAGTGCCGTCAATGCGAACAAGAGGTGACCGAGACCTGTAATCAATGGCACCCAATACCATCACGCCGGGTGATAAGCCAGTATGTGCGTTCACTGCGATGTCGCCAAACACGGATGCTACCATCATGATGCTGTAAACAGAACCTGGATTCGTCCGAAAAAATGACGTTTTGCCATTCCTGCACCCAGGTTCGTTGTTGAGCCCACCATCGCAGGCGCTCCTGTCTGCGATGCAGCGTCAAGGGTAACCGCAGCCATGTTCTACGAGCTGACGGTCCATGCTGCTGCAAACGTCGTCGAACTGTTCCTGCAGATGGTTCTTGTCTTGCAAACGTCCCCATCTGTTGACTCAGTGATCGAGACGTGGCTGCACGATCCGTTACAGCCGTACGGATAAGATGCCTGTCATCTCAACTGCTAGTGATACGAGGCCTTTGGGATCCAGCACGGCGTTCCGTGTTACCCTCCTGTACCCACCGATCCCATATTCTGCTAACAGTCATTGGATCTCGACCAACGCGAGGAGCAATGTCGCGATACGATAAACTGCAATCGCGATAGGCTACAATCCGACCTTTGTCAAAGTCGGAAACGTGATGGTACGCATTTCTCCTCCTTACACGAGGCATCACAACAACATTTCACCAGGCAACGCCGGTCAACTGATATTTGTGTATGAGAAATCGGTTTGAAAGGTTCCTCATGTCAGCACGTTGTAGGTGTTGCCACCGGGGCCAACCTTGTGTGAATCCTCTGAAAGGCTGATCTTCTACATATCACAGCATAATCTTCTTGTCGGTTAAATTTCGCGTCTGTAGCACTTCATCTTCGTGGTGTAGCAATTTTAATGGCCAGTAGTGTAATAATAATAAATGAATTTGTCAACCGTACTGCAATAAACTCATTGTGTCCACGGTTAGCACGCTATGGCCAACATAAAGGGTTTTAATTTCGCACATCCATGTGATGCAAACAAAAGTACCTACAAGATAGTGAACCAGGTGCATCACACAGTGAGTGGCAGTTCTGAAGAAGCTACTGAATTCTGTTCCCATATTTGTGATTATTACCGAGTTACATTGTTGTGAGATAGTGTTTGGTCGACATCTGTGTCTTCTGTTCTCGCGGTCAAAGTGCACTCTCAATCCAATCGCAAACTGCCACCACAGTTGTGATTCAGAGTTGTACGTTGTCAGCAAACAGCACAGTGAACTGATGCAGAAGTTGCGAAATGGATTCTGAACAGCATATCGTGATTGTTTGCAGCAGAAGCTCACGAAAGCAGCTCCGTAGATTAGCGTGTCCCCTGGTAATTTGAGACTGCATGTGACGGTGCGATTGTGGACGGACGTTTAACCGCGGGAATCGGCGCGCGCCCGCATTCTGGCGACAAAGCCCGCGCGCAGGTGGCGGACAATGCGACGCGGTCGGAGCACGCGTGCGCCCCGCTCACAATGGACGTCCCATCGGCTGGACGCACGCTTTATGTTAATCTGCGCTGCTCTTCCCTGGCCGCCGTCACAAAAGGTGCGGCACCTCGCGCTCCACGGAATTACTCCCATTATTCCGACCCCATTACGCCACATAGTGGGAACGACGCAGAATTATTTTTCAGAAAATTATAGACGAGGACATTCGGATATTTTGCCGGTTCAGAAATGCCGCCGATGCAAATGATATCTGGTAAAGCACACAGAGTGTGCCGCACGGTGGTTGCAAATTCCGAATACCTGGGCAATGCACCAAAGACTCACTTGGTCATAGAGACTTCCTAGTATCCACACCGACTGCAATTTACAGCTCACGCCGCATGCTGCTAGGCTGGCTACCATAGGCGCCCGCAGTATATTATCAGATGGAGTGAAATGCACTACTGGCCATTAAAATTGCTACATCACGAAGATGACGTGCTACAGACGCGAAATTTAACCGACAGGAAGAAGATGCTGTGGTATGCAAATGTTTAGCTTTTCACATTGATTACCTCTTCAGAGCATTCACACAAGACTGGCGCAGGTGGCGACACCTACAACGTTCTGACATGAGGAACGTGTACCACCGATTTCTCATACACAAACAGCAGTTGACCGGCGTTGCCTGGTGAAATGTTGTTGTGATGCCTCGTGTAAGGAGGAGAAATGCGTCCCATCACGTTTCCGACTTTGACAAAGGTCGGATTGTAGCCTATCACGATTTCGGTTGATCGTATCGCGACATTCCTGCTCGCGTTGGTCGAGATCCAATGATTCTTAGCGGAATATGGAATCGGTGGGTTCAGGAGGGTAATACGGAGCGCCGTGCAGGATCCCAACGGCCTCGTATCACTAGCAGTCGAGATGACAGGCATCTAATCCGCACGGCTGTAACGGATCGTGCAGCCATCTCTCGATCCACCTCTCGATCCCTGAGTCAACAGATGGGGACGTTTGCAAGACAACAATCTTCTGCACGATCAGTTCGACGACATTAGCAGCAGCATGGACTATCAGCCCGGAAACCATGGCTGCTGTTACCCTTGACGCTGCATCACAGACTGGAGCGCCTGCGATTGTGTACTCCACGACGAACCTGGGTGCACGAACGGCAAAACGTCAGTTTTTCGGATGAATCCTAGTTCTGTTTACAGCATCATGATGGGTGCATCCATGTCTGGCGACATCGCGGTGAACGCACATTGGAAGCGTGTATTCGTCATCGCCATACTGGCGTATCACCCGGCGTGATAGACGGGGTGCCATTAGCTACTCGTCTCGGTCACATCTTGTCCACAGTGACGGCACTTTGAACAGTGGACGTTACATTGCAGATGTGTTGCGACCCGTGGCTCTACCCTTCATTCGATCCCTGCGAAACCCTACATTTCAGCAGGATAATGCACGACCGCTTGTTGCACGTCCTGTACCGGCCTTTCTGGATACAGAAAATGTTCGACTGCTGCCCTGGCCAGCACATTCTCCAGATCTCTCACCAGTTGAAAACGTCTGGTCAATGGTGGCTGTGCAACTGGCTCGTCACAATACGCCAGTCACTACTCTTAATGAACTGTGGTATCGTGTTGAAGCTGCATGGGTAGCTGTACCTGTATAGGCCATCCAAGCTCTGTTCGACTCAATGCCCAGGCGTATCAAGGCTGTTATTTCGGCCAGAGGTGGTTGTTCTGGGTACTGATTTCTCAGGATCTATGCACCCAAATTGCGTGAAAATGTAATCACATGTCAGTTCTAGTATAATATATTTGTCCAATGAATACCCGTTTATCATCTGCATTTCTTTTTGGTGTAGCAATTTTAATGGTCAATAGTGTATATTTATCTTAGAAGAAAGATTAAGAAAAGGCAAACCTACGTTTCTAGCATTTGTAGACTTACAGAAAGCTTTTGACAATGTTAATTGGAATACTCTCTTTCAAATTCTGAAGGTGGCAGGGGTAAAATACAGGGAGCGAAAGGCTATTTACAATTTGTACAGAAACCAGATGGCAGTTATAAGAGTCGAGGGGCATGAAAGGGAAGCAGTGGTTGGGAAAGGAGTGAGACAGGGTTGTAGCCTCTCCCCGATGTTATTCAATCTGTATATTGAGCAAGCAGTAAAGGAAACAAAAGAAAAATTCGGAGTAGGTATTAAAATTCATGGAGAAGAAGTAAAAACTTTGAGGTTCGCCTATGACATTGTAATTCTGTCAGAGACAGCAAAGGACTTGGAAGAGCAGTTGAACGGAATGGACAGTGTCTTGAAAGGAGGCTATAGGATGAACATCAACAAAAGCAAAACGAGGATAATGGAATGTAGTCAAATTAAATCGGGTGATGCTGAGGGAATTAGATTAGGAAATGAGACACTTAAAGTAGTAAAGGAGTTTTGCTATTTAGGGAGTAAAATAACTGATGATGGTCGAAGTAGAGAGGATATAAAATGTAGACTGGCAATGGCAAGGAAATCGTTTCTGAAGAAGAGAAATTTGTTAACATCGGGTATAGATTTAAGTGTCAGGAAGTCGTTTCTGAAAGTATTTGTATGGAGTGTAGCCATGTATGGAAGTGAAACAGGGATGATAACTAGTTTGGACAAGAAGAGAATAGAAGCTTTCGATATGTGGTGCTACAGAAGAATGCTGAAGATAAGGTGGGTAGATCACGTAACTAATGAGGAGGTATTGAATAGGATTGGGGAGAAGAGAAGTTTGTGGCACAACTTGACTAGAAGAAGGGATCAGTTGGTAGGACATGTTTTCAGGCATCAAGGGATCACAAATTTAGCATTGGAGGGCAGTGTGGAGGGTAAAAATCGTAGAGGTAGACCACGAGATGAATACACTAAGCAGATTCAGAAGGATGTAGGCTGCAGTAGGTACTGGGAGATGAAGAAGATTGCACAGGATAGAGTAGCATGGAGAGCTGCATCAAACCAGTCTCAGGACTGAAGACCACAACAACAACAACAACAACAACAACAACAGTGTATATTAAAATTGGCATTTCTAATACAGGGTGTATCATCGTGACTGCTGATAAGTGTCCCTGAGCTGTATGGCCGTGCTCAAAGAAACTGTTCGGTTCCTGACGCTTCGTCCAGTAGAGCTGGTCAAACGATACTCGGGTTCGAGCGGGCTCTAGTATTTTACTATACGTAGCTGCGTTCGATTGAGTTTCGAGCGTGTTGTAACAGTCACGTGATATTTGACGTGCGCGGCTCGTGCAAGGGATAAGCAAGTACAGCTGGTTTAGTAGCTAGTTAACAGCATGTACGAATTTTACAAATGAGCATGTATGTTGTACAGCTGCCGTTGAAGATGGTTTAAGACCGAAACCGGTAGCAGAATAAATATCATTATCACAGACAGCACAGGATAATGCATTTTGTAAAAGACAAGCAAAAAACTGCGAGCTGGCCACAATAATAAGCCCTACATAAATTTGACAGTACCAGTATCTGTGGATGTACAAATATGAATGATGATTTTTAAGTAAAGGTAACAGACAAAGACGTAAATGTCGTTCTCCAAAAATGTTGCTTGACTGAAACCAGTACAATACTTCATTCGTTTATCAGAGACAGTAATGATTTACCAAGTAGGCTGTAAAAGACCAATTCTAACCCTGGCCATATATTAGAACAATAGATAAAAACTTTACCAGATTTTAATCAGTTTGAAAACAAGACTACAAAATTCAGACGAAACAATCAACAGAATTAATCAAGAATTAAATGCCGAACAAACGAAATGTATCGTAATATATTGACTGTAATTTTTATCGCGAGAATGAATTACAGCGTAATGACGCGTCTTGGAGATAGTACCACCAAACCTCACTAGACCGCGGGACAAGCGGAAGCTCGGTAATGGGACAGAATCATGATTGGAGTCTTTTATTTTTTTTTAATTGTCGTCATTCCGTGTGACATGCACCCTAGAAGATGTTTCAGTCTGTGCTTCAGTTATTTTTACCGTTAGAATCCATAGTGCATTAATAACGCCAGGACAGGTCTTTCTGATAGTACCAACAAAAGTCATTAGATCACAGGCTGATCAAAAGCTCGAACAGAAGCCGAGATTTCCCGAACCGTAACGTAGACTGTTCGAACAGTTCGAGTCGCGTTCAAACACAGACCGGTCTTCCGGAGCTGCGCTGGACATCTTCGGAGGTCTTCCTTTTGCCTTCGGCTTGGCGTTTGGGCTTGTTGTACGGCATCCTCAGAAACAGGTCTGTAGTAGATTTCAATGAAAATTATAGGAATATAAATTGGTCCAAATGTGGGCTAGCCTTTAATTAGACCCTTCAGGGTAGTCAATATTTCGACCACACTGTGATTCCTGCAAAATGGCGTTAACGGTCATCACAAAATACATGTAAGAGGTCCATGATTAAGGCATTTGTTGCTAGCGCACTCGAACAGATGTAATTTCGATGAATTGCTCACGCGCTGCCTGCGATATGTAAGGTATAAGAAAATCTCAGACCAGAGAGCAATGCTGTATGCAGTAGGAACTGTGTAGCAGTAGGAGTCAGTAGTTGCTAGCAGTCGTGTGTATGAAGTTGGCTGGGCCGGTCGTGGTGAGCGATGGCGGAGCCTGAGCGTTGTAGTATAACGCGAAAGTAGCCTCGCGAATATGTAGTATTGTTACATCAAGTCCCATGTAAATGTTTTAAAAAATCTCTTAATAATAATCTTTTTCATAAAAAGTAACTTTTGACAATCATTCATTTCAATTTAAATAATTTACTAATTTCTCCAATCCTTGATCATCCCGATTATTGAAAAGAAAAATCAGTTGTTTCTTTTTATACATGACAAATCTATCGGCCAGCATTGCACTCGGCTGGGCCAGAAAAATTTCTTATAGGAGCAGATATATATGGGTTATCTGGCGACCTTATTGAGGTAAGACTTTTCAGTTTATTGAGAATGATTTTTCAGGGCCATGACGCAGCACTGCTGACGTCCAAAATTTACCAGTTTAAATTCACAGTCAATTATTGAAAGGTTATAAGTGAGCCACAATTTTTTATTGAGAGATTAGTCACATTGTATTATTGGTAGGTTACGGAATAATAACTGTTGCCGGCCGGAGTAGCCGAGCGCTTCTAGGCGCTACAGTGTGGAACCGCGCGGCCGCTACGGTCGCAGGTTCGAATCCTGCCTCGGGCATGGATGTGTGTGATGTCCTTAGGTTAGTTAGGTTTAAGTAGTTCTAAGTTCTAGGGGACTGATAACCTCAGCAGTTAAGTCCCATAGTGCTCAGAGCAATTTGAACCATTTTGAACCAATAAACTGTTGCTAGTGTAGGGAAGCAGCCTACGTAGTAAATTCACATCTGTTTTTCCATTGTGTGCCAGCCTAGTCCACTGTAACTAGCTTTGACGTCATAAATGTTGCGCAATACTTTAAAAATGAAGCAAATAACCTGAAACGGCTCTAGCATGTCAGGAGTAATACTAAATTAATATGTGTTGAATATCAGTTCGATAACTTTAACCATTTTCGAAATTTGGACGTTTTTCTGTAAAAATCATTGGCGCAACAGAAAAGAGCTAGAGACTTAAAAATTTATATTTAGATTCCTTTTTCATAATTATTTAATAAAAGCAGTCTTCTGGATCTCACAAATTTAAAATTTTTGTTGAAATTCATAATTTTCTGGTTTGTGTCTTAAAAATTAAGGAAGCAAGATAGATTAAGTAGGCTAATAAATAAGGCTGGGATGTTTATATTTAAGTAGGCTGGAGATCCGCTGTAACCATAAAGATGTGAAAAGTTTCATTTGAATAACTGTAAAACTATACCGATAGCGTATCTCCAAAGGGCAAGTTCAGAGTTCGTCTACTGCGTGCAGTGTAATTAAATTAATTCTCTCCCCCAAAATATTTAACTTAGCCACGTCAAACTTATATTATGATTACTTACCTATGTGCTGAATGCACATTTAAATTGAGAGCTTCATCGGCCCTCAGCAAAAGAAGCTATGATTTATTCAATAACTTAAAGTAGTGCATTACTAGCCCAGCGGCTAGTCGGGAGAGCCGATTTGGTCAGGCGTTCCCTTAGCCGTCCGCACCGCGGCTTTATATATAAGAACGCTGCGCGAGGAAGCAAGGCCCCAGTTCTCTTCAGACGCTGAATAGTACGCCATCTGTGTCGGGAGTCGCGTCGCGTCGGTATCATTGCTACAGACAGCCTCGGATGGCGTATTAAGTTACTCGGGATACGCGTAACCATGAAATCATTTTCGAGTGAAGTGTTAATTCTGGGATGACTTTAATGATATATCTTCAGTTTGCGTATGTCGTATTTTCACGTGCCGCCGCGGGACAGACATTCTACCATTATTTAGCGTAGCATTTGATGAACATTATCGTCAAATTTTGGCGAGCATTCATTTAAATATTTAATTTGGACAGTTATAGTTGCATCAGCGCATTAGACTCTGAACTGCTCTGTTAGTCAGATTGTGTGGATTCTTTTTTTTCATCTGTGACTTTCAGAATATATCAAAATTTTTTTTTTTCACGATCGTTTTTGATTATGAATCCCAGACAATCTCCTAATTCCTCAGAGCTATAAGCTGTAGCTATAAGTGTATTTCTCAGATGAAGTGGGCACTAGGAATTCTAATTACAGGCTTCACGTTTTGCTAATCACTTTCTGGTTGCCAAAATTGTAGTTACAGAGTCAGTGTTGAGAACGGCAAAACAACAGCATAAATAACAGGAACATTTTATACAACAGAACGTTATTCCACCTGCCGCCCCACATATGGTTAAACAGCAGGGAAATGCAATGTTTCTACATTCAAACGTATATAACAACAAACAATATTTTTCTAACCGCCGCCCCACATATGGTGCATCGGCCGGGAAACAAACTGAGTAAAAGTGAAAGTGATGTTTAAATATTCGGATTCGGGAGTGAAATGCGACATGCAACTGAGTAATAGAACAGTGAAAGTGTTACGTGTGTATGTGGACGACGCAATTGGATTAACAACGCATCTGGATTGACGGAGCTGGCACTGAGTCTAGCGGCGCTGCCTGCATCGAGAGAAGCCAGTTTCGCCTTACCGCAGTCGCCCGCCGGAGCAACCGGAGTCGCGCCTGCCGTTGCAGGCCACACAGCAGCCGTCGGAGTGCCGTCTGCAGTTCAACACGTCGCGTCGCATCAGTAATCCTGGTACGCCGCACCGGCAACGCCATACGTCGTGCAGAAGGAACTAAGTTAAGTGAAAAGCTGTTAAAACTTTTACTAACCTGCACTAAAAGACTGTCGGCGATGGAACCGCCAAAAGAAACTGAGGTTAAACTTAAATCAGAACCTATGTCTGTTGAGGGAACTGTAAATTCAGACAACGATTCAAGTGTAAATATGCATGAAAGTAGCAATGTTAAAGTGAAATATGAAGTATTGTCTCCTGACAGTAGTGTGAATAGGGGGAATGATTCAATGATAGAGACCTCTGTAGTAAAGCAGAAATCAGAAAATGTTAATTTATTGGATGATAGATAATCTGATGAGTTAAAAACGAAACAGCCATCAGAGGTGGTACAGTTTAAACAGGAAAAGTTAGATATGACTGATCAATCAGAAGTTTCATTTAGTTTTGATGATTCTGGTGTTGGAGCTAGTTTTTCGTCACATGAGTGTGATAAAAAGCCAGCTTGTGAGCAACCCAAAGGTACTGGGGCTATTGATTTAAATGTTATATTACAAGCAATAGCTACCAGTAATGCTGAATTAAAATATGAGATTGTGGCCAGCCAAACTAATTTAAATAAACGATTGGAGGTAATGGACAATACCTTCAAGGCTGGTTGCAATAAGTTGAAAGAGGATCTGGATAGTTTGAATTATAAAATTGATTACAACCATGAGGATATTAAGAAAAAGGTAGCTCAACAATTTTCTGAAATGTATAAAACAGTAAAATCCGAAGTTGCTGAGGTTCGCAAAGACTTCCAAATGGAAGATGCGAAGCTGGAGCACAAATTAACAGAAAAGATCGAGGCGGAGTCTGAACTGTGCTCAGATAGGTTTAAAGACGTTAATATAAAAGTAAACATATGTCAAGCAGAAATAGACGCAATCAAAACTGATACTACTCATATTGTGCAAAGAGTAGATAATGTTGAAATGAGAGTAGAAAATATTAGTACTAACATTGCTAACACTGAGAGTAAAGTAGCTTCAGTAACTTCTGGTAATGGTAGTGCACAACAAGTTGTAGCTGCAAACGCCGCTTTTATCGGGTGTCGGCAGTTCTTGCGGTTCGATCCAGATAAAAATATCCACCCGCTAGATTTCTGGAACGATTTCGAAGATGTGATACCACCAACTTGGTCTGAACGAGAGAAAATCTCATTTATTAGAAGCCATTTAGCAGATGACGCCATGCGTTGGTCAGCTGATGTTATGTTGAAGTGTAAAACATTAGCAGAATTTAAAACAGCTTTCATTAATGAGTATTGGTCCAGTAATAAGCAAAATGAAGTGTTGAGAGAATTGTGGAGTGGAAAACGCTTCAATGCAGGCAAGGATTCTATTAAAGAGTTTGCCAGGTCATGGATCTCACGTTTGTCACATTTGGACGAAAAGCTAAAACCTGAAATGATAATACTAGGTCTTAAAGCCAAACTGCCATGGTATTGGCAAACTAGAATTATATCTGCCCCTAGAGACAATCTGGATCGTTTCATTGAATATTTGGAACGTGTAGAGCGTGTGGCTGCCAATGAGGAGCAAGCACGTAATAACAGAAATACTAATAACAATAGTAATAATTTTAAGAACGAGCAGAATGGCAATGTAAACATCAGAACAGTAGGTGTTCGCCATCCTAAGAGAGGTAGGAATTGGAGAAATAATTATCAGAACCAACAATAGCATTCAAATGACAGTAATTTTTTTCCGGACAAAATTATGCAGGTAAGCAACAGCGCGGAAAGCAATACTGTGCCAGTTAACTATAATGGAAATAGAGGAAACAGTAGTAGGCCGAGGCAGGAAAACTAGTTCCCGTCTATGAGGACACTGGCGCTCACCAGGCGGTTACTTTTCCTAAGGCAGTAGTTACGGGAATTGGTAAGACAGATCAGAATACTCAGACTGAACATGTGGATGAAGGGTCGGTAGCATCTAAGAGTACAGCAGAAATATTAGGTCACTCACAGTATTTAATAGATACCGTGTTAGAGACGCTTTCTAAATGGAAAGATAAAGAGAAGGCGCAGCAGTGTAACGGTAGGGAAGAGCGACAAAATACTGAATTGTCAGGTGAAGAAGCAGAAGAAATTCATGCTTATATTTACGATGAGGATGATGTGCTCTTATCTAAAGTGCCTGTGCAGGAGGTTGATACTGTACTAATAGATTTATGACAGGAGGTAAGTGAGAATGTAGAGGGTAGCCTGTTGGGGGTCGATGAACCCAGTAGCTGTAACCAGTTGTCACTTGAGAAGGAACCCGACGATAATAGTAAAAGTGGTTTAGCTGTAACTAGTGTTATGCCCAGTCTGGAGGCGCAGAATCGCTCAGACTACAGTAATTTGGGTCATGTTCAGCAAACTAAATGTAATGAAGTCGTGCGGTGTTTCGATTTGAAATTAATAGACCGACTGGAAAAGGCAGCTGAAAATGTAATTCAGGAAACCCCTACACACTTTGACCTAAATGTAATGAAGACAGATGTCGATCACTTTAGTTGGAGACAAATAAAAAAGGAACTATTGGATGAGTTTGAGGAACCACCTGTACAAACTAGAATAAGCCACCCTATAATAATAGTGAATATGTTGGGTATCGATGTACATTGTCTCTTAGGCAATGGAAGTGAGGTGAGTGCGATATCTCAGTCCTTCTTTGATGCATTACCTGGTAAAGACAAGCTTACAGTAATGAGGGTATCAGGACTAAGAAAAATTGGTGCTACTGGCAAGGTGTCAAAAACGGTAAAGCAAGAAGCTTTGCTGCCCTTTAACATTAATGGTAATTTAATTGACCATCCATGCTTAATTGTAAACAATCTCAGTATTGAGGTTTTAATTGCCATAGATTTCTTGTCGAAATATCAGAGTGTTGTTGACTTTGAAAGAAGCCAGTTAAAAATGGTCTTGCCAATAACCGGAGTAATTACAGTACCTTTTAATGATAAACAGGTAGTAACTAACGATGAAACTTGGGAGCTGCCTATACGAGTTCTGAAAAATAGGAGATATTGGGACAAAGGTGTTAATCTTAGTACAAGTAAGCTAAACACAGAAGAAGAAGAAGAAGCAATTATTTTGGACAAAATAGAAGCTAAATTGCAGGAAAGCGATAAAATTTCAGCTAATCAGAAGGAAGAAATGAGACAGGTTCTAAAAAGGCATCATAAGGTATTTGCAGATCGACGTGGCGTGGTCAAAGGTTATGAATGAATGCTGTAGGGAGGAGGTTGTTCTGTAACCTCTACACAGTGTGGCAGCTGTGCAGTCCCAGCTGTGTGAGATCTTCTTTCCTTTTCAGATCTCACTCACTTCTCATCTTTTCTATCCATAAAAATTTTGACCTCTTCTTTCCAAATACGAAAATTTTCTGAAACCAATGAATTCTGTAGCGAGGAGATTGTTCTGTAACCTCTACACGGTGTGGCAGCTGTGCAGTCCCAGCTGTGTGAGATCTTCTTTCCAATTTCAGATTTCACTCATTCTTCATCTTTCCTATCCACCTAAAATTTCGACCTTTCTTTGCAATAGAAAAATTTTCCGTCATGGTTATCAAGCCATGAGTTCTGTAACCATTCTATCTACCGATTAGTGAAGAAAATACCTAATGTGACAAACCTAACAGTGACATAAACAATAGAGAAGTGTGACTTAATTAAGATACAAATGTATTTAAGTAACAGTTATGTATAGAACCCTGGTAATATTGTAAGTACAAAGTTGTTTTATTTGAAGTGGTCCACCAACAGTAATTTAAAAAGATATAAAAATTCGTGTACAAGCAGGATCTAAAGTGGCAGTGAAACCTATTGTATGCTTAGAGCTAACTAATAAATAGTAAGAGAGAGTGCTTAGTGTTATGAAAAATGTGCAGATAAGTTGTAAGAATGAACTCACACTGTGTGGCAAGGAATGGCAGTGTAATAGAATTGTAGTGTTTGTGGTTGAGACGTGAAGGACACGTCCCTGAAGTATTTATAAGGTTGGAGCTGGCCATTATTTTGGTGTAGTGTGTGACAGGATACACCTACACGTATTGAAGTTATGAGTTGGAGGCGTGAATGCGACCATAGGTACTTTTATGTTAGATGAGACACAGCAGCTCATGGTGTCCTATAGGTTTAAGGAATTTAGCATTATGCTCGTCCATAATTACTTAATGCACTTTAGGGGTAGGTCGAGAGAGACTACCTGTGGTTTCAGCATCCGATCGAGTGGAAATGGATTGCCACGTGAGCAAACTGATTAGCTGCAATACACTATGGATATGAAATAAATGTGCTATCCTATGCTTGAAATGTTAATGGAGTGAGTATTACTTAAGTACATACACTAGCAACATAATTGAGTAACATAATGGCAGACGTGAAACATTATTTATAGCTCAGCATAAATACACTTTGATGAAGTAAGTACATAATTGCAGACGTGAAACTGACACAGCAGCAGAGGACCAATAAGTGGATTTAGTAGCCAACTAAACATAGTGTGTTTTGAACACTCAGAACGGTACTATTACCACACGTTACTCACATGCACAAAGAAGCTGAGAATACAACTACTAATCAAATATACTCATACTATCTCTAAGAATAAAGTAATTGAAGATGAGACAGCTAAGTGAATAAAATACAAATGTATCAGGAATGTACCGAGCATTGGTTCAGTGTTCCGGCCCAGAAATAATAAATTGAAATTAAATAGGATTCATGATTGTATGCCTTGAGCATAAATTTTCTCTAGTACGCGACTAACGGCGTTTTGAGCCATTGGTTTACCGATTTGATGACAGTTAAGTAACCGCGAGAGTAAAATTGAAAAAGTTCTGTTAACTTTGTTCCAGCAAAATATTGAAAGATAAAGTGTATATATCCCCATTTCATTGTGACCCACCCTTAGATATTAAGTGAACAGAGTCTGAGGCACTCTTTTTGTTTGTTCTACAGGACAAACCAGATAATCGCAGCCTGGTAGCTGCGTGAAAGCGTGGAGTGACTTTGACACAACTCACAGTGACCCCTCCCCTTCCCCCATGTAATTTAGAGTGAACGTGAAGTGTAATTATAGTTGCATCAGCGCATTAGACTCTGAACTGCTCTGATAGTCAGATTATGTGGATTCTTTTTTTTTTTCATCTGTGACTTTCAGAATATATCGAACGTTTTTTTTTTTTGTTTTTTTTTTTCACGATCGTTTTTGATTATGAATCCCAGACAATCTCCTAATTCCTCAGAGCTATAAGCTGTAGCTATAAGTGTATTTCTCAGATGAAGTGGGCACTATGAATTCTAATTACAGGCTTCACGTTTTGCTAATCACTCTGGTTGCCAAAATTGTAGTTACAGAGCCAGTGTTGAGAACGGCAAAACAACAGCATAAATAACAGGAACATTTTATACAACAGTACATTATTCCACCTGCCGCCCCACGTATGGTTAAACGGCAGGGAGATGCAATGTTTCTACATTCAAACGTATATAACAACAAACAATATTTTTCTAACCGCCGCCCCACACTAGGTTACACTAAATGTCAATGCTATACATACACTCCTGGAAATTGAAATAAGAACACCGTGAATTCATTGTCCCAGGAAGGGGAAACTTTATTGACACATTCCTGGGGTCAGATACATCACATGATCACACTGACAGAACCACAGGCACATAGACACAGGCAACAGAGCATGCACAATGTCGGCACTAGTACAGTGTATATCCACCTTTCGCAGCAATGCAGGCTGCTATTCTCCCATGGAGACGATCGTAGAGATGCTGGATGTAGTCCTGTGGAACGGCTTGCCATGCCATTTCCACCTGACGCCTCAGTTGGACCAGCGTTCGTGCTGGACGTGCAGACCGCGTGAGACGACGCTTCATCCAGTCCCAAACATGCTCAATGGGAGACAGATCCGGAGATCTTGCTGGCCAGGGTAGTTGACTTACACCTTCTAGAGCACGTTGGGTGGCACGGGATACATGCGGACGTGCATTGTCCTGTTGGAACAGCAAGTTCCCTTGCCGGTCTAGGAATGGTAGAACGATGGGTTCGATGACGGTTTGGATGTACCGTGCACTATTCAGTGTCCCCTCGACGTTCACCAGTGGTGTACGGCCAGTGTAGGAGATCGCTCCCCACACCATGATGCCGGGTGTTGGCCCTGTGTGCCTCGGTCGTATGCAGTCCTGATTGTGGCGCTCACCTGCACGGCGCCAAACACGCATACGACCATCATTGGCACCAAGGCAGAAGCGACTCTCATCGCTGAAGACGACACGTCTCCATTCGTCCCTCCATTCACACGTGTCGCGACACCACTGGAGGCGGGCTGCACGATGTTGGGGCGTGAGCGGAAGACGGCCTAACGGTGTGCGGGACCGTAGCCCAGCTTCATGGAGACGGTTGCGAATGGTCCTCGCCGATACCCCAGGAACAACAGTGTCCCTAATTTGCTGGGAAGTGGCGGTGCGGTCCCCTACGGCACTGCGTAGGATCCTACGGTCTTGGCGTGCATCCGTGCGTCGCTGCGTTCCGGTCCCAGGTCGACGGGCACGTGCACCTTCCGCCGACCACTGGCGACAACATCGATGTACTGTGGAGACCTCACGCCCCACGTGTTGTGCAATTGGGCGGTACGTCCACCCGGCCTCCCGCATGTCCACTATACGCCCTCGCTCAAAGTCCGTCAACTGCACATACGGTTCACGTCCACGCTGTCGCGGCATGCTACCAGTGTTAAAGACTGCGATGGAGCTCCGTATGCCACGGCAAACTGGCTGACACTGACGGCGGCGGTGCACAAATGCTGCGCAGCTAGCGCCATTCGACGGCCAACACCGCGGTTCCTGGTGTGTCCGCTGTGCCGTGCGTGTGATCATTGCTTGTACAGCCCTCTCGCAGTGTCCGGAGCAAGTGTGGTGGGTCTGATACACCGGTGTCAATGTGTTCTTTTTTCCATTTCCAGGAGTGTATTTTCACTGTTGGGTAGTTACGCTAAAGTGATAGGTTACGCAATTTATCTGTTTAGAGGTCACGCTGAATGTGAATTATATAATTATATTTTTTACTGTTGGTAGATTATTATAGAATTTATGTGTGAGGAGATTGCACTGAATGTGAATTATATATTTAAATTTTTTTTACTGTTGGGAGGTTATTATACATATTATTTTATCTGTGGGGAGGTTACATACAGAGAGAACAATGAAAACTGGAAAAACAATATTTTAATATATCAGTAATACAGTTCTTCGGACAAATTGCAAACAGAGCTAAGTTAAATTCTAAAGAAAATGATTAAGCACATGCCTGTCTATAGAGTGCAGTCCACATACTCGAGGTTTTCACACACAAAATCTCACTGCAGCCAAACAATATGCGTTTGCACAACCATTTGTTTACAGTCGTCCTCGGAGGTGGTGGGAGAGAGACTTCCGCGTGGCACGGCCAGATGGCAGCACTTTCTGCGCCCCCAGGCCTGCTAGTCCATTTCTAGACCATTACTCACATTTGGGCCTTCTCTATTGTTTCCCATGCGAGGTTTTTCATAACACTCTAAAGCAATGTTAATACTTGGTGGAGCGTCCTCATGCTCGGATTCAGGTTTGAATCCGTCGCGGCATTCCGTCGATGAGATCATCAAGCCACCACTGATTCGAATTGCCCCACTGTTGAAAGACGATTCTGAGAAAGACGAGCAGATTAAGTGGTTGTTGTCAACTTCCAAAACAGCTAGCTCTCTTCAATCGATTCCACACATGTTTGGTTGGGCTCAAATGTCTCAAATGGCTCTGAGCACTATGGGACTTAACTTCTAAGGTCATCAGTGCCCTAGAACTTAGAACTACTTAAACCTAACCAACCTAAGGACATCACACACACCCATGCCCGAGGCAGGATTCGAACCTGCGACCGTAGCGGTCGGGCAGGATTCGAACCTGCGACCGTAGCGGTCGCACGGTTCCAGACTGTAGCGCCTAGAACCGCTCGGCCACCCCGGCCGGCAATTGGTTGGGCTCATGTCCTGGGGAAAATGTTCACGAGAACAGGACAATGAGCACCTGAGGGACAGTCACAAAAATCTTGGCGTTTCGGTCGCACCAGTGGTTGCAGAATCTCGTCCCTGTACCGTAG
The DNA here is from genome assembly GCF_021461385.2 of Schistocerca piceifrons. Taxonomy (NCBI): domain Eukaryota; kingdom Metazoa; phylum Arthropoda; class Insecta; order Orthoptera; family Acrididae; genus Schistocerca; species Schistocerca piceifrons. The sequence continues at coordinate 253,352,280 of NC_060143.1, read as the reverse complement.
AGCAATGAGATTATTCTGAACAACCACGAGATGTGTACGGTGGCCCAATGTAATGCCACCCCGGAACATCACTCCTCCTTAACACTGTTGCTCATGTGAGACACAGTGATGGATGGTTCGATATTTCCGGGTCGTCTCTAAAGAAGATGTCTGTGATTATCAGGTTATAGATCCAAATTTTGTCCGTAATCAACATCCGACGCCGATCCTCGGGCATTCATTCTGTATGGAAATATCTTAGACCTTTTAGCTACAGATAGGCCGGACATTAACGACAATGTCAGTATAAAACGGAGACTAGCTATCATGATGTCATTATAGCAACTATAGTTGCGAAACTTAATAAATCAGTTAAGAAGGCTAGGAGAGTGTTTCTACTAGAAATGGTAGATAACCAGTAGTTAGAACCCGACTTAGACAGTGAACTGACATCACTTAGTTCCAGTAGGATGGACGTAGAGGCGTTATGGCAAAGTTTAAGCAGACTGTAAATCGTAGTCTGGAGAGTTACGTACCTAGTAAGTGGATTAAGGACAGAAAAGACCAACCAAGGTTTAATAATGAGGTTCGGAAAATGATGAGAAGCCAAAGTCTTATGCACTCTTGGTTCAAAAGGGAAAGCGCAAATGACGACAAGCAAAGTCTAGTAGAGATTCGTGCGTCTGTGAAAATATCTATGCTCGAAGCATACCGCCACCACCGTCATACCTTAGCCGAAGATCTGGCGGAGAACCCGAGGAAATTCTGGTCCTATGTCGCTTGCTGACCATTTTGGTGTGCCAGCTGGAGATATAGCAAAACGAAAGCGGAAGTTCTAAATTTTACGTTCAAGAAATCGTTCACACAGGAGAATCATACAAACATATCGTCGATTGACCCTCGAACAGACTCGCCTATGAACAACATAGTAATAATCATCCCTGCCGTAGAGAAACAACTGAAAGAGTTGAAAATAAATAAGTCACCAGAATGGAATTGCAGCTCAATTTTTCAAATGGAACTCTGCACCATTGGTCCCTTACTACCTTGCATTTATAGCGAAATTCTTGCCCAGCGCAAAACCCCAAGCGACTGGAAGAAAGGGCAGGTGACTCGTAGATACAAGAAGGGCGAAAGAGCACACCCACAGAATTACCCACCAATATCCGTTACATCGGTTTGCTGCAGAAGCCTCGAATATATTCTCAGTTCGAATATAATAAATTTTCTTGAGACCGAGGATTTTATGAACACAAATCAGTACGGTTTCAGAAAGCATCGTTCGTGCGAAACTCGGCTTCCCCTTTTCTCATACGATATACTATTAACTATGGATGAAGGGCAACAGGCAGATTCCATATTTCTAGATTTTCGGTAAGCATTTGGCACGGTGCCTCAATGCAGGCGCTTAAAGAAGGTGCGAGCATATGGAATAGTTCCACAGATACACGAGTGGTGCGAAGACCTCTTAAGTTGTTGTCCTCGACGACGAACGTTCATCAGAAACAAGTGTATCGTCAGAACTGTCCCCGGGAAGTGTGGTAAGATAGCTTTTATCCTCTATATACACAAATGAATTTGGCGGACAGGGCGGGAAGAAATTTGTCGTTGTTTGCTGATGATGCTGTGTTGTACGGTGTCGAAGTTGAGTGACTTCAGGGGAATACCAGATGACTTAGACAAAATTTCTAGTTAATATGATGAATGGCTGCTAGCTCTGAATGTAGAAAAATGTATGTTAATGCAGATGGGAAGAAAAATTAAAAAAACCTGTAGTGATCGGTTACGGCATTTTAGTGTCCTTCTTGACACAGTCATGTCCTTTAAATATCTGGTCGTAACGCTGCAAAGCGGTATGAAATGGAGCAAGCATGTGAGGGCTGTGGCAGGGAAGACGAATAGTCGACTTCAGTTTCTTGGGAGAATTCCATGGAAGTGTGGTTCATCCGTAGAGGAGACCGCACACAGAACTCTAGTGCGACCTATTCCTGAGTACTGCTCGAGTGTTTGGGATCCGTACGAGGTCGGTTACAGGAAGACATCGAAGCAGTTCAGAGGAGGGCTGCTAGATTTGTTACTGGTAGGTTCGAAAAACGCGCAATTGTCACGGACATCTTCGGGAACTCAAATAGGAATCTCTGGAAGGAAGACGAAATTCTCTTAGAGGGACACTGTTGAGAACATTAAGAGACTCGGCATTTGAAGCTGGCTGCATAACGAGTTTACTGCTTCCATCGTACATTACTCGTAAGAACCGCGAAGATACGAGAAAGTAGAGCTCATATGGAGGCATATAGACAGTCGTTCTTTCCTCGCTTTCTTTGCGACTGGAACAAGAAAGTTAACGCCTGCTAGTGGTTCAGGGTACCAACTACCACGCGCCCTAAGGTGAAAGAACTGTGAGTACCTGTGTAGATGTAGATTTGTGACATCATGTGCATTTTCAACTTCTCGCGGCATAATGAATAGTCCATTAAATTTTGGGCATGCAGCCGCGCAAATAAAATTTCCTCCACTGGTATTTCGGCCGGGTATCGTCCGGCTATTCTCAGAGTGAGTCACAAGACTGACGACAAGATGCCAAACGCGGCCTTATATGCTCCACCGCGGCGGTACTGCGCATGCGGGTCACAGATGCTGGTCGGCGGTAAAGAAATACACTTACACATGCGCCGCTTGTGGCGAAGGCGTACAGAGATTCGATTCGCTTATCGATGTTATGATCGGCGGAAGTGACACCATGACGGCTTCTCTGTAGTTTATTTACCCCAAGAACCGGATTCCATGCTTTGTCCAAATTAAAACCATTATGTCTATTTATTAAATTATTAGCTAATCTAATCTCCATAGCTTTCTTGAAGTCAGATTCCAAAAAGGAAGTGGTGGATGTTAAAACCTTCACATCACTGTAATTCATGGAATGCCCCGTATCAGTACAATGTTCGGCCACAGGTGACTTGTCTGGCAGTAATAAGCGTGTGTATCTCCGATGCTCCATACATCTCTGATGAACGGTGCGTGTTGTTGACCTACATACGGCTTCTCACAATTTTCGCAAGGAATTCGATACACACCCGCTTTATGAAGCTGTAAATCGTCTTTCACAGAGCCGAGTAAAGCTGCAATCTTCGTGGGGGGGGGGGGGGGAGGGAGGGGGGCGGGGGCGGAAGATCACCGTAAGACAGTGTTTCTCAAGATTATGGCCTATCTTAGAGGAAAGAGTACCCACATAGGTAAAAAACCCCTAGATCTGAAGGAATTACTATCTTCTTCTCCACCACATACCTGCATTGAATGCTCTACGAATTTGTTGCGGAGAAAATCCATTCGATTTAAAAATGCTCTTGAGGTATGTGAGCTCTTCTTGCAAATTGTCTTTATCGGATATACAGTGCGCTGTATGCCCTAAGGTCTTAATGACACCTATGGTCTGTGAAGGGTGATGGTAGCTACTGGCATGAAGATATCGATAGATTTGTGTGTGTTGGTTTCCGATATACGGCATGTCCTAATGTGCCATCATCTTTACGGCGAACGACAACATCCAAAAAGGGGAGGCAGCCGTCTTTCTCTATTTCCATAGTAAATTTGATGCCATCATGGATGGAATTCAAATGCTCAAAATATCGATCTAATTCATCCATCCCGTGCGGCCATACCACAAATGTGTCGTCCACGTACCAACGGAAGACAGTTGATTTAAAACTTGCTGAGTCCAGTGCCTTGTCCTCGAAGTCTTCCATGAATAAATTAGGTACCAGAGGGAAGAGGGGGCTTCCCGTAGCAACGCCATCAATCTGATCATAAAATTCACCATTAAACTGAAAATAAGATGATAAAAGCACATGTTCTAATAAGGCCGTTTTGTTCTTATCAAAATGTTGGCTGGTAAGAGATAAAGGGTCCTTTAAAAGTACCTTGGTGTATAATGATACCCGTCAAAACTAACAAGCACATCCGTACTATTTAGAATTACGTTGCTAGGTCTCTGAATAAAATCCATAGAATTACGAATGTGGTGACTACATTTTCGTACCTTTGGTAGGAAAACGACATTGCTAATTTTCTGAATAAAATCCATATAATTATGGATGTGGTGACTACCACTGGTACGTGTATGTACATGTAAATGGCTCATCCTCCATTCCAATTAGGTCTTCATTATCCGGTGTGTAAATTCGACGTGCATTTTCGCGCAGCCGGTTAACAATGTTCACAGAATTAATTGGTTTCCGCCTACTCATGTGTACCGTTAGCACATACACGTCGCTACCAGTCATGAGCCTCAACCATACAGCGTGATCAACTATGACGCCGCAAATCTAGTAAACTGACTTTCAGGTGACGTTAGTGTCCGCTAGCGCACTTTTATCGACGAATGGTGTTGATAACTATGCAAAAAGTACTAAGCTATATCTTGAGAACGTTTTTAGTCCGGTTTAGCCATGCGAGCTAGAGTATTTCCTTTGTTAGTGGTACCTCGGTGAGTACAGCCTACTGGACTATGCTGTGGAACTCCTTGGTGCGCTGAATAAATAATAATTAATTGAACATATTTTACTTGGCGATTCCACAGTCATCGATATGTTTTAAATATATTCGCTGAATTATGAATTCTTTCAGCGTCAGCTCTATTGCTTATTGCCGTACTACCCATCAGCGACATATGAAAATTTGTGCCGGTCTGGGACTCGAACCCTAGCTCCCCGTTTATCGGGAGCAGTCGTCTTACAGCTTAGGCTACCCGATCGCGCTTCCCGAACCGAGTCAAACCTTCATGTGTCACGCTTTCTACATCCTTGTGTTACAGCCTAATCTGTTAATCCCTTCGCAGCGTTACTTGTATTCCCGCACCAGAACGAATGAAACCATGAGGAATCGAGAGTTTTTCTCTTATTATCGTCGTATGCCCTCTATAAGGCTTTGTAATACATATATTATTTTTAGGCAGGGCATACGACGTGCTCGGTTAGCCTGAGTTGCAAGAGTACTGCTCGCGATGAACGGGAATTCCGGGTTCGAGTCCTGGCCCGGCACAAATTTTCGTGTGTCACCGACTTGTAATATAGCCCTACCCAACAGAGTTGATATTAAAAGAATCTGTAATTCAGCGAATATATTTCGGAAAAGAAATTTATATACTTCAGAGTTCTTCGCCTGGAACCCCTACTATTCAAGTAATTATGAAACAGTCACTGGTCAGTGATTCAAAGTGCAGCAGTAGGGGGAGGAACATTATGGACTGCCAGGGACATAGTAAATGGATTCTTATTCAAACTGGTGAAAGGTGATTTACTCACATAGACTAATGCGCGAGTAGGAGATTCCGTGTTTTAATTGTCACCTCGATAACAAAGTTGAGTAATTCATTCTTTCTAACATTAACTTGGTACGTTCCAGAGGACCCAAAAACAAGAAGCCGAAGCCCACTCATGGAATAGATTATCGTGCAGTGATCTGTTTTCTGAGTCTGAAGGGGAACAACATTGCAACAATCAATGGTGACGTGGTGGAAGTGAATGACAACAACGGATTATCATGATGACACAGCGGTGAGGTGGGCCACATGTTTCCAATGTGGTCTAACAAGTCTGAATTACGAAGAATGAAGTGGCAGATCGGCCCTCTGTGAAGAACCGGACTTCACAACGGAAGTGGAGACCTTGCTGCTCGAAGATCGACCTATTACAACCTTCAAGCTGCCCGCCGAAATGTTGCAGCTGTGTCAATACAAGCCAGATGACTTCTTTAGTCGCCTAATCTCCACGTACAACAGCTGCCTGTATAACTGCGACCCCGATACAATGGAGCAAAGCAAGCAGTGGAGACATTTGGATTCACCACAGTCGGAAAGGTCAAAGAGCCAACCATCTTCGGATCAGAATTGTCACAATGTGGTGTTGTCAGATTATACCCATAAAGTGCAAACTGCCTTACGAGTATACTGCCGAACTCTCCTGAGAAGATTAATAGAAGTTGCCAAGACGAAGTGTCACGGGGATCCCATTGACAACGCCTCAGTTCTTTCTATACAGGACGCAATCCAGCTTGAAGTTTCGTTGGGCTATCAGATTTTCACTCACCCCCGTATTATGCTCATATGGCACGGTGTGCCTACTTCTTTACTCGGTCGAAGTAAACACTGGATTTTCCAGAATGACAAAGAGGTGATTCTCGAAGTAGGACGTTCCCTGGACAACAAAAGTGCACACTTACGCAACCATGCTCTCTTGTTCCAAGTCATTCGTCGGCGTGAAAGATGTGTTACGTTGGGCAACGTGCAGAGAAGCGCCAAGTTCGTGATCACAGCTGACTGGATTTTTTTTAACTCGTAGTGGTAGTACTGATGACAAGGCGGCATCGTCACATATACTCTACGAGATACGACATGCGTTGGAAGACATCCTGACATCCTGAACCACGAACGCTTGACCTCCGTGCATAGCCAACGAAGATATATCAGAGCGAGATCCACGGCAGAGATAACTCACCTGATGGCGGTCTGAAACTGCTCAGGGCTATAAAGTTCCCCCTTACTACTAAATGTTGTATGTTAGAAGTCCAAATTTATTACATAAAAGTGAGTACCACTGTTAATGAAATATATAGAAACATTTTAAGAGGGGGATTTAGATATCGAAGTTGAATTTATTTAAAGTTTGCGTCAGCTTCTAGTGTTCTTGTCCAGTTGATAATCTTAATGATAATCGAATGTCGTCCAAGATTGTCTTCCAGCGCTGACTGAACTATAATTCATTAATTTTTTCGTATCCACTTTCCATCCTTACTTGTCCCAATTCAGTAAGCATATCACAAACATTAACCACAACAAATAAGGTCACAGTTTGCCTAGCCAAACTTTATGCGTTGTAATTCTTTGCTCACACCATTCATAGCAAAGAGTCTCGTGAACTGTATTCGAGCGTAGTCGAAAAACTTGTGCCTAACTGCCTATGTCTTTGGCGCCTGTTTACAGCATATATAAGCCCTGCAGTCTAGAAGCACTCAGACAATTATTTGATTCAAACTGGTGTTGATTATATTTCCGCTTTTAATATTTAACACAAATCAAAATTAGTTGTTATTTTTCACACATGTAAATCCTCTGAAAATATTATGGAAATAAATGACACTTACGAACCGTGAAAAAATAAATCAACTATTTTTCAAAAATACAGACCTTGATCCATGTCATGTAATCAACACAATATAGGTTGGTAAATTAAATTAAACAAATATAAATGACATTTCTCATAGGAGACGTTATTTTTATTTTATAAAATAAAACTGTGAATGAGGTTGTATTTTACATTTTGTTGTGTCATGTTTAGAAAGGCTAACCTTCGTAGCATAAGTTAATGCCGTGTAAAATTATGGACCTTTAGTCGACTAACCTTATGCACGACAGAACTTCGTGAGACTGTTGCAACATTGCGTAAATATCCAAAACTTGAATTAAACACTATATATCTGAAAATGGGTATAACCATGACTGAAAAGATGGTGTCGTAAGTTTACATATTTGAAAAAGTTACGTAAGATCCTCATTTGTTATAGGGTCACATGAAACATGAACCGGGATCCAGAGAAACGCCTTCGCGTCTGTGAGCTGCAGATGAAACCATATCCTCACGAGAAAGACACGTTGTAAACATCCAGTTTCACTGAGATACATTACTTTCTTTTGTTACCAATTTCGATCATTATTGATTTTCCACAGACTGAGAGATTATCACCTCAACACCTCCGTGCTTTAGTCACGGCATGAAATTAACGGGTTGTGTCAAATCAGAAAGATCTATCGGTTTTACAAAAAGTTTATCCTCTATTTTTTTATATAGTATTTTTAACTTAACACAAGTTCACATTCTGTCATCACTGCTATCAAAGATCACATCTGGTGTTTTATGACGAATGTTACTATTGAAGACAAACCTTTGGGCTCAGAGATAGCGGACGAAACATCTGCGTTGTTGTAAGACATTTAGAACGGAAGCTGTTCACTCCATCAACACCATTAATCGTGCCACCGTGTGAAAGATGATCTTCCTATGTCCATGATGAATCTATGTTTCGGGTGGGATGTGTAGGTTCTCTCTTCAGTTTCCTGTAGCACAACTATTTATGTCTGACTGAATGAGGCTACACTGGGTTTAAGACAATGTCGCCGTTCTGGGTAAACAAGCTTTAAACCCCTGCGTAACTATGTAGGTCCCGCGCCCGGGTTCCCGGGTTCGATTCCCGGCGGGGTCAGGGATTTTCTCTGCCTGGTGATGACTGGGTGTTGTGTGATGTCCTTAGGTTAGTTAGGTTTAAGTAGTTCTAAGTTCTAGGGGACTGATGACCGTAGATGTTAAATCCCATAGTGCTCAGAGCCATTTGAGCCAACTATGTAGGTGTACGTTTCCCGCGCTTTTCACAACTAGCACACGAGAATATACTTGTTCCGATAGGGGCGCATCACATACCGTCATTCTTCAAATTTGACGTAAGTCTTACGTAACATGTTTTATGCTCAAGAATTGTGATGTATTTGGAGAATGAAAGTCTCCTCCACAAATATCAACATGGATACCGCAAACAGAGATGTTTCGAAACATAGTTCCTTGTGTTCCTCCGGGAAGTCCATAGAGCTGTACGCAACGACGCTCAGGTTGACATCGTGTTCCTTGACTTCAGGAAGGTATTTGGCACTGCACCGCACTGCCTTTTAGTGAAAAGATACGACCTTACCCAGTATCGGACTAAATTTGCAACTAGATTCAAGACTTCCTTGCAGATAGAGATCATCACGTCGCTCTTAACGGAACACAATCGACAAATGTAAACGTAATTTTTCAGAGGAACTATGATGGGACCGTTATTATTTACAATGCATTTAAATTTTCTAGTAGAAAGCTTTGATAGCTCTTTAAGACTGTTCGTAGATAATACGGTTGTCTATAAAAACAGTAGAAACGCCAGAAGACAGTATTTATTCGCAGAATGGCCTACAGAAGATTGATGAATGGTGCAGGCAGACTCTGGCAGTTGACACTGAACGTAAATAAATGTGGCTTATTGCGCATACATAGAAAAATAAATTCACTACTGCATAACTAAACTATTGATGACAAATTACTGGAATCAGTATCTGTCGTAAAATATCTAGGAGTAACTATCCAGTATATAGTTGGAAAAGCAGATGCACGCTGAAAACCAAAGGAGGACTTTTAAGGAAATGTAAGTCATTCACGAAAAAAGTGGCTTACAAGGAGAGTACCGTCCGTCAGTTCGGACGTTTACCAGGTAGGTATGATAGAAGATTCAACAAAGAGCGGAACGTTTCGTCAAGGAATCATTAAGTCGGCACGAGAGCGTTACACAGATGCTCAACAAACTCCAGTTTGCAGACGCCACAAGAGAGGCGTTCTGCATCACTAAGAGGATTTTTTATTGAAGTTTCAAGAGAGTTCTTTCCGGCACATACAGATAGTAAAATGACCACAATGAGAAAAATCGAGAAATTAGAGCTACATAGAGAGGCTTGCCGACAGCTAGTTTTCCCACACTCTGTTCGCGAGTGCAACAAGGAGGGGGGCGATCAGTTAGTGGTACCCCCTGCCACACATTGTCATGTGGATAGCGGGGTACTGATGTAGATGCAGAGGTAGAATGCATGTTCGAATGACTTAGATGTCAGTGAAACAGACTCTAAGACATCTCCTTTTTTCAGCAGACCATGAGATATGCAAGTTTGTGTCGAGTTACTCTAGCAGCTCTTTTTATTTTTATTTTATTTCTTTTACAACGCTAGCGACACGGTTATAGCAGTGTGATATGACATAGTCACTGTTTTCTAGGAACAATACAAAGACATGTGTGATGTGTCCGCGGTAGAGTTTATCACAAAGCCGAGCGAACGTAAAGAGGAAAATTTTGCAAGTCTTCATCGCACTTAGAAGAACTTTATCGGCGTGGATAGAAACTCACGAGAAACTAGGTCGTTCGAGACACACACAGTGAGCCGAAGTGAATTGTTCGCACAGCAGCGTTTGAGAAGCCACAATGAATCTTTCAATCTCCTCCGAAGATTCTGTGAAGTTTGGGAGGCAGGAGGAAGATACCGGCGGAAGTAAGGCTGCGAGGGTTGGTCTTTTGTCTTGCCTGGGTAGCTCACTCGACAGGAGAATTCGCCACGAAAGGCAACGTACCGGATTGAGTCACTGTCCAGGACAGTTTTAATACTACTGGACGCGCCATCATTTGGAAAGACTGATAGTCATCACTCTGAAGAGTTATTACGTGCTTAATTTGTCAGTATAAAGTGTAGATTAATCACGTGAATAAAAAGACTAAGGATTAATTTTTGCCTGCAGGAGTGGCCGAGTGATTCTAGGCGCGTCAGTCTGGAACCGCGTGACCGCTACGGTCGCAGGTTCGAATCCTGCCTCGGGCATGGATGTGTGTGATGTCCTTAGGTTAGTTAGGTTCAGTAGTTCTAAGTTCTAGGGGACTGATGACCTCAGATGTTGAATGCCATAGTGCTCAGAGCCATTTGAACCATTTGGATTAGTTTTTGACCATACTCCATCTCCAACTACTGAGTTTCGGATTCTTTGCAATCTGTATTATTTTGACCTCAAAGGTTTGGGACAACCTCCGTTGGCTCCTTAGCGGAGTATCCACTGCTGTGAAGATGAATACAAGTTCTAAATGTGGGCAGAAGCGGGTGTCTGGAGCTAGTCCCCTGCATTAGTCTATTGCTAATGTCTTATTAGAACACGCTTCGTGGACTGAACCAAAGCTTCATGTTGACAACAATTCCTTACCATATTTGCCAGTAATATTGTTCAGATTCCGTGTCTGGTACACAAGTTCAGTTATTTACATTACGAGAATGGTCGCCAGGATGCGGTTAAAGCTCAAGCCATCCAATACGTCAACGGTCTTGGTTCCTCATTCTCACAACATTTCCGCGAAACTTCAGTGATTCTTACCGTCTTTAATCCTAAATGGCGTAAACATAAATTTATGGACTTCAGCCAAGAGTCTGGGAATAATACTAGATGGAAACTATGTTGGGCTGAACACACAGCTACAGATTCCAAGAAGCCTTCAAAATCTGTCCGTGTCATAAACTCTTCTCTTAGGTTCCGAGGAAGACGCTTGAACTAAAGGTTCTTCTTCCAGTTGTAGACCACACTGCTGTTATCCAACAACAGGCTGGGACAACCTCTGGTGACCCACGGGCCTGATTCACGTACTTCTTTAACCTAACACACTGTAATGTTGTGTGTGCCTCACTGCTTTTTTTTTTTTTTTTTAGCTAATTTGTGCCTGATTTTATTCTGAGAAGCTCAGTAATGTATGTAAATACCGAAAATGTAAATGTGATCCAAAAAGTACTTGAAGTGAAGTGAAGCGCAGCTGGACAGCAAGAAACTCTTTAGCGCTCAATCCCCGCAACGATAGTATTAGAGAATCTTTGAGCATGGACTCTAAAAAAAAATTGATTTTATTAAAAAAAGGACTGTTAATCTGTATCTTGTGGAAAGAGGACGTGTTGCTAGGACGTCGCTCAGAACGTATTGTTACATTTAATGGAAGTTGATATTTTAGTGATAAAACCGAGTGAAGTATGTGTAAGAGTTGCTAAACATTTATGTGTACACAATTTTTGGGAGTGAAGACTAGAAATATCTTGTTTTTAGGAAAGGAGGTGAACTTCATTGTCGTCGCCGTCTATCAAGTGACCCAATTGTAAGTGTAAAAAGTTCACTAAAATACCGGAAAAGAAATGCATTTCTCTACAGTTCTCATTCAATAATTAACAACCTCTCATAATTTCTTAATTATAGTAATTGGATTATGTTCTTGTACAATAGTATGGTGCTGACCTCCACTGACCAATTTTTATGTAGCAGGGCGTGTAGTTTGAAGGAAGTTTGTGTGCCAAGCAATCTCCTTTTCTCACGAAAAGCAGATTGCTGTTTGATCTTACTTACAACAGTGGTCCCTTAGGTATGAAAAGCTACGAAAACTTGAGCTCAAAGCTATCCGCAATACGGCCAAGTAACTAACAGAGTCGTATTTTCAACCTTAAAGAACAATAACTTCCTACAAATTGCAATACGTCACCAACTGGTGCAGAAGCTGATCATTCAAGGAGGCAGCAACCAAAATTCAGGTACCAGTTACGACTTAAAGTAAAAATCTCAATCAAAAATCAATCTCTCTCTCTCCAAACACATATATACGTATTGATTTAAAGATAAAAAAGTCATTTTACAAACCCTTTCCCATACGCCATGCCAACAAGTTGGAGAGTACATTCATTTTATGTTCATCCATCTTCAGTAGTTTACATTTATTTACGTGTTGTGAAAATTCTTTCTTTACTTACGAAGGTTTAAAACAGACGTCTTGAAAACACACAAAATTCTCCAACGAAATTAGTAAAGAAACAATGTTCATGACATGTAAATAAATGTAAGTATATGAAGAATACCATGCATCTTGAAACTGAAAAATAAAAGCAGTCAAAAACAACTGGTTGCAGCTACTTCACTATAAATAACATTCAGTTTCAACAGTTGCAGTATTCTATTACATCCAAAGCGGACAAGAATTATTTGCTAACGTTTATACCAGAAAGAATAGAAAAACAACATACGGCACTGGGACAGACACATCCAGTCGACGAGCAATACATGTAGCTTCGCAACATTTGGTCACATGCAAGTCATTCCAGTGTCTGAAATTTAGCCTGTTAATATACACAAACACAATTAGTGAACATATTTTAAATATCTGTCAAAAAAAAAGTTTGGCGACTTATCACAAAGGCATGTCTTTCTGTAACACTACGTAAATTAATCCATCATTTCTTTGTTCATAGTAAACAGTTTAAAAGGCTAAATCGCTTCACTGCACATATATAAGCTGTATTATAAAGAAGCCAAACTGGAAAATTGCGGACACCAGAATGGCAAATTCTTATCCGCTAAAACTCACCATAACGTGATTAGTACGTATTGGTAATATTGATAATATTTTTATCGGCATCAATACTGCTCGTCAATATTTCTAGTCCTGACAATACTCTCTCATTGTCAGACTAACATTATATTGACGTATTGACAGTAATATCGAACGTGTGAGGGCCCTTAACCTCCGTATGACATTTCTCCCACTGCAGATGACAGGAACGAATAGTATGTCGTTAGCACTGCACGAATTGGCGGAAATTGCTCAAACCCATGACAGTAGAGTTAACTAACATCGACTTACAGTTAAAATCTCCCTCTGCAGAAAAACTAAGGAGACTGTTCCACTCCAATGATATGAGTTTAACACCGCTGTACCCAACTCATCACACGCCACACAGCCATACACTCATAGATATAATAGCAACAAAGCGACCAGATAAAATAATTCGCGCCAATCAGACATCCGCTCCGGGACTCTCTGCTCATGACGTGATATTCTTAAATTACTCAGTGCATACTACCAAAGAAAAATCTTACCTGGTAACCTACAGAAACCTAAAAAATGTTAACCATGACGCTCTTCAAAAGGATTGCTCAGACATCCCTTGGCATGATATAAGCAATGAACCGACTTTAGACGGAAAAATTCGGGAATTATGTCGGAAAATTATTGCACTGTATGATAAACATGCTCCTCGACGCACTGTCAAGGTGAAGAGAGCTCCCGCTCCGTGGCTCACCACTGCATTACGCCAGTTAATGAATAACCGTGATGCTGCTCATAGGGCCTTCAAGCGTAACCCAACTCCCGAGGCGTACGAAGCTTTTAGGAAACTCCGAAACAGAACCAAGCAAAGCGTGAGGAATGCCAAAATCAGACATGCCCGCTCTGTCGTATGCAGCATATCAAAACCTGCTGCACTGTGGAAAAAGCTGTGCAGTTTCCGTACAGGGAAGCGAAGATCTGACGCTGCTTATCAAGCGTCTGCAGAAGAATTAAACGATTTCTTCTCAACAGCTGTAAACTGCCACGCAGCGACAAATTACCAGCCCCAAGATATCAATCTCTCAAGAGACAAGTTTTTCCTAAAACATGTCACTACCGGCACTGTACACAAGGCAATTATGAGAGTCTCTTCCGAGGCAGTAGGAAATGATGGAGTGAGCAGTGGCATGATTAAGAACGTCGTAGACACTGTTATTCCAGTTATCACAGACATCTTCGACCTGTCTCTTGTCAGTAGTACATATCCTACTGAGTGGAAGGAAAGTTTAATTCAACTTATACCCAAGACTGACAACCCTAAGTCGCCAGGTGATTACAGGCCGATCAGCATACTACCTGCAATATCTAAAGCCCTAGAACACATCGTCCATGAACAGCTGACGGATTACCTCAAAACTCATAACATCCATGACAAATATCAGTCAGGCTTTCGAAAGCACCATAGTACAGCAACTGCATTAATCAAAGTAATTGATGACATTAAACATGCTATGGACAGACGTGAAGCTACCATCCTAACACTGCTTGACTTTAGCAAGGCTTTTGATACAGATGACTTTGACATATTATTAATTAAAATGAAACAGCTGAATTTCTCAAACAGCGCAATACATTGGTTCGGCAGCTACCTCAAAAACAGAAGTCAACAGGTCATTTGTAGGTCGGAAAAGTCATCATGGAAAAACGTGCGCTCTGGAGTTCCCCAGGGCTCCGTCCTTGGTCCATTACTCTTCTCACTGTACATTAATGATATTTCTTCAGTGATTCACTCCTGCAACTACCATCTATATGCCGATGACATCCAACTGTACATAAGTGCAAGCCCCAAGAACATTGCTGATGCAGTAGCGTGTATGAACGCAGATCTTTGCTCTGTCTCTCGATGGGCACAGAACCTAGGTCTGAAACTAAACCCCAAGAAATCCCGGGTCATACTTATATCTCATCCAAAGTTAATCAGCCGGTACTTTCGCGAAACAGTCCCTCAAATACTCCTCAATGGTACCCAACTACCATACCAAAAAACAGTAAAAGACCTTGACATAATCTTGGATGAACACCTAAACTGGGAAGAACAAACAGTCACAGCTTGCCGGAAATCGCTCTCCTCCCTACATGCAATTCAAAAATTTAGAAAAATATTTCCAACCCATGTTAAACAAAAATTAGTCCAAACACTAGTCTTGCCTAATCTTTACTACTGTGATGTAGTTCAACACGGCACAAATAGCGAAAATTCGAGATGCCTCGAGCTAGTGATGAATTCTTGCGTTAGATACGTGTGCAATATACGGTTGTATGATCATATCAGTCCTTCATACTCCCAGCTAGGTTGGATGCGCCCACATAAGGCACGCGATCTCCACACGATGTGCTTACTTCATCGATTTCTTAGCCACTGGTGCCCCCAATACTTATCTTCTCACATTAAACACCTATCATCATTTCACAACTGCAATACCAGATCGGATACGTCTAGCATCTTGGCTGTACCTTTACATAACACAAAATCTTTCTCCGTGTCATTCTCCATCTCAGCCATACGACTATGGAATGCGCTCCCCTGTGATCTGCGTCTTATCCAGAACCACTCAACATTCAAGGGGGAACTCAAAACTTACATATTAGGGACGGTATAGCCACCATTGTTGTGCCCCTCTCATCTCTTTATTTCTCCTCTCCATCATAGCTTCGAATTTTACCATTCTATTTCTCTTCCTCTTACCTTTATACCTCTTCTATATCTCTTTCACGCCATTCTATCGCCTTATGTCTCTGCTCGATGAGAATAACTCACAAGCTGCACGAACATAACGAGAAAATTCCCAATAGGACTGACATTCATAAAAGAAAAATATGTTTACTTTCATATACATAGTCATTACTATTATTATTATTATTATTCTTGATTGTTATAAATATTTTTTGATTGTTATAATTATCATTGTACTACAGTTATAATCCCTATTTTTTTCTTTAACATTAATACTGTATAACACGTTATAAGTCCTTAATGTTCAATAGAAACTGAAATTCGTTCAATCTGAGTATGCCTGGTTAGGTGTAAGAGAGGGCCTGAAGGCCCTAATCTTGCCAAGTAAAATAAATACATAAATAAATAAATCTGTTAGAGACTGTACGGCCAATAAGAAGGCAGTACTCATGTGACGCGATAGCAGCGCCCCTATCACGTCAGTTTCAAGGTATGTGACGTTAACATTTATAGATAATTTACACAGAAGATCCAAAGAAACTGATACACCTGCCCAATATCATGTAGGGCCCCCGCGAGCACGCAGAAGTGCCGCTGCACAACGTGGCATTGACTCGACTGATGTGTGCAGTAGTGTTGGAGGGAACTGACACCATGAATCCTGCAAGGCTGTCCATAAATCCGTAAGAGTACGAGGGGGTGGAGATCTCTTTTGAACAGCACGTTACAAGGCATCCCAGATATGCTCAATAATGTTCATGTCTGGGGAGTTTGATGGCCAGCGGAAGTGTTTAAACTCAGAAGAGTGTTCCTGGAGACACTCTGTAGCAGTTTCGGTCGTGTAGGGTGTCGAATTGTCCTGCTGGAAATGCGCAAGTCCGGCGGAATGCACAATGGACATGAATGGATACAGGATGCTTATGTACGTGTCACCTGTCAGAGTCGTATCTAGACGTATCAGGGGTCCCACACCACTACAGCTGCACACGCCTCACACCATTACACAGCCTCCAATTGCTTGAACAGTCCCTTGCTGACATGCAGGGTCCATGGATTCATGAGGTTGTCTCCATACCCGTACACGTCCATCCGCTCGATACAATTTGAAACGAGACTTATCCGACCAGGCAACATGTTTCCAGTCAACAGTACAATGTCGGTGCTGACGGGCTCTCGCGAGGTGTAAAGCTTTGTGACGCGCAGTCATCAAGAGTACACGAGTGGGGGTCTTCGGCTCCGAAAGCCCGTATCGATGATGTTTCGTTGAATGATTTGCACCTTGAAACTGATTGATGACTGAGTATTGAAATCTGCATCAGTTTGCAGAAGGTTGGACGTCTGTCACGTTGAACCAGTCCCTTCAGTCGTCGTTGGTCCTGTTCTTGCAGAATCTTTTTCTGGTCACAGCGATGTCGGAGATTTGATGTTTTACCGAATTCCTCATATTCACGCTACACTCGTGAAATGATCGTGCCGGAACATTCCCTCTTCATCGCTACCTCGGGGATGCTCTGTCCCATCGACCATAACACCATGTTCAAACCCACTTAAATCTTGATAACCTGCCATTGTAGCAACATTAACGGATCTCACAACTGCGCCAGACACTTATTGTCTCATATAGGCGTTGTCGAACGCAGTGCAGTATTTTGCCCGTTATTTATCTCTGTATTTGAATACGCATGCCGATACCGGTTTCTTTGACGCGCCAGGGTATTTTAAGTTGGGGCTCAGCTTTTCGACATGCATATCGCAATAAATTATACTCCAAAATACGTCCTCGAACTCGCTCCCACGAACATCCTGCGCAGCTCACAATGAAAACAATCGCGGACCGTCCCGGTTGTCCACGTGTGTCCTATAAGGTATATCTCAGAAAAGCTGATGGTGCTTGGAACGTGTGACGAGCTCCTGTACCCGATATGCGTGTGACGTTCTGTATAGTGCTCGTTCATTTCATCATCTTTTATATACTAGCCTATGGCAGACAAGTGACGAGATTCCCATAAACCCTGTCAAATTTAGCGTCGGATCAGCGTACACAGTCCCTTGTTTCTCCATGTTGAACACATTCATTTGAACAGCATAGCATAAACTCATACACCCATAAGAGAAAAATAGTTTCCACCCCACACCATCCACATTCACTTTGCTTAAACCTCTTCTGGAAGGAGGAACCCCTGTTCTGAATGATCTCCGTCACATCAGAGGAATGAACCGCAGTCCATCAGCCGCGCCTAATTAGCCGAGTGGTCTAGGGCGCTACAGTCATGGACTGTGCGGCTGGTCCCGGCGGAGGTTCGAGTCCTCCCTCGGTGCTACAGAATCGATGATAAGTTTTATCTTTGACGTACTATGGTGGATAGTTATATTTTATCCTTGACAAGGTTTATCTCGGCTATCACGTGAAATCCAGACCACGCCCACTTTCCACTGTATTTAGGTCGTTCTTCGACGTCCGACTCGTCAGTCGGCAAGACTCAGCACAACCAGGTGCACCCCCGAAATTGTCCAACGTAGCTTTGGACGAAACATCAGGGATAGAAGAGTTCCATGGACCACGGCCATACAACCCGAAAGAATTCTCAGCAGCTGAAACATCCGGTCGTGAAAGCCTTCACTGTATGATTCCATTTCCATTGCTTCAAATGGACCCGTTACGTTTTATATTTAAAGTCTGTCTGTATTGGTGTAAACTCTTGTTCTCTAGAATTCGCTTGCAGATTCCAAGAAGATAATAGTGAAACGGAGTGCATAAAAAGTGAGATCCCATTGACGCATTTCAGAAAAAGAATATGGGTTGGAACAAGTATAATAAACAGTTAAATGTTCCAAAAATCACACTTATGAGGTTTTCCAATATGAGTGGTACATTTGAGGAAGTAGCAAAAAGAAAGAGAGGCAGGCTTATAATTCTTTGTGCAGATCTTGGAGAAGATTTATTTACTATAGTCTTGTTGTGGAAGCTTCTTTCTTTGGGATTACTCGTAATGATGTGTGAAGAATGGCCATAGAAGTGACACTCTTTTAAACACAATATTGCCGGGAACAAAACAGTGTTTTTTGTTTCACGCTAAGAAACCAGACTGAGAAAGAAATAATACAGGAAGTTCCTTAGCAGATATCTTTTGTTCAGTAAGGAAAATACAGAGAAATTCTATAACCATCCTTTAGATGTTATATAAGGGGTGACCAAAAAGTTTCCGTTCGAAGACCTTACAGTCCAGAATCGGAATGTCGTTCAGGCAAAATTGCCGTGAGCATTGAGGGAATCATCCCACAGACGCACCAGGTCGAAGATACCCGTTTTTCTAAACCGCCGTGTCCTGCTGCGTGAAGAAGTCCGTAACTGCCTGCTGCACATCGTTCGACAAGAATAGTCGATCCTTCAGGACTAAGTGACCGAAGGCGCTACAATCGCATGGCGAGAGATGAGGACCGTAGGGCGGCTGCTCCAGTGTGTCCCAAATGTCCGTAATGTCCTCCCAGGTCGACTGTCGTCGGATGTCCAACTGCGACCAAAACGCAATTTGACGCATTATTCCACAACAGTTGTTTTTTTACAGATATGCTGCCCCATACTTGTTATTCATTCTCCGATGGATGTCTAGAGGTGTTTGTCCTTCGGCAGCCAACAAAAGAATAACAGCACGTCGGTCCTGTTTGAACGTAATTCGTAAAAACGTCACTGTTGTTCACGGTCCCACGTTATCACACACACTTCTGAATGACACGAATTCCACACTAATCCCTAGCCTAAATATCGGTGCTTATGTACTCTAATCGGAGTCGCGATACGTAGCATACAAGCAGCAGCAAGACCCTTAAACGGGAATTATTTTAAACATTTTTACAAGATGATTTTGGCAACCATTTTTCAAACTCGCTAAATGTAACACTTTTTTGAAAACAATTTATTTTATAATAACTTTTAATTATATTTTCTAGGAGTAAAATCCAATAGGTGCATAACATTATGAAGTAAATATTACTTGCTTTTAAAACACAATTTTTTCTGTTTTTTTATTTCAATAAAAACGAAAGTGGAAGTCCGTTTTTGTGCACTTTCCTCTAGTAGTAGTAGTAGTAGTAGTAGTAATAGTAGTAGTGGTTGTTGTAGTTATAGTACTGCAGTCAGTTATTAGTTCATGTGATGCAACTCTCCACATTAGTCTACCCAGCACAAACCTCTTCATCTCTCTGTTAACTATTGCAACCTACAGTCACTAGAACCTGCTTAGTATAGTTACCTGCAGTTTTCATCACATACTTCCTTCGTTAACAAACTAACAATTCCTTGACGCCTCAGGACATGTTATATCAGTAGATCCGTTCTTTTAGTCAAATTGTACCATAACTTCGATTGATTACATCTTCATTAGTTACCCAGACTAGCCGTAAAATCTTCAGCGTTTTCCTGTAGCGTTACGTTTCTAAAGTCTCTACTCTTGTCTTTGCTGAAATTTTTATTGTCCACGTTTCGCTTCCAAATAATACTGCACTCTGGACAAATATACATTCAAGAAACACTTCCTTGCTAGAACAGTTATATTTCATACTTACAAATTACTCTATTTCAGAAAAGCTTTTCTTGCAATTGGCATTTTTCGTTTAATGTCATCTCCACTTCGACCATCGCCAGTTATTTTGCTGCCTAAGTATCAAAACTAATTCCTTTCTATTTGTGTCACATTTTCTAATGTAATCCTCCGATAGCGCCTGACTTAATTCGACTACACTCCATTATCGTAATCTTAGTTTTGTTGAAGTTCATCGCCTAAACTCGTTGCTACTCACTATTCGTTTCGTTCAAGTCATCTTGTCTAATTCCTGGTCGCCTCTGAGAGATTGACAGTCATGGGCAAAACTCACAGACTTTATTTCTTCATCCTGAACTTCTATTCTCTTTCCGAATTTATATACATAAAATTAATATATTCAATTTAGTTACTATTATTACCCTTGTAAGTCAAAAGGGTATATTATCAACTATATTGCAGCACACTGATACAATTTTGAACTAGCCTGCACTGGCAGAAGGAATCAAGTTATGAGGGTGCTGGAAAACTTTTTGTTAGCGGTTTTTATAAGATACATGGTAGATTGTTCAGCGAATTCCGTAAGGAATTTTGTATAAAACACTGTTGCACCTATGATATCTGTGAGACCATAAACTACAGAGAAAGACTTAGACAGGATCTACAATTAGTTCGAAGAATCGCAACTGATCCTCAACGTAATTAAGTCTACCATTTTTCATATAAACAGCAGGAAAGATCCACAAGCCATAAATCACTGTAAACAATAAGAACTTTAAAATATATGGAGCGACTTTCGGAGCGATCTGAAGCAGAAAGACCGCTCGAAACGTGTTGCAGAGAAAGCAGGTTGACATTAACTGGAAAAATTCTGAGGAGAATAAATTCATGCACGAATAAGGTGGCTCACATAACACTTGTTCAGACTATTGTATGGAACTGCTCATCAGGTGGAGACCACAAACAGATAACAGAAAGAGGGTTAGTCACAAAGTTTCATTTGTCAGCTGTAAACAGTCACGCACTGGTGAAGGTGTCTGTCTTCCTCTAAGTATTTATGCCTCAGTGTGCGACTCCCCTGTTACGTCTTTTGCATTCGGTTCCACTTAGTCTGAAGTCCTATATCTTGATGTTCTAAAACAATACACCGAAAATGACTCTAGAGGAGGATAGTGCAAAATGATGCATACCACAGAACAGTTCAGTTCAAGATTGCTTCTCGCACTTTACTAACATTATAACGTTTTTGTATGGCCAATTAGTCTCACAGATGACATTTCAAACCGGTAAAGAAATTCGCGTCTCTTCGTTCGTCAACACGTCCAGAAGAGCAATGACCCAGTTTTTAAGCAGTGACGCACTATTTGCTGAATATCACTATGAACACTTGACACAGTTGCGATGCACCACAACAGACATTGCACAAGCTATTTTAGTGTATAAAGTACAGAACATAATTAAAATATTGAGTAAGTAGCTGTTACGAAACAGTTCCTAAGGCACACTTTTTACCAGGTTGTAGCTAAAAATGTTCGATTAACGTACTTGTAGATTACGTGTCTGAGCTAATTTCAGTAAAATATTTGGAATGTGCACTTATCTTGTTGGTTTCGAAGACTTTTTCCTCCACCGATTCAATGTGAACTGGGGTGCGTAATATTAATTGCTTCACTGCGGAAATACCAGGAGTCAATGTGAAAAGCCGATGATATTAAATGATTTACACCGACTTATATTTTTCACTTCGTGTTAATGTTTGTGTTGGTCTAGAACATTCGTACAATCACAGCTGAAAGCAGATCGGTGAAGTACTGTATACAGGGTGTTACAAAAAGGTACGGCCAAACTTTCATGAAACATTCCTCACACACAATCCATCGGTCACCGAATCTGTTGTTGAGAAGCGTACGAACACTTCGACTGAAATGTGCAGGAGCTCCATCGTGCATGAACCACATGTTGTGTCGTACTAGTAAAGGCACATGTTCTAGCAGCATAGGTAGAGTATCTCTTACGAAATCATGATAACGTGCACCATTGAGCGTAGGTGGAAGAACATGGGGCCCAATCAAGACATCACCAACAATGCCTGCCCAAACGTTCACAGAAAATCTGTGTTGATGACGTGATCGCACAACTGCGTGCGGATTCTCGTCAGCCCACACATGTTGATTGTGAAAATTTACAATTTGATCACGTTGGAATGAAGCCTCATCCGTAAAGAGAACACTTGCACTGAAATGAGGATTGGATGAACCATTCGCAGAAGTGTACCCGTGGAGGCCAATCAGCTGCTGATAGTGCCTGCACACGCTGTACACGGTACAGAAGTAACTGGTTCTCCCACAGCACTCTCCATACAGTGACGTGGTCAACGCTAACTTGTACAGCAGCAACTTCTCTGACGCTGACATTAGGGATATCGTCAACTGCACGAAGAATAGCCTCGTCCATTGCAGGTGTCTTCGTCGTTCTAGGTCTTCCCCAGTCGCGAGTCATAGGCTGGAATGTTCCGTGCTCCCTAAGACGCCGATCAATTGCTTCGAACGCCTTCCTGTCGGGACACCTTCGTTCTGGAAATCTGTCTCGATACAAACTTACCACGTCACGGCTATTGCCCCGTGCTAATCCATACATCAAATGGGCATCTGCCAACTCCGCATTTGTAAACATTTCACTGACTGCAAAACCACGTTCGTGACGAAGACTAACCTGTTGATGCTACGTACTGATGTGCTTGATGCTAGTACTAAAGAGCAATGAGTCGCATGTCAACGCAAGCACCGAAGTCAACATTACCTTCCTTCAATTGGGCCAGCTGGCGGTGAATCGAGGAAGTACAGTACATACTGACGAAACTAGAATGAGCTCTAACATGGAAATTAAGCGTTTCCGGACACATGCCCACATAACATCTTTTCTTTATTTGTGTGTGAGGAATGTTTCCTGAAAGTTTGGCCGTACCTTTTTGTAACACCTTGTATATTGCGCGAAGTAAGGAAGTGCTTGGAAACGCGCCAGTGCCCGCAGCGGGGTGGTAGCCAAGCCGCAAGGGCGCCGGGGTGGACTCGGGCTGTGGCGGGCACCGCTCCGCCCGGCAAACACTACCACAAGTTTCGAATGAAGTAGCTCAAGATTGTGCACTAGACCCAGAGAACAAAACGTAATATAAATAAGTACAAAACTGTAAATTATAGATTGCAGCAATCAGCCGCCCTTTTTAATTTTTTTTAATTGTGCAGATCTGTATTTCAGCTAGAAGCTAGCTATTCTTAATGCTAAGAATACAAGAAGTACATAGTTAGATGATATCATAAAAAGTTACAAGTGAAAAAAATAAAATAAAAAATTTAAAAAATATTAAAAGGTTTTACCCACCTGACGTAATTTAGATAAATTAACACACAAGGAGCGAAAATGGAAATTATATTACTTGCTGGCAAATATGAAATAAGTTGGACGACAATGTAAAGAATTTTACTTATGTTTCATGTTATGCAATTCTCATGCAAATTTGAAGTGGTTTACTTCCCTTGAAGTTTATATATGTAGTTCATGTAGATGGCGACATGTTACCAACCGATCTGTTCTCCATATAGCCTTCCTTCCACAAACAGTAGTATTCACTGAACTGTGGATGAAGCCCGACCAACGGGCATCACATGCATTGAGCGGAACTAATAGTGGTATATAATATACAAAACATATGGGTTAAGCCATTACTTGTAACATTTTATGACATCATCTAACCATGTACTTCTTGTATTCTTAGCATTGAGAATGGCTAGCTTCTAGCCAAAATCTATATCTGCACAATAAAATTTAAAAAGGACACAGGTCGCTGTAATCTATAATTAACAAGTAAATATAACAGTCGCTGAGTGCAACAGATTTCTGAATGGAATGTAAGATGATGAAGTACAAAAATACTAGACATGTTGTTGTTGTTGTGGTCTTCAGTCCTGAGACTGGTTTGATGCAGCTCTCCATGCTACTCTATCCTGTGCAAGCTTCTTCATCTCCCAGTACCTACTGCAACCTACATCCTTCTGAATCTGTTTAGTGTATTCATCTCTCGGTCTCCCTCTACGATTTTTACCCTCCACGCTGCCCTCCAATATTAAATTGGTGATCCCTTGATGCCTCAGAACATGTCCTACCAACCGATCGCTTCTTCTAGTCAAGTTGTGCCACAAACTTCTCTTCTCCCCAATCCTATGCAATACCTCCTCGTTAGTTACGAGATCTATCCACCTTATCTTCAGCATTCTTCTGTAGCACCACGTTTCGAAAGCTTCTATTCTCTTCTTGTCCAAACTAGTTATCGTACATGTTTCACTTCCATACATGGCTACACTCCATACAAATACTTTCAGAAACGACTTCCTGACACTTAAATCTATACTCGATGTTAACAAATTTTTCTTCTTCAGAAACGCTTTCCTTGCCATTGCCAGTCTATATTTTATATCCTCTCTACTTCAACCATCACCATTTATTTTGCTCCCCAAATAGCAAAACTCCTTTACTACTTGAAGTGTCTCATTTCCTAATCTAATTCCCTCAGCATCACTCGACTTGATTCGACTACATTCCATTATCCTCGTATTGCTTTTGTTGATGTTTATCTTATACAGTCCTCTCAAGACACTGTCCATTCAGTTTAGCTGCTCTTCCAAGTCCTTTGCTGTCTCTGATCATAATTAAAACTTTATGGGTACCTCTCTTAAAAGAGGAAATGTGGGAGATACAAATAATAACGGCGTTTTGGTCACTGTTCCTCAAGCGTATGCGATAGCATTACTGAGATGTTCATTAATTTTCCATGTTCGGTGCAACATGTAGCAGTACGTTCTAAGACGTCAGGTAATATTCTATATTTCCTCTTCCTAATCTGTGCGAAATGAGAGCAATTTGAACTCATTTGGATTGTTAGGGACATTCGTTCGATCTTCCGCAGCAGATGCATTCATAAACCTAACCGCAAAGGAGGGTGGTAGGATGGCGGGTAACAGAAGGACCTCCGTCGCACAGTGTAAGATGGATTGCGGAATGTAGGTGTGGATGAGAACGTGAATGTTGATGTAGAGCTCATTAACACTCCGTAGGCTTGTGCTGAAGTCTGACTCTGTACTTTAGGTATCCCCTTTCCCTGGCCGGCTGCGATGGCCGAGCGGTTCTAGGCGCTACAGTTTGGAATCGCGCGACTGCTACGGTCGCAGGTTCGAATCCTGCCTCGGGAATGGATGTGTGTGATGTCCTTAGGTTAGTTAGGTTTAAGAAGTTCTAAGTTCCACGGGACTGATGACCTCAGCAGTTAAATCCCATAGTGCTCAGAGCCATTTGAATTACCCTCCCCCTGGTCTCGTGAGCTAGCAGCATCGTGGGTGTGTCCCCGTTTACTTGGCGAGTCTACGTAAGAGCAACCAGTGGCAAGGTTGATGCCGAGTTTACGTAAAAGAAACCAGTGGCAAAGTGGAACCTTTGTTTCCCACTCGAGTTTGAGACATTCCCCATACCAGACAAAAGATAATTCAAAATGATAACACCTTCTCCCCAAATATCTTAAACTACCTATTTCCTCAAAATATTATCTATTATCAATGTTAGCAGCTTGAAGAGGTCGAATTATGTGTTCAGGGCAGAAATACTGTCGTACATATCAAAAAATTATAGCAAATAAAAAAATCACATAACCAGAAAGATAAAAAACCTGCTTTAGGGGTGGCTGATTTGCTTTCTTCGTGCTGTTTTCATCAGTCTTTTGGTTTACAGTCAGCGCAGTACCTGTATCTGAATTCGCAATTCGACAGCTCTACCCACTACGCTGCTGGGAACACTTGAACTACGTGAGTGTGTTACACATCCTGTAGGTTCAAATGGCTCTGAGCACTATGGGACTTAACTGCTGAGGTTATCAGTCCCCTAGAACTTAGAACTACTTAAACCTAACCTAAGGACATTACACACATCCATGCCCGAGTCAGGATTCGAACCTCCGACCGTAGCGGTCGCTCGGTTCCAGACTGTAGCGCCTAGAACCGCTCGGCCACTACGGCCGGCTCATCCTGTAGGCTCTTAAGCACCGACCTGTATTACCTTACATTTAATTATAACAAATCACATCAGTGCCGATGCGTTTTCGAGATATCCCATTTATTTGAAAAAGCGCTCATTTATATGACATGCGTTTTAATACAAAACCCATCAGATATAAGCTTCACCTAGAACGACGAAATGACGAAATGCAATACGGGGTCTTCTCAAAACTCTATACGACAGCGAAAGACGATAGACATCCCAAAGGATCGAAACTGGTACTGTACACCTCAAAGTGATGTCACGGGATGTATCACCGCGGTGTGCTTAACGTCTCGCACAAAAGGAAAGCGGTATCGACTAATCTGAAGAGAGAGTGAACTTTTTGTGAATATCCACAAAACTAAGTGTCTGCTGTTTGAAGTACACCAGGTGGCATCAGTAGTAAGATAAAGTACTTTCTCAGTTTCCCCCGGCACCGAAATTTTCTTCCCCAAAAATCTCCCCTGGTTTCTCCTTCCTCAGAAGTTCCCCCAAAGGAGTATATTTGCCCGAGAACTGTATGAAAAAACTCGATCTGGAGTCGATGTGTAGGACATTCGTCAGTCCGCGAGCCACGTTCGGACTGTGTTGTTTGCAACAGTGCCCACGAAAGGCAGGGATCTCGGCCGGCGCACTGTTTCAACCAGTCACAGCTGTTGGACCACAGTCTCACTTAGGCCTCCGTGCTCTCACAATTAGCGCCCGTTAGCCGCGCCACTCGGCTTTCGCGAACTGCTTTGCGTTACACGCGACGTCAGCTCGTTGTCTCTTGCAAGGTGACGGCTGCCACTAACACTCCCTCCCATTCATTTCGGTACAGCAGTCGGTGAGAACAACTGAGATTCACGGACATTTGAAGTAGCCATCAGCAAAGCACATATTTCACCCGTACTACAGCTCCCTTCAGCCGAATTGATACGAAATGGGCAGACATGAAAGGACATAACAAGAACACTGTGCTCCATAAATAACGAAGTAGAGCAGTTAGGGATGTGAATCGGGTTAAGTGAAGTAAAGTATACCAACTGTGAAATATTTTTGCAGCTGGTGCTGTCTGATTAAAGACACTTTTATATAATGATGTGTAGATATAGGCGAAATTAGTGGGAAATTGATGTTTCAATTTACTTCGTAATTTTCTCATTGTAAATGAACGCCATACTACTTATACGAAAAGGATATGTCGACTCGCCAGCACAGATTGTGGAGACGCTTATGCCTATGCTATGGATGTGACTGGGGAAGTTTCACATCCCCGTCGCCTGCTGCTTGTCCGATCTGTGAACCCCGATCTTCTGAGAAGGTGGGTCTGGGTGGTGGTGGAAGGGGTCCGGACTGCGGATTATACAGTACTACTGGCAGCCTCCGTATCGACCTGTTTCTTCTTTCAACGCTAACTGGTCCTCGCTTTAATGTGAGCTTTGTGGTCGAATGGATTGAAATCGGGTAGAAGTAAGTTCCGGTTGTGCTTCGTGTCTCATTTTTCGTTTATTTACTTAAAACGAACGTTGTTTTCCTTATATAATTCTTCGGTGGTCTGATACAGAACTCATAGTTAACTTGGGACCATTGTATACACATTACAGACTTAAATTTTGAACAGAGTTGAGAAAATGAACCCAGTTCACAAAGTCACTGTATTGTGTGACACTAAACTTGAACCAGCTGAACGTGGCTCATCGTTGATCCAAATTAGAGCGAGATATCCTCGGCAATACCGCCGACGAGCTATCGACATGATTACTGCACTTCAACGTAAGATACTAATAGTTCATTGTAGACTAGGGTTGGCCAAGAATTCGGCTCTCAAGCCATGCCGTGGCCCAAGTGCTTTAGAGCTCAGCCAGCCTAGTACATTCCCCCACAGCCACGGCATGATGGGGCGGTGACTGCAGTGCTGTCGCACTGCATATGTCTTGGTTTTATATTCCACATTTCTCAATGATACAGATCAAAAACACAACAAATTTTCAGAATTGTTTAATTATTTAGGCTCGCCGGCGATATAATTTTTATCTCGTACGCCAGACTGTTGTCGGCCGTTCTGGCCGAGCGGTTCTAGGCGCTTCAGTCTGGAACCGCGCGACCGCTACTGTCGCAGGTTCGAATCCTGCGTCGGGCATGGATGTGTGTAATGTCCTTAGATTAGTTAGGATAAGTAGTTCAAATTCTAGGGGACTGATGACCTCAGATGTTAAGTCCCATAGTGCTCAGAGCCATTCCATTCCAAACTGTGGCATACGGACAAACGCAGACCACACCACAGATGAAACTTCCTGGCAGATTAAAACTGAGTGCCGGACCGAGACTCGAACTCGGGACCTTTACTTTCGCGGGCAAGATCTCTACTGTTCTTTTTTTTATCTAATTTTGTTAGTCATTGGTCGTTGAATTTGTTCAGAGCGGACGTCCCATGACGCTTGTTAAAATTCGTTGTTGGTGCATTAACTCATTTTTCTTATTACAGAGGGCTGCTAACCCTCTGACCGAACACGCTGAGCTACTGTGCCGGCTTCCGTCTGAGCTATTCGAGCACGACTCACGACCCGTCCGCACAGCTTCAATTCTGCCAGTACCTTGTCTCCTACCTTCCAAACTTCGCAGAAGGAGACGAGGTACTGGCAGAATTGAAGCTGTGTGGACCGGTCGTGAGTCGTGATTGGATAGCTCAGACGGTAGAACACTTGCCCGCGAAAACGAAGGTCCCGCGCCCGAGTCTCAGTCCGACACACAGTTTAAATCCGCCAGGAATTTTCATATAAGGCAACACTCCGCTGCAGAGTGAAACTTTCATTCTGGAAAAATCCCCCAGGCTGTGGCTGAGCCATGTCTCCGCAATATCCTTTCTTCCAGGAGTGCTAGCTCTGCAAGGTTCGCAGAAAAGCTCCTATGAAGATTTGAAGGTAGGACACGATGTACTGGCAGAATTGAAGCTGTAAGGACAGGACCTGAGTCGTGTTTGGATAGCTCATGCGGTAGAGCACTTGCCCGCGAAAGCATAGGTCACGAGTTCGAGTCTCAGTCCGGCACACAGTTTTAATCTGCCAGCGCTCTCTCCGCTGCATAGTGAAAATTTCGTTCTGGAATCGTACCCCACATTTTCGCACTCAGGTTACCACAAAATCATGATTTATTTAATTTCAAAATCGAAAAGAAGGCTTTCACACGCATATGTTGATTGAAATGTTGTAGAGCTTCTGGATCGTCATTATGGAGACGTGGAAATCTACTTGGGGAAAGCAGTGTAGATGTTACAGTAAAAGTAATTATCTTTACAACAGCAATTACCTTGAAGATCAAACAATTATATCTTTACATGCACAGGGGCCCTTTTATCCGGAACGGCAAAACGTCTGGAAAACAAACGTAAGATTAGCAGGGTTCACAAAACATTTAGAAAACTATTCTTATAATTATTTCAAGGCCACAACGAATTCTTCAAATCTCGCATTTTGTTTAATGCTAGTGTGTGGAACTGGACTGTGTTTGTCGGAAATTGCCCCTTCTAAAATGCGATTTTATTTTCAAATGAATCCCCATCGAACCAGAAATAAGTTGTTTCTCACCTTGCATCGTTTTACTATGGGCAGCGTGCTGTCAAATCCACGTAAAACGCGAGGTCTGCAATTCATTACGAATGTTCTAATTTTCGTTCCTGCACTCTTTTCTTCGTTCATAAATTTGTCAATAGCGGGTTTAAACCGAAAACCCGTTCCAGGCATGCCCCTTGACTTAACCAACGTACTTTGTACTCTATGCTCCTCGTTCAGCTTGTAAGCTCCCAACAGTAAATATATATATGATATAAATATAATATATAAATATTATATATATATCATTCACATTCAGCGTAACCCAGTTAAAAATACCTCCCAACAGTAAAAAAATAATTATATCATTCATACTCAGCATAAACTAACAACAGATAAATTCCGTAACCTACCAATAATACAATGTGACTAATCTCTCAATAAAATTATGGCTCACTTATAACCTTTCAATAATTAACGGACTGTGAATCTAAACTGGTAAATTTTGGACTTCAGCAGTGCTGCGCCATGGCCCTGAGAGATCATACTGAATAAATTGAAATTCTTACCTCAATAAGGTCGCCGGATAACGCATATATATCTGGTCCTATAAGAATTTTTTCTGGCACAGCCCAGTGCTATGTTCGCCGATAGATTTGTCATGTATAAAAAGAAACAACTGATTTATCTTTACAGTAATTGGGATGACCATGGATTGGAGAAATTAGTAAATTCTTTAAATTGAGATGAATGATTGTCGAAAGTTAATTTTTACAAGAAAGATTATTATTAAGATATTTTTTAAACATTTACATGGAACTTCATACAACAATTGTACCGAGGCTGCTTTTACCTTATACTACATCGCACAGGCACCACCATCGCTCCCCACGACCGGCCCAGCCAACTCCATACACCAGACTGCTAGCGACTACCGCGACTCCTACTGCTGCTGACACAGCTCTTACTGTATACAACACTGCTCTCTGGTCTGAGATTCTCTTATAGCTTACATATCGCAGGCGGCGCGTGAGCAATCCATCGAAATTACATCTGCTCGAGTGCGCTAGCAATAAATTCCTTTGTCATGGACCTCTTACAAGCTATATCGAAAAGTGCTGGGACCAACACTGGAACAATCCATGCGACTACAAGTAGATTACTGTTTTTTCACGTGCTCCATGCCTGCAAGTTTATGACAAAGTGCTGCTTGATGTAATGATGCTTACACTGAATCGCGATTGTCAAACATTATAGCTTTTTGCTTTTTCATTGTGAACTAAACCTTCAAATTTTATCTGCATCGTACTGTAATGTCATTCCATAGCAAATCTGCAGTACCCATAGATTATGTGATTGCATAACAGATATTGAGAATTCTTCTCTTCTGCCATTCTCACATAGTTTTAAAGGCTAGTGACAATAGATCGCTAGACTACCTCTTTTTTTGCAAGCAGCCACTGGACCTGTGAGCATCCTTCATATCACGAACAACAACGACACTGACACTATGATTCTGCCGAACTGGAGAGAGTTTTGGCGACCGATAAGTGCCGCACCGCAGTACTGAATGAAATGTCGTGCGATACGGAGTGCTTCCAATAAGGAACGAGCGAACCGAGGCGCCCCAAGTCTCAGTCGCACATCCTGATCGTGTGTGGTTTGGTGCATCGCGCCGGCCCCGTTGTACGCATTCGTTATTTGCTGCTGAGCGTTTCAAATTGTTTTTTGCATTTATCGCGAATCTCTTGAGGAGCGCAAAGTGCCAAGCGACTGGAAAGAGGCGCACGTGACTCCTGTGTATAAGAAGGGTAAAAGAACGGACGCGCAAAATTACATACCAACATCCTTACTATCGGTTTGTTCCAGAAATCTAGAGCATATTCTGAGAAACAACGAGACAAACATGCCAAATTTAAACAGACCCAAAATCCCCAAGACTGGCAATCTTTTACAGAAGCTAGAAATTTAGCGCGGACTTCAATGCGAGATGCTTGTAACAGTTTCCACAACGAAACTTTGTCCCGAAACCTGGCAGAAAATCCAAAGAAATTCTGGCTTTAGGTGAAGTATGTTAGCATCAAGAAACAATCAATGCTTTCTCTACGAGATAGCAGTGGAGACACTATCGAAGACAGTGCTGCCAAAGTAGAATTACTAAACACGGCCTTCCGAAACGCTTTCACAAAAGAAGACGAAGTAAATTTTCCAGAATTGGAAACGAGAACAGCTGCCAACATGAGTAACGTAGAAGTAAATATCCTCGGAGTAGTGAAGCAACGTAAATCACTTAATAAAAGCAAGTCTTCTGGTCCAGACTTATACCAATTGGGTTCCTTTCGGAGTATGCTGATGCATTAGCTCCATACTTAACAATCATATACAACCGTTCGGTCGACGAAACATCCGTACCCAGAGGCTGGAAAGTTACACAAGTCACACCAATATTCAAGAAAGGTAGTAGGAGTAATCCACTAAATTACAGGCACATATCATTAACGTCGGTATGCGGCAAGATTTTGGAACATATATTGTGTTCAAAAATTAAGAATTACCTCAGAGGAAACGGTCTATTGACACACAGTCAACACGGGTTTAGAAAACATAGTTCCTGTGAAGCACAACGAGCTCTTTATTCACATGAAGTGTTGAGTGCTATTGACAAGGGGTTTCAGATCGATTCCCAACTTCTGGATATCCGGAAGGCTTTTGACGCTGTACCACACAAGCGGCACGTAGTGAAATTGTGTGCTTATGCAATACCGTCTCAGTTATGTGACTGGATTTGTGATTTCCTGTGAGAGAGTTCACAGTTCGTAGTAACTGACGGAAAGTCATCGAGTAAAACAGAAGTGATTTCTGGCGTTCCCCAAGGTAGTGTTGTAGGTCCTTTGATGATCGTAGAGGGAGATCAAGAGATGAATACACTAAGCAGATTCAGAAGGATGTAGGTTGCAGTAAGTACTGGAAGATGAAGAAGCTTGCACAGGATAGAGTAGCATGGAGAGCGGCATCAAACCAGTCTCAGGACTGAAGACAACAACAACAACCTAAAAACGATTTGTGAGACAATCTGAGCACCCGCCTTCGGTTGTTTGCAGATGACGCTGTCGTTTATCGATTAATAAAGTCATCATAAGATCAAAACAAATTGCAAAAAGATTTAGAAAAGATAAGTGAATGAAACGAAAATTGGCAGTTGACCCTTAATAACGAGAATTGTGAGGCCATCCACATGAGTGATAAAAGGAATTCGTTAAAATTCGGTTACACGATGTTGTTGTTGTTGTGGTCTTCAGTCCTGAGACTGGTTTGATGCAGCTCTCCATGCTACCCTATCCTGTGTAAGCTTCTTCATCTCCCAGCACTTACTGCAACCCACATCCTTCTGAATCTGCTTAGTGTATTCATCTCTTGGTCTCCATCTACGATTTTTACCCTCCACGCTGCCCTCCAATGCTAAATTTGTGATCCCTTGATGCCTCAGAACATGTCCTACTAACTACTCCCATCTTTTTGTCAAGTTGTGCCACATACTCCTCCCCAATTCTATTCAATACTTCATCATTAGTTATGTGATCTACCCATCTAATCTTCAGCATTCTTCTGTAGCACCACGTTTCGAAAGCTTCTATTCTCTTCTTGTCCAAACCATTTATCGTCCATGTTTCACTTCCATACATGGCTACACTCCATGCAAATACTTTCAGAAACGACTTCCTGACACTTAAATCTATACTCGATGTTAACAAATTTCTCTTCTTCAGAAATGCTTTCCTTGCCATTGCCAGTCTAC
The DNA here is from genome assembly GCF_021461385.2 of Schistocerca piceifrons. NCBI lineage: Eukaryota > Metazoa > Arthropoda > Insecta > Orthoptera > Acrididae > Schistocerca > Schistocerca piceifrons. Next base: position 253,318,665 of record NC_060143.1, on the reverse strand, counting down.
ATTTAATATCCTCTCTACTGCGACCATCATCAGTTATTTTTCTCCCCAAATAGCAAAACACCTTTACTACTTTAAGTGTCTCATTTCCTAATCTAATTCCCTCAGCAACACCCGACTTAATTCGACTACATTCCATTATCCTCGTTTTGCTTTTGTTGATGTTCATCTTATATCCTCCTTTCAAGACACTGTCCATTCCGTTCAACTGCTCTTCTAAGTCCTTTGCTGTCTCTGATAGAATTACAATGTCATCGGCGACCCTGAAAGTTTTTATTTCTTCTCCATGGATTTTAATACCAACTCCGAATTTTTCTTTTGTTTCCTTTACTGCTTGCTCAATATACAGATTCAATAACATCGGGGAGAGGCTACAACCCTGTCTCACTCCCTTCCCAAGCACTGCTTCCCTTTCATGCCCCTCGACTCTGGTTTCTGTACAAATTGTAAATAGCCTTTCGCTCCCTGTATTTTACCCTGCCACCTTTAGAATTTGAAAGAGAGTATTCCAGTCAACATTGTCAAAGGCTTTCTCTAAATCTACAAATGCTAGAAACGTAGGTTTGTCTTTCCTTAATCTTTCTTCTAAGATAAGTCGTAGGGTCAGTATTGCCTCACGTGTTCCAATATTTCTACGGAATCCAAACTGATCTTCCCCGAGGTCGGCTTCTACTAGTTTTTCCATTCGTCTGTAAAGAATTCGCGTTAGTATTTTGCAGCTGTTACTTATTAAACTGATAGTTCGGTAATTTTCACATCTGTCAACACCTGCTTTCTTCGGGATTGGAATTATTATATTCTTCTTGAAGTCTGAGGGTATTTCGCCTGTCTCATACATCTTGCTCACCAGATGGTAGAGTTTTGTCAGCACTGACTCTCCCAAGGCCATCAGTAGTTCTAATGGAATGTTGTCTACTCCTGGGGCCTTGTTTCGACTGAGGTCTTTCAGTGCTCTGTCAAACTCTTCACGCAGTATCGTATCTCCCATTTCATTTTCATCTACATCCTCTTCCATTTTCATAATATTGTCCTCAAGTACATCGCCTTTGTATAGACCCTCTATATACTCCTTCCACCTTTCTGCTTTCCCTTCTTTGGTTACAACTGGGTTTCCATCGGAGCTCTTGATATTCATACAAGTTGTTCTCTTTTCCCCAAAGGTCTCTTTAATTTTCCTGTAGGCAGTATCTATCTTACCCCTAGTGAGATAAGCCTCTACATCCTTACATTTGTCCTCTAGCCATCCCTGCTTAGCCATTTTTCACTTCCTGTCAATCCCATTTTTGAGCCGTTTGTATTCCTTTTTGCCTGCTTCATTTACTGCATTTTTGTATTTTCTCCTTTCGTCAATTAAGTTCAATATTTCTTCTGTTACCCAAGGATTTCTACTAGCCCTCGTCTTTTTACCTACTTGATCCTCTGCTGCCTTCGCTACTTCATCCCTCAGAGCTACCCATTCTTCTTCTACTGTACTTCTTTCCGCCATTCCTGTCAATTGTTCCCTTATGCTCTCCCTGAAACTCTGTACAACCTCTGGTTCTTTCAGTTTATCCAGGTTCAAATGGCTCTGAGCACTATGGGACTTAACGTCTGTGGTCATCAGTCCCCTAGAACTTAAAACTACTTAAACCTAACTAACCTAAGGACATCACACACATCCATGCCCGAGGCAGGATTCGAACCTGCGACCGTAGCAGTCGCGCGGTTCCGGACTGCGCGCCTAGAACCGCTAGACCACCGCGGCCGGCGTTTATCCAGGTCCCATATCCTTAAATTCCCACCTTTTAAATCAGTCTAATCTAAAAGCCGTGAATTCAACTAAATACCTAGGTATTACAATTACGAACAAATTAAATAGGAAGGAACACATGGAAAATGTTGTGGGGAAGGCTAACCAAAGACTGTGTTTTATTGGCAGGACACTTAGAAATTGTAACAGATCTACTAAGGAGACTGCCTACACTACGCTTGTCCGTCCTCTTTTAGAATACTGCTGGGCGGTGTGGGATCCTTACCCGATAGGAGTGACTGAGTACATCGAAGAAGTTCAAAGAAGGGCAGCACGTTTTGTATCACTGAAATGATACAGCATTTGGGCTGGACATCATTAAAAGAAAGTTGCGGCAGAATCTTCTCACGAAATTCCAATCACCAACTTTCTCCTCCGAATGTGAAAATATTTTGTTGCCACCGACCTACATAGGGAGAAACGATCACCACGATAAAATAAGGGAAATCAGAGCTCGTACGGAAAGATATAGGTGTTCGTTCTTTCCGCGTGCTATATGAGATTGGAATAATAGAGAATTGTGAAGGTGGTTCGATGAACCGTCTGCCAGGCACTTGTATGTAATTTGCAGAGTATCCATGTAGATGTAGATGAGTTCGAATATAATAAATTTCCTATAGACCGGAAAGATCATATCCTCGAATCAGCACGGCTTTAGCTCGTGTGAAATCCAGCTCGCTCTTTTCTCACATGATATACTGCGAACCATGAATGAAGGACAACAGGTAGACTCCATGTTTCAAGATTTCCGAAAATCACGCGGCACGGTACCCCGCTAAAGACTTTTAACGAAAGTACGTGCATACGGAATAGGCTCCCAGATATGTGACTGGCTCGAAGACTTCTTAAGTTATAGAACCCAGTATGCTTATCTCGACGGGAAGTGTTCACTGGGACAGGAATAACATCAGGACTGCCCCAGAGAAGCGTGATAGGAGCGCTGCTGTTTTTTATATATATAAACGATCTGACAGACAGGGTGGGCAGCAATTTCTATTTGTTCACTGATAATGCTGTGCTGTACGGGAAGGTGTCGAAGATAAGTGGCTATAGATCGATGCAAGATTACCTAGACAAAATTTCTAGTTGGTGTGATGAATGGTAGCTGGCTCTTAATGTAGAAAAATGAAAGTTAATGCGGATGAGTGGAAGCAACAAACCCTTAATGTACGAATACAGCATTAGTAGTGTCCTGCTGGATACAGTCACCTCGTTTAAATGTGATTCACTGGTAGGAAGAAGACATTCGTTTCGAAAAACACTATTCAGAAAATTTAGAGAACGGACATTTGAAGCTGACTGCACAACGATCCTACTGCCGCCAACATACATTTCCTTTAGGGACCACGGAGATAAGATAACGAGAAATTAGGGCTCATACGGAGGCATATAGGCATCCTTTTTCCCTCGCTCTCCCTGCGAGTGGAACAGGAGAGGAAACGACTAGTTGTGGTACAACGTACACTCCGCCACGCACCGTACGGTGGCTTGCCGAGTATGTGTGTAGATGTAAAGGTGGACAAAAGTTAACGAAAAACTAGTTCAAAAACCTTATTTGTAACCTAAAAACATGTACATAATGACATAACTGCAAAGTAAACTAAAAGAACCAATATCATTTCGAGCTTACGGCTCCCGAACAGTGGATGCTGATGGTAATTATCTTTGGACCCAATTCCGTCGAGGACTGGCAGCTGACGAAACATGGTGACATGGAGCTGGCCATCTGGTGTTGCGGCCGATTTGAGAGCGAACAGACACTGTTTATGGCCCTTGCCTACCCCACTACAGAAAAAAAGTGGCTCTGAGCACTATGGGACTTAACATCTGAGGTCATCAGTCCCCTAGAACTTAGAACTACTTAAACCTAACTAACCTAAGGACATCACACACATCCATGCCCGTAACAGAATTCGAACCTGTGACCGTAGAAGCAGCGCGGTTCCGGACTGAAGCGCCTAGAACCGCTCGGCCACACCGGCCGGCTCCCCACTACAGATAGAAGGAAGACCGCTTTTCAGCAATGTGGGAGTGTTAAAAACTCCTTTATTATTAACTCCTTTTCACGTTGTACTTGCGGAAAATGAAACCCGTGGTGGCGAGAGGTTGTGAACTGATGATTGCAATTAAACTGCCCTTGATCCTCGAAATTTTGCTATCACAGTTTATCCTAGTTGGCAGCGAAATAATCTGAGATTTACGTCCACACGACGTAGATTCCCGAGTTCGTCTTGAGTAGAATTTTTCATCTGTGCTACTCTGTGATCAACTGCTCTGTACACTCAGCCCTAAAATGAGCAGCATATGATGCGCTATCTTTTTCAGCTCAAGCGACTCTAGGAGCTGCAAAGCTTGCGTAATGAACACTGCCTCTGCAGTAGACTCTGATGTGTCCTTAGGGATGCAGTATTACCGTTCTCCATGCATGCTAGGACCAGAGGAGGCACTTCTCACATGTGGCTGATTAGTTATTTTCGATCCGACAGCGAATATTTTAATCACATCTCGCCACTCCATTTGCGCTGTTATCTTGTATATTTCGTAATCTTCTCCATTATTTTCGAAAAGTGACTGTACTTGAGGGTCCATAGCGTATTGGTCTTGGAAATCGTGGTGTATGTACTGTAAGACCTTCGGTACATACACCATCAGATTATTTGACTTGTCGCTCTAACGAAGTAGATGAGTGTCAGCAATATGTCTCGTGGTCTTATCGTGGCGTGTTTATCTTCTGCCGTTAGGTCAGACGATAGAAATGCCACTTGCACGCTTAGAGTAACAGATTGACGGTGACCAACTTTAAACAGAACTTGATTAATTTTCACACACATTTATTGAAATAACAAGCATAAAAATAACTGAACTCCGTTCTGGATGCTATTTACAATCAACAATCTGAAGTTCCTTTGGTCTTGGTACGTTAATCTTGTTCTCACATATCTCTGACACTTGACAAAGTGTCTATACATTTCTCTTCATGGCTATGTACAGGAATTTGATAATCTTATTAGGCGCAGACTGAAACTTGACTGCAGACTAATGCAGACTAATTTAGACTGACTAATCGGAGGTCTGTACACTCGTTATAATACCTCGCGCGTTCAGGCATCACTGCGCGAGTGTGATCCGCGAGGAGAATAGGTTCTACGTTAGCAGCAATCTCATTGGCTGCGTTACATATTAATACTCGGATCGGCGAAAGCAGAATTTGGTCCGTCTCTATGACAGTGCCGTCTCGTAGTGCGGAGACGGATGAGCGCTGCGCCTGCGCTGTTGTGCTTAGCGGGGCGCGCTCTTGTGGGAAAGTTGTGTACGCGCTGACTACGCGAAACTATGTACACAACAGAAGTGCTCTTCTTTTTCGACCAACCTCAAGTTCTCTGCCTCATCCTCAAACGTTCACTAATCTATACAGCCAAGATGTCGAGCTCTGTGCCCAAAACAAATATTTCGCATGTGCAGTTAATACTTGCCTTTAATTTTTGCGGAGCAGATAGATATTCTAAGAAGTGAGTACCTCAACAAAAGAAATGTGTGGTGCTGGTTAGTGTGGTGAACTGGGTAGTCTGTCAGGTGATGGTGTATACAACAGCACAGTTAGTGTTAATGGTTGGGCCTACGAAGCTCCTTTAGCTCATTTAATTTCGGTAGGGGTGGGATCTCCATAATTTGGACTGTCAACAAGGTAGACTTGTCCATCAGTAGATGAGACAGAATATGATGATGCATCTCCACTGATTCGAAGAACAGATAATTTATCGGTACCGACGGCATAGCTCCGATGCGGATTCTAACGGAAATATGCTGTATTTTGTCTGATTTGTCGAGTACTAACTTCATGCAATTATATTGGAAGATCGCTCTGTAATCAACTAATGTTGCACCAGCGAAAGCGTGGAGCGTGTGGTGCTACCTACATTTTTAATTACGGGAATAACTTCCAGATTATTTGTTATGCGTTTTAAGGCAAGTTATTACGAATATTACTGGAGAAGCAGTTACCTGGAAAAATACCGTAGCTCTCTGTCTTGCAGCACTCAGTTGCAGCTTTTATCCATTACTTCATACGTCGTAATGCCTAGACAGCTTTAATACACTATAATGCATTATTTAAATGATACACATAGCGTAAAATATGACAGTATCTTTTATCATAGCCAAATGGATTGCATAATGCTACTGACGTACTTGCTTTTTCTCTAACGCGCGTAATTTGCTAATGGTTCTGCAACCTTTTGGCGGGTGACAGTTTCGGAAATTACAGTCGTCTGGTGCTTCCCACTGTGACGGAGACACCACAATTAACCTGATAACGACAACAATAGTAACCTTAACTATGGTGCTACACTCTATAATACTACGAGTAAACAAGTAATCAAATTATTTCACCCAGACTACACTCTAAAAGATATGACGTATAACTGATTCCAGTATCGATTTAGGCCATGGTCCAGTGGTTTTGAAATGCCTTAGCAAATGTGACAAATGACTACACTTGAATCTATAACCCTTTTTTTCAGTTCTCTTGTAGTACACGGGCTGGACGAAAATACGTTAACTTCGCAAGAAATGCACGCTTGAAGATAAATGCAGATGCTAGCCAAGCGTGCAGCCTGTGCTGTTGCATTTGATCAGGAGCGGCACCAGCACAACGTCCTCAGTACGTTGTGAAACGTCCCCTTAGAAAAATTGGTGAATTACTGCGCTGATTAACCTCTTACATTATTTGATTTTCAAACAGCTCAGCAGAACAGAACGTACTCAGACATTTCCCTCTTTACCTATTCTGATCAACACTAAACTGACACACAATATTTTTAGCGCAACGCAATCTGACTTGAAATAATCCATACAAAAGAATGGCCCTGACTAACAATAACCTATACCTGTCATGAATCACTTACCTCATAAAAATCTTCGTTACTCGAGCTACTGCAATACAGCGAACGCCAGTACTGCCAGCTAAATAAAAGATTCTAACTACTGAGGGCACTAACTACTGATAGGCATAGTTAGCAAATGAAAGATTTTGATAGAGAACAAACAATGTATTTACCTTAATAATATTCAAAAGTCATCATATAAATATATCAGTTCATAATATCCAGTATTACAAATTTACTCTTTCTGATGGAGACGCGTCCAGATCGTCCGCTCTCAAAATTCTGCCATCTCTCTCCCCACGTCCACCACTGCTGGCGGCTCACCTCCAACTGCACAACGCTACGCGCTGTTAACAGCCACCTGCCCAGCACTACAATAGCAAACAACAATGCAAACCAGCCACAGACTGCACACAGCACAGTGAGTGATTCTCATACAGAGCGCTACGTGGCGGTGGCGTTACCGATATAAGAACCTAACCAGCCTACTTACAGTTGCAAATATCAGTCTTGGTCAGAATAGTGCCATGTGTGGCTATGATCGAATTATGTGTGAGCTAAGTGAATTCGAACGTGGGAAAATTGTCGGTGCTCGTATTGAGGGAGCTTCTGAAACCAAGGCAGCCGAAGACTTTTGTGTTTCAAGAGGCACACTATCGAAGATTTATACCGGATACAGAAAAGCGGAAAAACTTAATCCGTTTAGCCACAACGGGGATAAAAGTATGTATAGACGGTTCGTGAGAGACGATAGTTCAAGATGATTTTGACGGAAAGTAAGAGGACGACAGCTCCAAAAGTCACTGAAGAGCTGAATGCCGCACTCACGAACCGTGTCAGCACCAAAAGAACACTAAGGGAGCTCCATAAGCAGGAAATTCCAGGCTGGGCTGTAATTCCACAACCACTCATCAGTAACTCAGACGTCCGTAACAGAAAAACGTGGTGCAGAAGCCATAAAACCTGCTGTAGAGAGATGGAAAAATGTCATTTGATCGTATGAGTCTTATATTAAGTCTTCACGGGTTGTCAGCCGAGTAGCATCGTGGTCTCCTAGCAGCGTTTCCATCGAAACGTTGCTACGAGACGACGATGCTACTCGGCTGACAACCCGTGAAGACTTCATATATGAAATTCGCCGAGAAAGCCTGCACTCGCATATAACGTATGAGTGTTGTTTCACACTGTTTAAAACTTCTGGCCGAGTTTATGATCTAAGAGTGAAATATGTCGGAGTTCGGTGATAATTACGGCAGCCATATTGCTGTATTCCGTGGACCCATAGATACTGTGCAAGCTCACATTATTGCCAAGGATTATGTGACTAACAACAAACATCCAAAATACTACTTTTCCTCAAACCTCGCATACTTCCTACAGATAAATTTCCTTTAATTTACGTCTGTGCTCACAAATTTTTTTATTATACTACTGGCCATTAAAATTGCTACACCACGAAGATGACGTGCTACAGACGCGATATTTAACCGACAGGAAGAAGATGCTGTGACATGCAATTGTTTAGCTTTTCACAGCATTCAGACAAGATTGGCGCCCGTGCCGACACCTACAGCGTGCTGACATGAGGATAGTTTCCAACCGTTTTCTCATACACAAACAGCAGTTGACCGGCGTTGCCTGGTGAAACGTTGTTGTGATGCCTCGTGTAGGGGGAGAAATGCGTACCATCACGTTTCCGACTTTGATAAAGGTCGGATTGTAGCCTGACGCGATTGCGGTATATCGTATCGCGACATTGCTGCTCGCGTTGGTCGAGATCCAATGACTGTTAGCAGAAGATGGAATCGGTGGGTTCAGGAGGGTAATACGGAACGCCGTGCTGGATCCCAACGGCCTCGTATCACTAGCAGTCGAGATGACAGGCATCTTATCCGCGTGGCTTTAACGGATCGAGCAGCCACGTCTCGATCCTGAGTCAACTGATGGGGGCGTTTGCAAGACAACAACCATCTGCACGAACAGTTCGACGACGTTTGCAGCAGCATGGACAATCAGCTCGGAGACCATGGCTGCGGTTACCCTTGACGCTGCATCACGGACAGAAGCGCCTGCGATGGTGTACCCAACGACGAACTTGGGTGCACGAATGGCAAAACATCATATTTTCGGGTGAATCAAGGTTCTGTTTACAGCATCATGATGGTCGTATCCGTGTTTGGCGACATCGCGGTGAACGCATATTGGAAGAGTGTACTCGTCATCGCCATACTGGCGTATCACGCGGCGTGATGGTATGGGGTGTCATTTGTTACACGTCATGGTAAGCTCTTGTTCGCATTGACGGCACTTTGAACAGTGGACGTTACATTTCAGATGTGTTACGACCCGTGGGTCTACCCTTCATTCGATCCTTACGAAACCCTAAATTTCAGCAGGATAATGCACGACCGCATCTTGCAGGTCCTGTACGGGCCTTTCTGGATACAGAAAATGTTCGACTGCTGCCCAAGTCAGCACATTCTCAATATCTCTCACCAACTGAACATGTCTGGTCAATGGTGGCCGAGCAACTGGCTCGTCACAATACCCCAGTCACTACTCTTGATGAACTGTGGTATCGTGTTGAAGCTGCATGGGCAGCTGTACCTGTACACGCCATCCAAGCTCTGTTTCACTCAATGCCCAGGTGTATCAAGGTCATTATTACGGCCAGAGGTGGTTGTTCTGGGTACTGATTTCTCAGGATCTATGCACCCAAATAGCGTGGAAATGTAATCACATGTCGGTCTAGTATAATATATTTGTTCAATGAATACTCTTTTATCATCTGCATTTCTTCTTGGTGTAGCAATTTTAATATCCAGTAGTGTATCAGACTACGGGTTTCGGTCTATAATGACCATCATCAGATCTGTTCTATAAAAACATGCCCTAATGTTCTGCAGCCATAGTAGGTGGCATAGGCAAATGTTAGGAACAGCATCGTCAAATATATATAAATAACAGATGACTCTTGCATATCCTGTTATTTACATATATTTGACGATGCTGGTGTTAATTTTGTATCTAACATTTGACTGTCCTTCCATGGCTGCAGTACATTAGGACATGTTTTTATAGAACACATCTGAAGATGGTCACTATAGACCGAAACCGGTAGTCTGATGACAAGAAAATTGTGACCACAGACGTAAAGTAAAAGAAATTTATTCTATATTCGGGTCACTGTTTTATTCGCAACCATGTCGCAACTTGTGCTCCTACTGATAACTGCTCCTACTTCCCCATCTGCCCCACCTCCGTGTTTAGCAAGGTCTTCAAATCTATCCTCTATCGACGCATCAATTACCACTTTTACCAACACATCCCTCTTGCCAGCAACCTGTGTGGCTTCCGTTCCAGTTTCTACTGTGATGACCATAATTTGCACCTCACCATTCACACCTCAGCTCCTGCAAATCCACTGTTTGTGTCTCCCTGACCTTGAAAAATCCTATGACCGTGTGTGGCATTCTGTTCTCGAGACATGCGCAGTTCCCATTAACTATGTCCACCTTAGAGCATCCATCCTCTCTGATCACCCAGCTTTTTTCACTATTAGCAATACCAAATCCCGTACCTTCCATTCCACTGCGGAAGTACCTACAGGCTCTGTCCTCTCTCCCGGATCCGCGCTGCTGCTTCGGCCGCAGGTTCGAATCCTGCCTCGGGCATGGATGTGTGTGATGTCCTTAGGTTAGATAGGTTTAAGTAGTTCTAAGTTCTAGGGGACTGATGACCTCAGATGTTAAGTCCCATAGTGCTCAGAGCCATTTGAGCCATTTTTTTGTCCTCTCTCCTGTCCTTTATATCCTCTGCACAGCTGATACGCCCAAACCACCCCCACCAGTCCACCTCCTTCAGTGTGCTGATGTCACCACTTTCCTCACACTCTACCCTCCCGTCCAGAAATCCAAACAATCCCTCCAAACCACGTCAATCAGTTTACCTCCTGGTGTAACCAATGGCTCTTCAAGATCAGCCCCTCCAAAACTCGGGCAATAATTATAGGACGAACCACGCGCACCTTCCACCTCCATGACTTCTACCTTAACATTTATAACCGTCCTATCCAGCTAACAAACGCACTAAAATATCTTGGACTAACCCTCGACTGGCAACCCACGTGGAAACCTCCCCTACTAGCCACCCAACAGCCCATTGACTACAACTAGTATAACTACTGACAGGCCGAACTTGGGATTTCATCCTTCCACTGTTCTTCACATTTATGAAACCATGATCCGACCCATCCCCTGCTATGAAAATGTTGCTTGGGTGTCATCCAAACCAAAGTTCTTCAGGTCCCTACAAACCCTTTAACGACATGCACTCTGTCTTGCTGTCCGCTTCCGTTAACCTTCCCCCACTGGGATCCTCTACCGTCTTATCAAGTTCCCGCCACTCCTCATCCACGTAGAACACCTGCGCATCTCTTATACTGTCCACAAACTGGATTCCAATAACCCCATTGTCTCCCCTCTGATCACCAGCCCTGAGATGCTGCCACACCTTCACACACACACACACACACACACACACACACAGACGCACCTACCTCCGTCCATAAACCTACTCACACTCGCTGTACCACCTCAACGCAACTTCAACCAACTCCCACTCCCACACAATAAGTTCCCCCTCGATATTTATCCCTCCTACCAACTTTAACTCTTACCCACCTATCTTACTCCACATCAGGCTCCTCTCTTCTTTTCCTTCTCCATCCATTCCATTCCTTTCTTCTTGTAAACACTACCCTAACCACACGACACAACACTCCTCACCCCCTATCATTCCCACCAACTGGATTTTCCCGCTATCCACCTTAGCTCCTACCTCCCATCTCCTTAGTTTTTCCTATCTAAGAGACCCCTATGCTTCGGTGTTTTTATCAGGAGAATTTCATCTACCCGTGCTGTGATTAAAAATGTATACTTTTCCCTTTTTTTCAACTTTCCGTCTTTGAGTTTTTTTTATTTTAAACAGAAAACACCCTCAAATTTCGTGTGTATTTCTCGTTGTAAATTTTTTAATTCGTCTGGCTGAATAGCAGTGAATTGTACCGGGTGAAATAACAATATAGGAAATAAAAGCCAACGCCGATTTATCCAAATGCCGGTATTTCAGGTGTCGTCGATGCTCGTCGCAACGATCGGCAGCCGTGCGTATAGACTGGCCGACATAACTCTTGCCACGCTCGCGAGGAATGTTATAAATTCCCGGAACTCTCAGTCAGAGATTGTTTTTAACCAGTCGCAACATTTCTGTATTATTTCTGGCTGGCCGAGAGATACGTCTGATTCCTTGCCTTGACGTAATCCAGCCAATCTGATGCCGTTCTGTGGGTATAAAAGAGAGAAACTAGCCAGTTCATGACAGTCAGGCGAAGATACTATACAAAATCATCGAACGCTTGGAATTTTATTCGTATCTGGCACGACAAGTGAACCGAGAAATTTTTACGCAAGAGCAAAATTAGTTAACTGTTGCTGTATTATATTAACAACATACTTTTTAAAGAGGTATTGGTGTGCTGGTAGGACCGAGAACCTGAAAATAGGCTACCTTTTAGCACACTCTTAGCAATAGCAACACACTTTAATTACGTGTTCCACGGACTTCGTAAGCCCCACAAAAAATTTTAAAAACGCAAATTTCGTTCATCATTGTTGTCTTTTACTCTCAACATACTTTTTAAAGAAATATTGATGTGCAATTAAGACCTTGAACTTCGAAATATTGAATACGACATTCATTGGGGACAGTTACATCTGCTATGGAGACTTAAATCTATGGCTACAGTTTAACTGAAAATTTTATAATATATATGGAATCTGGTAGAAGAAATCATTAAAAACAAAAAAACATTTCTTTTAGAAATTTTAAAGTATAAAGTAACTGGCTAGTTACAACTTTTTCTAAAGGTGGGCATAAAATACCCTCACCCCATACCCCATGGTGTTCGCAAGGGTAACTAGTTTCGGCAGTTGCCATCATTAGAATCTGTTAAAACTCAAAATAAACAGGCCATTAGACACAAACCACATAAATTTTAAAAAGTTACTAGACATGTGCGGTACAATGTATCACATATATGTGTGTTTCTTCGGTTACTTTGTATCGTGTCAGTTGTATGTGCCATACACAAATACTGAGTGACAGATAACTAACGCGTGCTTCTAGAAATTATTGGTGGTAAGATAAGATGAATATGCTTAGCATGTGGATAAAACAGTCATGTGAAAAACACCAAAACCTTGTAAGTTGTAGCGTACATATCCGGCAGTTTTTTTAAAGTTAACTTGTTTGTTTCTAATGAGCTTTCATTTGGTTTTTAACAGAGTCTGATGGTAACAACTGCCGAAAGCAGTTGTTAATTAAATCAAAATTACGAGATTGAAGGGAAACTGATGTAACAAGTTATAAAAGTAACCATAAATTTTAATTCATGCTTTGTTCCAAATATTTTAAAACATACTCTGTTCACATTACTAGTTACCTCGAAGAAAACGAATTGATGATACATAGCGCGGATTCAGAGAATATCGTTCTTGTGAAACACAACTAACTCTTTATTCTCATGAAGTAATGAGTGCTATCGGCAGTGGCTATCAAATTGATTCCATATCTCTAGATTTCGGAAACGCTGTTAATACCGTGCCCAACAAACGACTTCTAATAAAATTGCTTCTCTGTGGAGTGCAACTGAATTTTAATATAATACTGTTAGAAGTAGGTGGTTTTCAACGTTAATTAAAAACAGCAGAAACGCTGTACGAGACCTACTCCAACGCTCATCCGTTGTTGATTGAGAAGAAGCTGGCTGGTGACGTGTAGCACTCGCCACTGGGCGTGAGGCGGGCCGAACTAATTACCAGTAAGTCGGCGTTCGCTTTAAAAGGCATCTCAGTGGGCAGTAACTAGCCAGGTGCAGTTTGGCAAGGCGTCCAGAGAGGCAGAACTACCTGAAACAAGAAATATGATCGCAGTTGCGAATATGATCATACTCCAACTGCACAGTGTATTGGTGACAATGAAAATCTGTGGCGGACCGGAACCCGAACACGAATTTCGCGCTCTTACGAGAGCGGTCGCCTTAACGTCTCGGCCATCCGTGCACGCCTTGAAGGCCGAATGTCACCGGACGTCTGTGCCCTGTACTCGTACACTTGCTGAGATTCCCTACAGGAAGAGACTTATGATTATTGTCGCGGCTTTGTCTTGGCATCAAACACTATATTACAGTGCGTGTGTTCTTACGGTGTACTCTGCAATGTCCTTCAGACGAAAAGCATGTCTGAAGGAGCAGGCACTGCTACCATCGACTCCTGTATGAAATACAAAAAATATATTTGCAATTGCCTAATGTCGCGTGCGCCGAGCCAGCAAGGTTCACAGGGGAGCTCAGGAGGGATGTTGAAGACGATCACCATCCGACGCCACCGTAATCAAGATGTCGATACTTCGTAAGGAACATCGTTCACTCTGTCGCATGAAAAAGGCAGTTCTAGTGAATGTATTTTGTAATTGCGATGAAAGAGTTGCGTTATTGCAACTGCATTACTGTGGTCAGCGTTCGTTATTGTTCTATGTTATAATTACGTTGCACGTTAAACAGGCACAATAATTTATGTACTTTCTAAATACGATAAGTTTTAAAATCAGAAATTAGTCACTGCCATTAAAACAATATGTATTTATTTTCTTGGTAACAAATATTCCAGCACAAACTTTTAACGACTTTGTACGTACTGTGATTTTACTGAATCGATCTTGTGTGGTTTCTTATGCAGTATTCCGACGTTGAATCATCATTCTGAGACCAATATTGTTTCATTTACCGTACAGGGAAAGCTGTGTTGACAGTTTTAATCAAGTTAGGCAATCTAAAATTTGTATAGGTAAGCATTAACTTGTAGCGACGCTTTTACCTTGTCGTGAACATGCTATTCGAGTCACAATCAGAGTAGCACAAACTGTAGCACACGCTTTTTTTTCTAAATTTAAAACGGAACTCTTTTCTTTAAGTGAAAGAGACTTGCTTTCGAGTCGGGCGGGGAATCACTCGGTTTGTGCAGGTGACACATTTAGGTAATAATAAGAGCACGTGTATGTCTTAATTTATTACACTAATTAGTCATTTCGTGGAATTGTCTGTAGAGGACTGGCGGTGGTATTGCTTGTAGCAATCACTGTTGTAACTTCGCATTTAGGCAAATAGTGAGTGTATATATCGTTTCAGAGTCACAGTTGCTTGCGCTACACTTCATCACAAATTAGCGTGTATTGTTTTATCTACAGCTGAGTAGAAAAGGAGACTGTCATTTTTGGCAGTACAAGTACACTTTCTAATCGAGTTTCCGATTACCTTATTTACGAACAGTAAGGATTACGATCACATGTTCATCGTGATTTAATGATCTTGCCTTAGGGGTGTTACAATGACATAATCAAAAATCGAACGACGTTGTTGTTGTTGTGGTCTTCAGTCCTGAGACTGGTTTGATGCAGCTCTCCATGCTACTCTATCCTGTGCAAGCTTTTTCATCTCCCAGTACCTACTGCAACCTACATCCTTCTGAATCTGCTTAGTGTATTCATCTCTTGGTCTCCCTCTACGATTTTTACCCTCCACGCTGCCCTCCAATACTAAATTGGTGATCCATTGATGCCTCAGAACATGTCCTACCAACCGATCCCTTCTTCTGGTCAAGTTGTGCCACAAACTTCTCTTCTCCCCAATCCTATTCAATACTTCCTCATTAGTTATGTGATCTACCCATCTAATCTTCAGCATTCTTCTGTAACACCACATTTCGAAAGCTTCTATTCTCTTCTTGTCCAAACTATTTATCGTCCATGTTTCACTTCCATACATGGCTACACTCCATACGAATACTTTCAGAAATGACTTCCTGACACTTAAAGCAATACTGGATGTTAACAAATTTCTCTTCTTCAGAAATGCTTTCCTTGCCATTGCCAGCCTACATTTTATATCCTCTCTACTTCGACCATCATCAGTTATTTTGCTCCCCAAATAGCAAAACTCCTTTACTACTTTAAGTGCCTCATTTCCTAATCTAACTCCCTCAGCATCACCCGACTTAATTAGACTACATTCCATTATCCTTGTTTTGCTTTTGTTGATGTTCATCTTATATCCTCCTTTCAAGACACTGTCCATTCCATTCAACTGCTCTTCCAAGTCCTTTGCTGTCTCTGACAGAATTACAATGTCATCGGCGAACCTCAAAGTTTTTATTTCTTCTCCATGAATTTTAATACCTACTCCGAATTTTTCTTTTGTTTCCTTTACTGCTTGCTCAATATACAGATTGAACAACATCGGGGAGAGGCTACAACCCTGCCTTACTCCCTTCCCAACCACTGCTTCCCTTTCATGTCCCTCGACTCTTATAACTGCCATCTGGTTTCTGTACAAATTGTAAATAGCCTTCCGCTCCCTGTATTTTACCCCTGCCACCTTTAGAATTTGAAAGAGAGTATTCCAGTCAACATTGTCAAAAGCTTTCTCTAAGTCTACAAATGATAGAAACGTAGGTTTGCCTTTCCTTAATCTTTCTTCTAAGATAAGTCGTAAGGTCAGTATTGCCTCACGTGTTCCAGTGTTTCTACGGAATCCAAACTGATCTTCCCCGAGGTTGGCTTCTACTAGTTTTTCCATTCGTCTGTAAAGAATTCGTGTTAGTATTTTGCAGCTGTGACTTATTAAGTAATTTTCACATCTGTCAACACCTGCTTTCTTTGGGATTGGAATTATTATATTCTTCTTGAAGTCTGAGGGTATTTCGCCTGTTTCATACATCTTGCTCACCAGATGGTAGAGTTTTGTCAGGGCTGGCTCTCCCACGGCCGTCAGTAGTTCCAATGGAATATTGTCTACTCCGGGGGCCTTGTTTCGACCCAGGTCTTTCAGTGCTCTGTCAAACTCTTCACGCAGTATCGTATCTCCCATTTCATCTTCATCTACATCCTCTTCCATTTCCATAATATTGTCCTCAAGTACATCGCCCTTGTATAGACCCTCTATATACTCCTTCCACCTTTCTGCTTTCCCTTCTTTGCTTAGAACTGGGTTTCCATCTGAGCTCTTGATATTCATACAAGTGTTTCTCCTTTCTCCAAAGGTCTCTTTAAGTTTCCTGTAGGCGGTATCTATCTTACCCTAGTGAGATAGGCCTCTACATCCTTACATTTGTCCTCTAGCCATCCCTGCTTAGCCATTTTGCACTTCCTGTCGATCTCATTTTTGAGACGTTTGTATTCCTTTTTGCCTGTTTCACTTACTGCATTTTTATATTTTCTCCTTGCATCAATTAAATTCAATATTTCTTCTGTTACCCAAGGATTTCTACTAGCCCTCGTCTTTTTACCTACTTGATCCTCTGCTGCCTTCACTACTTCATCCCTCAAAGCTACCCATTCTTCTTCTACTGTATTTATTTCCCCCATTCCTGTCAATTGCTCCCTTATGCTCTCCCTGAATCTCTGTACAACCTCTGGTTCTTTTAGTTTATCCAGGTCCCATCTCCTTAAATTCCCACCTTTTTGCAGTTTATTCAGTTTTAATCTACAGGTCATAACCAATAGATTGTGGTCAGAGTCCACATCTGCCCCTGGAAATGTCTTACAATTTAAAACCTGATTCCTAAATCTCTGTCTTACCATTATATAATCTATTTGATACCTTTTAGTATCTCCAGGGTTCTTCCATGTATACAACCTTCTTTCATGATTCTTAAACCAAGTGTTAGCTATGATTATGTTGTGCTCTGTGCAAAATTCTACCAGGTGGCTTCCTCTTTCATTTCTGTCCCCCAATCCATATTCACCTACTATGTTTCCTTCTCTCCCTTTTCCTACACTCGAATTCCAGTCACCCATGACTATTAAATTTTCGTCTCCCTTCACAATCTGAATAATTTCTTTTATTTCATCATACATTTCTTCAATTTCTTCATCTGCAGAGCTAGTTGGCATATAAACTTGTACTACTGTAGTAGGTGTGGGCTTCGTATCTATCTTGGCCACAATAATGCGTTCACTATGCTGTTTGTAGTAGCTTACCCGCATTCCTATTTTCCTATTCATTATTAAACCTACTCCTGCATTACCCCTATTTGATTTTGTGTTTATAACCCTGTAGTCACCTGACCAGAAGTCTTGTTCCTCCTGCCACCGAACTTCACTAATTCCCACTATATCTAACTTCAACCTATCCATTTCCCTTTTTAAATTTTCTAACCTACCTGCCCGATTAAGGGATCTGACATTCCACGCTCCGATCCGTAGAACGCCAGTTTTCTTTCTCCTGATAACGACATCCTCTTGAGTAGTCCCCGCCCGGAGATCCGAATGGGGGACTATTTTACCTCCGGAATATTTTACCCAAGAGGACGCCATCATCATGTAATCATACAGTAAAGCTGCATGCCCTCGGGAAAAATTGCGGCTGTAGTTTCCCCTTGCTTTCAGCTGTTCGCAGTACCAGCACAGCAAGGCCGTTTTGGTTATTGTTACAAGGCCAGATCAGTCAATCATCCAGACTGTTGCCCTTGCAACTACTGAAAAGGCTGCTGCCCCTCTTCAGGAACCACACGTTTGTCTGGCCTCTCAACAGATACCCCTCCGTTGTGGTTGCACCTACGGTACGGCAATCTGTATCGCTGAGGCACGCAAGCCTCCCCACCAACGGCAAGGTCCATGGTTCATGGGGGGGGGGGAAATCGAACGACAGTGCAGCAAAATATTTGACAGCATCAAAGTTCATAGCTGTTAACAGGATCATAATCAAAAGAAACTGAGTGCTGGAATTAGCGTCATTCCATCATTTGAATACAATGTCAGCTTTCTGTATGATCCTGTACACAATCATGAACTTTGACTGTGTCAAATATTTTATTGTACTGCTGTTCAGTTTTTGGTTATAACATAAGCAAAAGCAATTAAAAGTAACTTGACAGTTTTGTCTTAAAAATGAAATGCTTGTACCTGTCTAAATACCGGCGGTTGTCAACGACATCCCTCAGCTGCATTCCTGTAAGTTATTTGAATCTGACAGTAACTTGCAGACCGATATTGCTCTTGGAATAAATAAGATAAACATCCGCTACACAGTAGTCTGGCGAAAATGTTGTCCTTTCATTAACAAAATGCATCTGTGGGGTCAACCGGAATGAAAATTTTGAAGAGTGTTAACTAGAAGTAAAGTGCGACTTATAACTATTAAGGTACAGTTGTAATATTTTACAGATTTTCTAATGCATGTTCCCATTTTCAACTTGATTTGACAGTTGTCAGCCGAATCTCTACGTCGTTTACGAGGTGGTGGAGATTTGATCCGAAAACGGGCTATATGGATTTAGCTGTACGCCTTTACGGCTGTGGTGGGATCGGGTGACATTAAAATGAGTGGGCTCGCCAAACAATTGCAGCACGGGATGTCAGACGTGTTTGCTCTAGGGTTATCTGTCCGGCCTGCTCCTCCGCTGCAGCATTGGAAGTAAATGGTTCAAATGGCTCTAAGCACTATGGGACTTACCCTCTGACGTTATCAGTCCCATATACTTAGGACTACTTAAACCTAACTAACCTAAGGACATCACAAACATCCATGCCCGAGGCAGGATTCGAACCTGCGATCGTAGCAGCAGCGCGGTTCCGGACAGAAGCGCCACAGCAGTCGGCGGCAGCATTGGAAGTAGCGACTTTGCCTTTGCCTGTGCTATTCTACCTTTTCATGACAAGTGGTGGTTAGCTCTCTCCCTAATGTAATTAGCAGTGTGTTCGAATGGAGAGAGTAGACCAATTTCTAGGTGCAACATTGCTTGCCGTTACTCGGCTGCTCTCTAATTACTGTGTGTTCCTCAGACTGGTTATGAAATCACGTTGCCTCTGCGCAAGATACGAGGGCTGTTTGGAATGTAAGGTCCGATCGATCACGGAATGGGAACTACAGTGGAAACCAAAATGTTTTATTTCCTAGTTTGCTACAGCTTCCAGCGACTTCTCTACATAGTCGCCACACCAACTTAGATGTATGTGTTAGGTTTGCACCAACTTTCTAATACTCTCGTCATAGATGGCAGCCGCCTGTGCTTTCCTTCAGTTCACTACGCTGGTTCGCGGTTCGTTATCTATGCCAAAATGTTGCCTTCATAGCCAGCTACCAGCGAAGGCCAGGCTTTATGGTAGGTGGTCAAAAACATCCCATCCAAAACATTGCATGGGCGTCCTCTTTGCCTCTGCAGGGTGCCGTCAAGAACTGTCATAAAGAAGGAACTCCATGACAGGTACGTTATGTAGGGTTGCGTGAAAACAGGCCAAACATAGCGGTGGGCACCCGAGCTTGGCAGCAGACACTATTGTTTCAGGCAGCTTTACGTGCTCACTGGGTGGTCAGAACTGAGATCAACGTGACACGATCGACAAGCGTGCTAGAGACAGTGTCCACTACATCTGGGCAAAACTACTTCGGATTTTCACTGTTGTTTACGTTTCTCTACCCATCGGACACCGGCCGGGGTGGCCGAGCGGTTCTAGGCGCTACAGTCTGGAACCGCGCAACTGTTACGGTCGCAGTTTCGAAGCCTGCCTCGGGCATGGATGTTTGTGATGTCCTTAGGTTAGTTAGGTTTAAGTAGTTCTATGTTCTAGGGGACTCATTACCTCAGAAGTTAAGACCCACAGTACTCAGAGCCATTTGAACCAGTTTTGAACCCATCGGATCTTATTTCCCGAATAACCCTCGTACTCGTATATTGGTCAGTCAGTGCAATAAGGCAGTAGTTTTTGGTGCACTATACATGGTTTGTACTTGTCGTCTCGGCTTGTGCGGACATATAGTGGAACACTATCTATAGTATACTTGTTTCATAGTCCACTTGATTTACCGGATTTCTTCTCACTTAAGCGTGTAGTAAGATTGTTTCTATTCTTTAATGTGTTTCGATGAAACCCCTCTGAATATAAATTTTAAATTAGGTAACGAGTTACAAAATTATATGGCCAGTCGTGGTACCTGCGGGTGTTTTGATATCTGGCGCGTTTGGTCAGATAGTACATTGGTTGATATTGCTTCATTAGCCAGGTTCTGTGTACAACTTTTGTAGTAAATTACATATAAGAGTAATTGCCGTTGTTATTAAATCCTGTTATGTTCAGCGCTCCGATTCTTGGTAATTGGGTTCAAACTGTACTTCAAAGACTTTTATTAAATGTCTTTTTGCTGACTACATTTGGGCATGTTTCATGATCCAAGAACCAGTACAGTTATTTAAGGAATCTGGTGCTCTTGTGTTTTAAGACTATTTTGGGATACTAGGGATGTATTAATTGTTTCTTTAATTGTGAATTTTGATCTCATTTTCTTAAACTGTGAAATTTAATTGTAACTCTCTTCAGGATTGAAATAACGGACATTACGCTGTGTAATGCAGATTTTACCTGCGGCAGAGAAATCTGCTGCATATTTGTTGTAAAATTAATTTTGAGAATATTTCGAATAATAACTTTAAGGGTAACAAACTACTTGCCACTAAAGGCAGCCATACCGCTCACTCTAGCGACACAGTTAACGTACAGATAAAAGCGCCACAAATCGCATACTATTGATGTGCTTTAGTGGTACTTTCGCTCCACAAACGACAGCATCTTTAGATCTTCAATGTTATGATGGCAGATCTGCTCAGCACCATCGTCAATATAAAAAGTATTCCGCTTCATTAATTTTTTTTGTGTGCAGTCGCACAAATTCAGCTTCTTCTTCCAATATTTCGGCGATATGTCGTTCAGCCCTCAGCCCTCTTCAGAGGGAGCCGGAAGACTGATGTTCCAGCACTCGCTCCGTCCTTTTTTTCTTTTCTTTTTGTCAATTTTACCAAAAGCAAGTTAACAAGAATGAAACGTTCGAACGGAAAAGGAACTTCACACTTCATCCAATTCACTGCATATTCGCAAAAAGGCTCACTACAGCGTGTCATTCTTTGCCATATACTGGTAAAAGGCACAAAGGTCATAGTAGCTCGCCACCACGTAATGAACATTTTGCCCGACATGCTACATAAAAGTGTTTTACTTCGTCCTGAAATAGAAGGTTGTATCGAGACGCAGGATAATTTCTTGCAGGAAAGGCTGATTGTCGGTGTAGCCAACTCCAGTGTCTATGTGCGCAGGCGACCAGCCGATGACATAACATATCCGTTCCATGGCTGACTGTATCGGTCTGTCTCACTAAGGCCAATGTAAAAAAGTCGAACGTTGATGGGGAAAAGGTTATGAACGACTTGGTACCACGAGGACGACACTGCCATCGGAAAAATAGATAAGTTGACGTTGTTGCACCAAACAATCTTCCTGTCTGCCTCTGGCTCCACAGAGGAAGCGCGACCTGGTAACGTCCAGCGATCCTACAGCATTTTGACAGAGAGATGCAACTGGGAAAGAATATGAACCCCCAAATAACTTACACCGAGAAAAAAGTTCACGAATAAGCCTCTGTTTATTATTTATCCTACCAATGTCTATTGGAAGAGTTAAGCTCGCAGGTCGGAGACAGGCAAAAAGGCGAGCTGTAAGTGATTGCGGGACGTGAAGACTCGTTAAAACATTGCGTCTAAGAAATAAAACAGAAGCCTTGGCCCGAACATCAGGGAAGCCTAAACCTCCCATCAGCTGGAGTCTCGCCATAACCTCATAGGGCACCCGAAAAATAGAGATTCGCAAGATAAATTCGCCCGATAATAGCAGCTTTCGGGACATCATCGCAGGAAGGGGAAAATTTGGGCAACAAAAATAGGCTCTACTCAACGCATAAAGTTCCAAAGGTACGAATTTCATGAACTAACGAGAGGTAGCGACGCCCTTGTTCTAGTATCGCTCCTTGAATCCTGTCAGTGAGGCACTTCCAATGTAATGCAGCTATCTTCATCAGACAACGATCAATTATAACGCCCAACGATCGGCGAGGGGCGGCCACCACAGCCCATGGAATCTCAGCCGTGTCAGATTCTTGCAGACTGAGTAACCGACACCGACGCCTCCTGTCGGTAATCTGTGTTTCTGTAAGACGAAAAAATGCAGCCAAAACGTCCTTGAGCACCGGTATGTCCTCAGGAGTACGAAGAAGTACCATAGCGTCATCGGCGTATGTGCGAACGATGAACCTTTCTCCCAGTAGGGACCAGCCACACAGTTGAGCAACTATAGACAAAATAAAGGTTCCAAAAATAGGACAAATAACGACGTAGAAAGTAAAATCCCCTGCAGGATACCTCGACACACTTTTATTGGGGGAGTAAGACGACCATTCACGTCAATAGACCCCTGTATACCAGTAATTAGAGGGGTTAATATCCACGTGCGGACTCATTAAAACAAACAGACGTCAACACTCGATAAAGGAAATGACTAACTCGATCAAACGCATGATTAAAATGAATAAAAAGTGAAGTTGCCGACGCAGAAACAACGGAAGCAGTCTAGATAAGATCACGACATTCAGCAACGGGAGTCAGGAGAATACGACCCGAGAGGCAACTTCGATAATGCGGGACAACGTCTGCAAGAAAAACTGACAAACGGCTTTTTATCGCCCGCGCTATGACTTTATTATCAAAATTGAGTAGAGTCATCTGTCGGACATGATCCACGGACAGACATCCCTTCTTTTTGGGAATGAAAACAATTTTTCCGTCCTTAAAGGAGGGAGAGATGTGTACCCCCTGCATCCTTTCATTCACCATAGATGTTATCGTATCTCCTATCAGAGACCAAAATCGAGCATAAAATTCTTTGGGAAGCCCATTCGAACTTGGCGATTCGAGGGAAGCAGAGGCAACTACAATGTCAGATACCTCATCACCGTGAAAAGCTGCCAAAAACTCGTCATGGAGAGGTGTCTTAACAACACTATCAAGGAGGGGAGTAAAATGAAATGCCACTCCAGTGTAAATATCGAAAAAATACCTGGATAGTTCACGCATTATATTACGTTGGCGTGACCGCTCACGACTATGTATAGAACGAATTGTAGTGAGACACTTCGTTTGAGATAGCTTTCGAAGCCTTATTAGGTGATACAAAGACGCCGGCTCATCCTGCAGAACCGAACGTGGTTTGCATCGATAACAAAGGCCACCTGAATGTTGAGCTGCAGGAGTTCCACCCTCACACAGTGAACTTCCATAATTCTTAAAGAACGTCCCGTGGTCTATCATAAAGACCACGAGGGACAGCAGCATAAAAGATTTCTCTAGTTCTCCTCATTTCAACCGCTTTACCAGCGCAAAAACGCGAGTGCAGAGCCAAGCCGAGGTTTGGAAGTGGCAACCCAAGATTCCACAACTGAGGGATAACGTACGGAACGGATTGCTCGCCCTCATGTGGCAGCAGTGATGTCGTAGAGAGAGGTCCGCCAGATGTTCAAATGGCTCTGAGCACTATGGGACTTAACATCTGTCGTCATCAGTCCCCTAGAACTTAGAACTACTTAAACCTAACTAACCTAAGGACATCACACACATCCAAGCCCGAGGCAGGATTCGAACCTGCGACCGTAGCGGTCACGCGGTCCGCCAGATGTAAAACATTTAGCTTCCAAACAGGGCGAGAAAGATGTACGCACTGCGGGTCGTGGTTCAGTGTCATTGAAACATCACTGGTTAGGGGAGCTGCCAAGGATTATATCAATTGGCAAGAGTTGGCTGCACAGGGAATCAGACAGATAAAAGCAGTTCATTAGAATACTAGAAGCTGTAAAATACGCAAAACGCACTAGTGTGGGATATCTGCGGATCGAAGCGTCCAGTAGACTCAACGACTCTACCCTAATGATTAAGTTTTCTACTATAGTTATTGCCGGGAGTCTGATCCGCTGGACGTAAGACGCAGTTGAAAACCCTCCCTATCAAAATGTTACGCGGATGTTGACGAAGTAAATAAACAGCATCTTCCTTACAAAAGCGCGAGTGGTCATATGTACGACCAGATCCAGCTAGAGCGCAAAGAAAAATTAACGCGAGATCATAAAAATGACACCGTGTACCCCAAACAGAGTTTCAAAGTCTGTCGTCTCTATAAAGCTTGGTCATGCCGCTAGGACTTTCTGGCGCAACATTAATCAACATAGAATACCTACCCAGGTAGACAAAACCCACCAAACACACAAAATCAGCTTGGGAATCATAAACTGACGTAATGCAGTAAGCCGTAATGGAGAGTTTATCCTGTTAACATGTAGGGTAAGAAACGTAGATGCCTGCGTTAGTAGTTAACACATGTAAAGCATGAAAGTGGAACTAGAAAAAAATTTACGTATCACGTCCAGCTCTCTACAGCACCGACAGATGATGGAGACGCAGGTGCTGGATTTGAATCCTCTCCGCCAGAAGGTGGCAGAGTCCATGCTTTGTTTTTCTTTTCGTTGCGACGCTGCACGCTCAGGTTGAAATCATTGTTTCACACCATTCTGTGACAACATAACTTCTTGTCGCAGAAGTGTAGGGGGCTCATCAAGGTCTACTGCGGGGAGGGAGGCGTCCCCACTCCACTTAAGGGAATGCGAAAAATACAATCGGTAGTGATGTTCTATGTCTGAAGCTGTCTGCATCATCTGACTACCCGGAAGAGAATCCGCAGTAACCTGTTGCTCCATCGAATCATATAGAGGAAGGATTGGCGTTTCACTAGAACACTGGAAATGCAGACCAGCAGGTGACATCTTCGTTAAATCATCGGAAACCACCAGAACAGACGTTCCTACGCGTGGATAAGAGGACGCAGATGCAAAATTCGTTTCTACATCTACATCTACATATATACTCCGCTAGCCACCAAGTGGTGTGTAGCGGAGGGCACAATTTGCGCCAAAGTCATATTTCCCTCCCTGTGTTCGACTCGCGGATCGCACGATGGAAAAACGACTGTCTGAACGCCTCAGTACGAGCACTTATTTCCCGTATCTTTGAATGGTGATCATTACGCGATTTGAAAATTGGTGGTAATAATACATGCTCTACATCCAAGGTGAAGATCGGATTTCGGAATTTAGTGAGCAGCCCCTTCTGTTTAGCGTGCCGTCTGTGTGCAAGCGTGTCCCACTTCAAACTTTATATGAGATTTGTAACGCTTTCGCGATGGCTAAATGTACCAGTCACGAATCTTGCCGCTCTTCTTTGGACCTTCTCAATCTCTTGAATCAGACCCAACTGGTAAGGGTCCCATACAGACGAACAATACTCCAAGGCTGGACGAATTAGCGTATTGTAAGCTATATCCTTTGTTGAAGGACTGCATCGCTTCAAGATTCTACCAATAAACCCGTTACTTGTGTAATCTGATCATTCCATTTGAGATCATTTCGAATTGTCACACCTAGTTACTTGACGGACGTTACCGCTTCCAAAGAATGGGCACTTATTTTGTAATCGTATATTAATGGGGATTTTCGCCTTGTTATACGCAGTAGGTTACACTTACTCATATTGAGAGATAACTGCCAGTCATTACACCACGCATTTATTTTCTGCAAATCCTTATTGATTTGTTCGCAGCATTCGTGTGATACTACTTTCCTGTAGACTACAGCATCATCGGCAAACAGTCTAAGGCTGCTGTCAATACCATCATCCAGATCGTTTATGTAAATCGTAAAAAGCAGAGGACCTATTACGCTACCCTGAGGCACACCTGAAGTTACTCTTGTTTCTGTTGAAGTCATCCCGTTCAGGACGACATACTGCTCCCTGTCTGTTAGAAAACTTTATGTCCAACAGCATATGTCATCGGATGGACCGTAAGCGCGCACTTTTTGTAGCGAGCGACAGTGCGGAACTGAGTCGAACGCCTTTCGAAAGTCGAGAAATATGGCATCAGCCTGGGAGCCGGTATCTAGAGCCTGTTGTATATCATGCACAAAGATGGCCAGCTGTGTCTCGCATGACTGCTGTTTCCTAAAACAGTGCTGGTTTCTGCAGATGGACTTCACAGAGTCTAGAAAAGTCATCATGTCTGAACACAAAGTATGTTCCATGATTCTACAACAAATCGATGTCAGTGAAATTGGCCGGTAATTATGTGCATCCGATTTTCTACCCTTTTCATAGATTGCTATGACCTGGGCCTTCTTCCAGTCCCGCGGAACTTTCCGCTGTTCCAATGATCTCTGGTAGATGATGGATAGGAATGGTGCTATATTTTTAGCATAGTCAACATAAAATCTTACGGGGATACCGCGTGGGCCAGATGCTTCCTGGCGTCTAAGGATCTTAACTGGTTTACAATCCCAGATACAGTAAACACTATGTCAGCCATCCTCTCGTTCGTTCGATAACATCAGCAGAACCAGCCTCGTCATTCCAGACGAAAAATAGAACCAAATTACCGTCAGTACTCAAAGCATCACCACTGGAAGAAGTAACCCACACCACTAATTCCTCGGAGAGACGAGACTGCGGAGAGGGATGACTTGAAAATCATCACCATTCTGAGTCCACCGACCTTAAATTGTGCTACCCGTGCCGGCGCCTCAGCGGCAGCAGGCGCCGCAGCCGAACGAGTCGGTAACTGGAGGCAAGTCGCGCGGATTGGAAGGGGGGGGGGGGGCAATGTCTCCCCAACGTCATGTAGAGGTGGAGAAGTACTGGCAGCAGAATGTGAAGGCACTAATTCAGCTAATGTCAACCGACGACTTTTTTGATAGGATGAATTTAAAACTGTAGCACAACGCGGGCAACTAGATCTGAGATGGCCACTGTCATTACAAAGAAAGCAGGTTCTTTCTTGCCCTGCATACGTAACATGAATCCGGTAATCGCGAATATTGAGATGCGAAGGAATATTCTTTTGAGCTCACATTTCTGCGTTTCGGATATCGCTGTAACATTGCAGGCGATGTTGCGCAGACCAGCATTCCAGGCGCATGCGCCCAACGACTCCGTAAGGAAACAACGCCGTCTTAAGAAATGAATAGTCCATTTCGGGTGGAAGCTGTAAACTTTAACCAGAATATACTCGATCGCCGTATTTGGAAGAATGACTGGACTAAACGAACCATCTGAGAGCCAGCCCGACCGAGATGCCGGTCAACTTGCGAAGGATCTTGACACTTCACAAAAAATGTGTACAAGTCAGAATAAAAATGTAGTACCTACCTGATCAGATGTAAGTCGAATCGTATTAATCAACCATCGTGAATTTCTAGAGATCCCGACTGCACATAAACAACAGTCGTGTGACGAGGGCCTCCCGTCGGGTAGACCGCTCGCCTGGTGTAAGTCTTTCGATTTGACGCCACTTTGGCGACTTGCGCGTCGATGGGGATGAAATGATGATGATGATGACAACACAACACCCAGTGCCTGAGCGGAGAAAATCTCCGACCCAGCCGGGAATCGAACGCGGGCCGTTAGGATTGACAGTCTGTCGCGCTGACCACTCAGCTACCGGGGGCGCACCCGACTGCACATGACCCGCACTCTTATCAAAACTGAAAGGAACGATACCCCAACGATGAATGTTCTTGGGTGACTCGACAGATGTGGCGCAGAGAACACTGCCGCCAGAGAAAAACCAACAACGAACTCCGCTGGACAAGAACGATGTAACACTAGTCGATGCACGTAAGACGGAGCACACGGAAGTTCGATAGACGGGGCGCTGCTGCACAGGTGGAAGTAGGAACAAAGTCCTCGCTTGACGCGCCAGGCGGAACTACGCCTTTCAAACCGACCGCGCCACGCCACCTGCGGCCACATATACACAGGCGTCAGAGAATTTGATCAGTGGCAAGGAAGCACAATGTGCATGACTTGTATCTGCGGCTGCGCAATCAATCCAAGCTGAAACTCAGATGGAGGAGTGTCTTCCAGTTTTGAATGTTCTGCTTCGGCACAAAGTTGATGGTACCTTGGGATATACACTATATCGGAAACCGATGAATACAGATATATGTTTCCCTGAAAATAGATTCGCAGGCGATGAGGGTTCTCAGAAATTTAGATCACAGAGTACACATAATCTCTGACACGAACAGTCTGGAGGACGAGCTGCTACACTTAAAGAGAGGTTGGAAGCGAGTGGGTTCTCTCCACAGCAGACTCGTAGAGCGCTACTAATGAAACCAAAGGGGGCATGGGGGATGCAGAAGAAGACATAGAACGATTTAAATCCACGGCTTTCCCTCCATACTTGGGATGAATTTCGTCTAAAACAGGACGGATCCTGCACCAACTAACAGTCACTTTTCGACATTCGCCAAAGATAGCAGCGCTCTTGGGTTCTGTTAGAGATGATTTGATGCTGCAGAAGGCGGGGGTTTACAAGATTCTATGCGAATACGGCCTCTCCTACATCGGATAGACGATTCGCACGGTCCATGGAAGATCCTCAGAACACCGCAGGTACACCCGGCTCCTACAACCAAATAAATCGATAGCGGCAAGGGGCGTTATTGACGCTGGGCCTATATGCTCTACGAGAACGTCGAAATGTTAGCGTCTGCACCACCTGTCTAGGAATCTGTGGTGAGAGAGGCAATTAAAATTCGCTTGGTAACGAATTTAGTAAACAGAGGTAGCGCTTCAGCTTGGATAAGCCATGGAATCCGGCGCTTTCTGGAATCAGTTTACGAAGACGTGGTGACAATGCAGTTCAGAGTCATACTACGACATTCCAGCATGGATCGACTGCACAGCCACAGATATAATACATGCACCCTGTACTTTGCCGCCGATCAACACGTCTGGTGCCCGCGTAACTGTGGCCGAAAGTGCAGTGGCGCGGTCCGCGAGTTTAAAAGGACGGAGCCAATGTTGGAGCGTCAATCTGTCAGCACACTCTGAAGGTGGCTGAACGATATGGAGCCGAAATATTAGAACAACGATCAGAACGTATACGGATGCACACCTGACATTTAATGCTGCAGTTTTTGTGCCACACGAAGATACACAAAAAGTTTAGTGTTTGGCGACGACGGTGCGTGTAGCTCTGAACTTTGCTCGTTTTGACACGAGGCGATGAATATCTGTAGGTGCTCGCGTTTTGTTAGTGAAACCAGTAATAAAGTTAGCAAATAATACTCGACAAGTGGCTGGTTGATATTTGGTGGGGGGGGGGGGGGGGCAAACAGCGACGTCATCGGTGTCTTCGGATTAGGGAAGGATGGGGTAGGAAGTCGGCCGTGCCCTTTGAAAGGAACCATCCCAGCATTTTCCTGAAGCGATGTAGGGAAATGACGGAAAACTTAAATCAGTATGCCGGACGCGGGTTTGAACCGTCGTCCTCCCGAATGCGAGTGCATTGGACTAACCACTGCGTCATCTTACTCGGTCACGAACAGTGGCGGCTTTATTTGTGCATTAATTTCTATCGCGACTTGCACTTGCTGAACTGGAGAACTTTTGCATATTTCCTCCTAAAAACGATTTGTTGGAATTTTCTAGATTGGCACTCTCGTGATACAAGACACCTCGTGTAGCTGATATTTTGTAGCACTTCTGTAGTCTTCAGCAAATTGAAGAAAATTACGATCATTAGCGTCGCTGTCTCTAATGTATGTTTGGCATCCTCTCAACTGATAACAATCCTAATACATGATACTGTAATTATTATTACTATAATTAATATTTTATTATTGTCAACAAAATACTAAAATATAATTCTGCTATTTTTTAATCGTGTAACAAATTCTAAACACCTAGTGAACATGATGCAATTAGCTATAGACTTTTTCAGTAATGAGTCTTCAGACTGGTTTGATGCGGTCCACTAAGATTTTTGCTCTTGTGCTAGCCTCTTCGTCTCAGAGGACCACTGGCACCATACACCCTCAGTTATTTCCTGGATGTATACCAATTTGGTAAAAAAATTATCTTCACAGGCAGCTGTCAATGCTGCCTAATTTTCCAAGATCACTTTCCGCGCACGCATTGCAAAGTGTCAAGGGGCCCTGATGTGATGTGAAACATGGCTGTAGCCAATCACGCGACCAAGTTAGCTTCCGCTAGAGGCGGGCGTAGGGTTCGTTTTGTCGAGTCAGCCATAGTAGAATTCACAAAGGTTGTACTTGATGCTCTTGACAAAGATGAGTGTGGCACAGGCATATTTTTGGATCTTTCTAAGACCTCTGACACAGTCGACCACAAGATTCTATTAAATAAATTAGAAGCGTTAGGAATAAGAGGGGTAGCTAATCACTGGTTTCGATCATACCTAGCAGATAGGGTACAAAGAGTAGAGATAACACATACTCCAAACAGATCTAAGCATTTAGTAAAACACTTATCAGAACCAAAATACATTAATATAGGAGTTCCGCAAGGTAGCATATTAGGACCAATACTATTCCTGATATACATCGATGACTTCCCCAGTAGTGTTATTCGTGGTGAAACAATTCTTTTCGCTGATGACAGCAATATTATAGTCACTGAGAAAACAAGAGAACTCCTTGCAGAGAAAGAAAATGAAGTGCTCAAGGAAGTTCACGATTGGTCAATAAGCAATAAAGTGACATTGAACATAAAAAAAACTAATGCCATGAATTTCAGTTTGAAGAGGGAAAACTAAAATGTTAAATTAAATGTAGATGAAACCTCTATAGACTGTGTGGCAAATGCAAAATTTCTAGGA
The DNA here is from genome assembly GCF_021461385.2 of Schistocerca piceifrons. Taxonomy (NCBI): domain Eukaryota; kingdom Metazoa; phylum Arthropoda; class Insecta; order Orthoptera; family Acrididae; genus Schistocerca; species Schistocerca piceifrons. The sequence continues at coordinate 253,287,342 of NC_060143.1, read as the reverse complement.
CTGAATATTGATTCTCAGTTGAAGTGGTGTGAATACACAAGGATATTTGCAAACACAATGTCATGAGCATGTTATGTCCTTAATATCCCATCATCAGTATATAACATGCAGTGTCTTTTAGTTACATACTATTCATATGTACAGTCAATTCTTAGTTATGGTATTCTTTTATGGGGGAACAAATGCACAAAATATGACCACAATTTTCAAACAACAAGAAAGAGCCACAAGGATCATAACCAAAAATGGCAGTCGAGATCATTCTAAAGATCTGTTCAAAACACTGGGGATTTTAAGTGCTCCGTGTGAATACATTTACCAGTCAGTTGTACACATCAAAAATAACATTGGTAATTACTGCACAATCAGTTCTGTGCGTGACCATGGAACAAGAGCTAGACTCAACTTACATTTGCCAAGAAAAAATAAACATAAAACTCAAAACAGCATTTTCTACCAAGGAATAAAACTGTACAATAAATTACCAAAAGAGATAAAAGAAAATTGCAAAAATAGACTTAATTAAAGAAGCAGCTAAAAAGTACCTGTTATGCAATACATTTTATACATTGAAGGATTACTTAGATAAAACATATGAGGGGTTTGGTAAAAAAAGTTATATAAATAAGTGATAATATTGATTATAAAACATCCAACATCCACATAACACCTTCACATAATTTAATATTTCCTTTTCTAGAAAAACTTAGCCCCAAGCTATGCATTGCCCAATACTAACACCTCTTCTTCTTTCTGAGCTTAACATCTCACTCACTATGAAGGGATGCTGACTCAGTTTTTCAGGATAGCAAATTGGAAGTTGCGGTACAAAAAATGGCCCAGAAATCACCTGTGTGTGTGTGTGTGTGTGTGTGTGTGTGTGTGTGTGTGTGTGTGTGTGTATGTGTGTGTGTGTAGTGAGTGAAGTGTTATGAAACAATGTGTGAATAGTGTGTGCAGTGACTGATAGTGAGATATGAGTGAACAATGTGGCATTACATTATTTAATAAGTTATTTGTAAAAAAATATTATTGTATACCAGAAGTAAACCTAATGATTGTCTCTAACTAGAAGTCTGTAAATGTATATGTATACGAATCAGCTTATTTAAATTTGGTCTAAACTTGTAAATAATTTGACATGTCCTATATCCGTGTAAAAAGAGATCTACGGATGAGCAAAGCTACTACTACTATTACTACTACTACTGGGCGCGAGCGTTGTCAAAAGGAAACTGCCGACATTGTGTGTGGTAAACGCTAAACGTGTCATCGTCTTCTCTTTAGCGATCTGCTTTTTGAATACCGTAAACGCGAACAACCCGATGTGTAGGCAAGACCTCCAGCGGAAATAAACCTTTGGTTATATGTCACTGAAGGCGTAATTGGAAGTTCTGGGACTATGTCCAACTAGTATGTCAACCCGTTAAACCCCAACCACCCTGGCCATCCAGTTGACCTCGTACTGCACTCCGTGAGGCAATTTAGGTCATTATTATCCACGTTAATGGCATATTGAATTGTGTCCGTTAGGTTAGAGAAGCTCTGAGACGTAAAGTAAGCTATGTATGCAACGTGTCATTCGACTGGAATTATTGCGATACCAAATTTTTTCAAAGACTGAGATAGAACTGTTAATACAGAAAAACGAAAAGTTTTTAACGTCATTGAAATTGAAACTAGTGTCACCTCACAGAAACATTTACGCTGAGTAAGTGTGTTGAAGGGTATCTGTCGGTGTTTGACTTCACCATTATGGTAGTTGAATAAATATTAAATAAGTAACTTCGCCATATTTATCTGTTGCACAACGGATAGCAGTAGGACGTAAAATAAACGTTTGCGTAGGAATACGTAAGCATACGCTCCGGTAAAATAGCACGTTTATTTAAGGACAGCCAAACAAAATAATAAGCTAAGCAACTAATTAATGAGTGATGGTTGCTGTCGTTCATAACACTCTCGACTGAATTACAGTCACATTTACAGCTCATTCTTGGAGACCCCACCACAATTTGTCAGTAGTTATTAGTTATGGGAAGGTCAGAGGAATCTTTCAATCGCGACATTCACGCACATATACATATATAATAGAAATTCAAGAGAAATATAAGAATGAAGAAAAACCTCACCAGTGTGCACTTGGTTGGCAAACGGTCTTTACTTTGGCTTCAGTGTGCGAAGCAAGTGAACAAGAATTCAGCGATAAGAATAGACTGTTAATCGTTGCACATTGGAAGAAGTTCTGAAACTAATTTGGAAGTTTTAACCCAGAATTAGAAACTGTGGCATGTAACGACTCTCACAATCCACGAACGCTTTGTCCTCACTAACAGAAATTCTGGGTAAAATGAGTGGAAATTGGAAATTTGAAAATTTGTGGTAAGGTCTTATGGGACCAAACTTCTAAGGCCATCGGTCCCTAAGCCTAAACACCACTTAATCTAACTTAAATTAATTTACGCTATGGACAACACACACACCCATGCCCGAGGGAGGACTCGAACCTCCGACGTGGGGAGCCACACGGACCGTGACAAGGCGCCCTAGACCACGTGGCTAACACGCGGGGCTAAAATGAGTGCTAAAATTTAGAATAGATAAGCAAATTCGACAGGACATGTTGCTGTGAGATACGATCTGCGAAATTAAGGCTCGCAGATCCAACTTAACACGTGCTGAAATTACAAAGACACACGGAAACTAAGTTACGAACTGAAATGGTTGAAATGGCTCTGAGCACTATGGGACTTAACATCTGAGGTCATCAGTCCCCTAGAACTTAGAACTACTTAAACCTAACAAACCTAAGGACATCACACACATCCATGCCCGAGGCAGGGTTCGAACCTGTGACCGTAGCGGTCGCGCGGTTCCAGACTGAATCGCCTAGAACCGCTCGGCCACTAAAGGCCGGCCAAACTGAAATCTAAATTAGACTACTTTCAGAAATCTGTTCAGTTATACTATACTCGTGAGATCAACAACGAACTAAATCAGACAGAACTGAGAAGATACATCACGAGTCCATATGTTTGAACAGAGGTAGAGTAGAACAATGGCTTGCAGCAGTGGCTAAATGCGACTGCTCATAATGTTCAGAAATTAGCGAGAAAAATTTTGTATACCACTCAACGAGTGATGGACGATGAGAGCAAGACGTTAATTCTGACTTGAGCTGAAATCTACAAAAGTAGGATAATGTGTCAAAGTAGGATAGTGAGTCAACTTACACTTAGCCGGTGCCGCCTGTCTCCCGTCTCCCGGAACGCTGCCAAGGTGACCCTTTTGGAAACCACGCGTTCTGTTCCTGAGGAAGTGCCCAGAGAGCTCCCTGTTGTGTGGTGCCAGCCTGTACAAGAGCTTTGTCCAAGGCGAACAGAAACCTCTTTGATGCCTGGTACGTGGTTTAAAGGATTGGCTATTCTGCCACAGTAGCAGACCCCGCTGTACCCAGTCCCTCAATGTCCTCCGTGTCCTCAATGGTACTTCTTGGGGTACCGATCGAACCACCCTCCTCCGTTTGTACCGGCCCCTTGTCCGTTCCAAACTCGACTATGGGTGCTTTGTTCATGCATCTGCGCGCCCATCCCTTTTACGCCGTCTCAACACTATCCACCATTGTGGTATCCGTTTGCCCACGGGTGCCTTTTACACCAGCCCGGCTGAGAGGCTATATACTGAAGAAACCTAGTCCCAACAGGGAATCATATAGCGCTCTTAGAAAAAAGTGTTCCGAGGCAATTACCTGAAATGCTCGTCTATGATGCTGACGAGAGGGAGATTGAGTTAATAATTAACTCACTGAAGACCAAGAACTCTCATGGATATGACTGGATATCTAGCAGAGTACTGAAGTATTGTTCTATGTATGTTAGCCCAGTACTTAGCCATATCTGTAACTTTTCCTTTAGGAGTGGTCGGTTTCCTGACCGATTAAAGTACTCGGTAGCGAAGCCACTTTATAAAAAGGGAGACAGGGATAATGTTGACAATTTTAGACCTATTCCTATGCCATCGGTGTTTGCTAAAGTAATCGAGAAGGTTGTATATACAATGTTACTGGAACATTTAATTTCACATAATTTGCTGTCAAATGTACAGTTTGGTTTTAGAAATCGTTTAACAATTGAAAATCCTATATTCTCTCTTTTCTCTGTGAGGTTTTGGATGAATTAAATAAAAAGTTGTGAACGCTAGGTGTTTTCTTTGATTTAACGAAGGCGTTTGACTGTGTTGGCCACAAAATATTACTGTAGAAGTTGGACCATTATGGAGTAAGGGGAGTAGCTTACAATTGGTTCGCCTCTTACTTTAAAAACAGAAAGCAGAAGGTAATTCTCGGCAATATTGAGAGTGGTAGTGATGTTCGGTCCAAATGGGCCACTGTTAAGTGGGGCGTTCCCCAAGGGTCGGTGCTGGGGCCACTGCTGTTTGTTATTTATATTACAGGTGATTCAAAAATATTTCTGTTTGCTGACGACACCACCTTGGTAGTGAAGGACCTTGTGTGTAATATTGAAACACTATGAAATAATGTAGTTCATGAAATAAGTTCGCGGCTTGTGGAAAATAATTTGATGCTAAATCACAGTAAGACTCAGTTTTTACAGTTGCTAACTTACAATTCAACAAGAACCGATATTTTGACAAGACGGAATGGGCATATTATAAGCGAGACGGAACAATTCAAGTTCCTAGGCGTTCGGATAGATAGTAAGCTGTTGTGGAAAGCCCATGTTCAGGATCTTGTTCAGAAACTAAATGCTGCTTTATTTAACATTAGGACAGTATCTGAAATAAGTGACAGTTCAATACGAAAAAGTAGTCTACTTCGCATATTTTCGTACGCTTATGTCGTATGGTATTATTTTTGGGGTAATTCTTCTGATTAAAGAAGGGTATTTTCGGCTCAAAAACGGGCTGTTCGAGCTATATGTGGTGTAAGTTCGAGAACCTCTTGTCGACCTATATTCAATAGTCTGGGAATTCTGACATTGCCCTCACAGTGTATATTTTCTTTAATGCCGCTTGTTGTTAGCAATGTTAGTTTATTCCCAAGAGTTAGCAGCTTTCACTCAGTTAATACTAGGCAGAAATCAAATCTGCATGTGGAATGCACTTCCTTGACTCTTGTGCAGAAAGGAGTGTAGTATTCTGCTGCATCCATTTTCAATAAGCTACCACAAGAACTCAAAAATCTTAGCAGTAGCACAAACACTTTTAAGTCTAAACTGAAGAGTTTCCTCATGGCTCACTCCTTCTATTCTGTCGATGAGCTCCTGGAAGAGTTGAAAAATTAAGCAAATTCCATTGTTACATTGTTGATTTTCTTTATTTAAACTTACGACTTGTCGCCTGAATATGTTTCTTATATTTCATTTTATCTGTTTCTACTATCGTGTTATAATCTCATGTATTGACTCGTTGGCGAGGCGGGAAAATGTTTTATAATGCAGCACATTATCAACAATGCACAGAAATAACAACTTTCAGAAAACTTCGCAGCTTTAATCCAAATGGACTACATTTCAGAGCTAGGAAGGTAACTGAGAAAAACAGTACTGTCTGTGGAATTTGGTTGTAAAAGGTGTGAGGATAGACGAGTCACGAGTTGCGAACGAGACAACACGGTTTCAAAAAAGGCACGTAATATTACGTTTTTACGAAAATACGAAGCATCACATTTAAAACTATGCATAGTTTTTTGCAGACAAAACATCGATTCGTACAGATTAGTCTGAATAAATATTGTCACAGTGGTTGTGCGCCGAAAGTATTGTCAACTAAAAGTGCCACTGAGCGTTCAATTGCTGTACTGTGCAGTGTGTTTGGTGTTCAGAGGTGTAGTGTGTGGAAGGGTAATAGAGTGTACTCTGTTACTCCTTCCTCTCTCTGTTTATCGATCGTAAACACGACGCTGCTGCAGCCCCAGTTAGATCTTTTGTTCACTTTTTCAGATAACACAATAGCGCGCGCAGCATCATCAGTAGAAAGAAAGAAATTATTGGCCTTTCGCTAGCTGCTACACATACTGTTTCCTTTTGGCCACTACTGTCAGAATTTTAGAAATTAAGTTACATACACGTTGGAGGAAAAGTTGCGACAGTTCCTCTGGAGCGTGCGCCATTCGAGTTTTCTGTCTAGCCACAATTCTGCAACAGTTCGTGAAGTTACATTAGGCTGGCTCGGTGATGAAGCGATCGTCGATAACGGGGGGAAGGTCAGAAATAAAAACTGCGTTCTGCATATTTACAACGAAAGTCATAACATTCTCTCCACAGATACAAACTGACGTGGTCCTCAAGAATATGGAACAGCCGAAAAAGTTTAAATATTCATTACGAAGCTCATTACAATCCAAAAACATATGTAGTTCACAAGACTTACTCAAGTAGATCGTATAATTGCACTGAAGCTGCGGCGAAGTTAGCGTTATATACCATTCTAGAGTTAATCTTATAGTCATCAGTTGTTTCCGCTAAGAAATTCATCAGTAAAGTAGAAAAAGGAAGCCACAAATGAAAACTTTAGGCAACTTTTACACTGCATATTAACGGTGGCTGTGAAGCTGTTGAAAATGTGTGTTCCTGAATAGCAGACGACTTTATGGACGTACGTGAGTGACTTTCACTAAGGAGACCGCTCTGTTTCCGTGAACTGTACTGTTATTAAATCAGGAACAGCAGGATATTATTTCTAATGCAGACCTTCCTTTGTCCCGTTTCGTCCCAGTATTAAATTCTGTTAGCAGACTTGTAATCAGTGGCAAATTTAAATCTAGCATGCAATGTCTGCTCCAAGAGAAAAATGCAACAACTCGGTGCATATTTTAACCTTAATACGTTATAATACCACATTATGTTTATCTTCAGTCACGAACTAGGAATGACGTATGAAGGCTATGTCGATTCTTACGTCTGAAACTCGTACCGCAGATATGTGTGAGTTCAGTACCTGAAAGAAGAACGTATCAGAGTCTTACGGAAACTTTTTAACAAAATTTGCGATACGGTTAACTATCCTGCCTAAAGGCTATTATTAGCTTTCATTGCTTTACCAAATATGAAGAATGCGTGAAAGTGTGAAGATCATAGACTTATTGGTCTTATGAGCCATTCCTTGAAATTGTCTCTAAAATTTATATTGGTAAGGTACAGATAGGGTTCAGAAAAGTTCCAGGTGCAAGAGAAGCAATAGTTACACTACAAATTCTAGTGTTAATTGGCGAAGACCGGGATAAAAATGTAGGAATTTGTTTTATTGATTATTAAAAAGCATTCGATACAATACAACATCAGGAAACTACGGACTTTTCAAAAGAATGGATGTAAATCAAAAGGACATAAATTGTTTTGAGAATTTATACGGTATCGGACAGCATATGTTAAGTTTGATACCGAGGTCACCGACTTTGTTAACACCTGTAGAGAGTCCAACAAGAATCCGTCCCGTCACCTCTGTTATTTAGCTTGTGCTCAGAGAGTATATATCAGTAAGCACTTGGTGGTATAGAAGAAGGCATAAACGTTAATGAAGCCTTTATCAACAACATTTGCTATTCTTGTGATACTGTATAGGACGCTGATGACTGAGATGATCTTCAATAACTTGTCAACACGTAAGAAATTACAGCAGCAATCTAGCTCTGGCTATCAGTACCAAGAAGACGCATTTTGTGATTGTCGCACAACAGTCCGTCTCCTTTACAAATACAAATCTACAATCCAGCCGCTTCTTAATACAAAGATTAGACAAGTTTAAGTACCTTGGATCGTCGTTCTGTAACGACTGAAAATCAGATAAAATTTCATAAAATTCAAGAAAACTCTTACAAGTACAGGCCTAGACCTAAACTTCATAAAGTTCGATTTGTAAGACGCTGTACTTCTACATGGTTACGAGGTAACGAAGAATGGACGCTAAATGTGGCAACATAAAAGAGGATAGAGGCTTTTGAAATGTATTTATCGTGCAATGCTTAAAACACCCAGTGAAGCAAGAATAAAGTTGTGTAGTAAGCAAGAGGTGGACAACAAAAGCCGCAAGAGGCCATTATCACACAGGCACAACAACACGTTTGGCGCCTCTATTCCAAGCGGCAGCATCCAGTGCCGTATACACTAATGGTCTAAAGTATTGCCATCCCACTAGAATTACGAGAATTTTGGTACAAAATTTCTAAAAACCCATTCGTCTTTGAAATTTCAAATATTTGTTAAAGAAGGGTTGTCTAAGTAAGAAGGAACATTATCATGAGTTACAAGATTGTTTGTAATATTTTAATTGAAGGAAATATGTCAAGAGTAGGTATATATCTGTACAATGGCCTACCATGTCACTGGTGAAATCGAAGATAAATATTAAATATTTTGACGAAATTCCCATTTAATTCTGTTATACTGTGAAATATTGTGTATCACAAGTGCGTTATTCAGTACTCATACTTTAAATGATCTTAATGTTTTGTTGGCCCCTTTGGCCTTTACAACAGCCTTCACTCTGTCACACATGGAATCGATCAATTTTCTAGTGTTACTGGCGTTAATTTCATGGTGCCTCACTTTCACAGTCACCCCCAACAGCTCCTGTTTTGTTGCAGGCTTCTTCTTCTGAACTAACAGAAGTAACACCCCTGTTTTTCTGGATTATCGACAAAGTATTTTGTCAACCGGGGACAAAAATGCGTGGGCCCTCGCTTCGTGGTAAATTTTCCATATTTTCTTCGGTCGTCATCTTCTGCGGATTTCAACTTACAGTTGACCTTGAACAGTTTGATCTCTCCAAAACTAAAGCGTTGTTTAGGCCTTCGGGATCTCGATGCGCCGTGCGGGATTAGCCGAGCGGTCTCAGGCGCTGCAGTCATGGACTGTGCGGCTGGTCCCGGTGGAGGTTCGATTCCTCCCTCGGGCATGGGTGTGTGTGTTTGTCCTTAGGATAATTTAGGTTAAGTAGTGTGTAAGCTTAGGGACTGATGACCTTAGCAGTTAAGTCCTATAAGATTTCACACACATTTTTTTTTATCTCAATGCAGTTTTTCTTTCAAGGAGGTTAATTCTTGAATTTTCACAATGACGGTTAATGCAAACACGCACAGGAAGAAAATTTAAATAACCCAGCAATAATTCCAGACCAGTGCCAGTGAACGCCAAACTTCAGTTGACACAGAGTGCTTTCTGCGGCAATAAACGGCAGTATATGATCACATTGTTGCTAGACACTGTCGCAAGGCACCCCCCCCCCCCCCCTCCCACCCAAATAAAAATAAATGAATACATTTACATTTCTGCATGAAGATATGTAGCTAACAAAAGAACATCACTGCAACCAAGGGGGTGATGATGATGTTTGGTCTGCGGGGCGCTCAATTGCACGGTCATCAGCGCTCGTACAACGTCCCATTCGTTACACATTCCAACCTAACCACTGTCACGAATGATGATGATGAAAGATGACAACACAAACACCCAGTCCTCGCGCAGAGAGAAAGCCCCAATCCCACCGAGAATCGAACCCGGGACGTCGTGATCCAGAGGCAGCAAAGTTAGCTACTAGACCACGAGCTGCGGACGGAACCAAGTGGTTGCAGTACTTCAGAACGGTAGTGGGTGTCCGCCGGTAGTGTGGACAGCAGGTGTTGGTAGCACTGTCACCTGGAGACTACATTTCTTCCATCTGGTACTGACGGACTTGGAAATCTTCCCGCTGACAGGCACCAAAACACGACATGCCGGCGGACACACACCCAGCTACGGACCAGCTGTTATTTGAGGTCATTGCAGACTTCGAAGACTGTCTTCTGACTTAATAGTTGCTATTTACACAGAACTGGGACCTTTAATAGAACCTGTGTGAGAAGCTACTATGGTATAGTGGCAAGAGTCAGCAAAGTTATTTAGATATCATAGTATTAGGTGCATGACATCACGTGCCAAGCATGAAACTTTACCAAATTTAAGTACCGTTATCTGACAATTTTAATAAATGTTATTTGTTATTTCTTACTGGGTTACCACCTATCTGTTACAGTGCGACCTGTCAGACAAGTGTTTAATAATCGTAGCGTGCACAGGCCACTAGGCTACCTTTAATGACCTACAGCAGTGAAACACTTTTCTGTTACCGTAGAACTTTGGGCTGAATTAATAGCAGCTTACAGTAACAACAAATACTGACACCAAAGTACTGCTATGGAAATACAAACAGTGCCAAATAATAACAGCACTTAAAAGAAAAGAACTGCTTATGTAGGGACATATCTTACAGCACACCCAAATATATACTTCTGAAGCTGATAACAAAAGGGAAGATCGAGGGTAAAAGAAGAAAAAGACGATGAAGAAAACAAAGCAGTGGACAGGATTCCGAAGTGCAGGTCGATAGTACAGATTGCATTTCATAGAATAATCGTTTAGTCATCAACATCCGTTAAATGATAGGCAGAAGAAGAGGGGGACGTGAGGGGGGGGGGGGAAGGGGGAGAAGAAGAAGAAGAAGAAGGCTGCTGTGTCTCTTAATTTTCTTTGCGTATGGTACCGCTGCGCATTAGAGAGGCAGGCCATTCTCCAGGCGGGTAAACAAACCTTTGGGCGAGTTTAGGGTTATGGGGCGTGTGCAAGGAGAGTTTCGCGTGAGTGGCAAAGCTGTAAGAACCCATCGATTTATACACAGAGAAGCTAGTGCCGCAGCTGCGTGTAATGGTTTATTTACGAAGAGCGAATTTATAACGGAAGTGTACCAACGAAGTAACGCGGCCAGACTATCAGCGGCAGTATGTACGAGAGTGGCTTAGTAAATAAGATAGCAACAGCTCCCACTCCCTCGCCAGATAAATCCAATGTCTAGAGAGAAGAGACGATCGTAGTTTCCAAACGCAGCTGGCAATGGAGGTAGCCGCAATGTTGCGCTAGGAAATACCGTTCCAAGATGGAGGCGTTGGCGGATATGTAATGATATTCCTTCCGTTCTCTCCTTTTAGTTTGTTACCTTACGTCTTTTGTATGAACAGTTCACAATATTATTTTATTTGCGGCCTACTAATTATATAGTTAAATTCTATGTCGCCTCTGGGTTCGGTATTGGAATACCATAGCGATAAAATTTTTTGTTGGTTCTCTCTGAATATGGTTCTGGGATTATAAAATTCCATTCTATTAATAACAGACAGAAGACAAATTAATTTAGTGTTCTTTCTTTTCTTGGCTCATAACATCAACCCGAGTATGCACTTACATTTAAAAACATGTTCTTTCTGTAGTAACGTTAAGCCTGTTGCTGCTTTCATATACATTATTGTAATTGCAAGTAGCTGATAATCGCAGATCTGCGAACAAAATGCGTCTTATTACTTACAATGACGAACTACAACTAACTTCTCTGGTATCGTCTCCGTCTTGGAAAAGAGGCAGACAAAAGAATGCGCAGAGAATGACGAGAACATTTGCCCTTCTTCATCGCAGGTGGTAAAACATATTTAATATTTAGATATTGAAATGATTCATTCCTATGTTGTAGACAGAAAAAAGCAGAGATGCTGCAATGTGGTAAACGTGTGAAGTGCGAAGTATAAAAAGTTTATTAACATTCAGTTTAACTCATCGCTGACTAGTGGAAGTATACGTAACGAGTGTAACATCACGAAAACAGCCGTGATTTTGATACCAGGAATTTGATACAGACAAAATAGATGTATAAGTGATGCGTGCCGATCAGGGCGGCCAACAACCTTAATCTCAGCTGAAAATGTATGTCGTGTCGAAGTGCCGATTCAAATCAATCGTTGCATACATATGAGGCACAGTGCACAAAAACTCAGCATCTCCACTAGCAGTGTATATCGTGCTTAACACATTGGACCACCACAAAACGTGTTGTCTCAGGCTTATGTGGCAATTCTCAGGCGAAAATAAGGCAAAATAAGGTCTCCCTAACACTTAATGCTGTGTCAGGCGAAGCCTGTTTCCATTTCTGCATCGCATCGTTACAGGTGACAAAACGAGAGGATATCAGGAACACCTGGCACGAAGAAAGCCATACCCAGTAATAAGTACAAACCAACGGTTTCCGCGAAAAAAGTTACAGCCACAGTCTTTTAGTGGATGGAAAGTGTCCTTGAACTGATTTCCTCACTCACAGGGAATCCATGAATGCCAAGTGTTGTGACTGACAATTCGCAATTTTTCACAACACAACATTTATTGATGTAAGTTCACAAGGCTTGTGAGTGAATATACAAACGAAAGGTAACAATAACGAAAAACGTCTCGTAATTGAGGCAAACAAAAGTTCACTTCTTATTTTCCACAAAGGTTCGTGGTAACACGCTCACACACTCGTAACAGTCCAATTCCGAGACGAAGACGTAATCTTCGACGGTTGCAGTACACGAGGTCGCCATCTGGCGTGAACTGAACTTCGGGCCTGGTTGTAGCCCCTAAATAGCCGTCTCCAGCCAACCAGATTTCGGCGTATTGATGCTTCTTGCAGGCCGTGGCTCGAAGCTCCCCAAGCAGGAAGTAGTGCTAGGAATGTCTGTCTCCATTATCATTAGATTAGATTAGATTAGACTCGTTTTTCGTTTTTTTAAGCTGAAATAACAATACTAATAGTATGAATATATACAATACATCATTTGTTTCAATTAAAAAATTCATCAATGGAGTAGAAGAAGTTGGCCATTAGTAAGTCTTTCAGGCTCCTTTTAAACTGATCTTTATTTGTAACAAATTTTTTTTATGTTTGCTGGCAAATTATTGAAGATGAGTGTTCCTGAGTAGTGGACCCCTTTTTGAACTAAAGTAAGTGCTGTTAAGTCCTTGTGCAGATCATATTTGTTCCTGGTATTGTATGTATGAACTGAGCTGTTTGTTGGAAAAAGAGATATGTTATTTAGGGCAAATTTCATTAAGGAGTAAATATACTGAGAGGCAGTAGTCAGTATACCCAGTTCTTTGAAGACGTTTCTACAGCACGTCCGTGAATTTACTCCACAAATAATACGTATTACACGCTTTTGGACTATGAAAACTTTTGTTTGACTTGAAGAGTTGTGTGTAAAGTAGCCGGTGTTTACCGAGGTGCTTTTGGGTACGCCTTTGGGGATAGACAACCTCGTCCTCTGTGGTTTTACATGGGTTGCCGGCCCTCAGGGGCTACCTTGGCTCCGGTATAACACTAAGAGTTATTATGCTACGACGGTACGGCTGAACAAGGCGATTTGGAGAAAACGACAGCAACTTGTCTTGAGACGTGTCTTGTTGTCTGCGATAACGACCGAGAGCATACAGTCGCGGTTGCGCGAGATGTGGTTTGTGATGGGCTCATTTCATTTCGTTTACCGATGCAGATGCATTCTTGCAACAGGTCCTGTAATCACATTGTTATTATGGCACTACATAAGTATAGGTTGTGTTCCAAATGAGCATAAAACGGGATTCTTCCGGGGTTCGTACCTCTGGTTCTGTTGGTGTTACAAATCCAGGGCCAAGTGTTTTGGATAGCTCTTAGGCTAGGCTTCATTTGTATATCCAGTAAAAAGATAGTGCTAGTGTCACTATCCTACAGTACAGTGCCAAAGATTGAATACTGCACACTTCTTTCTGCTTAGGCCTGGAGAAAATCGGTTGGTTCCTGTAGCATTTGATGTGGTCTACGGTGAGCCTTAAGGGAATAACGTATGCACCGTTAGATCGTGGCCGGTTACTTAGAAGAACACAAGAAAGTGTTGTTTCGTACCAATAACGAGACGCGGATTCCAAGACAAGTATTCACAGCAAACGGCTGAAATTTTTACGATATATGTCTAAGATCCTGTCCTCGAGCAGCCTTTCTTGATATATTAATCCATTTCCCAGTTGCAGAGGTTCGAATTTACCCTTCATTTACACGTAAAATACACACGTAAAATCCGATGTGAGGTGAAAACGTAGTGTATAAAGTGATGTAGCACGGCGAAATATGCTGTAAAGTGTCCCCGTTGTCATCAGAAGGGTTCTGGGAACCGAATGTCGTAATGCTGAAGTACATGCAAAATTATTATGCACGTAAAATCCGGTGTGAGGAGTAAAATTTCCGTTTTACATAAGTAATCTATCAGAATTTTACTGACACTTAAAGTTCATTTCATATGAGTGACATGCCCTGCTGTGGCAGGGTAAAGAATGGAACCAGCGGAGCATAAAAAGGCGAATACGCACAGCACTCTGATTGAAAAGCAGGGTAACAGCTGTCTCATTCTACCTTCATCAGCACCTTTAAAAATTTTCCCAAAAATTTGGCATGCTAATATGTTCGCATTTTTTATGCTGAAAGACAAGGATACAGTGGCAGTGGAAAGGAGAGAGAAAAGTAAAAGCTACTGGGCGACAGTAGACAGTGATTGTGGTATAGTAAGAGCGAAGAAGACATGGCAGTGTAAGAGAAGAGAACGAGAGGGACACGGTGACAACGGAACATGATTGATAGTGATAGAGGAGTACTATGAAAAGAAAGAGGGGAATTAAGAGGAGCAGAAAGTGGAAGTGTTTGAAGAGCATATTATAATGAGAGACAGAGTCTATGACAGTGTCAACGAAGGAGATTGAGATAGTGACTGTGAGAAGAGATATCAGCAGTAGGACTGAAATAGTGAGGCAGTAGCAGTAAGAGAGGGCAAGAGGGATACAGTGAGAGCGAGTGGAGAAAGTAGTGGGTTAGGTTAGTGTTGTTTATCGTCCCGTCGACAACGAGGTCATTAGAGACGGAGCGCAAGCTCGGGTTAGGGAAGGATGGGGAAGGAAATCGGCCGTGCCCTTTCAAAGGAACCATCCCGGCATTTGCCTGAAACGATTTAGGGAAATCACGGAAAACCTAAATCAGGATGGCTGGAGACGGGATTGAACCGTCGTCCTCCCGAATGCGAGTCCAGTGTGCTAACCACTGCGCCACCTCGCTCTGTGAGACAGTAGTGATAGGACACAACGGAGGAGACTGTGGCTGCGAGGATGAAGACAGTGACAGCTAAGAGATAATGACATTGAGTTGGGCTCAGTGAGTGGGAGAGAATAGGCTAGTGGGAGTGGTGGGTACGAGAGACTTAGAACGATGAATTCTTCATCTGTGTGGCCATATTGTCTACAGTTGCTTTGCAGTTCGTGAGGGTATTTTCGTTCCCTCGTTACAAATACAAGAAAATTGTTTTTATCGTGAGACACGTTTCGCTTGATTGAGGGAAAGCATCATCAGTGATCTATAATTAAAGATATTTACAATTTTCTTTGTTTCTAAGATCGAAAACAGTTCGTTAAGAATTGATTGTTTTCTGCTTACTATAATTTCTGTTTGGTTTCTTGCCTACATCAGGAAACGCCATCTGTTAGCACGTCTTTGGTGTCTTTCTTCATCAGACAATCAGACACTGATACTTCAGCGTCCAATGAGGAAAAGCACTACTTGGAGGCCATTTGCAGCCATTCATGTGCTTCATGTTATGGATGACAGTGTGCCATATCACCGGGCCACAATTGTTCTTGATTGGTTTTAAGAACAGTTTGATAGAATGATTTGACCACCCAGATCGCCCGACATGAATCCTATGGAACTTTCGCAATTATGGACGGCTATAGAGGCAGCACGGCTCAGTATATCTGCAGGGGACTTCCAACGACTTGTTGAGTCTATGCCACGTCGATTTGTCGCACCACGCCGGGTAAAAGGAGGCCCAACACGATTTTATGAGGTATCGCATGACATTTCTCACCTCAGTGTATGACTTGATTTATTTATAAGCTGCCTCTTCTCCCATTTGTTAACGTGACAGGTGTATTTTCTAAAGAACTAATGTTTGTTTTTGACCAGTACTGCTTTAATAGGCATTGTCCTATTGGAGGTAGCATCCATTTGACTTCCCCCTGCCTCCCAACTGCGTTACCGAGTCTGTTATAGGAGAGGAGGGGGACAAAATTTCAGTCTCCGAACCACGTAGCAACTCGGAATTTTTCCTGATAACACATCATGTTCAGACTTGAAATAACCGATAAGTGAGCGATGAGATTCTAGAACCGAGGATGGAACCTGAGACGTTTGGATGTGTTGTCTGACAGTTACACACTTCCGCACTTCTTCCCACCCGCCAAAGTCATCGAACCACGCTTATTATTATATAATTTTTCTAAAGATATTGTTATTTCTTAATAATTGATTGAGTTATGAGTATTTATAGTTTCGGTATTTTTGAAGAAGGCTGTAAATATTATCATGTCTAAAATAATTAATGTTGATTTCTTATTAAAGTTTAAAAACCCCGAAGCGAGACAGAAGTAAGACACTTGGGGCCGCACATGTTGGGAGATACCCCATAACTGGACGACAGATGTTGAACACGTGACGTCACCAGATAACGTACCTCGCCCCTCGTACAGCGGTGGGGTCTATTGACAGATGTTGAACACGTGACTTGACCAGATGACGTACCTCGCCGCTCGTACAGTGGTGGGGTCTATCGGACTGTCATCCCAGCCCAAATATTAACATTGGTGTGGCTCAGGGCCAACGTGCAAGACTATAGTGCGTGGGACTCATGGTTCGAATCTTGATTCTGGTAGGCAGTATTATTTTTTGCGTTAGACATTTATGTGTTTCCAGTGAGGTAAGATTTATCTTTTTATTTAACATTCTCGCGGTCTGCTCTGGTTAACTGCAAAGCATAGTACCAAAAAACACCCTATTGCGTCACAAGTTAAATACGTATAAGTTTCCGAATTTCGTTGCTACCACAAATGAGCTCCGTGTTCTTTACTAAATAAAGTCTGTAAACAAAACTGGAAGAGACAAAAAGAAAGGAAGACTAAATAAGAACGGCTTTTACTTGGTTACAATAATTTTTCAACCTCTACTTTTACAGCAGATCGGACTTATAAAAGATGTCCGAAAACTGAGCAACCTAACGCAGCGATGTGTAGCTCAGTCACTGCAAATCCGTAGAGGTACATCACCTGGTGACGTCTTATGTGCAACATCCAGTTTGGGATATTTGCGGTCCCACGTGCCTCATCAAAATGCTTTCCTCAGAATCTTCTACATCGCTTCGGGGTTTTAAAACGTTAGTAAGAATCACTCTCTATAACACGCCACAGTGTATTAGAAAAAGTGGAAGCATAAAACCTCAAGAGACTACTGAAAAATTTTGCTAGGACGCAGGATTTGAGCCGAATTTCCTAGTTTACGCGAGACGCCGCCTTGAGCCTTACCATTAAACTACCCGAGAACACCCCCTGCCCTGATGTTCCTTCCTAAAAGCCCAACACTTACAACACAGTAAATCAGCAATACGTGCACTTACAGCTGGCAAGCGCCATTTCTGTTGAGTGAAGTGGTTCTCTCGGCGGAGCTGCGCCGCTTTAAAAGATCGCAGTTTCCAACACGCCGTTGTAACTGCAGAAGGACTGCGAGAGTGACGGAAGTAATTTTCGGGCCTTTCTGCTGATTTCTGACTGCCGCAATGCTGCGAAATCGCCCTCCTCGGGGCCTATGTGGTTCCATTAACTGTCCAAATCGTCCAGATGACGCAGCGATAAACCTGTCTTTAAAAACCTATTCCAGTTGCGACAGATATTTATAAAGTCATATGTGCTTTCAAGGACTAGAATATTGGTTCACGCTTGCCAGCGTCATTCATATGAACGTGCTTTTGGTACAACGTGTATCGAAATATGCTACGTTTTGCGTCTCTGTATCTGCATGTTTGTAGCGCTCTAAAAACATAAACTCATCATAGTTCGAGTAAAAAAAATCTTGCTCGGCCTCATCAGTAGAAATCTAATGAGTCTCATGCACAAAATTGTCTATTGTTGATCCAGAACAAGTCCTGTATCTACAAAAGTGGAATGAAAATAAAAAAAATCCAAAATTACTGATTTTACTTTTAGTAAAACAGAGTCGTGGCCCATTTCGTACTGAAAGGCTCATTATGAAACGACACACGAAGTCGTACATAATCTACATTCTGTTGTTGGCAATTGGATGTGGAGTCTCCATTCTGATCAACACTGTTTAGTGTCACTTTACAGGGTACAACAGTGTGAGAATAGCAGGTTGGTTTGAACCTACCGATACACATGACTTAAGAACGTTGTTGTGTGTCACGTTATAAGCGCACAAGCAGAGGCAGGACAGAACACTGAGAATGCTTTCTGACTGAACCTTCCACTCTGAAACTGTTTTGAAATTTCCCGGAAGATTAAAACTCTAGCAACTGAGCATCTGGGGACGACTTGCAACAGTAGGGTAGCGCTGGGGGTTCTGGCCACACAGTCGCTGACATCAGCACTTTCCGGTGTCAACATCCGAGGAACAGCAGGTCTGGTGTAAGTTTTGAAGTTTATATAATTGTTTTTGCCATACTGAAGGTCACTTACGAAAGTGTGCAGAGACTGCTGTTGCCTGTGAAATGTAGAAGCCATCAACCCACACTTGTACCTCTGATCACAGTATGTTATGGAACGCAGACATTAGAATCGAAAAAAAAAATCCTCTCGATTGACGAGTTGCATTACACGTTGGTACAAGCCCATGGGAGGTTACTCTCGAAAGCCACATAAGGCTATATGTCTCGGTTGCTAGTGAGGCACCGATCAGAGATGAGTCCTCTGATAATCTGCCTTCTTCGAACTACGCAAGAAACTACTATCCAATTAATCATTTTAGTTTGTTCTTCTACCCGGCTTCATAGACATCCTATAATATTCACCACGTTAATGCACCAATCCATCAGTTCCGAATAGTTTGAGAGTCATTTTGAGATCTACTGAGCCACCTGATCTCAACACTAACGAACACATTGGGATTCCTGGTACCTGGCGGTAGTCAAGGGAAGGCAGGATTCGGTTAAAATTGTGGACGGGGCCATAATCAGTTACTATTGGTTTCCTTTTACAGTTACATAAATTTAATTTCTTAAAACAGTAATTCCAGACTCAAAAATAAATTAAAACATGCCACACATTATTAATTAAGGAATAAACAACTGTGTAAATAATAGTGTTTTCAGTGCGTTACAATTTAGAAAATCACCATAAAATACAGAAACAGATAATGTTTGAAACAAAAGAAAAAAACCACTTTGATCACGGCTGAAGGCCTTACACGCCAAGAATGACAATAAATTAAGAATACCAAATTACTTTTTTCAAAGCAAATGACCGCAATGACGGCTGAAATAAGATGATGGTAAACCTTGTAACACAACCCTTACACTGTTAGATTTATTCCAGAAGGCGACCAGAAATATTAACTAGACATACGTAACCTTTAATGTAGGCATTACAAGACATGGTAGTAAATAATACAATAATAAAAGAAAGGACCAGTCACAGATGGTGCTCCAGGAATCGACCTCTGAGAAAGTCCGGCAACAAACACTTTCGCGAGCGATGAGATAGGGAGCCAAGAGCTGTATTCACTTCACAAGATGGTAGCTCAGACTAGTGACAGTCTAACGAATGACTAATGATAATCTTGCTGAAGCTACCTGACGTCCAATAAACCAAATGCTAAAATGGAACAACACGCCAAAGCCGGAACCGGCGGACTGCACTACGACCCCAGAATACAGTGCTTAGAGCGCCCGGAACGAGAGCAAGGTGAGGGAACGTAGACTACCGTTACATACACTAACCCCCAGGACAGGTAACTGGGGCGTTAGCGGCCACCATGCAGGAAAAATACCGTAGGTTGAAGTTAACAAATAGTAACAAGCTGAACTTAGTAAACAGTAATAAGAAGTCGAGGAAAACTAATCAGATCCGCTTTTCCCAAGCACTCCATTCACTGCTCTTCGCCTCAGCGATACTACGAGCACCAACATGAACCCAAGTCACTGGAGAATCGCGAGGTGTCACAGTGGTGGAGATTTCTCTACTTGAATTGAAATGCACTCACCTTGAAGCCTCCAGGATCGGGTTTACAATGAGGTCGGGCACCATCGTAACCACAGCTCTTCCATCCGGCAGTCCATGCGCGCCGCCAGCAGTTCCGGCGTGTTCTGCGCGGATCTGGCTCCTCCTTAGTCCCCAACCGAACTGCCACACTCACATGACACGGAAAAACGGGGACGTCGCCCTAAATACAGGGCAACAGTTACTACATACCGATAACCGCTACTGCTGCCACTAGCAGACAGGCAACACTTGTGAAACGAGTGGAGCCAGTCAAGACGAGACGAAGATAACCACAACCATGCCAACTAAAGGATACGGTCTGGCCACCAACAGAGGGCAGACACCTACAAACAGCACCAACGCAAGCTGCAGCATGGCTCAATGCCATCGAGCAAATTGCACTTTCCCTGGATCCAGCTCTCAAGTCTCCAATGAGCGTGGGCAGTCGTTGACATATCATAGATCAGAATCGCCCAACAGTTTAGGCACTTCCTGAAACTGGTGGCATGAGGCGTCGATGCTGTCACCATGGAGAACCTTCCAACTTGGATATACTGTGAATGACTTTGAAACACCTATAACATTTAATAACTCAGCAAGAGGATATGCTGAAACTTATTGTGGATGGTTCCAGGCCTATTCAGCTGAATTTATGACACTGGGTGAGACAATTATGGAGCTAAGGCTTGGAAAAAAAATGTTCAAATGTGTGTGAAATGTTACCGGAATTAACTTGTAAGGTCAGCAGTCCCTAAGCTTACACACTACTTAACCTAAATTATGCTAAGGACAAACACACACATCCATGCCCGAGGGAGGACTCGAACCTCGGCCGGGACCAGCCGCACAGCCCATGACTGCAGCGCCTGAGACCGCTCGGCTAATCCCTCGCGGCGGACTCTGACCACAATCTATTGGTTATGAACTGTAGATTAAAACTGAAGAAACTGCGAAAAGGTGGGAATTTAAGGAGATGGGACCTGGATAAACTGAAAGAACCAGAGGTTGTACAGAGCTTCAGGGAGAGCATAAGGGAACAGTTGACAAGAATGGGGGAAAGAAGTACAGTAGAAGAAGAATGGGTAGCTCTGAGGGATGAAGTAGTGAAGGCAGCAGAGGATCAAGTAGGTAAAAAGACGAGGGCTAGTAGAACTCCTTGGGTAACAGAAGAAATATTGAACATAATTGATGAAAGGAGAAAATATAAAAATGCAGTAAATGAAGCAGGCAAAAAGGAATACAGACGTCTCAAAAATGAGATCGACAGGAAGTGCAAAATGGCTAAGCAGGGATGGCTAGAGGACAAATGTAAGGATTTAGAGGCTTATCTCACTAGGGGTAAGATAGATACTGCCTACAGGAAAATTAAAGAGACCTTTGGAGAAAAGAGAACCACTTGTATGAATGTCAAGAGCTCATATGGAAACCCAGTTCTAAGCAAAGAAGGGAAAGCAGAAAGGTGGAAGGAGTATATAGAGGGTCTATACAAGGGCGATGTACTAGAGGACAATATAATGGAAATGGAAGAGGATGAAGATTAAATGGGAGATAGGATACTGCGTGAAGAGTTTGACAGAGCACTGAAAGACCTGATTCGAAACAAGGCCCCGGGAGTAGACAACATACCATTAGACCTACTGACGGCCTTGGGAGAGCGTCCTGACAAAACTCTACCATCTGGTGAGCAAGATGTATGAGACAGGCGAAATACCCTCAGATATCAAGAAGAATATAATAATTCCAATCCCGAAGAAAGCAGGTGTTGACAGATGTGAAAATTACCGAACTATCAGTTTAATAAGTCACGGATGCAAAATACTTTACAGACGAATGGAAAAACTGGTAGAAGCCGACCTCGGGGATGGTCAGTTTGGATTCCGTAGAAATGTTGGAACACGTGAGGCAATACTGACCTTAAGACTTATCTTAGAAGAACGATTAAGGAAAGGTAAACCTACGTTTGTAGCATTTGTAGACTTCGAGAAAGCTTTTGACAATGTTGACTGGAATACTCTCGTTCAAAATCTAAAGGTGGCAGGGGTGAAATACAGGGAGCGAAAGGCTATTTACAATTTGTACAGAAACCAGATGGCAGTTATAAGAGTCGAGGGACATGAAAGGGAAGCAGTGGTTGGGAAGGGAGTGAGCCAGGGTTGTAGCCTCTCCTCGATGTTATTCAATCTGTATATTGAGCAAGCAGTAAAGGAAACAAAAGAAAAATTCGGAGTAGGTATTAAAATCCATGGAGAAGAAATAAAAACTTTGAGGTTCGCCGATGACATTGTAATTCTATCAGAGACAGCAAAGGACTTGGAAGAGCAGTTGAACGGAATGGACAGTGTCTTGAAAGGAGGATATAAGATGAACATCAACAAAAGCAAAACGAGGATAATGAAATGTGGTCGAATTAAGTCGGGTGATGCTGAGGGTATTAGATTAGGAAATGAGACACTTAAAGTAGTAAAGGAGTTTTGCTATTTTGGGAGAAAAATAACTGATGATGGTCGAAGTAGAGAAGATATAAAATATAGACTGGCAATGGCAAGGAAAGCGTTTCTGAAGAAGAGAAATTTGTTAACATCGAGTATAGATTTCACCGTCAGGAAGTCGTTTCTGAAAGCATTTGTGTGGAGTGTGGCCATGTATGGAAGTGAAACATGGATGATAAATAGTTTGGACAAGAAAGCCGGCCGTGGTGGTCTAGCGGTTCTAGGCGCTCAGTCCGGAACCGCGCGACTGCTACGGTCGCAGGTTCGAATCCTGCCTCGCGCATGGATGTGTGTGATGTCCTTAGGTTAGTTAGGTTTAAGTAGTTCTAAGTTCTAGGGGACTGATGACCACAGATGTTTAGTCCCATAGTGCTCAGAGCCATTTGAACCATTTTTCTGGACAAGAAAAGATTAGAAGCTTTCGAAATGTGGTGCTACAGAAGAATGCTGAAGATTAGATGGGTAGATCACATGACTAATGAGGAGGAATTGAATAGAATCGGCAGAAGAGGAGTATGTAGCACAATTTGACAAAAAGAAGGGACCGGTTAGTAGGATATGTTCTGAGGCATCAAGGGATCACAAATTTAGCATTGGAAGGCAGCGTGGAGGGTAAAAATTGTAGAGGGAGACCAAGAGATGAATACACTAAGCAGATTCAGAAGGATGTGGGTTGCAGCAAATACTGGGAGATGAAGAAGCTTGCACAGGATAGGGTAGCATGGAGAGCTGCATCAAACCAGTCTCAGGACTGAAGACCACAACAACAACAACATCTAATGTAGCAATACTGAAACACGTATGTATTCATTACCAGCGATGGCGAGGCATGACAGAATCTCTGACCAGAGAGTTATTTATCGTTGCTAGTCTGCGCTTGACTGCGCGAGTCGTCAGTAGTTGCGTGTAGCGAGTCGGCAGGAACAGTGCTAGTCTGCGCGAGTCTGCAGTAGTAGTCAGTCGTCAGTAGTAGCGAGTGGACGGTTGTACTGAGCAGAAGTCGGCATGCGTCGGCGGTGTGCACTTCTCGCGACTCTGGTCACGATTCGGGACGATGAGTATTGTTGTAGAAGGTAAAGACGCAGCATTGCGCAAATCTAATAATGTATGTTAATTGTAATTAATTGGTTCAAAAACTGCCCCAATAATAATTTTTTATAAAGTAACTCTTTTAAAGAAAAACATTCATTCCAATTTAAAGAATATTTCCTATGCATTTCCTCCAAGAATCAAAATTAAATATACGCCAGCATTGCTCGAAGCTGTGTCGATAAATAAGAACAGATATAGATGCAGTTTTTATTGAGGTAAGAATTTTTGCTTTTTTATTCAGAATACAGGGTCGAAGGTCAGCGCTGCTGTCCTTATAAAATTTATCAGGTATAATTATTTCACAGGGCCGAAAGTCATCGCTGCTGTCCTTATAAAATTTACCAGATATTACTGTTTCTGTTGAGATGTTAGATACGGTTCATGGTTCATTGTCTAATTAATATTATTGTGTGGTTTATGGTCATTTTTCATTCTTTAATATTTTGTGTGGAGTTCACATTTGGGCCATTATTATTCTTTAATTTTTGTGTGAGGAGATTACGCTTGGATTCATTTCAATTTAACGATATTTGACACCATTTCCAATTTTATTTTAACATTTATTCGTGTGAAGAGGTTACACTTAGCTCAATTTCCACATTTATTTATTTAAATATTTTAGGGGGAGGTTACAATACCCTATCTGGTCAAAAGTATCTGGCCAC
Organism: Schistocerca piceifrons; assembly: GCF_021461385.2. Lineage (NCBI taxonomy): Eukaryota > Metazoa > Arthropoda > Insecta > Orthoptera > Acrididae > Schistocerca > Schistocerca piceifrons. Next base: position 253,263,183 of record NC_060143.1, on the reverse strand, counting down.
CTATTAGCGAGCATTAATGTGCAGGATAACCACCCTTTCCCTCTACGATGGCTTCAGCTCTGTTGGTTACATTTCAGTGAGCTGTTTGTGTGTTTATGGAGGAATGGCATCCCATTCATCCTCAAGCACCAAAACCATAGAAGGCAGCAATTCTGTACGCCGGGGTCTTGAGCGACGTCAGTGCGCTAACTCATAACAAAGGTGGTTCACTAGGCTCAGGAGAGGCCTCTGGGCAGGCGAGCCCATTTCAGTAATGTTACTCGACGTAAACGATATCCTCACAGACATTGTGTTGTGACAGGGTGCATTGTCATATCGATACAGTTATCGTCTCTGAACATTTCTCTACTGTACATAGTACAAATTCTGTAAAATGTGTTCGTATCATACCGTGTTTCGCATTTTCGTAAGCGCAATGAGAGGTCTAAGCCCCAACCGCAAAAAAGCATCGCCAAACCCAAACACTTCCATCGGGTTTACGCAGGGTACAGCGCAATTCATCACTCCAGATCACTCGTTTCCAGCCATCTACCGTGCAGTGACGCCACACTGCACGCCGCCCTCACACATCGCTGAGCTCTGACTGCAGAAATGTGTGGCTCATGAGGAGCTGCTCCACCGTCGCAGCCCATGCGTTTCATCTTCCTATGCACAGTTTTTGCGCTGTCTGGATTGCTAGTAGCACTTTGAAACTCACGACTGATTCCTTCCGCTCATTTCACATCCGTTTCTATAACCACTGTTTGCAATGATCCATCGTATCTTCCGTGCGTGCATGAGTTCTGCTTGGTCTTTGTTTATCGAGTTTTGTTCCTTCACGTTCCTTTATATGATTTAAGTGATATAAACAAGTTTTTCACTTCATCTGACTGGGGTGAAATTACATTAGGTGTTCCACAGGGTTCGACCATGGTAGCCTTCTGTTCTTGATATATGTGAATGAGCTCCCTTCTTATCTGGAACAGGAAGCTAAACTGACACTGTTTGCTGATGATACAAGCATAATTATTAATCCAGTGAAAGAAACTCCAGCAGAAAGTGGTACAAATAACGTCTTTAGAAACGTTATTGATTGGTTTTCTATGAGTGGGCTTGCTCTGAACTTTGAAAAAAACACAGTTCATCCAATTTTCTACCGCAAGGAGTACAGTTCCTTCAATAAATATAACACATCAAGAGAAGTCAGTAGCCAGGGTAGAGCACACTAAGCTTTTGGTGTATATATAGATGAAAATCTTAATTGGAAGATTCATATTTTGGATCTCCTAGAGCGACTAGGTTCAGCAACATTTGCAGTCAGAATAATTGCTAATATTGAGGATATAGAGCCGGCAGGTGTGGCCATGCGGTTCTAGGCAGGTTCGAATCCTGCCTCGGGCATGGGTATGTGTGATGTCCTTAGGTTAGTTAGGTTTAAGTAGTTCTAAGTTCTAGGGGACTGATGACCTCAGATGTTAAGTTCCATAGTGCTCGTGTTCAGAGCCATTTGAAACTTTTCTTTTTTTTCTGAGGCTATAGGAATTAGCAGGCTAACCTACTTTGCATATTTTCACTCTCTGATGTCACACGGAGTAATATTTTGGGGCAACTCAACACTTAGGCAAAAAGTATTCACTGCTCAAAAGAACGTGTTTAGAATTATGGGTGGGGCTGATAGTCGCACATCTTGTAGGCATCTCTTTAAAGGTCAGGAATTCTTGCAACAGCCTTACAGTACATTCACCCAGTAATGATATTTGTTCTCAACAACATGGATCAGTTTAAAAACAACAATCACATTCATGATTATAATGCCAAAAGAAAGAAAGACTCACACTACCCTCTACTTAACCTATCTTTCACACAGAAAGGGGTAAAATATGCTGCTTTAAAACTCTTCGATAAATTACCAGATGAAATAAAATGTCTGACAGACAGCAGTAACAGTTTCAAAAATAATTTGAAATCATATCTCCTTTACAACTTCTTCTACAACGTAGATGAATTTTTGAATAGGAATAAATAAATCTGTAGGTATAATATATGTCTTTTGTGCCATTTAAGGGCATGGGTAGGTAACAAAAATTTTAATCTTTAAAAGAACATTTATTCATTTGTGCATTCCTTATGTACTTGACACGTTACACATCTTAATGATTACCTTGAGATTGATCAATGGAACGCTTAACTAACTAACAGTAACATCACGAAGAGTCGGCCAGGGCAGCTTTCGAAGCGTTGAAATGTCCCTGATTGATTTGCTACAAAGGCGACATCCAATGAGTAGTCCGTATTCGAAGTTACCGAGCTCTCCTGACCAACCTAATCTGCTGTTGCAGCTGCTCTAATGACATCACAATACTTCCCGACTCCTTTTACACTGGCTAGTCCGCCTCTGATATATCTAGGGGTCAACCTCGGATTACATATGTGTGTCTGGCTACTTTTGATCAAATAGTGTGTGTGTTCAATAATTGCATGACTGTTAGAGTGGTCTCCTGATAAGAAATAAGTTAGTAAAATATGTTTTAATTTTTTTTTTCATTCACAGATTATCCAATTTTTGCATTACGACTTTTTACACTGAAGCGCCAAGAAACTGGTATAGGCATGGGTATTCGAATACAGAGATACGAGTACGTAAAGAGGCAGAATAATGCGCTGCTGTCTACAACAAGTGTCTGGCGTAGTTATTAGATCGGTTACTGCTGCTTGAATGACAGGTTATCAAGATTTAACTGAGTTTGAGCGTGGTGTTTTAGTCGGCGCACGAGCGACGGGACCCAGCATCTCCGAGGCAGTGATGAAGTGGGAATTTTCCCATACAACCATTTCAGGAGTGCACCATGAATATCAGGAATTAGGTAAAACATCAAATCTCCGACATCGCTGCGGCGGGAAAAAGATCCGGCAAGAACGGGACCGACGACGACTGAAGAGAATCGTTCATTGTGACAGAAGTGCAACCCTTCCGCAAATTGTTGCAGATTTCAATGCTTGGACGTTAACAAGTGTCAGCGTCCGAACCATTCAACGAAACATCATCGATATGGGCTTTCGGAACCGAAGGATCACTCGTGCACAGTTGATGACTGCACGACACAAAGATTTACGCCTTGTCTTGCCCCGTCAACACCGACACTAGATTGATGATGACTGGAAACATGTTTCCTGGTCGGACGAGTGCCGTTTCAAATTGTATCGGGTGGGTGGACGTGTACGGGTATGGAGACAACCTCATGAATCCATGGACCTGCATGTCAGCAAGGGACTGTTCAAGCTGTTGGAGGCTCTATAATGGTGTGGGGCGTGTGCAGATGGAGTGATATGGGACTCCTGTTACGTCTAGATACGACTCCGATAGGTGACTCGTACGTAAGCGTCCTGTCTGATCGCCTACATCCACTCATGTCCATTGCGCATTCCGGCGGACTTGGACAATTCCAGAAGGATAATGCGACACCCCACATGTCCAGAATTGCTGCATAGTGGTTCCAGCAATACTCTCCTGAGTTTAAACACTTCCGCTGGTCACCAAACTCCCCAGACATTAACATTACTGAGCAAATCTGCGATGCCTTTCAACATGCTGTTCAGGAAAGACCTCCACCCCTCGTACTCTTATGGGTTTATGGAGAGCCCTGAAGGATTAATGGAGTCAGTTTCTCCCAGCACTACTTCATATATTACTCAAGTCCATGCCATGTCGTTTTGCGGCACTTTTCCGTGCTCGCGGGGGTCCTACACGATTTTAGGCAGTGTATATGTTACTGAAGATATTGCTCCAGAGCATAGATGACATTTTCAATCCAAGTCAAGGAGGCTCAATATGTATGGCAGTTATTTTGACATTTTCTTTCGTGGTTATGTGCATCTCAATTCGTCTGTTACTAACTTTTATTGAAAAAAGTCAAAGTCATTGTTATAGTTAGGCTGCGGTAGTGTATGGCCGTCCTGTGCGAAATCCATGTGCACGTGGTTTGCCTGTGCTCCCTCCGACCGATTACAAAGTATCAGGTTTGGTTTTTTGGCATTTGGATGATTATGATGAGTGCTTGTATAGTATTCTTTCGTTTCTGTCGTTGTGGATAAATACAAAGAAGAGACTCAAACCTAGTGCCGACAAATAGCCCAATCCTCTCGAACAGCTCCACTTCTTCCGCCACGTTTAACGTCCCCATGCGATTAACAGCGTCGCCTTCACCCCATGAGTCACTGCCGAGATGTTTTATATTTTTATCCAGGGCATTGACACTAATTGTAAGTGTGGTTATCAGGAACTTTATATCGAGGATTTAACGTGCAGGTATCTGAGTACAATAGTGTCAAGATCTTTAGAGGTGTATAGTTACCTGTTTCACGTAAAGTTCTTGTTGTTCGCTTTAAGTGAATTTTTTATTCACGTTGCAAGTGAGTGAAGCGGTTCACGAACGGTACAGACACTGCCGCCTAAAGGCATCCAGCGCCGTATTAATCACAACCTCTGTACTGTTTCCGCCACTTTGGTGGCGGTCTATACAAAGCGTAGCGCGCTTTATAACGGCGGTAATGGCGCGTACGCTGCGGGGGGTTGCTTGTAGGGGGGGGGGGGGGGGGGGGCGGCGAACATCACTCACCGTCAGTGCTCTCCGGTCCTTTGTTCTCTTTATCACTTACTGCAGTCCACTTTCCTGCAACTGAAATTATTTTTCATTTTAATCGAAATTAAATGTACTGTGTTATTTGGACAAAGGAAATTAAAATCTTGGTTGGTCAAAACTGAGGGATCCACTCACGGGACGAAACTTGATTGTATGCCAGTAAAGGCAAACTAGCATCCAAACTAAATGGCATATACGTACATCTTTTGGTTTATGCGCCTCGCCAACTCAAAACGGTTTTGTATATTGAGATCTGCAAAATGTGTCTGTTTCGTAATGAACGAGCACCCGTGAATAACCATTTGTAGATTGGCGAATTCAGAACGCCTGTGTATGTACGCATCTCTTTACTGTCGTTGTGCACTGATGTTTTCGATCTATGAGAACGTAAATAAAGACTAACGGTGCAGCATTGAGCTGTGGTTTACGTCATGAAATATACAGGGGGTATCATAATTAATGGCGTAACCGCTTACAGTTGAAAGTACACGATACTAGAAGCAAAAAAGTCTCAGTAAACATAGGGTCGAAACTGCATACCTTAAGACTTACAAGCAATTTTTCATCTTCGATCCCTTCCACTGTAAGCCCTTTGCTTTCCACATTTTGGGAAGTAGTATTATGGACCAAAACAAGAAAAAATGTCCAGTAAACTACTACTCTAAAATGCATACCTTAAAAGTTATGAGAATTATTCATTAGAAGTGTTGTATTATGAATGTGCTGGTGAAAGATGTGAAGAAGGAAGCACCGTGGAATATGATGTTTGCGGATGATGTGTTTCTTTGTGAGCAGAGCATCGACAGACTTGAGGACAAGCTGGAGGATTGGAGGAAGGCACTAGAAGAAAGAGGGATGGAAATTAGCAGGACAAAGTCAGAACATTTAGCACTGAAGGATGTGCAGATATGGTCTTGGAAGATCCAGGATGATGAGCTGAAATCGGTCTGCAAATTTAAATACCTGGGGTCGTACATACAGAGGGATGGAAGACTGGAAATCGAGATACAACACCGAATAAATTGCGGTTGGAACAACTGGAGGAAAATGAGTGGAGTGTTATGTGACAAGAAGGTGAGCATTGGGTTGAAAGGGAAAGGGTACAAGTCGGTGGTAAAGTCTGCTATAATGTACGGGGCAGAGACATGGCCAATCACAGTAGCCCAGGAAAGGAAGATGGAAGTGGCGGAAATGAGGATGCTGAGGTGGATGTGTGGGATAACAAGGAAGGACAGAATTATAAATGAATTTGTTAGAGGAGCTGTGAATGTGGGACCCATGGGGGAAAAGATACAAGAGAGCAGACAAAGGTGGTACGGACACTTACAGAGAAAAGGGGAAGAGTATATCGGAAACAGAGTTGAAGATATAAAGACTGAAGGAGCGAGAAGGAGAGGAACACCGAAGATGAGGTGGAAGGATAAGATATCCGGGGACCTAAGGGAGAAAGGATTGAAGAAGGAAGAGGCAATGGATAGAGTACTATGGAGGAGAAGGATCCAGAAGAGCAACGCCGACCCTACGTGACGTGGGACAAGGCGACGATAAAGAAGAAAGAAGAAGTTGATGCAATTCCACCTATGGCATAAGAACCATCAATATGTAATTCTAGAAGTAGACAGATATCGACTAGCTATCTTAAGATAAGAGCACGGGAGCACATGCTCATAGCTCTTAAGGTATGCATTTTAGAGCACTTGCTTACTCGACATTCTTTCTTGTTTTGGTCCATACTACTGCTTCGCGAAATGTGGAAAGCAAAGAGCTTGCAGTAGAAGAGATTTGCTTCACAGTATCGAAGATGAAAAATTGCTCGTAGCAATGTTTACTGAGACTTTTTTGCTTCTAGTATCGTGTACTTTCAACTGTATGCGTTTACTATATTAATTATGATACACCCTGTATAATGCTGGAAGCCGAAGGGAAATTACGTGAAAAACGTCAGTGTCAAACGCAGAAATACTTGGAACATGTGCATGCAGATGATATTTCCGGATGTAAGCAGAAATCAGACGAAGAGCTATCAAGTAAAAGAATAAAACTAAACGTGTATTTTTAGTAGCTGCAAGGTAGGGTTTTAAATACTTTAAGTAATTGTAAAGCAGATATGGGCAATATGGCTACACAAATTAGGAAGACAAATACTGTGACTTCTGCACGTAGAGAGTGTGGAGAATGGTGCGTTGAGTTTATCTTCCCTCGCCGTGAGCACTTCAAAGTAACTGGTGAGTTGATTATAGAGACCTTATTAAAAGCGACATCATTACCAATTAATACGTCCTTTTCACAAAACAGGGGTTCTACAGCTGCCTGTCGGTCTTAGCAGCGTAAGTATTTGGGATTAAACCGTATAACTGCAACTGACAATGCTATAGTGCCATCGGATTTAACCTCTACCGGTTATGATACCATTTACTGAAGATACGTGTGCGTTACCCGTATGTAACGAAGAAGAAAATGGTGACTGCCAAGGTCATGTTACTATGTATATTGCCTAATGTCTTCGATGTTTAAACGTTGCTCAACGAGTCTCGTTATTAGTTCCCCTACATGCCCGACAACAGTGCTCTGTGCCTGATGGTGGAATGTGTTAGACTGTTGGGTGCAGTGGGGCCATAACCTCATTTAGACCTCTAGAGGATGTAGATGTTGACTCACGTAGGCTTATATGTAATCAGAAGAATCCAGTTTAATGGTTCGTTTAGAAACAGCTCGGGGGTAGACGGGGCCGTGGTTAACACACTGGAGTCCATTTTTGGAGCTCCGCTTTCCATTACCGAGTTCGACAATTCAAGTTAAAGTTTTCCGTGATTTCGCCAAAGGAAATGTCAGAATTGTTACCATCAGTAGGACGCGACCCATTTCTGTCCCCATCTCTGTCCAACCAGCACGGGCTTCGCCCTCGCCGTCGAGTGGGCGTGAAGCCGTCACCTCATCCTCTACAGCACAACCCTTCCGTTTATTACTTTAATCGCCTTCAGGTGCCTGGTTTTACTACGAACCCAAGGAACTGGACTCGCGTAGAGGTTGACCTAAACGTTTTGAGTGAAGATGGTGGAGGATTCTAAACTGCAAACATTCTGATAAAGGTAAAATTGTTGGCAATGAGTACTTAGTTCTTTCCTAACAGCACCAAATAATGATCATACCAACTATTCAGAATGACCATCCCAGTCTCAGTGGCTGAATTACAATACAAAATATTAGCATATTAAACTCTGAATTCCAAACCATTTTATCACACACACACACACACACACACACACACACACACACACACACACACGTGCTCGCGCGCGCTGGTTGTTTGTGATAGGAATGTGATGACTACTCCATCGCTACTCTGGACTCTGCATACGTCTCAGTATTCCACGAACAAGTTGGCGGGTGCTGTTTTCCCACATAATACTTAGCTCTATTATGTGAACAGTTCTTTGTAGGAAACCTTGGCCATTTCCTCGTAAATTTCGGTTCACGAACATTAATTTCTTCCAATTAAGTCTGACAGCTGTAGCGAAATGTTTCTCTCTACATTCGTTCGGCATTGACTATGTATTGATGCACTATACATCAAATATGTGCCTTTAGGTTCGTGTACTGATTAGTGCTCCATTTTTGTCAACCACTCCTCAATTGTAATTTCGACAACGGACACCTCACAGACGAGTGGGTACCGTTTTTCAAGGTTGCTTCATCAGCGTGGATGTGACACGCAGATTAGGAATAAATTTTCAGTCTGCAGCGGAATGTGCGCTGATTTGAAACTACGTGGCACATTAAAACGGTGAGCCAGACTGGAAATCGAACTAGAATCCTTTGTCAGGCACACCTTCGAACACCACTCACAGTATAACATCCGCCGCTAGTTGTCTACTTGTCGATGTTATGATGAAGAACTTAGACCGAGGAATATATACACTAATCTGTAAAAATGAAGAATTAACATCTATTTGTTTCTCATATTCACTAACCATATAATTTGCACATTAAAATTAGTTGAATAAAATGATAAAAAACGGTTCACCACGAAGGAATTATCCGAATGGGATGGGAGTCTTTAGATGTGACGTACATGTACAGACAAACAAATCATTACATTTCAGAAAAATGGATGCTTTGCTCAAGAGAAAGAGCTTCACAAATTGAGCAAGTCAGTAACGCGTTGGTCCACCTCTGGCCCTTATGCAAGCAGTTATTTTTATTGGCATTGATTGACAGAGTGCTTGGAATTTCTCTTGAGGGATATGGTGCCAAATTTTGTTTAACTAGCGCGCTAGACTGTCAAAATCCCGAGACATATCTCATAAAATCACACGGGCTGCAGTTAATTCAGTGGCAGGGATGCAACAAAACTTCTCGGTTCAGCTGGATATGGCAGGCTGTCTTACAGCTTGGATACTGTCCCTGAAGCTGACAGTATATATTCTATGTGTAGACACTTTGGACGGCTGGCCGGAGATCACAATCATAAAAAAGTCTAAGACTCGTGGCCACCAAGCCCTGGCAGCTGAGTGCTGAGAGCCCAAGGTCGATGACGATGGCTCGTTATAGACAGCTGGCGACTCGTAGAAGGCTCCGAAAGCGATGGCGTCCAGGATGGTGAGTCAGCTTCAGCTAGCCTTGTTGTGGCCGTGCTTCGTCCTAAAGACAGTTTCGGCGGATGGATGCGGTAATACGGCACCGTTTACTTGTCACAGTGAACATACAGAAAATAATTTAATACAAACTTACAATGAAGTCATAGAACTAGTTGATGAGTTTTTGTATTTAAGCTAGTTGAAGACAATGCTTGGATGGACACTGTAAGAAATAAACTTCTTCTTCCTCTTCCTCTTCCTCTTCCTCTTCCTCTTCCTCTTCCTCTTCTTCTTCTTCTTCTTCTTCTTCTTCTTCTTCTGTGGCTCTACTGTTCATTTGTGGACTTTCAACAATCCTCCGCCTGTTCTCACTATCCAAAGCTCAAGTTTTGCAACCCCTATAGCCCATTTTCTGCATGTCCTTCATGATTCCATCTGTCCATCTGGTTTCTTCCCTAGATTTATTAATATCCTTTTAGCCACATCCGTATAATTCATCAAGCCGCAGCCCTGTCCACCTAATTCTGGCTTTCTTCACTATTCTTCTTATAGGTGGATTTTGTATGTCGTGTACAGCTTATGATTGTATCTCCTTCTCCATCTTCCGCTTTCACAAACAGTGGGCAACAATAATTCGAACTAGCTCCACCAAAGACATCTAAAATCCCAGTATCTGCTGACGTTAATGACAAAATTTGTGAGGCAGTTGTAAGCACTGGCCTTACAAGTATTTCATACATCCATCGTTAATTTGTGGTAATATGGGTTAGAGCACTGAGGAAAACAGTTTTATTTAATGAAAGCAGCTTCTGTCGTCTTCTACTAACATCTGTTTAATTTAACAAGAATTGTCAGTTGAGTGGGCAACTGTCGATCGCAGTTATTTAAGCCGCTCAACTCTCTCAAAAGTATGCATTCCTAGCAGTCATATACTTTGTTTCCTTTTTGTTGATATTCGGTCCCGTATTCCTACTGGCATTCTCAAGTGCGATGAATGCCTAGTCCGTTGGTTACCTTGTCCTTCCGACTACATCTAAGTTACCAGCATAAGCTAGCTGCACCCTACCGAAGGCAAAATTAAAAAGGAGACACGCAAGTGCATCTCTTGCTTTACAGCATTTTGTATGTATAGTGAATCACACTGCATTCTTCCTGTTCTTTCTCCACACTGTACCTCATCTAATTTGCTCTCATTCTCATATGACTTAACAATTTTCCAGAAGTTACCAGTTCAGTCAACGCACGGTAAAGAGATCATAAATGGCGTGAAGTGCCTTTAGTAAACTAAATAAGTTTTTAAAACTGAGTTTGAGATACATCGTAAAATGGAAGTTCACTATCAGTGTTTGTTTCCAGTAGGACTTACTGCTGTGGGGCATGGACTTCTAATGCGGAAACCATTCAGAAAATTAGGTGCTCTTTAGCAATAGAGAGAACCATGCGATAAATTACTTGGCGTGACGGATAACCAAAGAAATAAATCGGGTGACTGAGTGAAGTGGATGAAGTAACTGTGAGTTGCGTATAAAATGGAGGTCGGCTGGAAATGTAGCCCGGTGAATGGATGATGGATGAACCGAGCAATTCTTTTCAATATTATTATTATTATTATTATTATTATTATTATTATTATTATGAGAGGCTAAACATCTTCCGTTCGAAGGCCGTACAGCCCAGGATCGTTATGCCAGCCAGACAAAATAGCCGAGAGCATTGAGGCAATCATCCCACGGACTCACCGGGTTGCAGATACACATTTGGTAAAACACCGTGTGCTGCTGCGTGAAGAAGCGGGTGACTGCGTGCTGCATGGCTTTTTCAAGGGACCGAAGCGGTGACAGTGGTGTGGGGAGAGATCACGACTGTGGACCCGTTGCCCGAGTGCCTCCCAGATCAACCAGCATCTTCTGTCGAATCGTGACCAGCACGGTACCGGGCGCAGAGTTGCACAACGGTGGCTTATGGCAGACATGCTGCCTCGTACACATTCCTCATTTCCCGATGTTTGTCTAAGGGTATTTGTCCCTCGGAAACCAAGAAAAGAATAACAGCACGTAGGCACTGTTAGGACTTTTTTTGTAATTACGATGACACAGTGTGATCTGTGGTCTAGGGAAAAGTGGAGCTGCCAAGTGGGGGCGGATTTGATTTTCGCTTCCTTTATTTTCGGAGATTAAACTTAATTAGATAAGGAGATAAGTCCACGAGGAAAAAAGCAAAGAAAGAAAGTGCTCAGAGCATTTAGAAGAAATGTGATAAGGTTCATGCTCTGTAAACATAAAGTCGTGTGTTAAAAAAAAATAAAAAGAAAGAAAACAAAAAAATAAAAGAGGTAAAGATTGTTTTTCGAAACCGAGAGGTTGGAAGAAAAAGTGTAGCGACTTTGATTTGCAGTCGAAAAGTCCTCGGTCACGAGTTCGAGCACCGGCAGGACTTAAATTTTGAAGAAAAATCATCAGCGTTGGCAGCCGAGGACTTCCGCATAAGAAGTCACCCATATTCTGCCAATGGCCGTGTCAAAGACGGTGGAGGTGCGGACACCCTCTTGCGCTTCCCCTAAAGGCGGAAGAATCAGCAATGATCAACGGTATGATGAGGCAGGATGCAATGGTAACCACTGCATTAAAGACACATAAAGTGCATCCACATAAAATCTGGCCCCTAATTGAAAAAGTGTCTCAATGATCTCTCCATTGGCAAAAAATTTGTATCTCTGGGAGAGGACTGGTTCAAATGGCTCTGAGCACTATGGGACTCAACTTCTGAGGACATCAGTCCCCTAGAACTTAGAACTACTTAAACCTAACTAACCTAAGGACATCACACACATCCATGCCCGAGGCAGAATTCGAACCTGCTGACCGTAGCGGTCGCGTGGTTCCAGATTGTAGCGCCTAGAACCGCTCGGCCACTCCGGCCGCCGGGAGGGGACTGCCAAGAGGGTGGTGATCATTAGAAGAAGACTGAATAACCAACGAAAGGACAACGTTCTACGAGTCTGGGTGTGGAATGTCAAATACTGAATGTGATAGCTGAGCTACAAAATCTGAAAAGGGAAACACAATGGCTCAGTCTAGATTTAGTGGGGGTCAGTGAAGTAAAATGGAAAGAAGACAAAGATTTTTGCTCACAGAGTTTAGGGTAACGTCGACAGTAGCAGAAAATGGTATAACAGGAGTAGGATTCGTTTGAATAGGAACGTTAGACAGAGAGTATGTTACTGCAAACAGTTCAGTAATAGGGTTGTTCTCATCAGAATCGACAGCAAACCAACACCGACAACGATAATTCAGGCATACATGACGGCGTCACAGGATGAAACTGAAAAGATAGAGAAAGTATATGAGGATATTGAATGGTTAATTCAGTGCGTAAAAGGAGATGAAAATGTAATAGTCATGAGGGATTCGAGTGCGGTTGTATGGGAAGCAGTAGAAGAAAGGGCTACGAGAGAACGGTACTAGGAATGCGAGCCGAGAAAGAATAATTGAGTTCTGCAATAAATTTCATCTAGTAATAGCGAATACTTTTTTCAAGAATCACAAGCGGAGGAGGTACTGTTGGAAAATGCGGGAAATACGGGAAATTTTCAGTTATATTACATCATGGTCACGCAGAGATTCCGAAATTAGGCACTGGATTGTAAAGCGTACCTCGAAGCTGATATAGACTCAGATTACAACTTAGTAATGATGAAAACTAGGATGAAGTTTAAGAATCACTCCGCAAACACGTGGGATTCGGAAATACTATGGATTGAAAACATAAGCTTGAAGTTCTCCAAGGCTGTAGAAACTGTGATAAGAAGTAGTTCAGTAGGCAGTTCTGTTGAAGAGTAATGGACATCTCTAAAAATAAAAGTTGGAAAGAAAAACGTAGGTTCAAAGAAAGTAACTGTGAAGAATCAACGGGTAAAAGGAGAAATACCTCAGTTGATCGATCAAAGAAAGAAGTACAAAAACGTTCTGCGATACAGAAATACAAGACGCTGAGGAAGGAAATAAATAGGATGTGCAGGGAAGCTAAGACAAAATGGCAGCATGAAATATGTGGAGGAATCGGAAAAGAAATGATTGTCGGAAGGACTAACTTAGCATAAAGAAGAGTCAAAACAACCCTCGGCGAAATTAAAAGTAGTGTTGGTAACACGAAGAGGGTTAGATAAAGAGGTGAGATCGAATAGGCGGAAAGAGTATACTGAAGGCCTCTTCGAGGGGAAAGACTAGTCTGGTGTTGTTGAAGAAGGAGTAGGAGCCGATATAGAAGAGATAGGGGATTCATTATTAGAATCAGAATTTAAAACCACTTTGCATGACTTCAGATAAAGTAAGCATAAGGGGTCGATAACATTACATCATAATTTCGAAAATCATTGGAGGAAGTGGCAACAAGACGCCTATTCACGTTGATATGTAGAATGTGTGTCTGGCGATATACCATCTGGTTTACGGAAAAATATCCACACAATTCTGAAGGTGACAAGGGCCAACAAGTGCGAGAATTATCGCACAGTCTGCTTAACACCTCATGCATCAAATGTTCCAATGTGTGTGAAATCTTATGGGACTTGACTACTAAGGTCATGAGTCCCTAAGCTTACACACTAGTGAACCTAAATTATCCTAAGGACAAACACACACACACACCCATGCCCGAGGGAGGACTCGAACATCCGCCGGGACCAGCCGCACAGTCCATGACTGCAGCGCCCTAGACCGCTCCGCTAATCCCGCGCGACAGCTCATGCATCCAAGTTGCTGACAGGCATTATACACAGAAGAATGGGAAAGAAAACCGAGGGTCCGTTAGATGATGATCAGTTTGGCTTTAGGAAAGGTAAAGGCAGCAGAGAAGCAGATCAGACGTTACGGCTGATAATGGCAGCAAGACTAATGAAAAATCAGGATACGTTCATACGATTTGTCGACCTGGAAAGAGCGTTAGACAGTGTCAAATGGTGCAAGATGTTCGAAATTCTGCGGAAAATAGGGGTTAGTTACAGAGAGAGACGGGTAATACACAACATGTACAAGAGCTAAGAGGGGATAATAAGGGTGAAAGGCGAAGTGCGAAGTGTTCGGATTAAAAAGGGGGAAAGACAGGAATGTAGTCTTTCGCCTCTACTTCAAACCATACATCGAATAAGCAATGGTGCGAGTGCAAGAAAGGTTCAAGAGTGGAATTAAAATTCAGTGTGGAAGGACATCAATGACAGATGCGCTGATGACATGGCTATATTCCGCGAAAGTGAAGAAGAACTGCAAGATCTGGGGAACTGAATGAGCAGTCTAAAGAGTACAGAACACAGATCGAGAGTAATCGAAGAAAGACTAAAGTAATGAGAAGTAGCAAAAATGAGAACAACGAGAAAGTTAGCATAACAAAGTAAGACAAGGCAAAGATGATGTTCTTTACAGGAAATGCTCAATATGTCCACCATCATTCCTCAACAATAGCTGTAGTCGAGGAATAATGTTGTGAACAGCACTGTAAAGCATGTCCGGAGTTATGGTGAGGCATTGCTGCTCACGAAGTAGATGAAGTTAAGGAACTCTGCTACCTAAGTAGCAAAATTGCCAATCACGGACGAAGCAAGGAGAACATCAAAAGCAGACTAGCACTGAAAAAAAGCATTCCTGGCCAAGAAAACTCTGCTAGTATCAAACAAGAGCTTAATTTGAGAAAGAAATTTCTGAGAATGAACGCTTGGAGCACAGCACTCTATGGTAGCGAAACATGGACTGTGGGAAAACCGGAACAGAAGAGAATCAAAGCATTTGAGATCGGGTGCTGCAGACGAGTGTTGAAGTTAAGTGCCTGATAAGGTAAGGAATGATGAGGTTCTGCGCGGAATAGGAGAGGAAAGGAACATATGGACACCACTGACAAGAAAAATAGACAGGACGGTGGGGCATCTGTTAAGACATCAGGGAATAGCTTCTATGGTCCTAGAGGGAGCTGTTGAGGGTGAAAACTGTAGAGAAAGACGAAGATTGGAGTAAGTCCAAAAAATAATCGAGAACGTAAGTTTCAAGTGCTGCTCTGAGATGAAGAGGTCGGCACACGAGAGGATTTCATGGGGGGCCGCATTCAACCAGTCAGAAGACTAACGACGTTTCCGCATATACCGCATGCACGTCGTAAAGATACGAATGTCAGACTAATCCCTCCCATAGATGTCAGTGCTTGTATACCGACAACAGAGTCGCCCTAGGCTGCATATACGTCACGGCCACAACCTCAAACTGAAACCTTTTGATCGTTCCGTATATTATTTAGAGAGGTAAGAGAAGACGCGGACGATTGTCTAATGAGAGCTGCGTAAATGACATTAGAAAACATGCAGCAGGGACTTGGACGAGTTCTGCTGAAGGCGGGAATACATTTAAAATTATAGAAGTAGTCTTCGTCCATGAATGGATATACTGGGTGATCAAAAAGTTAGTATAAATTTGAAAACTGAATAAATCACGGAATAATGTAGATAGAGAGGTACAAATTGACACACATGCTTGGAATGACATAGGGTTTTATTAGAAGCAAAAAACTACAAAAGTTCAAAAAATGTCTGACAGATGGCGCGTCATCTGATCAGAATAGCAATAATTAGCATAACAAAGTAAGACAAGGCAAAGATGATGTTCTTTACAGGAAATGCTCAATATGTCCACCATCATTCCTCAACAATAGCTGTAGTCGAGGAATAATGTTGTGAACAGCACTGTAAAGCATGTCCGGAGTTATGGTGAGGCATTGGCATCGGATGTTGTCTTTCAGCATCCCTAGATGTGTCGGTCGATCACGATACACTTGCGACTTCAGGTAACCCCAAAGCCAATAATCTCACGGACTGAGGTCTGAGGTCCTGGGAGGCCAAGCATGACGAAAGTGGCGGCTGAGCACACGATCATCACCAAACGACGTGCGCATGAGATCTTTCACGCGTCTAGCAATATGGGGTGGAGCGCCATCCTGTATAAACATCGTACGTTCCAGCAGGTGTTTACCAGCCAGGGATGATGTGGGCGTACCTCTCACTCGTCACGGTAGCAGTTACAAAACCAGAATCACGCATTTTCTCGAAGAAAAAAGGCTCGATAACGATAGATGTGGTAAATCCAACCCATACCGTGACTTTCTCGTCGTGCAATTGAGTTTCCAAGACAGTTCTAGGATTTTCGGTAGCCCATATTCTGCAGTTGTGGGCGTTGACAGAACCTCGGAGCGTGAAATGACCTTAGTCGGTCCACAACAAGTTACTCAACCAATCGTCATCTTCCGCCATCTTTTGAAACGCCCACACCGAAAATGCCCTCCGCTTCACTAAATCGCCAGGTAACAGTTGATGATGCCGATGGATTTTGTACTGATAGCATCTGAGGGTACGCCTAAGTGCCAACCAAACAGTAGTGTATGGAATGCCGGTGCGACGTGCGACTGCACGAGCGCTGACTTCCCCGTGCATAGACGAACCCGCTACAGTCTCCATTCCTTCCTGAACTGTCTCAGCAGCACTACGCCTTGTGCTCGCTCGGCCACTATGGGGTCTATCGTCTAAACAACCCGTGGCTTCGAACTTCGAAATCATTCTCGCCACAGTTGCATTTGTCAACGGACCTTTACCCGTTCGAATCCTCTTCCTATGGCGATAGGATCGTAAGGCTGAACGAGCACATTCCCCATTCTGATAATACAGCTTCACTAAAAGTGCCTTTTCAGGTAACGTCAACATGCTGCGACTGCTGGTGCATCTGAGTCTCTCTCTCATTACAGCTCCTTTTATACACGATTGCCATGCGCAGTCACTGACGTTTTGCTGTCCAGCGCCATCTGTTGGACATTTTGAGAATTTTTTTTTCTTTTTTTGTTCTAATAAAACCCCATGTCATTCCAAGCATGTGTGTCAATTTTTACCTCTCTATCTCCATTATTCCGCGGTTTATTAAGTTTTCAAATTTATACTGACTTTTTTATCACTCCGTATAAGTCCTATTTCAAAGGCAGAGAAGTACTTTCGGTAACATATTAAAAAGGAATGCGCTATCTGAGCAACTGGATGCGTTACACTCTAATACTAGTACATCAGTTAGACTCAGTGAGCTGTGGTTTGTTGTATCCGTTGTGGTGAGCGTGCCTTCGTGTCGTATGGGCACTCCTGCGATCCGCGACAGTTGCGGTGGACCACGTATCCCTCGGAATGAGCTAGCGGTCGCGGCATCCCCCCACACGCTGTTGGTGGCTGCTGGCCTGTCAACACGCATGCTGTGGACGCCGATGCGGCGCACCGGGTGAACAGCTGCTAACTGTTGCGTTTCTGATAGCTGCGGGAGATTCGCTCTTACGGGCATCAGTCACCACTACTGATGGAGCGCGCTCACAGTTAGTGTTCAGGTGGTAGCCTCACGAATAGTACGCTAAAAATCGTCTCCCCCTGGGATCATTAATAAGACCTGGGAAGTATACTGTGGTATTGATGCTGAATCGATAGTCGTATTGCTGCATGTCCTCGGCGAATAGATTTCACTTTCTTTCATCCATCCCGCAAGTCGTGTTGACTGCTGCTACAAGACCAGATCAGTCAATCATCGGGACTGTTGGCCTGGTTACTGCTGAGAGGTCACTGCCCTTCTTCAGGAGCCACAAGCTGGCCCAGTCTCTCAACAGACACCGCGCCTACGTTTCAGCTGTCAATATCATTGAGACCCCCAAATCCTCTCCATCATGGCAAAATTCGTGGTTTGTGGGATGTTAACGATTAACTGTGTAGAATTCAAAAAGTGTCTGATCAAGAAATATTTTGTGCAATTATCTGGATGCAAATCACCCTAAATGCGTTCATTTTGTATTTCGGACAACAGCAGAAAATTCGCTATAGACGTGAAAATATGTAGAAAACTAAAGAAAAGGTTGTTCGATATCTTTGTCCATGGTCTGCAAACCACTGTCAAGTGTATAGAAGAAGATACTTCACTTTGTACCAGTTATTAGGGCTTCTTACCGCTCCATTCTCGTATGGAGCACCCCGTAATTAATCTAATCCTGTCGTCACGATCCCTCTGAGAACCATACCTAAGGGATTCTAGTATATTCCTTGAGTCACCATTTAAAGCCGGTTCTGGAAACATTCTAAGTAGGCTTTCTCGACGTGCAATGAGTCTGTCTTCAGATATCGGCCAGTTCAGTTTCTTTAGCATTGCCGCGACACTCTCTCACAGTTCAGACAAAAAATCGTTCAAATGGCTCTGAGCACTATGGGACTTAACTTCTGAGGTCATCAGTCCCCTAGAACTTAGAACTACTTGAACCTAACTAACCTAAGGACACCACACACATCCACGCCCGAGGCAGTATTCGAACCTGCGACAGTAGCGGTCGCGCGGTTCCAGACTGAAGCGCCTAGAACCGCTCGGCCACAACGGCCGGCGCTGATGCTTTTATTATTTGACAAAAAACATACTGTGGCACTTTATTGACTTCAATTTCCATCATCGTTACGAATCTTTTACTGTGTTTGAGAAGTATTTACAAATGCACGCTAAGTACTTCTTACAATGGTGAATTTTCCGAAAGTATTTCTTTTAAATAGTACTCGGCCTACTTAGGACCACACTTCCCTTCCGTTCGCTTTTGCTAGTAATTTTTCATGCGCTGCCTTATCTGCTGTCTCTGTTTTTCTGTGATTTACATAAGGTTGTAATTATGTAAATTACATAAAGTTTTAATATGAGGAGTTGTGCAACGTCAACGGAGGTTGCTAGGCATTTTTCTACAACTGAAATATGTCTATTCAAACTTCGCGAGATTCGCATAAAAGTGGAACTACTAGCACTGAAAATCAGGTTTGCTTTAAATACATGCTGTGCAGTCGTGAGCGTTGTTTGCCTTTCAGATTGGACGTGGTGAGTTGATGTTTGTCAAGAATGCCATTACGGCGACAAAGACGCCATCATCAGCACCTCACTCAGTTTGAACGAGATCATGTAATAAGGCTAGGAGAAGTTGGATATTCCTTCTTCGATACTACAAAAAGACTTGGCAGAGATGTAGCCACTGTACAAGACTGCTGGCAGCAGCGGCCACGAGAATGTACGGTCGCAAGGAGACCTGGCTGCTTACAGCCACGTGGCACTACCGAGAGGGAGGACCACTGTGTTCCCCGCATGGCTCTGGCATATTGCTACCGTGTGTACCTTTAGCCTAGTTAACACGACACTAGGTTTCAGGCAACTGCGCTACCGGCCACTGCACATGCGGGCAGCGCGTTTGCGCAACTCGTCGGTGAAACTAAACACTTTCGGCGAGTTCCAACTTTGGCGACACTAGTTGCATGAATTTTGAGGTTATGTGTGTTCGTATAATGCAGACAAACTGAAATATCAATTAGGGAACGGCGAATAATGTTCGTTTATTGGATATTTATGCTTTGTAGTAGTGTTTGTGGGATTTCAGTGATGCTGATTACAAAAATAAGGAACATATTGCTGCAGCTGGGACCGCCATGTGCCATCGTAACATAGATGGTTTGACAGTATCTGAGCTGCAGGGCAAAATTTATTGAGTTAGGAGCACGTATACAACTGAATTAAGAAAAATACAAGCAAGTGTAATTCTAGCTGTGGCAATGCTCTCGTCTACAAGACTAAAATCCCAATCGTTCGAATTGGCCAACTCTTTGTGAAGGAATATTGTTGGCAGGAGGGAAGGCTATACAAATTCAAGAAGCTGTATTCTTTATTCAATATTCATCTATTTAAAACGTCGCTGCAGTGCTCCCCATTCACATATGTTTGAATTTTGAAATATTGACACTATACAGATCTATCTTCAAGAGAGTAGTTTGCAAACCATTCTCTTCTTAATGCGGCCTGCTTCGAATAATTATTGTTGCTAATGTTAATAATTATTACTGTTAATGTTAATAATTATTTATGTTAACGAAAAAGCTTCATCACCAACTAAAACCGTATCTTATAGCATACTGAGTGTTCTCGATTGTAATGCACGGAATATGATATGTAATTTTAGTTCTGACGACAGTGCTTCATTCATTGCAGTATCTTTATTCCTTATCGAATAACTAACGCTGTTTAGAAGAAACATGAACAGTTCTGGTGACATTCTAAGATAATTAAAAGAACTTCTTGGATCTTCCGTTATAAATTATTTAAGCAGAGATGCTGAGCAACCGATCTGACGTCTTTTCTTCATCCAGTCACGAATCGAAGCACGTTTCTTATTTTTTTTTTTTTTCTTATGCAGCGATTCCACGTCACAAGCTTTAACTCCATCACAAGTCGTGCGACGTGAACCTGCAAAAGTTTCATTTGAGACACGATTCAGGGACCCACAAAATGACGAAAATGAAGTGTGTACTGATGTCGCCGTGTCTACAGTTATATATGGAAACACTGGCGTGCAACTTATTCCACGCAACTAGTGGCGCAACCCAATGTCGTCGGGTAAACTAGGCTTTATACAGGGTGTTACAAAAAGGTACGGCCAAACTTTCAGGAAACATTCCTCACACACATAGAAAGAAAATATATTATGTGGACATGTGTCCGTAAACGCTTACTTTCCATGTTAGAGCTCATTTTATTACTTCTCTTCAAATCACATTAATCATGGAATGGAAACACACAGCAACAGAACGTACTAGCGTGACTTCAAACACTTTGTTACAGGAAATGTTCAAAATGTCCTCCATTAGCGAGGATACATGCATCCACCCTCCGTCGCATGGAATCCCTGATGCGCTGATGCAGCCCTGGAGAATGGCGTACTGTATCACAGCCGTCCACAGTACGAGCACGAAGAGTCTCTACATTTGGTACCGGGGTTGCGTAGGCAAGAGCTTTCAAATGCCCCCATAAATGAAAGTCAAGAGGGTTGAGGTGAGGAGAGCGTGGAGGCCATTGAATTGGTCCGCCTCTACCAATCCATCGGTTACCGAATCTGTTGTGGAGAAGCGTACGAACACTTCGACTGAAATGTGCAGGAGCTCCATCGTGCATGAACCACATGTTGTGTCGTACTTGTAAAGGCACATGTTCTAGAAGCACAGGTAGAGTCTCCCGTATAAAATCATGATAACGTGCTCCATTGAGCGTAGGTGGAAGAACATGGGGCCCAATCAAGACATCACCAACAATGCCTGCCCAAACGTTCACAGAAAATCTGTGTTGATGACGTGATTGCACAATTGCGTGCGGATTCTCGTCAGCCCACACATGCTGATTTTGAAAATTTACAATTTGATCACGTTGGAATGAAGCCTCATCCATAAAGAGAACATTTGCACTGAAATGAAGATTGACACATTGTTGAATGAACCATTCGCAGAAGTGTACCCGTGGAGGCCAATCAGCTGCTGATAGTGCCTGCACACGCTGTACATGGTACGGAAACAACTGGTTCTCCCGTAGCACTCTCCATACAGTGACATGGTCAACGTTACCTTGTACAGCAACAACTTCTCTGACGCTGACATTAGGGCTATCGTCAACTGCACGAAGAATTGCCTCGTCCATTGCAGGTGTCCTCGTCGTTCTAGGTCTTCCCCAGTCGCGAGTCATAGGCTGGAATGTTCCGTGCTCCCTAAGACGCCGATCAATTGCTTCGTATGTCTTCCTGTAGGGACACCTTCGTTCTGGAAATCTGTCTCGATACAAACGTACCGCGCCACGCCTATTACCCCGTGCTCATCCATACATCAAATGGGCATCTGCCAATTCCGCATTTGTAAACATTGCACTGACTGCAAAACCACGTTCATGATGAACACTAACCTGTTGATGCTACGTACTGATGTGCTTGATGATAGTACTGTAGAGCAATGAGTCGTATGTCAACACAAGCACCGAAGTCAACATTACCTTCCCTCAATTGGGCCAACTGGCTGAGAATCGAGGAAGTACAGTACATACTGACGAAACTGAATGTGCTATAACATGGAAATTAAGCGTTTCCGGACACATGCCCCCATAACATCTTTTCTCTATTTGTGTGTGAGGAATGTTTCTTGAATGTTTGGCCGTACCTTTTTGTAACACCCTGTATAGGGACTGTGCAGGGCGCTGATCCTCTCGGTGTTGTCCACATCCACTCGCCGGTCAGCATGTGTGACTGCTGATGGTCAGCATTATGAACACCTGTTGTAACAACTTTAGCTCATAACATTAAATTACTTACTGTACTTATCATCCCAGTTTCATTGCATGCATTCGCAAGCGCGCTTGTATAAGGTCAGCATCCTGATCTGACATAATTAATACACAACCCAATGCACTGTGCACGTTAGAGATGGGAAAAGTCGTTCATCCTTGGGAACTAGTTCACTGACGATCGCTCCTTTTAGGGAACCGTTCATTTTTACCCGTTCACCGTTCATTCTGCTTGGTAGATGGTTCTCATGAAAAACTGAAAATTAGTAGCATAGGTGACTGACGATGGGAGGTACTTGCCTCCCCCATGGAGTACACAGTTTTTATTCATAACAGCATTCTCAAACACTTCTAATTTTCGTGACTTTGCAAAGCAGCTCGTTTAGCGAACTGCAGAGTGGCTGATCGCAATGAAATAATATAAAGTGGCGTACGAAAAACCGGCCCCGAGTACAGACTGCTTGCCAATTACGCACGATTTGTTGACCGCTGCGACCAGAATAGATAAACGAGGAATAATTAGGCAGTGAAGAATAAACAAATAAGCTAATGCAAAAGGCTTCGAAACAATGAATGACGATTGATAAGCGACAATGAGCAGTCTAGAACTCGGGGCCGATTTTCGTGCACTACCCTGTACCACTGAAATAAAATTGTAGGAGTTATCATATTCTTTTTACAAAATGTGACACCCTACACTCGATTACGAAGCGCGGGCTTCATTCGGTTGTAAGTCGGTCTGCGTCCCATAACAATGAACACGCTCTTTTGCCTTGGATCAAAAAAAGACGGAAAATGGACACTCGTGCGTGCCGTGCCGACTTCCTTTGCATGTGTACTAACAAAAGATCTTGCCTTTTTACAAGTATTTCTTCTGCTGTTTATCGAAATAGTGAAGTAAGCTGATACGCCGTTTTGTTACCTGAAAAGATGTATGTATTACGTACCACGTAATTTTTGTGTAATTGACGTAATTCTAAAATACGTTTTAATTACCTGTCCTGGAATCTGAATAGAATACGAAAGAGCCAGAGGTTCAGAGTTCAAAAAAGGTTTGAAACAGATCTAGAATGGGCGTGCGAAGCGAACGAAACAAACAACAAGAACTCGATACTGAACTATGAGCAGTCGGCAGTGGAACTGCGACGACTGTCCACTCGAAGAAGGACGAGTCCGGCCGAGCGAGACCGAAACCGATAGACGGGAACGGGACCGAGGCTGGAACGAGACCGGCCGACGTGCCGTTCGGGAACGAGACCGACCGTTTCCCGTTTCCGGGAACTATAAGTAGAAATCCACGACCGAAATGAACAATGAAAGACCGTTCCTTAGAATTCGTTCCTCGCTCGTTCCATTCATCTTAGTGAACAATTCCTTTGGACCCGTTAGTTCGCGAACGGCAAATCTCTAGTGCACGTCTTCAGACGTAATATTAAAAGCTGAATAACACAACATGCCAGTCCACATAAGATAACAAAGTCCAGTAGCAGATCTCGCTTACCTTTCCACCTATGAAAAATTAACGTCCAAACTCAAGCAAAGATTTTCTCCCATCACTAAAAGTGGTTGAGCTATTCAGGTGGTCTGTCTTCAGTGCTTCACCCTTTGTACTACTCGTAAAGTGAAGAACACACCGCCTTCAGTCACAAGTTGCGTTTATTTACTGCACCATGCATTTCGAGCCCCGGAGGCTCATATTCAGGTGCTTTTTAGTGATTTACATCAGGTTTATATCCCAGTGTGTACTGCAAAATTAAAGATGTGTTGTGTATACCAACTGCACAACAGAAGCAGATATCATACAATGTTAAACTGTAAGTTAGTTTCATATTATTAACGCTTTTAAACTTATATCTACATTATACCATGTTGTAACACAAAAATGTAATATCAACAGGCAAACAACTAAAAAAAACCTGATGTAAATCACTAAAAAGCACCTGAAGATGAGCCTTCAGGGCCCGAAATGCATGGTGCAGTAAATAAACGCAACTTGTGACTGAAGGCGATTTGTTCTTCATTTTACGAAAGTAAAACAGTCGCGGACGAAACACTGAAAAACAATGGATAAAATTAACTTTATACTACTGCCTGGAAGAGGAGATTCCTTCTCTGCCGGCCTCATAAGGCAAGCTAGCCGCCGTAGTGTGTTGGTGGGAGCACTCGGCAACGTTTGCCCAAGGCGGCCACAGGTGGGGAGTGAGTGCGGCAGCAGCTGCGAGCAGAGTTGCTAGCGGACCGCCAGCGCCCACGCGGTGACTCACGGCCTTGCTCGGCTTCCAGGGCACGGCAGGACGGGTTGTCACACGAGACCAGCAGGCTGTTCGCCCACCAGCGCCGTCGCTAACTTTCCCCTGCCCCACTAGCGTAACACGTAGGAGTATTTGCAATCTAGAACCGGTCAAAAGTCTAAATCGCCGAGTTACTTTAAAATCCTTTCACAGTGGTTCCTTCTCAAGATCGATAACTTTTTGGCAGCCAAACCTTCCTCTACGCTCACGCCCGCCACCTGTTGCAAAGTCAGTCGCAAACAGACTTACTAGGAAATACATGTGCTAGTCCGTGCGCTCTTTTTGTGGCATTTGTTTCTCTCGCTTTTGTGGTTACGTTTCGATAACAACACAAACAAAGGTGGGAAACTGCAAAAAGGTGGGAAGTTAAGGAGATGGGACCTAGATAAACTGACTAAACCAGAGCTTGTACAGAGTTTCAGGACAGAGCATAAGGAAACAATTGACAGGAATGAGGGAAAGAAATACAGTAGAAGACGAATGGGTAGCTCTGAGGGATGAAGTAGTGAAGGCAGCAGAGTGTCAAGTAGGTAAAAACACGGGGGCTAGTAGAAATCCTTGAGTAACAGAAGAAATATTGAATTTAATTGATGAAAGGAGAATATATAAAAACGCAGTAAATGAAGCAAGCAAAATGGAATACAAACGTCTCAAAAATGAGATCGACAGGAAGTGCAGAATGGCTAAGCGGGAAAGGCTAGAGGACAAATGCAAGGATGTAGAGGCTTAGCTCAGTAGGGGTAAGATAGGTACTGCCTACAGGAAAATTAAAGAGACCTTTGGAGAAAAGAGAGCCACTTGTAAGAATATCAAGAGCTCACATGGAAACACAGTTCTAAGCAAAGAAGGGAAAGCAGAAAGATGGAAGGAGTATATAGAGGGTCTACACAAGGGCTATGTACTTGAGGACAATATTAAGGAAATGGAAGAGGATGTAGATGAAGATGAAATGGGAGATACGATACTGCGTGAAGAGTTTGACAGAGCACTGAAGGACCTGAGCCGAAACAAGGCCCCGGTAGTAGACAACATTCCACTGGAACTACTGACGGCCTTGGGAGAGCCAGTCCTGACAAAACTCTACCATCTGGTTAGCAAGATGTATGAGACAGGCGAAATACCCTCAGACTTCATGAAGAATATAATAATTCCAATCCCAAAGAAAGCAGGTGTCGACAGATGTGAAAATTACCGAACTATCAGTTTAATAAGCCACGCCTGCAAAATACTAACGCGAATTCTTTACAGTCGAATGGAAAAACTGGTAGAAGCCGACTTCGGCGAAGATCAGTTTGGATTACGCAGAAATGTTGGAACACGTGAGGCAATACTGACCCTATGACATATCTTAGAAAATAGATTAAGGAAAGGCAAACCTACATTTCTAGCATTGTAGACTTAGAGAAAGCTTTTGACAATGTTGACTGGAATACTCTCTTTCAAATTCTAAAGGTTGCAGGGGTAAAACTCCGGGAGCGAAAGGCGATTTGCAATTTGTACAGAAACCAGATGGCAGTTATAAGAGTCGAGGGGCATGAAAAGGAAGCAGTGGTTGGGAAGGGAGTGAGACAGGGTTCTAGCCTCTCCCCGATGTTATTTCATCTGTATATTGAGCAAGCAGTAAAGGAAACAAAAGAAAAATTCGGTATAGGTATTAAAGTCCATACAAAAAGAAATAAAAACGTTGAGGTTCGCCGATGACATTGTAATTCTGTCAGAGATGGCAAAGGACTTTGAAGAGCAGTTGAACCGAATGGACAGTGTCTTGAAAGGAGGATATAAGATGAACATCAACAAAAGCAAAACAAGGACAATGGAATGTAGTCGAATTAAGTCGGGTGATGCTGAGGGAATTAGATTAGGAAATAAGGCACTTAAAGTACTAAAGCAGTTTCGCTATTTGGGGAGCAAAATAACTGATGATGGTCGAAGTAGAGAGGATATAAAATGTAGACTGGCAATGGCAAGGAAAGCCTTTCTGAGGAAGAGAAATTTGTTAACATCGAGTATTGATTTAAGTGTTAGGAAGTCGTTTCTGAAAGTATTTGTATGGAGTGTAGCCATGTATGGAAGTGAAACATGGACGATAAATAGTTTGCACAAGAAGAGAATAGAAACTTTCGAAATGTGGTGCTACAGAAGAATGCTGAAGATTAGATGGGTAGATCACATAACTAATGAGGAGGTATTGAGTAGAATTGGGGAGAAGAGGAGTTTGTGGCACAACTTGACAGGAACAAGGGACCGGTTGGTAGGACATGTTCTGAGGCATCAAGGGATCACAAATTTAGCATTGGAGGGCAGCGTGGAGGGTAAAAATCGTAGAGGGAGACAAAGAGATGAATACACTAAGCAGATTCATAACGATGTACGTTCCAATAAGTACTGGGAGATGAAGAAACTTGCACAGGATAGAGTAGCATGGAGAGCTGCATCAAACCGGTGTCAGGACTGAAGACAACGACAACAACAACAACACGTATTGAAAATGTTAATGTACTTTATCTTACATCAAACGAGGGTTGCTCAGAAAGTAATGCTCCCCATCTTTTCTTCAACAATTCTTTATTGAACATAATGAGAATCGCACACACGAAAGAAATGTGTTTCATCGCACATCATATTTTTCCACGAATCTCCATCCCATTCTATCGCCTTCCTCCAGCGCGAAACAAGGGCGTGTATGCCCTGTCGGTACCAATCCTTGTCCTGGTGGCAGAGCCAGTGTTTCACTGTGTGAATCACCTCCTCATCGTCCTCAAACTGTCTTCCACGAATGGCATCCTTTAATCTGTCCTCGCGAATGACGTCAGCTCGCTGCACATGTCAGGTGTGACAGACGTGGATGGTCTCCCCGACCGCTGCAAATCGTGGAGCTCCGCCGAACCGCCTTCTCATGACCTCACTCTCTGTGCCCAGGAACTAACTGAACTTCTGTCGACAGCAGGTGCTCCATAGTCTTTGCACAAGGGTTTGTGAATGCTACCCACCCTTTCTTTCCCTGCAATGAGAAATTCAATGACGGCACGTTGCTTGTAACGCACATCGCCTACAGACACCATTTTGAAACTATCCTGCGGCTACGCTATCTGTCGCAAGTGACGGAAACTTGGCGCACTCACTCAGAAGACTTCAAATAACACATACGTAACGTTTCGCATCCGTAGAATTATTTTCGGCTGAGTAAAAAAATGTGGTTCATTGCTTTCTGTGCAACCCTCTGCCTTTATTGTTTAAATTGTACGTTTATAGGCAGTATTTCTATGGGTATTTTTGTTACTTCAAAATCGAAAGATTTCAATGATTATAGTTACCTGTCGGCTCTTATCTAGGTATTTCTTTTGCGGGCATGAAATTTAGACCGATGACAATTGTTTAACACAACGACATTGTCTTCCCTCATCCGCCATGTTAAACTATTGCAACATTACGGTTTTTAGTTTATTCTGTTGTAGATTCGTTGGGAATAATCAGGGAGTTCACCAGAAGCGCTTTGTACGATATTTTGACAAGTTTCCGCCCATGGAAGAAAAACTTGCAGAAATGTTAAAATGTGCAGCTGATCGAACAGCTGTTTTAAATCGTAGTTTGAGATATTTTGAGTGTTAAAAGCATGATGCTTTTGCTCGTGAAACTGTAAATCTGTATTGTTTTTGTTGTAGTCTTCAGTCCTGAGACTCGTTTGATGCAGCTCTCCATGCTACCCTATCCTGTGCAAGCTTCTTCATCTCCCAGTACCTACTGCAACCTACATCCTTCTGAATCTGCTTAGTCTATTCATCTCTTGGTCTCCCTCTACGATTTTAACCCTCCACGCTGCCCTCCAATGCTAAATTTGTAATCCCTTGATGCCTCAGAACATGTCCTACCAACTAAATATGTATACAGATCTGTATAGCTAGTGCCCCATGACACCAACTCTTCACAAAGTTTTAAAGCAGGGTGCCTACAGACCAATTGTCGAATGAAGCAGCTTAGGCCTGCAGCAAGCACGTACGGCAGTACAGAAAACATTTTCTCGTAAATTTTCACGTGTGGATTGTAACAGAACTGTACAACACAGATTGTTACTAATTTCAGACCCAGTTTTGAGTTCGAACAGATCAACGCATCATGCGAAAAGTGTCCCATTTTTGCAAAAGGCAGCCAGTCCAATGGTCACAAGCACATCGTCTCTACCTCTAGATGAAAACGATAGCGACAAACTGTAGAGGAAGGCAACGATGACGAAGAAGATGATGACCAGCACTTTGACACTGAATGAAGATACAATGTAACAGTTGGCATGAGAGGTCTGTATATTTTGTAAATAAAGGTATAACTAATTTCAAATAATGGACTTAATTTGATCCAGTTGCGAAAAAAAACATAAAATAATTTTGAACCGGTTTTTGAGTGCACATACTCATACGTGCGGGCGGTCTGATAGCCTCGGCGTGCAGCCGCAAGCACACCCCGAGTGATTACAATGTAATAACCGTGTGCTCATCAACATGAAAGTTCGGAACTACGTAAAGCAGTCATTTGCGAAACGCTGCCGACGCGAGATGTGGAAATGTACACCTTCTGTTAATGACGCCAGGCTCCGCTCCTACTCAGCTCCCAGCACAATGTTGGTCAGTAAAATGGCAACATCATGAATGACAGCAAATAACGAAATTTTACGTATTATACATGTACACTATAGAAGAAAAATATACGTTATTAAATTCTTATGTGATTTGGGAGTAAACAGGGTGCGACATTTAGTACACAGAGGTGCTCCCTCTGCCAAGAACGGTGGCTGTAGCTTGACTGGGAATCTCATCAGACTGACTGAGCTTCGGTGAAACGTGTGAGCACATCATTCTATGCTGTTTCAACTCAACGCCCGACCCTATCAAACATAATGGCTTGCCAACGGTGGCGATGTAGGTCAGGACAGCACTAGCAAGATGCGGCGTTGAGTTATATGGTTGAACTATAAAGTTACAACCACGGCCTTAACAAGCCATTGCTGTCCGATTACTCGTCATTCGAGACAGAGGTGATCGCGTTGTGTACGCCATAACACCCGATGTAATCACGTCAGGTGCTGGACCGGAATGAGGATGACGAATGCGACCTGGCAGTGTTTCTTCTCCCCGTCCATCGTGATACTACACACGAAACCGGCACCCGTCACAAAACACGACGTGATGCCACTCCTGTGTCCAATATTGTACCTGAGCGCAGCACTGTTATGCTTGCAAACATCCCTTGCGGTTGCGGTTCAAAACCTCATATGAGTTCATCAGTTTAGTCGCGACTCGGCAAAAAGCGGTACAGGTGACTTACAGCGCACTGGTCAATCCTTCAAATGGTTCAAATGGCTCTGAGCACTATGGGACTTAACATCTGAGGCCATCAGTCCTCTAGAACTTAGAACTGCTTAAACCTAACTAACCTAAGGACATCACACACATCCATGCCCGAGGCAGGATTCGAACCTCCGACCGTAGCGGTTGCGCAGTGCTAGACTGAAGCGCCTAGAACCGCTCGGTCACATGGCCGGCGGTCAGTCCTTCACACCACAGACTGGGTTACTTCCACACTTCCACTTCTAGGCGCTCCAGTCCGGAACGGCGCTGCTGCTACCGTCGCAGGCTCGAATCCTGCCTCTGGCATGGATGTGTGTGATGTCCTTGGGTTAGTTAGGTTTAAGTAGTTCTAAGTTCTAGGGGACTGATGACCTCAGGTGTTAACTCCCATAGTGCTCAGAGCCATTTCGACTGAAGACAACACACGTCCTCAGTTTCTCATTTTTCCTCTGTTTTTGAAATTTGCCAAAATAATTGATATGCAAAGAAAGTACTGAATATTTTAAGCTAGAACTCAAGTGACTATACCAGTGCAACCAAATTTGGCATCAATTACTTGTTTTATTTAACTGCAAGAAAATGAACAAACAAAGATGTGGAACTACTTTCTAGTGCAAATGAGTTTTTCCTTGAACTTAGAAATTGTGCTTCACTGATGGGAGATAATTCGAAGTATCAAACTAGACCATCTGAATAGCTTTGGTTTTATTTCGTTTCGGTTTTAATTAAAATATTTTTAGGATGAGTCTTTTCTTTTTCAGTGTCCAATATACTACAATTAAATAAATAAATAAATAAAGCATTGTTTGCGTCTTATGTTGAGAGTTCTGCAACTTTTATTAGCTGGCCCAGTGACGCAGATGCCTAGGCAACTAGCTCCTGATCTTTCGTCCAAGATGGCTCCGGGTTCGAATCCTGGCAAAACATGGATGTTGTGTTGTCTAAAGTTACAGGCTGTTTCCCTTCCCTAGAGATAGCGGCCCTAAATTAGGAAAAGGTAGCTGCTCTTAGCACGTTGAGTTGCTTACTTCGGTCGTTAAACCCTACGTTAAAAAAAAAAGAAAGAAAAACTTTTTTGCTATGTACATTTTTTTTCATTAAACTGTTTCTTCAAGCAAATTTACTAGACATGGAATATTCCTTCCTCAGTACAGTAAATTTGTGGCTTCGGATTTTCATTCTTGTACAGAATCAAAATGAAGTTTCAGTACGAAATCAAAATGTAGCTCTGTTTTTATATGCTGCTCCCCATGAGTAACATTTAAAATTTATCAGAAGTAATACTTTGAATGGTAGTACTTATTTAACATTTTATATTTATTTCTAGTGAAAAGTATCGCTCAGATTCACTGTACATTTACTGAATAATCACGATACAGTTGGTAATCCTTCGCTAATCTTCGGAAAGCCAGCGCACGTGCCCCGCTTCGACGCTCGACAGATCTGAGTCAACGTCATGTTTATGTCCGTTTCGTAGTCAGCAGTGGCTGCTGTAGTTCTGAGGCAGCTATAGCCAATGTGTTTCCTTTCGTCAAAGCAAGCAAACACTTAATCAGCAACTGTTCCATAAGTATTTTAAAAAATTTCGGTGTTTTTATGTTTCCGCTTTTTCATTTTTTTTCTCCTAGTTTGCTTAATTTTTTGGCTGTTTGATTTGAAATTAATTATTTTTGCCCTTTGCTGCCCCTAAAATTTTGCCACCCCATGTTACTGCCTAGTCTTGTCTAAGGGTAGAAATGATCCTCTATCTGCCGAATTCCACTGAACTCGAAATTTGAAAAAATAAATACCCTTCAAAACAGGAGAAACCTGACATGCTCCCGCCCCACGGAAGTCCACAGCAGCGGTCGCTGTGCTGGCAGTCGGTGCTCCGGAAGCAGTGGTATTTTCCTCGTAGATACCTTTGCACGCGGGGTAGGCGCGCGGTCTCAGGAGCCTTGCAACGGTTCGCGCGGCTCCCCCCGTCGGAGGTTTGGGTCCTCCCACGCGTATGTGTGTGTGTGTGTGTGTGTGTGTGTGTGTGTGTGTGTGTGTTGTCCTTACCGAAAGTTAGTTTAAGTTAGATTAAGTAGTTTGTGTCGAATTAAATCGGGTGATGCTGCGGGAATTAGATTAGGAAATGAGACGCTTAAAGTAGTAAATGAGTTTTGCTACTTGGGGAGCAAAATAACTGATAATGGTCGAAGTAGAGAGGGTATAAAATGTAGCCTGGGAATGGCAAGGAAAGCGCTTCTGAAGAAGAGAAATTTGTTAACATCGAGTATAGATTTAAGTGTCAAGAAGTCCTTTCTGAAAGTATTTGTGTGGAGTGTAGCCTTGTATGGAATTGAAACGTGGACGATAAATAGTTTAGACAAGAAGAGAATAGAAGAATAGAAGCTTTCGAAACGTGGTGCTACAGAAGAATGCTGAAGATTAGATGGGTAGATCGCATAACTAATGAGGAGGTATTGAATAGAATTGGAGAGAAGAGAAATTTGTGGCACAGCTTGACTCGAAGGGATCGGTTGGTAGGGCTTATTCTGAGGCATCAAGGGATCACCAATTTAGTGTTGGAGGGCAGCGTGGAGGGTAAAATTCGTAGGGGGAGACCAAGAGATGAATACACTAAACAGATTCAGAAGGCTGTAGGTTGCAGTGTTGTTGTTGTTGTGGTCTTCAGTCCTGAGACTGGTTTGATGCAGCTCTCCATGCTATTCTATCCTGTGCAAGCTTCTTCGTCTCCCAGTACTTACTGCAACGTACATCCTTCTGAATCTGCTTAATGTATTCATCTCTTGGTCTCCCTCTACCAAGAGATGAATACACTAAACAGATTCAGAAAGATGTAAGTTGCAGTAGGTATTGGGAAATGAAGAAGCTTGCACAGGATAAAGTAACATGGAGAGCTGCATCAAACCAGTCTCTGGACTGAAGACCACAACAACAAGTAGTTTGTAAGCCTAGAGACCGACGACCTGAGCAGTTTAGTCCCACCGGAACTTACCACCACTACGATACTTTGCTCCAAACATGCCGTCCTCCTTAAGTACATGACGTACTGTACAATCTTGCATGACCGAGTGAACAATGCCCCATCAGTCCAAAAAGTTTAGAGACTGAAATGTTGTGGATTGGCAGGAGCCAACCCACGGGGTTTGGAGGAAGCCGAAAGGCACGCGTTTAAGCTCACGCAGGCTGGCGTGAGGTCTGGAACATGATAAGGTATTTAGACTTCAGAAAAAAGGTGGTACTTGGTGGAATACTTAACTTTAATCCAGTAATGTTGAACGTAGGTATTGTCTGTACATTCTTTACAATATCAATAGCAACTGATAATGGCGCCTTACTAGGTCGTAGCTAAGGACGTAGCTGAAGGCTATGCTAACTGTCGTCTCGGCAAATGAGAACGTATTTTGTCAGTGAACCATCGCTAGCAAAGTCGGTTGTACAACTGGGACGAGCGCTAGGAAGTCTCTCTAGACCTGCCGTGTGGCGGAGCTCGGTCTGCAATCACTGATAGTGGCGACACGCGGGTCCGACGTATACTAACGGACCGCGGCCGATTTAAAGGCTACCACCTAGCAAGTGTGGTATCTGGAGGTGACACCACAGAAATAATAAAAAAAGAAGAGAAAAGTTAAGGTGGCGGTTTTAATGTTTTGGGTCTTGTACATACTTTCACGACACTTGAGTACAACGCACAGAACGTTCATACAACCATGTAAAAGTGCCATATTTCTTTTTAGGGTGCTGTACTACCTGCGTGTCACGTTAGCTGGAATGTCTGTGACCTCGTCGAAGCGTTGACCCCTCGTGTGAATTTCTCCACTTTGTCTTTTTGTAATAAGTCCATATTGATGACACTAATTCTCGTCACCCGATATGAGTTTTTCGAGAATGGAATTTTCCGCGTTTTGAATTTCAGTCACGTCTCAAGTCACGGCAGGCGTCCAGGCGTCCTTATTTTCTTCGGTAGTCAAGGTGTGCGAGGTGAATTTTGCACACACCTTTTGTAAGCTTCAAAGCATTCCGGCATTGAGCACGTGATTTAGAGATGTTGCTCCATTGCGATCTGTTACACAACAATTTTGATACACTATGGCCGCACGTCCTCTACTTAAAGCGTCTGCTCACATCTGAATTTTGGAATGTTCATCTGTTGTTTACAGCAGTTGTTACTTCAAGTTGCAACAGTAGTTACTACACTGACGTTGCTCGCCAGGAATAAAATCAGTGACCGAAATATTTGGGCGGACTGTGTGTGTGTGTGTGTGTGTGTGTGTGTGTGTGTGTGTGTGTGTCCTCATGGGCACTAATCGTCTTGGGCCACTGAGGTCTTCCATGACGATGTGAAATGGGCTCCTCAACCCACCGAATAAGTAATCGTACGAAACTGTTTGGATCCTCAACAACGCGAACAGCAATACCGGGATCGATAAACCACAGCGTCGATAGGTCATGATCGAATTCCGACACGTTACTGAAGAAGTTTCTGTTTAATACACGAGACCTAACACTATCTCGTCACAAACATCAACATTCAAAAGCCATTTCTGGCTGAGAAACCCGCTGCGTAATCTTTTCTTATACCTGGTGGTTATAATAATTGAAGTGCATCTACTCTCTCAGGTCCAGAGTGGGCTGTAATTGTCGTATGGCAGTGAAACTTGCAGGTATGCTAATGCGTTAATGCGGAACCGATTAACGTTGAAAAACAGGTTAGTTCCACTTGGGGCCAACAGGTAGAAGTCTGACGCTGTACACTGTCTGCGTGGCGGTATGACATCCACGCTGTCATTTGACAAATCGTAATGCGAGTGAACAGTATGGAAGGAGAGGTACGCAGCAGTTGCTGTCCGATTAGTCTTTATTATTCTGACCTCAGTGTTCTCCTGCCTACACACCTGTAAGAACATATGGTGACACGAACTGCAGCGACTCTGTTGAATTGTAACGAAAATGACTACTTGTGGCCGAAATCAGATAGAGCAGCAATTAAAACCTCATAATCCGCAGCAACGTTCTGCATTTGCTCTTCGGTTTCTAGCACGGATCGAAGTTGATGACAGGTGGCCAGGCAATATTTTATGGAGCGGCGAGGAACATTTTACAAAACACGGTGCAGTGAATATACAGAAATACCGATTTGCTGTACTGTTAAACCACCTGTTGTGCATGAAGAACCATTACACTCGTCGCACGTGATTGCGTGGAGTGCATTCATTAGCACCTTTATTCTCGGTCCGTTCTTCTTTGAAGAGAATATATCTAGAGGGGCTGTCAGGTGTACCGTGAAATCTACATTTCATCGAGACCTCCTTCTATAGCATGTGATTCCTGATTTGGAAGAGCGCAACTGTATTGAATCCACAGTTTTCATGCAAGACGGGTCAACACCTCACGTTGCTCGCCAGAGAAAGCTCTCCTGAATGGAACCTTCCATGAACGTGCTATCTCCAGGTGTTTTCCAGACACATGACCTGAAGGATCAGTTGGTCTGAATCCATGATAATTTTTGCTCTGGGGATATCTAAAAGAACGTGTTTACCATGGTCTCGTTCTGTCTCTACCCCATATTAAGATCAGAATACAAGAAAAGTTGCTCAAATTCCACCGGAACTGCTAATCACGCCTCGTTTTACGGACGCAGCGTGTCGATGTGTCCGATGTTCTTACTGAACAGAGTGTGTAAGCGGTGGTTAATAATAAAATCAGCATTATGCCTGTCTCACTTGTTTGACCTTTTCTACCCATGTCGCGTTCCTAATTCATTATATATACCTGGTGGTCGAAATTGAAACTATTTATTTTTCAGCGTAAATCGGTTCCACATTAACGCATTAGAGTATCTACCAAGTTTCGTTACCACAAGATAATTACTGCCGGCACTTGACCTTTCCGAGCAGCTGTATTATAACTGTAACCACCCGGTATGAAGAAAGTAGATGGCCGTACATCTGCCTGATTTATGCTGTTGTGATGAAAGCCTCATGAATTGAAGATCGAACCATATGGTACTTTTCATACCAATTTGACGTTTGTTACTTGTCGCTTCCATCGTGTCGTAATTTTACTTGCCGGTACTGTGAAACAAGAGTTGGTAATTTTGGCGTAATGTAGTGGTAATCACTAAGAGTCTGAAACGGTAGAACTGCTGGCTATTTCCAGTGAATGATTCGTAGTCAATTTTCATTTAACATACCCTACTCAGTGGTCAAAATGAGGGGGAGCTTTTTGCTCGTTTAGCCTGGGTACGATAAATCCGTTAACTTAGAGGTTGATCACTAATTAATTCAATTAAAATTAAAATGCACTTAGTGAAATTTACGTCTCTCGTCAGCATTTAATCAAAACCAGAATAGAGATTGTTGTATTAAGTACATACAATAAAATATTAAAATATCAGGTAACTGCTATTGAGACGGCCTAGGCTGGATAGTTGAGCTGAATTCCATGAAATAACATGAGGATCGCAATCAAGAAATAATTGAATATTTATTTTATGGTCAGATTATTCAGAAAAAATCAAAATAAAATCATAATCACAAGGGAGCTCTACTGCCTGATACTCGTTACACAAGACAGTAGGTACTTAATTAGTTATACCTCAACACGTGGGAAGTATGTGGGGTAAGTAAAAGAAAAGATTCATCAAAGGAGACGCACACGCACATTCGAACTGACAATCCCCATAGAGAGAGGAATAGCATCTGTAAGGGTATTTCCAAACACCACAGGTATCGCATTGGACCAGACAGTAACTAGTTTTAACGGTCAACCGTGTGATCAGTAACTTAACATAAAAATTACCAATCTCGGAATCACTACAAATATAGAAACATTTTTAATTTATGTAGTTTGTCGCATGATGTAGATTTTAGACTGAACAACGTATTTGAATATACCAGCAGCTACACTAGTCATCAATAAGCAAAATCCTACTTCAGTAAATGCGCTTAAAAACCACTCATTTGTCGATAAAAACTGCCGGAAAGAAAAAGTTTACTGAGAAGATAGAGGTAATATTCAGAGCAAGCAAGTAGCGATTATATTATCTTCGAAGCTCATCACTTGTAGAGAACTCACATGGTCCAACAAACACAATGCAGAAGACAGAACTTTATTTATGTCTTATCTTGATTTCGCAAGTGGTGAAATCTGTACCGTTTTTCGTTACGTATGTACGATTGTTTCATGTCTTCCATCATTGTCTGTGTTTATTTATATCTAACAATGTGTGTGTTCATTAGCCGTTGTCAAGCAGCGTATAATTTATTCTGTAATTACTGTGACATACAATACGTACACAACAACGAAAACGCGTTGCGACACATTAACGTTTACCTCTACTAATTTAGCACTGCCTAATCTGACCAAGACTATTAAAATAACATTTTCTGCGTAAAACGTAAAACAATGTTGCTGGCTGAATGAAGATTCATCATCGGAATACTGCTTGCCAACACACAAGATCGGTTCACTTAAACAACATATACATTTAAAATCATAAAACAAGTGTAAAGACACTTGTATTACAACAAATTTTAACAAAGGAAAGACATTTGTTTTAGTTTAAATGAGACTATTGCATTCTGATATCAGTACTGAAGATTTTAAATAAGTGGTTTAGTTAACTGAGCTAGTTCAATTAGAAAGAAAATTAGACTTTTTATTACTATAAACTTGTTAAAAATTTGTATTAATTTAGTGGCTAAGTTGGATTATAATTATTTCATGAAAGCGAAGATACTTGGGTATAACTGCAAACAGATGGCTCTGAGCACTATGGGACTCAACTGCTGTGGTCATCAGTCCCCTAGAACTTAGAACTACTTAAACCTAACTAACCTAAGGACATCACACACATCCATGCCCGAGGCAGGAATCGAACCTGCGACCGTAGCAGTCGCACGGTTCCGGACTGCGCGCCTAGAACCGCGAGACCACCACGGCCGGCACAAACAGATACTGGATCGAATTCCAAGTAATAATAAAATGAGAATAACGACAGACACTACAATATTACAACACAACTATATTATTGTAATTTGGCCAGCACATGAACTGGGACTACGCTTTACAGGCTTTACAGTCCAAACCATGTTACTAAGTTGTCAACGTCGTGGTTACGATGGTTTCGTAAAATGATCGTCTTTAACATTCATCCATCTGGAGTGTCCTTTTCTCTGGCTCGGCGCACGTGACGTTAATTAATTCTGGCTGGATGTCTTGCCAGAAGCAGCTGGCTCGCTACTGCCGAGGGAGTCTCCTTATAACGGGGAAACCGACTTGTGCGCAATTACTACGGCGAGCACGCCTCACACACACTGGATAGCGCTGTGTCTCTGCAGCTCATTTCTTCTGCTTCAACAGCAAAAGGACGTCGGAGCGAGTCACACACAGCCCTTTTCTTCCACTTTTAATTAACGTTAGACGAACACCTACTCCTGACAACACGGTATTACTTCGCAATTGTATACACCGAAAAGTCCAATTGCATACATGTATTGACATGGCCTTTAGTGACCAGCTATAACATTACGACCACCTACCTAGTAGCTGGTACGTCCACCTTGGGCACGAATAACAGCGGCTACGCGTCATAGCGTGGAAGCAACGGGGCTTGGTCGGTCTGCACACACACACACACACACACACACACACACACACACACACACCCCTCACCTAAGTTGCGGGGAGGCGGTATATGAGCTCTGACACCACGTTCAGTCACATCCCAGATATGTTCAATCGGTTTCAGATCTGGCGGGCTGTGGATCAGCACATCAGCTGGAACTCGCTGCTGTCGTCCTGGAACCACTCCATCAAATTTCTGGCCTTGTGACATGGCGCATTATCTTCTGCCGTAGGGAAACATGATCGTCATGAAGACGTGCATGTGGTCTGCAACCAGTGTGCGATTCTCCTTGTCGCCATGGTACCTTGCACGAGCTCTACTGAACCCATGGATGCCTACGTGAATGTTCCCCAGAGCATAATAGAGCCGCCGCCATCTTGTCTCCGTCCCGCAGTATAGGTGTCAAGGAGCTGTTCCCCTCGAAGAAGACGCATTCGAGCCCTCCCATCGGCATTATGAAAAGGGTATCGGGATTCATCAGACCATGCAATGCTCTGGCACAGTGCCAACGTCCAGTGCCGATGGTCACGTGCTCATTTCAGTCGTAGTTACCAAACTAGTGATGTTAAAATTGGCACATGCGTGGGTCGTCGGCTGCGGAGGTCCATGTTTAGAAGTGTTCGGTGGACTGTGTGTTCAGTCACGCTTGCACTCTGTCCAGCATTAAAGTCTGATTTTAGTTCCGCCACATTTCGCCACCTGTCCTGTTTTACGAGTCTGCCCAGCCTACGACGTCCGACATCTGTAATGAGGGATGGTTACCCAACCCCACGACGTCTGGACGAGGTTTCACCTTGTGTTGAAGACACCACAGCACTCCTTGAACACCCGACAAATCATGCAGTTTCCGAAATGCTCGTACCGAGCCTCCGGGCCATCACAGTCCGCCCTCGGTCAAACTCAGGTAGATCGCGCGCCTTCAGCATTCTACACACGGACAGCATATTCACTAATACTATATGCACCGTCCGTGTGTCTGAGTAGCAGTCATTCCTCGCCAGGTGACGCTGCTATCACCTAGACGGATTTATATCGATAGTAGGTCGGTAGTCATAATGTTCTTGCTGATCAGTGTATCCCAGACATTTGAAACACAGCATAAGTTAACCTTCGTTCTCAGCTTTTACAACGTTCGTATAAAAATATTATTTACGAGGGTCACTCGAAAAGAAATACACACCATTTTTCTAAAATCCATCTTTTATTATATATGTTTGAAAGTTTTACAGTGTGTAGATACATCCTTTAGGAACAATATTTTCATTTCTCCCCATAATTTCCATACCTCTCAACTGCATTACGCCATCTTGGAACCAGCGCCTGTGTACCCGCACGGTAAAATACTGGACCAATCTGTTGGAGCCACTGTTTGGCAGAGTGCACAAAGGAGTCATCATCTTCAAACCTTGTTCCACGAAGAGAGCCTTTCTGTTCCCCAAAGAGATGATAGTCACATGGAGCCAGGTCAGGACTGTAAGGCGGGTGTTTCAATGTTGTCCATCCGAGTTTTGTGATCGCTTCCATGGTTTTTTGACTGACATGTGGCCGTGCATTGTCGTGCAACAGCAAAACATCCTGCTTTTGCCGTTATGGTAGAACACGACTCAGTCGAGCTTGAAGTTTCTTCAGTGTCGTCACATATGCATCAAAATTTATGGTGGTTCCACTTGGCATGATGTCCACAAGCAAGAGTCCTTCGGAATCGAAAAACACTGTAGCCATAACTTTTCCAGCAGACGGTGTGGTTTTGAATTTTTTTTTTCCTTTGGTGAATTTGCATGATGCCACTCCATTGATTGCCTCTTCGTCTCTGGTGAAAAATGATGGAGCCATGCTTCATCAACTGTCAAAATTCTTCCAAGAAATTCATCTCCACCATTCTCGTACTGTTCGAAAAGTTCGCTGCATACCATTTTTCTTGTTTCTTCGTGAGCCTCTGTGAGCATTCTGGGAACCCACCTGGCACAAACCTTTTTTAACGCCAACACTTTCAGTATTCTGAAAACACGTCCTTCCCCTATCCCAAAGTAGCGCGACAATTCGTTCACTGTGATGCGTGTGTCAGCAGTCACCAATTCGTTAACTCTCTGCACATTGTCTGGAGTGTGTGCAGTACGAGGCCTGCCGTTGCGAGGACAATCCTCAATACTACCGTGCCTGCTTTTATCACGTAACCTGCTTGCCCACCGACTAACTGTACTGCGATCGACAGCAGCACCTCCATACACCTTTTTCAACCTCTTGCGGATGTTTCCCACTGTCTCGTTTTCACAGCACAGGAGTTCCATGCCAGCACGTTGCTTCTGACGAACGTCAAGTGTAGCAGCCACCTTGAAGACATGCTGTGACGGCGCCACTCACGGGAACAGGTTGAACTAAGTTTGAAAACAAGCGGAAAGGATGTATCTACAGACTGTAAAACTTTCACACATGCAGAATGAAAACTGTATTTTTACAAAAATAATGTGCATTTCTTTTGGAGTGACCCTCGTACTTATATTACTTACTGTAAGGAAAAAACCAAAAAGAATTAAAACGCAGTTGTTTCAACAACGTAGATTCAGCAGCGGAACACATTCCAGTCTTAGGTGAAGGACGTCGCAACATGAGAGGCACTGAGAATGCAGAACCACGGATAGAGGCAACCGGATTGATTTGTAGTTTGCAGCCTTCCAAAACCGTTTTCCCTCCTGTACCATACGAGCTACTAAAAAGGAAATCCGTTTCTATGAGACATCTAGTTACTGTTGGCAATGGATCAGAAAGTCCTGAGATTCAGGACGCAACACGCAGTCTCGTACGGAGAGGCGTCTACGAACAACGTAGTCACGTCTGTTGTGACCCACGAGAGTCTAAGAGCAAGGTTGCTTTTCCTGTTGTACATTAGTGGTCAGTGCACGGTAGTAGCTGCAATCAAATGCTTTTCGCAGATCATACTATTACCTACAACGAAATTCGATTTCGTGAATGCTGCAGTAGTGTCCAGTTGTATCTCAATAAAATACGACGGGTTCAGTGACCGACAACCAACTTTTAGACTGAGGTGACAAAAGTCATGGGGTACCTCCTCATATCGTGCAGGACCTACTTTGCCCATGCATAGCCCCGACAAGTCGTTGGAAGTTTCTAGCAGAAATACTGAACCATGCTGCCTCTATAGCCGTCCATAATTACGAAAGTATTGTCAGTGGAGAATTTTGCGCACGACATGAGGTCTCGATTATGTCCCATAAATATTCGGCGGATTTACGTCGGACGATCTGGGTGCCCCAATCATTCGCTCGAATTCTCCACAATGGTCTTCAAATCAATCGCGAACACTTGTGGCCCGGTGACATGGTGAAATGTCATAATTAATCGTTGTTTGGGAACGTGAAGTCCATGAATGCCTGCAAATAGTCTCTAACTAAAGGAACATACCCATTTCCAGTCAGCGATCTGTTGAGTTGGATCAGTAGACCCAGTCCATTCCATATAAACACAGCTCGCACCATTATGGAGCCACTATCAGCTTCTATAGTGCCCTGTTGACTTCTTGGGTCCATGACTTCGTGGGGTCTGCACCAAACTCGAAACCTGTTATCGGCTCTTATCATTGTGATCGGGAATCATGTGACCAGGCCACTGTTTTCCAGTCGTCTATAGTGCAACTGACATGGTCACGAGTCCAGGAGAGGCGCTGCAGTCCATTAATGACAAATTTAACCGCGCTGTCCTAACGGATATGTTCTTTCTACGTCCACATTGATTTCTGCTGTTATTTCACGCAGTGTTGCTTGTCTGTTAGCACTGACAACTCTACGCAAACGCCACTACTCTCGGTCGTTAAGTGAGGAATACCACAACGTTGTCCTTATTGAGAAGTAATGCCTGAAATCTGGTATTCTCGGCACACTCTTGACACTGTAGATGTCGGAATACTGAATTTCCTAACGATATCCGTAATGGAGTGTCCCAGGTATCTAGCTCGAATTACCATTCCCCGTTCGGAGTCGGTTAATTTCCATGTGCGGCCGTAATCACGTGGGAAACGTCTTCATAAGATCCCCGAGTACAAATGACAGATCCGCCAAAGTACTACCCTTTGATACCTTGTATACGCGATACTCCCGCCATCTGTATATGTGTACATCGTTATCCCATCTCAGTGTAATGTGGTGGTCATGAAGTTCACAGGACGTCAAAGTACAATGCTAATAATTCAAAACTAGGCCAGTCATGCCATACAAA
Organism: Schistocerca piceifrons; assembly: GCF_021461385.2. Taxonomy (NCBI): domain Eukaryota; kingdom Metazoa; phylum Arthropoda; class Insecta; order Orthoptera; family Acrididae; genus Schistocerca; species Schistocerca piceifrons. Next base: position 253,220,344 of record NC_060143.1, on the reverse strand, counting down.
CGTTTCGAAATAACTGACTGAGATCTGAAATTTAACGATCAGATGTGCTCAGGTGTTTGTTGTTGTTGTGGTCTTCAGTCCTGAGGCTGGTTTGATGCAGCTCTCCATGCTACTCTATCCTGTGCAAACTTCTTCATCTCCCAATACCTACTGCAACCTTCTGAATCTGAGTATATTCATCTCTTGGTCTCCCTCTACGATTTTTACCCTCCACGTTGCCCTCCAATACTAAATTGGTGATCCCTTGATGCCTCAGAACATGTCCTACCAACCGATCCCTTCTTCTTGCCAAATTGTGCCACAAATTTCTCTTCTCCCTAATTCTATTCAATACGTCCTCATTAGTTATGTGATCTACCCATCTAATCTTCAGCATTCTTCTGTAGCACCACATTTCGAAAGCTTCTATTCTCTTCTTGTCCAAACTATTTATCGTCCACGTTTCACTTCCATACATGACTACACTCCATACAAATACTTTCAGAAACGACTTCCTGACACTTAAATCAATACTCGATGTTAACAAATTTCTCTTCTTCAGAAACGCTTTCCTTGCCATTGCCAGTCTACTTTTTATATCTTATCTACTTCGACCATCATCAGTTATTTTTCTCCCCAAATAGCAAAACTCCTTTACTACTTTAAGTGTCTCATTTCCTAATCTAATTCCCTCAGCATCACCCGACTTAGTTCGACTACATTCCACTATCCTCGTTTTGCTTTTGTTGATGTTCATCTTATATCCTCCATTCAAGACACTGTCCATTCCGGTATGTGTACGTAAAAAAAAGTTTCAAACTGTCTTTCGTTGGTAGGACACTAGGCTCGCGCAGTCTGTTTAGAAAAGAAAATGCATGTGAAACACTTGTACTGCCCACACATGAACACGATATAAGTGTATGGTATCCATAACAGTTTTGGATAAGGATCATGAAGCCTGTGCATAGAATGCCGTTGTGAATGGTCGCTAACCAGAGGGGAAAATGTTCAAGACTTATAACTGAAGGACATTCGAAACTATCGAAGAAAGAAACCATACATCAAGCCAGAACCTGTTTAGAAAAGTTCAGGTATCGTCTTTAAGAGCAGAAGCGACGAACATTCTTCAGTCCCCTACGTTTCTGTCCCGCTGAGATTGTGCAGAATAATTAGGCAAATAACACAGGAGCGTAGAGATGCGCACAAGCAGTCATTCTACCCATACCCTATCCCTGAAGAAACTCCAATATATTGTACAACAGAAAGTACCCTGAGCCAAGCCACTCACGGTAATTCACAGAGTGCAGATAAAGACGAATAATCTCGTATACAGGATTTTTCGCGAAACATGGATGCCTCTGGGAATTCATGGACAATAAAAGATACCGGAAAAGGATCAAGACATGCTCAGCGTTTTCAGGTAACCTTCATAATGCCCTTTATGACTCTTCTCTGACGAGTTTTCTTTCCTCTTTACAAATTTCTGATCGTTCGGTTTCCGAATTCCGTACCTTGGCTTTGGCCGTCGATTCTCATATGGAGAGAGGGAGAGAAGTACTGACGGGATGAAGCTGATAGTGATATGTAAAATGAAATGAGCAGAATGGTTCAGTCACGTAGAGTATTGCCCGGTAAAGACAGAGGTACCATACCCAGGCTGGTGCTCGATTCTGATTGGTTTCATGTTTTGAAGTAATGACGTTTTTAGTGAAGAGAGCGGGTGAAGTGTCTTCAGTTGTGTAAAATGTCTAAATGTCCAGCTCTTCATGCTGCATCAAACTTGAGTAAACATTTGAGTGGCGGCTATTTTATCCATCACATTTGACAGGAAAATGTTACATTTTAACTGTTTTTGTATTATTATTTCATTTCTCTTTGGGGGGGGGGGGCAGCGGCTGTTTCCGCTTTTCTGCCGTTTATTTGCGGGACACTGCATGACATCGAAGTGAAGAAAATATGATTGTTAATGAAAACGGTAGTTACTGTGTAGAATTTAAATCAATGTCACTGACTTTAAGGTCTGCAATCAGTGATTTGGAGATTTCAGGTTATAATAACGGCTGCTTTTATTGTCTTATATAGTGAATCACCGGCATGTGACTGATCGACTTACGTCATTGTACCGCAGATCGTGGCTACGTCTGAGATGGATGGACGCTGGTGGCACCACCGCTTTCGTTGCTCCGCACACTTCATGACGAATTTCTTTTCAGTATCCAAACGTCAATGGCAAGGTTCCTTGCACCACTAACTGTAGGGATCATGCAGCAAATCCGTCGGAGACATTTCAACCCTTTGAGTGTTGGTGATATCTTTATGAAGTAGAAATGCGAAGGGAAACGAAGGCCATGCAGACTTTATGTACTTATGGAGAGACTTCCACTTTCCTGGTTTGAGTTGATGATGTACATTCTTCAAATGGCTCTAAGCGCTATGGGACTTAACATCTGAGGTCATCAGTCCCCGAGACTTAGAATTACTTAAACCTAACGACATCACACACATCCTTGCCCGAGGCAGGATTCGAACCTGCGACTGCAGCAGCAGCGTTGTTCCGTACAAAAGCGCCTAGAAACGCTCAGCCACTGCGGCCTGCTGTACATTCTTATTTCTATGGCCTCTGTGACGACGAAGTCACAGTAGGCAAGATTTGTTTTGTTTCATCTCTCAAGCTTTCTCGATGTTATTTTCTTATAGCGTGCTTTCGGGTGCTCAGCAAGTTGTTGATTCCACTTTTTTTGCACGACATTTCGACACCCACTCAGGCGTCTTCTTCAAGTGCTTCCTTGATCCCAACATATCTAAAAAAAATAAATGGGTCGATCGTTGAATTATCGCGTAGTAAAATGAAATCAAGAATGCGGTAGAACACCCGTAAGCACACCATTAATAATATTACGTATGTTGGTTTGCATAGCTACTTACTGCAGCGGCTGTCATATCGATTATTATTGATTTTTCGTCTTAAGCTAAATGCAGTTAAAGAGTGTTTTCTATCAGTTTTTTTAACAAGCGTCTTCAGTGATCATTCTGCGGACGTGGTGCACACAGTACGTCTTTACATTTTGGTACGTTTTTAATGTAAAATTACCGGAATGTAGAGACATATTACAATTCCATGTTTCCGGAATGACTATTGAAGGTGATTGTAAAAAAACAAACGCCTCTCATTAAAAATACTCTTAATTTTCCGTTGGCTTTCGACGAAATATCAATAATAAACGTCTCTATTCGTGAAGCTGTGTTCAATAAACACTGATTTTTTCAGAATACCTTCTACACAATGTTCCGAAACTGAACAAATTGACTGAGTGGTGTAGTTGATTCTGCAAAGACAAAGAATTTTGTGAATTCCATGGATCCTGAGGTACAGACTGTCCGTAATTTGACGCAACATCTCATCAACAACCGTACCTGCTTTACTAGATGTGATCCCCCAGAAAGGAATTACATAATGAATCGTTTCGTGGTTGCTGAGAGTCTTCTTGCCTCTGCTTCTTGGAAAGCACTGACTTGATGAATCGATCTTTATAGTCGCTTGTTCGAAACGTGTCCCTCACATGTTAGTGCTCCTTGTTAGAGTCGTTTGTAGCTTGGCGTACCAACGTTTGCAAAACCACTCTCCTCTGAGATGTTGGGCGGTAGCATTGCATACTGAGATGTAAGTCAGTATGCGTTGGCTTATACAGAGTAGCCGCCCCACCGAAATAATTTACACAATACTAAAACATCTAAAAATGGCATCTTTCCGTCTCTATCCATCCCAATGATGAGCTGGATTTTAGGTTGAATATTATTTAAGAGTTTAGACGTCGTGTGACCAGATCATATACACTGTCTGATCGGAAGGAGATGGACAACCCTCTTTAACGCCGCAGTGATCGTTTGGTGTCATACGTGGCAGATCCGCCAGTATAAAAACAGGCGGGCAGTAATATTTCGTCAGTAGAGGAAGAATAACAGCAGAATGGCACCCTAAGGAGAGTTCAGTGACTTCGAACGTGGCCCAGTCATTGTATGTCCCCTGAGTAACAAATCCATCAGGGACATTTCAACCCTTTGACTGTTGATGGTGTGATTATGAAGTGGAAACGCGCAGGGTAAGTGAAAACCCAACAGACCTCATCTACTGACGGACAGAGCCCGTCAAGCAGTGAAGAGGACCGTTGTAAAAAGTCACCTGAAGTCAGGGGAAGGAATGACTCGTGGGTTCAAAAGTGCCGTTAGTGGTCCAGCTAGGACAGTGGCTGTGCGTAGGGAGTTCGGAAGAACTGGGTGCAGTGACCGGGCAGCTCCTCATAAGCTGCACGTTTCTCTGGTCAGTGCAAAGTGACGGCTGAGATAGTGTAAAGGGCGACGCAACTGGAAATTGGATGACTGCGAAACACCGAAAATGCAAATAAATTACCTTCTGCACCATCCAAAATTTTCACCTTGATAACTTTACTTTTGCTTCTGAGGCAATAAGCTGTATTACAGAAGCCATGTTTAAAACGCAATCGATGTACTAGTGTATTTAATTATGATGCTATACAACTGATTGTAATTACAATGAAAATATTGTAAATTGCTGGGTAATAGCCAAGGGAACTTTGCTGAAATGTATCGACAGCAACGGCGAAATGGTGGTGACTGTGCCGTTGTTTATCTTTGCGCATTGGGAGTCAGTGTGTGGATGTAAATGTATCGATAGCAACGGCGCAATGGTACTGACTGTGCCATTGCTTATCTTGGCACATGGGGAGTCTCTGTCTCGTTGCATGCGGGGGAGGGGGGTGGGGGTAGCTTGAGTGATGAGGCTGTGTGGAAGTAAATGTATCGATGGCAACGGTGTGAAATGGTGGTGGCTGTGCCGTTGGGTGGCTGTGCCGTTGTTTATCTTTGCGCATGTGGAGTGTCGAGTTGCGGGGGCGGGGGGGGGGGGAGGGGGCGCTTGAGTGATAAAAGTGTGTGGAAGTGTTTGTTAGGCGCTCCCGCCGACGTCGTTATAGCCATGCGCGCTCCGATGTTGACGCGCCTGATTTGTTAACGTGCGAGTATTGCGCGCACGGTAGGAATGGACAGTCGGAGGAAGCTGCAGTTCCGACTACTGCCTGCCGGCCGAAGTGGTCGTGCGGTTCTAGGCGCTGCAGTCTGGGACCGACACACCGCTACGGTCGCAGGTTCTAATCCTGCCTTGGGCATGGATGTGTGTGATGTCCTTAGGTTAGTTAGGTTTAACTAGTTCTAAGTTCTAGGGGACTAATGACCTCAGAAGTTGAGTCCCATAGTGCTCAGAGCCATTTGAACCCGACTACTGCCTGTCCCGTAATTATCCGTGGCTCTGGAGACGGCTCAGGGTTCTCATTGAACAGCAGCAGTAACTCAGCATTGTCGTCGTACGCACAGCTACCATATCGTAAGACTGTTAACTGTGTTGCCATTGTCCTCAGATATTATTACCAAGCAGGGTCCTTTTCCTTTCCATGCAATCACCTGGTGTCGTAAGAATATCAAAAATTAACTATTGACTGCCAGTTTCTGTCTAAATTTTCTGCCACAGTAACCATTCATTTTTGTATTGCATAACAGACTCTACTTAAAGTAAAATTTCACTAACAAAACTAATAACAAAATATACAGCACAAATTAAGAGTTCGCAGTTTCATTTATTCTACACTCCTGGAAATTGAAATAAGAACACCGTGAATTCATTGTCCCAGGACGGGGAAACTTTATTGACACATTCCTGGGGTCAGATACATCACATGATCACACTGACAGAACCACAGGCACATAGACACAGGCAACAGAGCATGCACAATGTCGGCACTAGTACAGTGTATATCCACCTCTCGCAGCAATGCAGGCTGCTATTCTCCCATGGAGACGATCGTAGAGATGCTGGATGTAGTCCTGTGGAACGGCTTGCCATGCCATTTCCACCTGGCGCCTCAGTTGGACCAGCGTTCGTGCTGGACGTGCAGACCGCGTGAGACGACGCTTCATCTAGTCCCAAACATGCTCAATGGGGGACAGACCCGGAGATCTTGCTGGCCAGGGCAGTTGACTTACACCTTCTAGAGCACGTTGGGTGGCACGGGATACATGCGGACGTGCATTGTCCTGTTGGAACAGCAAGTTCCCTTGCCGGTCTAGGAATGGTAGAACGATGGGTTCGATGACGGTTTGGATGTACCGTGCACTATTCAGTGTCCCCTCGACGATCACCAGTGGTGTACGGCCAGTGTAGGAGATCGCTCCCCACACCATGATGCCGGGTGTTGGCCCTGTGTGCCTCGGTCGTATGCAGTCCTGATTGTGGCGTTCACCTGCACGGCGCCAAACACGCATACGACCATCATTGGCACCAAGGCAGAAGCGACTCTCATCGCTGAAGACGACACGTCTCCATTCGTCCCTCCATTCACGCCTGTCGCGACACCACTGGAGGCGGGCTGCACGATGTTGGGGCGTGAGGGGAAGACGGCCTAACGGTGTGCGGGACCGTAGCCCAGCTTCATGGAGACGGTTGCGAATGGTCCTCGCCGATACCCCAGGAGCAACAGTGTCCCTAATTTGCTGGGAAGTGGCGGTGCGGTCCCCTACGGCACTGCGTAGGATCCTACGGTCTTGGCGTGCATCCGTGCGTCGCTGCGGTCCGGTCCCAGGTCGACGGGCACGTGCACCTTCCGCCGACCACTGGCGACAACATCGATGTACTGTGGAGACCTCACGCCCCACGTGTTGAGCAATTCGGCGGTACGTCCACCCGGCCTCCCGCATGCCCACTATACGCCCTCGCTCAAAGTCCGTCAACTGCACATACGGTTCACGTCCACGCTGTCGCGGCATGCTACCAGTGTTAAAGACTGCGATGGAGCTCCGTATGCCACGGCAAACTGGCTGACACTGACGGCGGCGGTGCACAAATGCTGCGCAGCTAGCGCCATTCGACGGCCAACACCGCGGTTCCTGGTGTGTCCGCTGTGCCGTGCGTGTGATCATTGCTTGTACAGCCCTCTCGCAGTGTCCGGAGCAAGTATGGTGGGTCTGACACACCGGTGTCAATGTGTTCTTTTTTCCATTTCCAGGAGTGTATATTTAACTTAGCGAGTGACTTCTGCTGGCTTGGTAAGTATTTTATTGTTATTTTAAAAGTAAAATCAGTTACTCATTTGCTTAAATTAAATTCAGTCCAATCTTTCAATAATCAAAAGTAAATTGCTTCCCTTTTTCTAAATTTTGCATTACGTTAGACTGAGGTTACTGAAAGTTATTTTTTTAAATAACAAAATTCACGTTGAGCCAGTTATTTATGTAACCAGTAATTTCATTTAGCCTAGCGTTAGTTTCAAAATTTAGTAGTTCATAATGAGTAACTGCAAATTCAGTGCTTTCTGGTTCATGTATTTTCTCGTGAACTGCTGTGCTGTCGAAAAGCGTAACAACCTTCTGTTGCCACGCCAGTGATTATTTGCTTAAATTTCTTTGCCATTACCTTTCTCAAGATTCTGGAGATTCATTGGCCTGGCGGGATGGCGGCTGCTTAATTATCCTTGTTTTAGCTAAACAGTGTTTTCTTTGTGTTATCAGTGATTTTCGTAGTAAATATTACGTGGTACCCTTCCCTCCCCCCCCCCCCCCCCCCCCCCCCCAGTGCGGTTCGTGAGCGATTGCATTATATTCCCCCAATTTCAAAATTATCATCTATCTGCGATCATGGTCAGACGGTCGGTTACGAGTTTATCGCAATCCAGTAGACCGATTAGGAAGGGGGAGGTACAACTGGAAACAAGGGATCTCAGGCGATATGTTACGCTATATCCTGTTGCAATGCGATTTTAGTGTTTCAATTTGACGAATGCCTGGAGAACGTTGCCTGTCATGTGTAGTGCCAACACGGAAGTACGAAGAACGTGGTGTCACCATGTGAGGAAACTTTCCTTGGTTATGCTGTAGACTCCTTACTGTGTACACTGCGCAGCTGAGGAACAGTTCGGAGACGATTATTATTTCTATCAGTATGACACTGTACCCTGTTACAAAGCGGCGTCTATGAGGCGTTCGTTCGTGGACAAGAACATTCCTGGTACGGACTGGCCCGCCAGAATCACGACCTGAAACCAGTGGAACATCTTTGGGATGAGTTGTAACGTCAACTTCACGACAGACCCCGGCGTCCAACGTTAGTACCTTCTCTGGTTCCGGCTTTTGGGGAAGAATAGGCTACCACTTCTCCACAGGCATTCAGACTCCTCGCATCCCAGCAGAGTTCAAGCCGTCATAAAGGCGAAGGGCGGACACACCCCATACTAATTTCCACTAAAAGTTGTCCGGATACTTTTCCTCAAGTAGGACATATCTCACCAACATAACGGGAGCCAGATTTAAGGCGAAGTTCACGAAATTCCCCATAAAGCAGTCACCCACTGCACATCATAGTGGAGAAGACATGGCAATTCTGAAAACCGTTTCATAAAATTTTCCTGTATACAAAAATTAGGTTATCCGCAACGAATGACAAAACAAGTTTGTAGTGTAAGGTGGAAAGTAGTCCATCACCAGTTTAAGCATAGCGTCTGTGTTGTGTGCACTGACGAACTTGCGATGGAAGGAATATGGAGGAAGACTGCACGCAGCATACTCCTCTCAAACCGCAAAGGAGATGCGGAGTTGAACATCCATGAACCACCAAACCTACCAACCAGACGCATTTCTTCCCCTATCGCGACACGAACCGTCAACACCATAAGCGCCACCGTGGTGAGAGTGGGGTTAGATAAGACTAATAGAAACTGAAGTACAAGGAAGATATTCTTTTATTAAAAATAATCCACATACGAACTATTTTTAATTTAACTAGCCAAGAGTCACATGACGTAGTGAGTGTAACATAAAAAATGAAAATTTGTGCGGGAGTGGGACTCAAAACGGGATCTCCTGCTTATCGCTAGCAATCACTCTAACCATTTTTGTGTTTCATTACTTTAACTTTTGCAATTAGTGACAAAAAATTTTCTTGGACCAGCTGAGGATCGATTGCCGGAACATTTGAGATGTACTTTGAGAATTCTTTTTCTCTTAATTCGGAAATTCTTACCTCCTTATAATTAAAATTTTCGCCTTCATTAATTTTGTCCCCTGAAAAACTAATTTTTTTTTCTTATTGGGAACCGGCGATGCTTCATTATTTATATCTCAACTATTTTTTCGTCTCTGAACGTTAAATACTTCTTTCTTTAACTCTGTATTTCTTCCTTCTGTAACAACTGAAATTACTCGCCCTTCAAAACCGAAATTTTTCCTTCCATAAATCTGAAAGCTTTCATCCTTTGTTATTTTTAGTACAACTGACTTGTCCATTAATTATCTGCTGATGATACATCATTAGCACGCAACGAGGTACCACTCAAATTTTCAGTATCAAAGAGTAACTGACGTTTCCTCTTACAGCCGAACGGTGCAACTATGGTCCCTGCTAACGGCGAATGAGGGGAACATCGCACACACTGAAAGTTTGTATCGGATATAGAGGTGCGTTCAAGTAGAGTACCGGATCACTTTGGTGTTTCGGGACTTACTCTACTAAAATGTTATATTGACTTTGTCTTATCAACTCGAGGAGAATATGACGACGACTATATATTAGAGACAGCTACTATCATATTGTGTGCAGATTTTATTTAATATCCAAGACTCCAGGAAGAAAAGTGCAGACACGTAGCCAGAACTAAGTAAAGGCGTGGAATCAGTAAATCGAAAGGCAAAACCTGGGGATAAGCATAATGATGACAGCCTGCCAATAAATAAGATAAGCAATAGATTTGCCATTGAATTTTGGACCAGTCAGATTTTTATTTTCTCCACGCTTTTATTACTATGGAATCTCTGCATTTCTGGACGAGTTTCCGTGATATCGTTTCTTGCCGTTGTATTTCTCTGATTCCAATTAATTCGTTTGAATTAGTTTGCGCGAATTTAATCTGACAAGAGCACAAGAACGAGGAACAAATGCAAAACAGAGATTTGGACTGAAATCGCGACTCTGTCTAGCGGTAAGGAGCTGTTAGGGCGCTCGCTGTATGAAAAGGTCTTACTCAGTAGCTTACGTGTGTTTCGACGATAAATAACAGAAGCGCAAAGGTAATGAGACTCAGCACGACCGAAAGTAACAACATCGAATTTCTGAACTAATTCCGATTTATGGGAAGGAAAGAAGGTCGTATCAGTGGACATTTCTTGTGTTAACTATTCGGAAAGTAGCCCAGCATGACATGGAAAAGTGGATGGCGGTAAATGTAGACACAAGAAACTGACAGACATGTCAATCGTGGAAGAGTTCTAGGAAGAAGGGAACAAAGTGTAAAGTGGAAACAAGGAAAATAACAGCGAAAACAGTTATGAAAGAGCAGCATTAGATAAATCGTTAATGTTGTCGGGTGTCCGACACAACATTCTGGCTTAGGTAGTCTGGAAATGGAGAGGAACACACATCAAAAAAAAGTTTTGCATCACCCCAGTTCCCTGAACTCCTGAAGATAGGCGTTGACTGTGGGTATTCTATCACAGACACAGTCCCTTTCACTGTTCAGAGATGTCACTAAACCCGCCTAAAGATGTAAACAACCATGCATGAGCAGCGCCCATTAGACGGGGGCGGTCTGACAGCCGATCAGTTCCAGTCATTCCACCAGAAATGAGGCACACGGCTCGTCTTGTCTGTAGTTCACCCATGCTTAGACGGTCAATACCGCGGCTCGATCGTGTCCGCAGTGTTACTTTGTGCCAGGAAGGGCTCTCAAAAAGGAAAGTGTCCAGGCGTCTCGGAGTGAACCAAAGCAGCGATGTTGTTCGGACATGGAGAAGAAACAAATAGACAGGAACTGTGGATGACATGCCTCGCTCAGGCCGCCCAAGGGCTACTACTGCAGTGGATAACCACTACCTACGGATTAAGGCTCTAAGAAGCCATGACAGCAACGCCACCATGTTGAATAATGCTTTTCGTACAGCCACAGTTCATCGTGTTACGACTCAAACTATGCGCAATAGGCTGCATGACGTGCAACTTCACTCCGGACGCCCATGGTGAGGTCCATCTTTGCAACCACGATACCATGCAGCGCGGTACAGATGGGCCCAACAACATGCCGAATGGACCGCTCATGACTGGTAGCACGTACTCTTCACCGATGAGTGTCGCATATGCCTACAACCAGACAATAGTCAGAGACGTGTTTGCAGGCAACCCGCTCAGGCTGACCGCCTTCGACACACTGTCCAGCGATTGCAGCAAGGTGGAGGTTCCCTGCTGTTTTAGGGTGCCATTAAGTGGGGCCGACGTACGACGCTGGTGGTCATGGAAGGCTCCGTAACGGCAGTACGATACGTGAATGCCATCCTCCGACCGATAGTGCAACCATATCGGCAGCATATTGGCGAGGCATCCGACTTCATGGACGACAATTCGAGCCCCCATCGTTAGCATCTTGTGAATGACTTCCTTCAGGATAACGACGACGCTCGACTACATCTACATACATACTCCGCAATCCACCATACTGTGCGTGGCGGAGGGTACCTCGTACCACAACTAGCATCTCTCCCTGTTCCACTCCCAAACAGAACGAGGGAAAATCGACCGCCTATATGCCTCTGTACGAGCCCTAATCTCTCTTATCTTTGTGGTCTTTCTGCGAAATGTAAGTTGGCGGCAGTAAAATTGTACTGCAGTTAGCCTCAAATGCAGGTTCTCTAAATTTCCTCAGTAGCGATTGACGAAAAGAACGCCTCCTTTCCTCTAGAGACTCCCACCCGAGTTCCTGAAGCATTTCCGTAACACTCGCGTGAGGATCAAACCTACCAGTAACAAATCTAGCAGCCCGCCTCTGAACTGCTTCTATGTTCTCCCTCAATCCGACCTAATAGGGATCCCAAACGCTCGAGCAGTACTCAAGAATAGGTCGTATTAGTGTTTTATAAGCGGTCTCCTTTACAGATGAACCACATCTTCCCAAAAATCAACCAATGAACCGAAGACGACTATCCGCCTTCCCCACAACTGCGATACATGCTTGTCCCACTTCATATCGCTCTGCAATGTTACGCCCAAATATTTAATCGACGTGACTGTGTCAAGCGCTACACTACTAATGGAGTATTCAAACATTACAGAATTCTTTTTCCTATTCATCTGCATTAATTTACATTTATCTATATTTAGAGTTAGTTGCTATTCTTTACACCAATCACAAATCCTGTCCAAGTCATCTTGTATCCTCCTACAGTCACTCAATGACAACACCTTCCCGTACACCTCAGCATCATCAGCAAACAGCCGCACATTGCTATCCACCCTGTCCAAAAGATCATTTATGTAGATAGAAAACACTTCCCTGGGGCACTCCAGATGATAACCTCACGTCCGATGAACACTCACCATCGAGGACAACGTACTGGGTTCTATTACTTAAGAAATCTTCGAGCCACTCACATATTTGGGAACCAATCCCATATGCTCGTACCTTAGTTAGGAGTCTGCAGTGGGGCACCGAGTCAAACACTTTCCGGAAGTCAAGGAATATGGCATCCGTCTGATACCCTTCATCCATGGTTCGCAAGATATCATGTGAAGAAAGGGCGAATTGCGTTTCGCAGCAGCGATGCTTTCTAAAGCCGTGCTGATGCATGGACAGCAACTTCTCTGTCTCAAGGAAATTCGTTATATTCGAACTGAGAATATGTTCGAGAATCCTACAACAAACCGATGTTAAGGACATTGGCCTGTAATTCTGAGGATCCGTCCTTTGACTAGAGTGGTCAGCATGTTCTCCAAACATGAACCCTATCGAACATGCCTGGGATAGATTGAAAAGGGCTGTTTATGGAGGATGTGACCCACCAACCACTCTGAGCGATCTACGCCGAATCGCCGTTGAGGAGTAGGACAATTTGGACCTGAACGTGGGGACAGTATGCCACGACGAATACAGGCAAGCATCAGTGCAATAGGACGTGCTATTGGGTGTTAGAGGTACCAGTGTGTACAGCAATCTGGACCCGCATGTCTGAAGATCTCACTGTATGGTGGTACAACATGAAACGTGTGGTTTTCATGAGGAATAAAAAGGGTGGAAATGCTGTTTATGTTTATCTCTATTCCAATTTTCTGTAGAGGTTCCGGAACTCTCGGAACCGAGGTGATAAAAACTTTTTTTGATGTTTGTATTTTAATGTACCTACTGCAGGGTAAGACTAATGAAGGGAAATGAAACAGAGATATCGAACGTCAGAGCGTTAGCAGAGAGCAAGGGAACTGATCAAGGAAGAAAGAGTGTCAGAAGACTTAACTGGTGCTTTATAGACTTCGTACATAACGATGAGGGGAGGTGGGCCATAGAGTGGTGCGGCAACTGGCGTCGTAGGGAAGCTGGATAGGAGCGGAAATTGCTAGCGAACAAGTTAACTCAACAAACAGAAGAGTTACGTAACTTGTATTTCTCCAAGCATATGAAGATTCACTACAAATAATGTAGAAAGAAACACAGTTCAGCTATTGCAACAGCAACTGTGATGCAGCTGGAGCTGCGACTAGGCGGCTTTGCATAGCGTCCCACAGCGAAGTGGCCCCAAGTACGAATGGGTTGACAGGTAGCCGCTGGCCGTCCTGTATTGTGTCAACAGAGGGAGCTCGCAGCCCAGAATCGCTGCAGGCGTTGCTCGGCGGGCCTGTTTCATTGGGTCCGCCGGATCCCACACGGATAGGTATCAGTCGGAAACTTGCCATTCCGTTGCCAGCTTCTATACGCCATGGAGTGGTATCGATACGTGATACCACAGCTAGATCAGCCATACTTAGACTGGTGCAGTACAGAGTCAAAAAAGCAGATATGCTCAGCAGCAACAGCTTTTCTTCTGTTGCATCTTGTTGAAGTATTCCACACACAATGCAAGCACGCGCCCACTCGGCGTGCACCGGCCACTACAGTCCCTGGCCATGACGACTCGTTGTGCCTGTCCTGAGTTCAGGTATAGACTGAGACAAAATGCGACTAAATTAAGCTTACCTTTATTGGCAGTAGCGTCCTAAAATTACGCCCCTCTGCTTCAAGAAGTGCCTGACACCTAAATACGTCGCAAACGCTCGTCGAATTTCGGCTGCTTGAAATGACAAGCCGAATACTGTCTTCTAAACCTGTGAGTGTATGGGGTACAGCAGAGCCTGGGGGTTGGGGCGTGGCTACTTTGAGAAGCTTAGGGGTGAGACTCGGTGGCGGACCAAAGAAGCCCAGAGAGATGTGGCTGTCAAACCAATAATTTATTTTCTACTTGTACATCAGAACCGCGCTGATACAGGGAGGCGACTGCCCTGTGGAGAGAGGGCTGGTAACCAGATGGGGAGCTCCCAGAAACCAGGGGGATGGCTGCAACGCGTGCTTTGCTGACGCCTGCACTCACAAGGGAACCTCCCCATCGCACCTCCCTCGGATTTAGTTAAAAGTTGGCACAGTGGATAGGCCTTGAAAAACTGAACACAGATCAATTGGGAAAACAGGAAGAAGTTGTGTGGAACTATGAAAAAAATTAGTAAAATATACAAACTGAGTAGTCCATGCGAAGATAGGCAACATCAAGGACACTGGGAGTCCTGAAGCGCCGTGGTCCCGTGGATAGTGAGAGCAGCTACGGAACGAGAGGTCCTAGGTTCAAGTCTTCCCTCGAGCGAAAAGTTTATTTTTTTATTTGCAGTTTATGTGACAAACTCTTATGTTTTCATCAGTTTTTTGGGAGTGATATCACATCCACAAGAAAACCTAAATCGGTCAAGGTAGAAGAATCTTTTTACCCATTCGTCAAGTGTACAAGTTAGGTGGGTCGACAACATATTCCTGTCATGTGACGCACATGCCGTCACCAGTGTCGTATATAATATATCAGACGTGTTTTCCCATGGAGGAATTGGTTGACCTATGACCTTGCGATCAAATGTTTTCGGTTCCCATTGGAGAGGCACGTCCTTTCGTCTACTAATCGCACGGTTTTGCGGTGCGGTCGCAAAACACAGACACTTAACTTATTGCAGTGAACAGAGACGTCAATGAACGAACGGACAGATCATAACTTTGCGAAAATAAAGAAAGTAAAATTTTCAGTGGAGGGAAGACTTGAACCAAGGACCTCTCGTTCTGTAGCTATTCATGCTAACCACGGGACCACGGCGCTGCTGAGCTCACATTCTCCTCGATGTTGCATATGTTGCACATGGACTACTCAGTTTGTATATTTTACTAATTTTTTTCACGGTTCACACAACTTCTTCCTGTTTTCTCGATTGATCTCTGTTCAGTTTTTCAAGGCCTATCCACTGTGCCAACTTATAACTAAATCTGAGGGGGGTGCGATGGGGAGGTTCCCTTGTCAGTCCCTGGCACGCGCCTCTGTTGCGTGAGACGCAGGACCGGCGTCGGCGGCGTGTAGAGACGGAAAGGAGTCTTGCAGAGGAAGCCAATTCGGCGATGAAGGACCGTACATAAGCGGCCGAAGCCTGCAGCTAGGAAGCGGGGCCGGCCGCGAGTGGCCGTGCGGTTCTAGGCGCTTCAGTCTGGAACCGTGTGACCACTACGGTCGCAGGTTCGAATCCTGTGTCAGGCATGGATGTGTGTGATGTCCTTAGGTTAGTTAGGTTTAAGTAGTTCTAAGTTCTAGGGGACTGATGACCACAGATGTTAAATCTCATAGTGCTCAGAGCCATTTTTTTAGGAAGCGGGCCCAGCGCATTGCCACAAGGCGGCTGCTGTGCCTGTGGTGCGACCTTCTGCCACTGTGCAGAAGTCGTGCTGCTACTGGAGTAACGCAGCGAGACCCGATGCACTGTAGCGAAGGGGGTTATCGCTGAAACAACTGGTTTTCAGTTACACTGGTTTTTTTCTTCAACAGTTTAACCCGGTGGTTAAAATAGTTAAAAGCAACCAGTTTCTGAAATAGGCGACTTTCGGTTTTTTCTTTGCTATTATTTCCAATAATAATTCTGAACAAAGACTGAAAAATTCAAGATGGAGGGGTATGAAATTTCGATAGATATGTGTTTGAGGATGTGGCAGAAATCGGTCTCATTGTTTCCGGCATAGATGGCGACGGTATAGGAGAGACGTGCGGCGACGACGACAGCAGAAAGTCAGAAGTTGATTAATTTCAAACATCATCGCTTGAGTAAAGTTACAGCTCTTTCAGTGAAATTTAGCTTCTCTGAACACTGCGGATTTTTTCTTCTTCTACAGTAATATCTGCTATTTACACATAAGTGACTGTCAGAGTGTTCACTGAGCCATTATGTATGTTGTAGCAAGTTTGTAGTGCCTCCCACGTTTTCTGTTCTTTAAAATCAACTGGAACATTATACTTGATTGCTAACCGCTCCTCGTAAAACACTTCCTAACTACGGATGGTGCCATTCTCCAATACAACTGATGTCCGATGAATACAGCGAGCCGGCCGTGGTGGCCGAGCGGATCTAGGCGCTTCAGTCCGGAACCGCGCGACTGCTGCGGTCGCAGGTTCGAATCCTGCCCGGGCATGGATGTGTGTGATGCCCTTAGGTTGGTTAGGTTTAAGTAGTTCTAAGTTCTAGGGGACTGATGGCCTCAGATGTTAAGTCCCACAATGCTCAGAGACAAAAACCTTACTGTCTCAGGCTAGATGCATGAGAGCCTTTCACACTAGACGTTGTAATATTATTGGGCTTTCCGTCGTATGAAAGCTATGAGTACCCATGGAAAGGCATTTACCAAGCTCCGTATTTAATGATCAACTTATAGGATGAGACCTACTCTTTGAAAGACATTTGGTTTATATAATTTACGTAACTGTAAAGATGCGCATCAAGCGCGAACGCTAATACATCGACTGCCCAATCAGAGAAACATTTTAACAGAAGCTGATCTGAGCGTTCTGCTTCGATCTAAATAAAAAATATGACTGTAAAAGCTTTTATAGATCTTCAGATTTTATCGCACTTCTTCTTGTAATGTGAAAGGGTAAAAATGGTCGATAGTGAGCCATAAAAATGAGCGGTCTTGCCAGCTTGCAGACAACAGTTATTAATTGGTAAGATTCAAGTAATTTATGTTCGATACTGTAAATCGGAAAGTTATTGTTATAAAAGCGTTAAACAGTGAAAGAATTGCATTGAAAGAAAGAGAAAGATAGTGAGCGTAATTTGTGATATAGACGTGAACCAGGAAGCGATCACAGGACAGGCTAAAATCTGATCGCACCAACATAGTCAGAAAATTACTTATGTAAGTTATACTGTTTAAAAAATAAGCCCTAGTTGCTTGCGAGAATTATTTGAATATATTTAGTATTTACCAGAATTCTTATTCTATTCTTTTCCTTTTTTTTACCTCCATGTCGTATTATTTTTATAAATGTGGAACAGCCTTTACTACAGCAGAGAATACTGCGGCATCCTGGTCGCAGACAGAAGGTTGTTCCTTGTTTTCTATACAACTCATAGCCGCCCCATTTATTAATGATTTCATTTGCAAATACAAGTGTGGCCGTGCGGTTCTAGGCGCTTCAGTCTGGAACCGCGTGACCGCTACGGTCGCAGGTTCGAATCCTGCCTCGGACATGGATGTGTGTGATGTCCTTAGGTTAGTTAGGTTTAAGTAGTTCTAGGGGACTGATTTCCACAGATGTTAAGTCCTATAGTGCTCAGAGCCATTTGAACCATTTGCAAATACAAGTTCTTTTGGTCATTGTTAAAGGTCCCTTAGGTAATTATAAAAATCATTCTGATTACGTAAAGGAATACAGGTTGTATTTTTTCCAAATAATAGAAGCCTTTGTGTAATCAAAAACTAGCCTCCTTCTGCCAACGATCAGGAGCCGACCAGAAGACGGATGTCTTCGACCTCTTTCTCGTTTCCCGTGGCAAAGCTGTGGCAAACTGCGAACACGACAGTCTAGTATGAAATGCAACACGTATATAAGTATTAGATTAAAATTGAAATATATCAATATTTAATTTATTTTTTTATCATACTAGAACGTGCACGCTCATCGTCTAATAGGCATGCCACACAGCATCAGGCAGATACATTATTGTCTCAACATTGCTGTACCGATTGTTATGGCTCGTGTTTCCTGCTAGCTTCTGTCGGTGTTATTGAAATTAGCGCTGATGCTTTTCTCATTTTCTTTAATAGCCCAATATTTGAAATCAATGGAAATTTTAGCAGTAAACATTACTAATTGTGCAAAAAAGTTTTATTCAGAACCTAAAATTGTACATACTGTTGCTACGGCAAAGTAATATGTCAGTTTTTTTACCCGGTTATTAATGAGACCAAAGAAATATCGAAAAACATCTGTTATTCAGAACCAGAATACCGATATCAGTTTTAATCGGCTGCTTTTTCCCAACCATACAGCACCATGGGACGAAGTCCGAAGGGCTGACTTAGGGCAGGTAATTGGTATCGCAAACATACGTGAACCTGTAGCTACTGCTGTCGGTTCCATGTCAGTTCCTCCTCTGGCGTAGCTCCTTTGTCCTGGTAGACGGCTGGGCTGTGAATGATTCTGCTACAAAGTCGACAGCTGTTTGTTCCATATATCAGCGCATTTATTATGTCAATGCGCCTCTTCTGCTCACGCACTCGGCAACATCACTGAAGTCCCGATCACGGAGAAAAATCCTTTTGCCTGTGCTGTGCATTACCGCTCCGCTAGAACGTTACACTGAGCAATCCTAAGCCTTCTCGCATTTAATCAGCATCGTTATTGCCGTGCCCAAATGACAACACGCCACCCTCACGAGCTACCGGCAGCTAACGCAATGTTCCACAGCACCTTCTCACAGATTTTGCCCTTGAAATGGTAATGAGATTACAGGGGATGGCGTACTCACACTTTATCTTTTAACATCCTCCATAAGTATACTAAGTGGGCGGGGGGCTGCGAGCGGGCGGAGGCGAAGCGATACTCCAGCCGCCACAGCATCACGCAGTTACGCGGAATGCCCGCTGCCTATGCGGGTACTGTCTGGTCCCAGATACTGCTTTCTGTCACGTGTCAGGCACCCTGTATTATTCACGAATATCGAAAGCGCTGTTACTACATAAAATTACACTACTGGGCATTAAAATTGCTACACCACGAGGATGACGTGCTACAGACCCGAAATTTAACAACACGAAGAAGATGCTATGATATGCAAATGATTAGCTTTTCAGAGCACTCACACTAGGTTGGCGCCGGTGGCGACACCTACAACATCCTGACATGAGGAAAGTTTCCAGCCGATTACTCATACACAAAAAGGAGTTGTCTGGCGTTGCCTGGTGAAACGCTGTTGTGATGCCTCGTGTAAGGAGGACAAATGCGTACCATCACGTTTCCGACTTTGCTAAAGGTCGGATTGTAGCCTATCGCGATTGCGGTTTATCGTATCGCGACATTGCTGCTCGCGTTGGTCGAGATCCAATGACTGTTAGCAGAATATGGAATCGGTGGGTTCAAGAGGGTAATACAGAACGCCGTGCTGGATCCCAACGGCCTCGTATCACTAGCAGTCGAGATGACAGGCATCGTATACGCATGGCTGTAACGGATCGTGCAGCCACTTCTCGATCCCTGAGTCAACAGATGGGGACGTTTGGAGGACAACAACCATCTGCACGAACAGTTCGACGACGTTTCCAGCAGCATGGACTATCAGCTCGGAGACCATGGCTGCGGTATACCCTTGACGCTGCATCACAGACAGGAGCGCCTGCTATGATGTACTCAACGACGAACCTGGGTGCAACAATGGCAAAACGTCATTTTTTCGGATGAATCCAGGTTCTGTTTACAGCATCATGATGGTCGCATCAGTGTTTGGCGACATCGCGATGAACGCACGTTGGAAGCGTGTGTTCGTCATCACCATATTGGCGTATCACCCGGCGTGATGATATGGGGTGCCATTGGTTACACGTCTCGGTCACCTCTTGTTCGCATTGACGGCGCTTTGAACAGTGGACGTTACATTTCAGATGTGTTACGACCCGTGCCTCTACCCTTCATTCGATCCCTGCGAAACCATACATTTCAGCAGGATAATGCACGACCGCATGTTGCAGGTCCTGTACGGGCCTTACTGGATACAGAAAATGTTCGACTGCTGCCCTGGCCAGCACATTCTCCAGATGTCTCACCAATTGAAAACGTCTGGTCAATGGTGGCCGAGCAACTGGCTCGTCACAATACGCCAGTCACTTCTCTTGATGAACTGTGGTATCGTTTCGAAGCTGCATGGGGAGTTGTACCTGTACACGCCATCCAAGCCCTGTTTGAGTCAATGCCCAGGCGTATCAAGGCCGTTGTTATGGCCAGAGGTGGTTGTTCTGGGTACTGATTTCTCAGGATCTATGCACCCAAACTGCATGAAAATGTAATCACATGTCAGTTCTAGTGTAATATATTTGTCCAATGAATACCAGTTTATCATCTGCATTTCTTCTTAGTGTGGGAATTTTAATGGCCAGTAGTGTACTTCGCAGAGTGCACCAGAACTCCGCAGATAAAATTTCGTACGTTTCCACCGAGTGTTTTTGTATAAGCGCCGTTTGGTTGCTTATTACAGGATTGTCATGTAATTACAATAGCCCAGTTACCATTTTTCCTGAGTGAAAACCTTCACAACATTGAAAAAAGCCTAATATTAAGTCATTATAACACGAAAGGATCCAGTTTCTCGTGTACACCTAAGTAGAGAGCCAAAAGTAATGTGATACGGCGGCAGCCGCTGCGTGAATAATTCAGCATACCGTCGACGTATCGCGCTTTTCCACTGCATTCAGTGAACCCACGCAGACGGGTATTTTTGTTGATTATTCATCATAAACCTATCCCTACCGTTTTGTGTCACTGTTACCGTAAAACTAATACTACTGGGAAAACAAAACCGACATATAAGCGAGCAGTATTGTATGCGAGCTTAAGGGCGAAGAGCAGCTTGTCCACTACTGTCACAAACAACATATTTCATTTATGAATGGAATAACTTTGTTTCCAAACTAGATACAGAGCGTGTACCATAGACATTTACACTGGTGTGCAAATATCGTTCGCGCAAAACAAAGACAAGCTGCCGTAACAAATCGAACGAAATATGGTTGATCTGCTACGAGACACCGGATACAGTCGTTCTTGGTACCAAAATAGAAAACATCCATAAACAACCACATTAATTTTGTTGGGTTCAGCCTGTTTTCGTTGGCAGAAGCTGCATCTTTGCACTTTGAAATCTGCCACACTATGTTTTATTAATTACAGAATGTGAAAAGTCTTTCTAATGTATAAGTGGAAACTAAGTTTTGTTATACATAGACTTTTTTCCAATGTTGTTCAGCTTGTGACCAAGCAGTAGTTGCAGTTCACTGCAGATTTCTGTTGCACTCTCTGCGTAAATAAAGTGCAAGGTGAACAGTTATGAGTTAGTGTTTTTATTTTGTTTCCAGCGCATTGTTACAATATTTATCGCCTACTGGTGTGCAGTAAAAGCTTTTTATTGAAAATCGTCCTCATCCGGAGTAGCCGTTGCTTTTTCCGGGGCTACGCACCTAAACTGAAATGAAAATAAAATTGGACGCCCGTAAAATTCGAAAGCTCATTTGTGCGGTACATGTTCCCCTACTCCGAGAAGGTTTAAAAATCTCTGCTTTAGTGAATGGGAATAAATTTGTGCAACGAACGCAAGTAGTATCAGACAATGGTTGACTGAAATCTGAGTTTTTTTGACAGAGATATTTCTGCATGTTTGTTTATGCTGCGAGACTTGGTGGCTTCACGGTTATTTCTCAATTTACAACAAAAGTGTGTGATGATCCTTGCCTGCTCGGAACTTTCCTACGTCAACTGAAATGTTCCGTATAAATTTTGGCCTGACTTGGGTTACTATTCATACTTAAATTATATTCCATATCTGAGGATATTTCTGAACATATCAGATTACCGAAAGATTATTTTTCTGATTATATACTTTTATTATTCATATCGATCCACTTCACAATATCGATCTTGAACCACGAAAATTAGTAATCACAACTGTCAACTTAAATGATCAAAAGCCCAACTTACAGTAAAGATAATACCATTATGCTTCAGTTTTCATGTAAATAAAAGTTCGGTTATCAATTAAAATTTTTCTTATTTTATAATCGATAATTAAAGCCATCATATACATATTGTCAGAATTTGCAGTTGTCAATACAATTAGGCTTATAAATCTTCACGTAAATAATAATTTCCAGGTAACAATGCATACATTAAATCTGAATAATAATTGCAGTTATGACGGTCATGTTAGTACTAATTTGGACTACACCCTGTCCTTTAGGGTACTGGAAGCTCGACTCTTAATTTATATTGTTATTTTGGCCACAAGCGCGTCAGATAGCCTAAGTTAGCATAAGCTAGCGTCATTGGATTGGGTTTAGTAGCTGTTATGTTATTCTCTGATCGACTACGTTCCTTACCCAGCTCAAGGATATTGTACAATTTGTTTATCAGAAGTGCTGTTGTAAAAAGTGTGTCAAGAACATATAACAAATAAAGACTGCTTTAAAAAGTTACGACGACTTGCAATTTGAAACCAAATGACAGCAGTAACTGCTGAAAATGAAGTTTTAGAAAATCGAGTAGCTCGCATTGAGAAATTTTTCACCGACTAATTGCGCAGAACAGACACAGGCATGAAACATGTAGCCTCTTTCATCGCAATAAACCAGTTTAGTGGTAAGTGCTGTAGTTTAGACACAAAATGGCTTCCTTGTACAATACATTATAAATCCAGTCCAGATCACGCCTTAGCATGATTCAGAGCAACTTAAAGTGTATGACACTAACCATCTCTTGCTCTGTGGCTTTTCGATGCGTATTCTTAAGAATATATTGAGCAGATGAGTTAAATAACCTTGGTTACGTTTAAGAAATCCCTTTAATTGACACAAACTAATTCAGTTTATATGAACTTATGGACTTACCTCTAAGAGTTTTCTATGTATTTCTCCAATCTGAGAAACAATACTTTCTGGTAAAAGGCACAAAGATACGGTGCACAAGTTAAGGGAGAGCAAAATTAGGTAAATTAAGAAAAATGTATAAAAAGACTTCTGTGATGGTGTCATTGTATGACAACGAGGACTGAAACGCTGGCTTATTATATCCTACTTGAGAGATTCCCAAAGATATTACGAAATGAATAGTAAGTTTGGATAACAGCTTGTAGATACGTCAAAGTAATAGCGCATAGCTTTTCGTAACTATAAAATGTAAGGCATGACTGTGATAATTTTTCACTCTAAAAGACACGTCACGTCTACAAATTAACACTGAATTTAACGATTAAGTGTCAAAACCATATATTAAATCGAAACGAATAATATTTACTGAAGTTACAGAAAATATGTTGTGTCCCGGACTCCCTAAAACTAGATGTTTTAAGGTTAAGTCAGAAAAACAAAACGAGTCTGAGTTAGATTTAAATCTGCCGTTACAGCATGTAGTAATACAAATAGATGATCTGCCCTTACCATGTAAAAAGATTCGAATTCCTTTACTGTGGAAGATCGCAATAGGGTCCACCTTTCAACCATCGCACGCCCGGTAATATGGCAGAAACTGAGAAAAGTAATCGCGGAACAGATGATCTACTAAAATTGCTAAATAGTGGAATGCCGCCTGGAACAGGTTATTATCACTGATTTTACAGAAATCATAGTAAACGGCTTACCCCATTTCCAGCAACAGTCTCTACGTTTACAGCGGACAGGCAAAATAATGTGAACACGTGTACTTACTTGGGAATCGTTTATTAATAAGGAGTTGCACCCCTATTTGCCCGTAACACAGCTGAAATTCTTCTTGGATTACTGGCATCTAAGGACTGTATAGTCTCCAATGCAATGTTGTGCCACTCTTCGATCAGAACATCTTTTAACTCCTGTAGTGACGAGGGAGGCGGAAGTCTGCTCCGGAGTCTGCGCTCCAACATCGACCCCCACAAGTGTTCAATAATGTTCAAGTCCAGGGACCATGCTGGCCAGGGAAGTCGCTGCAGTTCAGTTGCGTGCTCCTCATATCACGATTGTACTCTCCTGGCTGTGGGAATGGGTGCATCATCGCCGTGAAATATGGCATCATTGTTGGGAAATAACATTTGAAACATGGGATGCACCTGATCACCTAAAGTGTTCACATAATCGTTGGCTGTAACACGGCTTTTGAGAGCAATGATAGGACCAGCGGAATACGATGATATGGCGGCCCACACCATCACACTCCCACCTCCATGCTTCACCGCTGGAATCAAGCAATCAGGATTGTAGGCTTCTTTTGGCGTTCTCCAGACGTAAACCCGGCCCGATGTTGGAAGTAACGAAACCGTTGACTCGTCGGACCATGTGACGTGTTTCCACTGATCAGCCATCCAGGAATTACTTTCCTGACACCATGTTTTACGCTTCTTTGCGGTAGCTGTCGTCACCAATGGTTTCGGTACAGCTACTCGTCCATGGATATTCGCTTTATGGAGCTCTCGGTGGACAGTGTCGATAGATACGGCGTCTAGAAGATGACTGTTGAGCTCTGCAGCCGTTTTAGCCGCCGTAGTTTTGTGTTGTTTTTACACAGTTCGTTATAGAGTTCGAAGATCTCTGTCATTTAGTTTTGATTTGCGCCCACTATTACGTTTACACGATGATGTCTTTCCATGTTTTGTGTAGGCTGTCGTGACTGTTGAAACAGCAGCTCTTGAAACGTTCAATAAGTTGGCTGTCTTTGTTACTGATGCTCCAGTTAATCGGGCTCCCGCAATCTGCCCTATTTGTAACTCTGTTAGGTCTTTCATTGCACGTCGACCTCGGACTCTGAATGCAAATACAAAGGCTCAATACTCGTAAATAATCTGCACTGATGCCTAGTCCGTACTGAACACGCAGAGTCCAGCGCGACACGTGCCTTACCTGCGTTGTTGACCGTCAAACACGAGCAACCCATTACTACCACTGTTCACATTATTTTGCCTATCCCTTGTATATGTGTCTCGTAATTCATCAAGGGAAGTGAGACTGCAGCCGGACTCTAAGTACCGGGTGATCAAAAAGTCAGCATAAATTTGAAAAGCGAATAAATCACTGAATAATGTAGATAGAGAGGTACAAATTGACACACATGCTTAGAATGACATGGGGTTTTATTAGAACCAAAAAAATAGAAACGTTCAAAAAAATGTCCAACAGATGACGCTTCATCTGATCAGAATAGCAATAATTAGCATAACAAAGTAAGACAAAGCAAAGATGATGTTCATTACAGGAAATGCTCAATATGTCCACCATCATTCCTCAACAATAGCTGTGGTCGAGGAATAATGTTGTGAACAGCAGTGTAAAGCATGTCCGGAGTAATGGTGAGGCATTGGTGTCGGATGTTGTCTTTCAGCATCCCTACAGATGTCGGTCGATCACGATACACTTGCGACTTCAGGTAACCCCAAAGCCAATAATCGCACGGACTGCGGTCTGGGGACCTAGGAGGCCAAGCATGACGAAAGTGGCGGCTGAGCACACGATGATCACCAAACGCGTCTAGCAATACTTTGTTTTTTTTTTTTGGTTCTAATAAAACCCCATGTCATTCCAAGCAAGTGTGTCAATTTTTACCTCTCTATCTACATTATTCCGTGGTTTATTAAGTTTTCAAATTTATACTGACTTTTTGATCACCCGGTACTTGAATAGTGATAACAAAACCAGTCGCAGTATTTGAATCCACGTCGTTTGTTCTTCTAAAAACACATGCTACCAGTTTCGACACCAAATGGTGTCATCTTCGTGCCCAAAGCGGAACCTACAGTCTACAATCGTTCTGATGTGCAATGAACAGAATCGTACTCAGTGGACCAAAATTAACTGTATTCCGTACCTACCGTGGCAAGAACAAGCCCAGGTGGGTCAGACGACCTGCAATTTTCAGCCTCTGACGCTGGGTACCTCCGACTTGTAGCGTATAACATGGCCGTGTCTAACGGAACTACGTCGGCGCGTGAGAAACAACACGGTGTAATCGCCAGAAGGGGTGCCTCCAATTGAAATCCATAGAGGAATAAAAGTTGTGTACGATGATGGTTGTACTGACAGTAATGTGCGAAGTTGGCTTGTCAGTCTTCATAACAAAAGTAATGGTGGTGTTAACCTCGACATCTGTGGCGGGAGGGACGCGTACGGCAACCGACGAGACTCATCGGAGCCGGGTCGACGGACTCGTCAGACAAAATCGTCAGATAAGGCAGCCATAGATCTTACGTAGTTGCGGCATATCACGCCACCGTTGCAGATCTACGGTACAGAAAACTGTGTGCACTGAGAGTCATTCCTGACATGAAACAGAGCAGACTGGACTTCTGTCAACAATCTCTTTTGCATTCTGAGTGTGAGGTTGATGGTTTCCTTAACAATATTATGACAGGTGATGAACGCTCGCTTCACCAGTTTGACCCCGAAAACAAGAGATCATGAATGTAGTTCCGCCAAAAAGGATCACTGACACCAAACTAGGTCAAGACCACACCGTCAGCGGGCACGATCATGATCAGTGTTCTGTGACGTTCAAGGTGTGGTGCATTCGGAATTGACACCTAAAGGCACCTCCATAAACTCGGCAAAGTACTGCGAAACACTCAGACAGCTGAAAGGACGAATTCGAAGACTTGGTCCACACGTGGAGCCCCCTCCCCTCCCGCCCCCCCCCCCCCCTCCTTCAGCGTAACAATGCCAGACCAAACACGAGCGCTGCGACCCCTGCAAGAACTCGATGCCTTGCGTTCACTGTTATCGATCATCCTTCATAAAGTCCGTCCAATTTTCAGGTTTCCAGAACTTAAAGAACAACTTCGAGGATCTCGCTTTGACAGTGATGAAACGGCGCAAGTGGATGTTGTGGTGTGGCTCTGTCAAAAAAGTCAAATGTTCTGCAATGGCTGTATCAATAAACTATGTTGAGAAGTGATTATGTAGACATGAAGAATAAACATTTAGAATGCTAATAACGTTGATTTTATTTTAAAAAACTTTAAGAGTTTTCACACAAAAATTCGACGCCATTAGTTTTCAGCGCAGCCTCGTTTCATTGGATTGCGGTCTACCTCGCAGATAGAGCTAAACACGTCGTTTTTAACAGGACAAAATAGACGAATGTAAAGGAAGATCTGCGAGGATTTTCGCTGTGGAGAGACTGGCAGTTACCCCCGAACGTCAGTAAAGAAAGCATGCTGCACATCAAAAGGCGAAGTGATCGATTACTGTCTGATTTCACTATTGCCGATAAATTGCTGCAAACAAAAACAGTTGCAGTTTACCTCGTTGTAACCGTGCTGAGCGGGCTAAAGGGGAATGATCACTGAAAAGTAATTGTAGATAAAGTAGATTCAGTCGTAAAGGAAGTGGCTGACAAAATAGTCGTTGACCGATTCTTGAGTGTTGATCGTCAATCTGGGAAACTCTCTAGGTTGCCTTAACAAAAGACATGAAGATCTAGCGACGAGGAGAGCGCTGCGTTCGATTAGACAGAGCGGCGGCGAAACGAGGATGAGCTACTAGTCGAGTAGCAGGCACTACAAGAGGGGTGCTGTGCAGCCAGAGGGGTCTAACAATGAAATTTACGAGAGCGAATGTTCAATTACGAAACGAGAAATATATCTTCCATATGTGTCTCCCAAAAATACCACTACGAGAAAATCCGGCATATCAGAGGACATACGGAGCCTTCCTGCGGGCTGATCTTCCCGCGCACCATTTCTGAATAAAAAAGTTAAAGAAGGAGCGAAATAATTGTGATATCAGAAGCACGCACCGCTATTCAACACAAAGCGGCTTGCGTAAAGTTTATTTTAATTAGTTGTTGCTTTCTGAAAACCCACTTTCTTCTGTGTCTAAAACGGGTCGTATAATACATCCGTTAAATTGCATAATAGTATACATTGTTGAATTTACAAAAGAAACTTAATAATCCATTCAATGTATATTTAAAATAAGTATGTAACAAAAATGACAGAAATAACAGAAATGAAAATAAGCTATAAGCAATTAAAAAAGAACAGATGAACTCGTTGAACTGCTTCCAATGTTATCAGCTACGTGAATTTCTCTCGCCGTCTTTTGATTCTGGTTTGCGGCCAGCTCGGTGTGTCTTCTAGTTTTGCTTGCCCTGAGTGGAAAAGTAATATACACTTACGGCCACGAGCGCTTTTTCTGTAAATATTGTAGCTACACTCTCTCTCTCTCTCTCTCTCTCTCTCTCTCTCCCCCTCCCTCCCTCCCTCCCCCCCCCTCCCTTATACACACCACTTTCTTCAACAATGGACCTTGTCATTGGTGGGGAGGCTTGCGGTTCCTCAGCGATACAGATAGCCGTACCGTGGGTGCAACCACAACAGAGGGGTATCCGTTGACAGGCCAGACAAACGTGTGGTTCCTGAGGAAGGGCAGTAGGAGGAACAGTCTGGATGACTGACTGATCCGGTCTTTAAACATCAACCATAACGGCCTTGCTGTACTGATACTGCGGACGGCTGACAGCAAAGGGAAACTATAGCCGTAATTTTTCTCGAGGAGGTGCAGCTTCACTCTATGATTAAATGATGACGGCGTCCTCTTGGGTAATATATACCGGAGATAAAACAGCCTCCATTCGGATCTCCAGGCGGGAACTACTCAGCAATATGTTGTCATCACGAGAAACAAAATTGTCGGTCTACGGATCAGAGACTGGAATGTTAGATCCCTTAATCCAACAGATACGGTAGAAAATTTCAAGAGGGAGATGAACAAAAATGGCTCTGAGCACTATGGGACTTAACATCTGTGGTCATCAGTCCCCTAGAACTTAGAACTACTTAAACCTAACTAACCTAAGGACATCACACACATCCATGCCCGAGGCAGGATTCGAACCTGCGACCGTAGCAGTCCCGCGGTTCCGGACTGAGCGCCTGAACCGCTAGACCACCGCGGCCGGCGGAGATGAACAGGTTGGATTCAGATATAGTGGGAATTACCGAAGTACGGTGGCAGGAGGAAGAGGGCTTCTGCTCAGGTGAATGCAGGTTTATAATTACAAAGTCAAATAGGGATAATGCAGGAAAGGGTTTAAATATGAATAAGAAAATGGGAAAGCTGGTAAGTTATTATGAACAGCATATTGAATGCATTATCGTAGCATCGTAGACATCAAGCCTACATCTACCACAGTAGTGCAGGTTTATATGCCAAATAGCTCCTCATATAATGAAGAGATTGAAGAAATATATGATGAGATGAAAGTAATTATTCCGATAGTTAAGGGACACGAAATTTTAATAGTCAGCGAGGACTGTAATTCGATAGTAGGAAAAGGAAGAGAAGGAAAAATAGTAGGTGAATATGACTGGGGGAAAGGAATGAAAGAGGAAGCCGCCTGGTAGAATTTTGCACAGACCGTATTTTAATCGTCGCTAACACTTGGTTTAAGAATCATGAAAGATGGTTATATACATGTGTAAGAGAACTAGAGACAACAGGAGGTTGCAAATTCATTATAAAACGCTAAGACAGGGATTTGGGAACCGGATTTTAAATTATAAGACATTTCCAGGGGCAGACATGGAACCTGACAGAAATTGGTTTATGAATAAAGAATAAGAGAAATTAGTAATTCAGCAGTTTTCACACATGAACAGAAGATACCAGTGCGTATCAAAACACACATGTTAAGCCAAAGTGCCGTGAAATACTTCTTGTTGAAGAGTAACAGCACGGTCATGTGACGTAACGTGACGTGAGGTGTATGGCGTACAGGCACCTGTTCACGCTCGCTGACGCACCCCACCTCGTGGCTATGACGTCACGCCGAGAAATTCCACTTTGCCCTCGTTCCTCTAGAATCTAGGTATTTAATCGATGCGATAGAGTGCAGTGGAGTATCTCTAATACTTTGATAGGGCAGTAGGCATTACTGGAGAGCAGGAGAATAATCTCTGTGACACCATAGGGTGTTAAATATAGAGGACGGAGCGGATAGTCACGACAAAATAGGAGTGGGACAAAAAGTCTGTTTTTTTGTTGGGAGAATTGGATGTCGATGTGGCTGACATAGGGGATTCAGTATTACAGTCTGCGTTTGACATAGCTTTGAATGGCTTGCGATCAAAACAGGCACAAAGAACCAGTAACAGTACTGCGGGATTTCTAAAACCATTGGGGGAAGTAGCAACCACAGAATTATTCAGATCAGTGTGTAGAATCTATTAGACTACAGACGTACCATTGGACTTTTGGAAAATTATCATCCAAGCGGTGCTGAAGATAGCAAAGTCAGATAAAATCGAAAACTATCGCATAACAAGCTTAACAGCACCTTCATCCATGTTGCTAAAAGGAATAGTATACAGAAGAATGAAAAACAAAACTGAGTATCTGTTAGATGAAGAACTTGAGAGGCAGTTCTGACGCTGCAAGTAATAATGGAAGCGAGGGTTAAGAAAAATTAAGGCAATTCTTAAGATGCGTCGACTTAGTAACAGCGTCCGACAATTTAAAAT
The DNA here is from genome assembly GCF_021461385.2 of Schistocerca piceifrons. Lineage (NCBI taxonomy): Eukaryota > Metazoa > Arthropoda > Insecta > Orthoptera > Acrididae > Schistocerca > Schistocerca piceifrons. Next base: position 253,189,758 of record NC_060143.1, on the reverse strand, counting down.
GGTGGAAGAAGTTTGAAATTCCCAGGAAAATGGATGTAAGCTATAGTGAAATGTTACTGATACACAGTAAGTACGAGAAGCAAGAGGAAACGGCAAGACTGGTAGACCAAAAAAGAAGTTCACCAGTTAAAAACAGTAATGGATAAAGAAAAAGAAATAAAAGTACACAGTCTTTCTCCTCTACTGTTCCACGTGTATATCGAAAGTGCCGTTATAGAAATAGAAGGAAGATTAAGGAATGGAAACAAAGTTCAGAGCGAAAGAATAGCAAGGATAATATTTTCTGAGAACATCTCTAGCGATAATGTAAGTGAGGAAGAATTACGGGACCTGATAAATGGAATTAACAGTCTACTGAACAAAGTATATGGATTGAGATTAAAGCAAAGAAAGATGAAAATAATGACGAATAGGAGAAATGAGGTTAGCGATAAACTTAACACGAAAATTGGTGACTATGTGGTAGACGAAGTGAGGGCTCTGCTATCTAGGCACAGAAATAATGCGTGCATGTGTATTTAGGAGGATATAAGAAGCAGAACTGACAGTCAAAGAAGTCAATTAGTGTCAAATATGGTCCACAATCTGGGGAAGGAATTTCTGAGGACGTGCATCGGGAGTACAGTCTTGTACGGAAATTAATCATCGACTATGGGCAAATCAGATATAAGAACATGGAAATGTTTGAGGTTCGTTATTTGTGAAGAATGCTGACGTATTGATAATAATAACAAGAAGAAATGAGGACGTTCTCGGCGGAATAGGTGAGGAAAAGAATACATGGAAACTGACTAGAAGAAAGTACAGTGTGATAGGACATGTGTTAAGACATTAGGGAATAACTTCTGTGATACTGTGGGAACCGTTAGAGAGCACAAGCTGTGGCGGAAGACAGAGACTGGAAGATATTCAAAAAATAATGTAGACCACGGATGCAACAGCTACTCTGAGGTGAGGAGGCTGACCGAAGTAACAGTGGGCAGAGACAGTACAGTGAGAAGCCTGATCACATCTACTTTCCTACACAAAACGCAGAGCTCTATAGGGGAATACGCTCCGACTCCTTCGTGTTGGCGGTGATGGATGCGTCCCTAGGGCGTATTCATTTTGCAGTTTGGGCAGGGTCGTCGACAGTGATCGCAGCACCAACGCCGCTGAGCTCCGACCGAGTTCGAATAATTCCCTCTCTGCAGCCATCTGATCATAGCCAGTCCTTATCAAATGTCCGGAGCTCTTAATGTGCACGAGGTCTGTAGGCGTCAGCACTTTATTTCTGTATAAAAGAGGGCGAGCTGAAAAGTAACGCTGTTGAATTTTTTATGTGAAAATTCTTAACGCTTCTTGTATACAACAAACGTTATTAACATTCAACGTATTTATTATTCATGTCTACATATCTGCAGCCCTCTGCCGCTATACAGCTCTTACTTGTAGCGTGTAACATAGCGTTGTGTAACTAACAATATCGGTACGTGAGAAAGAGCGTGCTGTAATCGAGTTTCGAGTTCTAAGGCTTCGTCCACACCCGACGCACTCTCTCCTTAAGAATGACAGAGTCAGACCACACACGAGCGCTGCGACATCTGCAGCAAACCGACGCTTTGGGTTCACTGTCACCGACCATCCTTCATACATTGCTGGTTTAGCCCCATCAGGGCCCCATCACAATATATATAAATGACCTAGTAGATAGTGTCGGAAGTTCCATGCGGCTCTTCGCGGATGACGCTGTGGTATAGAAGTTGCAGCATCAGAAAATTGCAGCGAAATGCAGGAAGATCTGCAGCGGATAGGCACTTGGTGCAGGGAGTGGCAACTGACCCTTAACATAGACAAATGTAATGTTTTGCGAATACATAGAAAGAAGGATCCTTTATTGTATGACTATACGACAGCGGAACAAACACTGGTAGCAGTTACTTCTGTAAAATATCTGGGAGTATGCGTGCGGAACGATTTGAAGTGGAATGATCACATAAAATTAATTGTTGGTAAGGCGGGTGCTAGGCTGAGATTCATTGGGAGAGTCCTTAGAAAATGTAGTGCATCAACAAAGGAGGTGGCTTACAAAACGCTCGTTCGGCCTATACTTGAGTATTGCTCATCAGTGTGGGATCCGTACCAGGTCGGGTTGACAAAGGCGATAGAGAAGATCCAAAGAAGAGCGGCGCGTTTCGTCACAGGGTATTTGCTAAGCGTGATAGCGTTACGGAGATGTTTAGCAAACTCAAGTGGCAGACTCTGCAAGAGAGGCGCTCTGCATCGCGGTGTAGCTTCCTGTCCAGGTTTCGAGAGGGTGCGTTTCTGGATGAGGTATCGAACATATTGCTTCCCCCTACTTATACCTCCCGAGGAGATAACGAATGTAAATTTAGAGAGATTCGAGCGCGCACGGAGGCTTTCCGGCAGTCGTTCTTCCCGCGAACCATACACGACTCGAACAGGAAAGGAAGGTAATGACAGTGGCACGTAAGGTACCCTCCGCCACACACCGTTGGGTGGCTTGCGGAGTATAAATGTAGATGTAGATGTAGATTAGATTTTAATCAGTTTCCAAAACTTAAAGAACCCCTTCGAGGACTTTACTTTGATAGTGATGTAGCGGTGCAGTCAAGAGGTGGATCCGTCATGAAGTCAAACATTGTACACTGACGGTATCAACAAACTGGCCTCTCATTAGAAGAAACGTGTTCGTCGCCTGGGTGACTATGTTGAGAAATAAATACATAGGCATGAAGAATACATACTTAGAATGTTGATAACGTTTGTTTTATTTTAAAAAGCCTTAAGAGATTTAACGTAAAAAATCCCGAGTCATTACTTTTTGGCCCACTCTCGTAGTCGACACATACCATCAGAAGCCATCCAAAACACATGAAGACTTCTAATCAATAATTATGCTACTGTGCAGTACATTCTTTGCCATTTCCAAATAGTTAACGAGGAACACATTATCCAAACAAAATGCCGGTAGAAGAGAGAGCTACACACAGTAATTGTATCACAGATAAATAGCAGCGTACGTGGTTATCATACAAAGTATTACTGTCAGTGCAGCTGTGGAAGAGGGAGACAAATTCGCCAGCCGTAGGATGGGGAGAGGGGCGGTTGAAACCAGTGCTACAGAGAGGGACTCGTGTGTGGCAGTTCTCACGGGATTTTCTAAAAAAATACTTTTTAGTATCGGTGACAACAGGCTTTGCAAAAATGTTAATAAATGTGGTCATTTTATGTGCAACACAAGTGAATAAAATTCAAAAGACTTGAACAGTTCTGTATGGACCAGTAAGTGCCGAGTAAGGTTCTGACAAACGAATAAGAATCGCCGTGCTTCAGTTGCTTGGTCAGAAATTTACTACGAAAGGTGAGAGAGCTTCATCAAAGTTTTAAGCGAAGTATAAATGAATGAAGCCAAAATGAGAGAAAGGAGAGCAATGCGAGAAGCATTCAAAGATCGGAAAGTAATAGTTCGCCTTCTAATTTGACTAAAAATGCTAAGAAGTTTTGGTCTTACGTAAATGATGTTTTCAATCGCTCAGGGACCTACTTGTACAAACAAGGAAAAGGAGAGAGAGAGAGAGAGAGAGAGAGAGAGAGAGAGAGAGAGAGGAAGGGCTGAAATAATCAACTCGGGCTTCAGTAACTACTTCACTGCGGAAGCCTGTAATATATTTCATCCGTTCAGGTATTTCATGAGCACAGAAGTGGCAGTTATCGAGATAAATAAAACCAACTAAACTCCTTCAAAAGTGGTAAGTTACCATAACCTGGTGAGAAACCTGTAAGATTTTTCACAGATTAAGCAAACAGACTTGCTCCCCTTCTTGCATCGAGAAGCATACTAACATCGACAGATGCATAGGTCGTCGGGGCCATTATGGATACCAACCGACTGGAAGAAAAAACCCGTTTTCAAGAAACATGGTCGGACAGCTACACATAATAGTAAGCCTAGAGAGCTGACGTTATTCTGTTGTAAAGTAATGGGACATGTTTTATGCTCACGTAGTATTTGCTGCTCCAAAAGTAAAGTCCCGGGAATAAATGCTGGCCGCTGTGGCCGAGCGGTTCTAGGCGCTTCAGTCCGGAACTACGCTGCTGCTACGGTCGCAGGTTCGAATCGTGCCTCGGGCATGGATGTGTGTGATGTCCTTAGGTTAGTTAGGTTTAAGTAGTTCTGAGTCTAGGAGACTGATGACCTCAGATGTTAAGTCCCATAGTCCTTATAGCCATTTGAACCATTAAAACCGGGTATAAATGAACAGGAGTTTACTTGCAATGAGAAAACACCATTGGACACAAGTCCTGAAAAATCGTAAGCAAAAGAAGCTCTCCTGGGTGAACCCAAACAGTCCAGCTCCCTGGTGATGGAGAAAGTTATTGGCAAGCTTAGTTTAAAACAAAATCTAACATAAACTTTTCTCAGTTGAACACACAACAGTCTGTTTGCTTGGTAATGATGAAAACAAAAAAGCTCTGAATTCAAGTTCTTGACATACTGCGCCAGGACGCATTCGGTCTTGCTTCCTGTCACTTGTATGACGTAAGAAAGAGGTCCTTGGCGCGACCGACCTCTGTTGGCGCTGTGTTCGCCGCCTGGCTGTCAAGTTTGCCGTGGCAGCCCTTGAATCTCTTCTGTAAGGATGCAGGCTGCCTTCGTAACTTGAACGTAAAGTGGGTTACAGGTACGATAGGCGTAGGTAACACGGTACTGCACACAGTATGACATTTATGGAGAACGAAACTCTCGAATGAGAACATCAGAATAGAGCAAACAGAGATTATGTGAGATTCAGTTCGCTCTGTTCCTCCATGAGATTCAGACCTCTTAGACGACGCTACCCGGGAAAATTCCATGCTCTTTCCCTTCCGGAAGGCATTCGAGCAGTCCACCAAGGTCATTTATGTTACCAAACTTCAGACCAGATTCGGGTTAAAACACAGAACTTCGTAGCACAACACGTCGCTCTGAACAGGACGACATCAACATGCATGAAGGCAATTTCGGAAAATCTCCAAAACTTTTATGAGCCGACGCTGTTTATAATGCAAATTTGGGGCCTGCTGTGCTGTCAGTAGGAAGCCTAAAATGCCAGTAGAGTGCATTGAAACGTTGGAAGACCTGTTAACGATCGAGGACTGATGGAGTGGCTAGCAGTTGTCGTTGAGCGCAAATAAATCTTACATACTGCGCACAAACAAGAGAAGGCATCCGTTACTGTTCTATTAGGCTGTCGGCGATAAATCACTGAAAACAGTTACAGTACATAGAAGTAGCCGACCGGAGTTACCTAAGGTGGAATGACCACGTACAACTGTTTGTATTAAGACGGCTCGTTTAGTAGCACGGGAGCGTTACAGCGATGCTCAACGAACTCAAATGGCATATTCTATTAGAGAAGCATTGGAGAGATTTACTTCTAAAATTCCGAGAGTGTCTGCGGAAAAGGAGTTGGACAACGCATTCCTTCCTCTACCCCCTCCACCCCCACCCCCCACCCTCCCCGTTCCCATCCCCACCCTCAATCATACTTCACAATGTCATCCCAACGAGAAAACCAGAAAATTAGAGGTCATATGTACGGTTACCGGCAACCGTTCCTCGCATGACCACACGTGGATGGAATAGAAGAAGGGGAAATCATATTGGCACCAGAATTACCCTACCGTTAAGATATAATTTGGTAGTTGATTGTCTATTATCGAAGCAAAGTCGATTGCATCACTTACCAACAAACTCTTCGAACGTAACAAAAATTTATGCCAGGTGGGTTCCATCTTTTTCTTTTACGTAAGGTACATTTATGATAAAGGCACATAATTTGTGATTACTTATTGATTCCATAGATACTATGCAATCTTTCTGAGACTGTAGTTTCCGATTTGTGTAAGAAGCACGTATTTCGAATTTTGAAAACGGTTTAATTCATCGCCCCACATTTCCCTACCATGAACTGACGATTCACGACAACTAGAGACCGTAATAGGATAATAGGTTTCATGACAGACGTACTCATTTGACTAATTACAAAACTGTATCATATATTAACAAAGGAAGTTATTGTATCATATAAATTTCAATTAAACTACTGTTTTGAAAAAGTAACATTTGTTCAGCAGATGCTCGAGGACAAAAAATCGTGCTTTACATATAATACTGTAACACAAACGCATTAGAGCAATTAATATAACAAAAATATCAACTCTAATACTAAATTCTGCGTAACTTCGGAAACATTACAGACTCGGAAAATGTAAGACCAGTTTTGTAATCAGCACGAAAATTCATTTAAGATGAGACACTTCACACGTAAGTCTAACTCTTTCTAAATTTCGTAAAAATTTTATTTTATTTTGCTCAGACTTCAAATAGGGTTGTACAAATAATTGTAATCTCACTTATGATTGCTACTACATTAATATATGTGCAAACAAATTTAATACGAAACAGAAAAAACATTTTTAAGTAATTATAAGTACAAATCAAAATAGTGACAGCATTCGGGGAGCTTGGTTCCATTATTATATACATGCTTGTGCTTAAATCTTTCAACTTGTTTGAAGAGAGATGTCTTTAAATAGATTTTAGAGACACACCAAGTGTCACTTCACAGAGAACTGACTTTCTGCTCGGTCGTGGTTATCTGCAAGGGAACGGCGCTTACTGTAGGCCACTGAAGCCAAAAATTGGTTTTAAATGAGGTATAATTGTATAAAACCTTTATTTTAACATTTACTTTTGTATAAATTCTGCAAAAAGATTTCCAGCCAAAACGAAACCAGATAGGAAACTATTTTCTGTCTTGCAAGAAATGGTTCAAATGGCTCTAAGCACTATGCAACATCTGAGGTCGTCAGCCTCTAGACTGAGAACTATTTAAACCTAACTAACCTCCATGCCCGAGGCAGGATTCGAACCTGCGACCGTAGTAGCAACGCGGTTCAAGACCGAAGCGCCTACAACCGCTCGGTCACAGCGGCCGGCTAAGTCTTACAATTAGAGATGTTAAACGTACTGGGTAGTATGGACCATACAACAAAATGTGGATTTTTAAATTAAAAAGTATCCTTTTGTGGTTCACGATCAAATGTAACCTGTTTATACATCGAAAGTACAATAAAACAAAAAATTAAAGTGAAACTTACAATAGAAACTATAATTTAAATGTGGCAAATAATATTTTTGTTGTTTTCACGTGATGCAAGTTAATTAAGAAACATTATTTAAGGAAAGAAACTGTTACGTTGTAATGTAATCATTTCTCAATGTCTACCTGTGCCCAGCGCTGACATAAGTCACACTGGATTCAGTTTTTTTTTCTCCAAAAAAATTCACCACAGACAATGTTGGTTTGCAAAGTCACATCTGAAGTGACACAGATGCCCGTTGATTCGCTATAATGATTTTAATCTCCATTTTAGTGTAATTCTAGGAAAATTAGAACGATTGGCAGTAGCCCATTCGGTTATTTCGCTTTCCAAAATACTTGAAACCGCTCGCCTTATTGCAAGCTCAAATAACTCCCCTCGACCCTAATTGGCACGCTTGTTCTCTAATCTTGACGTCGCGCCAACAAAACAGGAGAGTTTATTTATGTGGCCCATGCACCCGACTTTGAACAGCCCACGCTACTGTTTTTTGTATATCAAAACTTGGCGTAAGCAGAAACCGGCGTGAGTAAGAGGGATTTCATTATCAGAATATAATCTACATTGGAATACCTAAATCTTAGTACTAGTACGAGAATATTACGTCTTACCTTCAGTAGTGTAAACCGATACTGAAATTTAACCCGTTCACCAGTTTTGACACTTGATAAGAAATATATATTCGTACATACTCAACATCTCAAGTTCTAACAAACGGCGAATGATGTCTGCACTTTATTCGAATCCCTTTGTGCATTCAGTAACCACAGATCCGAGAAACACCAAGTGGTCGATAATTCCCACCGGGCCGTGCCAAGCGCTCGATGTACGTTGGCAACAGTGTATCATCAAGTCAGATGTCAGTTGTTCTGCTAACGTATTTTGTAAGCTGTTTACGAAATAAGTACTTTCAAGGCACGTATCTAGAAAAATCTGATAAAACAGGTAAACCCTGGGACCAGAAACCTGGAATAGACTGCAGCCATTAAAATAGTCACATTATAACGATAAAAACCACAAGCTGTTTTTGTTGTATGAGTGAATGGAAGCTCAAATTTTATTTTTATCGATATCTAGCATAGCTAACGTCACACGGCAAGTATGGTGGTTTGCGGATGATATGTTTGCATGTATGTATAAACTGACGAATTATGGGGAAGGAAATTGGGAGTCTCTTTATTCAAGGGAAGAAACCATCCCAACATTTGAGATAATCGATTTAGGGAAACCATCTGGATGGCCGGGTGGGAACATGAACTGCTGCACCACTAATGGCTGTCCATTGGTCCACCTCCCTCGGTCTTATAGAAAAAATATTGTGAATTAGATCCTGAATGTATTACTTCTGACAGAAGTTTTCATCTACGGTTAATCTTAATAATTTAAAATGTTTGCCTTCACTGACAGTGTGATTATGTTGTGAGAACAGTGTTTCTACGAGTGTCTGTGTCACCAAACGGTAAGCTTCGTGTTTTGTTGCAGTTGTGTGCTAATCTGTTATCCGCAAGCCAACAGCTAATTTTTTTTTTTTTTTTTTTTGTATCTTGTATTGTTGTATTGTTTGTTTATCCCTATGTGCCGCGTCCTCTTTCGAAGACTCATTGTTATCACAGAGAGAGTTTCATGTTAGCACTCTCTCTGCTGCAGAGTGAAAATTTCATTCTCAGCACAGAAATGTTCTTTTCTGCAGTGGTTATCCTTCTGACGTCTCATCCGTGTCGGTAAGCGACTGAACGCAGAATTTTTTTACTGGTTTTCATATAAAACATTTTTGATAATTTATTAATATCCGGTTTTCTTCCTTGTCTTAGAATGGAGATATCTCCAGTTCCACCTTGCGGGCAAACTCGTAACGTTTAATTAACCTTCTCCGCACTGTTTGGCTTCGCAGAATATGACGTCTGCCGCTCCTTTTTCTCTTCCTCCTTTGGGGAGCAGAAGTCAGAATGGGATGAACTTCCTTCAGCTCAAATACTTTATACTCATTTTTTATGTAAATATATGGTTACTTACAATTCTTCGCGTTTTTGGTTGGCATCTGCGTTTCCTCTCCCATAATCACATGCTGCAGGTCACACTATAACTTTCTTTACGAAAAATAAGCATGTTTTCATTTTTCGAATTTTTTTCTTCACAATTTTCATATTGTTTGCCCTTATTGCTGTGACGCACTACTAGTCTTCTGTCACTAGTCGTAAATATTAGATCGAAAATTGTGATTTAAAGACGTAACTACTGTGAGTTTAATATATGTTTCATCCTATTTGGTTCATTTGCGTATACGTTGCTAACCTAATGCAGTATATGCTGAAAACTAACGTCTATTAATTTCTCTCTCTCTCTCTCTCTCTCTCATATATATATAGGGTGAGTCACCTAACATTACCGCTGGATATATTTCGTAAACCACATCAAATACTGACGAACCGATTCCACAGACCGAACGTGAGGAGAGGGGCTAGTGTAATTGTTTAATACAAACCATACAAAAATGCACGGAAGTATGTTTTTTAACACAAAGCTACGTTTTTTAAATCGAACCCCGTTAGTTTTGTTAGCACAGCTGAACATATAAACAAAAACGTAATCAGTGCCGTTTGTTGCATTGTAAAATGTTAATTACATCCGGAGATATTGTAACCTAAAGTTGACGCTTGAAACCTCCGACGTTCAGTTGCGTGTTGTAACAAACACGGGCCACGGATTGCGAGCAGCATCTGCAGGGACATGTTTACGATGACGACCGTGTTTACGAGTGTGGCTGTAGTGCACTGTTGTGGTTTGGTCTAGCTGTCGCAGTGTCCGCATGTAGCGCTTGCTGCTATTGTTATTCTGCATTTGTCTCCGCACGCAGACCAACTGTAGTACACCGTGTTAACCAGACGTCTGTGATAGTGTAGTGTTGTAAGAACTGTGACCATGGTGTATTCGAACTCTGAAAAGGCGGAGATGATACTCATCTATGGCGAGTGTCGACGAAATGCAGCTGAAGCCTGCAGGGTGTATGCAGAACGGTACCCGGACAGAGAGCATCCAACGTGCCGCACATTGCAAAACATCTACCGCCAACTGTATGCAACAGGTATGGTCGTAGCACGCAAACGGGTCCGTAACAGGCCCGTCAGAGGAGAAGCGGGTGCAGTTGGTGTGTTAGCTGCTGTTGCCATGAACCCACACATGAGTACACGGGACATTGCGAGAGCCGGTGGACTGAGTCAAAGTAGTGTCATGCGCATACTGCATCGTCACCGCTTTCACCCGTTTCATGTGTCGCTACATTAGCAATTACATGGTGATGACTTTAATCATCGAGTACAATTCTGTCAATGGGCATTAACAGAGATTGCGTTGCAGTTCTACCTGTTTACCGATGAAGCGGGTTTCACAAACAACTGGGCAGTGAATCTACGGAACATGCATTACTGGTCCGTGGACAATCCTCGCTGGCTCAGACAGGTGGAGCGACAGCGACCGTGGACTGTAATTGTATGGTGCGGAATCATTGGCGACCACCTCATTGGTCCTCACTTCATTGCAGGGGCCCAAACAGCTGCAACATAAATCGCGTTTCTACAGACTGATCTGCCAACGTTGCTCGAAAATGTCCCACTGGAAACGCGTCGACGTATGTGGTATCAGCATGATGGTGCACCTGCACATTCCGCAATCAACACTAGGCTGACCCTTGACAGGATGTTCGACGGGCGTTTCATAGGACGTGGAAGACGCATAAATTGGCCAGCCCGTTCCCCTGATCTTACACCTCTGGACTTCTTTCTGTGGAGTACGTTACAGGATAATGTGTACCATGATGTGCCTACAACCCCAGAGGATATGAAACGACGTATTGTGGTAGCCTGCGGCGACATTACACTAGATGTACTGCGGCGTGTACGACATTCATTACACCAGAGATTGCAATTGTGTGCAGCAAATGATGGCCACCACATTGAACATCTATTGGCCTGACATGTCGGGACACACTCTATTCCACTCCTTAATTGAAAACGGAAACCACGTGAGTACGTGTACCTCACCGCTCATGGTAATGTACATGTGCGTCAGTGAAAAAGACCAATAAAAAGGTGTTAGCATGTGGACGTAATGTGCTGTTCCAGTCTCTTCCGTACCTAAGGTCCATCACGGTTCCCTTTGGATCCCTACGTAATTCAGTGCTTCATTTCTTATTTTTTGTATTGTTGTTACTTTGAGCTGCTTTTCTAAATAGACATTCATTGAGCTTATCATTTACATTTTTAGCTAGTTCTTCAAGCTTTCTTTTAGCTGGTCAACGTATTAAGACTGCTGCATCTCTTCTTCGAGAGACATTTTCATCTGTATTTTTCCTATCGCCAGCCCTTGGCGAAGGTGCTATTACAACTTGCGCAGGTTGCTGGGCCTTAGGAGATTTTAACAGAATTTGTCCCGCAAAGAACATATTCCGAAGTTTTGAGTCCTCTACACGTTGAACAACGATAGCGGCAGGTTTACTGATTGATAATCCTTCCCTTTCATACCTTCCCCAGTGCTGCAACCATGATGCCTAGAGCAACTACTCCTCGGTTCATCTTTCTTATGGTTTATCACCATCTTTACCTGAAATAAGCGAGAAATAATTACTGAAAAGACCTGGAGGGACAGACTGTCACGTATGAAAACCATGCAAAAAAATTTTATCACAACCAACTCCGTATAGATATTTGAGTTAAAAACCGAGATGGAAAACAGACCTAGGAACTAATGTTTATGGGGAGGAAAATTGTACGGCTATTAAAAATATTATAAAACAACTGAGGTAAAAATTTCATTGAACAAAGTGTCAATAATAAGAGTTAATTCTATTACGAATTGTATTAATTGTGAATGACTACTTACAGTGCCGTATACACGAAAACACTAACAGATTTCAGACAACTGAAGCCAGGAACTATAAACTAAGTACACTCTAAACAGAATACACTTGTTGTTGTTGTGGTCTTCAGTCCTGAGACTGGTTTGATGCAGCTCTCCATGCTACTCTATCCTGTGCAAGCTTCTTCATCTCCCAGTACCTACTGCAACCTACATCTTTCTGAGTCTACTTAGTGTACTCATATCTTAGTCTCCCTCTTTGATTTTTACCCCCCACGCTGCCCTCCAATACTAAATTGGTGATCCCTTGATGCCTCAGAACATGTCCTACCAACCGATCCCTTCTTCTAGTCAAGTTGTGCCACAAACTTCTCTTCTCCCCAATCCTATTCAATACCTCCTCATTAGTTACGTGATCTACCCACCTAAACTTCAGCATTCTTCTGTAGCACCACAGTTCGAAAGCTTCTATTCTCTTCTTGTCCAAACTATTTATCGTCCATGTTTCATTTCCATACATGGCTACACTCCATACAAACACTTTCTGAAACGACTTCCTGACACTTAAATCTATACTCGATGTTAACAAATTTCTCTTCTTCAGAAACGCTTTCGTTGCCATTGCCAGTCTACATTTTATATCTCCTCTACTTTGACGATCATCAGTTATTTTGCTCCCCAAATAGCAAAATTCCTTTACTACTGTAAGTGTTTCATGTCCTAATCTAATTCCCTCAGCATCACCCGACTTAATTCGACTTCATTCCATTATCCGCGTTTTGCTTTTGTTGATGTTCATCTTATGTCCTCCTTTCAAGACACTATCCATTTCGTTCAACTGCTCTTCCAAGTCCTTCGCTGTCTCTGACAGAATTACAATGTCATCGGAGAACCTCAAAGTTTTTATTTCTTCTCCATGGATTTTAATACCTACTCTGAACTTTGCTTTTGTTTCCTTTACTGCTTGCTTAATATACAGATTGAATAGCATAGGGGAGAGGCTACAACCCTGTCTTACTCCCTTCCCAACCATTGCTTCCCTTTCATGTCCTTCGGCTCTTATAACTGCCATCTGGTTTCTGTACAAATTGTAAATAGCCTTTCGCTCCCTGTAGTTTACCACTGCCACCTTCAGAATTTGAAAAAGAGTATTCCAGTCAACACTGTCAAAAGCCTTCTCTAAGTCTACAAATGCTAGAAACATAGGTTTGCCTTTCCATAATCTAGCTTCTAATATAACTCGTAGGGTTAGTATTGCCCCACGTCTTCCATTATTTCTACGGGATCCAAACTGATCTTCCCCGAGGTCGGCTTCTACTAGTTTTTCCATTCGTCTGTAAAGAATTCGCGTTAGTATTTTCCAGCCGTGACTTATTAAACTGCCGGCCGGAGTGGCCGTGCGGTTCTGGGTGCTACAGTCTGGAACCGAGCGACCGCTACGGTCGCAGGTTCGAATCCTGCCTCGGGCATGGGTGTGTGTGATGTCCTTAAGTTAGTTAGGTTTATTTAGTTCTAAGTTCTAGGCGACTGATGACCTCAGAAGTTAAGTCGCATAGTGCTCAGATCCATTTGAACCATTTTTGAACTTATTAATTTTCATATCTGTCAACACCTTCTTTCTTTGGGATTGGAATTATTATATTCTTCTTGAAGTCTGAGGGTATTTCGCATGTCTCATACATCTTGCTCACCAGATGGTAGAGTTTTGTCAGGGCTGGCTCTCCCAAGGCTGTCAGTAGTTCTAATGGAATGTTGTCTACTCCTGGGGCCTTGTTTCGACTGAGGTCTTTCAGTGCTCTGTCAAACTCTTCACGCAGTATCGTATCTCCCATTTCATCTTCATCTACATCCTCTTCCTTTTCCATAATATTGTCCTCAAGTACATCGCCCTTGTATAGACCCTCTATATACTTCTTTCACTTTTCTGCTTTCCCTTCTTTGCTTAGAAATGGGTTTCCATCTGACCTCTTGATATTCATACAAGTCGTTCTGTTTTCTCCAAAGGTCTCTTTAGTTTTCCTGTAGGCAGTATCTATCTTACCCCTAGTGAGATAAGCCTCTACATCCTTACATTTGTCCTCTAGCCATCCCTGCTTAGCCATTTTGCCCTTCCTGTCGATCTCATTTTTGAGATGTTGGTATTTCTTTTTGACTGCTTCATTTACTGATAAGCCAAACCACTGCCCACCAAGACGTTGAATGCCGCCTGGTGGCGGTGCGGCCACGTCACGCGGTAACAAAAATATGTAATCATGGGACCACACTAGCAAAGATACGGGCTGCAAACGGGAAAACCCATTGAGATAAGCTACTCTGACAAAGGGCAGATTATTATTACGAAGAGCCTGTAAACGAATACCTTGAAACCGCGAAGCTGGTCGTATGTTCACATGCGAGCGTAGTCAACGTCTACGGGAAGAGCTAGAAGGACAGTGAAACTACCATTAGGAGCCAAATGATTGGACGTCCACGACTTCCCAAAACGTACGATTCGGAGGCTTGTTTGCTCTGTAAAGAAGGCAGACGGTGATCCGTGGGATCTCTGCCGAAAGAGCACAATGCTGGTGCATGCGCAAGTGTTTCAGAGCACGCCGTTCGTCGTACATTGTTGAACACAAGATCCGCAGCAGTCCACCCCTACGTGTTCAAACGTTGTCCCAACGACATAGTCAATTACAGTGTCAGTGAACACGTGACTATCGGGCCTCGACAGTCGATCAATGGAAACGTTTCGACTCTTCGGATGAATCACATTTTTGCTACACTGGGTCGATGCTCGTCTCCACAGACGCCGTCATCGTGGACGGCGGCTCGAAACGTGCCTGCCGCTGTGGCCGAGTTGTTCTAGGTGCTTCAGTCCGGAACCGCGCGCCTACTACGGTCGCAGGTTCGAATCCTGCCTCGGGCATGGATGTGTGTGATGTCCTTAGGTTAGTTAGGTTTACGTAGTTCTAAGTCTAGGGGACTGATGACCTCAGCAGTTGAGTCGCATAGTGCTTAGAGCCATTTGAACCATTTGCGCTCGAAACGTGCATCGCGCCACGGACGCAGGCTGGTGGGAGCAGTATTATGCAATGGGAAACGTTCTCCAGCGCTTGCATCGTTCCCGTGGTAGTCTAAGACACACTGACAGCTGAGAACCAACTGCATCACTCCGTACTTGATGCCTTCCCCGACGTCATCTTTCGGCTGTATGATTGTCCGTGTCTCGAAGCAAGAACCGTGCTACAGTGGTTCAACTCACGTTCATGACTTTGCTATCAAATTCGCCTGATGTAAATCCTAAGGAACCTATCTGGGCCGCTATCGGGAGCCATCACAGCGCACGAAAATCAGCGGCCCGTTATTTACACGAATTACATGGCCTGTGGGTAGATATCTAATGGCACGTACCTCTACAAACGCCGGCCGGTGTGGCCTAGCGGTTCTAGGCGCTTCAGTCTGGAACCGCGCTACCACTACGGTCGCGGGTTCGAATCCTGCCTCGGGCATGGATGTGTGTGATGTCCTTAGGTTAGTTAGGTTTACGTAGTTCTAAGTCTAGGAGACTGATGACCTCAGATGTTAAGTCCCATAGTGCTCAGAGCCATTTGAACCAACCCCTACAAATCTGCCAACAAACTGACGGATCCCTGAACACAGAATCAGTGAAGTATTTCGTTCCAAAGACGGACAAACAGTCTATTAAGTAGGTGGTTATGTTTTGGCTCATCAGTGCATTGTAACCGTCCTGTGGTTTGAGTGTAGACCACTAGAAAACAGTAGCAACTGATAACTGAGATTTTGTGGCAACCAGCCTTTGGTGTCGTACAGCATGGATACCGTAACGGGCAGAACGCATCCCGAGTTAGGCTCTAAACCCCGCACGTCCGCGGCCGTGTTGAAGCCAGGCCTCCAGCAGTCGGGTCACGTGACGTCAGCACCGAACTGGTATAAGGAGACACGGCAATGAGGCCAGTGTTGTCGACTACCAGTCTACCAGTGGAGTCAGCCGAAGCCTCAGCAGTCTACAGAAGCGTTTCTGTGTTGTGATCATGTACGATGAATAGGCTCTGATAAGAGACACTCTCGGACTTGCTGCCTGAAGTTAAAACAGTGCTGTTCAGATTACTTGTGCTACTGATCAGTTCTGATTTCTGCCTAAGCACCCACCTAGTCCTCGGCATCCACCTCAGGCGGATCCATCGCACCCCGCGTGCCACCTCGCCTCAGTCTGCCTACTGACCGGAGTAAGTGGCCCACATCTCAACAAGTATTTGTTTTGGAACTACACTACTGGCCGTTAAAATTGCTACACCACGAAGATTACGTGCTACACACGCGAAATTTAACCGACAGGAAGAATGTGCTGTGATAGGCAAATGATTAGTTTTTCAGAGCATTCACACAAGGTTGGCACCGGTGGCGACACCTACAATGTGCTGACATGAGGAAAGTTTCCAACCGACTTCTCATACACGAACAGCGGTTGACCGGCGTTGCCTGGTGAAACATTGTTGTGTAAGGAGGAGAAATGCGTACCATCACGTTTCCGACTTCGATAAAGGTCGTATTGTAGCCTATCGCGATTGCGGTTTATCGTATCGCGACATTGCAGCTCGCTTTGGTCGAGATCCAATTACTGTTAGCAGAATATGGAATTGGTGCGATCAGGAGGGTAATACGGAACGCCATGCTGGATCCCAACGGCCTCGTATCACTAGCAGTCGAGATGACAGGCATCTTATCCGCATGGATGTAACGGATCGTGCAGCCACGTCTAGATCCCTGAGTTTGCAAGACAACAACCATCTGCACGCACAGTTCGACGACGTTTGAAGCAGCACGGACTACCAGATCGGAGACCACAGCTGCGGTTACCCTTGACGCTGCATCACAGACAGGAGCGCCTGCGTTGGTGTACTCAACGACGAACGTGAGTGCACGAATGGCAAAACGTCATTTTTTCGGATGAATCCAGGTTCTGTTTACAGCGTCATGATGGTCGCACCCGTGTTTGGCGACATCGCGGTGAATGCACATTGGAAGCGTGTATTCGTCATCGCCATACTGGCGTATAACCCGGCGTGATGGGAAGGGGTTGCCATTGGTTACACGTCTCTCTAACCTCTTGTCCGCATTGACGGCACTTTGAACAGTGGACGTTACATTTCAGATGTGTTACAACCCGTGGCTCTACCCTTCATTCGCGTCTCTAATGACCTCGTTGTCGTCGGGACGTTAAACACCAATATCCTCCTCCTCCTCCTCCTCCTCTACCCTTCATTCGATCCCTGCGAAACCCTACATTTCAGTAAGATAATGCACGACCGTATGTTGCAGGTCCTGTACAGGCCTTTCTGGATACAGAAAATGTTCGACTGCTGCCCTGGCCAGCACATTCTCCAGATCTCTCACCAATTGAAAACGTCTGGTCAATGGTGTCCGAGCAACTGGCTCGTCACAGTACGCCAGTCACTACTCTTGATGAACTGTGGTATCGAGTTGAAGCTGCATGGGCAGCTGTACCTGTACACGCCATCCAAGCTCTGTTTGACTCAACGCCCAGGCGTACAAGGCTGTTATTACGGCCAGAGGTGGTTGTTCTGGGTACTGATTTCTCAGGATCTATGCGCCCAAACTGCGTGAAAATGTAATCATATGTCAGTTCTAGTGTAATATATTTGTCCAATGAATACCCGTTTATCATCTGTATTTCTTCTTGGTGTAACAATTTCAGTGGCCAGTAGTGTACATTTATAGAACTTTTCTCTAGTTTTGAGCAGTAGTGTTTCTGGATCAGAAAATTGTAGTCGGCGCCTCGAGAAGCTCTGCCTCACTTTCGACCTCGTAGATCCATCACACTGTTTCGGCATCTGTAACGAAACGAACTGAGTCAGAAGCAAGATCCTGAAAACGGAACACTGTAACACCTTCTAACTCTGAACGCTTACAGCCAGGCTGTCTGAAAATATTGTTAATTAACTTATATCAAAGAGGAGTAGGCCTGATTAAAAAGGTAAACGGCAATTGCTTTATTATAGCTGTGGGTTTATTCCATCGGTCTGATCGATCAACTTGCATCGCTCTAGAATGCAACACACTCGGCTGCAAATAAATTTGAATTAGTCTAAGTACAAAATGTATTGCATTGGCCGACTGTGCCGTCTGTTCTGAATGAAACACACAACACACACGACACTGCAGTAATATTCTACGATTTTTTTTATTTTACTTTCCAGTTTCCGGGTGTTACACCATGACCAGTTACAAAGATAAATACCGTATACACCTTTGTACCTGATGCCAAAAACCGATACTTAAAATAATAAATATTGTAGAATATTACACAAACGTCGTGTGTATTTCATTCATAGCTTATGATTAATTAATAAAAGAATCGCTGTTCTGGCAATAAGCTGGCAACGATTACTTCGGACAGACACCTTACCAACACCATACTATACCATCGACGACTACGAGTACTGATACGCTTCCCTTCCAGCTTTTTCACGAAGTGAGCGAGTTTAGGATGTAGTGAGGGTTCACTGACTCTTGTACAAGGTGGAGTTCTTCTGGCCAATGTCCAGCCTGTACCTGTGCTGTTGTTTCACACGTCGATCACAGTGGACGCTGATTTGCACGGAATTCGCGCGCTTCTATCGTTCGAGCGGAGAACTGCGAGGGCCCCATTATTCTGCGAGCTTGCTTGTTTCGGCTGTGTTTGTTAAGGGATTGTTTTGCGCGCCAGACACGGCGTGGCCTTTCTGTCCAGCCCGTGGCGTGCGAAAACTTGGCAGCTTTTCCCATCACAATCCAAAGTCTCATACCTGCAGTACAATTAATAAAAGATATTGCTCTTGCCTCTTGTAGATCGCTGACGATCCTCCCGACTCATTCTCAGGCAGAACCTCATGCTCTGTTCACTTCACTCTTAAATTCTGCCGATTAATTTGACGTAATGCGCATTCCTTGCCAGCTATCACGTGTAAAAACTTGAGAAATTTTTTTCAACTGCCTGTATAGTTGAGCAAGGTGATTCAGCTAAGCTGTTCACATAAAATGTAACCGAAACCGTTTAAGATATCGTAACACTGTTTCCAACCCAATTAATTGCTCGAAAGCCCTCACCAAATGACATACAGTCTCTTTTTACAGCTGTGTTAATTACAGACGTATCGGTATCAATTTGGGTATTTAGAAAATAACTATAGTCATTTATAAAAGATACGAATTCAGCGGCGTTTCACTCTTCAAAATCCGGTTACTCGTTTCGCTGTAATAACAGTATTTAGGACTTGGGATTTATATGTTTCGAATATGAAACCGATTACTGTCATATGCGGAAGGTTGTGAGTTCATACACAAAGAAAGAAAATATGTGACGTCGGATAAGGAGCAAAAAATTGTTTCCACTATTGTGATAGTGTAAAAATGACCTAGAGGAGATGTAGCTTTCATTCTGTCTGTGTTGTTCAAGTGTATCAAGTGCTGCTTATTTGGAAAAATGAAGGTCTTTCAAAAACTAGATGTGCTACTCCCGTGCGTATAATACAAGTGGAACGTGAGAACAGTTGTATGCACAAATGTATCCCGACCTACGTTGCCCATCAAACGATGTGCAACAAATTTTTACTGTAAGGGCTCTGGAATAACGCACGGAGGGTAAAGAATAAGACTGAAACGGTAGCATCCCTCAGCTGTTGTTAAAAAATATATGTGCTAGCTCAGAAGAAACTGCGAGCGGCTTTGAAATAAATCAGCCCAGTGTTGTTCGCATTTTGCGCGAAAAAAGCCTCCATCGATATCATATTTATAACCGGCGATCAAAAAGTATGTGCAACGGAGCGCGGCTCCGATGCGGGTATGTAGGCACCGACATGTAGGAAAGGGGTTAGTGTGAAAATCGCGTGCGTGCGGTGAATGCGGAAATCTGAACTATGACGACGTTATTACCAAATGCGTCCAAACGCGACCAGCGT
Source organism: Schistocerca piceifrons (assembly GCF_021461385.2). Classification (NCBI taxonomy): domain Eukaryota; kingdom Metazoa; phylum Arthropoda; class Insecta; order Orthoptera; family Acrididae; genus Schistocerca; species Schistocerca piceifrons. Next base: position 253,169,797 of record NC_060143.1, on the reverse strand, counting down.
GCTGTTATTCTTTTCTTGGCTGCCTTACGACAAACACCGGTAGACTTCCATCAGAGAAAGAAGAATGTACGTTTACGCCATTAATTATGATACAACCTGTATAATCGTTTCTATCAACGGTTACCACATCATTCAAATACTGGAAAAGACAGATAGGGATTAGCATCGATAACGAGATCACCACAGACGGAACAACAGCTCGGACTGGGAAAGAATGGCGAAGGAATAGTTCTTGTCGTTTGTAAAGGAACCATCCCGCCATTCACCTAAGGTGATACAGTGAAAGCACCCAACACTTAAGGTACGATGCTCGTACCGAGATCTGAAACTCGTTCGTCCACAACCACGACCAGCTTCAGCACCCCTTTGATCATCAACTACAGCGGAAACACACTGTAACGACACATTTAAAATTAGCTGACATACTCGAGGCAATACTGTTCCTACGGTCCCACAAACCTCACAGTCACTATGGACGGGGCACGAGGTTACACAAACGGCCGTGTTGAACATGTGATCTGGATACACTTACTCATTTTCCAGTTTCAGCTTTATCAAAAATGGCTCTGAGCACTATGAGACTCAACTTCTGAGGTCATTAGTCCCCCAGAACTTAGAACTAGTTAAACCTAACTAACCTAAGGACATCACACACATCCATGCCCGAGGCAGGATTCGAACCTGAGACCGTAGCGGTCTCGCAGTTCCAGACTGCAGCGCCTAGAACCTCACGGCCACCTCGGCCGGCTCAGCTTTATCAGCAGACATTTAAAAGCAAATTAAAAGAATTTCTGAATGACAACTCCTTCTACTCAGTAGATGACTTCTTAGATATGAAGTGGTAACTATAAAAAAATAAATAAATAAAAATAAAACAAAAAGAAAAAAGAGAAAATTAATTATTTTGCTTAAAGAAAATTTATGTTAAAGTGACACGTTCCACATCATTGCAGAGTGTCGTATTCATGATCTACGGAACAAGGATTAATGTAATGTAATGTAATCTCTTCTGAGTTACATTCGACGGAATTCTTTTTGTTCATTGTTTTGCACAAACCATGCACTGCGGTCGGCGATACACACAGGAGAACCAGGAATACTGCTAAAAATAATAAGATAATAAGTTTAAAATACTGCTAAAAATAATAAGATATTAAGTTTAAGGGCGGTAACTGAGGAGAGAGAAGAAAGGAGCGTGTGAGACTGGTTGTTTGGCGACTGATCTTCCGATCGCGTAAACTATGAAGATAATGTACGCGTCACGAACCATAAAGGTCACGATGTACATCAGTGGCTCTTGCTTCTGCCCCAGGTGCGTGGGCTTTTAACACGACTCTATCGCCAACACTGAGCCTTGAACGGGCTCCATTGCGGTGATACTGCTGGCTATGTCTCATGACTCGGTCGCAACAAGAAACACTGTACTCTCGTGGTTGGCATTATTTTACATTGATACTAAATGGACGTGCCTAAAAAAACCAACTCAGTTTTGCTAGCGAGTGCAGAGGAAACATTTTTATGGTCTGTTGGGTTGCCATTATTTGGATGGTCGTAAAAACAAATCATCTGCCTTGTGTCTATGGTGTCTTTCTACACACAAAGGTTTAACGGGCCCTGACTTGTTGGTGAAAATTAATTATAAATTGACAGACGTTCCATTATCATTAAAAACATCCAAAAATATTTCCAGACCTCGCGAATAAGGTGATACAATGTCCGCATCTCTCGTCTCCGAAAGACACAGAAGATCGTTACATAAATTTCCTCACATTAATTAATAACATAACCACTAAACAGAACAATAAACATGAGTTTAAGAAAGTGTTCTTGAATTTCGGTCATATGTTTATATCGATACCTCGTCTATTTGGGTGTCGCACTACAGACCTTCAGTATCGAAACATTAAAAAGAACGAAATCGAATGAAAATTGAGGTATAACATCCCTCGACTTCAGTTCGTTGGAGTTGTAGGAGTAGATCTGACTGGACAAAGAACTGAGCCCTGACCTTCTCAAAAGAACCGTCCTGACGTTCACCTTAATCGATTTAGGTTCAAATGGTTCTGAGCTCTATGGGACTTAACATCTGAGTTCATCAGTCCCCTAGAACTTAGAACTTCTTAAACCTAACTAACTAACCCCGGTTCCAGACTGAAGCAATCGATTTAGGCGAACAATGTAAAGCTACATATCAGTGTTGAGTGATGGGAGAAGTGAATCCCTTTAATATGCCTGGTGCAGTAAAATAATACGACAGAATAGTTCCATGCTGCTTCTGTTAATGAAAACTGATTCTCCAGCTCGTTTATTTCGATTGTATCCTTGCTATCAATTTAATCTCAGTGTCCTTTTGGCGACGTAGCCGATATCCTTCTCCAGCGGTCCGTAGCGAAACGGTGATTGCCTTTGTCACATGCAAATGGAGCTTTTGTCCTTCCGCGGTGAGTCGCCTTTGTTCTCTTCAACCCCAGCTCTCTATGGCCAAACTCCTGCCCCTTCGCTCTCTCTCTCTCTCTCTCTCTCTCTCTCTCTCTCACACACACACACACACACACACAAACACACACACACCTTTGCATTTTTCTCTGCCTTCTTTGTCAGTTCTTACCGTTTCTCTGACTTACAAGACAAACCTGAGTGAGAGGTTATGTAAGACGTGTATCTCAAAAGTAACGTCCGATTAGCCAGAAAACATCATCAGCTACGCCCTCTTTGTGTGATAGAAATTAGCTATGAAAATAAATAAAACGCACATAAATTACGGTTAAAGACTCGATTCCACGTTGCAATAACGTATACAGCGAGCAGTGACGAAACACGGGTTAGTCAGGTACTTAAACATCAGTCCATGTAGTGGCGTCGAAAACATCCGTCATATCCTAAAAAATTCAGACAGGCGCAATATGGACGCCGGATAACGGTAACATGTTTTCAGTCTCAATAAATGGATTTAATAGAGCCTTTCCGAGCTGAGTCGGAAATTTTGGAAGAGAAAATGGGATAAAATGAGGTACTGCATTTTCTTCATTCCCGATAATGACCCACCACACCTTGCCACCCATACTGTCGAGATGATCTAAAGCTACATATACATCGACATATATACTCTGAGAATCGCTATGCAATGCGTGGCAGAGAGTAATTTTCATGCTACGATACATTCATTTCTTGACGGGTGCTTGGCGTTATGGCAGCGATTGCAATTGAATTTGACGAAGACAAACTCCCGAGTGTGGCTGCAGTAAGGAAATTACCCGAGATCGTAGTTTCTAGGTATGTCCGTTGTATGCCGACGTTGTTGCAGTCGCTCGTCAGTAACTGAGTCGACAAGCAATACACGATGACAGAGAGACAATTCGTTGCAAGACAAAACGGCAGATCCTGGACAATATAGCCGAATTTATTTTAAGAAAAGGTTGAGGAGTGTCATCTGACCTGTCAACCACCAACCATTACACTACCGGTTGTTGCGACGAAAGATCGAGACGTAACGCAAGGGAAGGTAGCTGAGGTCAGCACTTGCGGCACACGAACGGCCAGTAGCGAATGCACGGCGGTCGTAACAGCACCACCAGGGTGGAACTGCAGCCATGGGATGTGTCTCGCCAGGATCTAAGACCCGGCTGACGTGAGCTGCCGTGTGGCTGCACTCCTCACAGGCAACAACGGTGCTCCCTAGGAGCAGCCTAGTCGTCCCCTGCTGCCAGGGGATAGACGGACAGCGAAACAGGTGGATGCAACCAGTATCAGCGCCCCTTTTGTGCGAGCGATGGTGGGATACAGTGAGTTGTGAAACAAAAAAAAACAAAAAAAAACTGGTGTCACTACTGTTTACAATCCATTTCAATAGCGTATAGTTATACCAGTGGCTGATAAGAGCGAAAGACGTTGTAAAGCTATGGTAATACGAATATACACTGATGAGCCAAATCATTATGACCACCTGACTAACAGCTTCTTTGTCCGCCTTTGGAACCAAATGCATCACTGATTCTGCGTATCGGGAATCCGATAGTTTGTTGGTAGGAGTGGGGAGGTATGTGGCATTAGATACACTACTGGACATTAAAATTGCTACACCAACATGAAATGCAGATGATAAACGGGTATTCATTGGACAAATATATTATACTAGAACTGACATGTGATTACATGTTTACGCAATTTGAGGGCATAGAGCCTGAGAAATCAGTACCCAGAACAACCACCTCTGGCCGTAATAACGTCCTTGATACGCCTGGGCATTGAGTCAAACAGAGCTTGTATGGCGTGTAGAGGTACAGTTGCCCATGCAGCTTCAACACGATACCACAGTTCATAAAGAGTAGTGACTGGCGTATTGTGACGAGCCAGTTGCTCGGCCACCATTGACCAGACGTTTTCAATTGGTGAGAGATCTGGAGAATGTGCTGGCCAGGGCAGCAGTCGAACATTTTCTGTATCCAGTAAGGCCCGTACAGGACCTGCAACATGCGGTCGTGCATTATCCTGCTGAAATGTAGGGTTTCGCAAGGATCGAATGAAGGGTAGAGGCACGGGTCGTAACACATCTGAAATGTAACGTCCACTGTTCAAAGCGCCGTCAATGCGAACAAGACGTGACCGAGACGTGTAACCAATGGCACCCCATACCGTCACGCCGGGTGATACGCCAGTATGGCGATAATGAATACACGCTTCCAATGTGCGTTCACCGCGATGTCACCAAACAAGGATGCGACCATCATGATGGTGCAAACTGAACCTGGATTCATCCGAGAAAATCACGTTTGCCATTCGTGCACCCAGGTTCGTCGTTGAGTACACCATCGCAGGCGCTCCTGTCTGTGATGCAGCGTCCAGGGTAACTGCAGCCATGGTCTCCGAGCTGATAGCCCGTGCTGCTTCAAACGTCGTCGAAATGTTCGTGCAGACGGTTGTTGTCTTGCAAACGTCCCCATCTGTTGACTCAGGAATCGAGACGAGGCTGCACGATCCGTTGCAGCCATGCGGATAAGATGCCTGTCATCTCGACTGCTAGTAATACGAGGCCGTTGGGATCCAGCACGGCGTTCCGTATTACCCTCCTGAACCCACCGATTCCATATTCTGCTAACAGTCATTGGATCTCGACCAACGCGAGCAGCAATGTCTCGATACGATAAACCGCAATGGCGATAGGCTACAATCTGACCTTTATCAAAGTCGGAAACCTGACGGTACGCATTTCTGCTCCTTACACGAGGCATCACAACAACGTTTCACCAGGCAACGCCGGTCAACTGCTGTTTGTTTATGAGACATCGGTTGGAAAGTTTCTTCATGTCAGCACGTTGTAGGTGTCGCTCTGAAAAGCTAATCATTTGCATATTACAGCATCTTCTTCCCGTCGGTTAAATTCCGCGTCCGTAGCACGTCATCTTCGTGGTGTAGTAATTTTAATGGCCAGTAGTGTATCCAAGCAAAGGTTAATAAAGGTCCACTGATTTGCGTACTCGGTGATTGCGCTCGATAGTGATCTAGATGGGTTCCATTGGTTTTGCATCAGGCGAATTTGGTCGCGGAGACATAAATGTGAGATCACTATAATGTTCCTCCAACCACTGTAGCACGGCCCTGGCTCCGAGACACGAACTGAAAGATAATGTTGCCGTCGGGAAAGAGATCAAGCATGAAAGAATGCAGCTGGTTAGCAGCTGTCAGCGTGTCTCGATTACTATCACAGGTCCTACGTGAGCGCAGGAGAATGTCTCTCACAGCATAATACTGATGCCACCAGACAGCGTCAGTGGCGCGCTGCACGTTTCGAGCCGCCGTTCATCTCGATGACGGCGTTTCTGGAGACGACCATCGACCTGGTGTAGGTAAAATGTGAACCATCTGAAGAGCCGACACTGTTCCATTGATCGACGATCGAATGCCGATCGTCCTGTGCCCACTGCAGTCGTAATTGACGATGTTCTTGGATCAACGTGTCAACACGTAGGGCTGCTCTGCTGCGGAGCTCTACATTCAACTACGATGAACGGTGTGCTCCGAAACACTCACGCGTGTACCAGCATTGTGCTCTTTCGGCAGAGATGCCACAGATCACCATTTGTCTTACTTTACAGCCTCAGAACTGCAGTTTCTGTGAAGAGTCGTGGACATCCAACCATTCTGCGCCTAGTGGTAGTTTCACTGACCCCCTACCTCTTTCCGTAGATGCTCACGACAGTAGCACGTGAACAACCGACTAGCTTCGCCTTTTTCGAGAGACTTACTCACAGGTTCTGATTAATAATAATCTGCCTGTTGTCAGAGTCGCTTATCTCAATGTATTTCCCCACTTTAGCCCATTTCTTCGCTAGGGTGATCTCCCGTCCGTGTCTGCTCCGCTACATAGTTCTGTTACCGCGTCAGATGTCCGCAACGCCATCAGGCAGCATCCAACTTCGCGGAGGGCAGTGATAATAGGGTTTTGGTACGGTAACACATGTAGTCCTCGTTGACAGTATAAATAATTATGATGAAGGGAATTAGTACTGTGTTAGCTTTAATAGCGCATTTTATATAGTTAATTGTCGGTGTAGAGTGAAAAATTACTGGTGATAGTAACAATTTCAGTAATAATCTACGCATCCTGCGTTTAACTTAAATATAACTGGCTACAAGTACATGTACCATACGTTAACACTTCGCCATACAGCTGATGATTTTTTATTTTTGTTAGTCACATTAGCGACGTCCTTGATGGACAGAGGGAGAGTCGGGTTGTACGACTTAGCCTGAGTGAAACCACTATCTCGATTAATGTAGTTTTCGCCATAAAAATTTCTGCTTCTTCCTTCGCAACAGACATCGGAAAATGCTGGGGCCGATGGCAGACTTCTGAGGCTTTCATACATTAGCGAGTGACAAATGGAAATGCAATACCGCGCCACAGCTGATTTATTAGAGGATAAGAAAGCACGTGTGTCGGCGATGTTCCGTGAATCTTCAAGCAGGGCCTGCCTGCGTCCGGCCATACTCGCAATCGCAATTTCGCAGGAAGACTGATGATCGTTTGCTGAAGTAAGAAATGCCGCCGCCTTCAACACAAGGACGAAGATTGGTTGTGCTTGTTCAGGATCTCATCCATCCTTTATGAAAAGATTAATCATATATAGCAGGAAAGTCATGGACTTAATAACTACACTTCAGTGCCGCTTCCTGCGACGCATCAGTACATCAGCGCATTTGGCACGGTTTCCGTTCTACAGCCAGATACTGGAAGTTTATGTACACTTCAATCTTTCTGGTAGATTAAAACAGTGTGCAGCATCGGGATTCAAATGTGCAACCTTGCCTTTCACGGGTAATCCTCTCTGTAACACTTTATGCTACAGGAGTGCTAGTCCAACAAGGTATACAGAATATTTTCTGTGAAGTATGGAAGGTAGGGGAGACGTAGTAGCGGTAGTGACTCTTTAAGGTAGAGTAGTGAGTCGTGCCTGGTTAGCTCAGGCGAGGAGAGCACTACCAGTGAACAGCAGGGTTCCGCGTTCGAGTTTCCGTCCGATACAGATTTATCTGGCAGGACATTTCAAAGCAGTACATTCTCTACTGTAGGGAGAAAGACTCGTGGTTCTTATAAATCTTCAGGGAATCTAGAAAATAAATACAATGACGCAAAAAAATCGCAGCACCAAAAAGTAATAAATGTAGAGTAATGAAATTTTGGTAATACATTTATCTAGGTAACATGTTTAAGTGATCAACATTGCGAGACCACAGGTTAATCGAAGCCCTACGTATTCACTGCAAATGTGAAATGCTAGAAGCCGGCCGAAGTGGGCGAGCGGCTCTAGGCGCTTTAGCGACTGCTGCGGTCGCAGGTTCGAATCCTGCTTCGGGCATGGGTGTGTGGGATGTCCTTAGGTTAGTTACGTTTAAGTAGTTCTAAGTTCTAGGGGACTGATGACCTCAGATGTTATGTCCTATAGTGCTCAGTGCCATTTTGAAATGCTAGTACACTAATAATTGGTGTAACCGCCAGAGTGTTGAATGTAAGCATGCAAACGTGCATGCATTGTGTTGTATAGGAGCCAGATGTCGGTTTGTGGGATGTTTTCCCATGCCTATTGCGCTTAATCTGATAATAAAGGGACGATTAATGCTGGTTATAGATGGTGCTGGAGCTGTCCTCCTACGATGTCCCATATGTGCTCGTTTGGAGGCAGCTACTTTGATTGTGGAGGCCAATGCAACATGTCGACACTCTGCAGAGCATGTTGAGTTACAACAGCGGTGCGTGGACGAGCGTTATCCTGTTGGAAACACCCCCTGGAATGCTGTTCATAAATAGCGGCACAACAGGTCGAGTCAGCAGACTGACGTACAAATTTCTGTCAGGGTGCGTGAGATGAGCACGAGAGTGTTCCTTCTGTCATACGAAATCATACCCCAGACCAAAGTCCCAGGAGAAGGTCTAGTACGTCTAGCATGCAGACAAGTTGGGTGCAGGTCCTCAACTGGCCTCCTCCTAGCCCACACGCAGTCATCACTGGCACTGAGGCAGGACCATCTTCCATCTGAAAACACAACAGACCTCCACCCTGCCCTCCTGTGAGCTCTCGCTTGACACCACTGGAATCGCAAATGGCTGTGGTTTTGGGTTAGTGGAATGCACGCTGCAGGGCGTCTGGCTCGGAGCTATCCTCTAAGTAACCGATTTGTAACAGCTCGTTGTGTCGCTGTGATGCCAACTGCTGCTCAAATTGCTGCTGCGGATGTAGTACGATGCGACAAAGCCGTACGCCGACCAGGATGATCTTCCACGATGGTAGTGTCACGTGGCTGTCCGGAACTCGGTCTTCTCTCATGACCGTCGCTGCCAGCAATCATGTACATGGGCTACGTTCCTGCCGAATCTTCATACAGTACCGCAGATGGAACATCCAGCTTCTCGTAGCCCTATTAAATGACCTCTTTCAAACTCAGTGAGATGTTGATAATGGTGTCTTTGTCACCTTAAAAGAATTCTTAACTGACATCAGCTGACCACGTCCAATGTCAAAGGCAAATAATTCTCACGACCGTTACAGAGTGTATTTGAAGCAAACCTGATTTGTATGCTCATAGTGATGGTGTGTCCTGCCACAGCCGTGATGAGACTAACATGAAAATTGAATAAACATCTTTCAGATGTAAAAACACGCCTACCAACTTTCGCTTATGTCGCGTAACTCCTCCTTCGTGTTGCGATTCTTATTATTATTATTATTATTATTATTATTATTTTGCGTCGGAGTATATGGGTGCCACGAGTATTGCTCTAAGGCGCAGTCTGCAGGTTTAAATGGTCGAACTCTGACGTTTGTGGTTCACATATCTCTTATTGTTTGTACAAATATTTGTTCATTGAACCGCGAACAAAAGAAAAACAAACTAAAAAAATCCATACGCAGATGTCGGCAGTTGCTATTGGTTAGGGGTCACGCTCTTATTTGATAATTCTTCAGTTTCAACCGTAACATGTGTCTGTTCTTTAGCAATGATGATTTTGGGTTTCAGGTAAATGACACGGTTGAAATTAACAAATAACAAATAACGCTGTCACAGAATCGGTATTCTCTCACTTCTAGGTAATTTTCTCGCTCTGAAGACAATGAAGCTAAATAAATTTTAATTTATTTGCTTTTACAGCCAATACCTTACAGATCATAATAACAGAAACGGAAACGAACTACTACTACAGCCTGAGAGGTAAGAGTATACAAAAATCACAAATGTTGCCTCCCAGGAGTAAAAGCTAAACTCTATGTCAGACAGGTGGTTCTAATAAAACTTCTAAAATTTACGCACAGCGGATTGCAAGAAATTACTGTTTCTGTCGTATTGTCAATAACATACAGAGAAAAATACGTGAAAGCAGAGAGTGGTGCAACGCCTTAGATGCTCGGTCTCGGTGCGTTTCAGTACAGGAGGCTCACTCTGGAATATGCCCAGACGTTCGAAATATCATGCGAGTTTCTACGAGTGCACGCCAGAAGCCTAATAGATCATAAACAAATCGTCTGCGCTTCGCGGTGCCATATAGTTTCACATGCAAGCGATGTTTCTGGCGATAAACAACGTTCATTGCTGTGCGACCTAACATGCAAATGTAGCTTCCTCCCAACTTATTGCTGAGTACTCAAAAATAACAACCATGTAGTCCACTATCGGAAGCCTCCATCTGACATCGGGTGGCGATACACAAGGTGAGATACCTAAGAGACACCACCCAACATATATACAGAATGAGTAAATACATCGTCGAGATGCGAAAAGCCTATTTAGGACTGTTCTTTCGCTTTTTTACCTGGACTACTCAACTTTAAATCCCCTGCGCTGACTGTCTTCTCGCGTGACATCTCCAGTTTTAGATAATTTTTTTATATACCCAATGAATTTCTTGCTCTATTTTCGTATTTTCTTTTAAGTCGGTTCGGTTTCACTCTCTTCAGGTAGCGCAAAGGTTTGAACTGCGTTTACTGAGAACAATATGAATCACTTGTTAATTCTTACAATGAAATGGTCACCTACGTATTTTTTCCACAATTTTTATTATTATTATTCGTTCTCTTTTTATTTTCATTGTCTGCTTTCTTGTCCAAATTGAGTGATTCTGAAGCAAAGTGACATACCGTTATAATAATGGAAGTGTAATCTTCTACATCTTAATGTGTTTGTAGATCCACTCTTTGCTGTAGATACGTTTGAGTCAGATGATATTCTGTTTCCTTTTTGTAATGTGTGTTCATCTATAGTACACTTCAACAATAATACTTCAACGCTAGCGTTCTGCCTGAGATCCTTGAGCCCGACCGTTTTTGTTTTTCTGGTCGTGTGATTCTACAACCACCAACAGCAGTTTAGCCTCTTACACCTGACAGTACATTGAAGAGAGTGAAATAATAAATGGTTAGCATGAGGAGGCTATACACAGTAGAGACTCGATCTTTGTGGGGTTTCAGATGCAGATTTCCGTCTAACAATTCGAGCCTAATTTAGGGAGACATGGAATAAAGAGTGGGAGAAGTCATGCGAGGGATGCGGCAGTGCTCGTCTACACAACGTATCTTTCGCTAGCTCTGCGTTGCTTCTGGAACCCTCTAAAATCTCTGTTGTTTTTAATTATTTGGAAGAAAAATAGACTGCATATGGAAACTCATGTCCGAAACCGTCATTCACGAAAGCAACATCCATAGGAGATAAGGTCCGCATAAGCAGCAGTTAGCTGCTAGTTCCATCTTCTCCACCGGTGATCTTGGCAATCAGTCACGACCACTAAATAACAGACAACATTGCGCGTCGTTCCGCCTAGAGTCCGTAGCTACCAGGTCATTTTTGTTGCCAGAGATATGCAAACAGGCAGAACATGGCGCTACGGTCAGCAACACCTATACAAGACAACAAGTGTCTGGCGCAGTTGTTAGATCGCTTACTGCTACTACTTTGGCAGGTTGTCAAGATTTAATTGAGTTTGAACGTGGTGTTAAAGTCGGTGCACGACCGGTGGGACACAGCATCTCCGAGGTAGCGATGAAGTGGGGATTTTCTCCTACGACAATTTCACGAGTGTACCACGAGTATCACGAATCCGGTGAAACATCAAATCTCCGTCACCGCTGCGGCCGGGAAGGAATCCTCCAACAACGGGACCAATGACTGAAGAGAATCGTTCAGCGTGGCAGAGATGCAACCCTCCCGCAGACTGCTGCAGATTTCAATGCTGAGCCATCAGCTAGTGTTGGCGGCCGAACCATTCAACGAAACATCATCGATATGGCCTATCGGTGTGTGCACCCTTGATGAATACACGACACAGAGCTTTACGCCTCGCCTGAGCCCAACAACACCGACGTTGAACTTTTGATGACTGGAAACGTTTCTCCTAGTCGGACGAGTCTCGTTCCAAATTGTATCGCGCGGATGGACGTGTAGGGTATGGAGACAGCCTCATGAATCCATGGACCCTGCATTAAAGCTGGTGGAGGCTCTGGAATGGTGTGGGGCGCGTGCAGATGGAGTGATGCTGTAACTTTCTTTAAAAAAAGTGATATAATTAAACTTTACGATTACGTTAAATGAATTTCTAATCTGTGGAATGGATATAAAACTCTAATTGTCGTGTGGCGTGTTGTAACTCCAATTGGTGTTCTTACTCTCGTGTTGTTGTTATAAAAACTTTACACGAATCGATTGTGCAATGCAACTCAAAATACAATAAATAAATATAGTCAGTGCTAAATAAATTCAGGTCCTTAAGCACTGAATCCTAAGGCCCTGTTCACGTAAAAAATAAATTAAATTGTCTTACCTCTAAAGGAGCAAGGGACTAACGCGAGATATTCTGGTATCTCATAAAAATATGAATATAGGTTCAGCAGTGTGCAATGCTGGTCATATACTTGAAATGCACTTGAAATTCTTCTGGCTGACAACTGAGAACGTTTAATAAAATCCAACTTCTTTAAAAAATATATTACCTGGACTGGGAGGCGGTACTGATTATGGTGAATTCCTAACACTGAGTTTTCTTAGAAAATTATATAGAAAGTTAAGTTTGTCTTTTCAAAAACATCTGACAATTGAAGCTACATTACTCACAATTGCTTCACAAACAATGAGATTTGAACAGCAAGTATTACCTAAATTCATTAATCCATCATAAATTCAAATCATCAAATTACACATAGCTCTGTTAACAAATCTTAAAAGCATTACAAAAATGTAGTACCTACCTGGTCTTTTTCTCAAAACCGTTTACGTACATTCTGAGGTTACTCAACAGTTACAAATTATCAGCCAACTCATCTATACTAACGCGCTGGCAAAAACAGAAATCACAATTATTTAATATTTTTATCTTATTTGCATGACGACTTCTCCTTCCATGTTCAACAATATTGACATATCTACATTAATCTAACTCCTGGTGGCTTCACACAGCACACCACAGAAACAGCCTTCTCCATCGTCTTTCCCTCACAGACAGCTACCTACAACTGTGCGCCAAGCGCTCCCTTACACCAACACTAGCAGTACAGTGTCTTTGGCTCTGCGGTCGCGCACAGTCAGCGATCCACATTATCGAGCCTGCCAGAGACATTCACCGTTTATAGTATCCCAGTTTCGTTTTAATTTATTAATATTCTTATCTTATTCTGGTGCCACATACAAGTATACTCCTTTCAATATGGGATCCCTGATACGTCTACATACGACTCTGACAGGTGACACGTACATAAGCATCCTGTCTGATCACCTGCATCCATTCATGTCGATTGTGTATTCCGACGGACTTGGGCAATTCCAACAGGACAATGCGACATCCCACACTTCCAGAATTGCCACATAGTGTCTCCAGGAACACTCCTCTGAGTTTAAATACTTCCGCTGACCACCAAACTCCTCAGACATGAACATTATCGAGCATATATGGGGTGCCTTGCAACGTGCTGTTCAGAAGAGATCTCCATACCCTCGTACTGTTACGGTTTTATGGATAGCCCTGCAGGATTCATGGTGTCAGTTCCCTCCAGCACTACTTCAGACGTTAGTCGAGTCTATGACAAGTCGTGTTCCGGCACTTCTCCGTGCTCGCGGGGGCCCTACACGATACTAGGAAGGTATATATAGAATGTTGAGAATCTTTTACATTGAATATTTTTTTTTAAATACTGTCCACTGCAGATGTAATTTATGAAGAGGAGAGCTTCACTCTGCTGCAGATACAGGAAATGAGCTACAGATGAGGTGTGTTGTTGTTGTTGTTGTAGGAGGAGGAGGAGGAGGAGGAGGAGGAGGAGGCTAGAAATGACGTGAGTTGAAGGAATTGATGAGGAGGGTACCGAAACAAGTGTTTTGAATGGAAGTTAGGAACGCGGAAGAAACAGGAACTCTCACAAAGAGAGGAGTTTTAGTACACTACTGGCCATTAAAATTGCTACACCACGAAGATGAAGTGCTACAGACGCGAAATTTAACCGACGGGAAGAATATGCTGTGATATGCAAATGATTAGCTTTTCAGAGCATTCACACAAGGTTGGCGCCGGTGGCGACACATACAACGTTCTGACATGAGGAAAGTTTCCAACCGATTTCTCATACACAGACAGACGTTTACCGGTGTTGCCTGGTGAAATGTTGTTGATGCCTCGTGTAAGGAGGGGAAATGAGTACCATCACGTTTCCGACTTTGATGAAGGTCGGATTGTAGCCTATAGCGATTGCGGTTTATCGTATCGCAACATTGCTGCTCGCGTTGGTCGAGATCCAATGACTGTTAGCAGAATATGGAAACGGTGGGTTTCGGAGCGTAATACGGAACGCCATGCTGGATCCCAACGGCCTCGTATCACTAGCAGTCGAGATGACAGGCATCTTATCCGCATGGCTGTAACGCATCGTGCAGCCACTTCTCGATCCCTGAGTCAACAGATGGGGACGTTTGCAAGACAACAACCATCTGCACGAACAGTTCGACGACGTTTGCAGCAGCATGGACTATCAGCTCGGAGACCATGGCTGCAGTTACCCTTGACGCTGCATCATGGACAGGAGCGCCTGCGATGGTGTACTCAACGACGAACCTGGGTGCACGAATGGCAAACGTGATTTTTTCGGATGAATCCAGGTTCTGTTTACACCATCATGATGGTCGCATCCGTGTTTGGTGACATCGCGGTGAACGCACATTGGAAGCGTGTATTCGTTATCGCCATACTGGCGTATCACCCGGCGTGACGGTATGGGGTGCCACTGGTTGCACGTCTCGGTCACCTCTTGTTCGAATTGACGGCGCTTTGAACAGTGGACGTTACATTTCAGATGTGTTACGACTCGTGCCTCTACCCTTCATTCGATCCCTGCGAAACCCAGCATTTCAGCAGGATAATGCACGACAGCATGTTGCAGGTCCTGTACGGGCCTTTCTGGATACAGAAAATGTTCAATTGCTACCCTGGCCAGGATATTCTCCAGATCTCTCACCAATTGAAAACGTCTGGTCAATGGTGGCCGACCAACTGGCTCGTCACAATACGCCAGTCACTACTCATGATGAACTGTGATATCGTGTTGAAGCTGCATGGGAAGCTGTACCTGTACACGCCATCCAAGCTCTGTTTGACTCAATGCCCAGGCGTATGAAGGCCGTTATTACGGCCAGAGGTGGTTGTTCTGGGTACTGATTTCTCAGGATCTATGCACCCAAATTACGTGAAAATGTAATCACATGTCAGTTCTAGTGTAATATATTTGTCCAATTAATACCCGTTTATCATCCGCATTTCTTCTTGGTGTAGCAATTTTAATGGCCAGTAGTGTATTTCATTAAAAGGTGGAAGGACGCGTAAATCTGTGGGCGGATTTTGTGATCATATATGGGGAGGCGGTTAATATTTCGTTAGGATAGGGTGGGGATAGTGCGTAGCTGTAAGACTGGGGAGTGTGCTGGTGCAATCGTGGCAGAAATCAGTGATTAAAAATCGTGGATGAACTGAAAGTGTCGTAGGTGTTAAGTCTGCGGGAACTGTAGGAAAGCCGAAGGTGCTTCTAGTGGGAGAGGAGAGATCTTAACAAGTTAATACATGTTAGTACTGGGAATGCGGAATACGAGGTGGAGTGCGTGGCGCTCGAGGATTTGGAAGGAGTGGTATAGTTTGAAGGAGCAACGCTGTTATTATCGGTGATGAAGTGCTAGCAGAACAGACTTTCAAACACGTTATAAGTCGGCTTGGAAACCAGCCTTTAATACTCAAGCGTACTTAATGTTGTATGAAATTAGTAGCAAGTTGTAAGTTACGAGGATACTTCAAAACGTAAAGTAACAAGAATAGTCAAGGGTGTATAAATGGTGTGAATTAATTCCAAGTGTAGGAATATAAGTCGACGAAACCTTTCAAATTCCGCCAGATGATGGTATTAGCTGTGCGGTTACTCTGGGAAACACAGTTGCAAAATGAAAGCGTTGACGGATACAATGTCTCTGGCTGAAGTGCTAAGGTTAAGATGGTTTGAGCGTTTAAAGAAAACCGTTCCCTGCAGTAATACACCGCCAAGCAGGGAAACGTTACGGAGGGAGTGTAATGTCACAAAAGCAGGTAGGTTTTAGCGTCAGGAATTTAGTATATGCGGATCTGACATGCGAGACCATAAAAGGTTGGGGCGGAATGTCTCATCGACAACGTGTCCCTTGTCGAAGAGTTCATTCAAGCCGATCGTGGTATTCGTGTAGGGTAGACTGCATGCGGTCTCAACATGTCCACTGGGAGTTTGTTGGATATCGGGTACGACACGACGAACTACTCGGAGACGTGTTTTTGTTGTGTACCGCGGCAACTGTCAGTCTAGAATAAAGCCAACGGAACGAAATTGTCTTCCCAGCACTCAGTGCAGTATTAGGAGGAATGTTCCCGCTCCATATCATCAGAATGCATGAAACGAGATTGCTTTATATAATGCATCGGACGAAGAAAGCACCTCGTTTCCCATGAAGTCCGACTCTACGGTACGCACGAAGAACGTTGTGGCCACAGTCTTTTGGGACATACGTGGTATGCTGCTGGCTGATTTACCCGATTGTGGGGAGACCGTGAATGCTACCAGTTATTGAGTCATGATGGAATGGTTTCACAAGGAAGTTCGGGGTTACTTTCGAATAGTCTTGCGTCGTTGCACTACAAGGACCGACAGCGTACCACCTCGCTTACCCGCGATGTGGTCCGGTTTTTACTGTTGACTGTATTGGAATGCGCTCCAGACAGCCCGAATCTCGAAATAAGCACCTGCTCTAGCGCCACTTCAGAACCGATGCGTACGTTCAGGATCTACATCTACATTTATACTCCGCAAGCCACTCAACGATGTGTGGTGGAGGGGATGCTGTTGTTCTGTGGCTCGTAGACTTTGATCCTGATTCCTTCCATGGAGATCTCGACAGAATGGTTACGGATGGACCAAATGCCTGGAGAACCACAGTCACTATGTGGAAAACAAATATGAACCATTGCCGCAGTAGCAGTATGAGACTCAGGCTCCCAGAATAAACCTTTTCTCACAGAGGACTTCGTACCTTACTTTTTCATTCGACCTCGGGTTAATAAGGTTGTCTTATATTACTACACTGTCCAGTCACATTAATGTGACGACCCGTGTAAAGTCTGAAAGTCAGCCACTTGTAGCGCGAGGCTTGCAGTAGGAGAGTCATGAACGTTCTGAAAGGTACCGAAAGGTATGTGGAGCCATGCCGAGTCTAATGCCATGGCCAGCTGAGCCAGGTTTCTCGACTGAGGATCCATGACGTGAACGTCCCTACTGAGGTGATCCTACAGATTTTCTGTTGGGCTGCGAGCTGTGTGACATGTTGTGTTGTCCTACTGGTAGATGCCATCGTGCTGAAGAAAAGCAAACTGAGTGTAGGAGCGGACATGGTCCCCAAGGATAAATGCTTGTGTTGATCCACTGTGCTTTCGAGAATGACAACATCACCAACGGAATGCCACGAAAACATTCCACGAACCTTAATCCTCCCTCCCGGTTGCAGGACATTTGCTTTCAGACGTTTCACGGCATACACGCCAACGGCCATCTGTCTGAAGGAGTATAAAATGTGATTCGTCTGAAAAAGCCACCTGCCGATTTTCAGCGGACGTCCAATTGTCGTACTGGCGTGCAAGTTCCAGCCTTCGTCACCGATGCACAGCAGCCGGCATGGGTGCGGGAATCAGATGCCTGCAGTGGAGGACCTCATGCAGCAACGGTCGCTGATAAGTCGTTGAGGGAAATGCTGTTGGTGGGTTCTTCGTTTATCTGGGCTCTCGGTTTCTCAATAACTGTGTTCCTGGCCACGTCGGTATCCCTGGGAACGAAGCTGCAGATGCCGCGGCCAAGGCTGCGGTCCTGCAGCCTCGGACGGCTTCTTGTTGTGTGCCTTCATCTGATTTTAGCAGGGTCATTTGTCAGCGCATTTTATCGCTGTGGCATGCCGATTGGTCTACACTAACTGAAGACCAGCT
The DNA here is from genome assembly GCF_021461385.2 of Schistocerca piceifrons. Classification (NCBI taxonomy): domain Eukaryota; kingdom Metazoa; phylum Arthropoda; class Insecta; order Orthoptera; family Acrididae; genus Schistocerca; species Schistocerca piceifrons. The sequence continues at coordinate 253,151,790 of NC_060143.1, read as the reverse complement.
TCGGGCCTTGAAACCTCTCCCCACGGCTTGGACGACCTCTTCATGCCCTTCTCGGCGGGAGGAGGTTGTTTAGGCCCGGTTACCGATTGGACACTGCCAGTTCAGCCACCGCCATCTGCTGACGTCTGCGCCAGCACCGTTCTGCACATGTGGGAAATCGCTGACGGTACGCCACATTTTAACGTCCTGTCCGAATTTTAATACACTGCGCGTTGATCTTGGCCTGCCATGTACTCTGGATGAAATTTTAGCGAATGACCCAGGAGCAGCTGCTCGCGTTCTTCGTTTTATCCACTTGACGAACCTGTCTAAGGACATTTGATTATGCTGATTTCTTTTAATCCCTTGCCTGTTAGTGTGCCTTTAATAGTGTTGTCCTGTTTAGTTGCTGTTTTAACATTGTACCTCGCAGTGCAATCATAATTTAGTCTGGGTGCTAATGACCACTGTAGTTGTGCGCCCTAAAACCACAAAACAAAACACAACTCTCAATAACTGCACGTCTATTCCCCCATATACATCTCCCCAGCAGTCGTTCACCGCTGTTATGTATAGCCAGAGTGCCTATAGTTGCCTCGGTAGCGATTTGGATAGCGCCATTTTGCCATGGAGGTGTTCTTTAACCAAGGCGACGCGGAAACTGTTTAGGAACATAGCCGTTTCCTAAATCCTTCGGCCCTTGGCCCGAAAGCCAGTGATCATGCCGTTTTGGACGTCAGATAAATCAGTTTTCACAGTAAGACAAGGACTTTACTGTCTTCTGCGTCCCCAAAACACTTTATAGAGCCTCAACTGCTAGTGCTGCGTCTACGAGTGGTTGTTGTACGTTGACGTCGAACGTAGGCAGCGATCACATTAATGTGACTCGACCGTGTATTTATCAGTGTGTTAGCGACGCCCTTAAACTGCGGGCTCTCCTTGAACTGTATTTCCGGAAGGTTGACACACTCCTCACGCTGACTGACTGTCGCGTCACCCAGACCGTTTACTGGTCCTCTTCTCCAACAGCTGAGCCCACCTGTGTGAGAACGATCGTCTAGTTGCAGCTCTCCATGAACTGACGTAAGAATGTATTATTTTGTGGTTGAAAAAAAAGTCCTCATCCACGCCTTGGAGGTCAAAGAGATGTCGACCGGCTGCCGTGTCATCCTCTGCCTTGCTCTGTCAGCTGGACCTTGCTGTGTCAGCCGGATGCGATATGGAGGGCCATGTCGTCAGCACATCGCTCTCGCCGCCGTTTGCCCTACGTTCCAGACCGTGGAGATGGTACTTCCTACTCAGTTACCTCCATAATTGGCATCAGGAGCCCTAGTGCACCCATCTTGGCAGTACAGGTAATCGAACGCGGGTCCTTCACATAGCAGCTACCTACGCTGAATCACTCAACTACGAATGCGTACTCTTGTGGATTCACTCTCAGTAAAATTACCATATAGACTGTAATAGCGGCATAAACCGAAATGTCACAGACTAAGTCATGCGTACGTCTGCTTTATTATATTTTTTATGCCCATCGATTAATCACGAAAAGTACAGTACTTCGCATTATGTCGACCGAAGGGTGAAATTGGCATTTACGGCTATAATGTTCATAATACGTAAGCACTGTGCATTACATGCAGTTTACGCCACACGTAACGGGATACGCTAGTGGACATTACAAATTCTATTACCGCGAAGGTCGTGAGGCTTGGCTTAAAACATGACAATGTGCTTACAAAAAAACTGCAGTATGGTCTGTGTGACCGATACGCTTCCTCTGTGAGATAAAATCCTGTATTACCCAAAAGCTAAAAACGGAAAACGAATGTAACTGCAAATGAAGCATTCATAAAATACAAAAGTCGTCAAATCCTAATTCTTCCATCATCCACGTTTCCCGCCAAAATTAATAGCAAAAGCTGCAACCTCATTATTTGATTTTAGGGTTTAGTGTGGTCGTTTATGCTATGGCTCTGCATTATTCCATGCTACTACTTATTTACCATATCCAATATATCGTCGCCAAAGAGCTCAGCAACTGTATTTGTATTTATATCGTTTATTTTTTCCTCCCAGTTGCGCATTTCCTTCGTGTATGATTAGTTTCTATCACACTCGATAATGTTCAGATCTATGTAGTTGCGTAAGCAACTCGTCGTGCCTATACAGGAGTTACATAGCAGTATTCTAATTTATGTAGTTATGTAAGTATATAGCAGAGTCTATACAGGAACTACACATGTATAATTCCTGTATTGACACGTCGGGTTGGTTACTCAACAACATAAATTGGAATTCTGGTATGTAATTACTGCTTACGTACGACGGGTTGCTTACGAAACTACATAGACCTGAAAATCATCGCTTGTCGTAGAAACTAGTCATAGCGTGAAAACTGTGCAACTAAATTCTCGTTAAATCTTATACAGCAAAAGATTACGTACGTCTCACATTTGTTAGAAGGAAAATATCTGGTGCTGACAATGTCCTGCATTTACATATCTGCTGTACTTTGAGATAAATAGATTTGATACTACTTTTAAATTATTCTTGGGGTTGGGAATCCTTGTTCCCCGTTCTAAGCAGCCTTACTGTTCTGGACTGCCACTTGAGAAGTTCTATTTCAACTAGAATTAGTGGCTTTTTTCCTTGACTATCTTCTCATTTATTGATCTGAAACTAACGAAAAAGGAAGGAGCAGCAGTATTCCGCTTCGTGGCGCTGCACGTTGGTGCCCATTTTGTGGGCGTTTCGGTTCTCAGCAGGGACGGATACAGCTCCTCGTTAGGGTGGGAACCTCTGTTTGTTAGTCATTTAGGGCCGTTATCAAAATGTTTCATCTTAGGTGTCTGTATTGATAGGAAAGTGGATAAGAGGGACGACTAAATTCCCTGCAGAGTTTTTGTTATTGGAAGTTTACTATCACTGTCGACGATTTCTGTCTTTCTCCACATTTCCACCCCTCACTTCCCTTCACCACAAATATAACTTCCGATTATTGCAAGTTCTAACATGCCTCTGATACCCCGAAACTGTAGATTCTTTTTTTCTTCTCCTCATAGAGACCCAGTCAAATCTTATCAACGCGAAAAAACCAACAGCTTCTTATTTACGTATAACATTCAGATAAAGATATGTAACATGATATTGAGAAATCCTGGTTAACTGCAGATGACAAACTGGAGCAAAGTATCGGATGTAGGGGAAGTCGGGGAAAAATGGTATAGCAGGGCGCGACGGGGTTGTGTTCCTTTCTGCACTGGAGAGGGCTGCAATTTATTGTAGTGACATTTGACTATGTGTCTGAATGGAAGGGGTAGCCACAGCAGAACTTACTTTCATCTACATCTACATGGATACTCTGCAAATCACATTTAAGTGCCTGACAGAGGGTTCATCGAACCACCTTCACAATTCTCTGTTATTCCAATTTCGTATAGCGAGCGGAAAGAATGAAAACCTATATCTTTCCGTACGAGCTCTGATTTCCCTTATTTTATCGTGGTGATCGTTCCGGCCTCTGTAGGTCAGTGTCAACAAAATATTTTCGCATTCGAAGGAGTAAGTTGGTGATTGGAATTTCGTGAGAAGATTCTGCCGCAACGAAAAACGCCTTTCTTTTAATGATTTCCAGCCCAAATCCTGTATCATTTCTGTGACACTCTCTCCCATATTTCGCGATAATACAAAACGTGCTGCCTTTCTTTGAACTTTTTCAATGTACTCCGTCAGTCCTACCTGGTAAGGATGCCACACCGCGCAGCAGTATTCTAAAAGAGGATGGACAAGCGTAGTGTAGGCAGTCTTCTTAGTAGGTCTGTTACATTTTCTAAGTGGTCTGCCAATAAAACGCAGTCTTTGGTTAGCCTTCCCCACATTTCCTATGTGTTCTTTCCAATTTAAGTTGTAGGTATTTAGTTGAATTTACGGCTTTTAGATTAGATTGATGTACCGTGTAACCGAAGTTTAACGAGTTCCTTTTAGCACTCATGTGGATTACCTCACACTTTTCGTTATTTAGGGTCAACTGCCACTTTTCGCACCATTCAATTACTTACTCTAAATCGTTTTGCAGTTTGTTTTGATCTTGTAATGACTTTATTAGTTAGTAAACGACAGCGTCATCTGCGAACAACCGAAGACGGCTGCTCAGATTGTCTCCGAAATCGTTTATATAGATAAGGAACAGCAAAGGGCCTATAATACTACCTTTGACTCGCCTGAAATCACTTCTGTTATACTCGATGACTTTCCGTCAATTACTACGAACTGTGACCTCTCTGACAGGAAACCGCAAATCCAATCACATAACTGAGACGATATTCCATAAGCACGTAATTTCACTATGAGCCGCTTGTGTGGTACAGTGTCAAAAGCCTTTGGAGTGCAACTTGTCAGTAATCGATTGTCCTTCACGTTTCTGGTCGCGTTTATATAATATTTGACCAGTTCCAGCACGAGTTAAGCCGTTAATAGTAACAGCGTTGAATAACATGCAATCTTCAAGTGTATGCCATTCGCTATAGGTTATTACGCCCCATAAAACTTGTTAACCTAAAATGTGCTCTTTGGTGTAACTGGTCGGTGTAGAATTGGACAGTCATTCTGCCCCATTATTTTTTTATGCGTGTACAGTATTTTCTGCCAAGCTGAGATGCTCATCCAAAGTTACAACAAAGTTCATCTCCCTTTTTTAATATGGTGGATATGAGTAAGAGGTAACTGCTCTAATTAATCGGAACTTATTAATGAATTTATTAATGTACAGTTATTAATTTCTAATACTACATTTGCTTGAGACTTCTTCGCTTTTACGTATTTAGTATAAGTCCAAAGTTTTGCCGGCCGCGGTGGTCTAGCGGTTCTAGGCACGCAGTCCGGAACCGCGTGGCTGCTACGGTCGCAGGTTCGAATCCTGCCTCGGGCATGGATGTGTGTGATGTCCTTAGGTTAGTTAGGTTTAAGTAGTTCTAAGTTCTAGGGGACTGATGACCACAGATGTTAAGTCCCATAGTACTCAGAGCCATTTCCAAGGTTTTGCTCTGTTGTGTACATAGATCCGCGTAGTAAGCGCGTACACAACTTTCCGACTAGAGTGCGTCCCGCTAAGCACAACAGCGCAGGCACATCTCCGCACTACGAGATGGCGCTGCCATAGAGACGGACCAAATTCTGCTTCCGCCGATCCGCGAATTAAAACGTAACGCAGCCAATGAGATTGCTGCTAATGTAGAACCATTTCTCCTCACGGATCACACTCGCGCAGTGATACACGAAGGCGCTAGGTATTATAACGAGTGTACAGACCTACGATTAGCCAGTCTGCATTTGTCTGCATTAGTCTGTACCAGTCTATAGTCAAGTTTCAGTCTGTACCTAATAAGATTACTATATTCCTGTACATAGCCAGGAAGATAAATGTATAGACACTTTTGTCAAGTATCAGAGCTACATGTGAGAATAAGATTAATGTACTAATACCAAACGAACTTAAGATTGTCAATTGTAAATAGCATGCAGAACCAAGTTAAGTAATTTTTATGCTTGTTATTATTTTAATAAATGAGTGTGAAAATTAATCAAGTTCTATTTAAAGTTGGTCACCATCAATCTGCTACTCTAAGTATGCAAGTGGCATTTCTATTGTCTGAGCTAATGGCAGAAGATAAACACGTCACGATAAGACCACGAGACATATTGCTGACCCTCGCCTATTCCGTTAGAGCGACAAGTCAAATAATATGATGGTGTGCGTACTGAAGGTCTTACAGTACGCACACCACATGCTCCCATCTTAAAACTGCACGCAAGTTGTCTGGAAAATCGCTATATTGATATCTTCGAGTCTGGGACTTGAGTAAAGCTGGACTTCTTTGACAGGTGGGCAGAACCGATGAGACGTCGTTGACGTACACGATGAACAGCTGTGGGCCAAGGACTTAACAACTGTGGCGTTCCTGATGGAACGAGCTTCAAGGACGATTTTTTGTTCCCAAGGACAACACGTCGTAGTCTGTTTGTCAAGTAAATTTCAAACCATTTTAATGTACTATGTGAAAATTTTAGCTGTCAGAGTTTTCTTAGCACTATGTCAAATTTGACAGTATCAGATCTTTGCTGGAGTCCAGTATTGCCAATATTGTGGCGTCACGGTTATCTGTGGGCATATTTCACGTGGATCAGTCACCTTAATTATTGCAGACCAGAAAGCAGAACGTAGTTTGGGTAGCCGACGAGAAGCCTTGTGTGCAACAACCCCTACATGAGGGAGGATGTTTCGGGGTGAAATCCGCCCCGCTGTGCCGAAGGGACGGTTCTGTCAGTCTGGCGGGCGGCCAACACCGGCCCGTAATCTGCCGCAGCGCCCCTGACCATTGGTCCAAACTATAACGAAATAGCCCGTGCACTGAAGGCTCTTCCTTTACTAACAGCAGTGGAAGAAAAGCGGAGGAAGAGAGAAGTGACAATGACACTTTCCTTAGTTGCAGTGATATACACGAACCATTCACCAGATAGGGACAGCAGCAGTGACGTAACTGTGCTAACAAGTAGAGACGGGCAAACTTAGGCACTGCGTAACAGCGATGTACGGGAATTACTTAATGTTTGTACGAGTACAGGTTATGACGCAGGAAGCACGACATATGGAAGTCGGGGTCTGGCCTTCAGTCATGCACGGATAGCCAATGCGGTTAAGGTCATCGCTCTCGTCAAGCAAGAAATCCAGGTTCGAGTCCCAGCACAAATTTTCATTTTCGTCATCCACTTATACAACTGACTGTTGCTCTTATTCGCAGCTGTGAATACGTCTCATGTATCACTCTTAGTTGTAGCACCATAAGATGGGCGATATTCATGACGGTATCCCATCGCTATCTGAGCCGTCTTCAGACGCATGTGCGCTGGTCATCCGTGCTAAATTTCAGACGAGACTCGTCACTGGAAGTTCTACTCTTTTCAGTGAGGATACACACAAAATGTGGCTGTCCCACTGCAAACGCGCTTGTCCATCTAGAGATGTCAATGGTAGTCGGCGCAAGGGATGCCGTGAGCTCAGTACCCTTCCTGTGAGCTACCTATAATAGTGCTTGCGGTCACTGAAGCACCAGTTGCATGTAGTATCGATGACAATGATGAATCCGTGGCTCCGACTGCTTCTCTGACTATTTCTCGGTCCTCACGTTGTATTGTCTCTCCAGGTCGACCACTTCCTTCTTAACACTGTATTCGGCCAAGGTTCGCCCGCTCTTGGCAACATTGTCGAATAATGGCATCGCTCCTATCCCAGTGTCGAGCGCTTCCACAATTACTACACGTCCTCTCTCAAATGCTGGCTTCTGCATATACTGCTGAAGGGCCTATCTGCCGTGCGGGCTTAGCCGAGAGGTCAGGGCCGCTGCAGTCATGGACTGTGCGGCTGGTCCCGGCGGAGGTTCGAGTCCTCCCTCGGCCATGGGTGTGTGTGTTTGTCCTTAGGATTATTTAGGTTAAGTAGTGTGTAAGCTTAGGGACTGATGACCTTAGCAGTTAAGTCCCATAAGATTTGATACACATTTGAACATTTGAAGCGCCTATCTGCTTGGCATAGTTACTGTCCAACTGAGTACAAGGAATAAAATTCGAATCTACAATACATTCGTAATGCAAAACGTAATAGGGCGTCAGTGTTTAATGAAAAATTCAAATTTTTCGTAATTTTTATGCACTAACTATGTCTGTGATGCGTCAATTTTATCCATAATTTTACACCAGTAACTGGTAATCTTAATTTCGTCCTCTTTCTGGCAGTCTGCAGTATCGCTCGAAGTGAAGGAGATGTAAAGTAACTATACTGTCTAAGAAAAGAGTGAAGCACCCAGCACAGGAGGAGACAACGAAACTCGAGGGGTTGAGAGGGTATGTGATGTAGAACTTGGCAGTACGATTCCAGTACGACGTTGCACGCCATCTAGCCAGGATGCGTGCACTGATTAGTTTGAGAAGGGTTTCATAAAGCCGTTGTATATTCTCTGGAGGCAAGATGACCCGCAGCTGTTGTGACTGGTCCTTGAAATCCTGAATACCGACATGGAGTTAACGTCCGAGCTGGTTCCACACATGTTGTATGGGGAACTGATCTAGAGATCTTGCTTGTTGCGGGAGTACCTCAACATGAGGCAGACAGTTCATAGAGACACCTGCCATGTGTGAACCAGCATTATTCTATTGGAAACAGGCATCACGACGCTATTGCTTGATAGGTAACACACCAGGACGTGCCGGCCAGAGTGGCCGAGCGGTTCTAGGCACTGCGGACGCAGGTTCGAATCCTACCTCGGGCATGGATGTGTGTGATGTCCTAAGGTTAGTTAGGTTTAAATAGTACTAAGTTCCAGGGGACTGATGAGCTCAGAAGTTGAGCCCCTTAGTGCTAAGAGCCATTTGAACCATTTGAACACCAGGACGTAGGATGTCCGTGACATGCCGTCCTGCCACCAAAGTTCCTTATCAGCGGTGACTTGAAGTCAGACTCGATGGCTCCCCACACCATGATATCAGTAATAATGTCGCTGTGCCTCACCAAAAATTTGATGGTTGGAACACGTCACCAGATCGCCCCCATATTCGCCGACAATTGTCGCCTGCGATAGTGAAGAGCCCACGATTCTTCGCTGAATACATTGCGATGACATTCATGCCATCCTGGTCACGGCATTATTCAAGACACAGGCTTTTTTGTGCTGTTGACTGCAACATATGCATGGTAGAGCATGTGCCCAGTCAGGCTGCTGCTACACTCCGAGTACGAAATGACTCAGAATGTTGTACGAGTCCGCTACTGTACCGGACGGCAGAAGCAGCTGCAGCTGCGAACGGTTCGCAGTGTGCTTAAAATATGGCGATCATGCCTCGTGGTAGTAACGTGCGGTTGAACTGAACTTTGGAAATGAGTATGGCTGCCCTCACGTTCCCATGCAGTCCAGCACCGAGCCACTGTCGTACTCAAATGCCCCATAAATCTGGATATTGCACGATTCGACCAGACAGTCAAATGGAGAACCACAGTGAGACTCGTTTTAAACTTTGTCAGGTGCTGACAGCGCCGTCTCACAAGAGTATGCGGCATCTCCGTGTCATTCGCAGTGATCACGCAACATCTGACGCCGTTCACGCCTCTGATATAGCATACCAGCCCTTATAACAACACTAAACGCGAACAACACTAATGCAGTCTGGCGTTCTTTCTATCACAGGGAGTTGCAACTCTAAGCAATCACGCCGGCCGGAGTGGCCGAGCGGCTCTAGGCGCTACATTCTGGAACCGCGCGACCGCTACGGTCGCAGGTTCGAATCCTGCCTCGGCCATAGATGTGTGTGATGTCCTTAGGTTAGTTAGGTTTAAGTAGTTCTAAGTTCTAGGGGACTGATGACCTCAGACGTTAAGTCCCTTAGTGCTCAGAGCTATTTTTTTCCAAGCAATTACATACAATCCATGGGTGTCTATACATACGAAGTTACCTTGACTTCGGACCAGTTTTATGGGTGCTTCACTTTTTTGCCAGGCAGTGTATTATCGGCTGCCCATGTTTCGAATTCACTCGCATATTCAGATACGTGTAGTACCATGTTTAGTTTCCACTGGAAGGGGGTTGTCTTATTGTCACGTGGCATGACGAAAAATGTGCTATTCATAGAAAAACGACATTTTTTGTGGAAATCGTCACAGACCTTTTAATTGTACGCTTAATAAACAGACCAAAGAAAGTTTTGTATCATCCCGGTTCCCAGAACTCCTGAAGATAGACACTGACTGTGGATATCGTATCACAGACACAGTCCCATTGACTGTTCAGAGATGTCACTAAACCGGCCCAAAGATGTAAACAACCGTGCATGAGCAGCGCCTATTAGAAGGAAGGGGTCCGACAGCACATGAGCTCCAGTCTTTCCACCAGGAAGGAGGTACAGGGCTCGTGTTGTCTGTAGTTCAACCATGCCTAGGCGGTGAATACCGCGGCTCGATCGCGTCCGCATTGTTACTTTGTGCCAATAAGGGCTCTCATCAAGGGACGCGTCCAGGCGTCTCGGAGTGAACCTATGCGATGTTGTTCGGACATGGAGACGATACAGAGAGACAGGAACTGTCGATGACACGCCTCGCTCAGGCCGCCCAAGGGCTACTACTGGATGACCGCTACCTAAGGATTATGGCTCGGAGGAGTCCTGACAGCAACGCCACCATGTTGAATAACGCTTTTCGTGCAGCCATAGGACGTCGTGTTACGACTCAAGCTGTGTGCAATAAGCTGCATGATGCGCAACTTCACTCCCGACGTCCAAGGCGAGGTCCATCCTTGCAACCAGGACACCATGCAGCGCGGTACAGATGGGCCCAACAACATGGCGATTGGACTGCTCAGGATTGACATCACATTGTCTTCATCAATGAGTGTCGCATATGGCTTCAACCAGACAATCGTCGGAAATGTGTTTGGAGGCAACCTGGTCAGGCTGAACGCCTTAGACTCACTGTCCAGCGAGTGCAGCAAGGTGGAGGTTCCCTGCTGTTTTGGAGTGGCACTACGTCGGGCCGACATACGCCGCTGGTGGTCATGGAAGGCGCCATAACGGCTGTACAATACGTGAACCGATAGTGCAACCATATCGGCAGAATATTGGCGAGGAATTCGTCTTCATGGACGTCCGTTCGCGGGCCCATCGTACACATCTTGCGAATGATTTCCTTCAGGATAACGTCATCGCTCGACTAGAGTGGCCAGCATGTTCTCCAGACATGAACCCTATCGAACATGCCTGGGATATATTGCAAAGGGCTGTTTATGGACGAAATGACCAACCAACCACTCTGAGGGATCTACGCCGAGTCGCCGCTGAGGAGTGGGACAATCTGGATCAACAGTGCCTTGATGAACTTGTGGATAGTATGCCACGACGAATACAGGTATGCATCAGTGCAAGAGGACGTGCTGCTGGATATTAGAGTTACTGGTGTGTACAGCAATCTGGACCACCAACTCTGAACGTCTCACTGTATGGTTGTACAACATGCGATTTGTGGTTTTCATGAGCAATAAAGAGGGCGGACTTGATGTTTATGTTGATCTCTACTCCAGTTTTCTGTACGTGTTCCGGAACTCTCGGAACCGAGGTGATGGAAACATTTTTGATGTGTATATATTGTCTGATGCAATCGCAAAATATTTTCTATTGTTCACTGGCTTCGGCCACCGTTGGTCATCACCAGAACAAATGAACGGAACATCAGCAGGTCATCAAGTAACGCTTTGCCATACTCATTACTTGGTGACCACCGTTTGCTGGATTTAATTGCTCTAAACAACAGGAAACATTTTCTGTGATTACATTAGACAAAATATTACGTGTAAAATACAAATAGTGGGTGACTACTGTTGTTAACTAGTTTGCGTTGCAGATAAATAAGAGGGGACTTCAAAAAGTACGTTCTACATTACTGTGGCAGGCCAAGTAACATTTATAGAAACAAACGGTCGGAAAGTTCTACAAATCATTCAATTCCTTCATACAAATCCGTTCCTTGGTAGCGGAGTCATTTGAGAAAAGCTGTGTGAACGTCCTCGTAGTCAGAAAGTCTCTTTCCCTCCAGATATTCTTTCAGCTTGCCGAAAAGACGGAAACTGCAGGGTGGAGACCGGGACTTCCCGAAGAGTATCACGCACGTCGCTGTGGCCTTGTTCAAATTGTCAGTACAATTTCACCACCGCTGGACGCGACATTACATATGGTCCACAAACGACCACTGTTTCGGGGTGAATCTGTTTGCAGTTTCCTCCACAAGAATAGTATTATCCCTCGAACTTCAGCTTTGGAGAACGTTTCCATTCGCCATGCCATTTCAATCGCTTACTGTGATACACCTGTTTGTTACCCCTACCGCAGCAGAACTGTGCCGCAACTGCGCAGTGGTGGTAGTTTGGGACGACGTGTATACCTGCCTTTCTGATGTATCTACGCAACAACTCCTGTAGAAGGTGATGTAAGAGAAATTCAGACCTCAGCCACAACCGGGCACTGAAATAAATCCGTTAGCGATAAGTGAAAATTTGTGCCGGACCCAGACTAGAATCCGAATTTCCCCCTTCACGCGAGCAGTTTGCCTTAACCGCTTCGGATATCTGGGTACGCTTTCAGTCCAGTCAACATTCTCAACGAGTTGCGCTCTAAATATGTCGGTTCCAGTGGCCATTATCCCCATTGCTCGCAGCTTCACCTGATTCCCAAAAGAGTTCGGACATACTGTGCATCAGCACTGAAAGCATCACTATTCGCCGTCAGGAGCGTGTATGAATGTCGGACATTTCCCAAAGAACGGACACGATATACACACACACCTGCCTCTGTGGTCGCTGTGTTTATATGACTGCCAGCGCTGGATTCCATGCTACGCTAAGTTGGTATCCTGTGTCTCTATTCAGCAGATTCGTCGAGCTACGGATTTCCACCGCTTCTTTCACAGCGCCGTCCCAATACGAAGACACTGACGAGAGACTTTTGGTAATTTTGTAGTCCATATTGTGCACCGAATTGGGACTGTCCTCGACAACTGCAGATTTCTTTGGCTGGTTCAGGCCTGTGTCTCGTCTACGTTCGACGCATCTTTCTTTCACGCTGCGACAAGTTCATCCAAAGTATGATGCCCTGCAGCCACAAGAAATGTTATCGACACAAATCCTTCTCAAACCAAGATCGTCTTTCACTGAGCCTAGAAGAGATCTGAGTTTGTTATGTCAACAAATTACTAATAGTGATAGTTACTAGATTTTGTTGTGTGAATGAACTTTCGTGCTGAAAACACGAAGATGAAATATGTTTGTTACAGGTAATCGTGCTTATGGATATGCGAGCGCGAGTCTCTACAGCTCCGGGAATAGAATGACGCGGCGCCGGCGCACCTTCTGTAAATTCAGTCTTGTACATTTTGCATAAAAATGTGGCTCCCACTATGTTAGCCCCTTGAGACAGTATGGTGCTGACCCGATCGCTAATGCGACAGTTCGATTTGGTTTTTCGGGTGCTGTCATTCGTGTAAAGTTGGCAGCGGCCGCTCCAGTGGCACCACCGTGAGTTTTGCCGAGGCTGCTTCTACCGGTGAGCTGATCCGCTCGCGACGAGACAGACCGGGAAGTGAAACAGTGACGTACTGCCCCACGGCTATGAATTCTTGTCGGCACCAGCCAATGTTTATCTGTGAAGCTGCGCGCAGTGTCCGTAAGGAGTGTAGGCACAGCCGCGGTAATGCTGATGTCCGGCATTCCCTACGAATTACGAGACGTGATGGAGCCTTGGTAGAGCAGTCGTTTGTTGGACGTCGAACGTACTTGCTTATTTTGGGACGATGTATGATCTGGTCCACACTGCAGAATGGTGGCCGCAGATTAGGAGGTCGTTTGCGGAAACTGTTGACCGAAATCGCTGGACGCGTCGTTCGGAAGCGTACTGTTTGCAGAAACTGAGTACCGCATGTGTTTGGTGCATGGGCTGTTCCCTTGAAAACGAGCTGTTTGCCTTGGCTAATTTCTCGGCGTGTTATTTTCCTAAGCAGTCATCTTCAATACCAACAGCATCTTTTGCTTCGGTTTTAATTATCAGTTTGGTCCCTGCTTAACTTCTAAGTTGCTGAACACTAATCTTACACGAACTGTGGGTTATGGAACTCAATTTCTTGTTTACCTCATTGTGAGCAGTTTTCAGTAGGTCAGTGTTATTTAAACCACAGTTTATATCACAAATCTGAATTTTACTAATTGCTTTTTAAAAAAAAGGTTCCTGGTTTTAAACATTTTTTATTATGTGGAGCTCAACTTAGTTTTATTATGTAAGGTCTCATTGCTCAGCTATTAAAAGGAATCCTTAGAGTTTCACTACCTGTGTTATTTGTGACCGATTCTGGCCTGCCTTAAGTTCTTAGGTATTTCATCTTTTGCAATGTACCTTGTCACTGTTTTAGTTGTGCCTTAACTGTACAAGGCCCCAATCCGAGAATCTGCTCCCTGTCGATAGGTAATGCATCACTGTAAAATTAAATTTGTCTTCTTCCTGTTATGCTAAATTTGGTAATGAGATCCTACCTTCCTTGTTCATTGTTTCAGTTGTGCTACGTGTATTAAATTCTTAAGCGTAAATAAAGGGACTGTTTAGTTTTGTCAAATATTTTCGTGGCCTAGTCGCTTACTGATCAACCTGAATCCTTGTTCCATACCAACGCTTTGTTCAGTTCAAATTAAAAATGAAATAGATTGCTTGCTTAAATTTCGAAGCATCTTAGTCATTATGACTAGTAATTACAATATAAGTATGGCATTATGAAGCAGCAGTGTGTAACAATAAGATCTGAAATAATAAAGTTTGTTGTCCAGAACAGTATTCTCAAAACTGGACGAGGTAGAATTATCTTCGCTGTAGATATGCACTCGCTGTCAGACGCGATTTTGCGGTGGCGCAATGAGAAACACAATTTGAAGCGAGCATTCGGCACGACGGAAGAAAGAAGTTGCAGCGCCTTGCGAACATCTACGTCCATCTGGGCTGCGCCATTAAAAGTTTGTCCATTATAAGAAGACCCATCGCGCGGTGGCTGTCGGGAGCGAAAGGAAGTGCGCTTCACTCCACTCCTGAAGGACCCTCAAAAACACACACACACACACACACACCACCACCACCACCACCACCACCACATGACCATGTGGTTCAGAGCTAGCCAAGGAGATGCACACAGGAATGTGTGTGTCATACAGCCACATAGGTCAGATAGGCGTAGAATAAGATGCCCGTTGAGAGCGTCCCATTACTTTAAATTAGTTGTCAGCCGCTCCAGTTCTTGTTGGCGTGCACACCTTTACCTTCACACATGTGATGTGCGACGCGCGCACATATATGCACGCACACACGCGCACACATACACAAACACTCACACACACACACACACACACACACACACACACACAATAAACACGGCTTCACCTGAAGGGAATCGGAACGAGGAAACGAAGCCACATCAACCTGCTAAAAGCGCTCAGGGTTGGGAAATAGATTACAATTTTCTATTTATGGTTCGATTGTGTGTCTGACGCCGCTCCCAGTTTTAGCTCCTGTGACGGGTAGGGACGCAACACAGATGCTGTGATCAGAAAAAATACATGCGCTCACGAGAGACGGTCAGAAACAACTCTTACGAGCGCTACTATGTTGCCGCTGTAAGGTACGGTAGTATCTTGTTCTCATATTTCCTGTCGGATTAAAGCTGTAAGCCAGATCAGGTCTCGAACCTGAGACGTTTGCCATTGCCGAGCAAGTGTTCTTCGCATTATCCTTTCATCCATGAGTACTAATCCTGCAAGGTATTGAGGAGAACTTCTGTGAAGCTAGGAAAGTAGGAGAAAAGATACTGCCGGAATTAAAGCTGTGAAAGTGGGTCGTGAGCCGTGCTTGAATAGTTCAGTCCGTAGAGCACTTGTCCGCGGAAGCCGGGGTCCCAGATGCGAGTCTCGGTCTGACAATCAATTTTTATCTACCAGGAAGTGTCAAACCACTGTACACTGTGTCGCAGAGTGAAAAATAAATTCCGAATATTTTGATCCTTTAGAAAACCGAACAGATGATATCATCATAACAAAACACAGTAAAATTTGTTTACATTTTGCAAGCAGTTCTTCTCAAAAGTGAACCATGCATTTAATGGAAACAAAATGAAAAGGAGAGAGAGAGACAGACAGACAGACAGACAGATGTAGAGCATGTGGCTTCATTCTGAAGATTCACCAGTGTAAAAGTGTAATGTTCTCCAGTTTTAAAAAAGTGAAAAGTGTGATACCAACTCCCCCATTCTGTCTTCTACTACTACTACTACTACTACTACTACAGTCTAGTCTCACTGTCATGGGCTTCCTTCCTGTCTCTTACTACTACTACTATCTTTTTCATTCCTTCCTGCTGTCTCTCTTCTCACAGTGACTATCTCTCTCTTCTGTGTTGTCATTGTCATAGACTGTGTCATTATCACCGGCTCTCACGCGCTCCTACTTTCTCCTTCTCTTTATTCCTTTCCCATTGGCTCTGTGTGTTTCACTCTCTTCCTAGCACTGTTACGTCATTGTTAATTGTGTTCCACGGAACTGTGTCCCTCTCTTTCTCTCATACTCCATTCTCTCCTTCGCTCTTTCTATATCACGACCATTCTCTACTATCTTCCAGCATTTATTACTTTTCCGTCTCTTTCTCACTGTCAGTGTCTCCTTGTCTCCCAGAATAAAAAAGCACCACTTCAGTATTCCATCCATCAGACGTACGACAAATATCCAGAAGATACTTCAACTCGTCTCACACTTCTGTGACTATTTCTTGAGTTATTACATTCACTGCTATTGCTGTGTGTAGTCGTATACATCCAAAATTGGAATAGGAGGCATACAACGTAGTTTTTCACGAACACCCACAAGAAATCTCACGTACCATGAGACAAGGCGATCTCGAAAGCCGTTTGCGCAATGCGAAATCAGTATGCATGTTACGGCCGATCCATACTTGGGGCGCCTCATTGTCAAGAAATGCACGTGCTAGTGCTGTGGCGTTGTGACATATTGAGACATGAAACTTTCATTAGTTTTCGGCAGTTGTTGGAAAAAAAAAGATTTCCAGTATATCCAGGTATGTGTGCGACTGAGCGCATCCATTAGCGAGATTCAACTGGAACTGGCAACCATACGAACCAGCAAACTTGCACCAAATTTTAATCCGATGTGCAAGTTAAATTTCACTCCGAGTTTGTATCAAAACTCGTGTACAACATATAATGTAAAGTAGATAAATTTCCGCGTCCTGACCCTAGACGAATCAATTATCAATTGCGAGGGGGGGGGGGGGGGGGCGACCGACCGTCGCGTCGTTCTCCACCAATTGTGTTATTGGATGCGGTACACTATGGAGGGCACTCGGTCAGCACAGGCTCTCTCATTCGTTGTCGGGTTTCTTGACCTTGGAACCGCTACACCTCGGTCAAGCAGCTCGTCAGTGAGCTTCACGAGGATCAACGCACACAGTTCCATTCCTCTCACCAGGCAAAATTCCATAGCAACTGTGGCAATCGAACCCGGAGCCTCCGCATGGCAGACAGCCGCGCTGACCAGACAGCTGTGGTGACGAACATGTGCTGAGAGCGTTCAATAAGCAATGTCATGCTCTTTTTCTCGGTCAGTTTCGGTTGAGAAAACGCGAAGGTGGTCGTGGGACATCGTGGAGTATTCCCGTTTTCCCGTTTCAGCTCCTATAGTTTCATGAAGTTCCCATATGTGACGACGCTATACATAGCCTTCAAAATGGTCTGTAAAGGAGGCGCGTCCGAAGCAGAAAGTTGTCACTTAGTTTCTTTTGACGGAAAACCAGAGCATCAGAGATATTTATAGGCGCTTGTAGAATGTCTATGGAGAATTGGCAGTGAACAAAAGTATGGTGAGTCGTTGGGCGCGGTGTCTCTCATCATTGCAACAAGGGCGCACGAACCTGTCCGACACTCCGCGTGTCGGTCGGTCGCATACAGCTGTGACTTCTAAAATGTTGGAACGCGCAGTGGCTCTCATTCGAGGTGATTGATGGCACAACTGCACGTCCTTGTTGATAGCGAGGACAGGCTCATCCACCTGTTAGAGTACCGAAAGGTGTCTGTCCGCTGCGTTTCTAGCCGCCTAACAGAAGACCGCAAAGAGCAACGAAGGACCGTCTGTGCTGAATTTCTTGCACGTTACGAGGCTGATCATGACAATTTCTTTCAAACATCCTCATAGGCGACAAAACACGAGTTTAAGAGTTCGAACCGGAAACAAAACGACAATCCTGGTGCCACACCACTTCCTCTCCGAAGAAAAAATTCAAAGCCGCATCCTCAACCGGTAAAATCATGGGGATGGTCTCCTGTGCCTCTGAAGGGGTTGTCCTGTTTGATGTCCGCCGTCACAGTGCAACATCTCTAAGTCTATTCTACTACTCTTAGGAAATTGAACAAACGACTTCAGTGGATTCGTCGCCACCAAGAAAGCAAACGAACTTCTCCTTATCCACGACAACACAAGGTCTCAAAAACATCTGCGCACCCGAGAAGAGTTCACGAAACATCACTGAACTGTTCTTTCTCGTCCATCCCACAGTCTGGATCTCACACCTTCCGACTTCCATATGTTTGGACCAACGAAGGATACACTCTGCGGGAAGGAGAACGAGGATGATGGGGAGGTTATTGATGCACCAACACGTTGGCTCCGACGTCGACCAATAAAGTTACACCATGCGTGCATAGAGACCCTGCCAGTAAGGTGGCGTAAGACCGTCACATTGAATGGAGATTATGCTGAAAAATAGCATTTTATAGAAAAAAGTGTGGGGAATAATAATATGCATTGGAATTCTCAATAAATCAACCTGTTTTCCGAAAATAATGTGTTGCATTACTTATTGAACGTCTTTCTTATAACATACACTCTTGTGAAATCAATTTATTTTTGAAACACAGTGTATTCTGGGTGTAAGACAGTTGGCGCTAAACCGTCGCTGGTGCTTGATCAGATCTGTCTCTTTCACCTTCACTTACCAAACGGAATAAAAAGAATTTGAAAGGAAAAAGCGGTCAAATGTTTTGTGAAATGATTTGTCTACAACTCAGAAATAAAGTAGGTTGGGGAAACATTTGACAGTCATTTGAATGACACTCGAAATACAGCAAATAAGCTGGCAAAAAATTTAAATTTAGTACCTGATTCAAAGGGAACCTTTCTCACAGTTAAATAGCACACCTTCGTAACATTTTATGCGCAAAACAATTAGGTCTTCGAGAGATAAACTTATTGGTGCTTCGTTTACGTAGCTACCAGCAGATATCGCGAAAGATTTCTATTTTCAAATTTTTTATTAAGTTTTTAAGATTTCTATTTTCAAATTTTTAATTAAGTTTTTCTATGGTCATTAATTTCATGCAATTAAATATTTTTTGCACGACTAGACCTCACTCAGGTCACCTTGGTTCCCCATTTGTTCATATCCTACTCTTCGTTTGGCTACGAAACTTCGGAATAAATTCGTTGGGTAATTTCTAGGGAGTCTCGTGTTTGCTCCACTCAAAAATTTGGCTAATAATACGCCCCTAACCTCCGCTTTCGCAGAAATGCAAAGCGCAGATAGCAATTTTAGTGCAGCGAGAGGAAGTGGCTGCCATCTTCGTCCCCCACTGCCCCTGCCCCTATATCAATGGGGCCAATCATTCACAAATAAACACTGTTTCAATTGAGTGGCTCGAAAGGTAGATGCCAGGCCGAGATTCACTGGAAATTTAACCCACCTACGAAAGAGGTATTAATGTTTTTGTGCCGTCGATATGCAGGCATCGGGAAAGTCTCGATGGCACAGTGGATAATTTATTTGATAAAGTAAGTGAAATGTGCGTCAGAGGTGAGGACAAATTCTAAAAGGGAAGCGGCTTCTAAATGCCTGAGGTATCGGGCTGGTTAAGAGCCTAATTAGAAAAGGAAATGGGCGCTTTGATATTTCTCGCAAAATGGGAAATGATATTGTAAAGAAAGTTTATTCGGAAGATGTGAAATGATTTTTATTCTTCACGCTTCCAGTTTCTCCTTTAGTGTTGTTGTTGTAATGCTTACAAATAGAGATCGTGAGGTCCGGGTACCCTTTAGAATACACCGCTTCTCTAACAGCTTAGTGACGTTCACCTTAAACGACAACTGCATCAACTGTTTCGACAGTCGTATACAATGTAAAACTCTGAACAGGTTCACCACAAAGTTGTCTCATCGCTACAACAGCAGAACATGGTTGCGTGTTAACCTACACATTGCTGAGGGAAAAATAATACACTTAGAAAAACGACAGCGATTTTGTCCGATGGCGGCATATGCCACTTGGGGGATGGTAGATGTGCTGATAAAGTCAGCGTGATCCGCCATCCGCCAACATGTAAATCAAGCAGGCAACCATGCTACTTAGACGCACTCGTGCTTCCTACAAGCAAATGAGAGAGTTTGAGTAGGGTCAGATTGTGGCTTTCCGAGTGGCGGGATGGTCCTTTCGGAGAACTGCCATTCAACTTGGACGTGCTGCGTCAGTTGTGCAACGATGCTTGTATCAGTGGTCTCGTCAGTGTTCTCACACCCGTAAATGTGTTTCTGGACGTACGCAGAGCACAGACGCTCACCAGGATCGTGGTATTGTAAAGGCAGGAGTGGCAGATCGTACAGCTGCCACAACACAGATAAGAGGGCTACTGAGCCCAAACGTGTCACTACGAACTGTTGTGAACCGGTTATTATCGGTAGGACCACGGGCATGCACACCTGTAGCTCATGTTCCGCTCGCGCCACAGCATCAGCGTGCACGGCTGGACCGGTGCCGTCGGAGGATCACTTGGAAGATGGAATGGCGCGCCGTGGTCTTCAGCGACGAAATCAGATTTTACCTGGGCCTCAGTGGCGAAAGTAGATTCTGCCTGCACGCTACTGATGGACGTGTGCGCGTACGACGTAGACCTGTCTCACAGAGTGCATTCATCGAAGACACATTAACCCCAGCCCTTATGGTCTGGGGTGCGATACGCTACAGCTGTTGTACAGCTTTGGTTTTTCTGGAGGGGACGCTAACCTGCGCTCTGTTTGTAACCCGTTAGTTGGCCTTTTCGCAACAGGAAAGTGATGTGTTTTTCCAACAGGATATTGCTCGCCCACAGTCTGCCCACTAAACTCAACGTTCTCTGCAAGACGTACAGTAACTTTTCTGGCCAGTACTATCTTCAATGAAGCACATGTAGTAAATGATGGGACGAGAGAGAAATGAATCCTGCAACCGACAACTCATACAGAGTTACGGAACAGGTCGAGCAGCCGTGACATAACGTATCCCAAGGCAGTATTCGTCGTCTGTACGATCCACTGGATGCCAGGGTGTGCGCCTGCATTGTGGCCCGTGGAGGCTACACCATGTACTATAATGTGTGTTACACCATGGCTCGATAACCTGGAACCTCAGAACCGCTTGTGCTATTCGTCTGTAAACGTAATCATGTCATGTTCCATATGCAATGTTGCAACAATGGATCCTGACTGAATTGGAAGCCTGTAAAAGGGTGTACCGGCTTTTTTTTCGGAAGTTTATTTGGTACGGTAGGGTGGGGACAAAGGTGTGCGACCTTCTTGTGCAAAACTGAAGACTATAGCGCGAGGAGAACTCGTGTGGACTTTCCCAGAAAAGTGCTAAAACTGCTCTACAGGAACACTGAGAAACAGTTTCTTGTTGAGCAGTACAGTGCAGCGGGCAGTTATTTGCGCAGATATTACTTTGTGCCAATTTGAACAGTTCTCGGGTATCCGACCGGGTACCGTCGTAATTTCTCCACAATATTTCGGCAGACGTACACGCTGCCATCTTCAGGTGGTTCCTGACGAATGCTGTGCTGTTCCTCTAGGCGCCGTATTTATATCAGCCGTTACCCCCTCCACCGTTCCTCTCCTGGTGTCTTCGGTGCGGCCGGCGCGGCGGCTGCTGGAGGTGGCGGGGGAAGCGGCGCCTGGGTCTGAACTGGGGTCTGCAGTCTCCCTGCTGCCGCCGCCGGGGGCGGTCCTCGATCCCTGGGACCGCATCTTCCTCTCCAAGCTGAGTGCAGGGTTCGAAGCCTGGCTAAGTTGAAGGCCGCTGTCTTTATTAATTAGATCGTCCTGTAGTCGGATTTCGACGGCCTCTTTAGTAACGCAGTCCCAGAAGTAGGAGGATTGACGGAGTATTTTTGTTTTTTCGTAGTCCATATATTATGGAGAATTTTGAGGAGAATGCACTAGAACAAGCCAAACAAAAACCAACTTGTTTGTTCCGCTACGTGAATGACACGTTCATTGTTCGGCCACATGGAATGGACAGCTTAAATGAATTTCTCGAACACCTCAACTCGCTGCACCCCAACACACAGTTCACGATGGAGATGGAGCAGGATGGTGCCCTACCGTTTCTTGACGTCCTGGTGAAACGGAAACCTGACGGCAGGCTGGGACACAGTGTATACTGAAAACCCACACACACCGATTTGTACCTAAATGCTTTCAGTTGCCACCACAACTCCCAGCGTGAAGGCGTTTTGCGCAAACCTGTTCACAGGGCACGATCGATCTGCGATCATGAGACCCTTCCAGCAGAACTGCAGCACCTTGAGACAACTTTTCGGAAAAATGGGTACAACCAGTAGCTAATAAGACACACACTCAGACAGACTGCGCCAAGAGAACAAGAAGAAAAAACAGAAGAACACAAGTCATTGGCGTGTATTCCGTTTGTCGGAAACACCTCAAGAAAAATCGGTAGACTCCTGGGGAAACACAATGTGAAATGTGTATTCCGATCCTCTGCAAAAACCTTGACTCTACTGGGTTCAGTGAAAGATGACCTAGGCCTTCGAAATCTAGGCGTTTATAAAATTTCCTGTCAGTACGGAAAATCATACATTGGGGAGACAGTCCGCACTGTAGAAGAGAGGTGCCGCGAACACAAGCGCCATACCGAATTACGCCAGGCCACTAAATCAGCCGTGGCTGACCATTGTATAAAGACTGGCCATACTATGGACTAAGAAAAAACAAAAATACTCCGTCAATTCTCCTAGTTCTGGGACTGCGTTACTAAAGAGGTCGTCGAAATCCGACTACAGGACGATCTAATTAATAAAGACAGCGCCCTTCAACTTAGTCAGGCTTCGAACCCTGCACTCAGCCTGGAGAGGAAGATGCGGTCCCAGAGGTCGAGGACCGCCCCCGACGGCGGCAGCAGGGAGACTGCAGACCCCAGTCCAGACCCAGGCGCCGCTTCCCCCGCCACCTCCAGCAGCCGCTGCGCCGGCCGCACCGAAGACACCAGGAGAGGAACGGTGGAGGGGGTAACGGCTAGTATATATAGAGCGCCGAGAGGAACAGCACAGCATTCGTCAGGAACCAACTGAAGATGGCAGCGTGTACGTCTGCCGAAATATTGTGGAGAAATTATGACGCTACCCGGTCGGATACCCGAGAACTGTTCAAATTGGAAATACGCCGGGAAAACTTCAGATCGCATTACTTTCTGCCGTTCTTCCATTAACTCCATTCGATGTTAATTTTATAGTCTTTTTAATGTGTGAATTCCTAAGGGACCAAACTGCTCAGGTCATCAGTCCCTAGACTTAAACTAACTTAAAGTAACGTATCCTAGGAACAACATACACACCGAGAGAAGACTCGAACCTCTGGCGGGAGGGGCCGCGCAATCCGTGACATGGAGCCTAAAACCGCGCGGCCACTCCGCGCGGCTTTCTTTAGTCGTTTGGAGTTCACGCGTTAGGTGGAAAATAACGAGCCGCTGGGGGAGTCTGTGCACTCTGTCGTCACGGATTCAAAAGGCATGCAATGGAACAGCGGGGCACAACCTTGTGAAACAGTCTGTAGCTGAATATAAAGTTCTCAGGTTTCCAGCCGTGTCAAGTACTTAAAATTACTCGAGCATTCGACCAGGCATTTCTTGGTCAGTATCACGTGGTATGACTGGCAGTGGGCTGCTGGTACGCCCTTACATACTCTCTCTGCCAGCAGTGACGTCACTGGTGTTCGCGGCTTCGCCATATATGGGCATACTTGACTCGGCGTTCGATGCGCCCGCTTCAATCGCGCGATCGCTGGATTTCACGCGGTGATGAGCTGCCTGCCACCGTCTCTATTTATGGTGCTATCAGTGTTTCTCTATCTCAGTTGTTTATTTAATTACACAGTTCCAGAAGCCCTTAGTGCGAGCCACGACAGAGGTCTCACCAAATTTTATCCGGTGACCGTTTTCTGAAGGATGCTCAGCCAAAGCGGATTTCTAGGGGCAGTGTAGTCAATGAACCCTCTCATGCCCCTTTATGCGTTGTTCCACACAGCATACTGTTTGTACGACGTAAGGCTGGGTGCAGTCGCAGAGTATCATATTCTTAGACCTGCTGCTTCTTTAACTGGTTTCAGTTATTGACTGATACATGTCTCAGGCCCGAAGACTGATTTGATCTAGTGTCTCTTCGCCGGGAGGATGATCTCGCCACATAACGTCAGAAAATCAGGTTTCTTTTCCTGCTCCTCTTCTGTTGTGTTGTTGTGCTTCTTGCTTGAAATTACGTTATTTAATTGATGAACGTTACACTTGTTGTTCCAGCAGACCTTACGTAGCTGGCTCAGCTCACGAAGCAGGTTACAGGGTCTGATATTATTGTGCAGTAGCTTTTTCTGAGCAGAGACAGTGGGGATACGCCTGCTCGCTCTTCAGTTCACATAAAGATCATATTTTGTTGCGATTTTATCAAATTTCATAATGTCCCCTTCGATGGCTCTTTACAGTTTCACAGTTTCTTGAAAATGAATGAAGTCGTGGTCATAAATCGGCAGTCATAAACGTAATAAATTATTTGAGTACGTCGAATAATTAGTCGCACTGACTTCTATACTGTAGCGAAAACCCCAGATCGATATATTTACTCGCCGGTTTATTGGTGGGGTCTGTCTTAGATGTTTCAACCGAGCATTAGGGAGCCAACACGACTGGATAGTGACGAAAGAAGAATACTCCATTTACAGCCGGAAAATCGTTTTAAGTTAGTCGCAATTTCCGTAAATTGCTTTCGGTAATTGGCACAACAGATTCTTAATCGAGAATACGGCGGCGAGTTCTTCCAGTCCTAAAAATGCGCTGGAAGTGTTTCGACTCCAATCACCTCTCCGTCAGGAATTACGATAAACGCTGCCGAGAGTAAAATGATGTCGCCATTCCAGGATCTGGCACACTGGATGGACAAGCGAGAAAGATCGCTTAACTGCAAAGGACAGGGGCAGATGAGGTTATCGGTGGTCGCCGCGGTGCAGCCGCGTGGAATGAACGAGCTGTTACACTAACTGATGGCCGGAAAAGCTAATGGACTAGCCTGATATCTGGCGTAGCCTTGATAGGTCTTTCATTACCGCCTTCGGTGCCTTTCTGTGAGATGCCAAATGAACCGCAGCAATTGAGTTGTCGGGGTACGGAGAACATCCACGATTACATCAGTGTTTCGAGCCTCACCGCTCTGTACATCCACTCACATTTAGATGCAAAGGGATGTGCGAGGGCTCTTTTCTCCACTGAGGTGCGTTGTTGGGAGCTAAAAATTAATCACTCTTCATTTGTGGTTAATTGTACATACTTACTTTAGAATTACAATTTAACCACAATTTATTATGTATGAATACGTTGTATGGAATGTTTGCTTTATATCCAGGTCGTTGGCAAAGTAGAAATGCAATACACGTAAATGTAATGTGTCAGACGGATTGGAATCTAATCATATCTATAATTATTCACGCCTAGTACACCTCTTTATGCTAAGCGAAGTTGCGCAGTGGCTAGCATACTGGACTCGCATTCGGGAGGACGACGGTTCAAGCCCGTGTCCGCCCATCCTTATTTAGGTTTTCCGTGATTTCCCTAAATCGCTCCAGGCAAATACCGGGATGGTTCCTTTGAAAGGGCACGGCCGATTTCCTTCCCCTTCCTTCCCCTTCCTTACCCTTCCTTCCCTAATCCGATGAGACCGATGACCTCGCTGTCTGGTCTCCTCCCCCAAAAAACAACCCAAACTCATGAATTAGAAAAAAAAATAGTTTATTAATTTGAGACGAACCATGTTACATGATGTTCCAGAGAACTAAATGACACTTAAGCGGGTAATGTTCTGTGATGGTACTGCTGATTCATGGTGTTTGGTGAGGCAAAAAACATAACAGTCTACAGTGGCAAAACAAATACACAGAGAGTGTCCTGTTTCGGCACACTTAATATATCAGTACATTGAAATTGAACATGAGCACCTAAAATAAACAGCCGCTTTCGTCTATTGGATGTAAGTGCATAGTCAACATTTCAAAATGTGTCACTTAGCATACTTTTCTATGGTACGTTTCCTTCGAATCTGGATCATCCTGTTTGACAGTGAATTGCTTTTTGACACCGTTACGATTGCGATACTATTTCACTGTACCTAAGTTAATCATATGTCGATACGTGCCTCTCAGCATTGCGTAATCTGTTCTTAACGCCGATTCTCTTTCTGCAGTAATGTGTGTTTATTGACAAAGCCAAGAAGGATAGCTGAGCTTGAAGTACATTTTATGTTGGTACTAGTAGAGTACCCGACTCTGCCTGAGTATGTATTTATTCCATTCTTCTATTAGTCCACCTCCTCCTTCCCCCTCTCTCTGTCGATTTCCTGCTCCCCCCCCCCCTCCTCTGTCAATCTCTTCCACCACCTTTCTCCTTCCACCTTCTCCACTAACCTCTCTCTATCCATCTCCTCCTGCCCCTTACTCTGCCCATCTGCTGCATTCTCTCTCTCTGTCCATCATTCCTCCCCCTCTCTTTCTACATCTGCTCCTCCCACTTCTGTCCATCTGCTCCTTCCCCCCTCTATCTCCTTCCCTCTCTGTCCATCTGCTCCTTCCTCCCTCTATCTCCTTCCCTCTCTGTCCAACTGCTCCTTCTCCCATCTCCTTCCCTCCCTCCCCCTCTGTTCATCTACTCCTCCCCCCTCTATCTCCTTCCCTCTCTGTCCATCGGCTCCTTCCCCCCTCTATCTCCTTCCCTCTCTATCCATCTGCTCCTTCTCCCCTCTATCTCCTTCCCTCTCTCCCTCTCTGTCCATCTACTCCTCCCCCCTCTATCTCCTTCCCTCTCTGTCCATCTCCTTTTCTCCCCTCTAAATCCTTCTCATTCTTTGTCTATCTCCTCCCATTCTCTTTCTCCATGAATTTCCTTCTCCCCCTCTCACTGTCCGTCCCCTCTTGCCCCCCCCCCCACCCACCCACTCTGCATCTGGACTTGCCCATGCCTCTGTCCATCTTTCCATTCTCTGTCTATCTCCCCCCCCCCCCCCACTATTTCTGTCCATCTCCTCCTTCCCCCTCACTGTCTGTCTATTTTCTTCTTCCCCCTCCATGTTATCACCCTGGCCCCAATAAAAAGCTGGTGGCTCTTACTCCTATACTATTTCCTTCTAGATAGTAACTAATATGTGTATCAAATTTGATTAACGTCTTTCCAGGTGTTTAGGATCAGTTTTTCATCCGTGACTTAGCCCACATATGTACGTGTCAAATGTATTTAACACATATTTAAAATATTTCACACCAATCTGTACATATATTTCCCCTGTATCTCTACTGAATTCCGCCCAGAAATTTCATTAACACACAGTTCATTGTCTATGATGTTCTATCTCCTGAACTGTGTGTCATGCAATGATATAATTTTATTTGTATATTAAGTAGTTTACACTGAGGAGCCAAAACATTATGACCACCTAATTAAAAGCGTGTCGGTCCACTTCTGGAACGTAATTCAGCAGTGATTCTTTGTGCCTGGATTCGACGAGTACTTGATATGTTACCAGAGATTTGTGGCGCCAGATGCCTATGCACAAGTCATACACATCCCATAATTTATGGGCGGTTGGTTTGCGGGCGCCGAGCTGGTGCCCGATAGCGTCCCAATTGGCTTCAATCGGATTCAGATAAGCCGAATTGGATGACCTAAACATCAACGCGAGTTCACTATCACGCTCCTCAAACAATTGCAGCATGATTCTGGCCTTGTCACACGGACATTTATCCTGCTTACGACGGTACCTAACGGTTACAGCTGAGTGTAGCTGCTCTTCCACACACTATGCCATACGGCCAAACCAGTTGCGTCTGTACCTATTGTTATTCGCACTTTTAAGTACTTGGGCTATGCATGGCTCTGATTAAAAAGAATAGCTCGATGTAGTCATATGGTCGAGCCGCGCACGTCTGCTTTCATGCCCTGCAGCTAATTCGCTGCGAATAATAACCTGTAGCTGTGATTTTGTAGTCAAATAGTCTATGCATTGGCTTAGAATAGCGAATTAATAAAATACACAAAAACACAAAATAAAAAGTTAAATGAATACTTTAATAACAAGGGTTCTATTCTAACGACTAATTGACGTAGACGACAGAGAATTACATTGAATAATGTTTATTCAAGAAAGAACATCTCAAATAAACGTAAAGTGCTTCCTAGAAAATTCAGTTGAAATACAGACAGAAAATATCCTTATAGAATGCAGTAAATTTATCGAATGCAATAAAGATACTTTGAGAGCGTTAAGAGAATGGTAGCAAAATCACCAAACTAAATAGCCATTGAAGGTAAGCGAATATTAAGTCAATTTTGTAATCACAATGTACGCAATATAAACCAGCTCAAAATAGTTCTGAGTTCAACACGATGATCCAAAAATTAACACACACGATGTACAGTATGGTAACTCATACTATGTCTATTCTCAGTTACGTGCTACAAGCAGCAATGGAGTCCTACTCTCGAGAACACTGAGACCTCTCTAAATCTGAAGTCCCTACCAAATTTAAGGTGTGGCAGCGGCCTTTCACCGCCAGTAAACAACCACTAACAAGATGTAATCACACCTGTTACTCTAGATAAGTCTGTCCTCTTCCAGAACTCAATTAAAAGTGTCCAGAATCACTCCCTTGAGCTCTTCACTCTACAAGTGTCTGTCTGCTTGTCTATTGGCTGAAGGCCATTCCCACAAAAAAATCGCCCTTAAGCTCTGCAGCTATGATTTGATTCAAGCTGACCACTTCCTGGACTAAACTAATATATTAAAACAGTATATAAATAAAGAAATGTCTTATATATTCGGTTACACTCAGTTGGTTCATAAATAAATAATCCAGCGTCCTTGTGCAAGTGGGATCATGATAAAAAACAACAGTTTCTCCTTAAGTACTGTTTAAACAGTTATTTATACCTTCTTCACAGAAGCATTTTTCGGTTCTCTTTTCAGTCGTGGTGTCCGCTACACACGTACTTTAGTACAATTTTTAACAGCACTTTCAATCAACGTTTAAATAAAGTTACTGGCAAAATAACTACATAAGTATGAGAATACGAGCTGTGTTCATTTAATGTGTGGTTGCGGATACGATGTTCTGACAAACATTTGCGTAATGAAGCAGATATAAGAAATGTCGTAAACCAATAAATAAAACAGATACAGATAAGTAGCTTTTAGGGATGATAGGTACAGTGCAGTGCTATCATCTGAGTCATCGTTGTTAAAATCGCATCAAGCGATCACAGGTCGTTAATTCAGAGATTCATGGTGTAAATTTTTACTCATTGTGAAATATTGTTTTACAGACATTGAAATTACTGTTCTATCACTAGATGCACGTCTTTTTTCTGGGATCGCCGATGTACTTATACTTGCATTAATATAATGACTGTAAATTATGGTAGACTGTCAAAGAGCTGTAAGAAGCCATCATTCAATTTGTCTCGAAGCCTGACCTTGCTGGGAGCATAGCTGGCTCTCCTAAGCAACTGGCGCGTTGTCAAAATTCCCCATACCGGGATTTTTCCAATTTCCGGTGAAGCCTTTGTGTCCGTACCTCTGAGCTCGCCAGCAATGGTCGCTGCCTCTGGCCCAGCTGCGGCGTTATGAATTCGCTGGGGCTGTCCACCAGAGCTCAGCAGTACAAGCACATTCACCTCTTGTCCACAGCTTGTGGTCTAGTGGCTAGCGTTGCTGCCTCTGGATCACGGAGTCCACGGTCCGATTCCAGGCCGGGTTGGTGATTTTCTCTGTTCGGGGACTGGGTGTTTGTGTTGTCCTCACCATTTCATCATCATGATTCGTGACAGTGGCTAGATTGGACTGTGTAAAAATTGGACTGTGGAAAAATTGTACGCACGCTGATGACCGCGCGGTTGAGCGCCTCAATAACCAAACATCAGCATTATCATCACCACCATTACCAACAAAATCACCTCTTACCAATACTGGGCGGCCGATCTGCTCGCCTAAATACGCGTAACATTACATGCTGGAAGATGACACCGCTGTCGAGGAAGACTTCAGGCACAAGGGGCTACAGATGGTACCTAACAATGTTCACATAGTCCTCAGATGCCATGGTCCTTATGTTACTACCGCAGGTCCCACGAAAGCCCAGGTAAATGTCCCACATAACACGATACTGCTCCTACCGGACTACATCCGTGGTGAGCTGCATATTTCGATCAGGCTTTCGCCTGCATGGTGGCATATCTGGACACGACCATCGACCTCGTTTAACAATAAACGAGATTTATCCGACCAGATGACGCGATTCTATTGATCCGTGGTCCACTGTCGATGATCTCATGCCCACTGTAATCATAATTGACAATTTTGTACTGCCGGCCACTGTGGCCGAGCGGTTCTAGGCGCGTCAGTTCGAATCCTGCCTCGGGCACGGATGTGTGTGAGGTCCTTAGGTTAGTTAGGTTTAAGTAGTTCTAAGTATAGGGGACTGATGACCTCAGATGTTATGTCCCTTAGTGCTTAGAGCCATTTCCTGATGTTGTACTGTCAACACGGGAATACGTAAGGTTTCTTTGCTGCACAACGACACGTTCAATATTGTCCCCTGAACGGTGAGCTCCAAAACACTTATGCTTGCGCCGGCACTGTACTCCGTCGCCAGATCTGCCACAGATCGCCGCCCGTCCTGCTTTAGAGAGCGGGAAAGTCTCCGATCCCCGTGTTCTATATGAGGTACGGACGTCCAAGTTCAACTTCTTGTCGCCTACTCGTTGTTTCAGCATTTTTCAACTACTTTCCATATACACTCACGACAGTAGAAGGCTAACAGCGGACTAGCTTCATCGCTCCAGGTACTGGGACACAACATTCTGGCTTTTGTCAAAGTCATTTAAGTCGCCGGATTTCTGCATTTGCGCCACTTATCGTTTTTGCTCCGCCCATATACTTCTCTCAGCGCGTCACGTGCCCCCAGCCCACCAGACAGCATACAGCCTCGCGGCAGGCGGTGGTCATAATGTTTTGGCCGATCAGTGTTTGCGACTACTGTATCCAAAATGTGTCGCCAACTCAGCTAGCATTACAGAAGTAATAAAGTAAAACTTCATGCTTCTTGCGGCAGTTTTACTGCAGCAACAGCGAAACGATGTCAAGCGATAAACTTTCTCCTTTCTTCATTTTGTCGGGGTTGACATCGATAAAAATTTTCGTAAAGCTTTGAAATTATTTGTAATGTTTGTTGGAAGTCTCTAAGGCCCCTCATTGTCAAATACTGTACGAATAAACTATGTGCATCGTGGCCTACACTGTTTTTTCATCCCCATCCCCACCCCATTGATAGGCAAGTGGTTCTTACCCTCTCAGCTATTGTTTCCAGACAGTAAGTGATCTTTGTGTCAAGCTGGGTCGAAATCGGTCCAGCGCTTTAGGAGGAAATGTGGAATATACATATTGTACATATATACGTACATTCATTTTTATAATACGTGTGGATACAATGCTGAACTTGGAGAAACGAGTATCCGTAATCATCACATGTCAAGAAACAAAATTCATTAATTCATGTATTCCTTAATCGTGTTCCGTAGACTCCATCAGGTAGGAAAACCATCAGGGATGTTGAACTTGCCGAAGTCTACAACTTGTCAAAGTCTACATTAAAAATGGACAAGTAAATCATAGAGACCTTATTTTTATGCTGTTTTAACAATAAACTATCACCTTACTGCTTAACTGTATTTGTACTTACGGCTGCTAAATTTACCCTAGTAATTTAATTTAATCTAGTAAATTAGAAGCAAATACGATACTCTGAGTCAATCTGTTGACTCCTCAGTTACCGCCCCTGTTTAGCTCTTACATGTAGCTCAATATTTGTTTCATCATATCGGCATTTTTCAGAGAAAATTGTTACCTACATCTACAAATATAGAGTCCTATTTACAGTACCCCGTGCTTGTCCCGCAACTTTACAATGAACCATGCTACTTTCCACGTAGGTAACAGAACTGTTCAGTCATTGAATCTAGTTTTCAGATAATTTGTGTGAGGACTGCCTAGTGAGATTGGTTTTTAATGCTCTTATTAATTTCTTTTTATGTAACATAATATGAAATTAATAAATTTATTTTTGACGTGAATTATGCCAGTGATATAGGGTACAGCGGGGCTATTAAAATATTTGTAACTTACGCCAAAC
Source organism: Schistocerca piceifrons (assembly GCF_021461385.2). NCBI lineage: Eukaryota > Metazoa > Arthropoda > Insecta > Orthoptera > Acrididae > Schistocerca > Schistocerca piceifrons. The sequence goes on along the minus strand of NC_060143.1, from coordinate 253,119,655 downwards.
TTTTTCGGAAAACTATTAACTAAATTTTCGTCATAGCCATGTAGCATACCTATCCTATTGATGACAGGCGATTATAGATGATCGTCAAACATTTATATTATGCTGTTGTTCGATTTACCCTCCCGACTAGACAAAACTGCATTTCAGCAGGGCTGTTCGCATAGTGGTCGGGGCTATTTGGGGCACAAGATCTTCGACACTGCAATCTGAATCGGTGTCTAAAACTGCCTTCTTGAAAAGGCCAACATTAGCTCGCTTACTGGTATCAGCACTTCTTTTCTCGTCACCATTAGGTTCAGCAGGTGTCTTTTTTGCTACTTTCTGCGTCAGTAGGCCACACTCTTTCTTTGCTCTCATTACAACAATGTTTTATCGAGACGTTGTTCGACGAGCGTGTGGAACAGCTCTGGAGATTTATCTTTAAGCTTGTTTCTGTGGAGAAGGAAGTATATCCCCAGTGGAGTCTTCTGGGATAGCTGTTGATGAATTATCCATTGTTGCACCATCTTCTGTGGATGTTGTGTTTGCTCTTAGGGCTTCAGAAGAAGCAAACCGACAATCGTCAATCGCATCTGGATTAATTGGTAGATCCTCGAACAGGAAAATGCACTTACAACTAAGGGGGCTGACGCAGTTGAATCCATCCTACGCTCCATGTCCTATTGAAATGAACTTTGGCCATTTTGGTATTGGGATTTCTTTGCTGCCATTTTGTTGCCATCTCAAAGTAATGTGTTTTGAGGGTCTTGAAAACACATCTGTCTAAGGGCTGGAGTACACGGATAGTTTGTGGTGGAAAACATAACATTTCGATCTCAAATGGTTCAAATGGCTCTGAGCACTATGAGACTTAACATCTGAGGTCATCAGTCCCCTAGAACTTAGAACTAGTTAAACCTAACCAGCCTAAGGACATCACACACATCCATGCCCGAGGCAGGATTCGAACCTGCGACCGTAGCGGTCACGCGGTTACAGACTGTAGCGCCTAGAAGTGCTCGGCCACTCCAGCCGGCTTTCGATCACATTGTCCCAGTAGAACTCCAGCGCTGATAGTGAAGAATGTAACAGATATCGATCCAAAATAAGAAGTACTTTTCCTTGGACTCCGTTTTTTTGATAACATTTCGGACATTTCAGAAATATTCCCTCATTTATCCACCTACTTTCATTCATATATGAAATGGACCCATTGAGCAAGTTAAGTATCAGCTCCGACCTGTTCCTTTGACCGTTGAATATAACAACTGGTGGTAAACACGCACCTGCTGCCTTGCAACAAGCAATAACCGCAACGTTCTCACCTCTTTCAGAGCTGGTTAAAGAAATCACCTCTTTTGTTCCTTTATTTGCAATGACCTTCGGAGGTTTATTGTTGAGTGGCAACCGTGTTTCATCCACGTTATATGCAGAGAGAGATTTGTAAGAAGCTTACTTAAAAGTGTTCCGGCGTAACAGCAAGCGCCGGCACGACGATCAAGAGCGGAAGAGCAGATAGGGCTGTGAGATGACGTCAGCAAATAGTAGGCGGTCGAACCCGTCTCTAGGACGACGCCACGACAGGAGCGGCATCTACACGAAGAGAATATAAGCGCCGGGCCGCCTAATCACGGCTGCAGTGGAAGACGACCCGTCATACAAACGCTACAGCAGTAACTTATGAACTGCATTGTTTTTCTTCCATTGAAATTGTATACATCGAAGGACAGTGGTTATTTTTATGTCGCCATTTGCTTGCAGCACACCTTTGTGAATACACAAAGTTAAGTATTGTCAATTTAACTTGCTGTAGTAAACTCCATTAATAAGATTTGCTTGAATTGCTGTTAGGCGATCCGAGAAAACAGCTTCCTAGGCACCCTACAGTAGTCGAGTGGGTAGAACACAATAAAAAGTTCGAAGTGCTATTTCACAGTCTCTCGGCTTAGTGCGGCTGCTCTTGCTTTCGAGAGACCCTCTGGTTTCCTCTGTGTCTTGGCGTTGCTCTTGACAGCTGGTTTGAAGGCTGCAATACTCACATCTTTCGGTGTCTGTCCTAATTCCGTTTTTCCCAAATATGTCATTCTGTTGACAAGAGTGGTTTCCAAATCTTCAGAAAATGCATTGGGATGCCCAGCAGGGTTACCAAATGCATAGTTTTTGGTAAAAGATAACTGATACCCGTAATGTTATAGTTTTCCTTTTGATAACGGCAGTACAAACTCGAAAGTTTCAATCCATAGTTTTCCTGGCTTCTAATAGTGACGTCTCATTCATCACTGCTTCAGCTGCCTCCTTCATCGAGCCCTCGTCCCATTACATCTGCCTTTCGTAGGTCCTCACCATTTGAAGAAGATGAAAGACTAATGACTATAGTGTTGCAAAGTAGAAAATGTTTTGCAAATACACTATACCCAGTGTACAGTCAGTTTTCCATGAGAACGGGAAAATGGCTGTCAGGTACTGTACAGCTGCACAAAAGGCTACTTTGGTTCAAATGGATCTGAGCACTATGGGACTTAACTTCTCAGGTAATCAGTCCCCTAGAAGCTAGAACTACTTAAAGCTAACTAACCTAAGGACATCACACACATCCATGCCCGAGGCAGGATTCAAACCTGCGACCGTAGCGGTTGCGCGGTTCCATACTGTAGCGCCTAGAACCGCTCGGCCACTCCAGCAGGAGGCTACTTTGGAATCAGAAGCACTAACTTGGAAACAACAACACATCTTTCCATAGAGTAATGATAACCACACAGTCTGTGATTACGTAGACTAGACTGGCCTTAGGCATACAAGGACAGTCGGCTGTTAATCGCACCTGTACCAGCCGTCAGTCCTGCGCGGGTCTTCCTGCATTTCGCTACAGGCTTCTGCCGTTGCAGCTTTGCTACAGACCCCTACACTGTCGACCACACTGTGCTTCTGACTTTGCCCATCAAAGCATTTGTAGATATACTGAAACAGTAACGGCCCTGTAACTCATCTCTGCTATACCTTGGCCGGCAATCGTGTTATCGACGTTCGTGCATACTGAACACTGGCGAACCACAGCAAATGTGGGAGAAATAAATCAACACGATGATCAATAACACACAAAAAAGGAAACAGTAATGTTGACCGCAAGAAGACGACGTAAGTCAGAAGAGTATTTCCATTCCGCCCTTCAGTCACCGACAGGAAATATCATGCTCATTCTCTTTGGGATGCAAAAAGCGGTAATTCAGAGCCTTACTTGGAAAAGCGTTTAAGGGTGAACAGTAAGTCATGCTCAAATCCGCTACGACTTTGCCTGGAATCAGAGGTAAAAGGCGTGGACTTGAGAGTGCCAGTGACTTTTTGCGCAATGACTTGGAGAAAACCGCAGTGCAACAGTAGCTGCGTTCACAACCCAAAGAATTCTTCTCGTAAGGACCTTTGAGAATGGGTCGTTAGTCTTGCTTGGGTAGCGCAGTTGGTACAACGCTTAGCTGCAAAAGGCAATGGTCCTGGGTTAGACAGACAGTTTTAATCTCCTAGGAAGTTTCATGTCAGCGCAAACTTAGCGGTAGAGAAAGAATTTCATTACGAAAACAATCCTCTAGGCTGTGGCCAAGCGATATCTCCACAATGTCCTTTCTGCCAGGAGTGCTAGTCTGGCAACAAATGCACAAGATACGATACATTGTATCGTTTTTCTTAACAACACAGGCACTCCAGTATCGTATTTATCCCGCGATACAGGCAGCGACGTACAATTAAAATGTCCTCCTCAGTATTGGAATTACATAACTTGTGTACGAGTACGAGCTGTCACTCACGAACGACCTCATGTGGTAGTATGGGTCTGGCAGTGAGGCGTGCACGGATTGCTAAAATGGGTAAGGTGACCGCTCGCGTACAATGGGAAATCCGGGTCCGTGACCCAAGGCGGCACAAATTTTCGTTGTCATTCCCTTATGCAGTTTATGGTTATCCGTATTCGCAATTGTTCTTACGTTTCACGTAAGCAGGGGAAATTCTGCGAAGTTCGGGAAGTAGGTTATGCAGTTCCAGTAGAAGTACAGCTGAGGACAGGTGAGTGTCCTCCAGTAGCTCAGTTGGTAGAGCACTTGCCTGCAAAAGACAACAAGCATGGGTTCGAGTCCAGGTCCAGCATTCAGTTGTAATCTGCCAGGGAGTTTCAATAATAAACTAGCTGCTACGGGTAAAATAAGAAAGAAACCCACTGCTTGCATTCCATTCACAAGCATACTCTCCTACAGGATAGGAAGCATTTTCAGAGTGCATAACATTAGCATTTCTTCCATAACACGTAACAAACTGCAGCGCACACTGAGGCAGAAGAAAACAGACAGCCACATTCGCAATAAATCAGCAGTAGTCACGCACGTGAAGAACACTGGCCATCCATTCAAAGACATCGTGAATGATCTACATATAGTACATAAAACATACAAGGCACACGAAATGGAATTGTATGTAGAACTAGGAATTTTTATTCATGACACAGGACATGGTGACACCTTTTTATTACAAAAAAATGGTCTTAAATCTAATAAGCATATTATTTAATATGTGCCATGACATAAATACATCACGTAAGTACGCAGGACACTCACTGTAAACGCTTGAGCGAAATGGACCGCCAAAAGCGGAGATGGAAGTGAATGAGGAAACGACATGCAACTGTGCGAGATGCGCCATTCATAGTTGTCGTCTACGGTTAGAATCCATGCCAATAGTTGTTGAGGACTTTGGCCGTGGATTAAGTTGTTTGAAAAATAAACATAGCAACCAACCATTTTTTATATTCCTTATTTGAGCCAAGATGCACTTCGCGTATTTATCCATCCCCAGTTTGCTTCGTTCGTTTATATCTTCATCTCTACAACGTTTTTGCCGGCTGTATTTTGGACGCTGCAGCTACCTGTACAAAATAAGTAATAACTCCCTCAACTGCCCCATTTCCCGAGTTGTGTATTCACATTTAACTTGTTTCCGCTCACTGCTTCGCTCGCGTAGATTGTATGGTCTGCAAGATTGTTTTCGTTTTTCTTTAATCGAATTTTTATGTTCTTCACAAATTGCGTCATCTTCTAAGATTTCTACATTAACTAAGCCTGTAGAAACACGACCTTTCTCAAATGGACTTTCAGCCAAATGCGATTCTAGTAGATGGAGTTGGAGGTCTTTGTTAATTCCGCCTTTAGAGTTGTTGTTGGGATGTTTCCATAGAAACTATCACCCTCTAACACATTTTTCTTTAGAATTCAAATACCAACTTTCATAGAACTAGCTTTAAAAATACTTTAACATAACTAAAAATTTTCAAAAACTCTGAAAACGTAATTTTTTATTTCTAACCGAGAAATTCAATTCAAAGTATCATAGATTTAGCTTTAAAATGCTTTAAAAATGAAATATTTTCATAAGCATTTTCATCCCCTGTTTCACCACCTTAGAAGTTGAATTTCCAAGAAACATTGAACAATATAATTTTAGAATTTCTAAGAGAGAACTCTAATATCAATTTGCATATATGTAGCTTTAAACATTTTATGAAGTGGGGGCGTCTGCTTTACTGAAAATCTCGTTGCCGCTGCAAAAGACTAATAAATGTATCCCGGTTGGACGGATGGGTGTGTTCTAGGGTTGCATACGCACAATGAAAGTAACACAAAATAGTCACTAGTAAAATATATTACTGAGTTTTGGTAACACTGGTTACAGCAATTGTAGAAGCCTATCTGTCCTGCTTGACTACAGCTGCATGGACACAAACTAAATAATGTTCTCCGAACTAAAGTCAGAAGCAAAGGGTAACCTTCTGTGTTGATGTACTGTTCGAAGAACGGTTCCAGACTAACAGTATTCCTATGAATCTATAGGCAGGTGGTCTCTGTCCGCCGGCCGGAGTGGCCGAGCGGTTCTAGACGCTACAATCTGGACCCGCGCGACCGCTACGGTCGCAGGTTCGAATCTTGCCTCGGGCATGCATGTGTGTGATGTCCTTAGGTTAGTTAGGTTCAAGTAGTTCTATGTTCTAGGGGAGTGATAACCTCAGAAGTTAAGTCCCATAGTGCTCAGAGCCATTTTAACCATTTGGTCTCTATCCACACACGAGAAGTCTGTGTCTCTCGACGACTTGAAGACAGGTCGAACATTCTACATGACTCCCTAGCAAGACTCGGACTGTCTTACATCTTGCAAGTCACAACTTCTCCTCGCTTCCCTTCCCTTCCTGGGGCGCTGGCGCTACAGGGGACGGGATCCTCGCGGTCAGCGTGATTTGTTTGCGCGCAGCGATGTTCCTGCTGCGGACGGAGGTCCATGGTGCTTCTGCTTTTAAAATGCTTTAGTATTTCTGTAATAATGACTTATTTCCGAAAGAACTTTCGTCCAAAATTTCACTCCCCATAAGATTTAAATTTCCAAAAACGCTGGATCACGTATTTCTTTATTTATACCTGAGAAACCAAACACCAATTTTCGTAGTTGTAACTTCAAAATTGCCTTAATAGCAACACAACTTTAGAAAACCTTTCGTCTGATATTTCACCTCCTTTGGGGTGGAATTTTGAAACATCCCTTCTTAACCGATTTCTACAACACGCTTTGTGGCCGAGGTGGCTAGCGCACGTTTGTGCTGTGGCGCTCGACCTAGGAGTAAGCCGATTCGAATCCTGGTTGTGGAAAAGGGATTCACTGCCAGTATTTGGCCAGTAAGAGGAGAAGAGGAGGTGGCGCAAACTTCCTGATCACCATACTTGGCGCCAGTGTCCTGGTTGAAACACCAGACCTCTCTGTGTCCTATGAAGGGAGGACGTGTGACAGTGTTTGGTGGTGATGCGTCCGTCGGATGGAGAAGTTAAGCTTCGTGGCCCTCTTGGTGCTGTCCGCGAGGAGTAGGTTGTGTGCTAGCATCTGGTTTCATCCACTCCCTTCTTTCATCTTCATCGCCATACAACACAAACAATACACTACACTACACTACACACACACACACACACACACACACACACACACACACACACACACACACACACACACACAATAGATACATATTGTATTACAAATATTGTAATGGAGCATACTGTAAATAAATAAAAATAATGCCTACAGTATCAGCTCAAAACAATCTACAAATATCAAGTGCCACGCGTAGAGGCCGCGCGGTTTGAGTCACCATGTTACGTAAGTCTAGGGACCGATGACCTCAGCAGTTTGGTCCCTTAGGAATTCACATACACAAATATCAAGTTTCTGTGCCTAGCGGTTTGGCTTGGGTGGTGATGTGTCTTTCAGTCAGTCAGGTTGGTTCAAATGGCTCTGAGCACTATGGGACTTAACATCTTAGGTCATCAGTCCCCTAGAACTTAGAACTACTTAAACCTAACTAACCTAAGGACATCGCACACATCCATGTCCGAGGCAGGATTCGAACCGGCGACCGTAGCAGTCCTGCGGTGCCGGACAGCAGCGCCTAGAACCGCACGGCTTCCAGGGCCGGCTCAGTCAGTCAGAGCATTTCCTTTCACATACAGAGATTAACAGTTAGCTGCTCTACCTTATTTAGAGTTCCGCACCTTAATAAGTAAAAACGTAACCTTTATAGGAGGGTTGGAACTTAAATAGTGGCGACTATTTATTTCCACCTCGAACAAAACAGACACGTGTTTCAAAGTTTTACTGACCTTCAAAGTAGTCACCAGCATTGTGGATAACCAATTGCCAGCGATGTGGAAGTCGTAGGATTCTATTAGCAGTGCCAGTTGTGTCGTAGGTCTCGTTCCAAAAATGAACAGCATAAAGATAGAAGTGATGACGCTTTCTGCAGGACCTGAGCACCATTTTTCAGGACAATGCTCAAGCACGTACAGTGCAAGCTGTTATTGATTTGTTTGACTGATGGGGCTGCTAAGTGCTATACCACCTACTGCACTTCCCTGACTTAAGCCATCGTGAGTTCAACTCAGTTTCTAAACTGGAGGAAACACTTCACGGCATTTGCTTCAGAGCTGCTACAAATTCGTCGGCTAATAGACCGCTCCACTGGAACTGTCAACACAACTGGCACTGCTAAGAGTATTCTACGACTTCCACATCGCTGGCAACGGGTTATACACAATGCTGGTGACTACTCTGAAGGTCAGTAAAACTTTGAAACACGTATCTATTTTGTAAGAGCTGTAAAAAGAATAGTTGCCACTATTAAAATTCCAACCCTCGTAGAATCACTTTCTTGGCCGTCTTGTCTGTCCGACTGTTCAGATCGATCTATCTCTAGAAAGGGTAGAAGTATCGAACTGAAATTTGTAACAAATACTAAGGCCGACGGTAACTTGACGGTGTAAAAATTCTAAGCTTCTAAGTCAATGCAGTCAAAATATATGGACATTTATATCACACATTTTGATATTCGCAAAGTCACTCATCAATGTTGTTGTTGTTGTTGTTGTGGTTTTCAGTCCTGAGACTGGTTTGATGCAGCTCTCCATGCTACTCTATCCTGTGCAAGCTTCTTCATCTCCCAGTACCTACTGCAGCCTACATCTTTCCGAATCTGCTTAGTGTATTCATCTCTTGGTCTCCCTCTACGATTTTTACCCTCCACGCTGCCCTCCTGTACTAAATTGGTGATCCCTCGATGTCTCAGAACATTTCCGATCAACCGATCCGTTCTTCTAGTCAAGTTGTGCCACAAGCTCCTCTTCTCCCCAATTCTATTCAATACCTCCTCATTAGTTATGTGATCTACCCTCCTAATCTTCAGCAATCTTCTGTAGCACCACATTTCGGTAACTTCTATTCTCATCTTGTCTAAACTATTTATCGTCCACGTTTCACTTCCATACGTGGCTACACTCCATACAAATACACTGCTGGCCACCGTAAATGCAACACCAAGAAAGACAAGAGGTAGCACAACAAAATTTATTTTGTAGATAACATGTTGACCAAGTATCAAATGATTACGTTTACAGACGTCTGTGACATGTGGTTCCTGCCAGAATCAGTAGCCAGAGTAGCCGCCATTGTTGGAGATCACCGCAGCCACACGTCTCGGCATTGAGTCAAAGAGACGTTGGATGTGTTCCTGGGGTACAGTAGCCCAAGCATCTTCCACAAGTTGCCAAAGATCAGCTGGTGTGGCAGTTGGGGATGTAATCTGGGTCACTCGTTGAGCAACCATGGACGACATGTTTTCTACCGGCGAAAGATCCGGAGAGCGAGCCGGCCAGGGAAGCACTTCAATCTGGTTATTGACGAAGAACCTTTGGACAATGCGTGCCACGTGTGGTCGCGCATTATCCTGTTGAAATATGGCTGTGGCCGAGCCCTGAAGGTAAGGAAGGACATCTGGCTCCAGCACCTCGGATATGTAGCGCCGGCTATTTAACGTACCGGCAATGCGTACTAGAGGCGTGCGAGAGTAATACCCAATACCGCCCCATACCATAATACCCGGTGCAAGACCAGTGTGGCGGTGCATAATGCAGCTGTCCAACATCCTCTCTCCACGATGTGAAAAAAATGGTTCAAATGGCTCTGAGCACTATGGGACTTAACTGCTGTGGTCATCCGTCCCCTAGAATTTATAACTACTTAAACCTAACTAACCTAAGGACATCACACACATCCATGCCCGAGGCAGGATTCAAACCTGCGACCGTAGCAGTCACGCGGCTCCGGACTGAGCGCCTAGAACCGCTAGACCACCGCGGCCGGCTCCACGGTGTCTCCACACTCGAATCCGACCATCGTGGTGCTGCAGACAGAAGCGTGCCTCGTCAGTAAAGACAACGTCATTCCATTCTGCCGTCCACATCCGTCTGTCATCACACCATTGGCGACGGAGACGTCTGTGGTTCTGCGTCAATGGTAGATGAAGCAATGGACGTCTTGCGGACCGACCACTCTGCTGTAAACGGCGTCGAATGATACGCGCAGACACTGGATGATGCGTTACAGACGCACTGTGCTGCGCTATGGTTCGGGATGTCACTGAGCGATCCGTCACTGCCATGCGCGCAATTTGCCTATCAGCACGTGCAGTGGTGCACCGAGGTGAATGCGATCGACCACGTCGGTCCGTCGTACCCTCCTGCATCCAACGGTCACATATCCGCATTACAGTTGTTTGGTTTCGTCCAACACGACTAGCGATTTCTCTGTATGATAATTCACAATCTCGGTAAGCCACTATCCATCCTCTGTCGAACTCGGATACTTGATCAAACGATGTTCGCTGTTGTCTACGAGGCATAACTGATCGTCTTGTGAAGCAACCACAAGGTAAACACACGTGCCGAACGTACACTCGTCGAAATCGCCAAGCCTTAAATGGCGCTATGAGGTGGCGCCACAGGCGCGCGTGATGTGCGTCTGCGCTGACATTCTAATCAGTTGCATATCTCATAGCTGAAAACCCATGGTGTAGATTTCACTTGATTCCGATGCTTCCTTCAGGGTGTTGCGTTTACGGTGGCAGAAACGACGTCCTGACATTTAAATCTATACTCGATGTTAACAAATTTTTCTTCTTCAGAAACGCTTTCCTTGCCATTGCCAGTCAACATTTTATATCCTCTCTACTTCGACCATCATCAGTTATTTTGCTCCACAAATAGCAGAACTACTTTAAGTGTCTCGTTTCCTAATCTAATTCCCTCAGCATCACCCGACTTAATTCGACTACATTCCATTATCCTTGTTTTGCTTTTGTTGATGTTGATCTTATACCCTCCTTTCAAGACACTGCCCATTCCGTTCAACTGCTCTTCCAAGTCCTTTGCTGTCTCTGACAGAATTACAATGTCATCGGCGAACCTCAAAGTTTTTATTCCTTCTCCATGAATTTTAATACCTACTCTGAACTTTTCTTTTGTTTCCTTTGTTACTTGGTCATTATACAGATTGAATAACATCGGGGATAGGCTACAACCTTGTCTCACTCCCTTCCGAACCACTGCTTCCCTTTCATGCCCCTCGACTCTTATAACTGCCGTCTCGTTACTGTACAAATTTTAAGTAGCCTTTCGCTCCCTGTATTTTACCCCTGCCACCTTTAGAATTTGAAAGAGAGAATTCCAATCAACATTGTCAAAAGCTTTCTCTAAGTCTACAAATGCTAGAAACGTAGGTTTGCCTTTCCTTAATCTTTCTTCTGAGATATGTCGTAGGGTTAGTGTTGCCCCACGTGTTCCAATATTTCTACAGAATCCAAACTGATCCTCCCCGAGGTCGGCTTCTGTCAGTTTTTCCATTCGTCTGTAAAGAATTCGCGTTAGTATTTTGTAGCCGTGACTTATTAAACAGATAGTTCGGTAATTTTCACATCTGTCAACGCCTGCTTTCTTTGGGATTGGAATTATTATATTCTTCTTGAAGTCTGAGGGTATTTCGCCTGTCTCATATATCTTGTTCACCAGATGGTAGAGTTTTGTCAGGGCTGGCTCTCCTAAGTCTGTCAGTAGTTCTAATGGAATGTTGTCTACTCCCGGGGCCTTGTTTCGACTCAGGTCTTTCAGCGCTCTGTCAAACTCTTCACGCAGTATCATATCTCCTATTTCATCTTCATCTACATCCTCTTCCATTTCTATAATATTGTCCTCAAGTACATCGCCCTTGTATAGACCCTCTATGTACTCCTTCCACCTTTCTGCTCTTCCTTCTTTGCTTAGAACTGGGTTTCCATCAAAGCTCTTGATTTTCATATAAGTGGTTCGCCTTTCTCCAAAGGTCTCTTTCATTTTCCTGTAGGCAGTATCTATCTTACCCCTAGTGAGATAAGCCTCTACATCCTTACATTTGTACTCTAGCCATGCCTGCTTAGCCATTTTGCACTTCCTATCGATATCATTTTTGAGACGTTTTTATTCCTTTTTGTCTGCTTCACTTACTGCAGAACCACTCATCAATAGCTATACAAAACTATCCATATGCATAATTAAGTTTGTATTGAAATCTCAGAACGCGAGTCCTACTCACAGTTGTCTGCCCTTTTTTTGTAACTTGTGGTTCCTTGTTTTGGGTTTTTATGGGTAGTACATGGAGGTCTAGCTTTCCTGTTGCTTGCGAAATCACTTTACTTAGAGAGTTAATGTTACCGGCGATGACGCATGCAGTGGCATAGCATACAGAGTCATGTATCAAATTTTAAAAATTTGACCCTCCTTCGTGTTTCACCTTCGGTTGTAACAGCAGAGGTACCCCTAGAGTTTTGATTCATTTTGTACTTTTGGCGTGCCAAGCAGCCGTTACGTTCTCTCTCTCCACAACGCCCAGCCGAACGGTAGTGTGCGCCTCGAACTCTGGCTGTGTATTTGCGGGTCGCCACTGCCGCTGTGTACTACAGTGCCGGGGCGCTCTGAGGGCAGGACGCAAAGCAGCGCTGCGCGGTGCTGTACGGTGCCCGGCGTGTGGCGAGAGGTGTGGACAAGGACGTGCCCAGAGGGCCTCCGGCGCTGGAGAGGAGACCGACTCCAGCGCTGGAGAGGCCTCCAGGAGCTGTGCCAGCAGCGCCGCCGGGTCAAGCAGAGCCACTCGTGCCCCAGACACGCAGCGCGCGTCGCCACCAGCGACGTCAAACACGGCTGCAGGCTGCATGCGGTGCACCGGGCTGCCTGCTAGCCAGGGCCAGGGGCAGGGAGGCAGGGCCGCCGCACCGACAGCGGCGTCAGCAGTGTGCGTGGCGCGCAGCTTACCTCCGCTTCCTGTAGTCTCGTCTGCGGTAATTAAATGACACGTGCACAGAATATTCTGTAATTTCCTCAAAAGGCATCTATTCCAGACAATTTCATATCGATTAAATGCGAATAAATGTACAACTGAATGCTAATTATGCCAACGAAACTCGCTGCGGTAATAACTATCGAAACGGCAAAATTTATGTATCTGTTGATTGATTTTAAATAGTTAACGATGATTTTATTAATTTTGAACTGAAATTTAGCAATACTGAAAGTGTTTTATAAAATAATAAGGTCACCAGCTCGTGTTTGGGCGAGCGTATTGAAATTGATTACGTTGAACGAAATTATAAATTTACATAAAAATTGCAGTAGGTTTTTTTGAGCAATAACAGTCGATGTACGCGTGAAAGCTCAATTGGAAAACCAGAACGTTATAAAATAATTGAAAGTTAAATAACATGACACTGAACACTTTTTAATACTTCAAAATCCAAAGTAATTTAATAACTGTGACACACAACACGTCGTGATAGAGAATTATGACCTCACAATAATGCCTGCTGTTTGCAAGTTTTACAAATCATTTCTTTTCAATTAAAAAATTCATTACCATAATTCCAATAAAAGAACACTGAATACATCACAATCTGCAACAATGAAAATGCAAACCCCGAAAGAACGAAAGCCACGAAATACCCAACATACAGATGAAGACAACAAATCATGAAAGAGTTTTTTTTTTTCATAATGTGGGGCCACAGTCATAATATATTTCTGTAAAGTGAGTACCACCATTTGACTTTTTATTTGCTGTGTTACATTTGCACTATCATGATTTCAGCTTTAAAGTGCCATTATCAAGTGCTTTAATGTTATACAGTGCCTAAGATGGCATACTGTCGTATTTAAGATACACTATTAGACACATTGTCTAAGGTCAATATTTTTACCATAAATAAAATATTGACCCTTACACAATGTAATACTGTATTTAAAATACGACAGTATGCCGTCTTAGGCACTGTATAACATTAAATCACTTGATAATGGCACTTTAAAGCTGAAATCATGATCGTGTGAATGTAACACTGCAAATAAAAAACCGTCTAATGGCGATACTGACTTTAAAGAAATTACGAAACATTGTTGAAATAAAATAAATACTACAGTCTTACCAGATAAATTGATTTAAATGATTACTGTCTTTTCGAAAAAGGCAATGACAGTAGCTAATTTTCCAGATGTTAATCAACACTGTCAGCTAAATTGTTAGGTTCCACTTTCTACTGACGTAACAAAATTTAAGATATAGTGTTTGGGCCTTTTGTAAATTTAAAATGCATTCCTTTTCGTTTATGTTACACTCGGTTAGTTTAATGTTGGGTACAAGAACCTAACATTGTTAGTGATTATTAGGGATGATTATTGACACTGAAGAAATCTCGTGTTAATAAGATATCGACACTGAAGAGCCAAAGAAATTGGTACGACTGCCTAATATCGTGTAAGCCCACGCGAGCACACAGAAGTGCCGCAACACGAGGTGGCATGGACTAGAGTAGTCTGAAGTAGTGCTGGAGGGAACTGACACCATGAATCTGCAGGGATCTCCATAAATCCGTAAGAGTACGAGGGGGTGGAGATCTCTTCTGAAAAGCAATTGCAAAGCATCCCAGATATGGGCAGTAATGTTCATGTCTGGGGTGTTTGGTGGTCAGAAGAGTGTTCCTGGAGCCACTCTGTAACTATTCTGGACGTGTGGGGCGTCGCATTGTCCTGCTGGAATTGCCCAAATCCGTCGGGATGCTCAATCGACAAGAATTGATGCACGTGATCAAGCAGGAGGTTTATGTACGTGTTACCTATCAGAGTCGTATCTAGACATATCAGGGGTCCCATATCACTCCACCTGCACACGCCCCACACCATTACAGAGCCTCCACCAGCTTTAACAGTCCTCTGCTGACTTGCAACGTCCATACGTTCATGAGATTGTTTCCGTACCAGTGCAAGTCCGTCTGCTCGATACAATTTGAAAGGAGACTCGTCCGACCAGGCAGCATGTTTCTGGTTTCCTGACATTTACTATATACTCTGAAATGGTAGTAAGGGAAAATCCTCATTTCATCGGTACCTCGGATATGCTGAGTCCCATCGCTCGTGCGCCGACTATAACATCACGTTCAAACTCATTTAAATCTTGATAACCTGCCATTGTAGCAGCAGTAACCGATCTATCAACTGCGCCAAACACTTGTTGGTTGCCGACCGCAGCGCCGTGCCGCTGGGGGTAGCCGTGCGGTCTCTGGTGCCTTGTCACGGTTCACGCGGCTCCTCCCCGACGGAGTTTCGACTCCTCCCTCAGGCATGGGTGTGTGTGTTGTCCTTAGTGTAAATTAGTTTAAGTTAGATTAATTTGTGTGTAAGCTTAGGGACCGATGACCCCAGCAGTTTGGTCCCATAAGATTTTACCACAAACTTCCAAATTTTTCCAGCGCCTTATTCTACCTGTTTACGTAACTCTGTATTTGAATACACATGCCTATAATAGATTCTTTGGCGCTTCAGTGTATAATGTTCGGTTGCTGATTGTAACACGTTGGAAAATCTTTTACAGTTCTAAACTTCTGAAATGGTACATTTTTAGACTGATGTGCTGTTGGAGTTGCAGTGTGATGACAGTTGTTAGGCAACAGGCTCTTACTTCTACAGAGTGGGGCAAATAATAGTGGACCGGCCGACTGCATACGATTGGACATGAATGTATCCATATAACCACATCCCGTGACTTCCAACAGGATGGAGCAACTGCCCGCAGATCCGCCCTAATCCTGGAGTACATTTACTCAGTCCTCATGCCTGACAGAGTTGTTAGCAGAGGTCAGTCTAGTCGCGACTGGTTACCTGATCTGTGAGTGTCCGATTACGTTGTGTGAGAAGCCCTCACATCTAAAGTCTACCGCAACAACTGTCATAGTCTTCAAGAAGTGCAGCAGAACATTTCGGATGAGATTGTAGCAATTCCAACAGTGAAGCTCCGATCTGCGACAGCAACTTGCTGACCAGGGCCCAAATGCGCAAAGAGATGAGTGATGGTCACTTTCAACATATGCTGTAGACAGGTTAGTTTTGTATTTCCTTTCCTGTACTGTGTTTCTTTGTACTCTGGAACTCTGTTCTCTCGGCCGCTTTTATTTACCACATGCTGTATTTACGAGCAAAATAAAAATACTTCTGCCCACACAGTACACTTCTTCAATTAATATTCTTGAACTAGTCTCAGATAATTATTGTACTGTGACACATACTGTTGTTTGTTATCCTCACAATACCTCGGCCAACACTTTATCACAATGAAGTTCACACACTAACTTCAGCACACGTTTTCACCCCTACCCACATTCGGGATTTCTCATTGTCAAACTGCAACTCCTTGTGTGTGCATTGTCACACACCAACGATATTAGTGTCACGGCGAAATTACGTTTGGTTAGAGATTGTTGAAGCGGTAGGGAGCTGATTGGAGAGTGAAAACGTACTTGGAATACAAAATACAGTATCTTTAAACAACAGTTCATTGAAAACAATTAAAAATCGTTCAATACGATATACACCAATAAGGGGATCAGAATCACAAGTAGTTAACAAGGAATTAAACCTAGAACAAGTAGTGATAAATAACAAGTGCCTCGCACAGAAAACCTAAGACTTTGAATTGTTGATACGTTGCCTTGGCCTGCTCGATGACCAGATCTGTCTCCAATCGAGTTCATATGGGACATCATCGGACAACAACTCCAGCGTCATCCACAAACGGCATTAACCGTCCCTGTACTGACGTATCAAGCTCAACAGGCATGGAACTCCATCCCATAAACCGACATCTGGCTCCTATACAACACAATGCATGCACGTTTGCATGCTTGCATTCAACATTCTGGCGGTTACACCGGTTATAGTGTACTAGAATTTCACGACTGCAATGGCTTACCTCGGGCTTACATTAACCGGTGATCTTGGAATATTAATCGCGTAAATATTACCTAGACAGAAATATTCCCAAAGTTTCATTACTTTACGTTAACTATTTGTTGGTGTTGAGATTTTTTCCGTCAGTGTAATTACAGAATTTCAAATAAAGCCGGCCGCTGTGGCCGAGCGCTTCTAGGCGCTTCAGTCCGGAACCACGTGGCTGCTACGGTCACAGGATCGAATCCTGCCTCGGGCATGTTTGTGATGTCCTTAGGTTATTTAGGTTTAAGTACTTCTAAGTGTAGGGGATTGATGACCTCATATGTTAAGTCCCATGGTGCTTAGAGCCATTTTCAAATAAAATTACGTCTTCGAGTGGCAGTCGTAAGGTTTTAATTATTTTCTCGGAAAAGCTTCGCTCGTTTGCGGGTGTATGTCATCAGTCTCCATGCATACTGAAACCATCACCACAGTTAAAATTAAAATTTAATACAGTCTTGATCGCAATTTTTTTTGTTGGAGTGAGTGACCGGTTTCGACTCTTTCATAGAGTCATCTTCAGACTCCAGAGCGGTGGATGGACACTGCAAGACGAGTTCCGTCGACCCTCGACGCTCGTGTAACTGCTCTGGAGTCTGAAGATGACTCTAGAAAGAGTCAAAACCGGTCACTCACTCCAATAAAAAAAATGCGATCAAGACTGTTTTAACTTTTAATTTTAACAAATTTTAAAATCGCTCACTTTGTTTTCAAAAATTTCAAAATTTTATCCGCACCACAGTGCCACAGCACGCTATTAGATAACCAAACCAAAATGGATAGACCATTGATTAGGTGCAGTATCGTGTGGTAAAGCGGTTGAAGCATTGGATGGTGATCAAGGCTGCAACAATCGACTTTCTGTCGTTGAACTGTGTAACAACATTGCGCTGTCATATGACACAGTGGGTGAACGTTGTAGACGCTTCCAGTGTGATAAAACGAGTCCGGATGACGAAGAATAAAGTGGCAGACCATCTCGTCCCCCAGACCATCAGTCCTGAATAACGTGCCGTATGGCGGACGACGGATAGGTCGGTATCCTCCGGGCATCTCCAGATGCATCTCCGCTGGGCATTGAGGCTCAGTTAGAAACAGGATTCATCACTAAAGACAGTTCTATTTAAGTCAATGACATTGCTGGCCGAAGATGTGTCTGGAGACGCCGAGGGCAGTGGTGAGATACCAATATCCCTGCCGCCTGCCACACGGCCCGACAACCAGGAGTGGTGGCCCTGGATGCCATTTAAATAAACAGCGGGACCTATCCAGTTGTCATCCGCGACATACTTACATCACGGTGACAGGTTGACGATGTTCTCCTTCTGTTTTGTTGCCCTTCATGGCAAGCCATCCTGAGCTTAAATTTCACCAGTATGCCCTCCGCACACGGCAGGACTTTTTACTGCTTGCCAAACCCTACCTTGGCAAGCAAGGTCGCCGGATCTCTCCCCAGCTGAAAACTTATGGAGGATTATAGTAAGGGCCTCCAATACAGCACGGGATTCTGGCGATCTAACACGCCAATAAGACATAATTTGGCAAAATAAGCCTCAAAAGACATCCAACAACTCCAACACTGTGTGCCAAGTTGCATAAAGCTTGTGTAAAGGCCAGAGG
Organism: Schistocerca piceifrons; assembly: GCF_021461385.2. Taxonomy (NCBI): domain Eukaryota; kingdom Metazoa; phylum Arthropoda; class Insecta; order Orthoptera; family Acrididae; genus Schistocerca; species Schistocerca piceifrons. The sequence continues at coordinate 253,101,368 of NC_060143.1, read as the reverse complement.
TGTACCAACGCCTTATTGGCTTGCTCAGTTTGTGAAACTCTTTCTCTCGAATAAATCATTAACTTTTTTGAAATTATAATCATTTATTTGTCAGTACATGTACATCACATATACCGATTTCCGTACCTATTGTTTAATTCCTTCGCAGTGTGGCTTGTTGTTTTTTGTCTTAAGGGTTTTATTGACGAGATTACAGCAACCTGTCAACTCGAAGCGTCAAAAGAAGCTGTTGAAGAAGTTGCTTTAATTCCACGACCATGCCCTACCTCATTCTGTACAGAACAGTCACGTAGGCTTTGGCTGGTCGGTCACACCCCTCTCTATTTTCCTGACATGTCACCCTGTGACTTTTTGATCTATCCTAGCATAAACACACCATGACTACAAGGTATTTCCAGAATGGCGGCGAAGTGATTTTCGAGGTGTAACATTTCCTGAACAGGGAAAATGTAGAAAGCTGCAACCATTGTCTCCGCCAGGGTTATCCATCAGCAAGTTCTATGGTCGCAGCTTGATTTTTCTTTCTTTCTGCCCTCGAACTGCGTTCTAATAAATTCAAGTATATTTACATTAAATGTGGAAGCTTTTTATCTCTCGGACATGGGTGTGTGTCTTGGTCCTTAGGATAATTTAGATTAAGTCGTGCGTAAGCTTAGGGACTGATGACCTTAGCAGTTCAGTCCCATAAGATTTCACACACATTTTTTGTAAGCTTTTTATGACTCGCGATGCAGAAGCTCATTTGAGTTACTCTGATAATAAAGCTGATATTACTCCGCGGCAAAGATTGTCGACACGCGTATACAGACGACGATTCCTCTCGCCGGCCGTCTGTTCACGATTTCCATAAAAACACTTAATACCATGTTGGTCCATCTTCGCAACACAGCGTTTCTGCGTGATGTGGATTCGATAAGTCCTTGGTAGGTTTCCGGAGGTGTGTAAAACCAAGTCACGCAATTCAGGTAAATTACGGACAGGTGGTTTGTGAGCGCTGAGCTGGCGTCCCCTAGCGCCCCAGATGTGTTCTATCAAGTTCAGATTATACAAATTTGGTGGGCCAGACAACAACGGGAGTTCACTAGCACACTCCTGGAACCACTGTAGAACGATTCTGGCGTTGTGACATGGACGATTAACTTGCTGGAACATGCCATAGCTATCCGGGATGACATTAAGCATAAAGGGATGCAGGTAGCCGTAAAAATGTTCACATAGTCCACAGCTGTCGTGATGCCTCGATTACTACCACACGTCCTACGGAAGCCCAGGTTAATGTCCCCATAGTGACACCCCCCTCCCCATGGCCTGCTACAGTGGCGCGGTTCATGTTTCGAGCAGCTACATGCCTGTCGGTCACCACCATCGACCTCTCGTAATAAGAAACGTCATTTGTCAGACCAGGAGACGCATTTTCACTAATCCATAGTCCAGCCTAGATGGTCCCATTCCTACTGTAATCTTAATTTCATGTCTTTCGTTCAACGTAGGAATATGTACGGATTTTCTGCTGTGGAGCTCATGTTCAAAAATATGCGCATAACGCTTTCCTCCAAATCACTTCTGCCTACACCAGCATTTTATTCTGTCGTCAAATCTGCCTCAAATCGACACCTATTCTTCTTTACAGAGCGGACAAGCCTGCGACCTCTACATTCGGTGGCGACTCGTTGACATTTAACATCTTGTTGCCTACTCGTGGTTTCACAGACCTTAAACCACGTGTTCTTACAACAGTATCAGCAAAGATAAAGTTTTTATTTGCTCTTTGACTAAGCAGATGGGGAAGGCAGTGTAATGGCAACGTCACAGCCAGAATGCAGTGCTGAATCTATAACACCAGAAGCAGGAGTCAATGTCCTGCTGATCAGCTTCACTGTTTCTGAAATGCTCAGTCACAGTCATAGGTCCATAACAATCTACCCTTTATCAAAGTCGTTTATGTCTGCAGTTTTCCCCAGTTTTTAGCCAGTGTAGTCACTATATTGATTTACCGCTCACCTTTGCTCCACTTATACACATCCCTTAACATGTCACATGCCCACAACGTCATTAGATTACATTCAGTCTCGTGGTGGACAATGGTAAAAATGTTTCGGCTTGGCAGCGTAAACTCCACGAGCAAACTGCTGAAACAACACTGCTATAATGAGGTTTCTAGAGTGACCTGGTGTGTGTGGTGATTCTACACCAGGGATGGATGTAGGTGTGGTGGAAAAAGGTAGCCCATTGCTACAAGAAACCATTTATTGTTGAATATTTATGTTAATTCACACTTCGGTCTTGCTAGTGTTGCAGTGTATATACTGACAAGGCGTCTCCTGATGTGTCAATTTCCCAGCCTAGCTCTGTCAGTCGTAGCACAGACAGGATCTTTGGTTTAAACATATACCGATCCTGAGAGGACTGGATCCCAGTGTCGTAGATTCATGCAGGCAGCAGAGTGCAGAGCTATCCAAGCACCTGGATGGTCAAGCAGTGGTCGAAGGTTCGAGGTCTGGGACAGTGGATGTTGTGTACTGTTTCGTACAAAATGGTAAGAAGAGTAGTGCAGCAGCTGTTACCATAGGAAAGTAAAACAGGAGCTGGAATGATTAGCAAATAAGTAAATACAGTAAACAGAAGCTTTACTTAACTGGTAGCTTTCTCCAAGTGTACAAGGACTTTTTACAGATGAATAGCAGAAGCAATCTCTAGTTAATACTACACCAACAAGAGCACCATGGGGAGAGACTCTCTTAACTAACACACAAGCAATAGTAAGGGTTGTGACTAGGTTGTATCTCGGCGGCGAATCCTTTGCGACTGGTGCACGCATTGTTGCGAATGGGCTGTGTGGCTGCTACCAACAATCCTATATTGCAGCAGTAGAGGGCGCTCGTGGTATGGAACAGCTGGAAGTGTGGCTCGGTGAGCGCGCTCCATTGGGTCCCCCGGATCCCCCATGACGGTTATCGCCGTCTGACGGAAACGTGCGTAGCCATTACCAACTGTGGGATGCCAGTGTGGTGGTATATATCTATCTACATCTACATTTATACTCCGCAAGCCGCCCAACGGTGTGTGGCGGAGGGCACTTTACGTGCCACTGTCATTACCTCCCTTTCCTGTTCCAATCGCGTATGGTTTGCGGGAAGAACGACTGCCGGAAAGCCTCCGTGCGCTCTCGAATCTCTCTAATTTTAGATTCATGATCTCCTCGGGAGGTATAAGTAGGGGGAAGCAATATATTCGATACCTCATCCTGAAACGCACCCTCTCGAAACCTGGACAGCAAGCTACACCACGATGCAGAGCGCCTTTCTTGTAGAGTCTGCCACTTCAGTTTGCTAAACATCTCTGTAACGCTATCACGCTTACAAAATAACCCTGTGACGAAACGCGCCGCTCTTCTTTGGATCTTCTTTATCTCCTCCGTCAACCCGACCTGGTAGGGATCCCACGCTGATGAACAATACTCAAGTATAGGTCGAACAAGTGTTTTGTAAGCCACCTCCTTTGTTGATGGACTACATTTTCTAAGGACTCTCCCAATGAATCTCAACCTGGTACCCGCCTTACCAACAATTAATTTTATAAGATCATTCCACTTCAAATCGTTCCGCATGCATACTCCCAGATATTTTACAGAAGTAACTGCTACCAGTGTTTGTTCTGCTATCATATAATCATACAATAAAGGATCCTTCTTTCTATTAATTCGCAATACATTACATTTGTCCATGTTACGGGTCAGTTGTCACTCCCTGCACCAAGTGCCTATCCGCTGCAGATCTTCCTGCATTTCGCTGCAATTTTCTAATGCTGCAACTTCTCTGTATACTACAGCATCATCCGCGAAAAGCCGCATGGAACTTCCGACACTATCTACTAGGTCCCATAACACTCCTCTGTGGCACGGCAGAGGTTACCTTAACGTCTGTAGACTTCTCTCCATTGAGAACAACATGCTGTGTTCTGTTTGCTAAAAACTCTTCAATCCAGCCACACAGCTGGTCTGATATTCCGTAGGCTCTTACTTTGTTTATCAGGCGACAGTGCGGAATTGTATCTAACGCCTTCCGGAAGTCAAGGAAAATAGCATCTACCTGGGAGCCTGTATCTAATATTTTCTGGGTCTCATGAACTAATAAGGCGAGTGGGGTCTCACACGATCGCTGTTTCCGGAATTCATGTTGATTCCTACAGAGTAGATTCTGGGTTTCCAGAAACGACATGATACGCGAGCAAAAAACATGTTCTAAAATTCTACAACAGATCGACGTAAGAGATATAGGTATATAGTTTTGCGCTTCTGCTCAACGACCCTTCTTGAAGACTGGGACTACCTGTGCCTTTTCCAATCATCTGGAACCATCCATTCCTCTAGAGACTTGCGGTACACGGCTGTTAGAAGGGGGGCAAGCTCTTTCGCGTACTCTGTGTAGAATCGAATGGGTAGCCCGTCAGGTCCAGTGGACTTTCTTCTGTTGAGTGATTCCAGTTGTTTTTCTATTCCTTGGACACTTAATTCGATGTCAGCCATTTTTTCGTTTGTGCGAGGATTTAGAGAAGGAACTGCAGTGCGGTCTTCCCCTGTGAAACAGCTTTGGAAAAAGGTGTTTAGTATTTCAGCTTTACGCCTGTCATCCTCTGTTTCAATGCCATCATCATCCCTGAGTGTCTGGATATGCTGTTTCGAGCCACTTACTGATTTAACGTAAGACCAGAACTTCCTAGGATTTTCTGTCAAGTCGGTACATAGAATTTTACTTTCGAATTCACTGAACGCTTCACGCATAGCCCTCCTTACGCTAACTTTGACATCGTTTAGCTTCTATTTGTCTGAGAGGTTTCGGCTGCGTTTAAACTTGCAGTGAAGCTCTCTTTGCTTTCGCAGTAGTTTCCTAACTTTGTTGTTGAACCACGTTGGGTTTTTCCCGTCCCTCACAGTTTTACTCGGCACGCATCTGTCTAAAACGCATTTTACGATTGCCTTGGACTATTTCCATAAACACTCAACATTGTCAGTGTCGGAACAGAAATTTTCGTTTTGATCTGTTAGGTAGTCTGAAATCTGCCTCCTATTACTCTTGCTAAACAGATAAACCTTCCTCCCTTTTTTTATATACCTATTTACTGCCATATTCAGGGATGCTGCAACGGTCTTATGATCACTGATTCCCTGTTCTGCGCTTACAGAGTCGAAAATTTCGGATCTGTTATCAGTAGGTCCAAGACGTTATCTCCGCGAGTCGGTTCTCTGTTTAATTGCTCGAGGTAATTTTCGGATAGTGCACTCAGTATAATGTCACTCGCTGCTCAGTCCCTACTACCCGTCCTAAACATCTGAGTGTCCCAGTCTATATCTGGTAAATTGAAATCTCCACCTAAGACTATAACGTGCTGAGAAAATTTATGTGAAGTGTATTCCAGATTTTCTCTTAGTTGTTCTGCCACTAATGCTGCCGGGTCGGTAGGTCGGTAAAAAGAGCCAATTATTAACCTAGATCGGTTGTTGAGTGTAACCTCCACCCATAATAACTCACAGGAACTATCCACTTCTATTTCACTACAGGATAAACTACTACTAACAGCGACAAACATGCCACCACCGGTTGCATGCAATCTATCTTTTCTAAACACCGTCTGTGCCTTTGTAAAAATTTCGGCAGAATTTATCTCTGGCTTTAGCCAGCTTTCCGTACCTATAACGATTTTAGCATCGGGGCTTTCTATCAGCGCTTGAAGTTCCGGTACTTTACCGATGCAGCTTCGACAGTTTACAATTACAATACCGCTTGCTGCTTGGTCCCCGCATGTTCTGACTTTGCACAGCACCCTTTGAGGCTGTTGCCCTTTCTGTACTTTCCCGAGGCCATCTAACCTAAAAAACCGCCCAGTCCACGCCGCACAACCCCTGCTGCCCGTGTAGCCGCCTGCTGTGTGTAGTGGACTCCTAACCTATCCAGCGGAACCCGAAACCCCACCACCCTATGGCGCAAGTCGAGGCATCTGCAGCCCACATGGTCGCAGAACTGTCTCAGCCTCTGATTCAGACCCTCCACTGTCTGCAGTCAGTCCTGTCGACGATGCTGCAGATGGTGAGCTCTGCTTTCATCCCGCTAGCGAGACTGGCAGTCTTCACCAAATCAGACAGCCGCCGGAAGCCAGAGAGGATTTCCTCCGATCCATAGCGACACAAATCATTGGTTCCGACATGAGCGACCACCTGCAGATGGGTGCACCCTGTACCCTTCATTGCATCCGGAAGGACCCTTTCCACATCAGGAATGACTCCCCCCGGTATGCACACGGAGTGCACTTTGGTTTTCTTCCCCTCTCTTGCTGCCATATCCCTAAGGGGTCCCATCATGCGTCTGACGTTGGAGCTCCCAACTACCAGCAAGCCCACCCTCTGCGACCGCCCGGATCTTGCAGACTGAGGAGCAACCTCTGCAACAGGACAAGCAGCAATGTCCAGCCGAAGATCAGTATCAGCCGGAGACAGAGCCTGAAACTGCTTCGTCAGACAAACTGGAGATGCCTTCCGTTCAGCCCTCCGTAATGTCTTGCGCCCCCTGCCACACCTCGAGACGATCTCCTACTCTACCGTGGGTGAGGGGTGTGCCTCAATGTGAGCAGTATCCCGGGCAGCCACAGCCGTAGTCCGATCGGGGGATGCGTAGGACGAGCTGGCCATCCCCGACAAACCCCCGTCCAGCCCCCTACAGTGATGCCCATTGGCAACAGCTTCAAGTTGCGTGACCGAAGCCAACACTTCCTGAAGCTGGGAGCGAAGGGATGCCCGCATCCGAACACAGCAGCCACAATCCCTATCCATGCTAAAAACTGTTGTGCAAAGAACGTCTGAACTAATCTACAGAGCAGAAACAATTCGACACAAAATTTAAACGGTTATTAAAACACAAGGTTGCCTAGCAAATGCAGTAATGCTGCTACTTGCGCACTGCTGACACACTGCTCGGCAGCAGAAGGAGACTACGCGATTTTACACTATTCAGGTACTAAAGCACGATGCTACAACTCTCAAATACTACAATACGCCCGAAATTTATGAATTAAACAATGCAAGTACCCAAAAACACGCAAAGAAATTAAGAATTAAACTATGTAACAAATAAGTGAGCTAAGAGTATACGACTTGCTGCTGGCAGCTGCTTATCCTACGGCGGCAGGGAGCACACTCCACTACTGTGGTATCGTAGATAAATATCGTTCCACTGGCATCCCACAGTTGTCAATGGTACAGTATTGCTTGGCACAGACTGGATATCATAATGTAGCCCAGCTGTTTGATATTGACAGGCTGGAACTGAGAGTTTTAGTGTGGAGTTCAGTGTCTACACCATGAGTGTCATCGTGTGGAAGGAGGACAGAGTGGAAACAGGCGCACACTGCGGCTTCTAGTGTTAGCAGGACATCGACTGCTGCTTCTGGTGCTCTAAATTCAGCAATACATTCTGGCTTTGACCTTTGCCATTTCATTGCCTTTCCGCACTCATTTGTCAACGAGCAAAGGAAAATTTTATTCTTTTTTCCATCAGCTACATAATGCTTCGTAGGCTATCGTGTGGTCCCCACCTACATCGCATTAACTAGCTAGACAATTGGATGAAAGGATATGGGTACCTGTTGTTATAAAATAAATACAACATGTACACAAACCGCCCATACTGCTGGTACTCCATCCAGAACACAACCAAGGTGTTTGAGCAAAGTCTCACATGCCAAAAACAAAGTTTCTTCAGACACCTACATCCAGTATAACGCAAACTTGTAGACAGGAATCAAACAGCGAAAAAGGGAACATAAAAGTTTTACAAGTAAAATGAAGTACATATCATACAGCACAAGAACTCTATCAAATTACTGACAAAAAGAAATATTGCACGAAACACATAACGAAAATATCTTTGTGAGTAAACTGAAAGTCTCTGGGCATTGGAAATACTAATTTTAAGTAGGGTAACTTACGTCACCGATAAAAGAGAACGAAATAATTATCCACAAAGGTCTTGCACTTTTGTTTATAGGTAAGAAAAAATTAAGAGACGAATTGGTGAAGTGACAGCTAACAGAATAGATAAAATTTTGCGTTTATATTAGCAGTATTGAATCACATTGAATTTTACGAAAATAGGAGTAAGACCAAAACATTGAACACGACGCAAAATGGTCTCAGATTCATCTACATCTACACTTTGCAAACCACTATGAAGGGTTTGAAAGAGAGTACTTCCCATTGTACAACGTATTAAGGTTTCTTCCCGTTTCAGTACCGTATGGAACGCGGGAAAAAATGTTCGCTGAAACGCCTCTGAGCGCTCATAATTAGTCTAACTTCTCCATCGTGGGAGCAATAGCTAGGGGGCTACAGTATTATCACAGTTTCCTCATTTAATACTGTTTCTTGAAACTTAGTAAATAGGTTATTACGGTATAGTTCGAGAACCTCCCGATTAAGGTTTTTCAGTGTCTAAGTGAAGCTGTAGTGTGGGTCAAAAGTATTTGCACCTGCGAATACATTTCATGTATCCCCTGTTAGTCCTGTATGGTAGTGTGCCACATACTTGATTGGCTGGGATCCTACAAAAGAACACAGAATTCTTTCCAATAATTGTAAAACCCAGAATGCTATTCCACCGTATCCGTGTTGCTGTTATGTGTTCGGCGACTTGCTTTTGACCTTGTCTGTGTTCAGACAATGAGGGACCTCGTACCAATATGAGTTTCTTCTCGTATGTTTGTTTCTTTGCGTACAATATTTCTTCCATCTGTTCACCATATGGTTGGTACTTCCTCAGGTCTAATGACACCTGTTCTGTGTGCAGAGAAATAACAACGGGAGTCCCACAGTGTTCGATCAGTGGCCCACTTCTGTTCTCGTTTTATGTTAATGATCTACTATTTTATTCGAATCAGAATCCAGAATTAGCCCTGTATGCAGACTAGACAAGTTTTGTTGTGAAGCCGAGCATTAACAGAGGAAACAGTAAATAATGTGCTTGAAAATGTTACTTAATGATTTTGCACAACTGGGCTAGCATTAAACTTTGGCAAAAACACAGATTATCCAATGTTTTACTGTGAAAAATATCTGACCTCCTGTTAACCTAGTATACCATGGAAAAATAATAAACAGGCTAGATAGTTATTAGGCGTACATACCATGAAAACTAGAAAAACAGCTTAGTAAACCTGCAAAATGTTAGGTTTGGCTACTTTTGCAGCAAGAATATTTCCCAAATTTCCGGATATAGAAGTCGGCGAGGTAACACATTTTGCATATTTTCATCCAATAATCTCTTATGAGGTAAGTTTCTAGGGTATCTTCTCGGGCAAGAGGTATTCATTACACAAAACAATGTACCTGTAATTAATGTTACGTGTGGGGTTCACATATGCATATCGTCCAGGCATCTCTTTCAGTAGTTGGGAATGTTGTCTGTAGCTTCGCAGTATATTTCTATATTTATGAAGTATGTTATCAACAACCCAGTTGAGTTTGAGAGTAATACTCAAATTCTCAAGTAGAATACCAGAAGGAAAACTGATCTGCATTATCCTTTAAGAAATTTAACTTTGGCACAGAGATGTGTGAAACTCTTTGACAATCTGTCCGTGGAACTAAAACATTTGACAGCTAGGAGAAGTGTTATCAAATGTAGGTTAAAGACGTTTCTGCTCGATAATCCCTTCTATGCCAAAGAGGAATTTTTCGGTAGAAATAATTATTCATTTATACAGAAGAAATTTGTAAATGACCAGTAATCAAGCTATAAACATTTTTCATCTTTTTAGGGTTCTGTGCTTCATTCTGTGAAAACGGAACGCTCATAGAATCACTTTGTTGTCCATCTGTCTCTCTGTCTGATTGTCTCACTGTCTGTTTCTCACACAGTTAAGACCTGTTTGTCTCAGGAGCAGGTGGCGATACCACGTTGAAATTTATGTCACGCACTAAGGTCTATGGTCCGTTGTCAATGATAAAATTTAAACTCCTAAGGCAATGCAATAATAAATATGGCCATTTCTTGATGCTCACAAACTCACTCAACACCTATAGGTTACTTCCCATTGACCTAGAATTATGAAAGCAGCCTTGCCACCTAGCAGTGATTGGCGTTAAGGCCGCACAACTACTGTGCCAGGCCGGCGCTGGCACTGTAGGTATTTTACAAACACCTCATTCTACAAACAGACATTCCCTGACAACAAGGATGCCATGCATAGGAGCAATGGGGAACCCCCCCCCCTTCCCCCCCTCCCCCAGCCCCTTCCCTAGCCCCCAGGAAAACGAAGAAGATATAGTGTAGTCAGGTGTTTCTCTTTCAAGAAAAAGATTTAAAAGTTGGTTGACAGGGTCGGAAGAGGAACTTTTTTTATTTGTCTTCCAAAATATTAATGATACTTCCCACTCCCAGGTCAATCCCCCTGCCCCCCTTACAAACGATTGTATGGGTGCACTTGCCTGGCAGTTCACGTCTATGAGTCTATGACATGGCATCTGTAATGTTTCAAAGTAAAATTAAAACTGATAACAGATGCAGGATTGCAATTACATTATTTGGGATGAGGTTCCAGTGTCCCAAAAAATTTCCTTTAAAGCATTCCCTAGAACAATTCGACATTCGTGTAACAATAATAGCATGTGTCCGGTTGTAGAGTTTTTTCCTCTCTAAAGACTTTCGCCAGATCTTACCAGAAATCGCAACAGGGACGAGAGCAGAAGAAGTCAATGTATCTGCATTTGCCAATTAGCTTAGCTTTTGAATCTAACTCCTAAATCAACAAAATAAACGAAGAATTGCAGTAGCGAATGTAAAATCACACAAAACCTTTAAACATAAAACAAAAAATTAAAACATTTTTTAAAGTCTTGGAATTCTGAGAACCAAAGTCTTCCCAGTATCGATATCGATAAAAGGCACGAATCGACGAGATTCGCGACTTCTGCAATGTAAGAACTGTCTATATACATAATTGTATAAACGACTTATTGCAGCAAAATAGCCATTATAGTTATACATTAGATTACAATCATTTGAGAGTGAATTACAAGGATGTATTGAATGTGTGCATAATTCTTAGTAGATTACATTCAGTGCAGGTATTATAAAAGATTATCATTTGTACCATTTACTGCATAGTCTCTAATTGATCTGGTCCTCTTGTTGCATACTTGTATATGGTATATCTCACAAGACTGTCCACATAGTGTACACTTGCAAAGGTTTGACGGTTCGTGGTGTGTTGTATTTGCACAAATTTCATGGTGGAATCCGTGTACTGCGAGTCTTTTAAGTACGTGTCTCATCTCAAAATTTGCTGCTGTCCAAGTGCAGTCGATCATGGCCCCGGATCCATAGAATTCCGTTGGTATTTCCTCTCTTTTCTTGAGTAGTGATCTTAGTGGGTTCTCCGATGCAGATGTGTTGGGACGTAAGAACATTGTCCTTAGATCGTCGATGAGGAAAGATTCTCGGGCGAGAGGGTAGACTAATCTTAATCTTGTGGTTTTTGCTACCCCTAATGCTCTTTTGATATAGGTTGCTTTTACTCTTTCCGATGTTTCTAAGTTCTTTTCATTTAGGTGTGTCCATATGATTTCTATCCCATAAGCCAGTATCGGTATTATTTTTGATTTGAAGAGTGCCATAGCTGTGTCTAAATATAGTGTTCTGATGGAACTTATTTCGTTTATCGCTCTGATGGCCTGTGTCGCTTTCTCTGTTGTGTGTTTAATTAAAATTGTCTATAACCCTCAGACCAAGAGTCCTACTCGTCCTTGTTTAGGCTTTTTTTAGATATGTATTCTGTGTTCAGAAAACAGTTCACATTGTAATGTTTGCAGTGAATAGGACCTGTGAAAAAATAAGTAACAAACTAATTTTACTGCTTCTTTGCTATATCTACAGTTTGATCTCTGCCTCTAGGTAGAAATCCACACTGAGTGTCATGCAAGGCGTGTGCTGCAGAGATATTAGAACTGTATGCTAACTGACGGCTTCCACTGTGTTGCAGACACGCGGCCGGCACCATGGCGATGGGGTGCGGCGCCACCTGCGCCAAGATCTCCCTGGTCGCCTTCAACTTCGTTTTCTGGGTGAGTACCGCTGCTGTCCCGCTACTCGCCGGCTGACCGGCGTCCTCTGGCAAAGCGACAGAGCGCTCACGCAGTGCTGTGACGCACTGCTCTGCCACCAGAATGCAGCCCTTCTGAGCAGCCTGTGGTTGAGGATTGTGTCGAAACTTACATTTCCGCTTCACAGACTTGGACCGACCCTTAACAGTCATGTTTCCATTCTGAATCTCAAGTGAGCTCGCAAATTAACTATCAAAAGTGACAACGTGTACGGAAGGAAAAAAATGGTTCAAATGGCTCTGAGCACTATGGGACTTAACATCTATGATCATCAGTCCCCTAGAACTTAGAACTACTTAAACTTAACTAACCTAAGGACATCACACAGCACCCAGTCATCACGAGGCAGAGAAAATCTCTGACCCCGCCAGGACGTACGGAAGAAAGCGCTCGCTTTTGCTGCCTAGTAATACTGATGAGTTAGTGTGTGTGTGTGTGTGTGTGTGTGTGTGTGTGTGTGTGTGTGTGAGAGAGAGAGAGAGAGAGAGAGAGAGAGAGAGAGTCAGACAGACAGACAGAGAGAGGAACTTGCCCTTCTCTGCCTACCGTGCCTCAGGTATGCCACGCGCGCCTTCGTAGCAGATACAGAATTGCACCACTGCGTAAAACAGAAATTAAATGTTGTTAGAATTTTGTAATTTGTTCATAGAAAGGTTTAGAATGATGTACATGTAAGCAACACTACGATTGAGCGGAACCGAATAATTATACTAAGTACACAGAATGCTGAAAAGTAACGCCTCACATAGCCCGCCCAGCTAGCCGTGCGGTCTAACGTGCTGCTTCCCAAGCGGTGAAGCATGCCGGCCCCAGCACGAATCCGCCCTGCCGATTAGTGTCGAGGTCCGGTGTGCCGGCCAGCCTGTGGATGGTTTTTAAGGCGGTTTTCCATCTACCTCGGCGAATGCAGGCTGGTTCGTGTTATTCCGCCTCAGTTTCACTGTTTCGGCAATTGCTGCACAAACACCGTTTCCACATACGCATACACCATAATTATTCTACTACGCTAACATTTGGGGTTACACTCGTCTGGTATGAGACGCTCCCAGTGGGTCCACTGGGGGCCGAACCCCACAATAACCCTGGGTTCGGTGTGAGGCGGCGGTGAGGTGGGTGGACTGCTGTGGCCTGTTGTGCGGTTGTGAACCACTGAGGGCTATGGTGGGACGAAGCCACTCCAACGTTTCTAGGTCGCCAGTTTAACACAAATACAACGCATCAGATTTATTTATGCGAAAATTCTTTCAATTAAACAAACGTTATTGACATTTCTCATTTGTTCTTCATGCCTACAGACGACTATGTTAAAAAAATTCCGGAACTTTTTCCGCAAATTTTTTCAGCTTTTATCTTTTACTTATTGGGCAAGGTTTTTTTCGACATACTCTCCTCCACAATTGATACACCGCTCCAACGCCGTTTCCTCTTCGAGAAGCAGTCCTGGTACGTATCTTGCTGGATCTCGCGAAGCGCCGTCTGCGAATTTTGTTTATCTCGTCTATCGTTGCAAACCTCCGTCCTTTCGACGGAACTTTCAACTTTGGAAATAAAAAAGTCCATAGATGTCAGGTCTGGAGAATATGGAGAATGAGACAGCACAACGATTCCGGTTTCTGTGCCCTTCGCAGATTGCGAGGTGAAGATCTTTGTGTTCTTCAATCAGGAGCCGTAGGACGAACTTGGCCGCAACCCGATGTATTTCCAGATGCTGTTACAGGATTTCGTGCCATGATCTAACTGAAGTGTTACACTGTTGTGCAATCTCTCAGACAATCAGTCTTCCATTGGCAGGCACAATTTCGTTGACGTTCTTGACATGAGCGTCGTTGATAGATGTAGAAAGATGTAGTGAACGAGGACCATCTTTAACTTCCGTCAGGCTATTTTAAACCGTGTGAGCCAATCGTAACATCGAGTATGGCTTCCTGCATCATTTAGTGTGTCTCTGTAAAGGTTTTCTTAAGTTTTACGCAAAATGTAATGCAGACGCGTTGCTCCTCTAACTCTGCCATCTCGTAATTCGGGAACTGTGCGACAGAAAATTCTGCTCAATACAGCACTGAACAGTAACTACACTACTCGCCATTAAAATTGCTGCACCAAGAAGAATGTAGATGATAAACGAGTATTCATTCGACAAATATATTATACTAGAATTGACATGTGATTACATTTTCACGCAATTTGGGTGCATAGATCCTGAGAAATCAGTACGCAGAACAACCACCTCTGACCGTAATAACGGCCTTGATACGCCTGGGCATTGAGTCAAACAGAGCTTCGATGGCGTGTAGAGGTACAGCTGCCCATGCAGCTTCAACACGATACCACAGTCCATAAAGAGTAGTGACTGGCGTATTGTGACGAGCCAGATGCTCGGCCACCATTGACCAGACGTTTTCAATTGGTGAGAGATCTGGAGAATGTGCTGTCCAGGGCAGCAGTCGAACATTTTCTGTATCCAGTAAGGCCCGTACAGGACCTGGAACATGCGGTCGTGCATTATCCTGCTGAAATGTAGGATTTCGCAGGGATAGAATGAAGAGTAGAGCCACGGGTGGTAACACATCTGAAATGTAACGTCAACTATTCAAAATGCCGTCAATGCGAACAAGAAACTTCCTGGCAAATTAAAACTGTGTGCCCGACCGAGACTCGAACTCGGGACCTTTGCCTTTCGCGGGCAAGTGCTCTACCAACTGAGCTACGGAAGCACGACTCACGCCCGGTGACCGAGACGTGCAACCAATGGCACCCCATACCATCACACTGGGTGATACGCCAGTATGGCGATGACGAATACACGCTTCCAATGTGCGTTCACCGCGATGTCGCCAAACATGGATGCGACCATCATGATGCTGTAAACAGAACCTGGAGTCACTCGAAAAAGTGACGTTTTGCTATTCGTGCACCACGTTCGTCGTTGAGTACACCATCGCAGGCGCTCCTGTCTGTGATGCAGCGTCAAGGGTAACCGTAGCCATGGTCTCCGAGCTGATAATCCATGCTACTGCAAACGTCGTCGAAGTGTTCGTGCAGTTGGTTGTTGTCTTGCAAACGCCCCATCTGTTGACTCAGGGATCGAGACGTGGATGCACGATGCGTTACAGCCATGCGGTTAAGATACCTGTCATCTCGACTGCTAGTGATAACGAGGCCGTTGGGATCCAGCACGGCGTTCCGTATTACCCTCCTGAACCCACCGATTCCGTATTCTGCTAACAGTCATTGGATCTCGTCCAACACGAGCAGCAATGTCGCGATACGATAAACCGCAATCGCGATAGGCTACAATCCGACCTTAATCAAAGTCGGAAACGAGATGGTACGTATTTCTCCTCCTTATACGAAGAATCACAACGACGTTTCACCAGGCAACGCCGATCAACTGCTGTTTCTGTATGAGAAATCGGTTGGAAACTTTCCTCATGTCAGCACGTTGTAGGTGTCGGCACCGGTGCCAACCTTGTGTGAATGCTCTGAAAAGCTAATCATTTTCATATCACAGCATCTTCTTCCTGTCGGTTAAATTTCGCGTCTGTAGCACGTCATCGTCGTGGTGTAGCAATTTTAATGGCCAGTAGTGTAACAGACATACAACAATGAAGCTTCCAGCAGTTACACGTTAAAAAAGATATGTGCAGGGATACCAAACGCGTCTTGTTCCAACACAACATTGGTGCGAATTTATGAATGTTCCGGAATATTTTGAACAGATGTATTTCTAGCCGTCTGCCGCTGAGGGCTCCGAATTGTAGCGTGTAACATGGCGGTATGCATCGTAGGTATGTCGGTGAGTGAGAAACAGCGACTTTCGAATTCGAAGATTTCGTCCACACGTGGAGCAGTCTCCTACAGCATGAAAGAACAACGGAACCCTCTTTTGTGTCTGATAGTCTGTTGGATATGGTCTTCGTCCAGTACAGATGACTTCGGCTATTGGTGACCCGCTCCACTGGAGCAATATGTGCATATGTAATATGCTTTATGACAACACACATACAGTATGTGTTTTTCGTTATACTGGAAGAGAGAGATGCGTTAAAATCTTATTGGAAGTTCTATTACGAGGAGAGGTATGAGTGGTTAAAGTTTGGATGTAGGCCGTTCATAGCTTTTTACCTACACTGGATGTTACAAATAACACTGAGGAGTGGTCTGGAACATAATAAATGACTGTACAGATGCTCATCTGTATCAGTACTTCTTATGTTTCAAATTAATGTAATGCCCTCATGCATGACAGTTTGCAATTTGAACTTGTGGAATGCTCTCAAACTACACCGATTTTATTCATAAAATTAATAGAAATCTACTATCTATTCTCATGGAATCATGACTTTTTTATTATTACCATCATGATTGTCTGTTTAAAAATTGGCGTTACCACAAGTGCTGTGTTAGTTCATACTTCATAACCTCTAATTATAAAGTATGCCCCACTTGAATTACAGCTCACTGTGGAACTTAGAAATGATAATGTTGTTCCCAATACGTGAGTAGATTGTGTGAAAAGGTTGTTCTGAAATGATCAAATTGCTTACAAAACTAGAACGCAAGAATATGTTGCTATTGTGAATGCTTGTTAGCTGGATGGCAGAAACTTCACACACAGGTCGCTAGAGGTGAGTTATGGAGCAAAAAATTTCAGATGTCATCATGCATACAGTATTTGTTTTCGATGTATTGGCGGTATCTCATGGGGTTCACCACTAGGTGACGTAAGGAAGTCCTATTGCAAGACATGCTCTCACGATTTGTTTCATAAAAGCCGGTGTGATACAGCATTGCTTTGTTAAAAGGAACCTGTCATAGTGTACAAAACAACAATGTCCTCTTGAATTACAGCTTGTCAAATGTAAAACTGTTTTTTTAGACATGTGAGCAAATGGCATAAAAGGCTGTATTCTGTATTGTTATTCCACCTGCCTGAAATGTTTGTAATACACACGTGCATGATAGTTTATTTACAGACACTGATTTGAACATGAGGGATGCCCTCAAGCCAAATAATTTTGTACATCAAACTGAAAGAAATCACTCGTACCTCTGCAGTTTGGTCATCTATTATCGGCAGCAGCAGTGCTGTAACATTTTTTTGCACTTCATTGGATGTTGCAAAATAACAGGAGGTGGAGAGAGAGAGAGAGAGAGAGAGAGAGAGAGAGAGAGAGAGAGAGAAGAGGGAGATGAACTGTATTTGTAGTCGAATGTAAAATATATCGATTTTGGTCATAAAACAGAAAGAAAATGAACTGCACCTATTTTCATGGAAAGAGGATATTTATTATCGCTGTGATTTTTAACACATTCTCGCTTGTAGGAGGTGTGTTGACATTGAGCAAAAGTGTTCTCCATTGCGGGTGGGGGGTGGGTGTGGTTGCCCAAGGTAGCTGTGGTCTGGCCTGTGGGTAGACAAACAAGTTGCATTGTGGGTGGCTATCATTTATGTCATTTTTCCTGTAGGCTGCCGCACTTATGGCTTATTGTGCTTGCCTCCATAGTTAGCACAGAGTAGCCGCTTAGACTGTGCAACCACGTTCTCGCCAGAGACACATTGGACTGAAGACTCTGCCACCAGACACGGCGAGAGGATGCAGTCAGCATAGGCAAGGTGCAGAAGCGGTAGCAGCTGGCTGTTTGAAAAAGCCTGTAGCCCAATATATGGTGTGGAGATGGAAGCATGAGGGGAGGTAAGAGTCTCACTAAGTTTAGTAGCTCGTGACCGCATATCAGTGAGAACATATGTGCAGTTGCCACTCCTCCCTCCTGGTGCAATCTTTTGGGACAACGATGTTCCCCAGAACATGTGTTGCATTATGACCCATTGATTTCAAGTTCTGTCTTTTGTGACAATTTCGATATGTAATTAGAACAGTGAAGCATTTTCCAACAGTTGTGGTAGCATGTGTTGACTTTCCTGAATTTCGATTACCTGAGCTGCAGGCTGATACTCGAGCAATGCAGAGGGAGGTGTCTGTAGCAAAGTCTGACATCTAACAGCGATGGACACAGTGCTCAGCTATATTCTCACAGGTAATACACTTGTTAAGCTCCTCTGTGTCCAACGCCAGCATCTCATCAGCTAAACACAATTCCCGCCCAAACATGAAGATAGTACCTTCCTCTCCAGCCTTTTTCCCGCCAGCTTATAGGTGAAGAGTAAAGTTTGAGTACGTCTGCCGCTAGTTTCAAGTAGCATTGTGAAAATTTTTCCCTGCGGGGTAACAATAGTTTTACGGCATTGTCAATTTTTCAGCTGTATTGCGATTTTAGCCACTCCTTGTGTAGTGCTGTGCATGTAGTTGTGTAATTAAAACCGATCTTTATGATTAATTACGTAATTAGGACAGATCTTTACTTCAGTACTCTAACCTAACCTTCCTCTACTATATATGGACAGTATCCAATTATTGGGGAGTGCACTTGGGCTTTCTTTTGAGAAGGACCAGGGTTTGAGTCCTGGAAAGGGCATCCTCCATGTTTAATTCCGAGAAATTCCGGGATGGGGGTTGGGGGTGGGTTAATAGGTCAGCACAACCTAGGAACAAAGAAATTAATGCCAAATTTCGACATTCCGTCAGTAGGGTAGATGTGGGAGGGGGAGGTGTGGGGAAGGGGTGGGGACCCATTTGCCTGCTTGGGAAAACACATGGCGTCATCCGCAAGTGGGGTGGTCGATGTGGGGGGTTGTGGTAATTAAATGATCAATTTAATTAATTTGCGTATCAATTTTATATAAATTCCAGCCAATGTAATTATTTGTAACTTATGTAATCGGTTTTACAGGCTCGTAAATAGTGATAATACTAATGATTTTAAGAATAATTTAGTTTCTTGACTAAAATACAACTTAATCTTTTTGTTTTTATTCCTCAGCAAATTACATTTTACTCCTCAATAAGTAATTACGCCAGGCTGGCAACCACTGGTATATGCGATGAAGGCGATTTAAATTATTCGCTCTAATCTCTGATGCAGCAAGCGTACATTTCCAACCAGAGACATAATTTACTTTATTGTAAAGTGGCACATTTTTTTTAAATATTTTGTGCGACTTTGCAGCCCTATCTGGGGCTCAGAATGAAGCTTTTTTTTCTTAACTCCGAGAGCATGTGGCGGAGAATTACGCCATAACAGCCTTGTTTTGCTCACTCGCCAGCGGCAGTCTGTTTCGCGCGTGACAAGAATTGCGGAAGTACCACTTGTGAAGTCCAGATCCTCGGCTCCGGGTCTGATACTCGGCTAACGCACGCCTCATAACGGGGACCGCAGCCGGCGCCACGTTGGCGATATAAATCCTGCCCAGTGCGGCGAACGGCTCCGCGGGGAATTTCTCAATTAAAAACGAACGTCTGCAAATGTTCTAGTGGGATCCTTCGGCGATGCGTGAAATTGTTCGGGGAGATTAATAACAGTGGCTGTTCCACGGCTGTATGTTATGCGAAGCAGAAGAAAAATTCCGGCCACTTGCACTGGGGCACCGGTATGTGAGTCACAGCTAACACACGACTAATTTGTTTACTATGTGTATACGTAGATGTAAGAAAAATGTTTCCAGTTGTGGGTAACGTCTGTTTATCAAGCTTCAAGAAACCTGTTTTGAGCCAATATCAAAGCGTGAAAGGCAACAGCTTCCAAATAGCACTTTCATTAAGG
This sequence comes from Schistocerca piceifrons, assembly GCF_021461385.2. Classification (NCBI taxonomy): domain Eukaryota; kingdom Metazoa; phylum Arthropoda; class Insecta; order Orthoptera; family Acrididae; genus Schistocerca; species Schistocerca piceifrons. The sequence goes on along the minus strand of NC_060143.1, from coordinate 253,081,558 downwards.
AAAATCGTAAAACAAGAGATAAAGAATAAATTAAATTTTTCCTCAATCCCACAAAGAAAATAGAAGTTTAGTTATTTAATTATTTTCACTGATGCACGACAGGATACAATGATAAGGGAAAGGCCAGTTTTCAAGCTATTACGATTTTCCACTACTGTATTTATTCGTCAGGATCAAATCATCATTAACGGACATGCAGACGACGTATTGAAGTAGCCTGCCAACTGAATCTGCTCCAAGAAATAAAGTCCAAAAACAAGAAAACAAAAAAACGCAGAAAAGCGCTCCACGATGAAATTATCCGAATGGTACGGAAATCGGTATGTCTGGTATACATTTACAGACAGCCAAATGGTTACAATTTCAGAAAAAATTGGATGGTTTACTCAAGAGAAAGAGTTTCACACATTGAGCAACTCAGTAACGCCTTGGTCCATCTCTGGCCCTTATGCAAGCAGTTATTCGGCCTGGCATTGATTGACACAGTTGTTGGGTGTCCTCCCCAAGGATATCGTGCCAAATGCTGTCCAGCTGACCCGTTAAGTGGTCAGGACCCTGCCTGTAATGCTCCAACCGCTCTCAATTGGGGAGAGGTCCGCCGACCTTGCTGGCCAACGTACGGTTTGGTAAGCTTGAAGACAAGTATAAGAAACTCTTGCCGTGTCCTGGCGGGCATTAACTAGCTGAAATGAAATCCCAGGATAGCTTTCCACGAAGGGGAAGAAAACGGACGTAGAATATCGTCGACATACCGCTGTGCTGTAACAGTGCTGTGAATGACAACCAAAGAGAACCTGCTATGAATTGAAATGGCAGCCCAGATCATCGCCTGTGGCTGTTAGGTAATATGATGGGTAATAGTAAGATTGATGTCCCACCACTGTCTGGGTCGTCTCGAGACATGTCTTCGGTCCGTGGTCTAGTGGTTAGCGTTGCTGCCTCTGAATCACGGGGTCTTGGGTTCGATTCCCGGCTGAGTCGGGGATTTATTCCGCCTGCGGACTGGGCGTTTCTGTTGTCCTTATCATCTCATCAGCATTCGGGAAGTGCCGAGACTGGAAATGGAACGATTTGGAACTTTTAGGGGCACTGATGACCACGATGTTGAGAGCCCCACAAACCATCATCATCTTCTTCTTCTTCTTCGGCCTGGAGATTCACTTACCAGAGTGGAATTGTATTCGGTGATAAGTGCCGCTTCGAAATGAGCCCCGAGAAGACGTGTCTGGAGACGTCCCAGACAGCGGTGGGGTACCAACCTGTTGCCCGATTGAGCTAAAACAGCTTAGGTCTAATCCGCCACTGCCTGCACCGAAACTAGGTTTATTGTGCGGTATCGCTCCCTGTATAACAAGTAAAGCTAACCAGTGCCCTTGAATAGTGCAAGGACTCCCTCTACCAGTTTTTTGTTAGACACAATTTCTTCAGGTCTAGTTGTCCCTAAGATTCTGTATCTTTTACTCTCCAATACCATGCAATCAAAGATTAGGTGTGATGCAGTTTCTTCACCTTCACCACAGATCCTACATTTAGGGTCCTCTTCCATTATACCCATTGCGAGTAGGTGTTTTTTGAAGTTCCCATGGCCGGCCATCAGTCCAGTCATGAGTTTGATCTCTTTCGTGTTCAATCCCAGGATTACAGAGCTTCATTTAAAATATGGCTTGGGCATCATTACCTTACCATGTTTTTCTTTATGGGCCCTGGTCCAATACCCTACGTGCTGTTTCCTAAGCCAGTTCCATAGTTCTAATTTGATCATAGCCTTGGTGATTGTCAAGAGAGGTTCCGGTCCAATAAATGGAGTTGTTGCCCCCATCCTAGCCAATCTATCGGCTTGTTCATTGCCACAGATCCCTGAGTGGCCAGAGAGCCACACTAGGTACACCCTATTGCTTCCCCCTAGCTCTACCAGAGCCCTGTGGCAATCTGCAACAATCTTAGATCTCGTTGCAGAATCTTCAACAACAACTATTCGAAATCCACTTTACCTCACATACTCTTTCCCATGCCATGCCGTTTTCAACAATACTGCTCCATGTTGCCTGGCTGTCTGAATAGATGTAGATGCTACGATCATTGTAGCACCTACTCATATTCTCCTCCACACGTGCCCTGATTGCAGTTATTTCCGCTTGGAATACAGAGGCCAGTTTCCCTAGAGAGATGCTGCTCTCCATTCTTGGCTGAACCCAGTACAACCCTGCCCCAACGCCTTGACCTGTTTTCGACCCGTCGGTGAACCAAACGATGTCCCCCGTACGGTGTCGAACTGTTTTCTCCCACTGCTCCCTACTTCCAATTATTATGTTGTGAGGCTTGTCGAAGCAATTAGGAGTTATTATATAGTCAGCGGGCATTTCCCCAGCCATACCTATATGTACCTCACTCACTATGTTAGTGTGTGATTCTGGATATCCAAATGAGACCCAGTTTTGGCCAGTTTTAAGTCTGTATGCCCCAGCTGCTACCTCCACTGTCGCCTGATACTGCTCGACAACGAGGGCTGACAGACTGGGGTGCCACTTCATTTCATAGCGGGATCCCTTTAGTTGCCATCCGTGGCTCCCTTACTGAGCCGTGATACTCTACGCCATGTTTTGTTGCCTTTGTGTCAAGCCATCCTGGGGTTACATTTCAGCCACATAATGTTCGCCCACACACGGCGAGAGTTCCTACTTCTCGTCTCCGCGTTCGCCAAACCCTGCCTCGACCAGTAAGGTCGTCGGATGTGTCCACATCTGAGGACGTTTGTGGCGTTATAGATAGGGCCTCCAACTAGCTCGGTATTTTGACGATCCAACGGGACAATTTGACAAATTTTGGCTAGATATTCCTCAGGAGGGCATCCAACAACTCTATCCATCAATGCCAAGTCGAATAACTGCTTTCATAAGGGCCAGAGGTGGACCAACGCGTTACTGACTTGCTCAATTTGTGAAGCTCTTTCTGATGAATAAATCACGCAATTATTCTCAAAATTGTAACCATCTGACCATTTGCCACATGTTGTCTAAAGTTGCACATCACATCACCCAATTTCCATCCCGTTCGTGGTACTGTTTTCTTGTCTTGGAGTGTAGAATCTTCATCAACAACTACTCGAAATCCACTTTGCCTCTTTCCCATGCCATGCCGTTTTCAACAATACTGCTCAATGTTGCTCCAGGAAGTTATCTAACGCCACCTATTCGCCTAACACGAGATCACTGATTCAGCATTTTCTTATCTTTTGGAATTCTGGAAGGACTTTCGAGGCTCCGGAACCATCTGTTTATCTGCCTACATATTCCACTCAACTCAGTTCCATCTTCATTGCAGTCCAAATTACATCCTCCATTAAAGTCTGTTTCATTGTCCAAAGGTTTATTTTCCTCTTATTGAATGGTTTTCCCGTTAATAGATCGTCCCTCAATGCTTTAAATCAAGACTGACAATATTTACTGAGTGGAGACTTTTCTACTCACATGGACAGCAGAACTAGATTCATTTTTCTTTATGTTCTGCTTTGTCTATTTCTTTAAGCTAGGTTTCAGATCTTATTTGTCTTAACGAAAATACTCCAACCCGATTTCACTCCTTTCGTTTCATCCTGTTGTCTTCCGAAGCCATAATGCAAAAACATTTCCAGTAACTGTGTTTCTATTACGCAATTTTTAAATTTTCTTTTCAAGTCGTTAATTTTACATTTTATTATTATTATTGATTTTTATCGCATTCATTAAAGCTCACCCTCTTGTTCCCTTACCTGCTAAAGTTCTCGACATTAGAGGCAAAACAGTGCAAGTCACGAAAAAAAGAAGATAGTTATGTTACATTAGCATTTCCTCACTCTAAGGCTTTGAATATTCCACTAAGCCTGCTGAGAGCAGATGTGATGGTAGGAAATCTCCTCGGATGCTTACTGTTTTGATTCAGAATCTCTCACTGGGAAGCGTGATGGTGGCTGTAACATCGACAATAGGTTCTTCAATATACTAACTTCTGTTGAGTCAATGGTTGTTTTCCAAGGGCTGCTACAGAGAGATTTTACTGAAACTTAGTCAAAGATAGGAACAGGAGTTTCCTAGTCACTCATAAATCACACAGGGCGTTTCGCAATTCCTATTGCAGGCTTCAAGAGGTGGTAGAGGGGACTTATTAGATAAAGCATTGATAATATATCCATGCCCGAAAATGTATTGTTTGGATGTTAGATAAGTTTGAAGATCGGATCATTTCCAAAAAACCGCTTCACGGTACAAACACAGCGGAGATACTGAGCTTTGATGTGTGAGCTGTACATGAGACCATGGCGTGGCCATTGTTTGCAGTTCTCGTCGTCGGGTTTTCTTTTACATCACGTCCTATTCAAAGACGAGAGTGCAGTGCGTTCGTGGTGCATCACAGCCATAGTCGCGAACGTAACAGTTTTTGTGAGCCATTGTTGTAGACGGACGAAAATGGTGTATGATGTCATAATTCCAACAGGGACTGCCGACGACACCCTCTACTTGTTTATGTGCGTACAGTGAAGTGGGAGGTTTGATAGTGATCCTGTCTTCAAACTTGTTTTGCACTAAAACGGTAAATTTCCGGATAGGGATTGCTTATCAGAACTTTGTAACAATTAGATGTCTATAATAGGACCTGCGAAACATCCTGTATAACATTGCTCTGACTTGAACGTGGTCCGTTCTGCGACACCCGTCTCTAAAAGCCGCATGTCCCGTCGCCACGTTAAAATCTTGTTGTATATGGTTGGTGACAATTTTAGAAAATATCTCGTAAATTAACGATACGGAGCAGAAAGGTATATAGCGCCATGTGTGTCCTTTCTTGTGAAGTAGAGGAATTGCAACGTTACTCTAGTCTTGGAAAACTGACTTCCTCCAAAGACCTTCTCTAAACAATTTTACATGTTCCTTCTGTATTATTTTTCCTTCATCTATAAACGTTTCTAATGAAAGAACATCAATCGTAGCCGATTTTTCTTTACTCATATTGACGAATACGGTTATGCACCTCATCTAAATTTACCTTCGAAAGTCATTATTTTCCAGTGTTAATTTATGCATGCTGAATCTTGTTGAGATATGCAACTTTCCATCAACATCATTTTTTGTCAACTAGCTGTGTCACTGATTCAGATGCACTATACAAACCTTTGAAAAGGTGTTGGAGTGACTGAAGTTTTTTTTCTCTGCAGCTAGTATCTGTACTATTTGTCACCTTCACTAATGGCATGTTACGCTCATTCAACCCAAGACTTTTCTTAGCGCTTTTATTAGTGTCAATTGTTTTTCGTACTCAATTATTGTTTATTCTCAGGTGGTCTGCAAAACTTGTAAGAAAGTTGCTTTCTGGAAACGTACACATTCTATTTGGGATTTCCTACCTTTTGCCGGCTGGAGTGGCCGAGCGGTTCTAGACGCTACAGTCTGGAACCGCGCGTTCGCTAGGGTCGCAGGTTCGAATCCTGCCTCGGGCATGGATGTGTGTGATGTCCTTAGGTTAGTTAGGTTTAAGTAGTTCTAAGTTCTAGGGGACTGATGACCTCAGAAGTTAAGTCCCATAGTGCTCAGAGCCAACTATTTCTTACCTTTTACTGTTTTCGCAACTGCAGCTTCTTTTTCTGCTCATTTAAACTCCTCTCTTTGCTGCACGTAATAAATATTGTCGAAGATCAGAACTAGTTGCGTAAATCACATTGGTAGAACTCGCTATTCTCAAGCAAGATTTCGTAATGTAGATTTCTAGCTTACTGTCTGAAAAGTCTACTTTTATAACTCTTTATCACTATTCTGCACGCTATGAATCTATAAACACTTGCAATTCGAAAGTGTTTCACGACCGCCATGTCCTGTGCAATTTCTTTATCAATTCCTGTTGCTACATGATAATTCATGTGAAATTTTTTTTTGTGAAATAGGACAAAAAGCAAAGAACAGTCGTTCACTGGCAAATTTCACACGTGGTACTAGAAGTGACGGATGTAGAATTACGAACACAGAAGTCACTTAAGTGACGTTCAATTAAATGACTTGAACCAGGCAGTTGAGTCATATGAAATTATTGTTATTATTTGCCGAGAAGAGTACGAAGAGTGTGGTAAACAGATGCTAACATCTTTGAGAGACAGAAGAGCGTGGCGTGAGGAACAAAGTTGGGGATAAGAACCAATATCTGGAAATGTCAAAAAAAAAAAAATGGTTCAAATGGCTCTGAGCACTGTGGGACTCAACTGCTGAGGTCATTAGTCCCCTAGAACTTAGAACTAGTTAAACCTAAGTAACCTAAGGACATCACAAACATCCATGCCCGAGGCAGGATTCGAACCTGCGACCGTAGCGGTCTGGCGGTTCCAGACTGCAGCGCCTTTAACCGTACGGCCACTTCGGCCGGCCTGGAAATGTCATCCAACGCCACTACAGAGCTTAGATTTAAGACGGGCCGGTGCCTGTATCTGCCCCACCACTTCTGCATCAGACGTGAGTTAGTACAGTGACCGCACGCCTGGCGGTACTTGCATTGCTGTTCTGATAGGGGCGCCTCCTGATGTCGTGAATACAATCAGGTCTACTGCATCTCCACTTGCCGACCGCCAGCGTACACATTCAATGTTACCGGCTACATTATAAATCAATGTACGCCGTATCTCCCACGAGGGTGGTTTGAAAAGTTCTCGGAACGGAATAGAAAGAAAGTACTTACATCATTGAAATTTTCTATACTTTTTCAATGTAATCTCCTTCTAGATTAAAGCACTTGGTCCAAAGATGTTCCAGGGCCTGTTCCCATCTCTAAAATGAGTTTCCTCCAAGCCTGCAAAATAGTTGTCAACTTCGGCTATAAATTCTTAGTTTGACGTTAATCTTCGTCCGCCAGGAAAAAATTTCAGTTTTGGGAAGAGATGGAAGTCTGACGGAGCCATATCATGAGAATAAGTCGGGTGTGGCAACAATTCATACCTTAGTTCCTGTAATTTTGCAATGGCAACAGCACATGCGTACGGGTGCACATTGTCTTGATGGAAGATGACTTTCTTCCTTGCTAAACCGGGCCTTTTTTCGCTTATCTTTTGTTGCAATTTCTCCAGGAGGTTAGCACAGTATTCTCCGGTAATTGTTTACCCAGTGCGGAGACAATCTACAAACAGAATCCCCTTAGCATCCCAGAACACTGATACCATGACCTCTCCCGTCGAAGGAATTGTCTTTCCTTTCTTTGGTGGCGGAGAATCAGCATGTTTCCACTGATTTGAAAGTTGTTTTGTCTCTGGGGTATAGTAGTGCACCAAAGTTTCATCTGTGGTCACAAATCGGTGCAAAAAATCTTGTTCGTTTCACATTAAACGGGCCAAACATTTCAGTACATCCATTGTATATGACGAACTGCGACTGTGATTTCAACTGGCTTTTATTTGATAATAAATACGCAACCAGTCGCTTTTTTACGATTTATTCAACCATGAACATGTTCTAGAGTCACTGCAGGCTCATCGTCAGATGGAGGTGTTACAGAAACATTATCTTGTGGACCAAGTATAGCTAGATGCAGAGCTGATGTTGCTGGCGGAAATTAAAAAATTTAGTAATCGCTGACGAAATATTTAGGTACTTACAGTGCACTGCCTTTGGTATTCACATCTGATTGCTTCTTATAACATGCACTACGCTATGTTCATAATAAACACAGTATGTAGCTACACTTGGTTTTATACTGGCTCTCAGGATGTAAACCTTCGAAGTTTTTACGAAGAATACGGATGTGACAGATTTTGCACTTCTACTACATGGTGCACTGCAAGGACCTAAAACATAAAAAAAACTTTCGGATTCGTAAATGTTTCGTTACCGATTACTAAATTTCCGTAATTTCCGCCGGCAACACCAGCACTGCACTAGCTACACTTGGTCCACAAGATAACGTATATCGTAAAAAGGTGACTGGTTGTATATTTATTACCACATAAACGTCAGGGCCAAACATTGTTCCGATATGTCCATTCTCATGCGTTTTTGATCCAGCGTCAAGAGTCGTGGCTTGCATCTTGCAGAGAATTTTTTTATTTCTAATTCTTCTGTCAAAATGTGATATACCCTTTCAGATGACATCTGGCAAGCGTGAGAAATTTCACTCACTTTCAATCGGCGATCCTCCATGACCATTTTGTGCACCTTTGCAATGATTTCTGGAGAAGTGGGACATCTTGGTCAACCACTGCGCGGATCATCATCTAAGCTCTCCCGACCAAATTTAAATTCATTTGTCACCTTGGCAACAGTTGAATACGAAGGAGCAGAGTCTCCCAGTCTATTCTGGAAATCATGTCATTTGCTCGTATCTCCAGTTTTTCATCTTCGCAAATCACTACACGGGAACAGCAACAGTGCCACGTCACCGCCACAGCTCTCTTCCAAGAGCACTGACGTGGCACGTGTTTGCAGGCAACAGTCCAATGAATATCACGTGAACAACTCGTTGCGCTAGCGCTGACCTCTTGTGGTGATTCCGAGAACTTTTCAAACCACCCTCGTAACTCTGCTAAGTAGTTTCAGTTTATAGACTCCCGATAAACACAGATTTATAATGTTTTTGTTTGTTATAGCGTCCAGAAGTACCGTCGATGTTCGTTTACATTCAGCGGTCTGGTGTCCAGTAATCGTAGAAAAAGCTGACGGGAAAGGAGGGCAGAACAGAATTTGACACTCGGTGATAGAAAAAGGAAGATAAGTAACGGCCCATCGATATGGAGGCCATGAGAAACGGGGCACAAGCTCGTATTGCGAGAGGGTTGGGACGGAAAGCGGCAGTGCCCTTTCAAGAAAACCATCCCAGCATTTGCCTGGAATGATTTACTAAAAACCTAAGTATTGATCGCCGGACGGGAATTTGAGCCGTGACATGGTACATGAAATGCAGGTGCCACAAAAAGTTGTACAGGAAGCGTAAAAATGTATTGCATAAAACAAACAGTACTGCACAGATGCTGAATGAGTCACTTAGTGAAACGTCGTGAGGTGGTGAACAAATGACTTTAATATTATGCGTTTGGGGTAACCCATCATCAGATAACAGAAAACAGAGGATACATAGTACTGAAATAAAAAGTAACAACAGTGACCTGTCGCATGACGCGAAACAACCATGAGTTACAATAAAAGGAACACTTAGCAAATACATCATGCTGTTGAGATGAATGAAACTACACTAAAGAGCCAAAGAAACTGGTACACACCTGCCCTTGTGAGCACGCAAAACTGCCGCAATATGACGTGAAATAAACTCGACTAATATCTGAAATAGTGCTCGAGGGAATTCACTCCATAAACCCTGCAGAGCTGTCCATAAATCCGTAAGAGTACGAGGGGTTGAAGATCTGTTCTCAACAGCACGTTTCAAGGCATCCCAGATATGCTCAATAAGGATCATATCTGGGGAGTTTGGGGGTCATCGAAAGTGTTTAAACTCAGAAGAGTGTTCCTGGAACCACTCTGTAGCAATTCTGGACGTGTGAGGAGTCACATTGTCGTGCTGAAATTGCTCAAGTCTGTCGGAGTGCACAATGGACAAGAATGGAAGCAGGTGATCAGGTAGGATGCTTACATACCTGTCACCTGTCAGAGTCGTATCTAGACGTATCACGGGTCCTATATCACTCCAGCTGCACACGCGCCAGACCATTACAGAGCCTCCACCAGCTTGAATAGTCCGCTGCTGACATGCAGGGTCCATGGATTCATGAGGTTGTCTCCATACCCGTACACATCCATCCGCTCGATACAATTTGAAACGAAACTCGTCGGACCAGGCAACATGTTTCCAGTCATCAACAGTCGAATGTCAGTGTTGGCGAGACATAAAGCTTTGTGTCATGCCGTCATCAAGGGTGCACGGGTAGGGCTTTGGTTCCGAAAGCCCACATCGAATGGTTCGCACACTGACACTTGTTGAAGGCCCAGCATGTAAATCTGCAGAAATTTGCGGAATTGTTGCACTTTTGTGACGTTGAACGATTCTCTTCGATCGTCGTTAGTCCCTTTCTTGCAGGATCTTTTTCCGACAGCAGCTATGGCGGAGATTTGATGTTTTAGCCGATTCGTGATACTCACGGTACATTCGGGAAATAGTCGTGTGGGAAAATCCATACGTGATCGCTACCTCAGAGATGCTACCTCTCATCACTCGTACGCCTATTATAACACAATGTTCAAACTCATTTAAATCTTGATAACTTGCAATTGTCGCAGCAATAACCGATCTAACAACAACGCCAGACCGCAGTGCCGAATTCTGCTTGTTACATATCTGTGTATTTGAATACACATGCCTATAGCAGTTTCTTTGTCTCTCTCTCTCTCTCTCTCTCTCTCTCTCTCTCTCTCTCTCTCTCTCTCTGTCTCTCTCTCTTTCTCTCTCTCTCTCTCTGTCTCTTTTAAAAAATGTGTAGACTAAAATTGAACGTTCTGTTCTGTGCTCATATCCTGTAGGCTCTAGAGACAACTAGAAAGAAGGGATTCGTTACTTCATGTTTTAAATACTTTGTGTAGATATTGAACTGAGCCAAGAGACGTAAAAACAACTACTAATGGTCAGTGTGACACATTTCTGATAATTATTCTGGAAGTGTTTGGTGGTGGTATGGATTCATTTGGTAATTTTTCAGTATTAATTGCGTCACAGATTAAATCAGTTGATCAAACATTTAGTAGAATTGTGTATGAATGAGTGAACAATCTTTTCAATTCAAGGTATGCTTGATGCTCAGAACGTCTTTTTGAATTCTAATTTCAGTTAGCGGTATCCAAAACTTTGGGCATATTTGGAGTCAGGGTCCAATCAATTAATAAAACAGTAGTTTCTTAAGTCACTGGATATATTTTTACAAGCACTGATAGGACAAGGAGAGATGGCGCTTCATTATTTCACTAACTACAGCGGATCTTGGCTGAAGAAGAAATATAACAGCTAGAACCAATCTTTATTAGCATTACCAGTATCTCTCTCTCTCTCTCTCTCTCTCTCTCTCTCTCTCTCTCTCTACGCTATGAAGGAAACAAATTTTACTTTTACTATAAAACAACAACCTCTACCATCATTATTCTTTCATACCCCTTGCCCCCACGACCACGGTTAAGGGAGACAGGTTGAATAGAGAGCAAGAGTTAACTGCTTCGAGAATAATCAACAGTTTCAGGCTTTAAAACTGGACACTTGAATAATACCAGTAGAACTGGGAGATGATACGAGGTATCATAAATGGCTAGATTCGCAACTTAGTATCGTGCTTTTACGTGATCACCTGTTTGAAGGGAGCTCGTTCTAAAGCCTGATATTCATTCGTTACTCTGATATTCTATTTTTTTATACGCAATAACTAAATCGTGCCACTAGTTGAACTACTGCTCTAGCGAGGTAGCCAATTACAGCCAAGCAAGTACATGCGTTGTACGTGCGGCGGTCAGTCGGTGGCAACAGATAGTGCCAACCTGTTGCGCGGGATAAATACGAGAGTACCCTGGAAGACCGTTAAGTGTTTCGTGTATTTGCAGGCGACCATCACTCAGGCAGGACTGCGCAATTCACACTCGCTTGCGTGCGCTGACGATCTTGATCAAGGGTTTCTCCATTACTTTTTCCTCCCTCTTAGCAGTTCATTTCGCATAATCTACACTGATGGGCCAAAAAAATTTATGAACTCCCCATTGCGAGACTGAATGCTTCCTGGTGAAATTACGAGCACGTTAAAAAGCGAGGAAATTACAGGGTGATTAAAAAGTCAGTATAAATTTGAAAACTGAATAAATCACGGAATAATGTAGATAGAGAGGTACAAATTGACACACATGCTTAGAATGACATGGCGTTTTATTAGAACCAAAAAAATACAAAAGTTCAAAAAATGACCGACAGATGGCGCTTCATCTGATCAGAATACCAATAATTAGCGTAATGAAGAAAGACAAAGCAAAGATGATGTTCTTTACAGGAAATGCTCAGTATGTCCACCATCATTCCTAAACAATAGATGTAGTCGGGGAATAGAGATGTCGGCCGATCTCGATACACTTGCGACTTCAGGTAACCCCAAAGCCAATAATCGCACGGACTGAGGTCTGTGGACTTGGGAGGCCAAGCATGACGAAAGTGGCGGCTGAGCACACGATCATCACCAAACGACGCGCGCAAGAGATCTTTCACGCGTCTAGCAATATGGGAAGGAGCGCCATCCTGCATAAACATCGTACGTTCCAGCATGTGTTTACCAGCCAGGCTGGGGATGATGCGATTCTGTAACATGTCGGCGTACCTCTGGCCCGTCACGGTAGCAGTTACAAAACCAGAATCACGCATTTTCTCGAAGAAAAAAGGCCCGATACCGGTAGATGTGGTAAATACAACCCATACTGTGACTTTTTCGTCGTGCAATAGAGTTTCCACGACAGTTCTAGGATTTTCGGTAGCCCAAATTCTGCAGTTGTGGGCATTGACAGACCCTCGGAGCGTGAAATGAGCTTCGTTGGTCCACAACACGTTACTCAACCAATCGTCATCTTCCGCCATCTTTTGAAACGCCCACACCGCAAATGCCCTCCGCTTCACTAAATCACCAGGTAACAGTTCATGATGCCGATGGATTTTGTACGGATAGCATCGGAGGGTACGCCCCAGTGCCAACCAAACAGTTGTGTATGGAATGCCGGTGCGACGTGCGACTGCACGAACTCTGACTTTCCCGTGCATAGACGAACACGCTACAGTCTCCATTCCTTCCTGAACTGTCTCAGTAGCATTACGCCTTTTGCTCGGTCGGCCACTACGGGGTCTATCGTCTAAACAACCCGTGGCTTCGAACTTCGAAATCATTCTCGCCACAGCTGCATTTGTCAACGGACCTTTACCCGTTCTAATCCCCTTCCTATGGCGATAGGATCGTAAGGCTGAACTAGCACATTCCCCATTCTGATAATACAGGTTCACTAAAAGCGCCTTTTCAGTTAACGTCAACATGCTGCGACTGCTGGCGCATCTGATTCTCTCTCTCATTACAGCTCCTTTTATACACGATTGTCATGCACAGTCACTGACATTTTGCTGTCCAGCGCCATCTGTCGGGCAATTTGTGAACTTTGTTTTTTTTTTTTTTGTTCTAATAAAACGACATGTCATTCCAAGCATGTGTGTCAATTTTTACCACTCTATCTACATTATATCGTGGTTTATTAAGTTTTCAAATTTATAGTGACTTTTTGATCACCCGGTATATAACTGGAGCAGTATTCTTGCGACGATAAGGGCCGCAAAGAGGAAAATCCACTGACACAAGTGACTATAACAAAGAGTAGATTTTTATGACCCAGCACATGCGAACGGGCGTCCGTGAAACGGAAAGCTGTTCGGGTGTTCACGTGCTACTGTCGTGACTATCTATGGAAAGTGGTCGAAGGACGGTGCAACCGGGAGTGGGCCATAAGGTGTTGGACGTCCATGCCTCATCTCAGATCGTGGCACCCGGAGACCTGCCCCATCTGTGACGCAGCATAGATGGCGACATGTACCAGATCTGACGACAGGGTACAGTGGTTTTGCGGGTCCAAGTGTTTCGGGGCACACTGTTCAGTGCACATTCCTGAACATGGTACTCCACTGCAGACAGGTCCCTACGTGTTCCTATGTCGAACTAATGACGTCATCGGTAACGAATGTTGTGGGCACGGAATCATCGAGATTCGACCATGGATCACTGAGAACTTATCGTCTTTTGAAAGAATCTTTTCTTACAGCAGGTAGATACCTGCGTCTGGATACGCTATTACGCATCCTAACGGCTGATCGAAACATGCTCTGTGTCATGGGCGCAGGCCGCAATGAGTACGGTATTTCGCTAAGTGGAGACATCCACCTGGATTTCCATGTGACCCGTAGTACAGTTGAATGCAGGGCAACCCTTATGAACTATCTGATTATGTCGGAACACCTTCACCCTTCATGCATGGTGTCTTCCATGACAACTAGGACATCTGGAAGCGGGATAACCGTCCTTGTGACAAGGCCAAAATCGGGATTTGGAGAGCATCCCAAGTGATGGACTAACGTTGATGTCTTGTCCACGAAATTCACTTGATCCGATCCCGATGGTACACATTCGGATCGCTATCAGGCGCCAACATAACGCCCACAAGCCATCAGTCTGTAATTAACGGGAATTGCGTAACTTGTGCATAAGCGTCTGGTGCCACATACCAAGAACATTTTGTATCCATCCCACGCGGAATCGTTGCTGTATTCCGTGGAAAGTCTTAGCTCAACTGTCTAGGTTTTCGAGAAAAAAGTTACATCCCGAAGACTTGTGTCTACTGGAACATGGTTGTACATCTACATCTACATACATAATCCGTAATCCACCATACGGTGCGTGGCGGAGGGTACCTCGTACCACAACTAGCATCTTCTCTCCCTGTTCCACTCCCAAACAGAACGAGGGAAAAATGACTGCCTATATGCCTCTGTACGAGCCCTAATCTCTCTTATCTTTGTGGTCTTTCTGCGAAATGTAAGTTGGCGGCAGTAAAATTCTACTGCAGACAGCCTCAAATGCTGGTTCTCTAAATTTTCTCAGTAGCGATTCACGAAAAGAACGCCTCCTTTCCTCTAGAGACTCCCACCCGAGTTCCTGAAGCATTTCCGTAACACTCACGTGGGTGATCAAACCTACCAGTAACAAATCTAGCAGCCCGCCTCTGAATTGCTTCTATGTCCTCCATCAATCCGACCTGAAAGGGATCCCAAACGCTCGAGCAGTACTCTAGAACAGGTCGTATTAGTGTTTTATAAGCGGTCTCCTTTACAGATGTACCACATCTTCCCAAAATTCTACCAGTGAACCGAAGACGACTATCCGCCTTTCCCACAACTACCATTACATGCTTGTCCCACTTCATATCGCTCTGCAATGTTGCGCCCAAATATTTAATCTACGTGACTGTGTCAAGCGCTACACTACTAATGGAGTATTCAAACATTACGGGGTTATTTTTCCCATTCATCTGTATTAATTTACATTTGTCTATATTTAGAGTTAGCTGCCATTCTTTACATCAATCACAAATCCTGTCCAAGTCATCTTGTTTCCTCCTACAGTCACTCAACGACGACACCTTCCCGTACACCACAGCATCATCAGCAAACAGCCGCACATTGCTATCCACCCTATCCAAAAGATCATTTATGTAGATAGAAAACAACAGTGGACCTACCACACTTCCCTGGAGCACTCCAGATGATACCCTCACCTCCGATGAACACTCACCATCGAGGACAACGTACTGGGTTCTATTACTTAAGAAGTCTTCGAGCCACTCACATACTTGCGAACCAATCCCATATGCTCGTACCTTAGTTAGGAGTCTGCAGTGGGGCACCGAGTCAATCGCTTTTCGGTAGTCAAGGAATATGGCATCCATGGTTCGCAAGATATCATGTGAAAAAAGGGCGAGTTGCGTTTCGCAGGAGCGATGCTTTCTAAAACCGTGCTGATGCATGGACAGAAACTACTCTGTCTCAAGGAAATTCATTTGTAGTGTGTACTGAGATGAATATGTCGTGACTAATGAAAATATCTGCCACACCGGTACTAGATACCGGAAATCGAGTTTTTGTGAGTTTTCTCACATACAGGAAAAGCGAAAAATTAGTATCCGCCAAGTCCAACGTGGACGAAAGTGTGTGTTGAGAGATTGTGGCAGATGATCATTGAAGAGTACTGCGGCGGAAGATAAGAGGACGACAGTGGCAAAAGTCGCTGCAGAACTGAATGTAGCAATCCCAAAACCTGTCAGCACCAAAAAAGAATCCTCGAAGGTGATCTCCAGGAGCAGGGAAAGCAAGAACTCCAGACCCACTCGTAAGCGATGAAAATTCCTGTAACAAGTAAGCGTGGTACTGAAACCATAAGACCTGGACTTTGGAGTAGCCGAGTTTACGTCACAACAGTGAAACGCGGCTGGGGTTCTGTGATCATTTGGGCAGCCATATGGCGCTATTCCATGGGCCCCATTGGTGCTGTAAAAATTTTCATTACTGCCAGTTATGGGACCATTTTGCCTCATCAGGTCCATTCCACGGTAGAATGCCTGTTCCCCAAAGGTGATGCTGTATTCGAAGGCGACAGGAGGACTGGTTTTGTGAGCACGAGGACGTTTTTATATTTCTCCTCGCCACCACAGTCACCAGAACTTAACATAATTGAGCCTCTGTAGTTCACTTTGGAGGGAAAGGTGCGTCATCGCTATCCACATTCCTCATTGTTACCAGCATTTGCCACTATTTCGCACGAAGAGTGTTATGAGATTCCCTTGAAAACCACGTATAATTTGTATTTATCGATTCTGAGACGACTGTAAGCTGTTCTGAATGCCAACGGGTTTACTACAGTATTAGGCATGGTAATTTATTGCGTTTTTGGTATTTCCCTATTTTTGTCGACCCCTTGCATTTATGATGTCATGTCGTATTCATTATATTGACCCGCCAGGTTAGCCGAGAGCGCTAATGCGCTGCTTCCTGGACTTGGGTAGGCGCGCCGGCCCCGGATCGAATCCGCCCGGCGGATTACCGACGTCGGCCATTGTGTCGGCCAGCATGGATGTGGTTTTTAGGCGGTTTTCCACATCCCACTAGGTGAATACCGGGTTGGTCCCCACGTTCCGCCTCAGTTACACGACTCGCAGACGTCTGAACTCGTTCGCGCTATTCCATGGATTACACTAGACGCGGGCAGCTGGGGTACACTCATTTTGTCCCGGGGGGTACGAGGTGGCGGCAGGAAGGGCATGCTGCCACGCCTTCTAACTAACCTTGCCAAATCCGTTCCTAACCGTACCGACCCTGCAAAACCGCGGGACAAGGCACCAGCAAAAGAAAGAAAGAAAGAAAGTCGTGTTCATTACATTCCAGATTCAGAATTTCTAACCGATTTCCGACGATATCTGTCCATGCCACTGGAACGTCACTGAGTCATCCACACGATAACTTCAACTTTATTTCAAAAATCTAATTAAATTAATAACTACAGAAAGATCGAGGTGTTGATGCTGATTTGTGACGCTGATAGGACAACAGATAGCTGTGAACAGGCCTTCCACTGCCCTCTCGTATGTCGACTTCATAAGTACTGTGGAGCCAGTGGTAAGTTATTGTGTCAGTAGCCGCTACAAGGTGGGGGCGGGGAGGGGGAGGGGGTGGAGGGGTGATCGCTAAGACTACGTGCACGTTGGAAACAACCAGTGTTTGTGCGGGGTACCAGTGTAGTTCTGCGACGAACCACATGGGTGTATCACGTCGGAGCCGCAATTTGCTGGTCTCGAGTTACCGGTGACGAGGTTCTGCTTTCATCAGTGGCTGGTGAAGTATTCGACATCGAAGTGGACCAACACATTGTTTTACTGAATAGTCACAAAACAAAGAGTCGAAGTCCACTAGAGCCCGAAACTGAACAGGATACTTCAGGCATAATGTATAACGGATACAAAGTCGTACGCAGTAGCAAAGCTCTTCAGCGTAGTAATCCTGTACGTACTCAAGTCCTCGAGCGACGATAGGATTCTGCAGTCAGTTAAGGTGATGAAATTAATTAGTACTTCATGATCCGAAGTGTAGGTGCCTACACAGAAATGTTTCCACAAAATTAGCAGGGTTTGTAGATGGTGTCCTGAGGAACAAATTGAGGGCAGGAACGAGTGGCCGGAAATGTCATTCCACGACATTGCAGAGCGTCGAAGTTACAGGCGCCGGGGCTACATTGTACGCTGACGGACGGTTGGTGGAACGTCTCGTAACATTGTCTCTTATTCAAGCATCGCGGCTAATTACCACGATCGCAAGTGGAGGAGCCGGTGCTAGCTACTGCTTAGGCAGGCCTTGTCTCAAATGTGGTGCTCTGTTACCTTGGTGGAGGACGGTTTCGGACACGGGTGTACATCTGCAGTTTATTTTTCTCCTGTGTGCCGCAAAGCAATTTTAGAGGTGCCGCTACGGGCAACCTCTGTGAACAACCACTGAAGCTCACGTTGCTCCTGGCCTCGTGGCGATGTATGCTACATTCTATGTAAATTGAAGGTCGAGAAGAGAAGCAAGGAAAGGAAGAGGGTGGCATACTGCTGTCAGCTGCATTGGAACATTGCGCGCAATCGGCGGCGACGAGTGAAAATGTGTACCGCATCGGGATTTGAACCCGGGATCTCCTGTTTTTAGGCAGGTACGGCAACCACTGCTCCATGCGGGACACAGTGTTATCGTGGCTGCGACTCTTTCTCGGCTGACCTCACTCCCGATCCACGTTCCATCGAGCGTCGCCTATCCGCAGCCCCTATCCATTCCCGCCATGTTCGCTCTTCCGAGATTCCCGCAGGAGGTCGAACGTATTTGTGCATCTGCGCAGGAGGTGGTGGATTCATGGCGCAGTTACGCCTATCAAAGTATGTAAATGTTGTCCGAAAGAACAGACACGACATATTCATATACAATGCATGCTATGCCGAACGCTGCTACGACGGAGCAGGCCGGAGTGGCTGAGCGGTTCTAGGCGCTACAGTCTGGAACCGCGCGACCGTACGGTGGCAGGTTTGAATCCTGCCTCGGGCATGGATGTGTGTGATGTCCTTACGTTAGTTAGGTTTAAGTAGATCTAAGTTCTAGGGGACTGGTGACCTCAGAAGTTAAGTCCCATAGTGCTCAGAGCCACTTCAAACACTTGCTACGACGGATGGGAGGGCTACCAGGTACAGGTAACGGCGTTTGACGCGAGAGTAAGAAGAAAAAGAAAATAATTGGACAAAATTTCCACTTGTTTTTGTGGATTCCATCCCTCTTTAAATTTGTGTGGTTGTAACATAAGAAGTATAATAAAGGGAAAAAACTCCATCCGAACTGATAACAAGATTAGTGGTCAACATCTTGAGCACATCACTTGATATAAGTATCTAAGAGTAACACTGTGAAGTGAAATGATTCTAGGCGGTCACGTAAAATTAACATTAAGAAAGGCGAATGGAAGACATATTTCTGCGAAGACTTCTTCGAATGTCCACTTCACATGGAAAGGAAACAATATACAAGACAACAGTGAGACTAATTCTGTAGTAGTGTTCCGGTGTTTGGAGCCCATACGAAGCACGCACAACAACAGACATCGAATGGTTTCAGATACGCACTACCAGAACTGTAAGAGGTTGATATAGCTCATACTAAAGTGTAACAGGAATGCTGGGCTCTCTCTGGAAGAAAGGCGGCGTAGAAACATTGTTGAACAAACTTAGCGAAGCTGACTGGAGGAAGATTGTTCGGTCTTTATGGTGTCAACGTTGTATGTATTACGTAGGGATCATCATAATAAGATAATAGAGGTTTAGGTGCATATATATGCATACAATCGTTAATTATCCTTTTGCTCTATAGGCAAATGGATTAGGACGAAAAATCGGTATTGGTACGAAGTACCTTGCTCCTTACACTGTACACTGGCTTACTGAGCATATACAGGGTGTTTCACTAAATGTGCTTGCCTCTCTAAGTTACGAAGTAATAGGCGACGGAAATACTCATCGCGGTAGGTCACCGTAAGAAACGTTACACTGTCTGCGGAGCTATTAACATAGTTTACTGTGTTATTATCCAAAGAGTTACAGCAAAAAGATACAATTTTTTAAATGTAACAATAGTTGTTTCTATCATGCACTGGAATCAGTAATACCAGCTGTGTATACATTAATTTTAATTACATTCGTGTCACTTTTAGTTTGAGAGCTACAGCCCTTCAAAGTTTCAGGGGCTGATACCACACACACTGCGCATAACGCAAAGCGCCTTCTAAATGTGGTGCGACCGAGTTGTGACGTCACCGGTGTCACAGAGCGAGAAGCTTCCTCGATGCGCTGTTAGACTGCCCACTGTCGCCGCACACCGCCGTATACCAGACAGTTCGAGCCACACAAACAAACGGGGCTCAATATACCACAGTGACTGACATCGGATGAAGATGGCATTCACGAACAACGAGTACGTTGACATGTTGCTGATGCTCGGCGCGTTCTCACACGATGCCACTGAAGCAGCCATGGCGTACGCCGTGAGATATCCTAGGCGAAGAACTCCGGCAGCCATTACGTTCCTACGTGTCGAACAACGACTTCGGGAAACAGGCAACATGCTAATGCGCCGCAGTGACAGACGAAGATCTGCAAGAAGTGAGTAGACGGAGGTGTTTGTTTTAGCTGCAGTACACCACGATCCTCATGTCAGTTTACGAGCCGTTGCTGCAGTCGCTGGTGTCCGTCTAACATCTGTGTGGCGTATAGTACACGGCCACAGGTTTCACCCGTACCGCCTGTCACTGACCCAGGAGCTGCATGGGAACGATTATCGCGCGAGAGTTACATTCTGGTGTTGTGTTCTCTGATGAGTCCACGTTCACAAATTATGGTGCAGTGAATCGCCATAACGTGCACTACTGAGCCCCAGACAATCCTCGGTGGGTACGACCTGTCGACCGTCAACGTAGGTGGTCTATTAATGTATGGTGTGGAATCCTTGTGGATGAATTCATCTGTCCACACTACTTCCCACGTACACTGACAGGTGAGTTATATCGCGCGTTTATAGTCGACAGTTTGGGTGTTCTCCTTGAACATAGGTGTCTACACACGATAGTCCATATGTGGATGCAGCACGATGGTCACCCAGCCCATTATGCGCGTGCTGTTGTGGAAGAACTAAACAACAGGTTTGCAGGAACGTGGCTGGTGCGCCATGGTCGTCATTCATGATCCGCAAGGTCGCCCGATTTAACACTATTACATTTTTTTTGGGGGGGGAGGGGTATATAAAGGATCGTGTTTATGTCACTGCGCCCACATCCCCAGATGATCTAAAACGGCGCATTGAGGACCCATGTTGCTCCGTGACACCGGCGATGTTAGATCTCGTCCGCAGATCCTTTAGAAGGCGCATTGCATTGTGCATTCAAGAACATGGACACACATTTGAACATCTCATTTAAATCAACTTGCCACCGCCAGAACGTCCGTACCCACCACACAGCCATGTATTATGTACAGCGTGTGTGGTATCTGCCCCTAAAACTTTGAAGGGTTGTAGCTCCCAGACTAAAAGTGATAGGAATGTAATTAAAATGATTTATACACAGTTGGTGTTACTGATTCCAGTGCATGATAGAAACAACTATTGTTCCATTTAAAAATTGTATCCTTTTGCTGTCACTCTTTGGATAATAACACAATCAACTATGTTCATAACTCCGCAGGCAGTGTAACGTTTCTTATGGTGACCTACCGCAACAAATATTTCCGTCACCTATTACTTCGTAACTTACTGAGGCAAACACATTTAGTAGATGCAGAGGCGTGTGTGTGTGTGTGTGTGTGTGTGTGTGTGTGTGTGTGTGTGTGTGTGTGTGTGTGTGTGTGTATGTTAGTAATTCTGGGCTCCCGCGTCCTGTGACAGAAATTAGAAATGTGTTACTGTGGTGGCAAACACAGAAGTGAAGTGGTCTGATACGTCATTGTAATATGCTACCATATGCTTCAAATGGCTCTGAGCACTATGGGACTTAACATCTATGGTCATCAGTCCCCTAGAACTTAGAACTACTTAAACCTAACTAACCTAAGGACATCACACAGCACCCAGTCATCACGAGGCAAAGAAAATCCCTGACCCCGCCGGGAATCGAACCCGGGAACCCGGGTGGGGGAAGCGAGAACGCCACCGCACGACCACGAGCTGCGGACTACCATATGCTGATGTAGACACAGTGTACGATCCACAACGGTGTTTTGTAGGAAAAAAGGGCATAACAACAGAACAATAAACGTTCTCCTGAGAATTTCCTGTTAGTAATATATCGGCTTGGCATACCTCTCGAAAGTCTGAAACTCTAGGCCATATTCTTGGACATAGAATACTTCCGTCACTGGAGAACGACAGTGAAACGACGGAAGAACTACATTAAAGACATTTCTGTAAAATTATGGGAACCTGGCCGCAGCCTCTCTCTGTGAGAATTTGTTTGAAGGATGCATAAGCTCGCACCGAGGAGATCTAGTGAAAGCGACGAGTTCTTAATGGTACACCCATATGGCTGGAGAAGGTATAATAGACGAAACATTGTGAGAAGGCTGTGGGATGTAGGAGCAAAGGCTAAGAACGCCTTTCCAGAAAGTAGAATTCTGTTGGAGCCTGAATGTAGAATATTGAGTACATACGGTTCTGTCGGAGACTTGGAGGAGTCAAGAGGTCTGACCACCGGCTGCTGCTTCAAGATGGCAGCCGTAACAAAACTGTGTCCTTATCTCCTGGTCCAGATGCTGCTGTTCAGAGCGAAAGCTTCCGGTGCTTCCCAACCCGATGGTACGGGATCTGAAAACACACCACTCACGGGTTGCCCCAATCATCATTACCTGCGCCAAAACTCTGCTATCCCGGTTCTGTACTCAACGAACCACGGTCATTGCTGCTGTGGTCGAGTTGCGTTCTTCGTTGATACAAGTAGTCATACAGCAGATGCAACCACAGCGGAGAGATATCCGTAGAGAGGGCAGAGTAAAATATGATTCTGAGGAGGGCTGCAGCCATTTCAGTGGTTGCAGGGGAGACAGTCTGGATGACTGAGTGATCTGACATTGCAACATTAAATATCATGGTCTTCCTTTGTTGGTACCGCAAACGGAAAGAATGCGGACATTACAGCCGCTATATTTCCCCAGGATAAGCAGCTCTACTATTTTGATTATGATGAAACAGAATAGCCTCCCATTTAGATCTCTCGGTGGGAGGTACTAATTAGGGTCTCGTCACCAGAAAAGTATGTGGTACTCTACGGGTCAAACCGTGGAGAGTTAGATCGCTTAATCTGATAGGTAGATTGGAACACATGAAAATCGAAATAGATAGCTTTAAATTAGATATAGTGGCAGTCAGTGAAGTGCGTTGCGTGGGAGCACAAGATTTCTGGTCAGGTGAGTGTGGGGTTATTGATACAAAATAAAACAGGGGTGAATCGGAGTGGGTCTAATAATGAATATGACAACATGAATGTGGATGAGCTACTATAAACAGCATAGTGAACGTGTTAGCGTAACTTAGACAAAGCCAAGACCCATCATTGCAGTAAACTTGTTTGGGTCTGGCGAGAATCAGAGACTATTGTCCTCCATCAAACATCGACGGAAGTGACGCCATCATAACAAGAAGCGTCTAAAGCTCTTCTCTTCTTATATTCAAGGTAAATTCAAGATAATGCCTGTTCAAGAATAATGGTGAACATTTGGAGGACTAGCAATACTAAGAAGCGATAAGCAATGAGACAAATAAATAATACCTGTAACAAGGTACGCTAATGGAAGAGTCAGATTTGGTGAAATGTGCGAAGAAGCAGTGCATCTTTTTACGCAACGGTACACAAGACACTAATGCAATCCGTCTGAGTACTGTGCAAAAGGCGCCAACTCTTTTTTGGAAATAATTTATCTAATGCAAAGTAAATTTATCTTGCAGTGATATGAAGAAACTAGGCCATACAGTAATCCCAGTAATGAGTCATGTAATTCATTAATTAACGAAGTATGATGGTACAAAGCAACTGAATGTTAATTCCGCAGAATACACAATAATCATGCAGCGTAAAAATAACCGCTATGGTGTCAATAAAGTAACTGAATGTAAGTGAACCTGAAAAATCATTTATAAGGTCATAAAAAGGTTGAATATCCATGGTTCACCGAGGTGTGCTAGAAAAATGTTCGAAAATTACTCTGATGCCCCTTTATTGTGAAACACTAGATAGATACATTTCTGCAGAAATACATACATTATCTCTCGGAGCAGAATATACACAGTTTTTGGCTGTAACATCTATGCAAATAACAGAAATAAATAATATTAAGAGTAGGGACTGCTACACAACTGGCCATTAAAATTGCTACACCACGAAGATGACGTGCTACAGACACGAAATTTAACGGACAATAAGAAGATGCTGTGATACGTAAATGATTAGCTTTTCATAGCATTCACACAAGCTTGGCGCCGGTGGCGACAACTACAACATGCTGACATGAGGAAAGTTTCCAACCGATTTCTCATACACAAACAGCGGTTGACCAGCGTTGCCTGGTGAAACGTTGTTGTGATGCGTCGTATAAGCAGGAGAAATGCGTACCATCACGTTTCCGACTTCGATAAAGGTCGGATTGTAGCCTATCGTGATTGCGGTTTATCGTATCGCGACATTGCTGCTCGCGTAGGTCGAGATTCAATGGCCGGCCGCGGTGGCCGTGCGGTTCTGGCACTGCAGTCCGGAACCGCGGGACTGCTACGGTCGCAGGTTCGAATCCTGCCTCGGGCATGGGTGTGTGTGATGTCCTTAGGTTAGTTAGGTTTAAGTAGTTCTAAGTTCTAGGGGACTTATGACCTAAGATGTTGAGTCCCATAGTGCTCAGAGCCATTTGAGATTCAATGACTGTTAGCATAATATGGAATCGGTAGGTTCAGGAGGGTAATACGGAACGCCGTGCTGGATCCAACGGCCTCGTATCACTACCAGTCGAGATAGGCATCTTATCCGCGTGGCTGTAACGTATCGTGCAGCCACGTCTCAGTCCCTGAGTCAACAGATGAGAACGTTTGCAAGACAACAACCATCTGCACAAACGGTTCGACGATGTTTGCAGCAGCATGGACTATCAGCTCGGAGACCATGGCTGCGGTTACCCTTGATGCTGCATCACAGACAGGAGCGCCTGCGATGGTGTACTCAACGACGAACCTGGGTGCACGACTGGCAAAACGTAATTTTTTCGGATGAATCCAGGTTCTGTTTGCAGCATCATGATGGTCGGCGTGATGGTAAGGGAGGCCATTGGTTACACGTCTCGGTCACCTCTTGTTCACATTGACGGCACTTTGAACAGTCGACGTTACATATTAGATGTGTTACTACCCGTGGCTCTACCCTTCATTCGATCCCTGCGAAATCCTACATTTCAGCAGGATAATGCACGACCGCATGTTGCAGGTCCTATACGGGCCTTTCTGGATACAGAAAATGTTCGACTGCTGCCCTAGCCAGCACATTCTCCAGATCTCTCACCAATTGAAGACGTCTGGTCAATGGTGGCCGAGCAACTGGCTCGTCACAATACGCCGTCACTACTCTTAATGAACTGTGGTATCGTATTGAAGCTGCATGGGCAGCTGTACCTGTACACGCCATCGAAGCTCTGTTTGACTGAATGCCCAGGCGTATCAAGGCCATTATTACGGCCAGAGGTTGTTGTTCTGGGTACTGATTTCTTAGGATCTATGCAGACAAACTGCGTAAAAATGTAATCACATGTCAGTTCTAGTGTAATATATTTGTTCTATGAATACCCGTTTATCATCTGCATTTCTTCTTGGTGTAGCAATTTTAATGAGCAGTAGTGTATTTCAGATTGTAAGGTGTCAGGCAAATCCAACACCTTCCATGAAACCCTGACATGATAAGCAAATCCAGTAGTATGTCACATAGCTCCGAATAAATCGTGACATTAAATTATCCAAAGTAATACGAGTAACGAGTGACCAAATGGAATACCACAGACTAACACAAGAATGCCTAAATGCATGTCATACCTTCCCACCGTAAGACAGACGCAGTTCCGAGGGGAGAAACGAGAACAGAAGCCGAGAGCAGAACCGTGTTAAGTTAGAAGGCCCTACGATAAGGGACGGACACCCACGTCGCCAGCTAACCGTTAGGACCACCCCCAGCCCATGTTAAAAGCTAGAGCCTTAGCGTGAGACTTTTTCGCGTCTCTGTTACGTCAGGACCACCCCCCAGCCCATGTTAAAAGCTAGAGCCTTCCAGAAGAACAGTATAGATCTTACGATAACACAAAAAGGGCCACCCCAGCCGCATGTTTTGCGTGAGACTTTTTCGCGTCTCTGTTACGTCAGGACCACCCCCCCCCCCCAGCCCATTTTAAAAATTATAGCCCTCCAGAAGAACAGTATAGATCTTACGATAGCATTAAAAGGACCACACCAGCTGCAAGTTTAACGTGAGACTTTTTCGCGTCTCTGTTACGTTGCAAACTTTAAAAACATTGCCCCACCACGAAAAGTGTAACGTTTCTCATTGGATAGACAGAATTTTTGTAGGCGGAGCTTAAGGTTAACATTGAGACCCTGATTGGTCAGATGAAAACACAGCCAGATAGTTTTTTTTAAACCAACTGCGGTAAATTGTAGTAAGAAGAAGTTAGGAGAGAGTTGCTTCCGAGACGGCGAAGTGAGCGGAGCTGTGCTGCCCGCCGCCCCCGACGAACACCGACAAGGTAATAAATGCACGCGATGCCGCATAACAGCGCATAAAGCTTCACTCAGAACTGCAGAAGTCTCATCTGTTACACCCCCCCCCCCCCCTTTTGCGTAATACTAGTGTCGATCGTCAATTAAAGCTCATGGTGTTCACATTTGCCACTTGAAGTAAAAATCTGAAAAGCGATGATTTTTCTGTTACATAGTTATTGAGAAGCCAAATCAGCCACTATAATTTACGACAAGTTAGATAAGTAATTAAAGATAATTGAGGGTCACTGTAGACCATTTTGATAGTTTTCTCTCTTGTGAAACTTAATTTAAACCTAGGTTATAGATGTGACATGGCATAGGTCATCCTTCGATCCATTGTAGAACTTGGAAACCCACTCAGGGAATATTCGTTCACATTTTTGTTGAACGCAGTTGGTTTTTATCATCCTGTATTAAAACATTTCCTTTTATCAATAGTGCAATTTATAAACAATGTTTTGTGAGTAGAATAAAATTTCCAATGGTAAACTTAACTGCTTTTTCGACGTTATTTTACCAGCTAACTAAAAATAGGAAAGCCTTGAACCCCTTCCACTAAATTTAGTTAGTATTAAGATTCTTTCACAGGGAGTGCAGTGGAGCTGACGCTGAAATCATTAAATATTTGGTTATATCATCGCTAGTCTCACTGAACTCTTCTGAATTCTACATGTCATGTGTGGTCTGGCGTCTCCTTACCAGCAACAGGTCCCAGGTTCAAACTAGTCAATTCCTTAAAAAACACGCTCAGTGCGTCGTTGCGCGAAAGTGGTAGGGAGACACGATAGAGAACAAACAGACACCACGCAGAATGTTAGAAGATGTTAAATGTTACACGAAAGTTAGTAGATGCAACAGTTATCGCACATATGGCTGTGTTTTGCAATAAGCGATCGTGTAGGCCTAAGGGCGAAATAAAGTTACGCTCATAGAGTGACTGTAAAATTAATGAGGAAGTAAGTTTAAATGAAAGAAAGTATATGATTTCCACTTTGTATAATTAACTCAAAAGCAAGGGGATAGAATAATACAAAGTCTCTTAGCAACAAACAGGCTCGTGGCACGTAAGCGAAATATGCACACATAAAATACGCGAAAGTCCCTGTTGCTGTCGTAGTCTTCAGCTGTCTCCACGCCACTCTATCCTGTGTAGCCCTCTGGGACCTAAATCCATTTGAACCTGCTTAATATGTTCGTCTCTTGGTCTTCCTTTACAATTTTTAACCCCCACACGTGCCTTCAATACTAAACTGGTGATTCCTCAGTCTCTCACAATGTGTCCTATCAATCGATCCCTTCTTTTAGTGAGGCTATACCCCAAATTTCTTTTCTTCTCACATCTGTTCAGCATTTCCGCTTGTTTACGGCGTCTACATAGCTCATCTTCAGCATTTTTCTGTAGCACCACATTTTAAAACCTTCTATTCTGTCCTTGCCTGAGGTGTTTATCGTTCAGGTTCATTTCCGTACAGGGCTACAAACCATACACGTAGCTTCACAAAAGGCTTCCTACCACTTAAATTTATATTCGATATTAAAAA
This sequence comes from Schistocerca piceifrons, assembly GCF_021461385.2. Classification (NCBI taxonomy): domain Eukaryota; kingdom Metazoa; phylum Arthropoda; class Insecta; order Orthoptera; family Acrididae; genus Schistocerca; species Schistocerca piceifrons. The sequence goes on along the minus strand of NC_060143.1, from coordinate 253,053,626 downwards.
ATTACTCTCCGTCAGGAACACTTTTTTTGCTGTTAGCAACCTGCATGTTACGTCCTCTCTACTTCGGTCATCATCAGTTGTTTTGCTGCCAAAATAGCGAAAGTTATCTGTCACTTTAAGTTTTCCGTTCCCTAATTTATTTTCCTTAGGATAACCTGATTTCATTCGACTAAATTCCACTACCATTGTTTTGCTTTTGCTGATGTTTATCATGTATCATGCTTTCAAGACACTGTCCCTTCCGTTCAGCTGCTCTTCAAAGTCCTTTGATGTCTCTGACAGATTTACTGTGTTATCAGCAAACATCAAAGATTTTATTTCTTCTAGCTGGTCTTTAATGCCTTCCCAAAAATTTTCTTTGGTTTCCTTTACTGTTTGTTCAATGTGCGGAGTGAATAACATCTGGGATAAGCTACGGCTCAGTCACACTCTCTTCTTAACCACTGCTTCCGTTTCATTCTGTTCTATTGTCATAGCTGCTGTCTGGTTTTTGTAGGTCGTCAGTTGCCACTGCCCAGTTCACGTTGCGGGGTTGGAAGCTGCACAGAAGATGGACAAGTCGTCCTCAAACTAGGAACACAGTATAGGACGTCGCACTGTCGACGTAATCCTGTTTATTGATCGGCGAATGCCGTGTCACTTAAAACACTCCCTTGTGGAATACCGTTCTCCTGCCTAAGACAGAGAGACATTCCCAAACTTGTATCTAAAACATCTGTCCGAGAGGAAGGACCGTATGAAGACTTCCACGGAACTCCAACTTATAAAACTGTGACAAAATATGCCTCCAGGCAGCATCCAAGGCCTTTTCCAAATAGAAGAAAACACCGATAAGGTGGCACCTACGAAGGAAAGCTAGTTGAATTGCTGCTTCGAGCAGGATCAGATTATCGAGTGTGGAGTGATACGTCCTGAACACACACTGGATGTCAGGTAGTAAGGACCTGGTTTCGAGAACCCACACTAGGCGCCAGTTGACCCTACACTCCAGCGTCTTTCCTACATAGCCTGTCAGGCAACGGGAGTTCGTCTGATCCTTCCCTTGTTTTAAAATTGGGATTAAAATAAATTCTTTCCACAGAGTTGGGAAAGACTCCAAGCATCTAAATTTCTTTGAAGAGCTGAAGGAGTACCACCCTCCCATGGCTTCAACTATTTCAACATGTTATCAAATCGTTTCAAAGCGTCGTATCACAAGTTACTGACAATGCAGAATCCAACTCCCTCAGAGAGGAAAGCTTGTAATATTTCTCCATGTTGGTGGAACGGAAATCGAAATCAGCCTTGTCCTGCGTCTCCCGATATCGACGGAAAGCTGAATCATGGGTAGAATCGGCCGCAAGGGACCTGTGTGATTCACCCATTGTTTGAGGTATGTCTCTCGGCAGTGTTAGGAAAGACATTTGTATTCGTACAGCTGCTATTGGCGACAGTGTGTTCCACCTAGAGATTCTCTTTATGGCTTCCCATACTTAAACTGCGGTTGTGGACCTGTTAATGGAGTTCGGGATCTCTTGCCAAGATCTCCGCTTACTCTCCCGAATTATTGTCTTCACCTTTGCACGCGCCATTCGAAAGTTTGTAATATTCTCATCTGTAGGGCATCGATTGAATCTGTGCATAGCCTCTCTCCTGTCCTTTATTGCAGAACGACATCATTCCAACAACGTTCTGGTCGCCTCCTTAGTGTTCACTTTGACTTTGGGACGGATGCATTAACGTCATTGTGAATCACGGCTGTAATATGATCCATCCAGTCCTGGACGCCGTCACACTGCTCGAGAACAGATAACTGCCTGTAAAGCATCGCCTTAGCCCTTCTAGACAGCAATCTCGGCGGCTTCCTTTCGGAATCTGCTCCATATCGGACGGATGGATACAGATAGGGTGGTGGTCGCTACCATGAAAGTCGTCGTCCACACCCTATTGAGCAGTGTCTGCAAGGATAGGCGAACAGAACGAGAATTCTGCGGCTATAGACGAACCTGTAGAGGTGCTGAAATGTGTAGGTTGACTCGCGTTTATCAGTATGATGTCTGTAGTGCGTATCAGATTATTAACTATCCGACCCTTGGGGCTAGTGGTGTTAGAACCCCACAGCGCACTGTGTGCATTGAAATCCTCTAAAAGGAGAAAGGGATGGGATAGTTCATCAAGACGTTGTGTGAGGACCGCACTACTAAGAGACTCCTGATTCGGTAGGTACACAGAGCACACCATGACAGCATCATGGCCACCATCTGAACAGGAACCGCTTGTAGCGTTGTGGTTCAAGGAACAGGTGAGGAGTGGAATGTGTTCTTGATAGTCACTCCTATCCCATCTTTCTCCCTGTCAGCAGTACGGTAGTCTTTTCTGTGAAAGCCTCTACATACAGGTGCTACAGGCTCTTTAAAATGAGTCTCTTGAAGACAGAGGCATAAGGGTCTGTCCTCTACAGATGAGTAGTGTACCCATTATTATTCCACCGGAATATGGGAGCACTTCAGCGGCGTTGCCTCGATTTAGCCCTGTCCTTGTGCCAGGGAGGTCAGACACTTGCAGAGCAAGATGGGTGAAGGGGCTGCATGGATCTGGTGACGACGCATCAAAATCATGATGTCTTCGTCAGTGAGACGTGCCAGAATGATGTCTGATCGTGCCCTGGGCAGCTTTCGACCCGACTGTTGACCTTGTCCCTGCGTTCGCTCCTCCCTTTCCTAGCAAGGACGAGGGGGAAAGAGGGTGGTGGGAAGCACTCTTCTTTGAAGGAAGTGGGTGTTCAGAGGCACAGTTCTTTTGAAATATCTTTCGTCATGCTCACAGTAAAAGCATTACTGGACTCTTCTGTCGTAGCTGCCTGGATAGCTACTCTTTACGGACTTTGCTTTGGCACGTACAAGTGCAAGTACAGGTGCTGCTGCTGGATAGTGCTACGCTGGACGTCGTTTCATTGAACTATCAACATCAGGAATAGGCTTCTGCACCACTGAAACGTAAGAAGTGGCAAAGCCAGGACATTTAAAGGCCGTATATTCCTTTTTGGTTTCTGCGTAGGGGATCCTCTTGGTCACTTTTGATTCCTGCATTTCGCAGTCCTCTGCAAAAGCAGACTGGGTGGCTCCCAGAGCAGTTAATACAGACTGCTGCAGACAGGCAGTCAATTCCAGTTCCATGGGCTGCCTTTCCACACCTCCCACAGGTCGCTTCGCCTCCGCCACTCAGCGTTGTATGGCCAAAACGCTGGCATTTGTAGCACTGCATAGGCTTAAGTATGTAAGGCCTAACCATAAGTTCAAATGGTTCAAATGGCTCTGAGCACTATGGGACTTAACTTCTAAGGTCATCAGTCCCCTATAACTTACAACTACTTAAACCTAACGAACCTAAGGACATCACATACATCCATACCCGAGGCAGGATTCGAACCTGCGACCGAAGCGGTCGCGCCGTTCCAGACTGTAGCGCCTAGAACCGCTCGGCCACCCCGGCTGGATAACCATAAGTTGGAGGAACCCTGCCAGGAAGCATTGGAGAACTGACGAACACAATGAAGGTGATGGTCTATTCAACTTCTCCGTTATTCTTAGGCGTCCTTTGCTCCGCATTCACCATCCCTTGTGACATCCATTCTTGTTCAAGAGCGGCAATGACTAAGTCCACAATATCACTGCACATTGCTGGATTTAAGGAAGTTGTGCAACTCAACAATTATGTCATAATCACACAATTTTTGTGACTTCCTAAGTAGTTCCACCTGTTTTTCCCTATTAGTCTCGATCGGTAGGCAACCATTTCACAATCGCTTTATAGACTTTAAAGTACCCGCAAGCCCTTCTAAGCCTTTTGGGACATAGAAGGCGGACGCTTGTTCAAATGACGCCTCCTTCCTCTTGATCACTACAAAAACATGTACTAAAGACAAATCGATTATCAGGAGGACTAGCCTCTCGTATCCGTTTGTATGAGTGAATGTGAGTACTCCCAGGCAGTACACCCATCACACTGGGAGGTGAAGTAAAGGATTTCGAGGGCTCCATTTCGGTCTCACGAGCACCAATGGAAATAAGGATCCAGTCAGACAGAGCCCTGTATGCCTGAGTAAGAATTACACAACTGAGGAGTGGCAGGTACCCCAGAGACTGCCCGCTAACAACTGTTCCACCTCAACAGCCCTCCATCTCATCAGTGCGGAGCACACCTTGAGATTGAGGGTTTTTATAGAGGTTTTTACGATCGTCGCGATCCGGGCGATCTGGCCAAGCTACCCATTCACGGAGACACACTACGTTCCACCGCTGCGCCGCGAGGTAGTCGCTGAAGCATGCCCAGGGCTTAGCAGTCCCCAGCTCAGGAACCCGTGGTCGCAAAGCCCGTACCCAGCAACGAATGCTGAGCCCCTGAGGACAAGCAATGATGAAATATATGGAAAGATTGAAAAAAATAACAGTTTGAATAGAGTTTGCCATTGCTGATAAGTTCTTTATGGCCAGCTTTAATTTAAGAGTTATTCCCTGATTTTCTAAATAATCTCAGTTCAAGAAATTAATGACTTTTATAACTGATTGCTCACAATGCGCACACATTCCATTCTCTCTTCGTGAAGGCTCGGTTGGAACTCTAAATATCCCGCACTGTCTCAGTCAATACTGAAGTGATGTTATGTCTCTAATATCGTAAGAAGGCTGTTTAGGTTTATGTTGGCAACGCCACGTAGCGCTCTGTATGAAAATCACTGACTGTGCTGTGCAGTCTGTGGCTCGTTGGACTCATTGTCGGAATATTCGCTATTGTAGTGTTGGGCAGTTGGATGTGAACAGCGCGTAGCGTTGCGCAGTTGAAGGTAAGCCGCCAGCAGTGGTGGATGTGGGGAGAGAGATGGTAGAGTTTCGAGAGCGGACGATCTGGACGTGCGTCCGTCAGAAAAAGGAAATTTGTAAGATTGGATGTCATGAACTGATGTATATATACACTCCTGGAAATGGAAAAAAGAACACATTGACACCGGTGTGTCAGACCCACCATACTTGCTCCGGACACTGCGAGAGGGCTGTACAAGCAATGATCACACGCACGGCACAGCGGACACACCAGGAACCGCGGTGTTGGCCGTCGAATGGCGCTAGCTGCGCAGCATTTGTGCACCGCCGCCGTCAGTGTCAGCCAGTTTGCCGTGGCATACGGAGCTCCATCGCAGTCTTTAACACTGGTAGCATGCCGCGACAGCGTGGACGTGAACCGTATGTTCAGTTGACGGACTTTGAGCGAGGGCGTATAGTGGGCATGCGGGAGGCCGGGTGGACGTACCGCCGAATTGCTCAACACGTGGGGCGTGAGGTCTCCACAGTACATCGATGTTGTCGCAAGTGGTCGGCGGAAGGTGCATGTGCCCTTCGACCTGGGACCGGACCGCAGCGACGCACGGATGCACGCCAAGACCGTAGGATCCTACGCAGTGCCGTAGGGGACCGCACCGCCACTTCCCAGCAAATTAGGGACACTGTTGCTCCTGGGGTATCGGCGAGGACCATTCGCAACCGTCTCCATGAAGCTGGGCTACGGTCCCGCACACCGTTAGGCCGTCTTCCGCTCACGCCCCAACATCGTGCAGCCCGCCTCCAGTGGTGTCGCGACAGGCGTGAATGGAGGGACGAATGGAGACGTGTCGTCTTCAGCGATGAGAGTCGCTTCTGCCTTGGTGCCAATGATGGTCGTATGCGTGTTTGGCGCCGTGCAGGTGAGCGCCACAATCAGGACTGCATACGACCGAGGCACACAGGGCCAACACCCGGCATCATGGTGTGGGGAGCGATCTCCTACACTGGCCGTACACCACTGGTGATCGTCGAGGGGACACTGAATAGTGCACGGTACATCCAAACCGTCATCGAACCCATCGTTCTACCATTCCTAGACCGGCAAGGGAACTTGCTGTTCCAACAGGACAATGCACGTCCGCATGTATCCCGTGCCACCCAACGTGCTCTAGAAGGTGTAAGTCAACTACCCTGGCCAGCAAGATCTCCGGATCTGTCTCCCATTGAGCATGTTTGGGACTGGATGAAGCGTCGTCTTACGCGGTCTGCACGTCCAGCACGAACGCTGGTCCAGCTGAGGCGCCAGGTGGAAATGGCATGGCAAGCCGTTCCACAGGACTACATCCAGCATCTCTACGATCGTCTCCATGGGAGAATAGCAGCCTGCATTGCTGCGAAAGGTGGATATACACTGTACTAGTGCCGACATTGTGCATGCTCTGTTGCCTGTGTCTATGTGCCCGTGGTTCTGTCAGTGTGATCATGTGATGTATCTGACCCCAGGAATGTGTCAATAAAGTTTCCACTTCCTGGGACAATGAACTCTCGGTGTTCTTATTTCAATTTCCAGGAGTGTATATTATGACTTTTGAACACTATTAAGGTAAATACGTTGTTTGTTCTCTATTAAAATCTTTCATTTGATAACTATGCCTATCAGTAGTTAGTGCCTACAGTAGTTTGAATCTTTCATTTAGCTGGCAATATTGGCGCTCTCTGTGTTGCAGTAGTTAGAGTAACGAAGATTTTTGTGAGGTAAGTGATTCATGAAAGGTATAGGTTACTGTTAGTTAGGGTCATTCTTTTGTAGGGATTATTGAAAGTCAGATTGCGTTGAGCTAAACAAGATATTGTGTGTCAGTTTAGTGATGATCAGAATAAGTAAAGAGAGTAATGTCTGAGTACGTTCAGTTTTGCTCAGCTGTCTGAAAATCAAATAACGTAAGAGGTTTATCAGCACAGTCATTTATAATTTTTCTAAGGGGACGTTACAATATTAATCTTTTCACAAAATTATTTCACTTTAATGCTCGATAGCGTGGACCGAGAGCACCCGGGACCTGTCCTGCAGGCGTGCTCAAGCTGGACTGCCTTCCTTACGCGCCCAACCGTAAGGCAGGTGCCGAGGCACAGATTTTTAGTACAATGAGGCTTTCCCGTGAGCGATTCTGACTCGGTGGACCAAAGATACGTAAGGGTAAAATCGATGTGTCCGGGACAGAATTGATACTTGTGCCCTTACATCGTCTGCCCCTGGGAATGGCTTACAGTTTAAAATCTGGTTCCGAAACCACACTATAATCAATCTGAAACTTTCCAGTGTGTCCAGACCTATTCCACGTATACAGTCGTCTTTCATGATTCCTAAACGAAGTGTTAACGATGACTGAATTATGCTCTATGAACTATTCTACCAGGCAACTTTCACTTTCATTCCTTTTTCCTCTATGAACTATTCTACCAGGCAACTTCTACTTTCATTCCTTTTTCCTTTTTCACGGTCTATATTCTCCTACTATATTTCCTTCATTTTCCTACTATCAAAAACCAATCTCTCATCACAATTAAATATTTCTCTTCTTTAACGATCTGAATGACTTCTTTTATGTCATCATACATTTTTTCAATCTCATCATCCGCAGAGCTAGTTGGCATGCAGACTTGTAAAAGTGTGGTAGTATTGGCTTCGTGTCTATCTTGGGTATGGTAATGTGTTTACTGTGTTGTTCATACGCACAACAAACGATTTAATAAACTAAATGGAATGTGGGAATGACTAATTCGACTGAACCAATCTTCGGAGTGAATTACTGAATTCGGATACCGTGCCAAGGGTCGCATCTACAGATCTAGTAGGGAAGCAAGCTGGCGCTAGTGTGCCGAGTAAAGTATTGATTTTTCTCAGTCATTCGGCCAAGTCCCAACAGAGCCTTCTGTGAGCCAGTAACAAAGACACTGCACGATATACTTACGCAAAATTAAATCCTTAAATATTGTTTCAAGACTTGATCAGATTTTGTAAGACTATGAAAAGATTAAATGTTGTGAATCTCAACATGATTCGCTAATTAATACTTCAAAATTCCACCTTTTCCAAGCGTAATATTAAATGCAGGAAACATCTGATTTAGCAGTTAGATGCAGTTTATGGTAAAACAGATGGTAGAAGTTTCCATGAAAATACCTTTTTTTACTTTCTGAATTATTCTACTTCCTTCGAATTCTTTGAAGTAAATAATTTTAAAGTTATAGAACTGTACTTGTGGAATTAGGCTCAGAGATACGGTACAAGTTTTCATGAGGCTACCTCATCTACTCTTTCAATTATTAGTAAAAAACCAATTCTCGCATCTAAATTTTGTAAAAAGAGTTATAGTAACTAATCTTTGTTATTAGGTTACAAAGCCGATATGGTAGCACTATTTTTATTATATTTAATAATGAAGCTATACCAGGTTTCAAGATAATATTGTAATTTTATAGAGGTCGGAAATAATACGGAGACAGTTCAGAGGTTACTGTCTACCCTCGGTTCCGTTTCAAAAATGCTAGAGTTCAAAATTTAAGAGTTACGATCTAAAGCCTTCAACTAACGACGACGTAAATCATTCTGTAGTCAAAAAAAGGTGGAAGCGATTTGGTAGCGAGTGCTCCGTTCGGCGTCCGCACCGAGCGTACATGAGTAACGAGATGTCTGCAACCGAAAATTTATTCGGTCATTGTCAGTAATACGAAAAGGCGCTACGCTCCGCTACAGAATGTGCGACAATCTTCTCCGCGACAGAGGCCGCTTGCGTGTCGGATGACGTTGAAGATGTCTCACACTATTTTTATTGATGTTGTTGCTGACTGCTTTGCATTGTTCTTAGAGAGTTTCGGCCAGCTCCGTAGTGGACGTGTGGGTGAAGACTACGAACAGTACGTTCTCCACCGCTTTCTGGTTGTTAGCACAAAAAGTTTTTAGGCACTTGTAAAAGACTCTGGTATCCAAAACATTCGCTCAAGACTATCAAACATTTCAACTTATAAACTAAATAACAGGCTATATAATTATGCCAGTCACTCCACAACATCGTAACAAAATTAACTAATAAAGACATGCCGAACATGATTCTGCACGCAACAGACATAGCATCTTCACCTCTTTAACCTGAGTGAATCTGACGATGTAACGTAAATAGCTCGTGTCCCCAACGAAATCGCTTTGCGAATAGGCAATGCCTACAGATAACCCTAATAACATGAACTATCTCACCAAAGCAGCCAGCCTACGACGCCGAAATCAACACGCCGCCGACATCAAGGAACGGATCCACCCCCACCGAACCAGGAACAAGTACGCAGTTTGAAACACTTCAAACCCGCGTGCTGGTTTAACAGCGAAAGCGCTCACTGACCAAACCGCCCGGAAGCGTCTGAGCTGACCATGCTTCCACCAAAACCTCACACAGAGAACCTTCAAAGACACTGGTACAGAGTCGCTTCGTAAAGTTTTTGCAATGACTACTTCACGAAATAATGTCATAATGTAACTGAAAACTGAAAGCATCTATTAAAATAGTCCAGAACATGCAGGATGCCCTCCTCCAGCTACAACGACTGGGGATGGAGGTGGTTTTCTGCTGTGTTCCAGGGCACGTCGTCATTGCTGGGAACGGAAGGGCAGATCTCGCAGCCAAGGAGGTGTGTCTCGATCCCGAAGTATTTCAGTTTGCCGTCCCTCTGCACGCACTCATCTCGCTGTCGAGCTCACTAGTCATGCGTCGGTGGGAGGATGAGTGTCTGGAAATGACTGACAATAAGCTCCGTTTAGTCAAGCCCTCAACGCGTGTGTGGTGTACTTCTTTCCAGCCACGTAGATGGGACCAGGTTCTCCTCACTCGGCTTCGGATAGGCCACAGTCCTATGACGCATGGCATCCTGCTCCGGCGAGAGGACCCTACAATGTGTGGTACTTGTGGCGTCCAGGTCACTGTGCGCCACGTTTTATTGGATTGCGTTTTATTTTCTGATCAGCGGGCCGCGACTGACTTACCGGCGGATCTGCCATCTGTTTTAGGAAATACTCAAACTAATGTGGTTAAAGTGTTAAAGTTCTGTGACTTGTCCAATGTTTATACCAAGATTTTAGGGAGAGAGTCTTAATTTGTTCACAGGGTGACTGGCTCGTCCATATTTTACGTAAATGGCCAGCCAGTGACAGTTTAGTGTGGCATCCTTGACGCTCCTTTCTCGTTTTCCTTACATTTTATTTTCTTAGACTGCATTTTGCATCTCTTCCCGCTTTCTTTGCGTGTATGCTTCCATTTCACTAAATTTCTCCACGTTTGTTTCTTTTAATGTGTTCAAATGGCTCTGGGCACTATGGGACTTAACATCTGAGGTCATCAGTCCCCTACAACTTAGAACTACTTAAACATAACTAACCTAAGGACATCACACACATCCATGCCTGAGGCATGATTCGAACCTGCGACGGTAGCAGTCGCGTGGTTCCGGACTGAAGCGCCTAGAACCGATGGCCACCGCGGCCGGCTTATAATGTGTGTCATAGCGCTGATGACCTCGACGTTGAGCACCCGTAACACACACACACACACACACACACACACACACACACACACACAGACACGCTACTTTCAACTGTTCTAGCATTTGAAGTCTTTGCGAATGCGACACGGCTGCAGACATCTAACAAGGTATGGTACTCACTGGTACGATCGTCACGAATCGCTGTAGCCTTTGAGTAAAGGTGCGTCCATACGATGCCTCTTTTGTGTTCACCTTTGCGCATGTGCATAAATTCCCAAAAGCGCAACTATGCATACACAGTTGTGCATGCGTAATTTCCTGTAAATGGTGGCCGTGCGTCAAGAGCGTTGCTACCCGCCTTCGGTGGGAATCTTTGCGCTTTTTAGCAGACGACAGGCAGCTGGGTTCCATATGTGTTTATTGTGAAGTGTGTTAAGGGTATGCTGTAAAGCGATTATGTGCAATAATGTCTGTTGACTCCAAAGGAAGCACTCTTAAATTTATAGATGATTCCAGACAAAGAAAAAAGTCGCTTGGAATGCAGCGTCTGAAGATTGTTGAATAAAAAATCCAGGTGTGTTGCCCTGAGCGTGACACGTTAGATAAAAAGTCTCCGATCATATTTGTACAAAGAATAAGATAATGTAAGTTTCGAAATAGGAAAACTGAGAAGAATAAGCCAAAAATTTATGAAAAGTGTATACGAAAACTGTCGATGAGTATTCATGCTATGCCAACTTAAAAGCACAGCTGAGGAGCCTGACATCTGAAGAAAAGAAGTGATCCGGTATGTGTACCTTGTAGCTCCTGAACAAAGTACTAAACACAAAAATGAAGCACGATGATGCAAAAAGTGCGAAACTGAATAACATACTTCCCTTCTAGTGGTTTCTGCCGTCTATGAAGTTCACGAAACTTTGAGGCCGAGGATTTTAGTCTTAATACAATATTTCATGATTAAATACAAATGACGAGTTGGAAGTAAATTAACCTTTACGCAACAACTCAGAACCTTCCATAACTATTTCCACGCTTCAGGAATATTCACTTTTTTTTATTAATTTTTTGTGTTACGTTGCGTGGATATGGAACGACACAGAATTATACACTAGAACAGTACTTATAGATGTTAATAAATTAATATTGTATAGGAGCAAAATATGCTCATAATTAAAAGCACAGGAATTTCCTACAGTGAAAAGAGGTATAAAAGAATCAAATAATACGAGGGCTATCCACAAAGTACATTACGTTTTGGAATTAAAAATAAATAAAGTATTAGAAATATTTTTATTATATACAGATGAAAGCCACACTTAAATACTACTTTTCTACATAGTTGCCATGTAAATTAAGGCACTTATCGTACCGATGGACGAGCTTGGAAATTCCTTCGTCGTAAAATTCGGCCGCCTGCGCCTTCAACCACGTGGTTACCTCTTCTTGAAGCTGTGCGACGTCATCAAAACGCTGCATAGCCAACCACTTCTTCATTGTTGGGAATAAGTGGAAGTCGTTCGGTGCCAGGTCGGGACTGTACGGTGGATGAGGAAACAACTCCCACTTAAAAGATTCGAGAATTTCACGAGTGGCATTTGCCGTGTGGGCCCGGGCGTTGTCGTGAATCAGCAAGATCTTTGAGCCCAACTTTCCCCAGCGCTTGTTTTGTATTGCTCTTCTGAGGTTGTGCAGAGTTTGGCAATACCTTTGAGAGTTTATTGTAGTGCCTCTTTCCAGGAAATCCACAAAAATCACACCTTTTCTGTCCCAAAAGACAGTCGCCATCACCTTCCTTGCCGACATTGTCTGCATGCATTTCTTGGGTTTTTGGGAGGAATTTGTGTGCCCCCACTGCATTGACTGCAATTTTGTCTCGCAGTTCACATGCTTAACCCATGTTTCGTCACCAGTAACGATGCGATCGAGTAATGAGTCGCCATCTTTCTCGTAAGCGTCCAAAAACGTTAACGCTGTAACCATTCGCTGATTTTTGTGAATCTCAGTCAAGATTTTTGGTATCCATCTTGCACAAAACTTGTGGTAACCAAGCTTTTCGGTAATGATTTCGTGCAACAAACTTCGTGAAATTTGTGGAAATCTGAGAGAGAGTTCCGTTATTGTGAAATTACGGTTTTCACGGACCGCGGCATCGACTTTTTCGACAAGTTCGGCAGTCACTATGCTGGGTCTACCACTTCGCTCTTCGTCGTGAACGTTAGTTCGGCCATTTTTAAGTTTTATGACCCATTGACGCACTCCACCTTCAGTGATTATGTTGTCCCCATACACTTCACAAAGCTGCCGATAGATTTCTATCGGTGCACAGTTTTTTGCAGTCAGAAACCTTATTACAGCACGCACATCAAACTTCGCGGCATTTTCAATTAACGCTGACATTTCAAATTGTCACAGTAACTCGACGGAGTACAGCATGAACCTCTCACTACCATGGCAGGATGCCGACTGAGCGGCGTAGTGCCATGACAGCAAGATGGCCGCGCTAGCCCCGGCCCTAACGGACACAAACGAAAACGTAATGTACTTTGTGGATAGCCTTCGTATATTACAATTCTACTACATCACGAGCATCAAATGTGATATAACTGAAATGCTTTGTTTTGAAATGAGGAATAAATAATTCAAACGAGTATAAAACATACCAGTTACTAGCTAAGAAAATTTTATTGCCGACTTTATCGCTGCTGTTTCGCAAACAGAAAATCTAAAATCTCGCTGTAATCTCCTTAAATCTGCAGACAAAACGTTGTCATCTCCTTATATTTCTCGGGCCACTGTTGTTTATATACTTCTTTATCTAGAGTTGCTTTTGCATTTGCTTTTTCTGTCGCCTTTTCATCACTATAAACACAACACAAACTGCCAAGTAAAGAAGTAGATCCACAGTAGACTGCTTGCGCAATGAGGCAACGTGTGGACACAGAACACCCCGGCGTACACGCGTTCTTTCCACAAATTTGTGTGTACGCTCTTTCATTGCCGTGCGTTTGCGATTGCGCACAGCAAAATAGGCAGCGTGTGTACACACCTTAAGAGCAATAGCAATTCTGGGGGAACGTGAATGGAAATGGAATTAGTAAATCGGTATTTGAGGAAGATCGTGCAACTATTAAGCTGTCGACATTGTGGAGTTATAACTTCGATCACATCTAAGATGCAAGTGCAACAAATCCGTGCACAGGCAATCAGCATGTAGACGCTAACTTATTTGGTTTATCGCAATGCGCACAGAATATAGATTTGAAAGTTAATCCGTACAAAATTTAAGTCATTTTAGTCGTTCACAGAAGACTCATTATCATCAGTTCAGGGAATCGTTTCACTCCAGATCCTAAGCGGTAAAGAAATAAGAATTTCTTGCTTTACAAATAACTTTGGTATAACTGTGGACAATCACTTTGACTGGAATGAACGCGCAACTGCAGCCTGCTGCATGATGTAAGTATTACTTCATGCAGCACAGAAGTAAAAAAGTATCTTATATTGAGCTTAAAAAGAAACTCGTAGAATCACTAGGACCCCCATTTCTTGATTATGGTGAAGCTATTGCTCAAGGACTTTCAAACGAGAGCTCACACCACGTTCAATTGGCAATGAATGTTTGTGTGTGATGTGTTTCAGGACGTTCATTTTTTCGGCCGTATCTAGCCTGCCTACGAACGAGTATCATTGTTACGTGCAGATAGGTGTAGAGACAATTGTACCCTCTGTTTGCTTTACCGTCTCCTCGGTCATTGCATTCTCAACAAAGCAGAATCCTGTCTACACGACGAGGTAACATAAGCATATTCTGTTTTAAGAATCCTAGATTGGGAATATTTTCCTGAAATTCTCAGAGAAAATATATTCCTCTCCAACCTGAAAAAAGGCATTTAATGGTCCACCTTCTATCACAACGTGCTCATTCATCTCTGCAGTTCGCTCTTGTTAATCCCTCCTCCCCTCATCTCCTCCTTCCATTTCCTACAGAGTCCTCATTATAACAGAGTGCTCTTCTCTTCTGTCCTCGTTCCCTTTGTTTCCCATGATATCGAACACAGCCTCAAAACTGTTAGAATAGTAATATTGTCATTCATAATGTCGGTTATTGTTAGTATTAGTTTGTGATCATTATCTGGATTGTTACTTATAATTACTCCCAAAATAATCTCTCATACGTACATACACGACCTAGAAGTACGTATAAAAATTGAAAATATTTTGTAATAGTTTTTGATACATAAAGTAAATGATCCGATGTAAGAGAAGGCCATTATCTTTCCGTCACCGGGTACTAGAATGGAAGAGGATACACTGGCGCTGATACAGTAATGACGGACTTTCCACCATGCCCCGCCCAATGGCCTGCGCAGTATACTTGTAGATGCATATAAATATCTTTTTGAGTTATTTTCCTTTATGTACCATCACCACGGTATGTTCAGACTAGAGCTCGGTGATTTACGTCTGGAAATCAAAACAAGAGCTCTTAATTATCGGGAATGATATTTCCATTTATGTTGCTACATATTTTACAGAGACCTTTCCCGTTTGGTTTGTCCATCTCGCAGCAGCTTACCACAAAGCGTCTCCTTTGATCCATCTGTGACGAGGATTTACTTGCACGCTTACGCTTTTACAAATAACGCGCCAACGTTACCAGTTTGCCTCAGAAATACACGCAGGTCATGACCGGATGAATACGGGACACAGAGAGCTTCTCTGAAAGCTTGCAGTTCTTTTGTGCCAGCTGCAGAATATCCACTCCTGTGGTTCGAGCTTAGTTCCAAGCCGAGTGCGAGTCCGCTCGGGCGACGACATTAATCTCTCCCTCCCACCACTCACCTTCCGCCCGGCCGGCTGCTCCTACAAACGGACACATCTGCGAACAAAAGCTATTTGCTACTGTCAGAGGACCACTCTTAATTATACCAGCGTAAGACTAATCGTTTGCGCAAGAATAAAATAACAATAACAGAAATTAGCCTCTCCTGTGCTCCCTAATGCCAATGTTGTCTGGATCCCTGCCGCACCAAAATTCTATCATTCCTTCAAAATTCTGGAACGTGATGTATTCCGTATCTGTCTGCCTAACACAACATCACCTTACTAATTCTTCCCATCTTATTTCTCGTATGGAACAGCTATAAAGGGTGTAACAATGTATAAGTGCCGATATTTCTATTGGTGACGAGGACGATCTACTGAACAACATCACATCAGTATTGACATGATTAACAGACCGATAATTGTAGCCATTACAAGTTTTAGCTTGGTTTGTACCTGCAAGTACACATGGCAAGAGCAAGCCATTAATGCTTATTTTCGCCTGGGCAGAGGGTCAGGTGCTGAGGTGTAGAAACGTGAACGCAAAAGGTTAGTCTATATTGACAGACGTATTGTACTTAGTGGTGCTATGTGGCCGTGTAGAAAACATCAGGTCGTAAATTTTGTGACGTGTTTGTGGGAAGATTGTTTGACGAAGAGAAAAAACCAACACACTGATGTGTGTGCATATTAAGGTATCACATATAAGAAAAAAATTTGCACTTACAACCTGTAACCTGCCCGGGAGTACTAATGCGGGTGGGGGACCCTTAAACTGGTTGTCGTTTCTGCTTTTCTTGACCGTGCGCCCTGTCCACACCACGTACCTGGTAATCCGCGGCGGTCGTACTGTTCTGCTCCACACTGCTGCTGGCTTGCCTGAAATTATTTATCGAAATATGCAAGCGAATAAGTGGAGCCACTCAACGTTAAAACACAACAATGTTCTGCGTCTGGTATGGACAAGTATATTCTGAGACGATTAAAGGAAATCGCAGGTTGCACTAGTTACATTGTAATTCATAAATGTTTATCCCAATAACAGTCTTGATGATTATCTATCCACTTGGACGAGTGTACGCGTACCGAACACGGCGCGGATGATTGTTGGTGATGCGGAAGCCGAATGATCGCACGAAAGTTCTTACGCTCGTCACGCATACACAGATATTTGGTACCCGTCCTCCTTGACACTAGTAATATATTTTATCACTGTTCACAAGGTTAAATTTACAGCCCGCAAAGATACTCCACAACTAAGCCTGCGATATGACAATACGATTACTACCCGCCACACCCTATATATATCCTACACTTTCCGAAAACTTGACGTTAACTGTCGTATTCAATCACACTTGTATCAGCCCGACATCTACACAGGCCACACATCCTATCCCATAGAAAACATTTATCACCTCCTCCCCCTCCTCTCCCCTCTGACCATGAAATCCTTTCAGAATCTGCCCGTCCTTGTAGAACAGAATGCCGTCTGTCTTATACATAGCAGGTCTTCTATTCTTCTGGGTAGTGCCAGGTGCCAACATGTAGTCTACTAATGTTATGAAGCAGCCTCTCTCTTGGTATGCTCGTCGAAGCGCTACTCATGATCGATAGCGTCATACTCTCCAGTCGATTAGTCACGACTGAGGGGTCTGGGCGTTAATGTAGCGCGCAGATGAACAGTGCGATAATGGGCGACTGTCTACGTCACCGTCCAATCCACTGTGCACCTACATCTATATCTGTACATCGCAAACCACTGTGAACTGTACAATTATTGTGGTTTTTTCCGTTCCATTCAAGTGTGGAGCGTGTAAAGAATAATTTCTTAAAAGTCTCTGTCCGCGCTGATTAGTCTAATCCTGTGTTCGCGAAGCCTATGCAGCAATATGTACGGGGTTGTAATATATTCCTACATTCACCACTTAAGTTAGCTGTAAAAGCTTGTTAAGTATGTTCTAACGGTACATTACACGTTTGTCTTCAACTGTCCGCCAGTTCACTTCTTTCAGGCCGGCCGTTATGGCCGAGCGGTTCTAGGCGCTTCAGTCCGAAACCATCTGGCTGCTACGGTCGCAGGTTCTAATCCTGCCTCGGGCATGGATGTGTGTGATGTCCTTAGGTTAGCTAGGTTTAAGTAGTTCTAAGTCTAGGGGACTGATGAGCTCAGGTATTAAGTCCCATAGTGTTTGGAGCAATTTGACTTGAACTTCTTTCAGCCTGTTCGTGACACTCTCCCGTGCGTCAGACGGACCTGTGACCATTCGTGCTGCTTTTGTGCCCTCTCAATGTCTTCTGTTAATCCTATTTGCTGCAGCTCCCACACCGTTGAGCAGTATGTTAGAATGAGTCGCTCACATGATTTGTATGCCGCCTACTTTGTAGATTGGTTGTATATCCCTGGTATTCTACCAATGAACCGGAGTCTTCACCTCCTTTACCTATGACTGAGCCTTTGAGATCAAAAATGGCTCTGAGCACTATGGGACTTAACATCTGACGTCATCAGTCCCCTAGAACTTAGAACTACTTAAACCTAACTAACCTAAGGACATCACACACATCCATACCCGAGGCAGGATTCGAACCTACGACCGTAGCATTCGTGCGGTTCCGGACTGAAGCGCCTAGGACCGCGGCCAGCCCTATGAGATCGTTCAATTTCCATCAAATTAACGGTCAACACCAGATTTAGAGAGATCGTTTCATTTCCATCAAGTTAACTCTCAGCACCAGATTTAGGGAGAATCGGCATGAATCCGCAATACACCATTATCACCACCGAGAACAATGAAACAATTATTGTAAGGGTAAACTTTATAAGCCAAGGGGTACTGTATCTAATGGCAGCGTGTACAATTCGGGTGGAAACCTAGTCTGCCAAATGCAGTAGTGGCAGAAAAATCAGAGTTACTGAACTGGACAGGGGGCATCAAACATCGTTATCGCTGTTAGTAAAAGGACGACGCCACGAAAGCGGAGTGCAGCGAGAATGCGTTTGCAGAGACCACAAGGTCAGTGAAAGCACTGCGACGGCAACTGTGTAAGAGAAACCTTCGTGTTAAAGCTGCTGCTGTTTTATTTTATTGGCGTAGTGGCCTTGATACGGAACATTTGCCTCAAAAACATACACGAACAATGTTCGAAAGGGCTCTATAAATCTGAGAGTTAGAACAAAACATATGTTTAAAGCTACACCGCGTAAATAAATTATAGTGTGACAATATTAGACACTGCCCTTCATTTATCGGTATTTATCCACCAAAGTTTGACATGATAGTGACAGTTATATCAGTTTGTGTCCGTATTCACGAAGTCTGACATCTTGTAGAAAACTGAAATTTGTCAGGCAAAAATATATAGGAGGTGGAAATGGCTGTAGGGGAAGTCGTTTCTTGTTAATAATTCGATATACCTGGTGTGTTCAAGCAGCATGTAATGATTAATGACGTCTTTCTCCTTTAACAGACTTTATCTATTCAATAAAAGTCGATATTACAAATACTATCAACTGATTTCGACTGCCATAAACAGTGTCAACGAATCCTGCAGACGGAAGAAACATAAAGATAAGAAAGAATTACCCCAGTGCATGATTTCATTACGTTAGGAATAAAAATAAGAGATATTTTAATAATATACAATTATTAGACAGCCGGCCGGTGTGGTCGAGAGGTTCTAGGCGCTTCAGTTTGGAACCGCGCTACCGCTGCGGTCGCAGGTTCGAATCCTGCCTCGGGCATGGATGTGTGTGATGTCCTTAGGTTAGTTAGGTTTAAGTAGTTCAAAGTTCTAGGGGACTGATGACCTCAGATGTTAAGTCCCATAGTGCTCAGAGCCGTTTGAACCATTTTGAATTATTAGACAGATAAGTTACAAACATGAAGTATATAAGTTATAAAATGCATGTACGGTGCAAATTACACCCGTACCGGCGACATCTACGAGGGGTGGAACTTTGATGGTGGCAACTATTTATTTAGAGCTCACAGATAAATTATATAAATCGAATTAGGTGAAGCAACTAAAATTAAAATAAAGAGGATACGACATTTGTAGTTGATCATTTCTGCTTGTCCTTGGTGCCACTGTATGGTGCAGAAGCAAATGCAGTTAACATTAAATGATAAGTTTCTACTTTCCGATATGTACTTCCTAATGCGAAGTGCCCTTTCTTGGTCTTTGACACATAACTCTTATTTCGTTTAAAAAAGGAAATTATTCGCATGTGTCTATAATTTAGCCTCATTAGTAAGGATTGTGAAAAATGATATTGACCTTACATTGTTGAAAACTGTTAGAAAGGTATACTATCTTTTGTTCAGTTTTCCCCCCAGTCAGCTCATGTAGGCAATTTTCTGTCTCTGTGTATGTTGTTGTTTCCACACTATGAAGAGTGGTCAGTCTTTCTTTTGTTTTAGCTTTGAAAACACTCCATAGCCAACATCGTAAATATAGCATGCATTACTACAGTTAATAAGGACATATGACAAAAAATTAGCAGCTTGACGATACGACACGTAACACCGACATTACCCTCGATAACAGCCTTAGTTCGGCGACAAAGTGAGCCTAAAAGTTTCTTCAGGTATGCCATATCATTGATGGTTAGATCTCGTAGACCTAATAATTTGCTGTTCCATAGAGTCGCCTACGTATTCTGTGGGATAAAGGTGGAGTAATTTAGCCAGACATTCGACGTGTAGTAGGATGACTGACTGCTCGTCTTAGTAGGGTAGGACATGTGGACAAGGATGCTTTCATATTAGTATATGGGAGGGCCCACAGCATACTCACGCAGATCTAGAAGAAAAAGTCACAATTGGTCACCGATAACATTGAAATAAACATCCTGGTTCACGTTCACGTTTAGCTGAAAGAGACATTTCAAGGTACGAGAAACACCCCCAAAACATTACAGAAGCACCTCCGGCATGAACTGTACCATCCGAACACTAAAAGCTGAACACCTCATCATGCTTTCGGTACTCTCAGCGCCTTCCAC